>NW_024370152.1:2356578-3556578 GCF_014805655.1 Passer montanus | reverse complement strand
CTTGCCTGTCTACCTGTAAGGAGGTGAGTTTTAGTGGGACCAGGGAAAGTGACATCCCAATTGGCAGTGCCCTCCCTGTGGAAACCCTTGATCAGCATAGCTCCCTATCTCTGTTTATACAAGGCAGCACAATTTATTTAAAGAATATCAGACTTCCTAGGTTTTCAAACTTCCAAACTGAAATTGGTAGGGTGCAGTTAAGGCTAAATTTCTGATGCACACCCTTTTCCTGTGTCCTGTGAAGCGGCACTTGGGAAGTGATTCCTACCTGCCAGTGCTACAGGAAGCATCTCTCTGAGGGGGGAGAGGCTCAGGGATCCCGACCCAGGTACAGAGGCGAACTGCAGCCTTCCCCTTCCACCTTCTCCTCCTCCCCCTCCTCCCAGACACATCTTTTTTTCTCGTAAGTACTGTGTCCTGTGAAGCGGCACTTGGGAAGTGATTCCCACCTGCCAGTGCTACAGGAAGCATCTCTCTGAGGGGGGAGAGGCTCAGGGATCCCGACCCAGGTACAGAGAGTAGCGAACTGCAGCCTTCCCCTTCCCCCTCCTCCTCCTCCCCCTCCTCCCAGCCACATCTTTTTTTCTCGTAAGTGTCGGTAGTTATTGTTTCTTAGCAACAGATGGGACAAAATTCCATGAGAGAAAGAAACAAAAGGAATAATTTTGATTCCCCAACACAGTTTTACCAGAATTTCCTTGCAGAGAAATTACACATAGTGCAGCAGGAGGCCAACTGCAATATCTTGCTCCTTCACTACTGTCCACAGAGACAATTTTGATGCTCATATATTCAGTTCTGTTCCAGACTGAGATCAGTGAAGTGCGACAGGTATTACTAAAAACAAAATCTTTGTATCGTCTAGAATTATTTTCAGTTCTGAAAATCCATCAGTATAAAATTTTAATTAAAATTTTACATTCGAGATGATTTTACAACATAACTATTAGTAAAACCTCTTTTGTTCCAGGAAAACAAACAAACTACACAATCTACAATTTAATTAAAGCATCATATGCAAATTTAAATAAAAACTAAATTTAAATTATATGATAGACTATTCTAGGACATCTGTGCTTCTGAAAAGCCGTTTAGATGTAGCATTTTCTCCATTATTTATGAAAAAATATTATTACACCAAAGTTTACATGGACAATTTATATGTAAATTTGTTTAATCTGCTTTATTTTACTTTTATTTCAAACTGTTTGTCTTGTCTATACTTTGAAGTTGTTTTCCCTCTCTTCTTAGAAGAGTTTGTTTAATCTGCTTTATTTTACTTTTATTTCAAACTGTTTGTCTTGTCTATACTTTGTTTTCCCTCTCTTCTTAGAAGATAAATAAATGAGACAAAATCACTGTCTTTTATGAATAGAAGACCTCCATACATAGCTCCCACCTCTAGTGGGATACACTAAAAGGTTCTAAGTGGTGAACAGCTGTGTTTACTCTCTTCCTTCTCAGGTACCCCCATAGCCATGGATGAGAATGGAAGTAATAGCCTCCAGTGGTTTAAACAGATTTGCCTTAACACTTTTGTCACACATTTTTGACTAGTACTCTAATGAGAAATGAAAGAATTAAAATAAAGTCAGCAAAGTTGCCATTTCAAAGAAAGTCAGTAAAGTGTGTTTCCAAATGCTTAGGATAGACAGAAATCCACTGTACCTCAATCCTGGTAAAGTGATGGAAAATAATGTGCCCCGCACAGCAGAAAATTTCTCTTTTAAAGACCTCAGCAAACACATTCTCCATTCTCCATCTGAGAGCAGCCTGTATGGAGGAAAATCAAGATTGAAACTAAAAATCTTTCTTGCTTTACATAACTTCCTTGCAATTCCTGCATTAGGAAAATAAACTGTGTAGCGTTTTCTTTCAAAATTGTAAAATATGTTCATAAGACTGAAAAAGTTTCAGTTGTAATAGCTTTTATTATTTGTTTTATTACCAAAGGTAATAACACCATTTGATTAACCTGGCTACAAGAAGTCTTTATTCTTTTTCCACCTTGAAAACAAGAGAAGTTAAAATAGAGGAGTAATTTCTAATAGCAATAGCAGTATCCTATGTACAAAAATATCTTATTGGTTAATCTGCAGACTGCAGTAATGCATGCCAGGAAACTGTGTGACATACTTTGTGGTGTGGTTTGGGAAAGGTAGAGGTCACTGCTGTAAGGCTGCTCAAGCAATCTGAAAAGAAAAGTCTGGCAAAGTAAATAAAAACTTAAACTGAATTTTTTTTAAAAATTTCACTCAGAAGAGAACTCTGGAAAGGTAATAGTAGGATGCCTATAGACATGAACAGCTATTGCTCCCAGAGGAAGAACTGAATAGTTAGCTTTCATTATAAACCAACCAAAACAGAAGTGACAGTAAACACATACATATCCCCTCTTCCAACATCCAGTGTCAATGAACCATGTGACATCTTAAAAGGAAAAACAAGAAGGAGAGAAGTGTATGGTCAGAAGTCTGATTCTAGGCACATTGGTTCATGCATTTATGTAATCCTTTTTAAAGAACTGATGAAGGGGTTATAAACAAATTGATAACAAACAACATTTTTTCCAAGTTTGTTAGGAATTTTACTCAAATATGACTTTTACTCAGATTTGATATCAAAGTCACATAATGGAATATCATTTTAGTCTGCAGCTTGAAATGCCTGAAAGTACAAATTCTGATACTTACAAGACTCACCATCTTCATTAAAAATTGCAATAACATTGTTTTGCAATTGCTATGTAAAGCCAGAAAAAATATTTTGTATATTATATCACTTTTCCCACTTGATCCTAGAGACAAATTTCCAAAGTCCGAATTGAATTCCAAAGTCCGAACATTAAGAAAGCAAAATATAAAGAATTTTTATTAGAATCCACTCTTTCAGTCTGCCAGTATTCTGAATTTGTGTGGAAGCTGTCCCATTGAATTTGGTAGGATTATGAATGTGTCAGCTTCTTGTTCTTATTACTAGATTAGTGTATTAGCAATCATACTAAGATTTCTAAAAAGCCAGACAAGAGCTAAGCATTATGAGATTATTTTTCCTGAGAAGTTTATATTTTGTCTGCTGTAGCTAATCATACATGGGATTAGAAAGCCTGGCAGGAGAGTTTAAATAGATAAACTATTAAATTCCTATCAAAGACATTGGAAAGCTGCTTATTGATTTCAACTAGCCTTGGAATGGGCCTGAAATCTTGTTTATGCCTGAGACCTTTCTTATGCTTTCAATACAGATAGGTTCTTTAACAGCTGCTCTGGGAGCCTAATTAGATGTTGGACGAGGAAAATACACATGCACAATAGGAAGAGTAGTTGTGCCACCTTGTGAAACAATGTTGTGGTTGCAGTCAGATTATGTCTGACAGAATTTCATTACAATTCAAACCATCACATTATGTTTTCAGAACCAAGTTGTTATTACACTGCTTGATTTTATTCCTTTTATTAGAAAAAATACTTTGAAAGAAACAACTTTTCTACTTCCTTTCTGATTTATTTGCTAAAAATGCTATCACAGTTTTGAAAAAATTATCTTTTACCTGCTCATTTCTGCCCTATGTAGTTGCAATACTTTGTGCAAAGAGTAGATATCTCTTAATAGCAGAAGTTTTTCCAAAATAATTCTATCTTTGTCAAAAGTAACAACTAATTATATAAAGTATTTTGTTCAGAGAATCTAGAATTTTGAGGGGAAACACATACAAACAAACAAAACAAACCAATTTTCTAAGAAGCATAAGGGATTTCCCAAGGAGAAAGTTGGATTTTTTTATTTTATCTTTCTATGATTGCATTCAAATTTTTTTTAAAAATTAAAACAATTGAAAAAAACACTTTTTAGATTTAAAATATATTTCTGTGAGTAAAATTGTGTGCATGAAATATCAACCATGAAATCCATATTTCTACATGAACACAGTTGCTCTGTTTTAAAAATACATCTTATAAAATATATACATCATAATTTTACTAGCATTTTTTACCTATAATACAAATAGGAGATTTGATTAGTAATGTTGTAAACCTACACTTGACTGAAGAGAACCCCACAGCTGAGGAAAGAGTTATCCCTGATTTCAATTCTATCATTTGACTTATTCAACGAGCAGTTTGTAACATATTTTCTCTACCCAGTACATGGTGGCCCAAATTCAGCAGAATATGTTCTTTTTAGCATGGAAGCTATCCTAATGGAACTAGGACAGTTAAACTAGAAATGTCAAAACAAAAATTATAAAGGTTAACTTTGTGCGTAAAATAAAGACAACACCACAATATTTTGCTTTAGAATGGCTATATTTTATGAGATGCTACAAAGTAGAAGTACAGGTTTGCTTTTAAATGCACTGTCCCCAAATCACTAATGCGGAAATTAAGCTTGTTGTGATTATAGAAATAGAGTGCTTGAAATTGTCCATTTTAGGTTTTTTTTTTTTTTAATGTTACTCTTAAAGTGGCTATATTGAAGAGGGAAACTATGAAATTCAGTTTGTGACTCATATGCATTTAGCAATTTAACATTCTGAGGGCAATGGCATCAAACATGAAGTCTGGCAAATTCGCTTTGCAAAATCCCACTGCTTATATTGATACTTGTATTTCATGCAACGCTTGTAAAGGAAAAATTTGCTTGTTGGGGAATTGGCATTTATAACACTGATGAGCATCAGCATGTACAAACTGCAGAAAATATCCAGGATTTAGGATTGTTTATCAATTTAGATTGTGGCCTTGAGGAAAGAAGGAAGCAAATTTCGTTTTACAGTGTCATGCCACAAGATTCTAAGATAAATTTTCTCATGGGTAAACTTCTGAAATTTCAAATGATCATAAGACAAACAAATATGGATTCATTTCTCTGATGATAAAGTGAGCATATGTGTCATACTCTCTTTTGTATTTTCCTGACTGTGGTTATCTCCAAGAACTGTGTCTATGCAAAATCTAGCTGAAGTAGAAAAGGCTTTGGATTTTAAAGGAAGACTAGTTAGTCAGGCTCCTGTCCCATGTGGGAACCCATCCTTCCAGGCTGGAAGATGCAAGGGTGATGACAGCAGGCTGATCCTCATGAATTCTCATTTAATTCATATTAGTGAACATTTTTATATGCCTTTTGTCTCCAAGCTGCTACGGTGTATGGGGCAGCCATAGAAGAAGGGGCTGTTTAAGATCTTCTGAGTGCTCTGTGGACAAAGATGTGAAAGTTCCCCTGGGTCAAGGAGGATAGATTGCCAATTGTTCTTAATTAATAAACAAAGGACCTAGGAATTCCTCAAGTAGTCTATTCCACCACTTCCATTATGTATAGTTCTTTCCACATGGCTGAGACAAACAGGACTGATATGGAGAGATATCATCATATCACCCAAAGGAAGCAGCCACAAAGAGTTTAGCAGGAAGGCATGCACTGCTCCTTTTGGCTGGACTGGTAAGACTGACTGCTGTGGCCATCAAAACTTACCCTCTGTCATTTTTTTCACTATAATCTTTTGTAAAGCAGGAAGGAAGGAAAGGACAAGCCAGCAACTAACTAAACCAAACTTTCAAAGGCTGTAGATAGACCTGAAGGCTTAGCTGTGTACCAAAATACAAAAACATTTGAGGAGGGGAGACCGCCCTATTCCTCCCTATTCCTGGGACATGAACATGAACATTTGATTTCATTACTAAAGATATCTTTTATATTAAATTGGTGGTTCAAGTCTACTATTAGCTATATTTGTCTTTACTTCACCTGTAATTGTAAATGAGAAAACAAGGAATCAGCATTTCTTAGTCCTTGCTGTGTGTATGTGGCTAATCCTTGTCTCTGGTTCCTTTTATTCAAGTAATCACCACTAGGAATTTTAACACTAGAACTTATATATTTCAGCTAACTAATTATTTTCTCTCAATAACATTTTCAACAGATTTCAGCTGTTCAGCAGCTAGTGCAATATAAGAGCATATCCAATAAAACTATGCCCTGTCATTTGCAGCATTTCTCTTCTGCCATGGTACAAAAGGTGATTAATATGCTAAACCAGTGTTATTGGTAAATACAGCTTATAAGTATGTTTTCTGTCAAGCACACGTCAAGATCCCTCCTACTACCCTGAAAGCAGAATTTCCCAGCAATATAAGGTTGCTGAATTTATTTCTTGGAGAACATTTTCTACAGATTGACATCCCTATTCTGATGGAAAGGTTCAGACCTCAACTCTTCTCATATTTTTGCCTTTTCCCAAAGTGTGATTTCCTGAGAAGAATATTCCTTATCTGTCTCTTGCAGTGTCAGGCAGGAAATTACAGATTTTATTGAAGATCTAAAATTTGCCCTTCTCTTCCATTTATTTAGCTTCACTCTTTTAAACCAGGAACATGGGAAAAATGTCTTATCTTCACCTTCAATACACTCAATGATTCATCTCTTCTGTTTTCAGAGTTGTATTTGAAAGCCTTTTCACATTGAAGAGTGCTCAGCATGTTGCTTTATGCCTAAACAGTAGCTGACAGATCCTACACAAGAAAAGAGTCTCCTTTTCAATGCCTCAATTTCAATGAAGCTGAGGCTTCATTGGGGCTTCATGGGGGCATATTCTTAGAAGAGAACTCACCACTGACACCAGTTTTCAGCAGAATGATACATTACAGAATGGGCAGGCATGAATAAGTTTAGAGCACTGCCATGCAAAAATTCCTTGGGTTTTAAAGGAAGCAAAAAATTGGTTTCTCAAAGAAACAGTGCCAGCACTAAGAGAAATTCCCATTGTGTGCATTTACAATTCACCCATTGGTAAGTGCAACAACTGAACCCATCTGACTTAATTTTACATCATTTAGCGCCTTAAATAAAATAAAGACGTATGCAAAATGTGAAAAATAAGTACTGAAAACAAGGCTGAACATTTTTAAAAGTATCTAGGGACTAAAATTACGCAGGACAACAGTAGGTATCAGAGCTAACAAGAACTTCTTGTGTAGGTACAGAAAAAGCAGTGATGCTGAGCAGGCCAGAGGGCAGATATGTGAGCACTCATTATATCTTTCTTTCCTTTAAAATGCCATCATACTTACATTTTTCATTAATTTTAACCAAGAAGGCTATTTTTGAACTGTTTGATAACACAGTCAGCACCAAAGACATAAGAATTCAGTATAGGATGGGGCAGGAAGACATCAGTGAGAACCTTTAGGGAAATTAGATATTGCAAAGGTGAAGTCTTGGATGCTTCAAGAATTGGGTTGCTGCTGTAAAACCAGAAGCTGCATCTCATAATAATGAATTTGGTGAGGTTCTACACAAACAAAACAGTACCAGAGTTAAACTGGTTTAAAGTTCAAACTTTGCTGTTTAAAATCTCATAATTTGCTTAACTATGGCTTCCAGAGAGAATAACCTGAAGAGAATAAGCCTAACAAGAGCTGAGAGTAGAAAGTTCTCCTGAACTTGGGGCTTTCCTGAGCACAGGAGGCTGTGCTTGGTCAATCTCCACTTTTGAGAACAAAAACATGTCCTGAGACTTCAATATGCTTTACTGAATCAAATCAGGATTTCTTGAAGATGACTGAGGTTCAGTCACTCAAAAATTCTAGATTTTTGAGCATGGCACTCAAAATTAGACCAGGAAAAATTGATATATTATTCTCAGTACCAATTCTTTAACTCTTTTCAGATTTTTCAGGTCCACTGCTGAGATTGATGTTGAAAACTAGGAATCTGTACTGATGTCTGTACTTTAAAAGCCTTCTACCATTGTTGTGATCAGGAGCTCCCATCTGCTTTCTTTTTAAGTTCAAGTGACTTCAACACCACTCTCCAAGCCTGTGCTATAAAATGTCCTAGTTGTGGTTTCTTAGCAAGCACTTGTTGGTACACTTACAACGATGAATTCTTTCTAAAAAGTTATATTCCTTGTCTGCCATTTGTCTATCTACGTCACAAGTGTGATGACTGCAATAATGCATTTTAACAATCAACAATCTCCCAAAGGAAAACCACCAAAACTTCAGTTTTTAAAAAAATTTAATATCAGGAGTGCAGTGTTATGATGTCTTGGGAGAAAACCATTGGGTTTGTATCTGTAGCTTGTATTAGCTGTAAGTCTTGACATCCGAGTTTTTAAAAAAATTTAATATCAGGAGTGCAATGTTATGATGTCTTGTTGTATTAGCTGTAAGTCTTGACATCCATAGATTTGGTATGAAATACTAAAAATTCAAACCAATTCACAATATCATAATTAAATTATTTTGTTGAGGGATTTTTGGTGCTTTTTAAATAAAAATAATGGAAAGATAATATCAAAGTTGAACCCTCCAAAATTAAAAATAAGCATTTTTCTTCCTGGTTCTTCAGTTATTTCTACTTCCAAAAAAGCATCAAATTAAACTTCAAAGGAAAACATAAGTTTTTAAACATTATTTAATAAATTTTAAGGCATTATGTAATACAACTGTAATCACATTTATGTCCCTTGGTTTGATGCCAATATTTTCATCATGGGAGTAGATGTTTGCTGAAGAGCTTTTTTTTTTTTTTTAATGTAAATTGTCATCTGAGCATTCTAGCTGTAGATGCAGAGGCTACACTAAGTGGAAAACAAATTTATATTGCATAATAAAAAATGTACTTTCATAATACAGCTTATTGCCTGCTTTGGTGTGTTTGTATTCTCTGGAAGAAAAGAAGTGTTTGTAAACTAAACCCCAACCCTGCAATTATATTGCTTAGTAGTTATGGTCATTTACATTATAAAATCTTGTATAGCTTTTTTAAAAAAAATTTTCTTTAATTTCATTTGAAACTCCAAAACAGGAGTACTTAGAAGACAGAACCAGCTTAAAAGTCAAAGCCATCTGCTTTACTTCCTGAGAAAAAAAAAAGGACAAATATCTAGGTTATGGGAAAATTCTGCCAGCATAATTAAAATAGAACAAAATCTTTGTTTATGAGCAACATATACTGAGAATTTTCTTCACTTTCTTTTTCTGGAATAGATAGGAACTCATTTTGTGTCTTAACATTGCCACATAGAAGAAATTATGTGGAAGATGAATCAAAATTATTCACCTCTTTACAGAGACCAAGGAATTATAATAAAAACCAGTTACTGCTATTTTGTCAGAAGCAGCATGGAGATAATTTAGGCAGTGTCTCTGTGCCAGGCAGCTCTCAGCTCCTGCTGTGTTCCTTAGGAGTAGGACCTGAGTAGCTAGGAACAGGGTGGTGGTTCAGTGACAGCCACCAACTCCCGAGGAGTTCTCAGCTTCCCACTTCTTAAAGCAGCCCAGAACTGTTGCTTAACAGCACCTGGTCATCTGCATCCTGCCTCTGAGAGCATCACATTTCAGAGTCTATCTGTTTTCATCTGTCTTTACCCCTGCATTTTGAAGTCTGCTTATTTAAATGCGTAATGGCCACTTTTTGATGCCCCTGGCACTAATGCAAAGCATTACTCTGATATAGGTGGTGGTGCAGCTTCCCTGCAGTGGTATGACACTGGCTGAGATAGCTCAGTGTGGCAAGCCAGTCTCCAGAGAATATTGCATCGCCTGTGGTGTAAATATGGTGCACTTGAAAATATGTCAGAGGGAGCTGCAAATATATACTGATTTATTTTGAAGCCTAAATGTGCTTGCCACCCTTGCATACTGTCATTGTGCAGCATGAATGGGAACTGGCTAGAAGCAAGCAGTGGATGTAGCTGGCTCCATCTTGAACTGTGTCAGATAACTAAATATAATATTGGTATATACAGATATAAGCAGGATGGATCACAGGAGCTAACTTTGTGTCAGAAAATAAACTTGAGAAGAATCTCAAATCTATAGTGTAAAAGGAGGATTTATCTAACAACACTGCTGATGTCACAAAGAACAACTTCCAAGGGATCCTGACATCCTCTCTGAATGCCATGTATTAAAGGAAAAAATTACTAAATCTTAAGCCATCGGACATTTTTTTCAGGAGGATATTATTCAGATTCCTTAGAATGAATTGTCAAGACATGCCACTTATTGTTATCAAGTTTTAAAGGTATAGCTGGAAGCAGATCTTGCAATAGAGAGCAGGCAGGGAAAGCCTCCTGGACTTTAGTACTTGTCAATCGAGTATACCACTGTGCTACTAGTGACAGTTGTCTTTAGTTAGCAGAACTTTATAAAGGATGTCTTCTTCATCTCACTGATCAACAAGTTTCTCCAATTGATTCTGCTGAAATCATTAGTAACAGTTATTCCTTAACACTTCATAAGCATGCAGCAGCAGTTTACTTAATTACTAGGTTGGAAACTGAGTTTGGACACTAAGCAACTCCTGATAATTCACATAAATACATATAATTTTGGTTTTGGTGAGCTGTCACTGTATCTCATATTTATGGTCCACATCACCATTCTGAAAATGAACTTAAAATGGATTAACAATAGCAAAAATAAGTTTTCTTTTCAGCAAGCTTTCAGCCCCCAGTTATAACATGTAAACCATTTGCAGGAGAGAAAGTGGGGAAGATCTTTTTCATTAAAAGAAAGGGTCATCTCTCTGGAGTGAACTGATCCCACAAGAAGATTCAGCAGGAGCCAGCAGAGATGACAAATTCTGCCTGCCTGGTTTGCCCCGTTGCAGAGCTGCCTCACTCCCCAGGTAGCCAGTACACCCTGCTGAGCTGCTTCAGTGTCCAGCTCCTTGTCTGAACTGCCTGTCTGACAGGCAGGGTGCCCATACCCCTGCGTGCCCTGACAGCCTCAACTCACAGCTGTGTGAGAAATGCAGCTTTACATACTCTGCATAATTCTGGATTGAAAATACACTGAATAGCATGCCTGGAGCAAGAGTTGTACGACTGAGGATCCAAGAAATGTTACAGGCTTCAAACAAACGGAAAGGTCAATGATGGATGCCTGCTGCCAGGATGCAGAGGGAGGAAGGCCAGGCACTTTGGCAGCATCTGTTTGAGCCATCATCACAATTGTTGTGTCCAAACTCAGAGGTGCAGTGAATAATCTACCATAATGGAAGGAGACCTCACTTGAAATGGAAGCAGATTTTCTGATGGTGGAATTGCCTTCTGAAAACAAGGTCACTTACTCTTCTCTTGTCATGGGGCTACAGCACTGGGGAAAGTATCTGACCAAGGCACATACTCTTAAATATAGCCACTAAGGTAAAAGTCAATAGATTTCACTATAAAGAGCCTACCTTTATTTTTGCCAAAAAACACCCAAAGAAGCTGATTTCTCACTTCAAGGTCAGCCATGCATTTAGTGAATATGAATGTCCTAAATGAATTCTTTTCTCCCTCAGCAAATTGCAGTGTATTGCAGCATTCATTTCCACACAACATTACTGCTATAAACCTTTTTACTCACTTGTTTTCTACTGCCTTGGGACTTGACAACTGGCCAGTTTAACACACTGCCTTCCAGGCTGCAAATAATATCTCTATTCCAATTGCCAGGAGAGCCCATTTTTCTCTGGCTTTTAACTTTGCATAAACTTATACTTCCAGCTTAATTACTTCTAATATTTAATATTTTAACCCATCTGTAAAAATTCCAAGATACTGCTGTATCAGTTCATTCAATTCTAAATGCCTTGTCCAGAATTTATTCTTGTCCTAAGTATACTTTCTATGTCACTTTTCAATCAGGGACAAAGCCTGATTTAATGTCATAGTTTTCTCTTTATCCTCAGCTTAATCTTAACAAATTAGGAGGTTTTCTAGTCCATTTCTTGTTATTTTATTTTTAAACAGTCTCTATAAACAGTCTCTATGGTAACTTAATATTGCAGGCATTTCAGAAGTGTTTATGGGGTGCAATAACTTGTCAAACCTTTAGAGCAAAACAGACCATTTCAGACAAAACAGAGCTTTCAGTTTCCTTATTTAAATTTTTTCCCCCCACAAATGATCCTGAAACTTGATGCAGTTAATATTAAGAAACAGACATTTAAAAAATAAAAGTAAAAAAAAAAATTTAGGCCCTCAGCTATGCAAATTACCCACATACCAGTTTACTAACACTTGGTTCAACTCGCATCTCAATGAGCTGAGACAATATTTATGGCATTGCTCATTAAAAAAGCCAGAGAACTAATGTAAATTTAAAGACTAAATACCCTATGCTCATTTTAGCCTAAGAACTACTTTTATGAGGCACACAGTCTCTCCTTTAGCAATTCACCAGCAGGGCTAGTCACACACAGAACATTATTTACTAATGGCTTCTGTATCCAGATTATTCTATATCCCAAGCAGTTTCAAAACATTATCATTCTCACAGTTCAGAAAATAAAAAATGCATATGCAGGTGTAGAAAAGAGAAATCAGACTTTGAGCAAAGGCAAGCACTTCCCACATGAAAACCATCCCCTGTTATTTACACTATCTTTATCACTTCCCTTTCTGAGAAAGCATCAAGATATTTCGAAGAGAGACCCAAACAGCTGAACAGCAACAACAACAACAGCAACAACAAAACAGACAAACAAACAAAAACAATAACAACAACAACAAAAAAACCCCACAAAACTGCTTCAGCATGCAAGCTTATGTGTGTGTTTTCAGTATTCAGTTGTGCCTAGCGAAAAGCAGCTTTAAAGGCTAAACAGGCTAAACTGTTAATACACACACAGGTATTAAAAGCAGCAGTCTGCCAAATTTGAAGCAAATCAGCCAAACACTCAGTAGATTTGTGCTGTGTGTTGAACAATAACTGTGCTGCCATAAAACTTTCTGCCTTAACTCCACAATGCTTCCTCCAAGAAGACTAACCTTACCACAGGCAAGAAGAATTCCCACAGATGAACCCACTTACAGCTACAAGAGTTTCAATTTACTACAGCAGCTGCAGCAAATTGATTTCTGAGCTGAGAGTGGCTTATTGGAGAATTTCCAAAAAGAGCACAATCAGCACAGACAAAACCCCAGGGAGAAACAAGCCCTCTTCAGGAAGGCTGGTTCATATCCTGGGTTGTCTGTGAAGCTAAATACATGGATGGAAAAAATAATGCACATCAACTCAGGATCTGTGTGTTTTTGTCAAAATGACATAGCTAGTCATGCTGCTATGAATTAACCATTCTTCTCAGCCTAAAAGTTGCCGGCCAACTGGTTACAATAATGCATTGAAAATATAATTGTGTACAGGATTTTTATTGCTGGGTTGCCTTAATAAAGTGTAATATATCAGAGGAGAGAGCATCCAGCATTTTTTCCACAACCAGATGACTTACAATAGCTCTGGTGAGGAAAAACAACAAGTAATTTGTAACAGAATATTCTGACTCTTGGATTCAGTATCTCATGATCAGCATTTCGCCATATCAGGATCATTGCAACAAGTTTCCAGTTGTAAAGATTCACAAAGCTTCTGTGATTAGAAAATCCTTCCAAGTACCTCTGATAGGGAAGAGGATGCACTGCCACCACTGACCAGACTGGCTGCTCCCAGGGAGAAGCTCACTAAGGAAGAAAAACTGCAAAAGGAAGAAATCACGAGGGTTAGGGCGGTCTGGTCAAAAGCTGCTTACCTTAATATACATGTTTATTCAAATTCCACCTCATCTCAGACTTGAACTTCATCTGCTCTTCAGCAGAAATCTGCAAAGAATGTGGGTGTTTTTTGGAGAGGAGGGGAGGGGGCAATGCTCCCACAAATCCCAAATCTTGCAAGTTAAATCTTATAGAGATTTAGATTCATGCACTTACAGATGAATATTACATGAAGAAATTTGTTTTTCTCTATCATTGTTCTGCTGTCCTCCTTTCAGATAAATGACTGTAAGTGGGCACAGACCTGTCAAACTTGACTTACAACTCTGAGTTTGCAGTGCAACCAGGTTGCTGAGAAATTAATTGAACCATGGCACATGTCATATTCCTATGAATATATGTAGGTACCGCATGTACCTGAATAGGGGTGTAGCAGTGTCTTGAGTCCAAACCAATATCATGGTAAATAAGAGCTGGAACAGAAGAAAGCCTTTCAATATAAGCAGGATCTCACAGACAGAAGAGTCTTTTGTGCATTCAGTAATTCATTTCTCCAGAATGCAAATAATCATGTTTGCAAATAATCAGGTTATGACCGTGCAGGCCCCAGCAGAACTATCAATCCACATAAATTTTTATGCTTCTTCATCCACAAAGACTAATTAGGAATTTTTTTTTTAAGTTCATAACTCTTAAGGCACTTTTCACAGAAGAAGTTATAGAGGAGGAAGTACTGTTTTTAAATAAAAAAGTGTAATTGACTTAAAATACTAGGTGCTTAAAACTTGAAATTTATCTTGTGCAACAAAGAGATGATACACTTTATCTTACACCTGTCCCTTGTTACAGAAGGTAACTGCTACTCTAACTTTTCAAATCTAGATGCATATTCTAACCAGTAAAACCACATGAGAAAATAGGTGACAGAAGTATTGCATTTGTTGTGCTGAATGCCTGTCTGATGGCTGACTAGATCCCTCATAAATTTGTATTTCAGTGAATTACTCAATTTACAGGAGCATAACCACATAGAATAGATCCTTGGAGTATATTCAGCAGTCTGAGCTGCTTCAAAATATCTCTGAACTAATCAGTGGGACCTGGGTAAGGAAATTTGTGGTAGACCTTCCTGATCTTTCAGTGATAGATAGCAGAGATGCACAGCATCTACACAGATTTTGCTGTTATTAATTTACCATTCACACACCAAAATATCATAATTAAAGGAATAGCTTCTACCCTACCCAAAGATATTTATAGTATATTGCAACTCACAACTTACACTGCTTCTTTCTTTTACAATCCTGATGTAACCATCTAATTTTACTCACGACAAACTCAAAAATGTCTCTTTCCCTCCCTCCCCCCCCTTTTTTTTTTTTTTTTTTTTTTTTTTTTTTTTTTAGTTTGTTTTTTTGTGTTTGGTTTTGGTTTTTTTGGGGGGGGGTTTTTTTTTTTTTTTAGTTTGTTTTTTTGTGTTTGGTTTTGGTTTTTTTGGGGGGGGGTTTGTTTTTGTTTGTTTGTTGTTGTTATAGACCTTGCCTTCTGCAATAGGTGCATTGGAAGGAAAAAAAAAACCAAGACCTTTTTTTTTTTGCTTTTTTTTTTTTTGTTTTTTTTTTGGTTTTTTTTTTGTTTTAGTTTGGTTTTTGTGGGTTTTTTTTTGGGGGGGGGGTTGGTTTTGTTTGTTTGTTTGTTGTTATAGACCTTGCCTTCTGCAATAGGTGCATTGGAAGGAAAAAAAAAACCAAGAAGATGAAAACATGTACCCTGCTAAAGCAACAAGCCTTGTGAGATCTTTTCATGGACCAGGTCAGTGCTTTACTGAAGGGGAGTGGTAGCTATAATTTTCCCAAATTGTGAC
Organism: Passer montanus; assembly: GCF_014805655.1. Classification (NCBI taxonomy): domain Eukaryota; kingdom Metazoa; phylum Chordata; class Aves; order Passeriformes; family Passeridae; genus Passer; species Passer montanus. Next base: position 3,541,228 of record NW_024370152.1, on the reverse strand, counting down.
TGCTGAACTGCCAGAACCATGCAGAACTCTGTTTTCAGCAACTTTACAGGCCAAAACCAAATAAAATGAGAACATAGTTGCATATTTCTGGATAGTTTTGGGATGAGAAGCATGAAGCAAAGAGAAAGGCTGAGAATTTCCTCAGCAGAGACTTCCAATATGTTCTAGTGATTTGGGAGAGTAGTTGTACTGAAAGCCAGTATAAAAATTTCAATCAATTAGGTAGTTTAGAAAGCTAATCCTTATTTACTGGCAAATAGGTAATTTCTCTAAAATCACTTGTGAAATATAGTACAATTATAAGTGGGCACAATCTGCAGAATTCTCATTTGCTTCCAGGTTGCTGCTGTGCAGTTGTTAAGAACAAATTCCTGCAGTTGCTGCATGTTACTGCAAATGCCAGTTTTCCCAGCAAAAGTAGTATTATATATTGTCCTACATCTTTTTAGAGGTGCTGGTAAGATACTGATGTATCAACTTGTATGTTAAGTTTCACTGACTACATAGGAGTCTTTGCTGCTATTTTAGTTGATTACTGTTGAAATAAAAATTTTAAAATCAGGCCAAGATTTGTTTATGTTCTGATGAAAACTTGACCTCTTTCCTATCTTTAAGCACCTGTTTAAAGTCTTATTGAAGTTAAGTTTTCTGGAGGACTGCAGGAAAGGGACCTTGGGGTCCTTGTTAAGGGCAAGTTGATCATGAGTGAGCAGTGTCCTTGCAGCCAGGAGGGCCAGCTCTGTCCTGGGGTGCATCAGGCACAGCATCAGCAGCCAGGAGAGAGAGGGGATTGTCCCACTCTGCTCTGCACTGGGGCTGCCTCACCTTGAGTGCTGGGGACTGTTCTGGATGCCACAATATAAAAAAGATATTAAGCTATTGGAGAGTTTCTGAAGGAGGGTTGTGAGGATGGTGTAGGGTCTGGAGGGGAAGCCATATGAGGAGTGGCTGAGGTCACTTGGTCTGTTCAGCCACAGACAGAAGAGACTGAGGGGAGACCTCACTGAGGTCTTCAACACCCACACAGGGTGAAACAGAGGAACAGGTACCAATCCCTTCACTCTTGTGACCAGTGACTTGAATAAATGGAATGAAGCTGAGTGAGGGGAGGTTTGGGTTGGATGCCAGGAAAAGGTTTTTCACCCAGGGGCTGATTGTACCCTGGAATAGTCTTCTCAGGGCATTGGTCAAAACATCAAGCCTGACAGAGTTCATGAAGCATTTGGACAATGCTCTTAGGCACACATTCTTGGGGTGTCCTCTGCAGGGCCAAGAGTTGGACTTGATGATCCTGATGGGCATATTCTGTGATTCTGTGAAAGTATGAAATTATGTGCATAAGCATGCTCTCAGGGTAGGAAGAGACCAATGGATGTAGATCACAGAGATTACTTACTGGAAACTTACCTAGTAGAGTTGTTTCATTCATGGAATCATTTAATAATTAAGGTTGGAAAACACCTCTAAGATATTCGGTGCCGACTCTTAAACCAGCACCACTGTCATGAGCACAAAACCAGGTGCATGCAAACCATGTCCATATGTTTCTTGAACACTTACAAGTGTTTCTTACACTTACACCATTTCTCTGGCCAACCTGTTCCAGTGCAAGACAACCAACAAGTGCAATTCTTCACAACAGTGAAGAATTTTCTTATAATACCTATTCCCAGCCTTCCCTGGCACAACTTGAGGCCATTTCCTCTTGCTACCTTGGGAAAAGAGGCTGACAGCCACGTCTGCAACCTCTTTATGTAGTTGTAGACAGTGACAAGGTCCCTCTGAGCCCCCTTTTCTTATAGTGTTTTAAGCACTTTTGGAATATACTAAACATTCTGTTCTCTAACCATCAATACCGATGCTAGTTTATTATGAATGATGTCTGATGACTTGTTTTCTTCAGTCTCTGTCACTAATGAATTAAAAGAACCTCAAACTGCCCAAACCAACAAAAGCAAAAAACTCACATGACAAAAGAAACAGCACACAGCAATGCCTACCAATGAAAAATTTAATTTTTTTTCCTACAAGATATGTTAAGTAACACTGCATCAAATGGTTAAAGGAGGGGCGTCTAATTTACTGTTTTTAGAGTTAGCATATGGTGCAAAGGATCCCAAGGTTCCACCACTCTCCCCTGATGAAAAGTCTTTGTCTCTCAGTCTGTTGAGCTGGTTGGTTCCTCTCAAAGTATTCGAGTGTTGTTTGTTTTCCCATGACCAGCAGCACAGCTCGCGTTTAAGCAGACAATGGGTTCTTCCCATGCGGTGCTCCCTGAAGGGCGCAGCAGCAAGCCCCTTCCTTCTCGGGCGGGCAGGTGCTCCCGTATGGTGGTGCTACAGCAGCAACCTCCCCTCCCCTCCCCTCCCCTTCCCTGGAACCCGCTGGAGCGGCGCGGTCCCTCCGCCCGCCGCGCTCCGCCGCGAGGGGTCACCAAAGGAGCCCGCATCACCATCACCCCACCACCAAAGGTGCCTGGGGATCGCAAAACATCGAGCACCCTTCCCTCACGTCCAAGGGAAACATGACATTATGTTTAAAAAAAAAAATAAAATTCGTTCCAAGTGGCATCTTCGCGCCTGACACGTTTTTCCTCTTTGCTGGCTCTCCGCTAGGTGACAGCAGTGAAATCGGACTAAAACAGCCCATACTTTACTTGTGGAGAAAACGGCTTTATCCTTTCGGCTAAGCCCTCACAGAGTAATGTAGTTGAGAAACTCGCATTATTGGCGGTTTTCCTGGAAATTACAGAGCTCTTTGCTTTTAGGCTTCCAGCCTGCAATAATTTACAGAAGTATGTCTCTGCATTATATGCAATGCACTTAAAGCAAATGTACTTGGGCTGGAAAAAAGTCAAGTATTGTTGTTTTAATGTTAGTAGTTACTTCATAAAGCTATTAGTCTTGTAAAATACTCCCAAGTTCTTACTTTCACAAACTGAACGATCCTGATCTTTCAGACAAGAACCCCCATCTGCACTGGAACTGCAGCAAGGCAGGAGACTGAGTTCCCTTATAGATTTACAGCAATGTCCAATTTTGTAACAGGAATACTAATTTTGTGCACGTGCGTTTAAATTCTGCTACTCTTTTACTGTTGTCTGTGCACCAGATTAAAGCAGTAAGCTTTTTTAGCTTGAATTTTTTTTAGGTTGAATCTTCACACTAGTTATAGTACAAACTAGAGTAGGGTCCAAGAAGTTACAGCGCACAAAAGAATCAATCATGGACCAGATGAGAAGGAAGGAATGAAATACACTTGTCCAAAGGTGGATTCATCTTGACATGAGTTAAAGCACTGTAAACCTGCTGTAGGTAGAGCGCATTCTAGAATTTGGAGGGGACCTTAGTTCTATTCCTGACTAATCCAAAGCATTTTTTGTGGGATAAGAAGCAGACCTGGTATAACCTCGACTCTCCAGATTACGTGCATCTGGAGATACTCTTTCAAAAGGGAAATCCGTATCTCCATAGTATTCATAGCTCCTTAAATACCAAACACAGTTATATAAAGGTTTTGCAGCACCCAGAGTAACTTTTCGAAAAGGAAATAATTACTTGAAGTTCTTGTCTCCCTGTTCACTCACTTTTTATTTTGTAATTTTATCTCATGTTTTATGATTCTCCTGAATTATTCTGAGGTGTATTAACTTAACAGTCTGTGTGCTCTAAACATTTCATTTTGTTCTTTTAATTTACCAAGAGCCTTTTTTACAGCCTGATTATATAACTTTAATATTTTTAAGGTGTATTAATTCCAGTTTATACTCCTGTACTCCACAGATTTTGTTGGAAGAAAAAATATTGTCATTCCATCTTTTGGGATGACAGAAATATGTTGAAAGAATATGACCTAGTGATAGAAGAACTTTGTCACAGGTTATGGAATTTTTTTGTTAGAAACTCAGTGATCGATTTTCTCTTTTTCTTCTCTGAAAAATTGTAAGAAAATATTTATGTGTTTAGGCTGGCTTTTACTATGTGTTACATCATTGCAGCAATGCACTCTGTGGCTAAGTAATGTGTTAATTTTTGTTTTATAATTCTTTGTGATATCTTGAATGATGCTTTATAATGCTTTTCTATATTCTAAAAATAGCTATCATAAAAAGATAAAGAGGATGGTAGATGTTTATTAGAACAAATAGCCAGCTGGTTCTCTATACACACTATATGTAACATACCACACATACTGACTTAAATCACTAGACCAAAGAAGGCACTAAAAAAGCTAGAGTATAGTTTCCTTTTTAAATTATACCTGTAAGGAGACATTCAGCCATGCACAGAATATTTGTCTCTTTTCAGGGTCAATTCCTTGTGCTGTACAGGAATATTTTGAAGAAATAAATTGTGTTTGTGACCAAAAAAAATTGAATTCAAATAAAACCAGAGAAGGAAATAGTTCAAAAAAAATATTTATTGAAAAAAATTTCATCATCATTTGGCTAAGCTAAGTAAGTAAAATACTAAGTGTGATTACAGTAATTAGAATGCAAATGGCTAGTACCATGAGCAGAATGATTCGGCAATATTTTGAATGTTTTTTTTCCCGCTCCTTCTTTTTTAACAAGGTATCATACCCAGGAGTATAAATATCCCCCATCCAGAACTGTAGATCATTAGGATTTTCCTAGAAGAAAGTCAGAAAATGAAATCAGTTTCTCTCTTTTACACACAAAGTCATTAGAACATAGCCAGAAGTATTTTGGCTATCATCAGACACTGATTAATGAATTTAAGATATCACAACACATATGCAAGGCACTTTCATTTGAATCTAGGTTGTGCTACTTTCCAGATGCTGCAAATGTTCCACTGGGGAAAATTAAAACCACACTTTTCATCCAGGAACCAAAAGTAGGACACCAGCCATTGAAATGTGTTTAAAAACCCAGAACAAACCATGTTGTCTTCTCAAGAAGAAATGTCATGCTGGATAAACACATTTCTGACTCCCTTTTCAAAAAAATGGAACAGCAAAAAACAAAACAAAACAAAATAAAACAAAACTAAAACAAAAGTAATCCCAGAAGTTATTTGTGCCAATCCACAGGAAGGCAGGATCTGTATTGTGTGGATGAGGCTGAGAAAAGCATATGTAATTTGATGACAAAATTTTGCTATGAACAGTTATAAAGTGACTATATAGTATTTAAGGGCCACATTTGTAGCTCTTGCCTATGTAAACAGGGAAGCTGAGTTGTACAGCATTGTGGTTTAAGAGTTTCTCTAGTCAGAGGTCATGTACTGTAAAATTTAAATTCCTGGAATCTTACCAGATACATAGACTTCTTTCCTGATCAGACTCATGTTAGTGTCGTGTCTGTACCAGAAAATATCTGCATATTTACTTCTGTAATCCCACCTAAAGATCCAAGAGGGCTGCACAGTGGTTTATGCACGCACCACACAGCTCACAGCAGTTCACTTGCTCAAACTCAGCAAAACAGCCAATTACCTTGATGTGGCTGGCCAAGTTAGAGTGCAGTGACTGTCTGTCATAGTCTTGCACAGTCCAGGAAGGGGTCTTTTTCTTCTTCTCCCAGTCATCATCCACATGGATATCACTGTACAATGGGTTGCTCTTGATTGTGGATTTCAAGGTGATGGGAGTAATGTGTTTCCCCAGGGATTTGTCTATTATTTCTTGACTGACCCTGTTCAAGTCTAAGCCTGGCAGCTCAGTGACAGTTCTCTTTTCTCTCTGTAAGATACAAGTTAGATCAGAACCTGGCTTTCATTTGCATTACCTACAATACAGGCCTCCTTCCAGAATTATCAATCATAATGTAGCAGAATAATTTTAGAACTGAACATGCAACCATTTTTCTCCTTCTGGCAAACTTCTACAGTGAGGGATCCTGACTGCCCACTCTGGACAGATTTCTTCCTTCTGAGGAAAGCAGGTGGGTAAAATCTGAACATTAAGTTCTTTTGCAAATGTGAACTGACATTATAATGCCTGCTGGAAGAAGGCTTCTGCTTTAGTGACACAGTGCTATGGAGAGCTGCAGTAGAACATTATAGCTCTGGTGGAAGCCATGGATGCATGATGCAGGAGCAAAGATGTAAGGACAAAGAAGAATGATCACAGGGGCAATGGTGTGTAAATGACAACTTCAACTGGAAATGCATCTCTGACAGAAGGGGTGTGACACAGGTCTGTTCACACTCTTGAATGCTAGATCTGTGTCGGGATATGAAGAGGCTCTTCATTAGGCTGAGGACACTGTCAGCATTCACAGGTAATTAAATATCTGAGCACTCTCCCTGTAACAAAAGCTGTTAAATAAGACCTTTTAAAACATGTGGGTGTCAAGGGAGGAAGAAGAACAGCCCTGGTGGAATCATAGTTTTTGAGAAATCACAAGCTGCCTCTCAAAAGAGCAATAAGGGCCTCTTTAGGGGTCTGTAAAATAGTAGTTACGATACTTTTCAATTTGTCATTGCCTGGAGAAATGCAATCAGACTCTCTAGTCCAAGCTATTCAAGATTCATCCCAACCTTCTGTTCCCAAGACTTTCAATTAACCTGGTACTAATCTGTGGTACCACAGTGTGTCAGCTACCTAAGAGCTGCCTGCGTTTTTGCAGAGCCTTTGTCTTACACTAACACGTCTCCCATCTCTTAGGATTTTAGAACCAATACAGAGTATATTCATCCCTCCTCATAAGTACTTTTATCTTTAGGAACTTTTTGTTGAGTCAAGGGAAGCCTTGACCTGACCCAGTGGCCCTGTGTCAGGTATGTTGGGAAGGGGCAATCCCCACCTCTCTCCTGCTCTCAGAAATCACAAAGGTGTGGGCAGCACCTCCTGCACCGTGCACTAAGGTTAAGTGCATGTAGTAAACAACCAGTGAAGAAGCTGGGTCCTGAGAAATTTACTTCCATGTAAGGAAGACTTTCCCTGAATTTTTCACTTTTACTGAGATCTCCAGATGTTAAGGTACCTCAGGCTGGATGGTACTTTCCGCTGCAAAAGGGCTAGGGGCATGTAGTGCTTCTCCTTACACCTTTCTGGTGGGAGCTCAGGGTATCTGACCTCCTGCACACTGGCTTTGGGAACTGCTTGGATGCCTCATCAAGACAGTGAAGGTCCCTAAGATAGCAAACTGTTGGCTTCTTCTGCTTGAGTAATTTTCTGCCCACTTTGTGGGGCGGGTGAATAAATTTTCAGCGGAAATCAGATGTGTGTGTCATCACCTGCTTCATGACTGCAGTGTCATGTGTGCATGTATAAATTGGTACAGATCAGTCTGAGGCAGGTAGGTGTGGAAGGAAGTATAATGACAGATTTCCTTCAGAAAGTGAAGGTGGAGAAGAGAAAACAACAGACTTTGCCTAAGAAACTCTAGGAGGAAGCATCATGCTGGCATTCCTATCACTAAATCATGCAGAAGTGACTAAGCATGTTTCCCATCAATAATTGCCATTAGTAGGCGGGTGGATCCTCAATGACCTCCCATCCTTCTGTTAGTTCATAATTTCCACATGTTGTTCCTTAGCCTCCACACATCCCCTGATAATATTACTCTCTGCATTGCAGTTACAGCTGGCACTGAAGCCCTCTGGGCTGTACTGGTCAGATTTCAGCTGAGCTGGTGTTTTTAACTGCCTTTTCTTTCTGACTGCATTTTATTTTATTTGCTTTATTTCTTATTTAAGATTTGTCATTGACCTTAATGACTCTTCCCTCAGGCTTGCTAAATAGTTGAACTTGGAGAACATTTTGTTGAAGAACGCGAACTGTCTCACCAGGGGTTGATTGGTCTCCCTAGGCTAAAATGTTGTGAAAAGAATGTGACTTGACAGTAATTTTTAAAGCTGTTTCCCATAAAATTCTCCAAAACTTGGAATAGATGGCATGATGCAAAAATTTGTTCATAAAAACTGCTTTGTAGTGAAACTTTTTCCCCCTACTGTGTGAAGTACCTTCTTCTCATGGGTATGAGGCAAGTGTGGTGGCTTGGAGCAGATATAGAGAGGGAAAAGCTTGGGAGGGGCAACCAGGTTTTATCATGAGAGCTGAACCAGAGTTTGGGGTAGGATATAGTTTGCAGAACTTTTAGAGAACAGACATCAAAGTGACAAACTAATTGGGAGAATGTACTTGATTACAGCTGATGCTTGATTGTAAAATTTCTGAGATAGATATGTCCTTCAGACTAGTTAGGGAAAATTAAGGATGGAAACTGGAATCACATGCAAGCCCCAAAAATTTTAAGACTAAGATATCATAAAAAGAAATATGAGCAATATTGCATTAAACATATGAATTTCTAGAAGCAGAGAAAGATTAGAAAACAAAAATATGCTTGCTAGTATTAATTATTGTAAAAGCTACATTTTTACATTTTCTTTTAAGATTCAAAACACATCCCAAGCTTTGTCACAGACTCTGACTTATGCAGCAAATGTTCAAAGAAAGAAAAATATCATAAATGTAAATATCAATATCCATTACAGAATTCATACTATATACACTGAATATAAGAAGACTGTGTGAATGAGACTGGAACAGAACAAATTAAAGGCAATTTATATTATTATTCACTGAATGGAAGGAGCAAACAGTGAATACTCAAAGAAGCAGTAGTTATGGAGAACACTGAAAATTGTAGATGAAATACATTTGTGAAATGCTTATTTTACAAGCTGAAAAGTGCTCAACTTTGCAAACACATAATGTGTTTGATCTACATGTAGCTCATGAGCAAGAACACTCTTATAACTGGTTAATAACCCCTTTTCACTATGAAAAGTATGTTCCTTTTGGACAGACCTAGAGAACTGTCACATACAAGTACTAGCATTCTGGGAAAAGCCCAGAGACCTATAAAGGGCTGATGTTACTTCCATTACTGTGTCAACATGTGCTCAACTATTCCATGTTTTTTTCTTGCTGATTATTTTATAATGCAAATTATGCATACCTTTCAATACACATAACTAAAATTATAATTTATAATTATAATCTTTATAATTATAAATATTTATTAACTTAAAATATTTATTACTAGGAAACATTTTAATCATATTTTTATCTTGACTTCATCCTTCTGTTTCCACTTCTGTTGTTGTTGATAGCACTAAAACAACTCAAAAGCCTAACCATTATTTTCTTAACCTGTGATATGAGGTATCACCCATCAAGCCCAGGACATCAACAGTTAAGGCTAGACCTTGATTTCAAGCCCATCTACCTGAAAGAAGAGAACAAAGAGACAGATAAAAAAATTAAGGAAATATACTTCCTGGAACTCAAGCTTTTCTTTCTTTTCTGCCAGATAGAACTAGCTTCTCTGTTCCCATGGCCAGCCCTAGTTACCACTTGATGTTGGCAATTATGCTCAGGAAAAGAAATGCTGTTGATGGTCAGCTACAAATAGAAGTTTAAACTAAGGCAGTCCTACAGAAACTTACAGCCACCAAATTCTACAGGATTTGTTTCATAACAGCCTTCTCAATCCTAATGAAAGTGACTAGAAGGGTGGTCATTATATTTGACAGTCGTTTGTTTAACACGATAACCTTCTATTGTGCACAAACCTTGTAACAGATTGTGGAGGACCCTCCTTGCACTCATAAGGACACTTTTCTGATGTAGTGAACTATTTTGAAGGCAAACAGACTTCTAGGGTGTAGCTAAGAATACCTGTGGTAGGTGTATTAACTGTATAAGTATTGCTAGACATTTGGAAAGTTAAAAGCTCTTTTGTTATGAAGAATATTAGCACTTGAGAGCTTCATTCAACAAATCACATCTCATAGGAGATACAATGGAAAAGCAGTTGGGAAGGCAAGGATTAACCAAAGGTGCATAAGGCGATAAGAAATACAGTAGGGTAGGTTTCTGAGAAGCCCGAGCAGATCCGGACAAGGCTGCGAAGATGATCAGAGGGTTGAAGCACCTGTCCTATTTGTGCAAGCTAGTATTGTTCAGCATGGGGAAGAGAGGGCTACAGGGAGACCAGGTAGCACCCTTCTAGTACATACAGATGTCTGACAAGAAAGTTGAAGAGAGAATTTTTACAATAGGACAAAGGAAATGGCTTTAAACTGAAGGAAGTTTTAAGTGAAAGAAGGAAGGTTTAAGTTTGCTATAAGGTTGACATTCTTCTCTGTGAGGATGGTGAGACAGTTAAACAGGTTGCCCGGAGAAGTTGTGAATGCCTTATCCCTGACAGTGTTCAAAGCCAGGCTGACTGGGGCTTTGAAGACACCTGCTCAAGTGGAAGACATCTCTGCCTATGGTAGAGGAGTTGGCACCAGATGACCTGTAAGGTCCCTTCCAACTCAAACCTTTCTATGATTCTAGAAATGAAAGTTTTCTTAATGAAGGAAATGAAGGGGATCTGGATTACTGGTCAGAGACATTAAGGCAGCCTCAGGTACTGCAAAACTGAAAAGCCACCTGACATGGGCAGGAAAGAGAGCAGTAGATGGTTACAAACTCTTCAGCCAAAGTGACAGGGATATTTAGACAAAAGTGAATATTCATATGGACTATTTTAATTGAGCATTGTTGACACTACTTCTTCTAATGAATTGTTTAGTTTAGAAAGGTGTTTTATCTGTCACTGGCAATGCAGTTCTGCAGGGCTGTGAGTGCATTATATAAAAACTTTTGTACAGCCTCAGACCAAAGCTCCTGCAAACCTTGCAGCTGGCTCTTCTTGTGGCCAGTTGCAGATGTCTAGGGAAGAATAAGGGAGAGAGTGGAAATACGTAATGCATGTATGAGCCAGGGGACAAAGAAGGGATTCTAACCCGGCACCTAACTTACAGATTTTAAAAAACCCTCTTGTCCTGGTATACTGAGAAACAAGCAAGGACAGGACACAGGCATTAACTCATACGTAAAGCCAAAAAACCACCATGCCAAGAAGTATCATGCTGCTAAGACTGAATGCTCTCTGCTGTCTTCCAAAAATAGTGGGGGGAAAGGGAAATATAAACAAGAAAGAGAAGTCTTGAGAACTGCAGAAAACTACCAGGCTGACTACACGGGAGACATGCATGAGAAACAGATATGGAGCATTTATCATCTGGTGTGTGCTGGGCATTAAAACATATTGTGGGGCAGAGACTCCAGCAGGACTGGAAATTGTCAGGGAGACTAGAATGTGGTCAGCAGTGATACATTTGCAGGAGAAAGTCTGTGCTTTTTATGCTGTTTTTCACAAGGAAGGGCCAAAATTCCACGACTGCTTTATGGTTTGTTTTAGTCAAAGTAGACTATGAAAGTACATGCTAAGCTGAGAAGCTGTTCAATTTGCCTGATACCAAAGAGAAAAGTGAGGAGAAAGATCAGCAGGTTTTTGTCATTACATGAAGCTGCTTTTTATAATGGAAACAAATTTTAAAACTTAAAGGTGGAGAAAACACATAAGGACTTCAGTGCTTTTGAATTTAATTGATCTCATAATAAAAGTTTGGAAGAGACCACAAGCATACCACTGAGCAGTCACTTTGCATAGGGAGACCTGAGTAGCATTAGTTTCTTCAGAGAATATTAACTTCTAAAGAGGGAATTTAAACTACTCTAAGGTTTAATGATTTTAGGAATCTTTAGATCGTGCACACATGTTCTGAAATTAATTCTCTCTCTCCTCCTCCTCCCATCTCCCCTTTTTCCATTTCTGAATTAAATAATCCCTAACCCCATTATCTCTCTCATCTTAAAGTGAAATATGTTATTCCTGCATCATTAGTTCTCCACTGTGCCATCATGTTTCTTCTAATGTCTGAAACTCATCATGACTTTTCCCTTTCTTTGATTGTCAGCAAAAGGAGAAAAATAAGGCAAGCTCCTAAGGGAGAGAGAATGGCACAATGGATTTTTATCTGGACAGCTTGAATTCTCTAATGATTACACTAAAAAGTATAGATTGTATCCTAGGTTTAACACTTATAAAATATACCACTTTGCAAACTCCATTTTTGGAGTCTTGGTGAGTACAGACATTTCCTTTGTAACAGCCATCCCGGGCTGGGACACAGAGTTCCAGGAAAACCCTCTCGCTGGTGGTGGCGTGGGAAAAAAAAAAAAAAAAAAAAAAAAAAAAGCACAAGTCAAAAAGCACAGGGCTCTCTACACATTTTTAATCCTCCCGCAGCTCTGCAGCCCTGGCTCAGTGACAGTGCGTCCTGATTGACAACAATGGGGAGAAGGATCCCTGCTGCGGAGGAGGCTCTGTGTGTGGCTGCCTCCCTCCTGCATAACAGAGGGGCTCAGATGGGGGAGGGGGTGAGGCCAGCATTGCACCATACCCTATAGTTTGGGATCCTTCAGGCTCCGTCCCTTGGTTAGGGCTGTTTGCATGGGACACTACGGGCGACCGCGTGTTCCCCGCCCCAGCTTTCCTTGGGGAGCCGCCAGCAAAGATTATACAACACGAACAGAGTGACTGGAGGCAGTGGAGTAGGCAGAGGGAAGGGTGCCTGGAGTAGGGAAGAAGCTAGGGAAAGGAAGGGGGGAGCGTGGAAGCGGGTGTCACGGGGGACGGACTTTTTCAGTTGGAAGAGGACTGGAATGGACTCTGGGAGGGAGCAAAGGGGTTTAGAGAGCTGATGGGGAGAAATGTCTGAAAAGGGAAAAGTGCAACAGGAAGTAGCTGTAGGAGACTTTCAGCATCATTCTCCTCCCTTCCCCCAGGTTCAAGCTTTTTTGGCTCCTACTCCTCGTTTCCCTGGGGAATCAGACCCCCACACTAAGGATCCTGAGAATGTAGACCCTTCTCCATCACTCCCCTCACCCCCAACCACTTATGTATGTCTCCATCCCTTGACAAGAACCAGACCTTGGAGCTTTTGCTCATGCTAGGGGTGGGGAAAGGCGAGGGGCTCCCCGGGCAGCAGGGAAGGAGCACTGTGGAGCAGCAAGTGGGGCCCAGAGGGGTGTGAGCTGATGCAGCTGTACTGCTGCTGATCCAGACATGAACTTCTCCTCCGCCAGCTCCAGGGCCTCTGCTAGGCAGTGCACATTTACATTTTTACCAAGAAACTGCTGCTACCCATATAATAACCTGGATTAATGCAGTCAGCATGTTTCACACTTTCAACAGTTGTCTTTCAGAATGCTAGGAAGGCAAAAGTTGAATGAGGGAAAAAATATAAGGAAAATAAAAAGGAAGTTATGGTGCACTATGTAGATATATATATTTGTAGCAAGAATCTCTCATGTCCCTCTAATGTGCCTTTTCATCAAGTTTAAGGGATATGACTTCTTCACTTTCAGTTTTAAATCTGGGGCTTTTCTTACTTCAGAGAGCATATTCCACACACACCTTTAGTACAATTAAGTGGCCTTCAGTAGACTTTACGCAAAATGCAATGAAAATGTTACAAAGAGCAATAGAAATCCTAATACACCAAAATAAAGTCAGTGGAGCCCCTGGAAAAGAGTAACTCTTCTCATGGAGCCTGATCCTTGCTGATGTCCATGGGAAAATACACAGGAATATTAATGATGCCGATTAAGAGATGCAGGAAGCTGAAACTACAGCTGATCTGTCAACATCATGTAATTTTTCTCCTGATCCTTAAAACAAGGTAGAAAAATCAGGAAAGTGTCAGCCTCTTTTAGACCTTACCTGTAAATAGATCCTGTTGTGCCACCGCTGCACTCCAGGTAAAGCTGCTTCCGGGAATTTTGCCCAGTTGGCTGGTAGAAAGGCAGAGCTTTTCACTAAAGATTTAACCTCCAGTTGCAGGAATTTATCAGGATGGTTGTTGTTTGGCAAAACGGAGAGGTCCATGTTTCTATGCTGTAGAGTAATAATGAAAACAGCCCAAGCTTCTGCTTCCTGGCTGTGCACGCTCTTTCTATTATTAATGACGTGAAGAAGGATACGACAGTTTCCTGAAACTGTATCTGACCCCTGTTTGGTATCAGGCTCACTTATATCATCTACCAACGATAAAAGATTGTTTAGAAGTGGCAGAGCAGATAGGACAAGTTTCTGTAAGTGCCTGGCTTAAGTTTTCAGGTTCAAGGTCTATTTTGATAGATACATATGTGCTCATTAAAACTAACTGAGTACCAGTGAGTAGATGCATAAGACACTTAAATGCATACCAGCACTTCCTCAAGTTATCTGCCAAAAATGTCAAGCCTACAATACTTCAAAGTAACATTTTTTTCCCCCGAGAAAATTAGAAGCAGCTTCCCGTCAAAGCAAGTCTTCCTCTTCTGCAGCAGTACCAAGAGGCTCCATTGTGCTGTGTGGGTTGGTACCATTTACCACAACAGCTACGACATGCACTTTTTTTAGGATCAGGGATTTCTTTCACAGTAAATTCTTCTTGACCCTGGGAAATATTAGATTGTTTCAAGTAATTGATAACAGAAGTTTTCAGGGAATTGATTCTGCTCCCATTCAAATCCGTGGAAAAATTCACTGTAACTGACTTGAACAGTATGGTCTCAGTCCCATTCCTTTTATTATTTTATTCTGAGATTCGATATTTTCATCATCATTTTATGAGTCTTAAGTCCTTTTGACTTTCAGCTAATGAAATTCCCCTTCTCATTATGGCATCTATGTATGACTAGCAAAAGCAGCCTCGTCATTTTATTTTAACCTTTTCTTAAAATATGTATGTTCTTCTAGCATATGTTTCATTTAGATGAAATTGCTACAGAGGATAAGCTTTTGAAAGGTCATTGCTTGAAATCCAGGAAAACCTTTTTTGAATCAAATTTGTGCTGAGAATTAGAGCATCACAAAAAATTTAGCTCTGTACTTAGACACAGAATCAAACCAATCTATTTACCACACAGAAAATAGCTGAAATATAGAAACTAAATAAAAATAGGAAAACATTTTAAAATCCTAAAGTAAAAATGAATAGTTGGATATACATATAAGTTAAACCTGTTATTTACTTAAAGAGCTCATGATGTTTCTTTGCATGTAATTATTGGAGATTATTTTAAAGCATATCTGTTTAAAATTATTAATATGCCACCTTTCAAGTAGATGCTCAAATAAGTATCTGTGAGCAGCCACATAGACAGTAGTGACTGTGCTTCTGAGGAAATGTGTATGCTTCTGGGGATTCTGGTGCTACATTTACAACTAGGTCTCCCCAGTTTAATGAAGCCCTGAAACACTAATGCACCTTTCCAGTGGTGCAACCCTAGGGATTACCATGAAGCTGGTGTTTTGGATTTACCATGACATATAGTTCTCACTTTTTCCCTGTGCAGTAATAACTCAGAAAGTAATAATTTCTGTTCTAAAATGCATGGGTATATGAAACCAAGACTTCTAAAACATAGGATTTCCAGCATCTCTAGAAACACAGGGCTTTTCTGTGCTACTGTAGCATAAGACGTTTTCTGTGCGTGTGTGAGTTTACATACCAATACTACGCCATTGGACATAAGAACATAATAGGTATCTTATTAAGTCAGACCTCTCCCAACCCCAGGATCTACCACTTTGTTTGAAAAGGACAGGAACAAGATGCTTTTTAGGGAGACAGTTTACAACCTGCTGCTTTCTGCAGTTCATTCTTCTGCTCCTTCAGAAGCCACAAAATTTTTTTCTTTTTGTGCTGAAGTATCTCTTTTCCAGGCCTTTTATTATCTATTTATAAATTGTCAATAAAGTTGTCTGACTGCTTTTCAATTCTTCAGGCTAAATTGCTTACTTTTATGTAATTTAAATTAATTTTCGTATTAACCATATCAAGGATGCCGTCTTTGTAGTACTGCAGGGTTTTAAGAAGAGCTCCCCACATAGCTTATCCAACACCTTCAGGATTCTTTAAACTATAGTTACTATCTTCAGACTCTTTCTTTTCAATCTGA
This sequence comes from Passer montanus, assembly GCF_014805655.1. Classification (NCBI taxonomy): domain Eukaryota; kingdom Metazoa; phylum Chordata; class Aves; order Passeriformes; family Passeridae; genus Passer; species Passer montanus. Next base: position 3,525,406 of record NW_024370152.1, on the reverse strand, counting down.
ATTATCAACATTTTAAATGCCATCTTGTAAGTCACCTAGTCTATCTCCTTACTAATTTTTATTTTCCATTTTCAATGTGTTGCAATGTAATTCCACTACATTGTTCATAAGAATACAGCAACCATAAATGAATACAATGCTCATGTTGTGGTTTTAGACCAGTTCCAAAATGGGAAAAATTATATCTTTCCTTCTGAAAACATCCATCAGTTTTTGGTTCATTTTTCCCTGCTATTCTCATAGCAGTAGTGACTCTCACAGGGCTAGTACCTTCACTTCTGTGACCGCCAGTTGCAAATTCAGTGTCTCATAGGAATGGCTCGGGCTATTTTTATAGCTATAATACTTAACACATACCTACCTCAAATTTTTTCAGTTAATGACTTGTCTAATCACTCAGTTTTGTGTTTCTTGTCAACTGAGGCAAGAGTTAACCAGAAGAGCTTTATGGCACCTGTATAGATGGAGAACTCAGTTTTTGCTCTTCCTTTTGCCACGGATGAAAATACCAAAAACCCTAACTCCTTAGGGAATCATACTGCTGAATTCTCTCCATCCTGAAAGATGACCATTTTGCTTCCAATACTTTAATCAACTTTCAAGCCATAAAGATTGTTCCTGTAGTCTTGTGTGAATGCAGTTTCTTGAATATCCTGTAAAACTGAACTTTGTCAGAGATCTCTGCGTCCAGCAGATCCTCTTTGCTCCATTCACAACTAAAGCCATGCTGACTCTCACCCAAGAGCAGATGCTTATCCAGGTGCTCAAGGATCTTACTTTTTTTCGTTGGCTATTATGGCAATCTGTAGCTCATGGGGTTGCCTTTTCCACAGGCAGGAATTATACTGCAGTCTGCTAGTCTGGCAGACTGACTCTGCAATGACAGCTTGGGCCCATGGCAAGAGGCTCTGATACTAATTTCCCAATTGTGTTCTTCCAATACTCTCAGGTGGCTGCAACCCTGGATACTGTTTGCATTGAACACACTTATTTGGTCTTACTTTCCTGTATATTTCCTTCACCTTGATCCAACTTCTCTGACATCTCTGCTATAAGAAACTCTGCAACATTTCATCTGGAAAAGCCAACACAAGTAATTCACTGAACTTCTCTTTCACCACTTATCACTCCAGAGTGTCCCTTTCACACTTGTGTTATCAGACGGTCCCACTGTCTCCCATTTCAGCTTCCTGGTTTGGATGTATTTCAAGTTCCCTTTCTATTAGTTTGCACATCTTTTTTTCAGACGTCTTTAAATTGTCTCTGAGTACTTCTAATTTTCTTTTTATAATTGATCTGTTAGGTTTTAGTGCCTCCATTGGTCTCATGTCGGCAAGCATTGTATTTTTAGCGTATTTTTGAATATGCAAATGACTGTTTCTCTGTCACTGAAGAAGATAATGAAAACTGAATGGAAAGAACCTGAAACAACCAAAATGTAACCCACTTCCTCCAGAACTAAGCAGCAATTTCCCTTCAGAATAAATGACAATGCTATTAAAATTCAGGTATTTCTTTAACAGAGTTATGAGAAGTGGTAGCTGTTGTAACTTTTGATCACTACTCTAGCTAGCCAGCACATATGCAGGAGGAGGAAGTAAACCTGCTGTGCACCAGCCTAGCACAATCCCTGTGTACCACTTAAATCCCACTTAATTCAACAAAATAGGGTCTAAGTGGTATTTAATTAGCAGAAAGGCCTACTCTAGCCCTTAGTAGCCCAGAGTAAATTTCACCTTTACATGCCAGCTGAAATTGATTGATTTGACACTCATTTGTCGAAATGTTACATATTCATCAGGCTGGAAGGAAAACATATTAATGCAGAGGGATTGTTCTTGAAGAAGAAAGAACAAATAATAATAAAAAAAAGTAAACTCTGGACTGTCTATATCTGCATAAGGCTATGGCTTGCCTGAACACAGCTGGAAAGGGCTGCCTGCTGCCACCCAGGTCTATGGAAAACTCTGCAGGGCTGGCACATGCCTGCCTTCCCTGCAGCATGCTGTGGCTCAAGACATAGCCTAGGCACATTTTCAGATTGTTCTTAGAATTTTCTGACCAAAAGGGTATTTCAGTCTCTACTGCTCCTCTGAATGATGATAGGATATACTGAAGCAGTAAAATGAACTTGCTTTCAAATTCAGAGCTATATTTGCTATTTAGACACAAAACTGCTTCAAAATGATTCACACATATTTAACTAGTACTTTTGTACTACAGATGCTAAAGGAATCAGAACCAGACTTTCCAGCACTATAACATTCTGATTTCACTATAACGTCCTGATCAGACTGTGACATCCTGATCAGACTATAACATCCTATAACATGCTGATTTCACTCATTACATTTCAAAAAAAACAGTCACTTTAGACCACAACTTTCCATCCCTGTCTCCCAATGAAAAGAACTTCCTTTTAATGATCTTATAGAGGTGATGGGAGGATGATTTCAGCAGCAGTCACTGGTTTGTTTTTGACAGATATAGCCAGGGTTAAAACACACATCTTAAATTTTGTGATTAAGATGACATTCTTGTTAGTGAAATATTCAAAATCAGCAGAGCATAAACATTTAGAACAGTGAGGATGATATCACTGGCTGATAAAAATTTTCCTCTGGCCCCTGGTCTGGAGCCATTTTTTCTTTTTTTTGCTTGATTTTCAATTGTGATTCAAGTAAGTGCAGGAGTATTACTAAGATCTGGTGGTAAGTATGAAGAAAATTTAAAATAATACTTGCTTCTTTTGCCTGCCAACTACAATAATTCTATTAGACTTTCAAATGTGCTTCTGTGACTTTAAGGAATTATGCCCCAAAGCAACTGAATTTTCTATGCATTGAAACTTTTAAATTATACAAAATATAACATTCCATGATGTCAACATTATTTTTCTTTCTTTTTTTACTTTTTAAAATCAGAAGGTATTTTATTTAAAATCATACACAAGCACCTCATTAAAGTTGCAGTTTTCAAATGCAGAGCAGTAAGATGCCAAACTAAAGATTTTGATAGTACAGCTATTTAAAACACAAATGTTGATTTCAATGGTAGTTAAGACTGCATCTAAGTATTCTTCCTGGACAGAATCACAGTCCTGACTGGGGGCTGCAGTTTGTTGTCTGTGGGTATCTGTGGTTATCTGTCTCTGGAAACTGTGTATCACATCTATACACTAGAGTCTTTGAAGAGAAGTTTTAAAAAAAAAAATCAAATAAAGCTGCATTCACTTTTTGTTTTGAGTAGAAAATATGCCTTTCTGGCTTATTTCTCCAGCTGTCTTACCTTCAGGATTTGCTCTCCTACATGTTTTAAGAACATACGTAAAGACTTGCATCACAAAATGAGGGCAGAAGACCTGCTGCTATCCACTTGCCAAGTTCAGCAGTTACAGGACTCACCTGAGATAAATGCCTGCCTCTCCACAGAATGTTACCTTGCTCTTCTCAACTTTCCATATCTATCTATCTATCTATCTATCTATCTATCTATCTATCTATCTATCTATCTATCTATCTATCGAGGCTCACAGAGTGACATGTCTGTCTGCAGCTGCAGAATGGTGCCTAAGTCAAGAGGCAGAAGGCACTCATACTGTAGCTGTACCTGCTGCAATGCAGGGCTCGATGGATTAATCTACCAGACCCAGGCATACAAAAAAAAGAAAAATTCAAACAGCAAAAGGAGCTTTACTTTTTATTGAAAACGTAAAAATCATGTGAATCATGTACAATATTTTCTCATAAGGAAAATCTTAGCTGTTTCATAATGTTTCACAAATCTGTAAAACATTTAATTTTTATAAAGACTTTTTCATTAGTTAAAGATAAAACTAAAGTAGTATTACAATGCTATTTTCTAAATTATTAACAGAGAACTGAGAATGTTTAACAGATTAATCCATACAAGTGGCAGGAGAAAGGACTCTTCCATTTGTAAATCTGCAAAAGGACACACAGAGGTATATAGGGGCATGGGTTTTTTGTTTCAAAACTTTAAAAAATTAAGTGACATGTTAAAACACTACAGACGTGGATTCATAGGATGGTACAAGTTCTAGGACTGCATTTCTCTACACTACCTCAAACAGTGCAACAGTGATTCAGTGTAAATCTCTACAGTGTTTCATTGATTTAATACTTGTGTTCAAGTATGTGTCCATGAGAATGATCAAAATCTCTACTTAGCTATTTTAATTTTCTTGTTTATAATATAAGTTACAGTAGAATATCCCCTTCAGTATGTTTCTAAATCAAATGAACTAATTTCACAATACATTCTGTAATAACCTGTTTAATAATGTTAGCTTGTTCATTTTGACATCTGTTGCAAAAAACACGAGTTCATTCTGACTCCAAATGCCAAAAATATAATAAAATTAAAAAGAACTTTATTTCCATATACAACAAAACTATTCAGCTAAATTAAAATAAATTCAAGATAACATGACTTTTTTTTTTTGCAACAGATGACATTACTGAAAATAAACATTTAAAATACTTGTTACTATTTTTTAAAAATTCTGATAAATGTATCCAAAATTGTTCATATAAAAATTAATTATGAAAATGTCAGAAGATAAAACATGTTGGCTGCTTAACCAAAACCATTAAGGATGTCTGACAGGCAAAAATAAATTAATTTGATTAAATTATATGTCATCTGATAATATTTGGTCTGAAAAAGCCTGTGTGGGTGTGTGTGTCTATAAATAAAAAGATTGCAAAGAGCTGAGAGCCAGCCAGCCTGACAGAGGTCAGCTCTTTTGTTGCATTTTTTGCGCATAAAAGTCCCTGCATGTCTCACAGCATCGCTGATACCACCTCATGTCTTGACAGAGGTTCTTCTCTCTTATCACTCTGCAGTACACAGGCCACTGGTCTCCTAGGCACTTGAATGTCAAAGCAGCTGTGAAACAACAACAGCGAAATCAAATATACATTACTGTTGCCTTTACTAGTGAAGAACCATGTACCAAAAGAGACAAGGACATAAGAAGTGTATCTGGGAAAGAGAAAGGGTTCTAGATGTAGATATTTAACGAAAGAATGAATTCCCCTTGTCCTCCTGTTGTCAATATATTCAAATAAAAAATTTTAAGGCCAGCTTTATTTACAAATTGGATTAAGTTGCATCAAACTTAATTAGTTTAATGTCATGCGACTGTCTTCTCATGAGTAAGTGGAGCTCACAGCTTACCACAGAAGGACTGTGTCACTGAAGTTGGAACACTTCACACTTAGTTATACATATCAAGTGTAACTAAATACTGGCATACGTAGTACATTCATGGAATTAAAATGGGAACCCAGTAAAAAACAGGGCGCAAGAACAAGATGTTGTCCAAAACCCATCACAAACACTGAAAAAAGAAGTCAATCTCAGATTTGAATTAATCTCCTATGCTAACAGAAGAGAAATTTGTAAAAGAGGTGGTGGCACAATCCTCATCAGCTTTCACTAGCCCTATCCCCAATTCAAAAAATCTCTACTGTATGATATGAATGGAACTGGAAGCCAAAATTATTAGTATATTGAAGAGAAGCATTCCATTATGTATTTCAAGAGACGTTAAGGTTTCTACTGGATTGGATTCTGACTCCATGCTGGATGACATTGATTTGTAGATTACTAATATCAGTCCTAAATAATCCATGCCATGAGGACAATGTGGCCAGCAGGTCCAGAGAGCTCATCCTTCCCCCTCTGCTGAGCACTGGTGAGGTCACACCTTGAGTGCTGTGTCCAGTTCTGGCCCCTCACTTTGGGAAGGACCCTGAGACACTTGTGCACGTCCGGAGGAGGCAACGAGGCTGGTGAGGGGCTTGGAACACAAGGCCTGTGAGGAGGGACTGAGGGAGCTGGGGGTGTTTGGCCTGGGGAAAAGGAGACTCAGAGGTGACCTTATCACCCTCTACAACTTCCTGAAAGGTGGCTGTAGCCAGGTGGGGTTAGTCTCTTTCTCCAGGCAACAAATGTCAGAACGAGAGAAAACAGTCTTAAGCTGCAACAGGGGAAACACAGGTTGGATATTAGAAAGAAGGTTTTCATAGAAAGAGTGATAAAATATTGGAATGGCATGCCTGGGAAGGTGGTGGAGTCACCATCCCTGGATGTGTTCAAAAAAAGACTGGGTATGGCACTCGGTGTCATGGTTCTAGTTAAGGTGTTTAGGGCATGGGTTGGACTTGATGATCTTTAAGGTCTCTTCCAACCTAGTTATTTTGTGATTCTGTGTGACAGCATAGCCCTATCTTTTTTTTTTGCACTTCACATTAAGTCAAATTTTAATTGACACTGTATTTTTTTTGTGTTACTCTGATTCACTTGACTCTGTGACACAAAGCTGTTTATATAACTTCACCAGAGGAAAATCATCAATGATGGGGAGATGGCATCTTGCTTCTGAGTGACCAGCTGAACAAAAAAGGATAAAGTACAAAGGGGAGGAACATTCAAATGGTGAAACAGCAAGGAGAGGACCATAAGCAAGAGCAAATTGCAACAATGAATACGGTGCAGAAATGTTCAAAGGTTAAAAACCTCAAAGAGAAATAAGCTTCACTGTCTTAAAAGAACTATTGCACACAGTCTGAAATGCCTGACTTGTTTTCCGTATGGGAATAATCTATTGGACAGGAGGATTTATCTTAACAAGGACTCTGGAAAATCAGCCAGAGGGGGTGTGCTGTCTTAGAACAAGCCTTTGAATATTCTCATCATGCTCAAGATGCAGACAAATTATTAGGGGAAATAATGGTAATCATCATGAACCAGGCACTGGGAAACAAAAACTACCAGAATTAACAGTTCTGTAGTTATATAATGACATAATTTCTTTAAGAACAGAATAGACCTGAGTTCTGCCAGGTACAGAAAATCTATTCATTCAAAGAAATTTTCCTTCACACATCCTAATACATCAGGCATAGATGTAGATTTGAACTAAAGACATGTGGAAAAGCTGTTTGTATTTAAAGAACAAATAAGGGCCTCCTTGATTTCACAAATACCAAGAGAACACAGTTTGAAACATTTTTAAATAGAAAAGAAGGTATTTTCTTACTTTAGAAAGATTTGATAAAATTGGGTGAATATATATAAAAGCATATATGTTTATAGTGTCTCTAATATAAATATATTTTCATATGGGACATTTTGTTCCCTTAATATCATAGAGTCTCATAATAAGGTCCTTCCTTGAATAACAAAACCCTTCACCATTTGAGTATGTACATCAGTTACAGTCTCTGATGTACATACTCAAAACCTGAGACAGGAAGATCAGTCTCCGCATAGAATTTAAATCTCCTTAATAACTCCTGACTTCTGTTTTTAAACTGGGATCATCATTACTGTATGGAGAGAAAGCTCTGAAAAGAGATTTTTCATCTTTGACTGCTTACCTAACCTGGGTGATGTTATTGTATTAACATTAATTTTCTCATTGCAGGGATGGAGATGACAGGGTCTGTAGGCTGCAGGCTTTTCTGAAGAAAAGCATTCATTGCCATGCCTTCCCGTGATCTTGTGCATGCACTGGATGACTCGAGACTGCATTCCTTTGCCACAGGTGACAGAGCACTGGAACACACAGAAGACACATTCATTGTAAAGGTATTTTTGCTGGTAATCATGAACATGAATTCCCGGTCCATGTGAAGTGAGTGGCTGCTTCTTCAGATGTCAGCATTCCAAGATTTTTGAATTCTATTCCATTAGCTAAATGAAAATCAATTTAAAAAGTACAAATTAATTAACAGTACTAATTGAAGGACTCACTCCAGCATCCTATTGCTATCCAAGTCCATTTTGCAGAGCCTGTGATGAAACTCAAATACAGCAATGTGCCTGGAGGAAGCAAAAGTTAGTCTCTTGTATCTATATACAAATTTACTCTTATTAGAGATTACAGTGATGGTAAAAACAGTCACAGACACTAGCAGAGAGAAGAATTTTTAATAAAGTCATTAGTTAACCACAGCAAAAACGCTCTTTCTGCTGAGCATAATTAATGCCTCCTGTCTTTGCATCACATCTTCATGTTTTCACGTGTCTCACAAATAAAACACAGTGTGAGACACGATGCCAGGCCTTTAATCCATCTTGACATCTTGTTGCCACAGAGAATGAGGTAAGAAAAGAAAACAACTGAGCACTCTAACAATGGTAACATTTTACTTCTATCACAGTAACATAATATATTAGAGTGAAAACTTGGACAGTGCTGCACAGATGCTTACAAAACCTATTCCAAACAAACAAAACAAAAACCAAACCAAAATATGCTTTTGCCTTTTCTGACTTTTTGTGAACAAAATTTCATAGGACATGAATTACTTTTCTGTCCATTTGACTCACATGCTATTGTTTTAACTACAAATCTATTAAAAATTACATATTAGAATTTCATCCTAGCCTCTAATGATTTTGACTCAAGAACCCAGAAATTTCACCAATTTTTACAGAAATTTTCTGTATAGAACATCTTCAAATACTAATCAGTTTCTTGTAATGAATAATTTAAGAGCTTAGGCTGCAATCCTAAAAATGTTTTTCTAAATATTTTTTATTACATAAATATTCAGAATATATTTTCTTGAGAGGCTTCAAGAAGCAGCTGAAAAAAAAAAAAACTGAAATCAGAAAGACAAGAAGGAGGTGCTATAACAAAAAATGTTTCCCAGCCATCCTGTCTCGAGATGGAGAACTATAGTTTTCTTCAAAGGATTAATAAACTTTGACTATGTGGAACACTAAATAAGTCTTTATCCTTTGGTTTGGTTATCTACGTGCATTTAAGTGACATTTTAAAAGCCTATGTGGAAGAAAGATTTACACATGCTAAATGGGAAATAGAGGCCTTGTGCCCCAATATGTGCATCAAGAGAAGGGAGACGCCTGTCTTTTGGACTGTAAGACTCCAAGTGATTACAAGGGACTAGGATATACACTTGGAAGTTTTCACAAGGGACTGAACTTGTAATCACATGAAATCAAACACTGGCATTCTACAGAGGCAGCAAGTGGACTTGATTTTGCTCCTGTTCTCAGTGAGCCAATACAGAACTGTATCTTGCTGAGTTAATCAGATACAGCTTCCATGAACCAAGACATGTAAAGATATTAAATTATGAATACACAGTTGTCTATTCAGTATCAACCACAGTTTAACACATGAACAAATATATGGTTTACAGGAGGGAAATCAGTACTGAATTATTTTCAAAGTATACCATAAAATCTAGTATACTGCTGTAAAATTGCATGAGAAAAGTATCTCAACAGAATTCCCCTTCTTGAATTCTCTGCCTTTTCTTTTGCAGCGGAAAATAATCTGAGTTCCTATAACAGACAACATTATGCACATGGTCAACACGTAAAATCACACATGTATCGACATGAATTTTATCCCCAATAGCAGATGGAATACAGATTTTTATCTTGCTGAAATTCTGACCACTCCTTAAATTCCTCTCATCCTAGTTTCAGAGATATTTATTTTTGGAATATTTTAATGAAGTTAAAACTGAGACAATGGAAAAGTAAAATTTAAAAAGGTGAAAAAAAAGGACAAAACTAAAACTACAACATAAAGAGAAAACAAATGTGAGAGTAAAAGGAAAGTGAAGGTGATATGATGAAGCTAGTATGTTGAAAATCTCTACTAAAGGAAGATAATCTTTAAATGTTATCATGGTGATCTTAATTTACAGTAATATTGCATGCAGTATTACATTTTTTTTCCTTCAAAGATTTGTATGTTTATCAGCCAAAGTTAGAGTATGTGCAAGTGTGTGGTACCTCCTTTAGTCCACTGCAGAGAAGGAGGACATGGACAGGTGGACCTGGTACATAAGATCTCAAAAAATAATTTCTTTGCCCTTAGGTCATCCTAAAGTAAGTAGGTGCAATCCAGCCACTGGGAATACTGGAGGGGAAAATGGGATTTGCAAAAGACTAGTCTTTTGCAAACAAAATGGGTTCCAATGGTTTATCTGCTAATTGGTAATGCCAAACAATTAATGTAGGCAGGTGCCTTTGTGAAGAGCACTCTGGCAAGAGTCACATCTTTTCTACATCAAATGAGCTCTGGCTTGAAAGTTTGTTGTGACTGCAACTGACACAACAAGCAACAAACAGACAAATTTCTCAGCTAATCAGTGTTTAGGTCTGAATTTCCATGCAGAATCTGGCAACATTTTGGCATTAAAATCTTTCCTGGTGAATTAATATCCTTTAAATAACTGAGTCTGCGCTTGGTGAGATATTCCAGTGTTATGAAGCATTACAATGTCGTTTTCCATCCCAACATGTAGAGATCAAGACCATTAGTCTTTCTTGACCTGCCTATTAATATCACAATTTTAGAAACTGACATCAAAGGATGATTAAATTAAATGTCTCAGTTCATACAGGAAATGCGTGGCAAAGCAGGAGATAGAGAAATTTGTGCTCTGTGTTCTTTTATTTTCACAGAAATGTACTAAATTTTAACAGTGCACTTATTTTTATTTTTTTAAAAATGGGAACTTACTAAGTCTTGTAAGATGCTTGTGGAACATCAAGAAGAAGCAGGGCTACTCCAGTGATTTGCAATCCAAAACTTTTAAACCCAAGCTCGTCAACATGCAAGTAAAGCAAGATTTTTCCAAACACCGAGGGTTTTAAAATCAGTGAGGGATCTGATAAGCATGCTGTGCTCTTCTATGTTCACACAGCAGCAGCAGTGGTGGTGTCTGACTTTGAAATTAAGAATTCTACTGACTGGAAGCCAGAAAAAAAATTACCACAAAAGCTCATATAACTATCAGCTATATTAGCCTATATATTTAAAATAGTATGAAATAGAGAAAGCATCAGGCATTTAGCAGTGCACTTGCTAGCTACACAGACAAATAGTGAAGTTTCTGTGTCCATGATGTCCATGTCTTAAATGTGAGTTTGTCTTGCAAACACATCAGCCAACTGTTGCTGTAACTGAGAACAGACACTGGATTTTGGAGAATAAAAGTAACTCGTATTTTCCTTCTTTATCCTGAAAAGACACGGACTTGTTCTGGCTTTACTAGGAGACACCTCAACTTCTGCAGATCAGTCAGATGAACCTTCTGAGCAACAGCTCCAACCTTCATTTTGACACTCATTTTACTGTACATGTATGTGTACATTCAAGCTGAAGCAGACTCTTCCAAAACTACCTGCCAAACTTACCTCACCTTTGGATTTCCCTCACTGCAAATATTCAATCTGATGTAAATACCTTTGACTGGATATGCAGCTGTCACATTTTAGGTAGCGCTTATGGTATGTAGTTGAAGTTGTATAGATTCTGTATACTTCTGGACTTTACACATTTAAAACTCTTAACAAAGCTTTCAAATTCAAAGAAATAAAAATATTTTCACTTTTACACATTAATCAGTGAATTTAATCAGAAATAAATTTTTGTGCATATATATACACACACATATATATCTATATATGTGATTTACATATATATATATGTAAATATATATATATATATATATATATGATTTACAGAAAATGCCCACTCCCAACCAATATGTAGAATTTTCATTAATTCAGCAGGTTTTGGGTTAATTCCAACCCACAGCTTTTATTATTAGTGAATGAAGAATACATTTCTATAGTTCTTCTTCCTACCCACTCTATCTCCCCACATGTCAGTCTTGCACATGCAGTACTCTATTTTTGTAGAGGTTAATTACATTTTACTTCTCACTATTCAGATGACCTACACTTTAAGGCCATGTAGCTGATTAGCAAAAAGTTCCTGTAGGACAACCATATTTGTAGGTTTAGACTAAATGTTCTAGTACACAGCCAGAGGGCTTTTTTTATGTGGCTGTTAATCTGTGCATCTTGGACACAGTCCTAAAGGTACTGTAAAACTATTCAAGCAGCAAGACATGTAAAACATTCTTGTTAAAGTTTACAAAAAAATCCTGTGTAAAGATAGTCAACACCTATTTTTTAAAAAAATCTTTTTTTCTTAAAAAAATCTTACTACCCTGTTTGAATTTTGTCCAACTTTTGAACTTCTTTTAGATATAATTTCGAGGACAGAAACCTAGGTGTTAGATATAACAATTCTTACACTTGGCATGCACACCCGCTACCCAAGATTCCTTCTTTCTGTTCCCGCCAAAGATATATATTCTGGAGAGAATACATATTCCCAAGGCCAACAGCTGAGGAAGTTGCTGTAATGTGTTAGCTGCTTCCAGCTGGCCTTTATGAGAAGTAGGAATTCCTAAATTAAGGGAAAAATTGTCACTGGCAGACAGTAACAGTCAAAATGTGTCTTTCTGCCAAGACAACAGGCAATCGCTGAAGAGGCTGATACAATCCACAATGAAAAAGCCAATCTGTGACAGTATTAACAGAATTGACTTGGACAATTTATTTTTGAGAATAAGTGGACTGCTCAATAAAAGGTTTTACAAGTCTAAGTAGCATTCAAAGCAGGCTGGCGTGCCTCTAAGGACACTCAGTGATGAGTTTTACTGGAAATTATTAGCAGAGCATTCCTAATCATTTATGTATAGGTTCATCAGTTCCAGCTTTTAAGCGGTTTCAACCTTTTCATGAAGTGAGTGTGAAACAAGAATAGTAAGCAATCAGACTTTAGCAGCAGGATTCACATTTGCTTACACACTTGCAAAATCTTCTTCTGTTTTGTCTTTTATGAAGCTTGCATTTGAAGGTAGGTAGTAGATAATGTGGTGCATTTTTTTTTTTCAGCAAAGGCTTTGTACTGAGTTTGCCAATATTCTTAAAGATTAAGTCAAGCAAATAATTTGCAGTTTATAGAAGTCTTTTTTTTTTTTTTTTTTGTTATAAAGGCATTTCTGAATAGTGTAGCAAAACCAGGGACAGACAGATACAAGCATAAGATGGAGTCTGAGTTCTCACATGCATAATTTCCAGGAAGGTCTTTCTGCCTCCCTCATTTCTGACACACCCAACACCTCAGTATGCCAGATTTAAAATTCAGAACTTGTGCTAAGTTTAGCTAAAAAAGTATCTGCTATTGGTCTTTTCTAAGTTTAGCAGGTCTGAGTTATGCCTATTGATTTACCTTATAGTCCTCTTTTTCTCCTTCTTCTGCCCACTGCCCCTCAGTTTTTTTCTTCATAGCTCTTTATTCCAGGGTAAGAAGATATAAGATTCCAAAAGAGATAAGATTTTAAATTAAGACAGACAGAGCTCCAGTTCCCTTGATAAACTAGAGATAGGGTTCCCATGGAGGAAATCCTCATCACCTCATCTCAAGATTTTGAACCTTTCTTTTCTTTTTTTTTCTTTTTTTTTTTTTTTTCCCTGAATCCTTTTTAAGGCCCCATGGAGAACAATTTGGTTGTTTGGCAGAGGAGGCAAAACTGCCTTTGGTATCAAGAAAAGAAGCAATTGAAAGTTCATGAGCTGATTACAAAAGGAAATTATTTTTTTTCTAGGTCAGTATGTATCTATTCTTTAGAATATCATTGCCTATCTACTCTGAATCAATAGAGGGGTTGGATAGGCTTGAATCTGAATGGGCTCTCTGGACTCAGTTTGAAAGTGGAGTATTCTTTGTCTCCATGTGAAACCCAGGCTCCAATGCCCAATTTCTTTCTTAGGTGAGTTAATGAAACACAATCATCAACTTAACGGTTTAAAAACTTGGATTATTCCAATGACACAAATTTGTTCTGTTAGAGACAACCTGAAGTCCAAATCCATAAAACACCTGAAACTCTATTACAGGCTACCATTTCCCCCTGATATCAGGGAAGGTATCACCATTTTTCTCTCATCATGAATGACCTATATCAAAGCATGGACAATCCTATGATACCATAACAGAAAGCCAAGTTCCTCTATATGCTCCAGATGTATGTACACACCATTTTAAATTTTGTAGTTATACTTTCTATAAATCTATATTTAATACAAAAACACATCCAAGTTTTAAGGCAATTTAAATATACCTGAAATAATTATTTATTATTATTTAGGACTTTAGACACACTGCTAAATAGTATTTGACATCATAACACTGGTGGATTTTACAGATTTTAGCCTTGTTTGTGCACCTTTGCCTGGGCACTGCTGCAGGGATCCTCTTTTAGCGAGGAAACAGAAATAAATTTTAGCTGTGGATTTGTGGTTGTCCCAAATGCCTGCCTGTGCTGACTCACAAATGCATATATTACGGCCACTAGTGCTTAGCAATAAACAAGACATTATTACATTTCCAACTTTCATATCTGAGATTTCATTGCATGGTATTTTGGCAGGAGATGACCGTCCATTCATTAGGACTATCACACATCCAAACAAGAATCTGCAAACAGTTAGATTTCATTACATAATTACCTTTATCCTTCTGATTAAATTAGTTGAGAATGCTATTCTGGAATAATGAAAACAAATACTTAAAATTAATTTGAAATATTAGCCTTTGACTATATAATTATATTACCATACATGACAATGCTAGCCTGATGCTCAGTAGTAAAGCTTGCATGGAAAATCATAGTTCAACAGCACAAAGAAGTAATTAAAGGATTACAGTATTTCCAATGAAAAGACAGGTCACAGAACCCACTAAGGACACAAAGGAAATTTCAAATGAGAAACTCCAAGAAAATTCTTTCTTTTAAAATTTTCTATTTTATCTATTTACTTTTCAGAAATCAAAGAATCATATGTCAAAAAGCTCTTCTGTTCAACATATAATTAAGCACTGTCCTTTAAATATCATCACTCTATGTAGCACTTTAAAGTTTTTCCAGTAGGTTGGATAAATGAAAATTCTTTTCTGATAATGACTTTACTTCCAATCACTCTATCTACCAAATTTTAAATAATGAAATCTGAAATAGCAAGTGACTCACATAAATGGCTATGAAAGATATTAAAAAAACCAAAACATAAAAAACCTATGAATTTACAAGGAAACTGAACTCATAGGACTTTTATTTAGCTGAAACACAAGAATAAAATCATAGAATCAGTTAAGCCGGAAAAGACCTTTACGATTGTTGAGGCAAACCATTAACTCAGCACTGCCAAGTCCATTATTAAACCATATCCCTAAGTAACGCAATTACGTGGCAACTCCACTATTTGCCTGGGCAGTCTGTTCTATTGCTTGATAACCCTTTTGCTGAGGATCTTTTCCCTAATATTCAATCTGAGCCTCTGCTGGCTCATCTTGAGGCCATTTCCTCTCATTCGGTCTCCTCAGGAGAGGAGACCGAACCCACCTCACTACAACCTCGGAGAGAGTTGCAGAGAGAGAGAAAAGGTCTACCCTGTGCCTCATTTCCTCCAGGTTAAACAGCCCCAGCCCCCTCAGCCACTCTTCACAGGACTTGTACTCCAGACCTTTCACCTCTCTTGCCCTTCTCTAGACACGCTCCAACACTTCCATATCTTTTTACAGTGGAGGGCTCAAACCTCAACAGCCTCAGCAGTGCCAAGCACAGGAGGATGATCAATGCCCTGGCCCTGCTAGCCACACTATTGCTGCCACAGACCAGGATGCCATCAGCCTTCTCAGCCACCTGGGCACAGCTGGCTCATGTCCACTCACTGTTGACCAGCACCCCCGGGTCATTTTCAGCCAGACAGCTTTCCAGACACTCTGCCCTAGCCTGGAGCACTGCCTGGGGTTGTTGTGATCCAAGTACACAATCCACCAGTTGGCCTTGTGGAAACTCTTACCACTGGCCTCAGCCCACAAATTCAGCATGTCTGATCCCTTTGCACAGCTTTTCTACCTTCAGCAAGTCAACATTCCCATGCAAACTGCTGTTGTCTGTGGACTTTCTGAGGGTGCACTTGATCCCCCTGTCCAGATCATCAATAAAGATGTCAAACAGGACTGGCCCTACACTAGGCTCCAGGGAGTACCTCTTACCACCACTTCTCTCTGGGTCCAGCCACACAGATCGCTCTTAACTCGGCAAAGAGAGCACTTGTCCAAGCCATAGGCTGCCAGCTTTTCCAGGAGAATGCTACGGGAGACAGTGTCAAAGGCTTAGGCCCAGGTAAACAATGTCCATAGCTTTTTTTTCATCCACTAGGTGGATAACCCTGTCTAGAAGAAGATCAGGTTAGTAAAAAACTGCCTTTAATAAACCCATATACTGAGTGGGCCAGATCACGCAGGTTCAGCACATGCTGTATGATGTTGCTCAGGATGATCAGCTCCTGACCTTCCCCAGCACTGAGGTAAAGTTGACAGGCCTGTAGTTCCCTGGATCCTTCTTCCAGCTTCCAGACTATCCTCATGTGGATCCCTCACAGAGTTGTCTAAGTGATGGAGCAGGTCACTGACCATTTATCCTTTCCATTATGAGGGCTTGGTTGTATTTCCCATCCCTGTCTTTCATCTCAGGGGGCTGGGCACCTGCAGAACAACTGGTCATAATACTAAAGACCGAGGTAAAGAACATAAAAAGCACCTCAGCCTTTTATTCATCCTTTGTCACTATGTTGTCCTTTGCATTCCAATAAAGGATGGAGATTCTCCTCAGCCCTCCTTTTTTGTTGCACATACATTTATAGATGCATTTTTTGCTGTCTTTTCTGGCAGTAGGATGACTAAACTCTAGCTGGGCCTGGACCCTTCTAATTTTCTTCCTGCATAACCTCACAACATCCTTGTAGAGCTTCTAAATTGTCTGCCCCATCTTCCAAAGATCATAAACTCTTTTTTCCACCCAAGTGGAAAAAAAGCTCTCTGTTCAAACAAGGCAGTCAGCTCATCTTTCAGCACAAGGGGACAGACAACTCTTGCACCTTTAAGATTTCTTTCTTGAAGAATGACTAGCCTTCCTGGACTCCTGTGCCATTCAGGATTGCATCTGAAGTAACTCAGTCAATCAGTCTTCTAAACAAGCCAAAATCTGCCCTCTGCAAGTACAAGGTGGCAGTTCTGTTGTTCCCTGTCCTTACTGCTTTGAAGACTGAAAACTCTATTTTTTCATGGTTGCTCTGCTCAAGGCAGCCTCTGAAAAAACTATTTCAAAAGAATTTTTCAAGATTCAGTTATTTCTTACATTTTTTAAGTATTTTCATCTTTTGCCTTGTCAAATAGACGAGAAAACAGCAAAAAGTGACAAAACCATAGATTAAAACAAAATAATGAAAACCAAACAATAAATATTTTGAGATAAAACAAGAATTTCATGGAATATCAAGTTTACCCACAAGAATGAGGCATTATGTTCTTTAGCTGCATGAAATACAGGATAACAGAAACATGAAATAATAAAAAAAATCCAATAAAAATCTGCTAGGTCCCACAAGAAAAAATGGATTACATAAATTTTAACAGAACCCAAATTAATCAGTTGTAAGAGTTATGCATGGCAGATGACAGAGTCACAGATACTGAGCAAAAATTTGGAAAAAGCTAGATGACCTTAGATATGGAGATACACCAGGCAAAAGAATGCCTAATTCACCAAGTCTGAGCACTAGACCATTCATCTAACTGCTGAAAATTCATATCAGCCTTCCAGAAAATCCACTGTTCAAAGATCCCAGTGTCCTCAACAAAAACTGGCAGGCATTTCAGGAAAAGCACATAGCATATAAAGGACATTACTTCTCTTCAGCAATTCCCAAGAATGGCTTCCTTCACTTATTATGTATTTTATATGCATATGTGTGCACTGCCCTGCAGACTGCCCTGCACCAGTAATGCACGGCCTGACACTGTAAAACTCAAAAGCAGCAAACTTTGGAAATTTTTATCTGCTTGGGTAGTCTGTACTATGGAAGATATTAGCAGTGAAGGAGGTGATGGAAAACTGTGAATGCTACTCTCCATAACTTCTGCATTAGTGGAATATGACATGTGGTGCATGACATAGATTTTCTCCTTCATCTGGCCTTCCCAGGGATCACTACATCCAGTCAATCAAACTGATCAATTTCAAAGGGCGCCTACATCTGGTACAAAAGCAGCTCCACTGCTTTGCTTACAGCAAAGGTTTCATTCTCTTGGTAGAACCACAGTATATTTTGTGGGAACCAGCATGTAGAAAATTTACAGAGCTTCCTAAAGATTCAAAGTCAATGGCTTCATACTAATAGCAACAATATTTCATTCTGAAATATTGCTGGGCAATTAAAAATTAAAATAAAACAAAATTTATTTATAATGTTGTCAATAATCTATTTTAGCAGTATTTTTATCATTTTACTTCTGCTACCAGGGAGTAAAAAACCCTAGCTTGTTCAAGAATATTTCAGATCTCATTTCTTTTGGAATTCCTAGACTTCATCTAACTGTTCAGGTTTATGAATGTGACTTAGAAGTCAATCTTTTCACTACAGATTTGTATCTCTACAGAAGACCTCTCAACCTCCTTCCATGGAAACTACTTTTTAAAATCATCAGAGTCCAAAACAATTTTGTTCAATTGCTGAATAATGCATCAGCATTACCCTTTTCTTTCTCTGTCAGACAGTGTCAGAGACACAAGAGTGGCTGTGTAAGTGAACCTCCTTCTTGCCCACACTGCTCCTTCAGGTGGCACTGTGCAGCACGCTGTACATTGTGTGGCAAGACTGTGGTTGTACAGACACAGCTAAACACGGGGCAGCATTTGCCTCACTACATGCTGCCATCTTCCAGGCTATGAGGGTTGGTTTTCTGCACATGCACCCTTCTTTATGCACTACACCATCTCGTACTCCTTGTTAAGGTCATTTTGGGAACAAACTTGTCCACTCTTGATGGAAACATAAAAGGTAATGTATAATGGGGGTAACTTCTGCTTAAGACCCTCTCCTAGGACACAGAGGGAAAACCAGAGTATGTATTACGGGGTGGATTTAATTTTTTTCTTTCTTTCTTTTTCTTTTCATTATTTATTTGATTATATAGTTCTCCCACCACCATGGGAGAACTACTGACTTGATTATATTATAACTTCTATTATTTCACATTGCATAATTGCTTTGTCCATACATCTACTGATAGTGTTATATTTTGACTCATGGCCAGCACTATTCCAAGAATCTATAAGAGACTAATAATTTTGGAGGGGGATCCAAGGAAAAAACCCAAGGCTAAGTCCCTTGTCAGTAAAATCATAATATTAATATAATCCTATTTTTTTAAATTGGAGGAGATCAGTTGAGTTTGTTTGCTATGTAAATTTAGAGTCTATTTAAATATTTAAGCACACAAAATGAAGGTTGAACATCCCGTGCCCTTGAATAGCTAGTAAAAAAAGTTTGTGGGCATTTACCTCTCTCCATTTATACACGATCTTTGACTGGGGCAGAAGGCAAACAATCCTTATCACTGACATCTGCATTGTGTACCCCTCAGTAGATCTCTCTGTGAATCTGTCCCTAACAGCTGGAGACTTGACCTCCTCTGACTACACACACACACCTTCTAGGGAGCACTGCATGTAGTGTCTGAAATAAATAATTTGGAATATGCCATGAATCCCAGCCCATTCTGGGATTCATTGGTGTAAAAACTAAGCAGTTGCCTCAGATGCCCTTCCAGACTCAGTGGAAAAAAAAAGTAGATTAACTTTTGCTTCATGTTTTTGCTTCTTCAGGCTATAGACAATATGAACTGCATGCCAACCACTGGGACCACTACCCCAGATGTTATATTTGACTCCTCAGTATCTCTGGTATAACACACAGATACTATTTTGAAATTCTGCTGCTGCTCCATCTTTAGTTTCTACAGAATGCATCTTTTTTCCAATCTTTATTACAACTTACACCACATTATCTTCTCCGATCCCCTGTAGACACATACTATATCTTACAAATTGCTGGTCCTAAATTTTAGCTTGTTGTCTGGACTTTTGATCCTATTTTTCCTTGCTGAATGATATAATATTATATTAAAGTTTCAAATTACCATTTTCAATACCCACTTTCCAAATTACTCTCTGTTCCAAAATTCATCCTGCTTCTCATGCTTCATTTATTCTGCCAATGGTCTGAAAAGTGTGATAGTAGCAGAAAAAAAATAAACACATTTTCCTACATAAAGTACCATAGACATGCCCTTTGAGCACCCTACGCTGCTGAAATGAGAATGACTTCTACAATGATGTGTTCTTTTGTAAGCTGTGCAGATGTGTAAACATGCAGTTCACATGAATTTAATTTCACCTCTCCTCAGCCTATCTGTTTATACTTAGGTGATGAATGCCTCTGAGCATCATCCTGTCCTTGTATGGCTTTGAAACGGGTAGCCAGTGGGCAGCTTAGCAAGGGACACTGTTGCTAACAACACCTTGCCCTAGCTGGTGCTGGAATAGCTGTGGTCTGTAAGCATTCCTCATTTGAAGGTACTTCACACATCGTTAGGTAGGATATGCCATGGATGGCATTTGCTGGGAAAATATACAATGTCATTGGTAATGTTGCTAGGTGCTGCCTCCAGAAGCTCAGTTTGAGCTTTTATTCTTTCCTTTCTCATCATACCTATATTCCTCACAAAGGCAGGCACAGAGCCTGGGAGATGTTACAAACAGCAATTTTTAGCATACTGACCCAGTGGACTGACTTAAACACCATTACAGAGTTAAATGCTGCACACAGGCCAGGTTGTACAGACTGCTTTTAGACTGAGTTTTAGAAGGATTACTAGCTCCATAATTGATCTATTGGAGCTTGGAATTTTGGTCACATTTTCTTTCATCTTGGTATTGTTAAAACATAGAGCTCAAAAACTGTTTTGTTGGATTTTTATGTGACTATACCAATAAAACAAATTAACTTTATTACAGCACTCCATAATTATTAATCATGTTATCTTTTCAGTAATAATGCAATGTAAGCTTAATTGAAAATTATGTCTTAGGAGTTCAAAGGAAACAGAAAAGGGAGTAAGCTATTAGGCCTCTTGTTTCACTATGTGAGAAGCGTCATCTAAATTTTTCAAGTAAAGTCTTGGCATTAGCTAGAGAGAACTTGGCTCTGCTCAAAGGAACAGATTTCTGTCAATGTCAAGAACAAACCTAAGGAGTAAAAACTGCAAATACAGAAGGCTGCATTGAACCTCTGGGTTTGAAACAGAGAGAAAGATTAACAGTTATCTGAGCTTTTTGTTTGTTCTCACCATTGTAGGCATATTAACATGTATGCCATGACTTCATATTGTATTAACATGTATGCCATGACTTCATATTGTTATGTATTCCTTCAGTGGAACAGAAGAGTAACAGAGAAAAGAAATTGACATCCAAATATATTTTAAATTGAACTTGCATCTCTGTAGTGGAATCATGGTATCTATTTTTTAGTATAGATCTTTGAAAATCTCTGCTGCACAAGTCACAGTCAGAGTGTATGTTAACTGTTCAAAAGATTTTGCCAATTCCATAATTCCTTGTGTCCTAATTTTGAAGTTCAAAGTGCAGTTTAGGTGACAGTGTTACAGCTTTGACTCTGTAGGAGGAGACCAGGAAATACAAAATTGCCAGTAAATTTTAAACAAGAAGATGTAAGTTTTTGTACACTCATGTATGACATGTTTGTTTGTGAAAAGTACTGAGAGGATAAAGTTCTTCACTCCAGAGGGCACTGGGAACACAGTGTGACTGTCTCAGCATACCCACACAGCCTCAGCAACCCCAATTTGAATGACTGCTTCAATTAAGAAAGCAGATGGTCATTTCTCCATGGTTTACTTCCTACTAGCGCTAGTGCTAAATGAGGCAGGTTTCAACCGCAGTTATGTAGTAGAGAAATGGAAATACTAAACGTTATTGCCAAACATATCTTCTTGTAAAAGTAATACGGCTACTGAAAGTTAGTTGCTTCTGTTGTTTAAAAAAATTAATGGTTATACTATGTGCTTTTGAAGTAGCTAGTTACTCACAGAGTACTTGCAGCTAATTCTTGGAAGGCTGGCTAGCCATACACTGCTGGCTTTAGTCCTTGTTTCCAGCTCCTACATCACATGAAAGACAACTAAAAATACATTAAATACTTCTCCATACAAGCAAATTTAAAAAATACTGCAATAATGTTAGGTGCTGAAAGTAAAAGTGTTGTGTGCAAAGTTATGAAGAGAAACAAAGGAAATAAAAAAAGATTACAATCTTTCTGCTGCAGTGTGGTCTGTGATACAGCATGAGAAAACCTTGACTAGGCTCAGTTTCAGAATTTCAGCATGTATTGGGTTTTACAAAACTGTATCACTGAAGGCCAATCACAGATCTAACCAATATTGTTTGTTACTGTTTGGCCTATGCTTATCCACCTCTCAGAACACATATGCCAAGGAAATAATGTAATGACAGTTATGTTGAGTGTCCACAATAATAAAAAAATAATAAAAGAAAAACAGTAATAGATGCTTCCCAGATGCTAAAATGTTTATGTGGAAATTTAAGAGGCTAAAGGTGCTACTGTATAAGGCTGGAGGGTGTACTTTACTGGAACCACAAATAAAGTGTGCAAACACAAAGCAACAAAATATGTGAATGGTAAGTTTGGAGCTGGCTGCAGTTTATGAAGCTGCTTGCCTGCCTACTGACACAGTAAGATAATACAAATTTGGATTGTATTGAAGATTTATCTCACATTTACTTCATATTCCTGATTTTTATTTATACTGTAGGCCCACTGTGACTACCAGTTTAGGTTTTTTTTGTTTATAGCCTTCTTGTTCCTTCAGCTGGGACATTTTTACATTTTTGATAAAAACTCAACTTGCAAAATGTGTGACGCTGGGAGCCACTAGTATCAAGGATTACTCACCTTAGACCAATCTCCCATTCTCCAGACATAGCATTTGGAATAGTCCTCACAGTCCTCTGCTTCTTTAGGTCTTGTGGACAAAACACATTTCTTGCGTGGATTGGTGCACCTCACAGTCCGATGCCGTACTCCTTTACCACACTTTACAGAGCACTGTTGGAAAAAATGGTTTTTCAGATTTCTACAAAATTCACTTACCCCATTTCATCCCGTTCTATATGACTTCTGCCAGGTCAGCATAAATATTTCACAGCTTCAGTGTTCTCTTAACTTCCAGCCTTCAATAGCATCAACACTAGATTTATTAAAAAATAAAAACTGAACAAAAATTCCTCAGGGGACAGAATGATAATTGATTCATTTTTACTAAAATTAGATTTAAAAAATTACTTGCTTAAGGACAGAATAGGCTTTTGAATAAGAAAATATCCAAGAAGTTATGATTAAGTGAATGCAAAATGTTACACCAAAAATATCAGGCAATCTTTCTTCATCCAATGAAAGGAAATACAGTGAAAGAAAATCAATGTCCACAGGAATAAGATATGAAGCAACTTAAGAAAAGCTCTGTTCATGTCCAACAGCTTTTTTTGGGAGGAGGAAAAAATGTAGAATGGAAAAGTAAATACTCCAAAACTATGCAAGAATCCAGACTGAACTTGAAAATTCAAAGTCACTATATAGTCAGCATGTGAAAGCTCTTTTCAAGTTGCTCAGAAGGTCCTAATCTATGGGTTTTTTCACCATTCCCACTTACAGAGCCAAAAATGATGCCATTTCCTTCTCAAAACATTATCACTGCTTTTGATCATCCCACTGCTTGCAGTTCAAAACTCTCCTCTGCCAAGCTGATTATAACCACAGGAAGCAGTAATGGTCAGTTTCCTACATAATGGTGATAGTAGGAATGGCCACAGGAAATACCTCGCTCTTCAAAAAGTATTTATTGCTTCCAACAACAACATGCTCTCTCTTTTCTCATCTCTGAAGTAAAACAAACTGACGAAGCAATCTGTGTATTTCTTTTACTCATCTCTGTAAATGGATGTCTTTCTTCTCACAACCAGCTCTCACATTATAAAACTGTGTACCATGCCAGAAACTGCTGGTATTTACATCTCCTATCTCTACCTTAGCATATGCTTTTTATCTTTGAAAACATTCCCTATTTGTTAGCTCTTTCTTGCTTGGGGATCAAAGAGTTCTGCTGAGTAGAGCAATTCAAAGAAGGGACTGCACCCGCATTCAGAAGCTGCTATCTGTATTTTGATCACAGAGGGATCCATAGCACAGCTTCTAGTGTAGGATGCAATTGGAATTGCCTTTACTCTTTCAATAAAAGGAGAAGTTCCAAATTAAGCCTTTCATCTTGTCCAGATGGCAGTGAGAACAATACTTTTCTTCCTCCGTGGTCAGTCAATTTTAGAAAAAACCAAAGATGAAGAAAGCCAAATGGACGAGCACATTCAAAGACCTTAAATTAATAAAGCTTTTTGAACAATGACTACATTTTGTAGCAATACCTCAGGATGCAACATATGTGAAATTGTGTTACTTACAAGCCCAATTGCCTATTGCTGCTGCTTTGGAAAAAGAGCAAAGAAAGAGGAAGGGAAGAAGATGCCTTTTTTTTGCCAAAGGCTCCCCTCAAAGCCTCTCTGAAGCAGGATGGCATCATCCATCTGCTGATCAATATCCCTTGGTACAAAAGCACATCCCAGATGTTTCCACTCTGAACCCAAGGTCTTGTAGCTGGTAAGTGGTGCCTTAATTCCATTTCCCCCTAGTTACCCACTACTACAGACAGGACATACTTGATTATATGTGCTTGAGAACTGGCCAGAAGAGACTGTTGCACAACATTAACTAGATAAAATGCAGTAGCTCTACACAGCAGGTTTTCCTAGCCCCTGAACCCTTTGCCAAAACATTGCATGAGGACTCTGAAAATCATTAGGCTAAACTGCCACTTGATGGTGAAAAAAACCTTATTTGCAAAGAATACTAAGGCACAAATAACGACAATGGAGTATTTGGTGTATAAACAAATGCAGCACCTCAGACCAGACCCCGGCCTCCCACACAGTCATGCAGTCCTGGCCTTCACAGCGCTGTGCAGAAGCAGGCTTTGGTCCCAGACAATCCCTCTCCCTAGCTCTGATCAGGGTCCCATTTCTGAGCTGCTGTGTGCAGGCTACTTGTCTGTTCTGGGTTCCTTTTCCACATGTCCTTGAACATGGTGTCCACTCTGTCATCATCCATCTGCGAAGAAACACAGGTAATGTAGTAATACAAAATCAGGAGGGGAAAAATACCATTATAGCTTATTCACTTATTCTAAGTGTATACACCCAAGACACACTTGCATATTTTCAGCCTCCTTTTACTGTTATTTTGCTAATGGAGTATTTATGAATCTAACATATACTACATTTCATATGGTATTAATGTACATATAAAGTCCTTCCCCAGTACACTTCCCCTATGTTTTCAAACTACTTTCCTCTAATTATAATCCCAATTAGAAAATTTCCAAAATGCATATATAAAGATGACAGATCCCTGATCAGCCTGCCTGTTATTCTCTGTGTATATATCAATGTCAAGTGTATGTCAAGCATATAAAGTCCAGCATTCCTTGAAAATATTGTGTTGCAAGAAAGAATCACTCAAATGTGAAAGACTCATTGCCCTGGAAAAAGCACAAAAGCCCAAAATTCTTCATGTCTTTTGGAGTAGAGGCCTAACGGGGTGCATGGCTTAAATCACAACAGCAAAGAAGGCTGATGCAGCTTGGCACAGACCACATACCTAGAGAGCAACCGTTCTAGAACATAATTTTCCCCAGATGTTCTGTAGATCCAGATTATGGCCATGTGCCCTTAAAAAATCAAACAGTTCTGCCCCTGATGTTCTGTCTCCTGACAACACAAGAGTTTTCAAGGAGACTTAGTTTGCAAGGAGAGTTTTTAGGAAACTGAGATTTAATAACATTTTTTCAACCTTCTGTCATGCATTTGTAGCAAAAACATAAAACACTTAACTAAGGGTTTTTTTCTTATCTGTCCAGATATATAATTTACAAATCATGACCTGTTAAGACAATGAAATAGACTTTAAGATATTTCTTCATAGGCCAATAGCAAGAAAGTACTTATGCAAGTGTATGCTTTGGTAACATTTCTGTTGAAAGCTAGTAATATTTTGTAATCATCACTTACAGTGTTTAAAAATTGGATAATTAAATCTTTCTACATTTCTCTGCACAGCATCTCTGAGTATGTATTAGCAAAGTTTTAAAATTTTCACTTAATAAGCCAGAAAAAACACAGAATACTAAATATTTATGGTAGACAATGCCTCAGAAAAAGATCAGATTATTCCATTACTATTCATTAAGTAAAGAGTGGTGCTAATAAAACAAAATTCTCAAATCTGCATATAATGAAGTTTAAATAATCCGTCCAAAGGTTAATGCCCTCTTTTGGGAAGACCAAATGTCAGTAGTTCTGTCTTACTTAAAATGTATAATACTTCACATTTTATCAATTTCAGTATTCATCCTTTCCAAGAAAGCTATGTCTTCTCATTCTTTCTTCAACAATATTTGCATTTAATTTATTTTGCATTGTTTTGTTTAAAAATGCCATCTACCCGTACTCCAGATGACTGCAGCAGACTGATCCTAGTGCTTACTCCTGGGGATGCTAGCCAGCTCTTGCTAGCTGCTTTGCCCTCCCTTGAAAGGTGTGGACTTGCTCTCACTTGCTTCAAAAAAGTACGTGCAATTCTTGAGGACCTCCTCAACACATAATTTTTAGCTGCCAAGTGGCATAACTCTGAAATGGGCCACTGTGCTGACCTGGTCAGCCAGTGCAAGGAGCAGGCTGCCAGTTCAGCTGCAGGAACACCAGTGGGTGGTGGGTGGCTTTGCTTGGCACAGGCTGCACATGGACCTGCCTCCTGCCTCCTGCAATATTCAACCACTAGAGTCTAGTTCAGCACATACAAGGACTTTAATGGGGTGAGAGGAAAGAGCAGAGTGAGGGGCAGGCTCGCTATACTTCAAGTTGCATTAACATAAAAAGAATCTTTAACAGGGATTGATTTATTTATTTACTATTTAGGGTACCAGAGTTTATCAAGACCTTTAAAGACATGAAGCCTTGCTTCAAAAAAAACCCCTCCAAAACATATAAATTAAGAATATGGGATTAAATCCCATCTATGTCTTTGTAAAAACAGCATTTAAATTTCAGTTTTATGGCACAGATCAGTCTTAAGAATACTTCCTGAGGAAAGGAAATAACTGTTTTACTGGATAAGAATTTATTCAGGCTTGGTGCTTATGGACTCTCTTTCATTAAAACTCAGGAGAAACAATTTCCAGCATTTCTGTTTTCCCTTCATTTTGCATTATAATGTTTTGAATTAATGTATCTACTGGCCATTCATTGTGAGAAGCAGTCCACTGCTTTTACATGGCTTTTACATCTAGATATTATAGTTTAATTTAACCAAATCATTATTACCTTGTCTGGCAGGGCTGTTCATTGCACTTGCGGATCTGTGGTTCAGGTTTTGTTAAATATTTGCACTTCTTGTTGTCCACAAGACTGATATTCTTGTTCATAATCTTTGTGCAAGAGACTGTTGTCTTTCTTTCACCTAAAAAAATAAAAATAAGCAGGTTTGTGAGGAAAGCAAGAATATGCTAATTGTTAAGGACACAGATACAACTATTTCATACACAGTTTGGCTAAAAGAACTGAAAAAAAATCAAAGCTACCAGGGAATCTGAAAGAAATCCTACAGTTTGTACAGAACATTGTGAGTTTCTAACCTAGTCTTTGCACACCACCATCAACAGTTTTTCTCTTACTCCTGCAATTAGTTATGGGCCAAACCCTCACTCTCACTGGAATAATTTTCTTTCTCAACCACTGCAACTCCATCACTGAGCAATGCTTGCAGAAAATTACAAATATGGTTGTTAATTACTACATAAAATGAGTAAAGAAATGACAAATAGTGGCTGGCATTCACATAAAGGGAATCAGCACATGCATCCTTCAACAGAGTGCCTGCACTATTTCCCATGAACTAAAGAGGTCAGATGACCTGATCTGCAAGGTCAGAAAACCATTTAGGAATCTGGGTACTGCTGCAGAGATCAAGTGCATACTCTGTACAGAGTCCTTGTCCTGATGGTGACCTGGAGCCTGGTGTCTCTTGAACGTGGAAGCGTTAGAAATTAGAATTTAACGTAATACTGACCACAAGCAGTTACTTGCAATTAGATTGGAGTCTTATTTTTAGAAAACTAGCAATTCTTGAATTCTGGATTTCAGTTTGAACTATTTGTTCTTAGAGTTACTTTTACTCTGCCTGAAAGTTTACTGGAAAAGAGGCTGTGTGCAGGAGCAGAGCAGGCTTAAGCATGAACACTCACCAGAGGTGAAAAATGAGCCTGTGGATGGAGCAGTTATGCTATAAATGCATATTATGTGCATGACCACTTCTGACATTTTTACACAGCTTGTGTACGTGAGAGCCCATGCAACTAATCTATTATATCACAGCGTTTGAAATGTTTGACAATTCTTTCTGCATTTATATATACATCTATGTATTCATATTCTCTCCCACGCAAAGAAAGCTTTTCTGCAACACAGGAGGTCACAGACCAGTTACATATACAAACATGCATAAAAACACATGGCTTCCATGGCTTCATCAACAGTTTTGTCCTGACACACGCTTTGAGCATTTAAGCAAAACTATTGATAACTGTATTACTATTCATTTAGATTAATCAAAATATTGATGTTAAATTTTAATCATAAATAGTTGGACAGGGTAAAAGCTGCGGTATTTTGATTTCATTACTGCTTGATATTTAAGCCAGAAAGTAAAAGAAAAGTAAAAACAGTTTTGTCTAAAGTAAGAAAAATATTTCAGTAGTATTTCAGAATATTTACCTTCTAGGGAACTTTGTAATAACTCAGCTATTTTAGACAATAACATAAAATGAAGACCAGTTACAACAGGAAAAAAATGATAAGCATTAGAGTAAAACATTTAAATATTTATTTAAGCATTAATATAGAATAAATTACTGACATACTGCATTTTAAGATTTCTGCAGATGATAGAAATATTTAGAAATATCTGGGACAATAATGACAGATTGTAATAGCATTAAAATTATTCTAAAAATACATCAGGAAACTGTAAAAAGTGTGAATTCACAAGTAAACTGGGATGCACTATTAAGAATCAGAAGATGCTACTTGCACCATGAACAAAATACCATCTAGGGAAGAAGCTTTCCTACCAAACCACAAAAAGCATGTTTATGGAAACCACAGCAATCTTTCATGACACCAGGATTGTTCACACAGTCAGAGGAGCTAGAACACTGTGTTCTTTATGCTGATGTTATGAGAAGGAAAAGCATTTCCAGGCTTTCCTATTCAATCACAAGGTGCATAGCAGTTTTCAGAACTGTTGATCAGAGCAACCACGACTGTCAAGGTTGTCAGCATGAAAGACAGGTATCAAAAGTCAATACATTGTTCACACGCTGACTAACTGCACAAAGTATGAACACATCACTGCATTTCTTTTAAAAAAACCCCTATCTGAAGTGTTTCTTAAGTGTAAGTAAAATTTTAAATAACATCTTCTAGAAAACAGTTTGAAAGACTTTTTTTACATCAATACTGTTCATATTCCAATATTTGTTTTCAGAATCATATTTTGTTCTTCCAAAATCACTTTTTTATGTTTAATAAACTCAGGAAAAATATCACATCAGCATACTAATATCTGTTGTTGTAATATTTGTTCCATATGTTTCTGGATCATCCTCAACTCATGTTACTAACTGTACTTATTTGATCTGAGACTGGGATTCAGCTTTTCTGTGGTTTGAAATGTCTCTTACAGATCATTTATCTTCAGTAGATCCAAATTCAGAGTGGAATGCACTTTCTATTCTTGTTCTAGCTCTCGCACTTGTATTTCTTCTTGGAAACTGTGTCCTGAATTTGCTTGTTAGTCTAGATTTTGTTCCTTCATTACCATCTTTTGCTACTTTTTATATTTAGTTTGCATCTTTTTCTAGAGCTATCAGTGTTTTTAATGCAATCAGAAAGCATAAGACTGACGTACGTCTACATTGTATGGAAACATACAAATCACAATGAGAATGTTAGTGTTAAATAGACAACACTGACCATCAGAATCGTAATTATATGTAAACACACTGTTTATACAAATAACTACATATTGCATACACACATTTACACTGCGTATATACATGCATATTGTATACACATATTCATTTTTCATATATGTGTGTGTGTGTGTTTGTACATTTTTATTTTATTTTACCTCCTCCACATACAGCATCACAGTCTTCCCAGGTAGAATGTGTCCACATGAAAAGGGGCTCTGGTACTTTAGAGCTCTGATTTTCAGGGAGAGGATCCAATGGGATTGTGTATTCATAATGTAAACCATAGCTCTGGTCGTGGAAGAGCAGCACCTGCAAGATACAAAGAAGAAAATCCTTCCTACATACACAGACACTACGGAAGACAAACTCCAAGCTTCAAGTAGATCATCTTGAAAAGCACAACAGTGCTATTGATGCTCTATTGCATTTCAGCCATCCTAATGGATTTGCTAAAAGAAATTAACTACAGTATCCAAATCAAGCCAATGGAAGAAAATATTTTGTTTATTAAAAAAATTCCTTTAATTTGAAGGATTTGAATTGTGAAATCCTTTGCCATCATCTCTGCCTTTTTCTTTATGGTGCATATTAACTTTTCCTCTATTTAACTGAAATGCACCAAAATTTGACTTTTTCATAGAGAACTTGGTGATTGCAATTCTGAAATGGTGACGCTGTTCTATAGTCAGCCAGAAATTTCATAAAACCACCTGAAATTAATTTGAATTTCTCTCCTTACTTGGCACATCATCTTTTTATGACATTTGTAGAAATGCTGAGACCTTCAATCTTGCCCCAACAACATGAAGACTGCTCTTGGATTTAAAAGCATTTTTTTACAAGCAGGCTGACAGACCTCTCTCTCCTTATCCCCTCCTTCCCACTTTTGTAGATATATACGTAAACACAAAAGCAGGTATATCTTGCATATAGATCTCATTCTGTTGAGGAGTCTGGAAAAAATATTAGTTACCATGCTATATCATAGGAATCAAGTAAAAAAAACCTGAATTGTCATACCAGCAAATGTAAGGGTGATGTTGTGGGACCTTTGGCTGATATTTTCTCCCAGAGACCTCTCCGAACATAATGGACTGTGGTCCCAGCAATATTGAATGTTCCAGAATGTTCTATCTTCCAATCACTATTGATTGACTGTTTTCCAGCATCCCTAAGAGCTGCAAAATACATGAAAAAAGCCCAATATAAAAGGTGCCTGCTCAGTAGTGATTTTCTTCTCTTACTTCCTGGTCAGATAATTTTAAAAGTAGGCGAAATTCACCTAACTCTGATTGCAAAGATATTTATGGATCCTACTTTACATGAACTTCAGTTGGTATGTGCTTCAGAACCACCTCCTGGAGGGAATGCTTGGCAAAATCATATGTATTTAACATTACGTGAAGTTAATATCAGCATTTTAATACCTGAGAAGACTGACAGGCTCTAGCATAACTCATAACCTGAACACTGAATTACTTTAAGGCAAAGGGAACTATATTCTCTGTTCCCAGGGTGGCCATTTCTATAATCCATAAAAGCATGAGAAACACAATTTTCACAAGGGACTCTTCAAGATTTGTGGAACTAAGCTAAAACTTTTTTTGAAAGAAAAATTCTAGTTCAAAATTCTTTCTTCTCTAATAGTTACACTTGCCTTTTCTGCACCTTAGAATTTGATAAGACTTTTACCACATAATTGCATGCTTCTAATAAATAGGAAAAGCTTGTTCTTTGTGGCTGAATTATTTCTCATGCTGATCTAATTCATATTTAAAAATATGATCAAGCCAGGTAAGATATATACCACACACTAAGAACAAAGAATTCTACATTATCAAAATTTACATTTTCTATAGTAAATGGAATAGATTCTTCAGTAAATTTGTAATTTTATTTTGTTTTATTTAATTTTATTTTGTTCCAATTTGTTTTGAATAATCATGTGAAGAAGACTTGAAGACACCTTCTGTACAAGAAGTTTTACATGTTTGACTTCACTGAAACTGCATGTTTGGCATCAGACTGTTGTAAGAGAACCTCCACACGTTCCAAGATTTCCCTTTTTAAAGTTGTAAGTTAATGTGAGTCACTCCTGTAATCATGTCCTCTCCTATTCATATTTATACTGTTATGTTTTGTTTCTATGGGAAACAATGGCAACAGGCCTATGGACTGGCAGAAATCCAATTGAAAAAGACACCACTGATGTGTACAACTGCAGCACTGTGTAATAGATGTTAAGACTATAAAATCCATTAACACTGTAACAGTCTTGTACTAAAAAGAGCCAGTCATTCTACAAGATTTAAAAACTGGTATTTTAAGTTTAAGCATTCAATTTTTAATGGTATTTAAGTTCTATTTAGTGTCAAAACTGTTGGGGCTAATTCTCTTCTCAGAGGAGAAATTAAAAAAATACACTCGAACATGCCAAGGTCCAGCCGGGTCATGCTGCTCAGATGGAGCAGCATCCTCTCCCCAGAGAGAAACAGAAATCTTTCTGTCTAGTCTTTAAAATGAATGTGTGTGCCACAGCATGCAGACATGTGCAGGAAACTGGAATCCCAGCTCAGAATACAGAAATATGTCAGATCTTGCATTTTCTGCTTTCAGATTCCTCATATGAGTCACCGGTCTTAGACCAGTGTGTCCTCAAGCCTGAAATGTGGACTTGGATTCAGGCAGTGCAGCTTCTGTTCTTGACTCTGTCACACCCCATTTTGTAAGCAAGTTCACTGAGTTTTATTCCATACTGCACATATATTCCTATTCTTCTTAACTTTTGACAGAGGAGCTTGCTCTGTACAAGGTAACTGAAAACAGGAAGAACATTCAGAACATAAGATATCTTCTCTCAGGTAATTCAAGCAATACACCTACACCTGAAAAGACAACCAAAGAAAACTTGGACAGGGATAGCCTACCACAATTGTAATCACAGCCACAGTTTCAGTGCTAAACCAAAGGGACTAATTACAACTGTATCTCTGTAGAGCAAAAAACAGCCATCATAACAATGGCATTTAAGTGATGGTGATGAGTGCAATGTATTTTTTAATTACTGTGCAAGGACTACACACCCGTATAATTTTAATGAGATGTGAGAGGCTACACTGCCAGACAGATACAACAAATCACAATTCAGCTATTGAATCTGCCATTTCTCAGTGGGGAGCAGCAGTGTCCTGGTTCTGGTCCTCCACTTGGTAAATCAGTACATACTAATATTTTTTTTTAATATGGACAAATCACTCTACTGTATTAACTGCATGAATTTTTTCTGCTTTGCCCAAAATACAGTCATATTTCCAGAAAAGTATCAAAGTAATGTTATTTTGACTGCCCTTACTTTTCTACAGAAAATGTAAAAGACATATGAAATTCAATTCTAAATGAAAATACATTCACTGATATTTTTTGTCAAGGAAGTAATTGTTTCACTTCCATTCAGGTTGTCAGGTGTCCCTTCAATCCATATTAAGAACATTAAGACTTGAAATTTAAGTAATTTTTGAAAACAGCAGGGCTAAGACTGACTGAATGCTAGTTGCCAGTGTCTTCTTTATTATTCTATCCTCTTCAAAAATGGTGCAATAGTCCTTGCTCTTCAGCCACTAGGCACTTCAGCAGGCTGCCATGATTTTTCAAATATATTTGAAAGTGGCTTGATAACTACGTTAGCAATTTCAGTAGTTTTAATGTACTTTTTATATGAAAAATTGAAAATTTGCAAGTATACACAGACATTTTTTATATAATCTAAATACAGTGTTTGTAATATTCTCTTAAAAAGATGACACAAAAGTCCAAAAGAAAACCTATATGAAAAATGGTTCTGTAATAATTTGTTCAGTTCCTTTGACAAGTTCCTCACAAATCTATTTTTCTACTCAGAGCTTTGTTCAATGACAAGGCGTGTTTAGCTTGCATTCCTCAGTGTTGAGCAAAACAGGACAGTAACACTAGAACATATATAATATTTACCTAAATAACTGTGAGCTGGTTTTTCTTCCACAACTTTGATTCTTCTTGCTCCTGCAGGTATCACCAAAGCTTCCACATAACCTAAACATGAGACCAGATGTCCCAAGTTAAGTAGAAAAACAGAAAAGCATAGAAAAGTACATCTTGTATGCTTTCTCATTTCTTCTCCCTTATTTCGCTTTTTAAGTGTAGAAAGATATAATTTATACAGCAATATTTTGAAGATTCTTGCAAAATTGAAGAAAAGCTATGGAACTGTGTATTATATGTAATATACATACAATGCTACATAATTAAAAGAGTATGGCACAGTAAAACATAACAAGAACTAGTTAGGCTTGGAGATTGGGGACGGAGTAGGTGAAGTTTTTCTAGCTAAGTAGTTCAGTGTCATCATGACCACCAGATGACTGTAAAATAATTCCAACTTCACTCAGCATGTAAAGAAAAATGCTAAAGACACTAAAATGAAAGCATCCTCCCGCTGCTTAGTTTTAGTTTGTTTTATGTATCTTTTGCTCCTCTCCTTGATTTAAGATATCCAAACCCTGTTGTGACAGGCTTTGGTTTTGAAATCTACTTATTTGCTATAAATTGATATTGTCTCTTGCTAGTGTGGGACTAAGAAAAGGATGTTGAACAATTTGCTTTAAGTAAAACGTAGTGAAAAGGCAACAAAGGTGGAAACCACTCTACAGGCAGGAATGCCATTAATGAAAAAAAATCCCATATTTTAGATTATCCAGGTAAACTTCACAAAGGGAAAAAAATATATCCATCTTTTATTTTGTGATATTCTACAATAAAATACTTAGCATTTACAATACTTTTTCAATAATCCTGAAACATGAAAATTAAAGCAGCATCTTTCATTTCTGTAAGAGTTAATAACACTTCCTAAATATTGATTACAGCTTCTTGAGAAGCAAAATAACTTACAGAAGGGTTAAGATGGCAGTACCACAATACTGAGGATTGACACACGCCCCCAAAAACATTGGAAGTGTGTGGATATTCACACAAGCAATTAAAGAGAGCTGACATGATGTGATTTTATTAGCAGGAACTGTCTTTGCTGGTTTTTATATCTTGTAGTCCTCCATACTCATCAGGGGTTTGGGATCCTTGATTTGCCTTACATTCTGCTTGAGAGGGCCAGACATAAACATCTGAAGACTATACCTAACTTTCTCCTCTTGCCTAAAGTACTATACTTCAGTCTAAAATCCACTGAAGTCCTTTATTTTCTGATGATATGCTGTCTGCTTATAATTACACTATTTTTGATGTGATTTACTTTCCACCTCTAAATTCTACACATTTTCTACTCAGGCAACTGAAAGCAAAATGGTAAATAAATTATGATAGCTGGTCAAATGCTGTTTCAAAGAAAAGACTCGTATACATGGTGCAAGATGCACATTATTAGTATTTCAATTCTCTATTCTGTCAACATGATTGTTCTGGAGCCAGTAAGCTATTCCCATTTGCAGGACAGATCACAGCAGCATTTGGATATCTGATGTTCATTTCCCATTAAAAATGTATTGGCTTGTTATGATATATTATTATTAGAATAAAATAATGAGT
Source organism: Passer montanus (assembly GCF_014805655.1). Classification (NCBI taxonomy): domain Eukaryota; kingdom Metazoa; phylum Chordata; class Aves; order Passeriformes; family Passeridae; genus Passer; species Passer montanus. The sequence continues at coordinate 3,489,807 of NW_024370152.1, read as the reverse complement.
AATGAAGTGGTATTAGAATTCTTCATTCTTTTGGCGTTATGATTTTGCACTGCCTGGCTTAGTTTGGTAACATTGCTCTAGATAAAAAATCATAATTTGGATTTTTATTTTGAAGAACACTAAATGAAGCTAAACAGTAAAATAATTTACAAATTCTATTTGCTAAAAATATAAACCTAATTTCTCATACCCCTTAAAAATCAGTCTCTTCTATGAAATAGAGTGTATCTTAATGTAAGATTTTTCCTTCATTTTGCCATTGAAATAATGTGGAACAACTTTGCAACAAATTTGAACATACTTATGCATTCTTATCCTCAATGTCTTATCATCTTTAAAAGCTAGATCTAAAGTTCTTATGAAGATCTGCATAATTTTAAGAAATATAGCTTTAATAATTTCTCAATGCTCCAAGCAATCAAAAAGCCACTTTTTTCTTTATTATTTGAAGCAAAAAACCAAACAGACATTACCTGCTCCTCTGGTATGGTTAAAATCACCTTTAATAACTTTGCATGACTTTCCATTACCATTGCATATACCACAATGATCTTCTCGAGCCAGAGATCCTAATATACCATCACAGCCAAATTTCTGTGGGAGAAGAAAATAAAAGCTATTGAGACACAGGCCACATTTTTCATAAAGTTGCTTTTAGTATGAGGTACCTCATCCTTCCTCAAGATGCCTAGCCAGCAGGACCCAGCCCTCCTGACAATGAGGGTTGCACTAGCTCATGTCAGAGATCTGTCCCATAGAAAACTCCCCCATGACTTTATGTAGAGTGCTGCATTCACTCTTCTTGTGTGTTGGCTAACTCTACCAGCTGTTCTCCAAGAGAAACACAACTGCAGTCTTATCTCCTGGTGGGGACCTGTGGCACATCAGACCCACTGTGCAACACACACCCCACAGGCCTTCCCACTAAGAGAACGCAATGTGCCTCTCCTGCTTTCTACTCAAAATATGGATGATTCTTTGTTATGCTCATAATGGTAAAGCGCCATTAATGTCAGCCTAAGGACATATTCTGAATAGGCATAAGCAGGTCTAGGATATGTAAATATAAATGGCACCCATGTTTTGCTAAAAAGCATTCAGTTTAACACAAATTAAGTTTACTTGAGCATCTCCACATTACTGCTAGACACATTTCTATGAATTAATATCAGGGGTAGCTTGACAAAAGCAACAAAGTTAATATATGTGGGCCTGATATGAAATAAAAATATTCTAAAGTCTTAATATATATGTATGCTTGGTGTGTGACTGTATATCCAGGTTCAAAACAAGTAACTCATACCTGGCATCTACCATCTGCACAGACATCTAGCCCATGCTGGCCACAGGACGTCCCATCCATCACCTTTTCTGTTAGAAGAACAGGTTGATCCTTTCCAGCCGGTGAACAGAATAAAGCACACGGCTTTTCTGTAGCACACGGACAGAAAACCGTGCATTATTGGAAAAAAGGAACTTTAGAAATAAAGAATTATCATCAACACTCTTGTTAAAACTGGTACTTGCTTATGCATGGCATGCAGCTACATTAGCATAGGAAGTTATCTTAGACACAGGGAAAACAAGAAAGATTTTGATCCATTTCTTAGCTGTTTGAAAAACTTGAGATTTTTTCTTCCTAGAGCATGCTGTTGCTATAAACTTGGCCTACACAGTACTCATGTCATGCTCATTGATGCAATTAAGAATATACACTTTACAGCTGTTGGAATATTTTGGTTGTAATCTATACTTTCATTCTCCTGTATTTTTGGCAGATCATAAATATTGGTTAAAAAAGAAAGCTAACACTTTCCAGACTTCCTAACTGTGCAGGTCAAGGAGAAAAAAATGAAATAACTGATACACCCTGGGAAGAAAAATCTATGAATTTACAAAATTCACATTAAGAAAACAACCAAAAAAACCCACACAAAACCCCTGGAAACATCATCCCTAACATTTTTACCAAGCAATTTTCTAATAAATGTCTAAAACATTCTGCAAATAATTTCTAATTATAAATGTGCATAAAAATGTAGTGCTATCCTATGTATCCATGTATTCCTAATGGCCACATCATAAACAATGAAGTTTGTTTCACCACTGTGAAAGTAACAGTGAATAAAAGAAAATAATTGCCTTCTCAGTGGTCAACCGAGTACAAAATGACAGGATTTTTTCATACCTTTGTTAGCAAACGTACTTACTCAGAACTTCTACCTAAATCTGTTGCAGATTTTTAAAAGGATAAAAGTCAATCCTGAACCTGAAACTGATTTCACTTGGACACAATCTATGCCACTCTGACTTCATACTGACTTCTAGATTCCTGGAGTGCATTTTTATTAGTAAATTAAACAGTTCCAGGAAACATTCAGGGGCACTGGAATTCTACTGTCTATACAGCTGAACTGTAAAACATTCTATGCCACATTTTTTGCATGTGCTAACTAGCACCAGCTCAGTCTAGACTGGAAATTGCCATCTGCAAAGGACCGTTTTCAGAAAAGTAGTTTTAGCATGCAAAGCAGCAGAAAAGTACAGACAGAGGAGTTTTGTGCCAGCTGACTTACACAACACAGAGTGGTCTGGGCGCATTTAAATTAATAAAATTGACAGAGCCTCAGGGTATCACTAGAGGACTGGTACAAACAGATGTGATCTCTTCTGCCAACATGTGAAGCTGGTCAGACAAAAGCCATCTCCAGCTAAAAAGCATCTTGTATTTGTGCCCTCTGCATTCCTGCTATCCTCCTTAAAGTAACCTCAAAGTTCCCTGGGGGCTTTAAGTGGGTATCAGCATTTTTTAAAGGAATATAAGATTGATGACCTAAACATTATTTTGAAGACACTAGACTCAAAGACACAGCAACTAAACAACACCAGACAACTTCAACAGACTACAGGAGATCACATACAGCAACTATTTTGGACATGGCACACAGTTACAGTTAACTAAGAGAGGAAACAATTAAGGATTTGGGAATAATGTATACTGGGATACAGGCATTCTCTGTCTGGTCCACTTTTGTTTCTCCTGAGGGACACCTCAAGTTACAGGATCATTCAGAAAACAATTAGATGTGTACTCAATAACATGGCACATGCCAGTGTCAAGATTTTTTCATTCAAATGAAATTCTATTATTTAAAACCAGATAAACATTTAGATCCTTTAGGATACAAATCATGTGCTCCTGTGCTAAAATGAAATTTAGTAAAACAAGCCAAAACTAATTGACTTGAAAAGCACCTTTGTAACAGCTGGAGAGAGTTCTTTTTACAATGAAATGAGCTAACATACAAGCCTAATAAAAGTAGTATCAAAAAGTTTTCCTTTGGCATCTTGAGAAAAGGCTTACATGAAAAGAAAACCACCTTCTTGAGACATTCTTAGACATATATTATAATATGTTGATAGCAAAAATAGTCTTCGATGCTTTCTAATGTTTTCTGATAAATTGTTTCAAAAGTAAAAACAATTTACAGTAATGAACTCCTTAAAAATTGGTAACACGCTTACAGTACTCCTGTGTCATTCTCGGGCTTTCTCTATTACAGCTTGCTATGATTTTGTGAAGTTCTCAAGTCAACTGTTTTCACAACTGATGTGTTTTTGTTGTGTTTTTTTCTTTGTTTGTTTCTAATTTAAATAAATTAAAACACAAGGATATACAGAAAATTCAGTGGGGTAGAAATTACTGTTCACTTTGCTAGCAAGAAGGAATTTGTTTTCTTAGTCACTGATGTTTTACACCAACATTATTGTTGCAGATAATGTAAGTCTGATCTTACTATACTCCCACTTGAACATTTTCCTAAGTATGTAAGCAAGTTTATTGCATGGAAGCGTGAATACAGTATGCCAGGACTTCATATACAATAGATATTAGGATTTATAGAAATCTTACAGAAGTTTACAGCACACATTATCTACACATTGCAGCCAAATGAAACACTGATATGTGGAATACTCCCAATTTTAAGCTAGAACTTTTCTCCTTCCTCAAAAACAAAGTCTCACAACATCTACATTGTCTCTTTGGCTTTGTAGGTAAAACATATAAGTGACATAGGTATGTTTAATGATGGAGCATTACTCCAGAAAGCTGTATTTCTGAGTGACTTCATATTACAATTCTGATTAAAAAGGAAAAAGCTGACTGGATTTTCATTTAAATGTAGTTATTACCTATTAAGAAGGACAAATTCCATAGGAATAAAAGACAAAATATTCTAGAGCACACAAAAGTACTGCTAGATCCTGTCTCTGAAATTAAAAAAACTCACCAAAAATACTGGGTTTGAGGTTTGTTCGTTTTAGTTTTAACTACATCTTAGATTAACAACAATATCCACAAGATGTAAGCCATCTAAACAGATTATAAGAACACGGGAGATGGTTTATACTTACCATCATCAATGACAGCTTGCCACTGGTGCACATGCTTCTGATATGAAGATCTGATGCTGAAAGCTTGGCACTGCCAGTCCCTAAAGGCAGGCACACCAGCAGGACAAGAAGGATTTTCACATACCCTATACTGCGTTGTGGGCCCATGACACTGTCCTTCAAGGCCTGATCTAGAAAAGATGGCATAAATACAACCCTTTACTGTTGGCAATATTTTGTCAAACTCACAGTATAGTTTACCTATGCTAGACACCAATTAAAAATAGCAGGCATTTTTGCTGACACTTAGCATTCAGAACTCATCCATTGTGGATAGATAGAAGGTAGGAGAATAGAGATAGTGGTGAAGATAATCTCATCCCTAAGGAGTTACAGCTGTGCTAATTATCAAGCATTAAGAACAAGCCTGCCCTTATTAGGCCACAGCTGGATCCAGGGGTATTATAAAAGAGCAGGTTGGCTGGTCGAGAGGGTATTATAAAAGAGCAGGTTGGCTGGTTGAGATGTGAGATGGAGTTTGTTGGCTGTGCTGAGAAGAAGGAGGCAGTGCTGTGAGGAGCTGCCCGTGAGAAACCACTGAGAAGGTACAAAACCTTTGCAATAGGACAGCAACAATCCATGAAAAAATGAAGTCACAGAACAAAATATATTTGCTTTCTCTTTGTACTGGTTACATTACACATAACCCTATACTGCGTTGTGGGCCCATGACACTGTCCTTCAAGGCCTGATCTAGAAAAGATGGCATAAATACAACCCTTTACTGTTGGCAATATTTTGTCAAACTCACAGTATAGTTTACCTATGCTAGACACCAATTAAAAATAGCAGGCATTTTTGCTGACACTTAGCATTCAGAACTCATCCATTGTGGATAGATAGAAGGTAGGAGAATAGAGATAGTGGTGAAGATAATCTCATCCCTAAGGAGTTACAGCTGTGCTAATTATCAAGCATTAAGAACAAGCCTGCCCTTATTAGGCCACAGCTGGATCCAGGGGTATTATAAAAGAGCAGGTTGGCTGGTCGCGAGGGTATTATAAAAGAGCAGGTTGGCTGGTTGAGATGTGAGATGGAGTTTGTTGGCTGTGCTGAGAAGAAGGAGGCAGTGCTGTGAGGAGCTGCCTGTGAGAAACCACTGAGAAGGTACGAAACCTTTGCAATAGGACAGCAACAATCCATGAAAAAATGAAGTCACAGAACAAAATATATTTGCTTTCTCTTTGTACTGGTTACATTACACATAAGGAGTGATGGGTGCTAAGCCATAATTTACACTTAGACCCAAGAAAGCCCTAGGACTAGTAGGAGTTCAGTCAGGGGAGCTTCAGGTGCAGTTTTGATAAAATTGAGATTTTTCTCTATCTGGGCTGAGCCAAAGGGCCTACTGAAAGGAAGCAACACCTGCAGATTTGCTACCTCTCATTTTTCTAGAAGTGTGGTGTTACAAGTTTCAGACAAATCCTTTGTTTCTCTTTGGTCACTCCAGTTGTGCTTGCAGGTGCTAATGACCAAATGCAAAAGAAGACAGAACTGCAGAAACTGGAGCTCATTATTTGGAACCTTGCCTGGAAAATGAATTAATGAGCATAAAATTAAGACATCCATAAATTCTAGAAATAGCTTTAAGATATACAGCTGAAAGTGGTGTTTAGATGGTATGAACTACGAAAGAGCTTTGCATATCAAAATTTCTGCTAAATCCCAATGTTTTTGTACAGCCATATACAACTCTTCCTCAAAAAATTTTATGCAAATGTATCTTTTTTAAACCCCCTGCCTATTTCACACCAAAATCTGCTACATAGTCTTCCATAATTCATCATTTCCCCCCTTTTATTGTTATTTTTTTAAAAGCATTGAGTCTAGTCTTATCCACTCTGGATTAGTTTTCCCTATACTTGCCTTCATTACTCTTTTCCCACTCCTATGCCTGTATTTTCTTTTCTTTTTCACTTGGTGTATAAATGGCACAAAAAAATCAAATTGGTACTGAGTAATTAAAATGAAAACACCTTTTAGCTGGTCACTGAAATACAGTGAAACAAATTTCATTCAAGTGAAAAGTAAAAGCCTTTATCCCCAAAGGCAGAAGGTTTTAATTTTTACAAGATAGACTATCTGGAAAGATAATTTAGATTTCCTCTATTAATGTCTGAGAAACTGGTAGGAAGATCTCTTTGTCAGACTTTAGGTTCCTTGGTTGTCCAGATGAGAAGCAGAAGTCAATCTTCTCTAGTTGAAAAATTTAAAGACTAGAATTACACACTATCAATCTGCAAGTCAGAAATTTTAAATTTAACACTCTGTTGTTTCTTCAGGTGAAGCTTAAGAAGAAAGTTTTATTCTTATATTAATATTATCTATGGTCTTCACAGAAGCAGAAAAGATGAAAAATAGTGCTGCCATGCAATCAAATACCTGAAATACCTATTCTTCTAAGTGTTTTTCAGTATTCATAAAGTATTAATTGCTTAGATAAAGGCCAACTGTATCCTCATGGGGTCCTGTGCTGATGTAAATTTTGTTCAGAAATTGCGACGAACAGCAATGGAAACCCGAACTCATTTTTACCCAGGGCATCTGCGTTGTCGACTGCTGATTCCGGTGTTGCAGGTACGGCTACAAGTGCTCCATGCGCTCCACTCCCCCTCCATATGCTCCGTGAAAGAGGTCCGATTGATACAGTCTCCAGCCTTACACCACTAGGTAAAAATCCAGCTCTTAGGTAAATAAATCAAGGCATACGCAAAACAATTCACTTCTCCACGAGCACACAGGAAGCACAACACAAACATTTGGTTTGTTACATGGTTTTCTTATCAGTCAGATATATTTTTGCCTAGCACTCTCCAAAGCTTTTTATCTGTCCTAGTAAATTCAACAGCCAGAGACCTTTCTCTGTTTCAGCGGCCACGGAGCAGGTTCACTTCTTGTCCACAACTTCAAAAGTAAGTTCATTTCCAAGGAAGCACACCTCCTTCATTGGAGGTATCCATACTATGCTGTCTCCCTTCATTTTAGATTGGGCATTGCCTGAGAAAGCATTTTAGAGTTCAGCCCAAACCTACTGAAGGCATCACTGTCCAGCTGAACTGTGCAGATGATCACAGCACAGTGTCCAGGGCTATTCTCAGGACTTGCTTGGCTCAGCATGACAGTTCCCACCAACAGGAACTTCATTGTCCCTCATTATCCAGAGACAATTTCAATAGAAGGGTATATTACAAGTAATAGAGAGAATGAGATTTTATTCACCACTTGTATTCAAAGATAAAATGGAAGCTTCAAAAAGCTGGTGTTGAGAAAGTCCAGAGAATTTCTGCTATTTATTAAAATAGTAATAATAAATTCCATGATCTTGCATGCATATATCATTTACCAGGAAAACTGAATTTCTCACTCAAAAACTATCCAATCTACTAACAATCCATAACTACTGTTATGCTTTGTAACCTATGTCCATATCTCATACTAATTATCATAAACTCTGCAGAAATTAGTGCTTTAACAAATTATACCAATTTTTTTTCTGTCCAATGTATTAGGAAATATAGGTATTTTCCAGCCTTAGAAATTTCATTATTGAATGATTCAGCAATTATAAAGCAGACAATGATCACTTAATGCCATTAAGATCAGTAATTTAACTAATTTTTTTTACCTTCTGAACTGTTGGTGAATTACCGTTACCAATGGATAACAGACTTCACAAACAAGTCTTGTATTTATAGCAAAAGAAAAGGTGTCACTAATGCAGTCAATAGAGACTTCTGGTTTTTTTAGAACACACTTCTGTAACTTTTAATGTCTGTGCTGAATCCTTATCTGGCAACCTTTTCACCTACAATTTGAAACTGGTCTTTACTGATTAACTGATGTTAATTTTCTCTCTTTAATCATCACATTACAGTGAAGGCATAATTATTCCACTTTTAAAAAGTCTTCATGGGTGTCTCCATCTTTATTTACCATAAAATATAAACCATAAAATATAAATTTTGTAATGCACATGGTTGTTTCAAACCAGAAATGCTCATATACATTTAAAGTTATTGCTTCAGATAAAATATGGATTTTTTCTATTGAGATAGCATCTGCTCTCCGTGCAGCCTAAGGGATTTTCTAAAATTCTTGACTTAAACCCCAACCAAGTAGGACAAGGTATGCAAATGACATTTCCATCACTTCCTAAGAGGAGCACAAGACAAAAATACTTATCTCCCCAATACCAGTAAAAAAGCCCCAAAGCCAGTGATCTGTGTAACCTAAACCTCCTCCTGGACAGATAATAAAGCAAACAAGAATAATAACTCTTTCTTATCCCCTGTGATGTTTTGGTGATATATGCTTAGTTTTCTACTGCTATACATAAATTAGTTATCTCTGTAGCCTGGCTCAATGAGCCATTTTAATTACAATTAGTAATTGTGTTAAGAGGTTCTGCTTTCTTATTCCATAGCATGGGCAGTCTTAATGTAAAAATTGTGATATCAAACGAAACTCATGTCTCTTACTTTCCAAATATTGACTTTAGACAGTATCGACTATGAACTTTATCAGAATTAAAATACTGAAGCAATTGTCATTATTTTAAAGATAAGAACAGAAATACAACTGGTTTTCCTTTAGCATGTTATTAGCATATTATCTGAACATTTTATATTAACTGATTGATTTGATTTTAGGAGAATGATGAGAGTCCTGGTGAATGTAATATGACTCAAAGAGTAAAATCACTCCTGTGGGAAATGGCTGTCAGCACAGTATCTTGAAAATCCCAAGACACATGTATGCTCTTTCTCTGCTTTCTGTTTGAGGTTGTTTATATTCATTTACAGATAAATACAAATATTACAAATAGTTTTAACTGGAAAGCTCTTGCAGGACAATTTATCTAAGTCTGATTGGGTGATCATTTAATGCGTCTGTGATGACATGCTTTTAATGGGATTTGTCACTCTTTTACATGCATAGGATTAAACTCTTTTACACCATATTTCTTGATAAAACTTATCCTGAAAGGTTTTAACAACAATCTCTATCAATTGCTTCAATTGCTTCAAAGAGACTATTCCTAAATCTTAAAACATAGCTGAAAGCCCTGTACCTTTGAAAGCTTAAGTTTCTATTTACAGTTTGAAGAGCAACAATTGCATTCTATTCATAAATATGACAAAAAATGTGGAAGAATTTTAAATAAAACAGTGTAAATATTAATGTGTCTCTTCGGTTAACTTTTTTTAATTCACTGGTTTTAGGGGAATGTTCTTTTTTCATATCTATATTATAAAATACATCATATATAATACATCAAACTGTACATAGCTTATTTTTATGATAATAGAGGTAAGTAGGAACTTCAAAGAACAGCAAAGACCTATGCAGCTTGTTTCCTTAAATGTCAGAAGTTCGATATAATTGATATTGCTTTTCCACCAGAGGCATACCTTTCCAGTGTCACAGTCTGTTCCATCCATTGGTGGATCTAGTTTAGTTTTGCATTCCTTCTCATTTTCCACCTTACACCACAACCCAGTGCAAATGACATGCTGAAAACCAAACAAAGAGTAAGCACAAAATCTATCTTATGCAAACGTACTTTAGGTATGCAGTCCACTGTTGTTGTCCAAATTTACTTGTTTGATGGTACTGAAATACACTTAAAGACATATTAAACATTTCAAAAAACCCAAGTGGGCAGTCTGCTTTGACTTGTATTAATTGTGATTCTCTAGGACTTCCAGATCCCTCTTGTTTGTGCTACCCCAATGACTGCTACTGTCATACTCTTCAGTAATTCATAATTCATATAGAATTCACTTATTACTCTAGAAAAAAAATTCCAAAAGCCATCAAACCTGATCTCCACAAAGAAGACGCAAAGTTACCTGACAAATGAAATATTTTTGCTGGAAAGAAGAGAAGGGAGATGACAGGTATGCAAGTCAGCAATGAATTTTAGAGATGGAAAGAAAAGCCCTCTGAAGTATCAGAACAAAAGAGTTTTTACTTTACTCAAAAGAAAGCCAAGCCTTGCAGGATGCTGGCTCACATTTCCCAAATTTCCCTGGCAGCTTTGCCTATTTTTGATCTGAAAAGTCTTCCTTCTCCCAGGGTTTTCAGTCAGGACTGCATTTTCCCTGCTGTCTGTTCCCCCTTAACAATAAACCATGTGGAAGTGAAGAGAGGCCACGTGAGGCTGAACTGTGGCCTGAGTATTACTGCATATGCACAGTGATCCTCCACAATGTATGTTGCCCAAAGAGGGGCAAGAAGGATCAGGAGAGGGGGAGGTGATGCAAGCAGGATAAAAGGTAAAGAACAGCTGGGTTTTTTAAACCAGAAGACCTGCTTTTTCTGAGCGAAATGATTTGTTAGATTGGTACACCCAGTAAGAGTCCCTGTGCCTTTTACACTATGCATGAAAAAGTTGTCATAAATCTTATGCTACCTTGAAAAAAAGACTAAAAGCAGACAAAGCACAATTCAACAAAAGATTGTGTTTGAACCAAGGAACAGGGCAGTTCCATTGGGAGTCTTATATGTAAAAAATGTCTCTAACATCAGTAATCAAAAAACAAAAAAAATATCAAAGATTGTAGAGGTCTGAAGCATTGTACAGAAACAAGAGATGGCAGCAGTCAGACTCTTGATTCACCCTGTAACAGTTTTTTGCTGAAACTGAGCTAAAACCACAATAACTAGCTTATGTATGTCTCAAAAAAACAGCTACAGAAGTTCTATCCTGCTCCTAGGTAATTTTAGCAAGCATTTTTCAAGTAACAAACTCACATTTCTGTTCTTCTTCATTGTTTTTTAAACAATGTCGATGATGACAATAGTAGATGAGATACAGTATCAGATGTTCATGACAAAGTAGGAAATGAAAGTCTTACTGTTGGTAGTACTCCACAGAAATATATGTTAATTTATTTATCCTAAATAAATTTTTTTCATATCCTTAAATCCTCATTTATGAGCAAATACAATGGCAGAAAAGCCATCTAGATTTACCCAAGTTTTCAAAAAATACAGGCAAATTTTCTCTTGTGACATGACACTTTTAAGTATATTACCTTTATTTTTTCTCCCTAAACACTTTGATCCTCCATTTAATTTCACTTGTCTATGACTGCAGAATGGCTTACAACAAACAGTTCTTTACAAATCTAGAAACAATTCTTCCAAATATAGAGAGGCATTAAGTCAGATTTACTGGGTTTTAGGTATTTTGGGTACCTAAACACAGAGACATACTTGAACCATGTAAACTAAATTTTAAAAATCAAATCAACACCCTTTTCTTGCTAATGTACATTTTACACATCTCCATATTTCTACAAATAGTTGTATACCACCTGCCTTTGAACCATGATCTAACTTCCTCAAACAGAAACTACTTGGGGCTTTAAGTGAACCGTATTCTAAAAACACTCACTTCACCGTATTCTAAAAACACTCAACAATATTAGAATTCCCCAAACCCAAGAAAAAGGGATGTATGGAATTACGAAAATTGGTGGTTTACTTGTAAGTTTGTTTTTTTTCCTGGGCTTTTCATTTCAGTCAAATCACAAATAGACTCTTTAGATATTGTTCCGACTCTATTTCTGTTGCAGAGGTATGAGATAAGGAGATTACTGTCAGCATCTATATTTTGACATTTAAGGATTTCTGTAAAAGACCAGGGAAAGACCACAACATACAATATGGGTTTTTCATTAGCAACCTGCAATGAAGCAGATCCAGACTGATTTGAAAGCAAACAGAAATCTGGAGGAGAGTGTGAATTTTACAGTTACTTCAAAATCAGGGCACAGACTTCTATGCCAGGATTTTACTCCTCTTAAAAGAAACTTTCTTCAGTCAAAATACAGATAGCTAAGCTAATATTCACAAAGGTTTACCAGTTATCTATGATAAGTATAGTTCAACAACCATCACAGCTTTCTAGATAAGACAAGGGAAGAAACAAGACACTGGAGATTAAAAAATTGTAATTGTGACATTAGCCTGTTCACAATCTGTAAAATATTTTTTAATGTGTACATTGGAAAACAAAATATTGCCAAGCACACACAAAGAACTTTTTTTGAAAGAATGTGCTAGTCATGAGTTTTTAACAGCAAAAGCTTGTAAAATAGAACATGGAAGTCACAATGCATTACAGAGGTCACTCCAGCCTTGGAGTTTTGCGGGGGTTTTATGTCTGTTTCTGTCTATTTAATTAAATTAGTGAGACAGGTCTATGTGAATCAGAAGAATATATTTCCAAGCATGTAAGCATATGGAAAGAAAGTTCACTTGAAAGGAATGACCAGACACAAAAAGGGAATTTTAGAGCAGTATTTGTGCAAAGTCAAGATTGTTTAAAATGTGGTGGTTGAGATGAGGACAGATATTTCTCCAGGACTATAGTATTTCCATTACTTTTCTCCTTTTAATTGTGATCTTTCCCTGAAATGCCTTAAAAATCACCATGAAATATAACCAGTCTCCTACTTTGCAAAGATCACAGCTGTGTTATGACAAGAACTGTTTTAGTGGAACTGACCAGATAGCATTCACATCCTGGACTTTAATCTTAAAAGCCAGTATTTAGTTGTTCAACAATTGCATTAAATTGTCAAGTTTTACAATCCTGTTTAATCATCACGAACTACTTCTGGGCCATGATCTCACTATCTGTTTTGTGAAATAATGTTAGGATCTAATTGATTCTTGCATGAGACATCATGGACATAAAAGCAAACTTGGCTCCCTTACAAGGTAAGCACGGAGACACAGTATAAATCTTGAACATGGAGATCCACTCATTCTTTTGTAGGGTCTAAAAATTTTACCTAGGATATGAAAAAAATTTCTTTGAAATGAAGATGAAAAAGAAAAAATAAATTCACCATCTATGAAAGGGGAGTAGGAGGACCTCACTTAGGAAAATACAGGAGTAGGACCACAGTAGCTCCTTCAGTTCTTTGCTTCATTCATTAAATTAAATCATAGAGAGGGATTCTTGATAGCAACGGAACATCATTTGCATCAGTAGCATTTCTCAGAGGTTGCCATGTAATGCAAACTGTGAAGTGCAGTCCTAAAGTCCTCCTTTGCAATAACAATTGTAGAAAATTGTATCTCAGTAGAAATGCACTATTGATTGTACTACTGATATTTATAGACTTCAGGTGGTTTTTCATCATGACTCAATTGTTTTCTTAGTTAAATAACTGCTATATACAAAACACAGTTCCTTAATGTAGAAGGCTCCATGGAACTCTATTCATTAAATAATCTTCCAGTCTCAAAAAACGTAAGATTGTTACATAGTTCATAATTTATCTTTTACACAGTTTTAGTGAAGTGCATGAACTGTTCAGCAAGTAGAACATGCCCAAAAAATCCTGGGCTATAAATTTTTGGATTTACTGACATTTAAATGAACCTTCAAGGAGTGTGTTTCTCTCATTTCCTGGCTTGCGGACAACAACTATAACCATAATAAACTTCCAGTTACTGGCAGAGTAGGACAGACTATACAGAGATTAAAGGAAGTAGTCTGGATATCATGGAATATTCCATGATTACCCATGCATAATTAAATAATTATTGTAATAAATTAATACAGTAACTATGTAATATGTAATATGTAATGAAATACTGCATTCAAATTAGAAAGGTATTCTAAATGTTGATTTCTGCAATGGCAGCCACAATAATTTGTAGAATCAACACAGTGAAATTTGAGTTATCTTCATATGAAATAAAATGCAATTATTTGCAAGGTTAGATTCAACATATTTGTTATTTGTACCTAACATGTTTTTATTTCTGAAGACGATGATAAAATTAGCTACTGAGTAACTGTGCTTTACCAATAGATCTCTTGGTGTTGCACAGTCCATGTGCTAGAACTCATGAAAGATTTCTGGAATGTTTAAATGGTTTGTTTCTACCTGAATTGCAATGGTAACTTTTTTTTCCCTTTCTTTTCATACATACCAAAAAAAAACATGTAAAAGAAGGACAACTTTCTTATCCTCTGGGCTGTACTCTATCCATTGCTCCAAGTTTCCCCTTTACCATAGAAATGTTATTTCTATTATTTAGAAATTCTAAATATCTAACTGGACTTGCAGTAAACTTCCCTAAAAGAAGACATCAATTTAAGATCCCCAGAAGAGAACAAAAGAAGATTTTAATATAGTGCCTAAGCTTTCTGTAAGTAGCTCTTCATGTCTAGAAACTGAGAATCAGGTTTCTTGGATTTTTTTTCTTCGTTGGGAGGAAGTTAAGAGTGTAAATTTTGCTTCCAGAACACAGAGGAGAACCAACAAGGTGACTTTACTGAGGTCAGGAAGGAAGCTTTGGAAAAATCTTCTATTCTCACCATGTTTTCTCAAATTTGTTCTTAGAGTCATTTATTCATTTCCAATAGATCCAAGGTTCTTAAAAATACATTACAGTAATTTCTTGGTTCAATATTTCGTTATACAATTTTCAGTTTAGGGTTACCATTTTTGCAGAGGATTTTGGGAAAACTGCAGAAGGTTCTTCCCATTGCTGTCTTCTCAACAATTGTTACTGGGCTCTCTTTTTCTTACTGTTAGACCATAAGGTGACCAGGTAACTCATTTGGTTTTATGATGAGAGCTAAAATTAAATTGCAGTTTATCAGGAAAAAAGCATAGTTGAAAATACATAGGCCTTTTGTATTGCCTTACATCATTACTATATTCTTTCTTCACAGCAACCTTAGATTATACTTGTATTGAAATTTCAATGTTTTATTTAATATTAATATTTAATAATACGTAATGGCATATTAATACTAATATTTAATATTACAGTAAAATAGCCAGAAACTTCTGTTGATTTAACTGTAAATATAAATATTTAATATAAATATAAAGCAATGATCCATAGGTAGGAAAAAGCAGACATATCTATTTAGCTGAAAATATTTGGTTTAGATGAAAGGCATCTCACGTGCAGAATGTCAGAAGGGGGAATACAATTGAAGATGACTAGAAATGGGCAATTAGCTATGAGCACCTAGAACCTAAATAATCTCTGTGCAAACAGTTGAACACTACCCTGGTAATATTCACTGAATTTAATTTCCTAATATTTTAAAAATAATGTATACCAAGAAAGGCTCAGAGTTAGGATCTTGAAGGAGAATATTTACTGAATCTATGACAAACACAACAGGCATAGGACAACTTGACTATCTGAATTTAAATATAAGAATAAGAACAAAACACAAATGTAAAACGAAGGGAATTTATCCAGACAAATGAAAAGCATATAAAGATATTATGCAACAGAAAATCTTGATGTTTGTCTCATTCTTCAATTCCTTTTGAGAATCTTTAACCGTTAAAGAAGAAGAAGAAATACTAAATACACTACCATTTTCTTGTTTAAAACGGGCTTCTAGAGAACAAAAACCAGAAATACATCCTTCAATAGAAAGCAATGTACTGAAAATCAAGATACAGGTTGAAATACATAAAAAAGCATTTGGAAGTAATGAAGAATATCTGTAGAATTGTGACATTGAGATTTACTTCTCATATCCAGAGTTTTCAATAAGACAGCTAGGCAGCTAGAAAAAAAATCCATTAACCTATGGGTTTTTTCCCCTTTTCTCTCTAACTATACGACTCTCAGCATGCCTTAGTAGTACATGTACAGCATGTTTCCTTTGAGAGTCTTTTTGAGAATCTTTGGTTTAAGTGAAAAAAGTGTTTCTGAAGAAACAGTACTATGTCCAAATGAAAACAGGAAGAGAACTGAAGAACTAAAGGAGAAAGGAATTATGTTTTCCTGTTTAGTACTCCTAACCTTTTCAGGCTATCTGCCCACTAACTCTGATGAAATTTTATTTCACAGTTCCTCTAGTGCCTACTCTATCAATCCATACTCCACGCTCTTTACATATATGTATACTGTCTTCCCATTTTTACTTGGTTAGTGTCTTAAGGGCATCAAATATGTTTAGTCTCTTCTCTTCATGCTAAAAAAGGTTGACTTTTCTCTGTAAAAATCATTCTTAAATTGCTTTTTCAATCAGATGTCTACTAGCACTAGCTAATAAAATTATGAAGATCTGTTCAATTTTGCTAACCTATCTTTTTAAGGCTAATATAGTGACACTGCTTCACACTGGCACAAAGCAAGGTCAGCAAACTGACTTAAGTACAGGAACTCTTATCATGGCACTGTACAGCTCTGCGTGGGCTCAGAGGTGCAGAAAGTCCAGTTAACACCACCATTACTCCTCCCAACTTGCACAGACACAGCATAATCTTCTGAAGGCCAGAAATGGATGTTCAAGCCATAATAAAATGGAGCCTAAATAATAAATTGCAAATATTCGACTTGCCGCAATAAGGTGTATTAACACTACGACATCTTATGTTTCTAAAGTACAAAGGAACTATCAATAAAACATGCTTCAAGATATTCAGAAACCTAAAGCAAGACTTACAAATAAACCAATGAATATGTGCATAATAATTTTTAGAAAGCAAGTGTAAAATTCTTACTTCAAAGATACTATATTATCTTACTATCAAACACATGTACAAAAGCTACTCTCACACAAAATTTAGATGGTAGATGCATTTTCTGAAGTACAGGCACAGCCTTACCTGCATTTCTTGGCAAAAGGAAGCAGTTGGTCCAAAAAGAATCTGACACTGCTCATCTGCAGTGTATGTCATTCCTGGGAGCTTGGAGGGAATAATCACAGAATTGAGGCTCTGAGGATTCGTCTGTACCAGACAGTTACTGGCCTTTGACCTGGTAATATGCAGAGATTCATTCATACTGAGAAATCCAATCCATTGCCGTGCCAACTTAAACTTGCATACAACATTCAAAAGACATGGACAATTAAAATGTTATTATTTATCAGCATTGGGCTGCGGCTCATGTTTAAAATTATATGGCCTGCTTGTTATAAGTTAGTGTATTCTGTTATTGTACATTTGCAGAAATATAATTGATCAGCATTTCAGAAATGTGCTGGACAACAATTTAGCATAAAACTTACGTAATGGATAAAGGTTTTGGTGGCCAAACACTTCAGTACACAGCACATTAATACACAGTAAACATAGTGACATATATAAAATTTCCATATAAGTATATTAAAGTATAATCATATAGATTAAGACACGAAAATATAAAAATCCATGTAATTCCTGAAAACATGTTAATAAATCTAATATTAGATTGTGATGATTTAAAATATTTTGATGGATTTTGCAAAAAAAATCTCCAACTGGAGTAAAAAAAAGTTAAATCTTATTATTTCAGTATATTAATTTTATCTATTTCTAAATGACATACAGCAAGATTTCTTTTCTTGAATTATATACCTGAGAAATCTTTCCAGATCTTCTCTGCTGCACTGAGACCATGAAACATCCCCAAGATTCTGTCCTTTAATCCATTCCCCAGACATGATATGGACACCATCTGCACAGGATGGGTGGTCATTGTCGTGGTTTATCCCCATACTAAATTTTGAAGTTATTAAAAATAAAACAAAGTGAAACAAAGTAACAGGTTGTTTTCAGAATTTTTGTAAGTTGAAACTCTTGCAAAGGACTGAAAATAGCTCATATATATTGCATGTAGGAAACCTCTTTTGATTATTTTTTCCATGGTATCTTTCATAGAAGTGCCTGGAACCATGTCTAGACAATTTTATAATTTAAGATGGATGTGGAACTGCATTTATTTGATGAGAAATATTGCATTCTAGTGAGTTCAATACATATTTTGGACAACTTTTTGAATTTCCAAAATTGCACAATTGCAAGTTTAATGAATACTATTTCTCTTGCAAATGGGCAACGCACTCTTTATTTTTTAAGATCAGTGAATATTTTGACAGTGATTCTATCTTCATTCTACATGGAACAGATTGGTTGAAATTTTATAGAATACTAAAATGATCACAACTTTGATGGGCAATTATTGCGTCTAAAGAAAAACAACACCTAAATGAGTCTTCAATCTCTCATTAAAAATAACACTGATGAGGAAATTAAATTGACTTTGATTATAAGGACTTAGCACCCTTATGCCTCCTAGTGAGTCCTCACATTCAGTTACTGCCATGAAAAATTCTACTGAATATCTGCTTGAAGCTGCTGTTTAACTGAAGACTTACTGTCACTCTCATCCAGAATTAGCAAACAGAGAGGAAGAAGAAGTACCTAAATAAAACCAAGATTTTCAGAATTAGCTAAGTGGATCATGCTTGACTGATATTACAAGAAACAAATACACTCAGCTGTCTTTGGAGATTTACAAATGGGTGTGAGACTACTCTCCAGAGCATTGGATTTAAAGCAGAGCTGGAAATTTGCAGCATTACTCTGCCCTGCAGAAAAGCAAAACTTTGGGTTTAATAAAACTCTCTGCCTTGTATTGATTCGTTCACTTACAGACTGCAAAGACAGAGTAAGTTTGCTGTGTCTACAAAAACTGGAGTACATTGTGGTTCTCCTTATTTCACCACCCCACAGCTGCAAATGGCAAAAAGGCCTGTCTCCCAACACTTTTGCTCTCCACTCTGTCCCAAAATCCATTCATTACTCAAATTATACATAAATTTGCAATTTGCTTTACCTTGTGTTTACTAATGAAATTAATGGAAATATCAGGTAGGGCTTTACCTTGCCTACAGAAGTGCTCTGTCTCTTACACTGATGTGTACACCCCACACTCTGGAGCAGTGCCTTCTGCATAAATTGGACAATTTTGCTATCTGTAAACCATATAACTGAGGCAATCAAATGTGTCTGACTCTGATCTTAGCCTCTGTCTTTTCCTGACCTGCCTGAATAGCACAAAACAACTACACAGAATTGCCTCTGCACTCGCCTTACGTTCTTCTTGCATGCCTCACATGCAGAATTTGAGATGTCTCTATTTCCAGAGTTATTTACACCCATAGGAACTGTGGAGGAAGACACAGGAAAGTTGTGGATGTTTAACCTAGTGGACTACATAGGAAAAAATTTTGCTCATAGCTCCCTTTGAGTTAAATGCTTCCTTAGTGCAAAAGTAGTAATTTAAAAATACTCATTTGTCAGTGTCATATACACTGTAGGATTTTAACTAAAATATTTAAAACACAAAATCTTGACAAAATTTATGATATAATTCATGTCTCCCATTTATGCAGAGTGGAATTAACACATTTATATCTTATTTTAAATAGTTTTAAGATAAAAATTTAAAACCCCCTGTAATTTCTAATTATGATTATTTCCCTTCACTCTGAAAAACAATTCCTGAAGCTAAACTTTGTCACAAAATATTCTGTAAAGTCAGCCAGAGAAATGTGTGCTAAGCTAAACTATGATCTTGACTGTTTCAAAGAGCACTAGCCACCATTGCATATATGTATCAGTGTCCCCCGCTTTTTCCAATCTATTACCACAGAAGCATTTTATGAAGTTTATTAGCACAAGAATTCTGAGGAAAACATTGTCTTTTAAAGCATGAAGTGCTTTAAAAGTGTTGTACTTTTAACAGCTGTGAAAATTAGCTACATAAAGCACTAATAAAAAACCTAATTCCAATAATCTTCCAGTACTTTATCTGTCCATACTTTTGTAACAGTTCTCCTATCCTGCTTTGACATTCAACTGTTCAAAATATCTGTGCTAACCCAGTGGAACTCGTTCCTCAATTCTCTTCCACCTCCAAATTAAGTACATGTAAAAAAAAATCCAGAAAACAGTAAATGCAAGTATTGAATCCTTTGCCTACCTGAATGAATAGGCATTCAAAAATGCCTATTCAAAAGGCAAATACACATTGTAAGTTAACATCAATTAACTAAATTTCAGGGTAATATCTGATAAGTAAGCTAAAGAAGCAACAGAACCTGCTCTTAAACATTCTCAAGAATGTTTTCTTCAGTGAGTGTTTTTGATTTATTCTGTAATGGCTGCATATTTTTATCTGATCTGTATCAATTACAAGACCACATAAAAGTCAGTGTGCAGCAGAACTACCTTCTGATTTCATTCCTCACATCACATTGTGTGTGGTGAGAAAAAGAAGCTGAACAGTCATTGCTACCTTCTTATTCAGCACGAGAGTAACTAGTGTAAGCATGTATACCTACTTCTCCATTAACAATCAAGGATATAACATTTCTCAGCGCATGCAGTGGTGGTCATGGTATTTTCCAGCCCCCCCTTGCTGCACGTGAAAGACATAACTATATCCTTTCACTGACACAAAGGTACCACAGAAACTGTGTCTGTGTAAGGTGCTGTTCTGTCTCTTCCTGCAGAATGAAAGTATTATGACAGCACTCAGCAGTGCTCCCTCTTCCCTCTAGCACAGCTGTGATCATTCAACCTCATACAAGAGTAAAGCAACACCAGGTGCATGTGAGAGGAAGACAAAGAAGTTTGGGATTATAAGATAACTTTGTAATAGCCTGAAAAAACACAATTAACAAAGAAAGTGCTATACTTTAACAAGCAGTACTTCATGTCTATATATAGAAATAAATTATATTTTTAAGGAAAGAAATGGTATTTTTTCAGTGTTGCATAAAAATGCTCTACCCATTCTGATTAAAGGCTATATAGAGCAGACAAAATATGCAAGTAGGAAGTATTGTATAGAATTCTTTCCCTAAATAAAATATTAGCAACATTTAAGTTCACTCTATGCAATTAAAAATATTATATATTTAATAAAATATATATTTTATTAATTACGTTTTAAAATATTTTGACAAACAGAGTTGGTTCAATAAACTCCACTAACAGTATAAATCAAGTCCACTGGAAAAAAATGTTTTTATCTAAAAACACTCTGAAACTTTTTTAAAGGATTTTTTATGTGATACCTTGTATAAAACCAGAATAACTTTTGCTAAATTTTTAATATGCAAGTAGAAATAATACAAAAAAACAACATCATTAAAATCTCTGTATTTGGAATTAATAACTCCGGGCACTGAAAGCAGAAGAAAGATTTTAGTTCAATATTTCAGTTACAAAGCAATTATTTTACAATTACCTACTGCTGCAATTATATGTGTACAGCTAGAATTAAAAAGGTAATAGCATCTCTCCTGTCATTTTTGAGAATAGCTTATATTATTGCATTCAAAATGCGTTCCAGTGTCAACATACTGAACAAGTACTACAATTTAACTTGATCTAATTATAATGGAGTATTACCAAATCAAAGCTCTTTTAAGCCTCAAAAGAGGATCCTCAGTCATTATTCTATATTTAAATGAGCTAAATAAGGTTCTGCACACACCTTCTTGAAATAATTAGGTCTGCATTGCTATGTTATATTTCTTCTTACCATAGGATATCAAAATTCTTTGACATGTGCTACTTTCATGACAATATGCATTTGCTCAGTGACCCCACATGCTTCCAGGTAAAAGCTTTTTATTATTTATTCATTATTTTGTTTGTGCTTTGCAAATGGGAGATGATAGTTGTCACCATCCTATCACAATCAAAATGCAAATAGTGCACCTAAACAAGAATGATGTTGTTAAACCAGAAACAGGCAAAGAAGGGACAAAGATTAAATAGTATCAAAAACATACTATATGAGCAATTAATTGGGTTAGTTCAGATATATGTGGAGAATTACTTTAGGCTTATCTGCAAACAAAACCGGAGGGAATCAAAAACATTAAAGACAACAACTAAAACTCAGATTTTCATAGTCACAGTGAGACAGATCAGGAATAAGAGGCAGATCAAGAAAAGTGCAAGAGCAAGTGCTGCGTTAAGGAACTAGCAGTGCTCGGTATAATAAACAGAATGTTCAGTGTAATAGATTCCCAAATACTAAAGGATCTATTTATTCCAAGTCATATATAGAACAAGAGAATGATGAGTGTGAACTACAGACCAAATATAACACTACTAGTATGAGCTCAGGAAAGACTGAAAATTACTAGAAAACTTTCCCCTTGTGAAGGAGAAAGTAAACCTCTGAATGCAGTTGTCAGTTTATACCTGTGATGTGTGATGGGATCACATTCCATTTGATTTGTTAAAAATACATATTGGTATAAGTGATTACTACACAGTATTTGTAAATTCTCTGCAACTAGATACAATTATCCTAGATACATTTCCACTTTGTTAAATAAATCACTAACATAATAAATTCTATTACCTTAAAAATAAAACTAACTTTAAAAAGTATTATTAATGATGTTTAGAAGTGTTATCTTCTTAATTATTTTCACTGCCTTTTTTTTAAACAATTTTGTGCAATAGTGCAAAAGCATCACTAGAATGATCAGAACTTTTTAAACTACAATTACAAGGTTCAAAAGCTTATATGTAGTTTTATAGTACAATGATTTTCACATCAGTTTGTCTGGTCTGAAATTCTGCAGTATCATGAGGATGTATTTGATAAGTGAAAATAACACCCCTTATGTGATTATCAAAGACAGACAGAAGCTACACTAGCTTTCTTAGTACTTTTATTGCACTTTTTCAACAAAATGTTTTATCACACTGCTATCTTCAGAGAGAAAAATATATAAAAAGACAAGACTAGTAGAAGGATTTTATAAGCTGTTATATGTTGGCTTGTTGTTCTTTTTTTGAATTCTGGTTAGTGGAGTATTAAGTGTTGTATGATTTTTATATGTCCTTTAAACCATATGACGGCTTCACAGATGATTGAATAAATGGGATAAGACCATTTCAACTGGTAAATTAATTATTTAGCTAAAAGTGAAAGGCAATTGACCAGCTACAGAAAAATTATGATGATAAAAGGTAAAACATGATTTCTTTTGGAAAGAATTTATCTTCAAAGGAAAATCTACCAAACACGGAAATCTCAATCTTCTTGTTAAAAATTATAAGATCAGAAAAAGTAAAAATAAATAACTTCATGCTACTGTTATTTCCCTTTGTGAATCATTGTTCATTCTCCACAATGCTAGAAATTCAGATTACATTTTCAGTCTCAAAACAGCTGGGTAAAAGTACAACATGCGTATTAGTATAGGGGTATTAATATACATTGGACACCACTGTCCAGCTGACTTGGCAGCTTTTGCAGAACAGCTTTCTCCTCTGTAACTCCAATAGTTCTACCACCATGCTTCATGGTGGTGGATCTAGACAAACTACTGAGCCATGGCCCTTTGACTGAAGTCTATAAATAATTCAAAGGTTTGCTGTGACAGGTATATTTAGCATCAGAACTTGAAAATATACATTTCCTCCTCCTGAAGGTTTTTTACAGAGATTATATAATACAGAAGAAGTATTGGCTTCTGGCAAATACGACACCCATGCCACATCATTGAGCTATCATAAACTCAGTGAAGACCTATAAATAACCAGCTTTTGTATTAACAGAAACATTGACATTGTTACGATCTTTTGCCAATTTTTTCACAGATATTTTAAATGTATCAGGCTATCAATCTTTTGCATCCTGTAGGATGTTTTTCAGTTACTAATTGTTTAGTTTACAAATGTTATCCTAAGGAAAATGTAACATAAACCTATCCTGGAACAGTAAAGGCTGGCAGAAACACGACCCTTAATACTTTGACAGAGAAAGAGTTGACTAATCTAAATTTCATGTAAAAAAAAAAAAAATCATATCTTTTTACGTTACTAAACTGCTGATGCAGTGCTTCTTCCCTATCCCAGTGTTTTATTTCTCCCTGAGCTGTTTCTTCAGCTGTCTTATTACCAGCAAAAGGTTGGTGATGCTTTATTTCTGCCTGGCATTGCAGTGACATGATGCACAAATGTGATTAGAACTGGACCAACAATACTATTTTTTTTCATGGTTTTTAATACCAGAAACATTTTGAGTATGAGTAAACATAAATATGAAGTATGTTAACAGACTTCATTATTTTCTGTCATCTGTAACCTTAAATGTATTTTGTTGTACCATTTTCAGGCCACTAAAGTTTGGAATTATACACCCATGTGCCCAGTAAGATCCTAAACTGATTTAAGTCAGCCTAAGTATATGGCTGTGGAACAAAGACGTCTACTTTGATATAGATGCAGGCAAAAAAGAGATTACCAGTTTTTAAAGAAATTACCCACTAAAGCATGAAAATGAATGTAAGGTAATCTCAAGGACTTGCATGGTTGAGCATCTAATACATATACTTTTGAACTTCATTAAAGTAGTTTTTAAAAAAATTAAGAAAATCCTTTCAAGACCACTCAGTGCACTGTCAGTTTAACTGCAAGTGTTTAGAACAGTTACCTCTTGGATACTTTTTCTGACCTATCAGAAAAAAAAAGATAGTCATTAAACTAGTAGGGTATTTTGTACAGATCATGTTTGAAATAGAGAATATGTAATGCTGAAATCCAATACAAAGCTAAAGCCTCCTATTAATTTTTATCAAATAAATAAGTATCAAGGAAAAGGGAAAGCACATTACCTTCCTTCTTAAGAGTATTTTTTTAAAAGTAGCTTCTTATTAAACAAGTACTATGCTTTATAGATAAATACCCCTGTAAAGTTTCCGTTTTTTAAAAAAGGAGGATAGAAAATGTCACAGACAGTAAAACAATACAAAAATAATATAAAAATAAGAGAACCACAGAATATAAAAATAAGAGAACCAAAGAAGAGAACCATAGAATGGTTTGGGTTGGGAGGGATATTTAAGACCATCTAGTTCCAAACCCACTGCCAGACAGGGAAACTGCTACTAGACCAGGTGGTGGCCAAAATTCTACCCTGCCTGGTCTTGATCAACTCAACATGGGGAGTGCACAACCGCTATGGACAACCCGTTCAATGCCTCACTACCCTCACAGTAAAAAAATCCTAATATCTAATAGAAACCTACTCTCATCCAGTTTAAAGCCATTCCCCCTGGTCCTGCCACTATGTGCCATTGTAAAAGGCCCCTCTCCAGGCTCTACTGCAGGTCACCTTTAGGTCTTAAAGATGCCATAGGCTTCCCCCAGAGCCTTCTCTTCTCCAGGCATGTCCACGTTCTATGCAGCTATGCACAAAAAGCAGGGAATTACAACCTTTTCTGTGTAAATCTGTGATGACATAAATATGCGTATGGGAAAGATGATTGCCTATATCTGCTGTGCATGTATTTTAAAAATCACTATGAAGCTCAATTTTTCAAACAGTAGCTGTACTTTTCGAACTGTTTTACTGAAAGTTAGGCTCCTCTCTCTACACTTCAGTTGACTTGGATTTGAACCGAAAATGCAGTGGTGATGAGAACCAGCCAAAACAGCCAAAGTTCAACATCTCTGAGAGCACCTACCGATAGATTAATATCCATATCTCTGTATTTTGGACTGAGAAACCCAGCTTTAGACCATCAGCCAAAAAGAACAGAAAAAATTAAGAAAGAAACAACTGGAGGGAAATGAGAGACTCTGCAGCTGGAATAAAGCCACAATGACAAGAATTTCCCCTGCACCTTCTATCCAATACTATAATAGCCCATAGGGTTGTGTGGGAGAGAGAAGGAAGCAAGATTTTTTGGGGACAGCTTACTAGCACAGCCTCCACTGACCCTTGAGGAGTGAGGATTTCATACAACTTTTTAATATATTCATAAAGAATATATGCTTTTTCCTTATTAACTACTAAATAGGTGATCCAGAAGTTCCACAGACTCCCTGTTCATAACTACAAAATATGTGGCAGAACATCCTGAATTTTAGTAACAGTTACCTCTCATATTTCAAAGAATGCTTGTCAGAAAAAGAATGCAGATGTGCATAAAATTAAGTATGCAGTTATTACACCAGTAATAACAGAATTACACCAGTTTCTCTTTTAAGTGGCTAAGACAACATCTAAACTACATTTAAAGCACTTAATAATTGTAAATTAATGTATTTAGAGAGGCAGAAATTTACATATGTTCTTTATGTCTCCATCCTTCAAAAGGAATCATAGCCCATAGAGGGCTATCATTTAAGTAAAATCACATGTAGCTTGTTAACCTCATTATCAGCAATTGTCACTCTTAGCTCTTTTCTCCATACAGAGACAATGTCTTTTAATTAACTTGTTAGTTTTTTACTATGTAATGTGACCTCATTATGTAATTACCTAACTGCTTAATAAAGTTATTTTAATAATTAGAATATGTTTAATAAAACCAAATCCGTTAATGCGATACAATTTTAAATGACCGATTACACAGACAGAGTTCAAAAATCAACTGTTGATTTTCATTAATTCTCAGTGTCATTAAAATATCATCTACATTCAGAACACAAGGCTAGAACAAAGACATTTCACATTGCAAAGTAGGGTTTAGTCTGTCATTGTATTTCATTGAGAATATTCCTCTTTCAATTGGAAAAACAAAAATAAACCAACAACACAACACTTAATAAACATCAATGTATCGGAATGTATTCAATATAAGGGTCTCTTCTTCCAGGCAAGTGGCAACAGGACAAGAGGACATCACCTCAAGCTGTGCCAGGGAAGGTTCAGGTTGGATACCAGGAAAAATTTCTTTAGTGAAAGGAATGCATCAGAGCTTTATATTCATCAATACAATGACAATTGGTAGTGTCTTTGTTTGACATTTTCATGCTCTCATAAAATGAAAATGAACAGCATCTATATTACATAACTTTTGCATCTATTTGTATGACAACTTATGGGCAAGAATATCTGTTGTACAGAAGGGGAAAAAATTGTTTGTCCTTTATCCTTCAAGAAGAAAAGTCTTTGAGAAAGCTTTTGGTTCTATGCTGCTGAGCTAGACTCTTCACAAGAGCAACTAGAATGGCTAAAGATATTACATACAAAAAAACCAAGGTAGCAGTTAGATGACCTCAAGATTCAAAAAAAGTTAGTGAAAATTTTCTAGAAAAGATGATGTATTAAGGAACTGTTTATGACTGATCTGTATGGTGAGCATTTAATCTCTACTTCTGAGGCAGTTAAGAATGAGCAAGACAAATCTCTGTAAGAGATTCTCTAGATATATTTGAATCTGCTCAAGTCTTTTCCAATAGGATCTACATTCAAATGTTTGTCTTCAAACATTTTTATATTGTCTCTTCACAAAGGTTCAACTACTTCCAGAACCTTCTTTGCAATTGCCAGGGCCTGGCAGGCAAACAGAGACACCCGTGCAGAAAAAAACAAATATCTCTAAAATGTCACCCTACGCTCCTTGGTGCAAGACCACTCTATTGCAGATTGTGACAGCTAAGGACTCTGACTCCATCATGAAGCAGGGATCTATGCTTCTATACCTCTGCATCTTTTGCACTGGGGGATACTCTTTTTTTTTTTTTTTTTTTTTTTTTTTCCCCTATACACTATGTGGTCTATTACAAGCCTTCATTAGTTTGGATTTCTTGAAGAAATGTCTGGTTCAATCAACATCTTGTCTTTTACACCGACACACGATTTGATTTATTCTTTATTTCTACTTTTTAAAAAATATCTATTGCATTACCCACAGAGAATTGTGAGGATGTCTCTAATGACATTCAAATGCCATTACTACCATTACCAGTGATAATATGATGGCTGGGATACCATCATGATTTGTTTTTCCAAGTTTATTTGAATTAGTACGAAAGGATTTGAAAGCTCTGAAATTTCATATGTAGCCTTGAAACATTTGTCTGTCCCAGGATTTATATATCAGCAATATAAGTTTTATGTTCCTGTAGGAAAATCATGCAAATGCCTTCTCTTTCACAGTCCAACTGCAATGCAAAGCCATTAAGATATTCCAAGTTCACAAACAAATGTAACACAGGTTACAGAGCCTGACCTATGCTGCAGTCTTGGAAGAACTGCTAGCAGCAACAGTGAGCTTCTCTGTCTACCTTGTTTCATGTACTGCTTGTCATCTAGAAAACCTTAGGAAGCCAAAGACAGGTATGATAGTCTTCTGCAAGACAAATACCTTACCACTACGTAACCACATAAACTTTTAAGATCAGTATCCCACATTTGTAAATTTGCTATTGCACAACTAACACACCACCCATAACTTCCCAAGAATATTATGTATCACCATTTTTCAGCGACCTTAAGATGTTGTATTTCTTGTTGACTGAGATGTCTCTTTTTTCAAATACAGTAATTTTGCAGCAAAGGTTTCTATATTCTAAAACACTTTTATTGTGTTGCTCATAAAGCAGTATATATGTTATTATCATACTTGCATCAAACAATTTTCTAATTTACTCTACCAGTGAACCTATCTGCAGATCATAATCAGGGATTGTTTAATTCCCCTTATTCTTGGTTTACTGTCACAGGAATAAGTTTACAGAACATTCTTCTTCTACCCATTCCCTCTTCCAATACCAGCAAACACTACAGCAAAAAATAGAAATAGAATGATGTGTAGCTACAAAACACAGATACGTATTTAGTTTTAGGTCTTTTCTTTATCACAACTATCATGCAAGTAGGCTGGCTTATATTAACCAGGAGTTTTTTTCTGCAGTTATGAAAATAAAAAAATATATTAAAAAAAACCAAAACCAAAACCAAAACAAACTAACAAAAAAACCCAACAAACCATAAAATATCAATTTCATGCAGCAACTTATACTTGTGTCAATCTTTAAATAATTGCTCTGTATTTGCTTATTTTGCACACAGAAAGAAAATCAATACAAATATTTTAATTTCCATGTTTTTCTTATAATTAATTTCATTTTTCAACATTTCATGCTAGCATCTCCATTCTCAGAAAGTTTTGTCCAAATTTAAACCAAGTCACTTTCAATTCAAAGGTTTTGTCCTAAGATACCTAACCACACATTTAGCAAAACATCTCTCTCTGTTGTCCCTCTGAAACTGACATTATAATACAAGTACACAAATACCTGGCACAGACACTGCAGAAAAAAATTATAAGAGTAATACATATCTCCTTTTTATTTCAGTTCAGATAAGACTTTTTTTCTTTTACAAGTAGTGAAGCCAAGAACGAAGATGAAATCTTATTAACAGATTTTATTATTGCAAAAGATTAATTTTTCACTTTGGATTAAAATATTCGACAATGAATGAGTAAAAATATCCAGCCCAACTGTGAAGGACAGTTAACTTCACCTTCATTCTGCCATCTTTTTCTTCTTCTAAGATGAAAAACATTAATGTTGCAATAAGCAATGACTATTCTACATTATAATGGGATCTATCCTAAGAAAGCCAAATTAAATAAGGGCTCTTCCAACTTATGATCTCATTAAAATGTTTGTTGGCAACAATTGTTAGAGTTGGATCTGTTACACAATACCATAGTCAGCATAGAACAAACATCTTGGGGCACCTGATTTTCCCCAGACAATGGGAAACAGTCTTTCCAGTTAATTTATTTATTTTGTAGCTATAAAGATTTTTGTATTACTAAACATTACATAAACATTTTCTTAAGCTACATACCATGTATCAATACATATTATTACTATTAACAGAATCACTATTTTCTGAATTTTTCATTTAATTTAAATCCCCTCCTTATAGAAAGAAAGGAAAAACTGAAGTACACAACCAAATTAGTCAAATCACAGTAGTATTACATGCAAATGAATAAAATGCTTTAAGATCCACATACTTACTTGTGACCCATTTCATGGGCAATTGTAAAAGCCAGATTCAGACCATTGTCCTCTGCAATTATACATTTTCGTTTTTCACTGCACATTCCACTCAGGTATGCTATACCTAGGAAACACAACCACCACATTCAGTTATTTTTTGTTATTACTAACTTTATATATTACGGCATAATTAGACCCAAACAAGACTGAAACCTTGTTGTGGTCAGAGCTATCCAAGTATATAAACAGATATCTGACAAAGGTTTACTTACTCAATTTCCCACCAGTGGTAATATTACCTCACAGTAATGACTACATGGTCTGCAGTGTACAGAAAATGCATTCTTTAAAAGCATTGCTCAGTGCCTTAATGAGATGTGATAGAACACATGTATGAATGTCAGTACCATTGTAAAGGAAAATAAATGTCTACAACAACAGGACACAAGTTTGAACAGGTATTTCCTCTGACAGAAGAACAGAGTGCAAAGCACAGAGCTGTGCCCCTACATTTATCACTACTAATTACTCATAAAGCATTCAGCATGTTAGTGGTTTTAAAAATGTTTAGAAGAGTCAGATGTCCCAGAAGAGTTAATAGGAGACTGCAGCCTGTCAAACATATTTAGTGTAGAAGCTATAATGCCTTTACTACATAATACCTTAGTTTTCAAAAAACCCAATGAAGCCTTAATGGTAGGGTTTTGAGTTCAAGCTCAGCTTCTTAAAAGTAGAGTGTCCATAACTGTAAAAGCTTGAGGAACATGAAGCTTAATTTGGGTAATGGTAAATTTTTCAGACCACAAACACATCTAGCAGGGATGATTGTCGTCGTTTCTCATTTGAAAATCTGGAGTAAGCAATCAAAACACTGTTTCAAGTGTTTGGCCTTCTTCCCAGGAACTTCCTTTCAACGGAATGGTGCCCTCTGGTTCAGCGTGTTTGCTGGATTATTTGCATGTAAAGGTCAAGTTTGAAATGTTTGACAGTATTGGAAATTTAGTCATAATTATCATTCCAATTTAATAAGATAAGCCATTCTTCTTACAGTCCAAATATCCGTCAGTCTGTGAGCACAACACTTCACCCACATGTAGTAGTCAGCCCATCACTATTCTGCCAACTTTTGAGTATTGCCCTCAAAAGAACTAGCTGAAATCTTTCGGACACAGAACTTGTGACAAAAAATACTGTCCAGGGCTGAACAAAACAATGACAAATTAAATTTGAATAAGGCAGAGTATTTCAACTTTTACTATTTGTTTCCAAAATAGGGAATAGCCATCTGGGATATGAAAGAAAAAGCAAAATCTGGTCAAGGAAAAAAAAATACAGTTGTTCGAATGAGACCTCATGCTAAATATAGGTATCACTTATACTAACTCGAATAACAAACAGAGAAGAAATGCTCTGAAATGTAAAGTTTTATTTCAATAATGTTATGTTGCAATGACTGAATTATAACCAAGAATATTTCCAAAATAATTAGAAATATTTTTTGTGCCTTATAGTTCCACAATTATATGCATCCTCTTTTAAGATTTGATGATCAAACTGATAAAGATAGAAAGATTTTTAATGCTGGAGCTTGAAGTAGTACAGCTGATAACAATATCAGAAGAAGTGAACATCAGTGTCTTGACTTCAGCCATCATGAGTGAACTTAAAAATTGGTCCAACAAAATAGAAAAATCACTCAATAGAAAAATTTTGCCATAGACAATAGCCAGTACGGCATTTGAAGCACTGGGAGTGATCCTTTATTATAATACAAAACATGCAGAAATACTTTTCTTGCTGTGCTGGTTTTGGCTGTGATACAGTTAATTACACGCTGGTGTACACTCCAGTAGCTGGTAAGGAGCTATGTTTTGGGTTTGCGTGAGAACAGTGAGGGTAACACAGGGAGGTGCTACTTGTTGCTGAGCAGTGGTTACACAGATTCACGGCCTCTCCTCCTCCTCGCACCATCTCAGCACCAAGAGAGCTGGGGCTGGGCATGACACTGGCAGAGGGCACAGGCAGCACCGATGACCCCAGCTGAGCAGGATATCCCACACCCTGTAGCGCCGTGCTCTGCAAAAAGAGCAGGCAGGAGGCTGCCAAGGTGGCGATGCTCAGGGACTCGCCAGCCTTTTGGCTGGTTGGTGGTAAGCAATTGTTTTCAGCAGCATCATTTCTCCTGCTTGGTATTTACTTATCTCTGTTATTTTCCTTCTCATTATTGCTATCATTATTACCGTTATTTTTATTTCAATTAGGAAATTATTTTTTTCTGAACCCATTGCTTTTTTCACTCTTACCCTTGCAATTCTCTCCTCCCATT
Organism: Passer montanus; assembly: GCF_014805655.1. Taxonomy (NCBI): domain Eukaryota; kingdom Metazoa; phylum Chordata; class Aves; order Passeriformes; family Passeridae; genus Passer; species Passer montanus. The sequence goes on along the minus strand of NW_024370152.1, from coordinate 3,457,461 downwards.
TCACTGTGTGGGAAGAGAGCAAGCAGCTGTGTGGTGTTTAGTTGCCATCTGGAGCTCAGTTATGACAGTGTTGATGGCTGTTCTCAGTTGGATAAAACTTACTTGCTGGGATCTACAGAAAGAGAATTCCCAAACCTCCCTCTTCATGATGATGCTCAGTACTAACGGAAAACTGCATGATAATCCGTAGCTTTCTCAAGGGAAAAGGAATGCCCTAACCATCTTCTAATCTCTAAAATGGCAGGTTTTCCATACAACAACATGAGTACTGCCAGTTCTGCTGTCCACTGTTCTGATTGTCCCCACTGTTTACTCCCAAAGAATTATTAATGTTTCAATTTCATACCTATTCTGCAAAAGAAGCAGTCAGCATTATTAGGAATTTTCAATAATACTCATATATTGATCATATAATTCTCATATAATACTCAAGTAATGCTCATATATATTCTCACATATTACCAAAAATGTTTTCATACTTGGAATTCTTTCAAGAAAATTGATTATGTTTGAACTTTTTAAGTTTGGCAGACAAAACGTAGGATTTAAATTTCATTAAGACTAAATTAAATTGCTGATTCTCAAAATGACTGAAAGCATCAAAAGCAATTAATGCTTTATGACTTCTCCCCTGCTAACCAAATTCAACCTCCTATGTGCCAGCCACATTCAACAGCAACTGAGTGTAAATCAGCCAACTACTAGCTGTGAAGTAGTATCATGTCTTGTTTTTGATTATGAATTTCACATGTAATGAAAAAGAAACTGACTTCAGTAAGCAGCTGGTCTTGCTTAGTTGTCTGTACATTAGGGAAGAGACAGAATTTCTTCTTTAAATATATTTATGTTCACTGAAGCTTCCTGTGGTTTATTAACACAGCTGGAACTGCTCCAAGGTTAAATCCCCATTAAAAAAAAAACAAACAAAAAAATAAAAAAAAAACAAACCACAACCCCAAAACAAACAAACAAACAAAAAAAATCAATGCACACAACCCCAAAACGTTGCTGCCTTGTTATGATGAAGATATTCCTAGTGAACCCCATAGCCTGAAGACACTGTTTCAAATTAAAACACTTAGTATCTGAAAAGTATTAGCTAGAAAGCAGTAACTTTATCTCACTGACAATATAAAGAAGAATCTGATTATTTATCTATAAAAAGCTATGGTTTGAAACTAAACAAAGAGCTTGACTGAAGACATGTCAAATGTAATATATTCAAATTACTTCCCTCTGTGGATAAATTTTCTCAAGCTAATTCAGAAGAAAATACATGCCACATCAATCAGAAAAGTAAACCTGTAGCTTTGTGCCTGAGAAGAAGTGCATAAGAGGCTACATTTTTTTATCAAACATGTAAATATACAAAAGAAATAAATGCTGCTTCAGAAAAGTGGAACTTTTCCTCAAGTCATAGCAATAGTTTATTACTCCTGCTATTAGTGCTAGCGTTAGACATTGGCATTTCATTCTACAAACTATAAGAAATTTTCTTGTTTGTTAATGAACATTTTCATCAATCACCAACCTACTTATTGTTTCAAATTAGGTGCGCATCTACACCATTTCTGTTGAAAAGTGCTAGCTCATCTGACAGATGTTACATCTAACACATCACCAGCTAAAGCATTTGAACAAGTTTGTTAGCTCTACCTGCTCACTCATGGCCAACTGCCTGCAACATAAATCCTCTACCGACCTTAAAAGGCAATTGTCAGCATTGCCCCCAGGAACGAAACTCCACAGTAAACAAACCCCAAACAGAATCAAAGTAAGAGCCATTCAGTCAAGCTTACTAACATTGGACTTCCTTACAGTGACCACAAAACACGTAGGTACGACTGTAATACTGCATTCTAAAAGGCGAGAAAATGGTTCTTTTCCTTTTACAGTGAGCACTGTAAAAATAGAGTTAATATTCTTGAACTCTAACCACCCAAATTACTTACTGATCCCACTTAATTTCTTTTCCTCTGAACTTCCTTTGTTTCACAAGACATTAACAGGTTTTTGTCATGGTATTAGCCATGCATTTATTCAGGACTTCCAATAGCATGATCTTCTTTTGAATTATCAGTGGTGCAAAAAACTCACAAGCCACTACAATAGAAGCATAATTTAAAGCCCAAGTACATCTGGCTTTTGATTTTACTACAGCATAAAGTACTTTAAAAATATTTAAATGAACTGGCAAATCAGTGGGTTTGTCAGCAAACAAAACATTATTTAACTGCACTTGATTACTAATCTAACAAATTATTTTTTTAGCAGACCAGATGCTTTTTTAAAAAGCAGGAGAAAAAAGTTTTCCACCAGGCAGACACTTCAAAGTCTAATTAGCACAAGCTGCTCTGAAGAGAGTCACAAATTACTTCCAGGAAAAGCAAGTTTTGTCAGTTGTCTGTGAATCAGCAGCTCTTAACCATGGCAGTAATCAAAACAAGACCGTTAACAAACAGAAATCACAAATACAAAATGCAAAGCCCAGGAATATTTATTTTTCTCTTTTTAAGTGAGAGATACGACGGTGAGGGCAAATACATGTGTGTCGTCTCTTCACAAACACACATCACTGCAAGACATCAGAAAAAATAATGGGATACAATCAAATCAGCTTCTGTTTCATTATTCCCAAATGCAACTTAAATTTTATTAGTGTCTTTGGTTATTTTATGATTTATCATTAAAAATCTTAGAAAACCCATGCTTTCAGCAGAACATGAATAACTACACTAACTTATATGTACTAGTAACTGTGTGATTCTGTGTTTCAGAACAGACTATGAAGCTTACTCTTACAGCTTGAAACAAATTGCTGTACTTTAATCCTTAGAGCAGGGAAAAAGACTAAAAATAGAGAGTGTATATGCATGCCATAATTGCAAAAATAAATTTTGAATGTGTCTACACTGTTCTAGGTTTTTAGTTCTTGCAAAGGGGTCTGAAGGGTCTACAGGCCTCTAAGATGCTGTTAGAGGGATGGGATGGCAAAAGTGCTGGAAGATACTAATTTTCTTCTAAAATGCTGGAAAACATTTCTTCCAAGATGAATACCCAGAGGAGACAATAAGTAAATTTTCCCCACTGCCCATTCCTGGCCTTTGCTGACAAGAGATACAGGGATGTCCCGAGCTAAAGGCTGGCTGCATCGGCACAGTCAACTTTAACAGCCAGCATAATAATTATCTTCTGAATTTGGATATTCCTTCTTACCGGCATCTACCCGCGTCCATAACGTGTCATGCCAATAACTCCAGAGTGTAGTTGCCTACAACAGTACATATTTCTCTTTTTATGAAGACTTCAGAGAGGGTGTTCTAACTCAAATACAAAGTTCTATTCATCTATTCAAAGTCATTTATGCCCTCCTAGATCTCTGTCAGCCATTGCAATGATCAACTGAGAAGATCTAGTGAACTTAGCAACCTCTCTGGCAAAGGCCATTTACATGTATTTGACATCTATGTCCCACTGTATACCTCATTTACTCTTGTAGTACTACAGCAGATCTCTGTCAGCCATTGCAATGATCAACTGAGAAGATCTAGTGAATTTAGCAACCCATCTGGCAGAGGCCATTTACATGTATTTGACATCTTATGTCCCACTGTATACCTCATTTATTCTTGTAGTACTACAGTCTTTCAGACAAAAGTGGTTATAGTCAAAATGACTATTGTACTATGGCTTAATAGAAGAGCAAAATAATGATTTTTCTATGGTTTTCTATTCTTTCCTGCTCAGTCCTAACATTCAGTTTATTCAGCTGATCATGAGGACCAAATAGTATCCTGGGTACACTGGGAAGAGCATTGCCAGCAGGCTGAATGAGGCAATCCTGCCCCTGTACTCAGATCGAGTGAGCCACACCTGAGTGCCATGTGCAGTTCTGGGCCCAAGAAAGACAAGGAGTGACTGCAGAGGGTCCAGCAGAGGCCACAGAGATTATTTGTGATCAGGAGCATCTCTCTTATGAGGAGAGATTGTAGGAGCTGGGCCTGTTTAGTCTAGATAAGAGAAAACTGAGAGGGGTCCCATTAGTGAATATAAATATCTCACAGTCAGCGGCCAAGAGGATGGTGCCAGACTCTTTTCCATGGTACCCAGTGACAGGACAAGGAGCAATGGCCATAACCAAAACACAAGAAATGTATTTCCTCAACATAAGGAGAACTTCTTTACACTGAGGATGTGAGAGAATGGGAACAGGCTGCCAGGGAGGTCATGGAGTCTGTCTCTCGGAAGACATTCAAACCCACCTGGACATTTATTTTTTCACCAGCTCTAGGTGAACCTGCTTTTGCAGGGGGATTGGACTAGATGATCCCCAGAAGTTCCTTCCAACCCTAAAAATTCTGGGATTTTCAGAGAACTGGGCCTTACCATTCTCTGATCTCTTTACTCAGTGGCAGCAAAGCCCATGACTACACACATATAGGCTGAAGACTAGTATTTTTCTTAATATATAGCTTGTCTACATTTCCATGTTCTTTTTCACCTCCTTTTCAGGACCTTGATATCTGTGAACAACTCTTTTTGTCAGTTTTTTATAGAACTATCCAGAATGCTTCAAACCATATGAAAGCATATGCAGGTTACCACTATTCCAAACAGTTTATGAAGCACGGCACCTATGAACTCAAGGATACTTTCTTCTAGTGTAAAAAATGACAAATAGTTCCCATGTCTTCTTTTTTTTAACTTATAAGCCACACATAAAAATTTATTTAAAATGTAAAGGAAAATATTTAACGCCATAACACATTGTAACATGGTCACTGAGTATAGTCAATATACTTTTAAAATCTTTTAATTGCCCCTTTTTTTTTTAAAGGCAACATCATCAAGTGGAAAACTTGTCCATAAAAATATGCATGAACAGGAAAAGACATAGATGGAAAAAAACTCCATAGTGTTAAATGAAAAGCAGTAAGTCATAAATTTGAGAAAGTCACAACTTCCTTTTCTCCTCATTTAACCTTCTTTTTGTAATCTAGAAAGAGAAAAAAACCCACCTTGAATAGATTGTATATAATTAGTGTTAAAGAAGTCCTAAACTATTCTACTCAGAAGAAAACATGAAAAATTGGATATGAAGTTTTATGCAATAAATTATTTTTTTTGCTTCATATTTTGTCATACTACAAACATGAAAGAAAAACCAAATGTAAACTTTCTAAGAAGTAACTCAATCTTCTAAGAAATTGAAACAGTTTACTTTAACTTCCTCATGGCATAATTTTCATGGGCAACTTTTCTAGATTTTTTTTTACATGGCATAGAATATTAATAAGAATCTTGATCTAAATTTATAAATTAAACATTTGGACAGAAGTAGCAATGTCTATTTTTAGGACTTACACAATAAAGACTTTCAGCTCCTATATTACCTGGGTAAATCATAAGAGTGCCTTATGAAACCTTCATGGAACTGCTGTATACAATCAAATAAGATGTGACTTTGAAGACACCTCAACTAATTTGGCAACAAAACTCAATGAGGCTCACCTAGTAAAGGGAAAGTTTGTTACTTAAAGAGCCAGCAACAAGTTTCAAGCTTAGCATGAGAACAGCTCTTACCAAATACATGCATAAATAAATTAATCTTGAGGATATGCTTTCCACTGATGCATTGGCTAGACATAACAGACAGATAATGAGTTTTGTCCTGCTTCCTACCATAAACTCTTTATGTACACCAACAAAAGCCTTTGTTACGCTAAGAAATGGTGAGATGGATGACAGTGAGCACTGCAGTACACCACAGGAAGTAATTTTTAAAAATTTGCTTTCTTGCTTTACAATTACATCTTCTTTAAAGGTGGGCAATGTGACAATGTTGGTTGGCAGTCTTTCAGGCCTTCCCACACGGACCCTAAGGAAAGACTGCTATGAATGGATCATCAAAATGACTGGGAAATACATAAACCAAAGAGTACACTTCTCTTTTACTTCTTTACCTTTGTGACTGCATGCACCACTACTCCAGACTGACACCTACACTTGTCTAGTGCTACAAGGTGCACATGCTGTAAAGGCTATATCTTATTCATTTGACTGTCTCTACATTTCTAAGTACATACATATATTCACTTTTCTTTTTCTCTTTTGGTCTTTATTTAGTTCATCTTTCATTTTTCTCTTTTAAACCTACCTTTCATAAATAAACCTGGTTATTAAAAAAAAAGAGGTGTAGTGGGCAAGGGTGATGTACTTTTGAAGCTGAGCAAAGAATGTAGGGAATGAATAACCACAGTTGCAGCAAAGAAAACTGAATCCAAGAGGGACTGGAAAGCTAGTTTTAGATCAATGCCTATATCAGTTCAGTGGATTAACTGCTTGTGGAAATGTTTATGCCTGAGTTAATCAAAAGAGTGTGAATGGCTTCTTGAGTTAGCCAGCCCAGCAAGGGGTAAGTGCATATGTAGCTCACTCAAAAAAGTATAAAAACTGAATAACTGACAAAATGAACTTTGAACAGGGCAATGGGCTTGAGCAGGCTTTAATACACATATTCCTTCCCAGCACTGGGGGATGCTCAGCATCATGACAATGACCATATGAGGGCCAATAGTGAGAATGAGATTTGAATTGTGATCACACAGAATACTGCAATGGCTGCACAATGGTTTGCACTGATTTCAGTATATTGCCATATCATTCTGCTAAATCAAAATCCCACATAATATCAAATGTCTTCAGGTAAGTACATTTTGTTTTAAACATCAAACAGGGTGGGATGATTTATACATGTTATTTGTCCATTCAAAAATCTGTAAGAAACAGAAGGCAAAGATTTACTAGGACAAGTATTTAAAAAGACTTAACTTAAACAAAATGAGAGAAAAAATTAATTTTCTAGCCGAGTAAATGGTACAAAAATGTTTTGGAGGCTTGTAAACTGAAGTTTCTCCTAGGGTATGACTGTAAAAGGGAAAGTAGGAACAAAAGTTTCTAGTCTGAATTCAAAGGGACATATCTTTGCCAAAAAGGCAAGTGAAATTTTAGTTTGCCAAGAATATCACAGTATAAGAAATCACATGAATACCTGCTACTACTAAGAAAGAGAAACTGACCTAATTTGATGAAGACAACTCTTTTTAATAATTTGTTACAGCTTTTCTTCAAATGCTTTCTTGCTGCTGCCAGTTTTTAAATTGCCCTTTTTAAAAAAAAAATAAATCAATCACTATTTAAACAACTTTTTTATAAAAATAACATACAGAAAGGCTTGGTCAATTAAAAAATATTTTAAATGTGTGGAATACATGAAAACACCCCAACATTTTCTTTTAAAATATTGTTTTAAAAGTCTTAACATTTCATGTCATAGGTCCTGGCTTAAGGAAATAGGAAGAACAGCACACATCAACAGCATGCTGATTAAATGAAGATGTAAGTGTAAGTTTTAGACTTCCAGGGAACTATGCAGGGGCTTTAAAAGTTACCCTAGTTTCCAAGATAATTCTGAGGCAGCCTTTGTTTTCCAAAGTGACATTTGACATCACTTCTGTAACCTTAAAAAAATTGTGCCAGCCTTGAAACTTGAGTGCATGTAATTTCAAGATTTAATGTACTTCATTATTTGTAAATAGAAAAAACAAAAAAGCAGAAAATACTTATTGCACTCCTATTTTAATGAAAATGCTGTATGTTTACAACTCAGTCTTGTCTCTGATTCTACCTCTGAAAAAATGTGACTCTCCACGTAAAAAACATGATGACTAAATGTAGTCCTGGAACACAAGATGGTACAATCGGTTTTCAGAACAGCTTCCATTGCTGTGCAGTTTGAGTTCACTTTAACATATTTTAGACTACTGTGAACCTACAACTCTGTACACTTGGGTCAAAATACATCAGCATCACTGAGTAAAATACATACTGGAATTAATTAAGAATTATGTCACTCCATCCAACTAGTGAAAATATTCACCCAGGTGATTATCCCTCTTCTTGCCTTCCTGATACCTGGATTTCAGTTCTGACATTCATAAGGTGTGCAGCTGCTAAAGCTGTTCCCATGTTCTGTACATCTACACACATTGCAACGCCTTTGAATTCACCTCCTGTCTCATTCCATCAAATAACTTTTTTTCCTGAATATGTTCCCCAGCTTGTGTAACATCAATTCCCCATACCAGCTTGATCTACTCATAATATATCACTGATGTTTTTCCTGGTCTTAAAAGAATTACAGCCTTGATACCCTATTAAGCTGATTCTCCTGTAACCTACTTTCTGATGCCTTCTTCCTGGAAGCTGGCTGATACCAACCGCTATGCAACAGACCACTGTGAAATTTCTCACATAATTTTCATCCTATATAATTTAGACTTATTTTTGTTCCTGCAACAAACTATGAGGAAAACAAGACTGTCTTGCTTTCTTTTCCAACTTATTTTATTATACCAATGTTACGAAAATTACCTCTGTTACAGAAATACAAAAAATCGCTCCTTGACACAGAGGGCTTCAGCACAGTAAAATATTCCCTCATCTTCTGCAACCAGAGTAATTCCTGTAAAACACTTCTCATGTTTTTACAATACACACAAAAGTGATACAAAAGTGATTATTTTACTGTTGTTGAGATCCCTCTTAAGAAAATATTCAGGATTTTTTTCCCATTTTTAATGGGGTGCTCTCTTTTATGAGAGACAAGGGGCAGCTAGTGGGATTGAAAGAGGTATTAGTCTGGTTTTTCTTTGACTTTTAGCATAATGTACTATTCCACGGCAAAAGCTTTTGCAGTTTGTGCTATTTAAGATATTTGTGTGAAACTGTACTTTGTTTCACTAAGAGAGAGATGCACTATAAGAAAGTGACTGCTCTTGGGGCTGTTTTTAGCATGAAGTACTAGCACATCTTTTAGGAAATGTGAATTGGGTAGCCAATTGTTCCTTTATAAAGAAAACAGGGACCAGATGCATAGCTTAGCTAGTATCTTTTGATAAATGAGAACAAAGGAAAAGCTACCTTGAGAAGGGTCTTCCACCAGACCTCTTTTTAGCTAAAATAATTTGATTTAAAATTACTATTGTTATCTGCAGATATTCATCCAGTATTTTGTCTGCACTGGTAAAACTAAAGTTATGTTGTTTCATGCTGTATTATCACACATGATGAAAGCATTTATGCTGCCCCAGTAAGAGTCAGTACCACTGACTGACAGCACTATCTGATGGGTTTCTTCAAGCCCATATCTCATGGCTCTTGCAAATTTTTTTTCAGTTCATAAATTCCTGGAGTTTGTTGGGATGATTCTCAGGAAGTTTGATTTCAAAGAAAGCAAGCTGAATAGTCTGAGAGTATCAGGTCTTTCTTCTTTCTGGGTACCCATTATAACCCAAAATAATCTTTGCTAAGTCTGCAAGATGGAAGATAATTGAGAACTAGAATGTAGCATTAGCTCCTGCTTGAGCAATCAGAGTAAAAGGAAGACTTACTTGATGTTTTATTCAGTGTGGGATACTACCACCCTAAGAACATAAAAACTTCAGTATAGACTCAAAACAAAGTACAAAAAAACCCACCCTTGTTGCCACTTAAATGCCACAAAAAGGAGCTATGCAACAGATTCAAATGGAAAGTCTTCTCAAAGACATTCAAAAAAAGAGTGAGACTTGGCCCTACCCCTCTGTTCTATTCTGCTGACATTTGTGGAGCACTTTTCCTTGTCTTTTGGCAAGTTAGATGCAGTTGAATAGATCATCTGCAGTTCTCTCCACAAATATGGAGCTCTTTTTGTCTCCTCCTCAGTTAAAGGATTCATGTGCCACTGACTTCCAATCCCACTCTTCAAATAAATGTGGTTTTTACATCTAATTCCATTACACTGCTTTTTTCCCCCCACCATTATATCGTTACAGGATGCAGAAACTGATGCATTAGTTGCAAGGAGCTACCTGCCTCTCCGAAAATATTGTTCTGAAAATATTTCCACTAAAAAAACACCAGGATTCCCTAGTGCATAACACTATACAAAGTTGACTATTCATGCATAACTTTGCAAATATTTCTTTTAAGGGGATAAAGATACTATACACAAGAATATCTATGAAGAGCTCAACACAAAACTCGTATTAGCAAAACAGATGCTAGCTAGAAAACAAGTATTTTACAGCCATATATTTTGAATGCTTTTAATTTGTCATGTGTGACAGCACATTTTTTTTATTTTTTAAATTTAATTGTATGTATGATACATTAAGAGCTATTCTTTATACAAACAAATTCAGAGCATATACTGGCATTATAGCATATAGAGTAACTTATTATTGATGCATGATTGTTTACAGTTTCAACCCACATGATTTTATATTTTTCATGTTAAAAAAAAACCAAAAAAACCCCAAACAAACAAACAAACAAACAAAAAAACCCACAAAAAACCCCCCCAAAAAACCCCAAACAAAAAACCCCACAAACCAAAACATAAAAGATGAGTAGTTGTAAAATCCAGGAGACAATGAAAGATATTTTTATATGCTCACAGCTGCCTGGACCTGATTTAGTTTTTCAACAATTTCAATAAATAGAGTGACACAAAACATAATTCACAGTTTAATGCATTGAGAGGGTATCTAAACCACTCATATTTTTATCTTTTGCAATCTGCTTAGCAAAAACGGTAGATTTTCTCCTGGTGAAAAAATTTTGCGTAATCCTAAGTAAGCCTGTCCTCTGCTTTGTGTCTCACTGCCCTGCCCCATCCTTGGCATAAGCATCCCTTGTGTACCATGGCAGTACTGCCAGAGGCTTCACTCATTTTTCACTTCTGCATCTGGCACGCCTTAGTGAAGGATCCCCACATGGAGTTAGAAAGTACACACTATTCACAAGTCAGACACAAATTACTGAGAAATTACCTTGCCATTTCCTTTTCTTTTCTTTAACACATAGTATATATGCACCACATAATACATGGGATTCCTTTGTCCTTACTTTGGAGTGCCTTTTTCTGATGGATATGGGAATTTTGTCTATGGACAAAATTGTGAACTGAAGTTCCAGGTTGAAACATAAATATTTTAAATGCTATTCAGTGTAATGTCAAAATTCTTACATATAGTACGTCTCTCTATATTTCAAATTCCTTTGAAAAAGGATTTTTAATACCTCAGATAAGTTGAAACTAAACTCAGAAAACAAAATAAAATTAAAGACATACCTGGAGATGAGCCAGCATAATCTGTAGAGAATAAAAGTTTTACTGCATTTTCACAGTAAGAATATGAAATTACGAGAGCCTGTGGATAGTACTGAGGCATATCACACCACCCCTTACTCAAGTCAAGAGCCAAATTCAGAGCTTGATCTTGTAGCTGAATCCACTCACATTTAAACATATATTAAGAACAATGATCCCATGTTAACTAAATAGGAAAGAGCACAAATAAATCTGAACTGGAATGTGCAACAGGAATTAGATATAGGTCTAACCTAATAGTTATTATTTCAATATTGGAAAAAATCATGTCTAACCTCAGAGATATTTCAAGACAGACACTATCTGAAAAAGTTTATTTCTTTAAAAAATGAGGAATAATTTCACCTTTAATACTATCTTAACAATAGTGCATTTATTTTCTATTTAGAACAAATAAACAGCTATTATAAAAATAAATAGTTCCAAAGACAACTATCCACACCAACACTATCAACAAATGCACAAAATTATCCTGCACATCAAATGAGCAACACGTTTCAGCCTCAAATACACCATTAAATAGAACATCCAGAGGCTAATGGAAGTTCAATACAGAATGTCATAGATTTTCTCAGCTCTAACATTTACACAGACTTCATTGTAAAGATCTGAAACTATATGTAGACATGAAAATTAACCTTCCCATCCTCCTAAACACACTCAAAGGCCCTAAGACTGCTTCCTAAGACAGACTATTATCACACATTTACCAAGAAACCAGTAAGCAATCTCTGTAGCATAATCTGAAAAACAAACAGAAAATACCTTTTTTCCATTACTTTCAGCTCTCTAAATACATTGGTTAACTATTTCAAAGTAAAAATAACATAAAGAAAACAAAGGAGTTGCCTGCATCAAGGCCTTGATCAATCGTTTAATGAAGAAAAGACTTGTTTTTTTAAGTATGGAAAGGGCCACTAATTAAAACTTCAGTGATTATGAAATTGCCATCAAGAGTCCATTCAGACAGATTCAATTCTCTGTCACCCTACTGCTGTTGAGATTAATTAAGCTTTAAACACTTTAAATAAAGCACTGGAAAATGAAACAATCTGATGTGTTGTAACCCAGTTATTTTGTGTCTGAAGTTACAACATCATTTGAAAACAAAGGTTTGCATATCTTAATGTAAAAATTTATCTCTCTGGTCTCACTAGAGTCTTGTCATATTCCAACTCAGTAAGACAAGAGGCAAGGCAAGATAGGACTGCATCTTAAGAGTTTTGCTGGAAACATAAAGCTTAATAATTTTTAGAACTGAAATTAATATAAAAAGAATAAAGTTGAGGACTGGAACTGCACCATCTCGATGTAATGACTGAGCACATGTAGTGTAGTCAGCATTCTGCATTCCCAAGAAACTGCACCAAACATGCATAATTCATTTGATGTTTTATGACATATGAGGTAAATTCTATTTACTATTTTGCTTTGGTTTTGCACATTTACTGGAATTCATAAATAATTAGGATCTGTTTTGCTGTACTTACAGACATGTAACTCACTGACAAAGCCAAATTTTATTCTGTAGGCTGTAGAAGTCAAAATTTTCCAGTTTTTTTTACAATCTTGTGTATTACAGGTTCCTGTATACTAGATACATTGGACTATCATATGAATATCCCTTCCTAGGGAACTTTTGCATTTCTACAGAAGAAAATCAATGTTCAGAAGTCACGTGTGAATAATAGAGCTACTGAGGCATTTGCAGGTATTGAATACTCATATGAGCTACAGTGCTTTTCTTTTATAAGAAACAAAAGTCCAGGAATTAAAATTGAGTGAGATCTCTTTGGCTAGCTTTTCCACAGAAGCACTTAAAAGATGGTCCTGCTCTCACTGTATGAGGTGCTCCTCTCTGTACAGGTCTGTGAGCTATTATTATAATGATTTTGCTGGAAAAGAGAATGTTGCATGAATGCAAAATTGTATGCATTGTAAAGGCTATGTGAATGACGTAAGATTAGATTAGATATTGGAAATCTTCCGCAGATTAAATATTAAATTGTGAGCCCAGTTCTCTCAATGTCAGCTGTTTTACTGGAAAAAAAAATCTTTCCTTTACATAGGATACATTCTTAGAGTACCTCTTGTTCAGTGGGAAAAATCAATTCAAACAGCAAAACTCAGAGCTTAAAATGCTTTTGCTGGTTTTGCAAATTTTGTCTAGCATCGAGCTTGGAGATATGTCAGAGAACATTTAAGATCTAGGAAATTTAACAGACTTCAGTTATGCCTTTGCCGGGAGAAACTTCCTGTAATTGTTTCTCATCATCCAATCTGTCATTCAACTGCCCTCCTCCCAGTCTGAATTCCCCATGGCACCAAGAACAGTAACATTCACGACAAAACCAAGCAAATTAATTACACTAGTGATGCATATCTGAAAAACGTGCTGGTGCACATCTCTATATACAGGTAGCCTTAGTCAACAGAATTTTAAATGGTATATACTCATACAATATTCAGTTACTTAAAACGTAACACTTTTCATCAATATCCAACTAGACTGTGGGCAATGCTGAAATGTTAAAAAAACCTAGATGTTACAAAAATATTACAAGACTCGTTTTTCCAACCTTTACTGATTTCATCCTCTAAGCATTCTTCCTGCACTTCTATCTGCAAGACTGACTTTACTCTGCTATGTACAGAGCAGTACCTATACATAGGTTCCATATTCCATCATACATGGTAGTAGTCCTGGCCCTCACCCCATTTGCAGCTTTACCTGTCTCGTGGAAACACCTGTTTCCAAAAATGCACATCAATATTAGGACATACCATAAATGACAGGCTCTGGGATATTTGGATTCCTGTTTGCCTTGACTTTTCAGAAATTTTCCTATACCCTGCAAGTGACAACACCTGAACAACCCACAATATTGATTTTCAACTGTTGCATGAGTATTTCTGCAGTAACTGACTCAACAAAAGAGAAGTAACAAGCAAAAAACACAGACTAACAAAGATGAACCCTGCCAGCATGGATTATATCTCAAGGGCTCCTCTTCTGCAGCCCACAGGTATTTGAACTAGGTTTGAATTAGCAGCATTGAGTGCCCGGGGGAGTCCAGCACACAGCTCAGCATGAGGAGGTTCACTGCAATTCCCAACAGTTACCAGCTAGTTAGGCTGAGAGCAGCTGTGCCAGACTACAACAGAACGCTAGTCTGGCTAAGAGGAGGGAAGCCAGATGAACGGATTCAGATGAGGAAGCACAGGGAAACAGACTTCTTCAGTTTACTTCAGCTGGCCTGCTGCCTGTGTTCTGTGCAACTTCTTTGGCTGCTTGCTCATTAGTAACTGGCCCTAAGAATTCAGCTTCAGTATTTCCAGCATTAACCCTCACTGGAAATGGACAGTCTGCCCAATTCCTTATTTATCTCATATCTCTAAATGCATAGGGCTGGTCCAAGGCTTTGTCCCAGAGTAAAAATTCGGAGGAAAACTCCAAGCTTTTTATATTAAATATCGATAGATTCATATTAAGGAAGAAGAGTAAATAAATCTGTCTTTGGTGTTTTTCTAAGTTGGATGGAAAATATGTTCTTTCACTTCATTCTGGTTTGTGCTCTTTATAGTGTATATGTTCGTCTGATTCCTTATCAGTTATGATATGTATCCACACCACATTCCTTTGCATCAGTACAAAAACCTGATGGCACCTTAATTTTCTGCCCTTTTTTTTTTCATCTGCAACACTAGGTGTTACTAAATTTAGAAATTTTTAATATACTGTATTTATGCCCAAAACCAATCTGACAAGTTTTTAGAGGAATTCTGTTTAGAGATTGCATTTTATTGGAAAATGCTTTTTAGCAAACAGTTTAGATAGAATCACATGTTTTTATAGCTGTTATTTCATTAACTAAAAATGTTATCTAGAAATAAATGACCAAAAATGGAAGAAGTCGCTACCTGAGTTTCAGCAGATTAACAAGGCTCCAAACTGATGCCAACACAAGTCAAGCATCATTTTAGAATACTTCCATGCCTGTAACACTGCACTCTAAGAACTCTAGTACAGTGTTTCCACAGAAGACACTAGCTAGCAGCAAAAAACAAATCTAATCCAAAAGAAATACACCATAGAGGCTCACAATCCTCTTTGCTGAAGTGGAAATGTAGACAAGAGGAAGGGAAGTCAAAATGTGCATACACTTGCTTCAAGAAATAGTCTTTCTGTCTTTACTTGTAAGCCTACTTGTTGAGAAAATATCTGTTGATTTCAGTGAGAAAATATCTGTTTATTTTCCTCACTTAAAGGTTTTTGCAATATCCCAATAACAATTTTCCTTATAAATCATTGCTCGTCTCAGTTACTTCAATATGATAATACCAGAAGAGCTACACACAAGGACATGCATGTATAGCATGTGCAATCTCCAGTTTGCATTTTGTGCTGATTCTATTGCAACGGACTTCTCTGGAAACCAACAATTGAATTACTTCTTAATTTTTTTTAGAAATTCACTGGGATGCCTACACTCATAATTTTACCTGTCATCAGCCCAAGAAAAAGAACAACAATCCAAATCACCAAAAATTCAAAAAGCAGCGTCCTCTGACTAAGTTGAAAAAACTTGCTTGTAGGAGAAAAATGCTATGATCCCAAAACCAAATTGTCTTCTGGGGCAAAAGAACCTTGAACAATTGCATATCAAATATAATATTTTCATTAGATAAATTTAATTTAATTTTTATAAAAACATCTTGATATTTTTCTACCCTCAGAGAAATCCTCTGTTGTAATCATAGAATGTCCCTGATGATCATACTGAAAAATAAGGTCTGAAACCTCTCTTTAAACTATAGAGAAACTGTGAGAATCAAAGGAGCAGTATGATATGAGCACTTCTGTGCAGGAATAAGGGAGAGAAAGCATATAAATGAGCAGAACAGGAGCGGCAAAAAGAATAAAGAATGCTGCAACCAACCAACCAGCCAAGCAGAGGAAGCCCAAGAACACTTGGATCTGGTCATTTTTCAGCCTAAAACAATTGCTTTGTGGTTCTCCACCCAGAATGAATTTGACAGTGGCTGCAACAACTGACAATGCTGAAATCAGAATAGCTTTGCAGAAATCAATTGACCTGGGCTGACTGATACCACACAAGAGTATAGCTTAATATTACACAGAAACATGGGATTATATAAGGAAGGCAATTATCTGAGTTACTCTGGATTTACACTAGGAAGTAAGAAAGTAGACCTTCAACTTCCTGGGTACAGCAAAGATTTCCAAACATTTCTAGCAATAGAGAAATACTTAATATTGAAAGGCATAAAATAAATACATTCTACTTCCTAAATTTCAAGAGACTTTGGGGAAATCAAATAAAATTCCTGAAATCATTCCTCTCTTTCTGTCTACTTTGCAAAACTACAGAATATGAAGTATTAATGAGTTTTGGAATCACAAAATAGTTGGACCGGACCTTAAAGATCATCAAGTTCCACTCCCCCTGCCATAAGCAGGGACCTTTCACTAGATCAAGTTGTTCAGGGGCCCATCCAACCTGGCCTTGAACTCTCAACAACTTCACCACCCTCTGAGTAAAGAATGCCTTACCTATACCGAATCTACACCTGACCTCTTTCAGTTTAAAACCATTTCCCCTTGTCCTGACACTATCTGGCTGCATTAAAACCCCTTCTTCCTTCTTTTTGTAAGTCCCCTTCAGGTACTGGAGGGCCACAATGAGGTCTCCCCAAAGTCTTCTCTTCTCTATGATGCTTGGTCTACAAGATAGACTTTTTTTTCCCTGACTAAGAATGAAACTTTTTGACAATCAATTCAAATAATGTTTTTTATCTCTTTAGAAAACAAATCTTGTATTTTTCCACCTTAAATGCTTTTATCAAGGAATATTTAGAAGATTATCACCACACATTTTGTTCAAAATCATTAATGAAATATATTTCAGTGCATTTCTAGGGAGGTTTGTCATATGGTTTTGATTTCGAGTAAACATTTTTTTCTGTTTAACAGAGTTCTGGGTTAATTATACCTTGAAACCATTAAATCTTCATATAAATCACTGTTATTTTAAGAGACAATGAAAAAGTACTTTTTGAAGAGTGCATAAGTTCTTTAGTTTCTGTAGAACAAGACTGGAAGTACAGAAAAGTGTGTTATTTGCCACCTAAATACATGAGAGCTTTGTCTACATAACTGAATACTGGTACTTTCTCTCTCTGGTTTGAGAAGATACTCATGTCCAGTGCGAAAAGTGTGAGTCTTGGCGTGTAATGACTAAACAATAAATCCAGTATTTGTCTGCTTAGTATCCATCACTGCAAAGAACTATTATTCAACATGACAACCAATAATGAGGTCTGTCCTATATATGCTCCCTTCTCATAACTTTCATTGCTGGATTGCCTAAAGTGCTACCAAGATCACCGTGACTGCCTCACATTCCTATACAGTTATATTAATATTTCAGAGAGAATTGCTTTATTCCTCTCTTTATGGTACAGAAGAGTCTGTACTGTGCATTCTTCTGTACTGTTTGAGAAGGGAAAGGTGAGGCAAGGTCTGGACATTGTATACTACATTAGCATTTCTCATTTACCATCTTTAGCAAATTCTGCCATTTAAAGCATGCGATACATCCCTGGAATGTACTGTCTCTTTTTGCCTCTAAATTTATTGCATGAATATAGGAAGACCAAACTGCCCTTCAATTCCTATCAACAAACTTTTACTCATGATCTAATGTAAAATCTTTTGGTTTTCCTAGGGTGAAAAAAAAAAGTCGGTGTAGATACCAAAATGAAACAACCTTCTACATGTACTTTCAAGAATTTGGCATTATAGACTTGTTAGCCTTAAAATAATTGACATCATATATTCCTGACAGTAAGGTAACTTTAAAAATTCTCTTCAAGAGGAATGTGCAAAGTTTTTCAACACTCTTCCATAGATGAGCTCCAGAATGATGGTGGACAAGACCCTCAAAAAATTATCTTCTAAACAGTGAGCATGGACCCACAGTACTCTATTTATGGAAGAAATTATGTCCTACATTTATGGAAAGGCACAATATTCACTTGAGGAAATAATGACTGAAATTTAAAAAACAAATTATGAAACATGGGAAAACAATGACTTTTGCTTTTGCTGCACAATTACACCTATATGGAAAGAACTGTACATACAAACCGTGGCTCAGTTCCTGAAGAAACCTCCAAACAATAACACAGAGAATGGGAAATTCCACAACATCCAATCCCCAATATGCCAGATCATTCAGTCAAGGTCTCTATTTAATGTTGCTTATAACATTAAGACAATATTAAGTTAAAATTCTTTACTTCCTGTGATCTTAACAATTAATATACTGCCACATTTTCGAGCTTCATCCCAGCTTGTTCACCACAGAGCTATTACTGATACTTGAGGAAGTTTAATCTTATTTAATTTAAAATTCTACAGATGAATTCAGAGACAAATAGCTCTCCTACTACCTCCAAGCTTTGGCCAAAGAAAAAACATTGTTCAGGAAAAATCCTTGAATATATTCACTTCAATCCTAAAATTCAGGAAGAAGCCTATCCTGATTTCGATACATTGGAAGTACTCCAGATTTAAATTTCAGTTTAGATCAGCATAAAATGATGAAGACTTCTTGTCGCATTGCTTCCACTTTCGGCTGGAAGTAAACAAGTAAGTCAAAAATAAATGCCTCCAAACAAAAAACACTCATACAGAATTCACCTAAGACCAATATACCAATAAGTAAAAGAACACTATGAACTCTTAATCATTTACTGCTGTGAAACACATTACATTCTTATTTATAAGGCTTTTTTATTGATAGCCATCCCACAGATAAACTCACATACACTTGGGACACAGCAGTAAAAGCAAGAAGAATAGCAAGTGGTGAGGTAATACAGTTTACATAAGAACTCTCCTCAAACCTTTGCAACTGAAATGAAACAGGGAAAAAAAATCATAAATACAAAAAGTTATACATATATTCACACCAAAGATAAATCCATTCCATAACAAAAGAATCATAAACACAATTTCTTACCTTCATCTTCAAAATTAAAAATAGTAAAACAATTTTCTATTAGTCAGTGAGACTAAAAAGAAGTTTTAAAGTTTGATTTATCAAAGAGATAGAAATATTGTACTAAAACACAGTGTTTTACTAGAAGCATACACCAATCTAACAGTATTATTAGCATTTAATATGTATTTTGAATTTTAGCTAGTTACTTATTTCCATCGTTGATTTTGCTGTCGTCTTTTAGCTTCACATTTCTACTTACATAAAACTAATTTTATTATGTAGTTTATACACAGTCTCCTATGTTTATTTACTTACCAACAGTATCACATGGTTCATCCTTATGTACACAGAAATCCTTCCTAGAATTGGGGGTGAAAGAAAAAATGTTAAGCAAGTCAAGCTGTTAGTCGTTAACAACTGTGTAACCTATTTAGAAACAATTTTTATGGCTCAATGAATAAATACAGAACACCATTATCTCAACAAAGAGCAAGGGGAAGCAAAGGCCGGGATTACACGGAGCACTTAAACTCCAGTTTATTCTCAGAGCACATTTAAGAGTAGTCACGTGACAAAACATGTACAGTACATTCAAATTGCATTGCACCTCATTCCCAAGTTCATTTGGGTTTTGTGTTTGTTTTTTTTTTCTTTTTCTGTAATATCTTGAAAGGTAACAAGTCTAAAGCTAGTCTTCCTATAATTCAAAATGAAGATATTTCCAGAAATTTCCAGATTTACGTAAGATTCAAATGCTGAACTTAGATCAGTAATAGAGTCTGAAAGCTTTTATTCTAGCAAGTCAATGGTTAAAATCACTAATAGGAATATTACAAGAAGCATTTCTGCTAGGGCATCCCCTTACAGTAGTGGAAGACTTATAAAAATTAACTACTTTATCTCCAACACCTATTTTAGTCCAGTCATAGGTCTCTAAATAAGACTCCTCTACTGCCTAAAGGAGGTAAATATTTCAACTGTGTCTTAAACCTCTGCTTAGGATTCATTTTGATTTCACACGCATTTTACTTCTTCTCAGAGACACACAACAAGTTATTAAAAGAGCAAAGGGAAAACTGCTTTTTACTGGAGTATTTATAAGTAATGTTAATTTGTTATTTCACTTTTTAAAAAAAGGCTGCTGAGGTATGCATGAACTGGGGAGGTAGGGAGGGAAGCAATGGGGGAAAAAAAAGAATAAAAGAACCTCAGATATAGCAACCCCACAAAAAAAGAAGTTCTGGTTTTCTGCTGTGCCACAGCATAAGGGTCTCTGTTTTTAGGGAGAGACCACGATTCAGAGAAATTTAGTTCTTATATTCTGCCTATGATGGTACACAGATAAGACACATAGACTGATAATGATAAAGATATACATATAGAGAAACACCCATTTTCCAGGAACAAAATGCAGGAATTGTTTGGTGCTTGAAATGAAAGATACTGACACTTATTTTTTTACGAAGTGTATTTACTCCAAGAGCTGTTTCTTTGTTTCCCACATACTATTTCTACATAGAGAATTAGACCCAAAAGCAATTTCTAGAGTTTGGCAAATTTCTGACAGTTGTTAAGGGCCACACAGACAGATGCATGGGGTTAAATAGCTTTTAATTAACCAGTCACCACTACCAGATAATTCCATAGAGGAGAAGAAGAATGGCAGTGCTATATATTGATAAAGTTGTGTGTAAAGTGATCAGGACAGTCTGGGAACACACTTAAAAGGGCCTTGGAAATTGAGCAAAAGGTGGTGAACAAGAAACTATAATCAGACACAGAAGAAAGTTATTTTATTTTTTCAAACCTGCAAGAAATTGCATTAATGCACTGGGATGCAACACAGTTCTTTGTTTTGTGCTATGTGACACAAGGGACTTATTGTCTTGTTAAGCAACATGACAGAATGATCAGAAATATGGGATTTGAGGTGAAGCAAGAGAACACGTGTAAAGACAATCTAAGGACATTGATTGCCTTCCATGCACACCCACCCAACCACCATAAAAATTGATTTATGTAATAATAAGTGTAAAAAAATTTTAAAAAAGAAAAGAGAAAATAACTAGGTCATACCTTCAACTGTAAAAGAATGCCACGTTACATTTTAAAACTGCCAATATCCAAGAGGTTTCTGCTCATGTAATAGCTTTCTTCTCATATATTTACTGAGCTGTTTTTCTTTTGTTTTCAGTTCTTGGCTGAATCTGACTATGATTATGTTGTGCATTCAGGGTTTCATTATGGGACTTGGGGGAAATGGTACTGCTATGATTTGGCAAGAGGGAAATACAGTAAACCATTCTTAGTTCCCGACTTACACTGAAGGAATGTAATGCCTTCTTTAATTTCCAGGAATATGAATGCATTACATACATAGGCTCCTTAGTAAAGATTTACAGTTCTAGCTAAACCTGCCAGCGACTCTCACAAAAATAAAGCACACTACCAAGTCCTCAGACAGATTATTTGCCTTCCTCCTTCTCATCCTTTCTCTCAGATCCAAGATATTAAAATTACTGTTGCAACATATAGAAGCTTTAGTGGCACCAGCTGGTAACTGAGTCTGTCAATGAAAGAAAGAAATGGTTAAAGCCCACCTACTCCAAGCAGTGCCCAGCACATAATGTCCATTACTCTAAATGGTCACTTTCATACACATGGAAGAGAAAACAGATCCTTACTCAAGTGAAGGAAAGGAGAAGCTTTCACACTATTTACGCCTCAATTCTGCACTCTGGCTAACTCCAGAAAAGGATTCTAAGCAAGGACAGATAACCACTACTGCACTGTTTCACAAAATTATGTTTAGTTAGTAGATTTTAGTTCATTACATACAGCATTAGGAAAGACCTTCAAAGCATACAAAGGTAACTTAATTCTTAAATACAAAGTATATCAGTACATTGACTTTGTTAAAAAAAATCGTGATGTGCAGGTGGTATCTAAAACAGAAGACAAAAGAACAATGAAGGAAGACTAAATTAAAATCCAGACCTATTTTTTGTGAATTATTTCCAGTGATTTATCATTTTAGATAAATTTAATACTTTTTTTGGCAAGTCAAAATATTCAAAAGATCTATTTTTTTACTCAGGTTGGTGTATCATTTCATTCTATATGCCAAATTGGAGAAAAGAAGAAAAAGGACAGGTAACAGATTATACCAGTCTACCAGACCTTCATTCTGGTTTCACTCTACTCCAATTTCTCTAACGTTTGCATTTCTGAAACATGTAGGTACCTTGAATAACAGCAGAAGTTAGACTGCCGTTTCAAGCAGCCTAACTTCTGCTGCTATTGATTCCAGGGCTTACAACACTTTTGAGGCTTATTGTTCAAGTAGTAACTTTCAACAAATCATAAGATTTTCATATGGAATAGTTGCAATTAATGGTACTGTGGTAAGTGGCATTATCATCAAATTGCAGATGCCTTCACTTCCATTGTGCAAAGTGAATAACTACAACACTGAAGATGTTCTTGTCTCTTCACATAAAAGGAGATTCTGAAATAATTCTCACATATAAACCAAGCACACGTATACTAATTAATAAATGCACTTTTAAGGACAGTAATTAAATTTAAAATTATTTTATGTTATTGAACCACAATAAAAATTACTTATTTATTATTTATTTGGGAATTTAAATAAATGGAAAATGGTACTAGTGTAAATGGTATTTCAGAAACTTTTTATTATTTTGAGGGCAAATCTGAAAGGCACCAATATGTACTGGTCAATGTATTTTAGGAAAAACAGGAAATAATATATTTAATTACTTCAAATGGTTAACACATCACTTAGGCTCTCTAAAGCTGAATTAAGATTAAAAAAGTTATATAAATAATCATATTATGATTATTATTATATCATAAAGCTCACATTTCAGTCAGACTGAAAAACAACAGTTTGGAAATGTGATAAGTAAAGAAACAGCTGAATTGAATATGCCATTAATACAGTGTAGTTAGGAGCCCAAGAAAGGTGCTTCTGAGTGGAGTTTAATAGAACCTAGACTTAGCATTAGCATTAAACAACAATGCAGAAGAAAATACAAAAGCATTCCTGGTAAAGTTTAAAAATTAAATGAGTCCTGATAGATACACATAGGAATCAAGACAGATCAAATTTTAAAGACAACTCATTTAAGTAAATTTTTGTCTAGTGTAACCAAAAGTGGCCTCCCAACTTGATTAGATGAAACAAGAAAAAATGAATATTGGGAAATAAGCAGTAGAAAGGAACAGCAATCCTGGGTAAAGATACACGAAAATATCAAAATGACAAAGGGTAGAAAGGGTATGGCTGAAAGCTGAAGTATGAAAAATTAGAAATAAGTCCAACTGTCCATTCAGTAAGTAAATAACTGTGCCAATAATCAACTGCTAAACAGTTAATCTTCCTTTCTTTCAAATTTTGTCTAAGATTTGCGTACCTTTCTTTATCACCAGGAAATTAAAATGTAAAAATAAGTGTCTAAATTTTATGCTTGGGTCTCACACTAGATATTCAGAGATTTTAAATTCAGTTTAAGTCCATACATTCCTATGCAACAGACCTGTACTAGTGAATGGAACATACGTAGCCTAACTATTAGAGCTTGAAAGAGTAAGCTGACAGCAAAAGGTAAATTCATGCAAATTTTTACCACACCATTTTACCACACCATTATCACTTCACGGACACAAGCATCTTAAAAATGAAAAAACCAAAAGAGCATAAGATGACTTAAAACTAGTGGGATTTTTTAAAAATACACAAGGTAAAAATACAGGCCTTCAATTTTACAGGAGATTCTGGCTCCAAAAAAAAAAAAAAACACCAACAAAACCGCTTTCTAGTTAAATATGCTCTTTTCTCTTTTCAGGTTTCCCTGCTTTCTTCTGCATCTGCAATTCTATTACTAAATAATTAGCAGAAAGGCCACATGAGATTCTCATTAACTTCCTTGATGCCTGCTGGTAGTGTCAAATAAACCAAATTATCAAGAGAGTTGATAAATTGAGTACAAAATGATCAAGAGAGTTGGCAGTATTGAAGTTACAGTGACGAAGACAGAATTAAGAATAATCTTCTCTCTCACCATGCATTTGCAAGAATTCACTTTTCTAAAGCTGAAATTCATGAGGAATTTAAGAACAGCAGTAGCAGTTTAATAACCCAATCTATACCTCAATATGTTTCAGCAATTTTGACTGCCAAACACTCCAGGCTTTTGGGGTCATTCTGTAATATCACTTTCATTTATGCAGGCATCTTTCACCATCGTCCTCTTCTGACTTTCTTGACGATTTATTTTTGGTTCAGATAGGTAATAAAAATCAAAGTCCGAAAAATAACTGCATATTTTCTATTTATTGGAAGGTAATAGCAACATTTTAAAAAATCTTGTCCAAGCTTTGGAAAGAGTTCTGGATGGTTTAAACTATTGGAAGTGAAACAATGTTTATGAAACCTAAGTGCTGTTTATGCCATTAGATACTTTATAGAACAGGGCACTTTCTTACAGTGAAAGTCCCTAACAGCAGTGTTTCAATTATGCGTCACCCAGGCCAAGGAGATCTCAGATACTGAAGATCAGTAGGAATAAGTGGCTGATGCACACTATCAACATGGAATATCACTACTTGATGAATGTGAGGAGAATCAGAGGTTTACTTTCTGTCATAAGGACACGAGAAAATAGTTCTGAGAAGGAGAACAATACAGAACTTGGTCTTTTTCTGTATTATTTTTCTCACACTTTTTCTACAAACCACTGTGACACAACAGATTGACCAATGCACTGGAAAAGCAGCAAAATGCATAATTTTGTGAAGTGAAGCTAAATTCTGCCTCATTCTTGTAACCACCTGTTTACACACTTCAAAGCTTTCATTACCTAATTTGTAATAGAGTCTATATAAGAGGTTAAGCACCATCACAGAACAAGTGGGAATTCCACAGGCCTTTTACTGCATTATTTTCAGTTACCTCATTCAGGTCAAGCAACCTATGCAGATAGGAATTGGTAATGTCATCTCAGGGGCCACCAAAATCAGGGATTGTCTCTGCACATTCAGACCCTGTAGTTTAAAAGGCAAGGAGGATGTTGATGCAACATGCTGCACTTTTTCCTCAGAGAAAAGTCCTGATACTGTCTATCTATAAAGTAACTGTGCTAATTTATAACTGTGAATACAGTAAGTCTTACCTGATGAAACAGGTAGTTTTATCAAGACAGTCATTCAAATACTTTTTACATTACCACATATATCCATAATAATCTTTTCTAAATAGATCACAAACTCTTTCTGCCTTCCTTCTACTTCATGGCACCATACTTTAAACAGGATTTCATTTCATCAAAATAAGCCAATTTAAAGAGAAACTAAACAAAAACGGACATAATGAAATAGGGCCAAAATAAATTGAAATTAATTGGTAGCAGATATGCATCATTACAGTCTAGCTGGGCAGCAAAGAAAGCTGTGAGGAGAAGCTGGTTTTGCTTTCCTCCTTACAGAACAAATGCAAAAATAAGTTTTGAAAAAGTACCTTTTTCCTGAAAAGGCTATGATGGCCCTTTGGCTGCTGAACACCAAATCTCTACAACATCCACACTGCACTCTTTGTACTTAGGCATTAAAAATTAGCTCTGCAGAACACTCAATACTTCATTTCTAATCTTTTGGTTACTACATAAAACTGGCATGTGAAAGCACAGAGGAAACCTTTTACAAAGAACTCTTGCTGTTCTATTATCATGTGAGACAAAAGAGGAGATGTGGCAACTTTTAGGAGGGCTGCCGCAGAATGTGTTGGATACCCAAAACTTTACACATTTACTCAAAAACCACCAAGCAGTTGCTGTTCATCTGTATAAACAAAATAATTTCTCTCAATAAGCAGACCTGCTGTCGAAATGGAAGTTGTGACAAAGGAGCTTGTTCCCTGCTTGCAAAACAGAATGAAACTCTGAATTAACAAAACACACGTGTAGAGCCACACATGGTCTTAGCTATACCATAAACCTGATGATGTGTAGAGGTAGCCTGGATTAGCAAAACATTCCCAGTCAGAAAGTTGCTCTGGTATGATTTATTAGCAGCTAAAGCAGCTCTCAGGTGGGAGGCAGTACAGTCTAGAGAATAATACACTGAAAAATAAAAACATCAGAAGAAGAGATCTTTAGTTTCTGGCTCTAGCAACAACCTACTATCTGACATCTAACCAATCATTCCCTACTCTCTACTTCAAATTCCTTAAAATAGATCACAGACTTAATTTAAAAAATTGTATTTAAACTGACAGGTAAAAAATTGTAGACAGCTCTGGAGCAAATCCAAACAAGAAGCATGAAAACAACAGAGGGCTGGAGCACCTCTCTTATGAAGACATGCCAAGACAGTTTGGGTTGATCAGCCTAGAGAAGAGAGGAGCTCTTTTTGCAACCTTCCAGCACCTAAAGCAGACCTACAAGAAGACTGGAGAGGAACTTTTTACAGGTGCATGTAGTGACAGGACAAAGAGGAATGGCATTCAACTGAAATTGGCAAGATTTTTATTAGATATAGGCAAGAAATTCTTTACTGTAAAGGTGTGAGACATTGGCCGAGGTTACCCAGAGAAGCTGTGAATGCCCCATTCCTGGAAATTCTAAAGGCCAGATTGGATGGGGCTTTGACCAATCTGCTCTAACACAAAATATCCCATGTGGTAGGGGGTTTGGAACTAAATCATCTTTAAGGTCCATTCCAACCCATATGATTCTATGAAAACAGAATATCATCATTGCAAAGGAGAAAAGCATCTTAACATATGATCAGACTGTTACAAAGCTTTTTCACCATTAGAATCACAGAATCCCAGAATCGTTAGGGTTGGAAGGGACTTCTGGAGATCATCCAATCCTCCTGTCTAGGCAGGGTCACCAGGAGCAGGTGACACAGGAACATTTCCCAGTGGGGTGTAAATGTCTCCAGAGAGGGAGATTCTATGACCTCCCTGGGCAGCCTGTTCCCATGCTCTAAAAATCTCAATGTAAAGAATTTTTTCCTCATGTTGAGGCGGAATTTCTTGTGTTTTGGTTATGGCCACTGCTCCTCGTCCCGTCGCTGGGCAGCACTGAAGAGTCTGGCACCATCCTCTTGGTACCTGCCTTTGAGATATTTATATTCACTAATGAGATTCCCTCTAAGTTTTCTCTGGACTAAACAGGCCCAGCTCCTGCAGTCTCTCCTCATAAGAGAGATGCTTCAGATCACAAATCATCTCTGTGGCCTCTGCTGGACACCCTGCAGTAGCTCCTTTTCTTTCTTATACAGAGGAGCCCAGAACTGAACACAATACCACAGACATGGACAAAGAGAGAGGCAGGATCACCTTCCCCAACCTGTTGGCCACATTCTTCCCAATTCACCCCAGAATCCCATTGGTCCTCCAGGCCACAATGGTACACTACCAGCGCATGGTCAATTTGTCATGCACCAAGACTTTCAGAAACACTGCATTAAATCCAAAAAGCTGTGTGGCCAAAAGCACTGACAGCTGAAGACATTTCCAGATCACTGACTCTTGTCAACTAACTACTACCTCACTTGCATCAGTTCAGAATGCCTCTGCCTCTTCCCACAAAGGCTCATTAAGCTGAAGATGAAACAATAACAGGAAAAAGGTGTCACACGCTTTATTTATTTTATAGCATTTTACTACTCATGAGATGCACCTTATGACCTAAAGAATGCAGCCCTGTGCTCACTCTCTTGACCCACACAGGCTTGAAGCATTTAATACTTGCTCTAACTCTTGCTGCTATTGTAGGTACTGCTGGCTGCCTCAGCTGTCTCAAATAAGAGAGCCTAAGGTTTCTAGCAAACAAGCAGAATGCTGTTGCTCATTATCCTTGAACAGTCACAAGGAACATCTAGGTGTAAGGAAGTCTATTCCCCTTTAGCCATCCCGATTAACCCAATGCCTCCTATATTACTCAGGCATTCTTTACGCCTTGGCCCAAGTTTACTCTTTCCTAAAGCTTGCTTCTTTTCTTCCCCCTTCTATCTTTCCAGACCTTCCCCGCTACCCTGCCCGAGCCCCACAATGCAGTCATTACTATTAAAATCAGTTTGGGGTCTTAATCTACAAAATTACTTCTAGTCTATCACTCAAAGTATGTTTCCTGATGAGTTCATGAAAAGTTGATGCAGAGAGCATTATTTCTTGTGTCTTCCACCAGACTTGAAAGGAACTTGTGAGAAGAACTACAGTTTAGCATAAATGTGTAACAAAGAGTAAATTGCCCCCTCAAAGCCCCAACAATCCATAAAACCAATATACACATCAAATAGAGGAGGATGACACAGAGTAAGAAGTGTGGGCTTTTCTCAGAAAATAAAAGGGATTGAACAGCAAAAGTAACAACAAAGCTCTCACCACAGACAGTTTGGACTTCTAAATTTCCTGCTTCCTGTAAGGGACTGGCTGTCCAAAGCATACAAATTTAGGGAAGCATTTTTCTGCTTCAAAAGATTGAAATACATTATAGATATTGGAGTAATCAGAATGAAACTAATTTCAAGAAGAATGCATTATTTTTATTTTATATGGTTTCCCAGTGAGAGTGCTGTGAATAAATGGCAAAAGATGGCACGTAGGTGTAAAGATTACACACGGTTTTAGGACACCATATCACTGACCAGCATGGGACTGCACAGCAGTATTCCACAACAGCCAATCACAGCAATTTTCTTTGGAAGGGAGCTCTGAAGGTTATCCAGTCCAAGCTCCACCTCAAAAATGGCACTAAGTCCAACCCTAGGCTGGTTGAATCATCATTCTGTCCTTTCCTCTGGATCATGCCTGTGCGCTGGCTGAACACCAACCAGCATCCCCCATGCAGCACTTACAGACAAAACCATGACAAAACCATGTACCTGCTTGGAAGGAAAGAGGTGAACTGGAATCCTATTTCCTTCTCAATGTGTGAAATACCTGACACTTAAGAGCTACAAGGAACTGCAGATCTGTAATCATACCCTTGTGGCTGCAGGACACATACTGAAGATGAACGTGATGTACCTTCAGCACAGATCATACCAGTTCTAGATCAGTCAAGGGAGAAGCATAACTCAGTAATGTGCCTAATGCTGGTCTAGCTTTGAATGGTTTAAATATGCTTTTGTGTTTTGACTGAAAGTATCTACAGGCCTGGGGTGCTGCCTCTGTTAAATGAAGGCATATGGCTGAAGGATTCCAAGCTTTGCTATAAAGATAAGGCCTTGGCTATACAGCCAATGATGAAACAAAAGAGTAACCAGTTCATACCTTCAAATATTTACCATCTGGGAAATACTGCTTTCTGCACTACCTCTACCAACACTTTACCACCAACTTTGAGATCCAAATGCCTCAAAATGCTCCCTTCCTCACTGCAAACTAAATTCTTACTATTTTGGCCATCTACTTTGATCCATTAAGCTCCTACCTATTTTTTAATGCTCATCTTTCACTACTTTACCTTGTTATCAGTATGGCTGCATCAACTGAAGTCATGTCTTCTCCCCAGCTTGTCGACATTTCTAAGTGTATATCATTCTTCTTGCCAAATTCTTCATGTTGCCATTTACAAAAACTTTCCAGCATTTTTTCACCATGATGTCCAATATACATATCTGCCTGGGAATTAAAGACAATTAATGTTATTAAAATTAGAATTCTATACATAGAATTTGGACCCTTTTTTGACTGAGTTAGCAAAAATATTCCACTTTTTATGGCATAATATGTCCATGGCAGAACAACTCAAACTTCAGGTGCCAAGACCACCTTCCTTACATGTTAAAGATACAAATGAAGACAGTGCATTGAGAGTGTATATGTACATGTGTACTAGAGTTCACCCAAACTGCAGTCTTATTTATTTCCTGATTTCTCATTATCCATGGCGAGGAAAAGTATAATAATGTTAAGATGCAAAATGTGAACATGAAATGAGATTATTCCAGCTGCTGAGAGGAACTGGAGAAAGAAGTTACTTACTCACTATTAGACCCATTGGTAAGGGAATCCCACTTCCTTATGAAGTGCTATATCAGCTTTTGTTTGTCTAAGGATTAGACAACAAAGAACATCAGTCCCCCTTTTGCAATCCAATGGAGTTAAAGGAGATTATTTTTCCATTGAGATATATGAATGCACAAAAAGCAGAGCAGAAGCAGATTTTGCTAAGATCTACCTGATTTCCACATGGAAACTTTGACTGACTTTTAATTGCAAGAACAGATAAGTCTCAGTACACAAATTAGGAGAAGACTAATCTTTACTGGGGCTGCTTGTCAGTGGAAACCACTACACAATATACGAAAGCTAACCAAGGAAATTTTTTAGCCATTGAAGTTCATAAATATTGCAAGCTTTTGTGGAGCAGCAAGCTAAGTAGCATTACCCTCTACAGGCTAAGACAAATGTTATAAATACCTACTGGAGTCTCATGAAGAAGGACCAGTTTAGTCACCCGAAGATTTACTTGTAATCCTAGACTCTTGTGTTGGAAAAGATTAAAAACCTAAGAGAGAAAAAAAGAATTCCAACAAATAAGAATATGAATTTGTATTGCTAAAAACACTAAAAACAACAGAACCCCAAAGAACCTCAAAAGCTCTCGTATTCTACTGTGACTGCTTTTATTTTCTGTAATCTGCACAGATCATTAAGATAATGTACTGTGTTGGTCTTCTGAAGTGAAAATAGAGCTCAGGCAATATTCATTCTGGGAACATAAAAAAGACCTTTTCCTCTCAATGGCCACAATCACTTTATAAATTGTGGCCTTTTTCTCCAAATATTTGCACACACATTTAATACTGTTCACATGAAAATTTCTATTCATTTAAATCCATGATCTTGGACCAAGTGGTCTCAGCCAACATCTAACTCTCAAATTCTTCCATTCAGAATAGTTAAAGCTTATAGCTATTTTTCACTGCTTTATGCTCCTTCTTTAGAACAATCTTTCCTTGTATATTACACATGCTATTTTTCACTGCTTTATGCACCAAATGAGTACACTACAGCTCCAGGCAGAACTGGAAGGGACTGTAATTGTCCAAATTCATTATTCTTTCTTTTTTTTTTGCACCACCACTGACCCCACAATGCTTTCCGATAACAATGTCATGTCTTCATATCAAGAACAGGTCACCAGAAATTATCCCATATCCCAACCTTTCCAACAACATGGAAAGGGCTTCTAACCACAAAGTCATTTTGTTCTCTCACTTCCAGGCTTCCCTGAGATGTATGACTAGACAGTACAGACAAGCCTGCAGCACTACAGTCTTCTGCTGCAAAATATATGGACTAAGTCTTTATAGCCTGCTGATGGTCCTGTTTTGACTGTGTCTTACAGGTGTTCAGTCACAATCACTAGAAGGAGCAATGAAATCAGCCTGCGGTGCATGCGTGGTTGTCAAAACATCAAAATTAGCTTTAAATTTCCTACCATGTTTAAGATGGTTAGAATAAATCTTCTGGCAGCATCTGTTCCATGATACGTAACCATAGCTGGATCTGCCACCACAACAGTTTCTATGTTGTACTCTTGAGGCAACTTGTAAGAGTATCGCTTTCCTCTTCCACTTTCAGACCCTTTTTGATTCTTAGATTTTCTTTTATCTGTAAACCAACACAGTGCTTGAGAAACTCATCCTTCAAACTACCCCTGCAGTACTTTTCAGGATTTGTTACCCTTGGTTATATTATAACTCTCATTATGTGGAAACTAATAGCTATGGACTTTAATACATTATGCTTATTTGCTACTGCCAATACTAAGGGGCTCATACTGAAGGTCTCTTCTATGTATACATATTAGCTCATACCAAGAAAACAGAAATTTTAACCATCTTTTCAAATAAAGTCAGAAAGATTATTTGCACCCTTTCAACTAAGATATTTATAAAAAGAATATGTGTCTCTTACTTTGGTTTGTGGGAGAAAATTCAACTCATGCTGAGTCTGAAGGGAAAACAGTCTTATTGACATTGCAAGGGAAAACAGTCTTACTGACATTGCATAATTTTTGTCTGTCCATCTTCATAAATCACAGAGAAAATATCTTGATGTCTCAATATCTTAGCATACAAGACAACAAATACAGATTTGCCACAAAATCATGTATTCTGTAAATACATGCAACAATTCTGTGATTTGTGAAGAGGAAATATTTCAGATGAATGACAAAGAACGACATCAGTTTGTTAGAAATAAAAAAATTAATTTTTACTGACATGACTTCAAAATCTGTGCTCCTGTCATTATAAGTAGCTGAAGAAAAGTAACAAAACTAAACCCTGGAAACACGACTCCAAATCTACAGAAAGCTACAAATTGAAAACATGTTATGTTTTTTGTAAGATTGAGGTTATTAATGGCGTTAATTTTCAGTTTCCCCTCCAAAAACCCAACAAAATCCCCCTTACTACTACGATACATATGAAACCCCCCCGGCCTAATTACAGAGAAACAGTTCAAGCCAGAAGGTGGTCAGATTTACACACAGGAGTTAGCAATGCCATTTTTAATAATCTAATTTAAAACAAAATGAAAAATTAAACTCCTTATTGTAATAGCCAAATTTTGTTAGATCCTCTTGAGAGGATGTAAAACTTCTGGGATTGATCTCATTGAAACCAAATGCAGCATCCACAATGGAATATCAGGCTCTCTGTGATGAAAAAACGTGATGTTTCAGATGACAATTATGTTCTGGAAACAATCAAATATTCAAAATTTTGAGACAATGTTTGAAACAATCAATCTCATCTCTATTTATAATACACGACCACTCTCCAAAAAAATAAGTCACTCTTCAGGACAGTGCTACAAATAAATTCACAAAGTCAATTAACTCACAAATTAAATTTAAAATACAAAATACCAGTGGAAGAGGAGTCTGTGATTTAAATACACATGTAATAAAGATTTTATGTAAATATAATGTAGATATATATTTTTCAATGTAACATGTGTAAATTATGTACACTTTAAAAAAGTTTTCTATCCTTTTCTGAATCGTTAAAAAAAGACTACTCATTTGAATGACTTAGTTCATCCCACTGCATCTGAGAAAGTCTTACTGATCCCTCTACAACTGGTGGCAGTGTAAGACTTACTAACACATTTACTAAAAGAAATAAGTATGTATTCTCCAGAAATAAATGTTTGGTGTTTGATGACCTAGAAATAGAAGCAGCTTATAAATTCTGGCCGTCTAAAATTAAAGTATATTTATTTTGATCATTCAGAAACTTGCTTAGCCTTATAATTTCTGCTACGCTCTAGCCTAACTCATGTTTGCTAACTGTGGATCTACGGCCTAGTTAATAAAATATTATGTGTGTTTTCATCGCTCTTTTGAGAATAATTTCTAATGAAACCTCAGTGTTAATATTTGTGCCAAAAAATCCTCCTCCTATAAGCCATACAACTATGGCTTAACATAGAAACATCTAATGCTGCAAGGGTAAGATGTAGGTGTAAGTTTAAAAAGTAAACTCATGTGGGCTAAAAAACATCTCTTATGACCCACCTGGTCAACTTGCCTTCCTCCTAGGCACAGTGCAGTTTCCAGCAACAGTTTATTCACTGTTCACTTCTTTGTAAAAGACAGCAGCTAGTGATTCAAAACTTTAATCTTAGCATGTACAAAGAATTCTCTTAACACATCTCTCTAAAAGTTATAGCTAGTAGTGCATTTCTATTCAGAACTGACAGTCCACAATAATACATCATTGTGCTAAACACTAAGAACACTGTGGTCCCAAAAGCTGTTGAAACCTCTGTCTTTTGGGATTGTAATGAATGAGAAGACTACACAGGCTACACAGCTCTCTAGACAAGCTGTCTGCTCATCATTTGTCTGCCTTAGATATCTCTCCCATTAACAAACAAATGGACAATCTGTTCTTGGCCAGCCAACCTTTTCCAAATTGCTGGCAGAAATCCCCATCACGAGATCTCATTTATCTGAAAATTGTAGCCCTTTCCTAAGAACTTTAAATAAATTGAATTAGTAATTTTGGTACTATTGGTATTCAAATAACTGCCACAACTGCTGCCAGATAACAAGCAAACTTGGGTTTTGGGTGAAAACTCCTGTTTCTTTACATATTCATAAATCAGTAAAATTACAGAGAACTGGTCATTATTGAAGTATGTAGAGATAACTGCTGCAAAAACCCCAGCTACATCAATAATTCATTTACTAACAAGATAAAAGACAGAAGAAAGATGCATTAATTCATCTTAGAAATTTAATTACATTGCCAAATAAAATATAAATTCTACAGAAGAGTTCTGTGTAATAAGACTTCTCTTTGTACAACTATGTAGAATAAAAAGATTCCATATGCATTCCTACTTAAACTCAGTTGACTGAAAGGAAAGCTCAGAATACTGCATTACTTCAGCAAGAAGGCTAAAAATACTGCAGCAAATAAATTTGACATAAAATAGGCAATTAAGAGAAAACAAGCAGAAATGTTAATAAAACAATAACCCTACTCTAAAAAAATTTAGAGCCATCTACTATAGTCACAGGTTACATAAAGTATCTAAGCCAACATTAAGAAGAGGCTGTGACTAGAGGACTCCTGGACACCTTCAAGTCCTCAGGCACAAAAGCATTTCCTGAGTATATGCACATGCAGCCCAGACTACAGAGGAATCACCATCACTCCCCAGGGGGTAACGTAGTCATATGGAAATTGCAGTATTCTGCCTACACAGGGAATATTCAGGAGCTTAAGAAGCCATGAGCTATACCTCTACTACAATTTGAATAGGGATTTAAATACTTTTCCTACAGAGTGACAACTTTTTTTCTGACCCAAGGAGTAGAAATTAATATCTCGAGTAGCATCAGTCTCCATCTTATGCAATCTCACAGATCCATGACCAAGATTGTTTGCACATTTTATTGTATATATATATTACATATATTTTATCACATGTATAAACAGGCTGTAGAGCAGGAATCAACACAGCTCTCCCAGCTAACTGCCTAGTCTACATGCCATAAAGTAGGACTTCTACTTTTGATTCAGTGAAACTTAGCAGGCTTTTCATTAAATATTCCATCATTCTAAGAGGAAAAGCACACAGGTATCTCAGGACAGTATATTGCTTATTGCCAGAACTAAGCAGTAGGAGTCTTCCAAATTCAGAAGGGATTCAAAATTCATATTTACTGTATCCTGTAAGAGATAAGATTGGTAAGAGATTCCTTTTTTTTTCAACATGCCTTCACCATGAGTTCAGTTTTCTATACAAACAACTTTGGTTTGGAACAAGTGCTTCAGAGCAGGTAGAAAAAAACCCTTAGCTTCCCAATGTGGCCCTTTGCCCTAATTACAGCTGTTTCTCTCACATTTTTTCTGTAACACAGTTTTCTACTGGTTTCTTTTAAAGGTTTCATGGGTCATGTGCTAAAGAAAGGTGTGGAGTGTAAGATCTGTGTATGTCGAACTGGCTCACGTACGTAAATAAATCACTGGCACTTTCAACAAAAGGATGTATGTGCACACTGTCAACAATCAAGAAAGCAACTGCTTCTGTCAGTATGATTCTCTCCCTCGCCTAATTAATAAGAAAACCACCCCATTCACAAAAACAAGTTCTTTGTTCTCTCCAAACAAGTTTGGCTGTGTAGCAACTTTCAGTCCAGCCCTCAATGGTAACGGACAACAAACAATACCTTCATTGATTGCCTCTGCCAGTTCTCCATGAAAAGCTATTATTCCCAATAGTGATCCTTCAACACCTCCAGCACAGACATTCATTCCTTCTGATAATTACAATTCATCACTGGCTGAATTTCATGATAGGCTGGCTACCTATCAAGCAATACACATTTGCTTGATAGGTAGCCAGCCTTTGAGATCAATTTGGATCAAATCCAGCAACAGAATACCTGTTTCTATCCCGACACACAAGCACTGTAGAAGCAAGAGATAAGGTTGTAAGATAAGACCATATTGCTGAGAAGTTGCTGTGTTACCAAGGTTGTAGCTGCTCTATGTCACGAAGTTCCACCTCTACCATAAAGGCAGATGAAACTGTCTCAGAGCCCCACATACTCATGTGCTTTATTTTTGTTTAATTTATTTACTTAGCTTATTATTTGACTTAGAATTCTGACATACTTATGTAAAGGCTTATTTTTGATGCTTTTATTCACCTTTAAGGCTGTACCATGTGTGCAAACATGCATGTGTGTAGCATGTGTCTGTAGCATGAGTATTTTGGTGATATTAACTAAATTCATGTCACACCAACAAATTGCTCTCAGCATAGACAGAGCTTTTAAGCTTATAACTTACTGCAGTCACTCTTAGTAAAATAACCTGTAGCAGTGGAGTGAGGGACTGGTCTTGCTAGAACAACAGCATTGGCTAGAAAGTTCAGCAATTTATACTCTCTCACAATAACGCTGTCAGAAGATGCTACTCAGTTATGCACAGCTTGCACTATTTTGAAATTTTAAACCTGGTGGTAGATATAATGAAACTTCCTTCAAGCAGATATTTGATTCTCTGTTGACAGATTATTTAGAACAAATCAGAGCTTGGAGTGTAAGATTATTACAAAAGAATAATCCCATTTTAGAGCATAAGAGAAAGTGAAAGGATATTTGATAATGAACATCACAGAAGAATCATGTCTTCATGGAGAAGTTTGCATCTTTACTCATTTTCATACCCATCATAGTTTGCTACTTTGTCAGATACTCCTCCTCCCTTTTTGCAGTGCATACACCATGCACACTTTTCATTTTTTATTTCTCATTCCCATACACATGCAGGCATGCATACTCTAACTCACTTTTCTCTAATAGGGAGGAATAAACAGCTTTACTTAATGTGAAAAACTTGTGATAATACAGAAAGTTTAACTTTCAGATAAGCAGTGTTAATGTAATACAAAGCCTAGAATAGTAATTCAGAGCAAACTGGAGCAAATTAAATGCCATTTATTTGATCCCACTGCAAAAAGAGCCTTGCTTTGTTAATTTATCTTTGATTTCAAACTCTAGATTGATGCCTAACTATAAAAACAATACTTCCAAAATGGAAAAAAAAAATCCAACACAACAAAAACTGTCACATTTATTCTGTAACTATATAAAATGGACAGAGCAGTACAAATGTTCAGAAAGGATCAGACAGCCATGGAAAAGTTTAGGCTGAAAATTATCTCCAGAGGGCAGCTAGTCCAACCTCCTGCTCAAGTCAGGCCAAGTGTCAGACTGCGATCGGCTCTCTTAGAGCCATTTCTAGACATGCTTTATAAATACCTGAGGATGTGGACTTGACAGCCTTTCTAGGCAACCTGTTCCAGTGCTAAGCATTCTTGTAGAGATTTTATTTTCCTTATGGAAATTGAAATTTCCTTGAACACAAGTTACAACTGTTGTCTGTCACAGCATTCCTCTAAGGAATGTCTGGCTTCATCTTCTCTCTGCAGACCCTTAGGCAACAGACAACTGCAGCTGTATCCTTCCTTTATCTTTCCTTACCTGCTTGAAATAACTTAGTTCCTTCCACCTCTCAAATGTCATATAATCCAGCCTCCAAACAATTTCAGTGCACTTCTGCCATTTTCTTTGCATTTTGCCAGGATTCCACTTACACATGAAAAACAAGCCTAAAAATGTGCATTCATTCTGGTTTATTTCCTGGGAGAAAAATAACTTCTCACAGCAACATTAGAAACACCCTCAGCTCATGTTGAGGTCAAAGGACTGAGATGTCCTCCATCCTTTGTAGAATGACAGCTGATGATGAAGCAGAAAAAAACAAAACACCATCTTTCACAAAAGCCATTTTCCCCCAATGAAAACTATGAAGTCATCACTATGAGCCAAACTTCTGTTGAAACCCTTCTACTTCAACAATTTGTTCTACCTGCCATTGAGGAAGATGCATTAGGATTGTTTCATACGCATCTAAGTGTCATTCTTAGAACAAGACTCATGAAAATCACAGACAACAGAAAATTAAGTACAATCATTGCACATGGTGAGTGATTAAGCAGCTCTGATGACAGACAGACAAGAAATATATTTTAATAATTAAGCTGAAATTTAAAAATGCCCTAAAGATTCCTACTTTCAAATACAAATGCATATTAAGAAGCAGAGTCTATTCCTAATGGACAACTCCCTCTCCCAGCAAGTGACATGCCACCTCAGAGTCCACTGTAGGATACTGCTACATGAATAATCAATTCTGCTTCTGTCAAGGTTCTGCTGAAACTACTATCTACTTTTCTTGAAAGTATATTTGCTACATTACAGCTTTGCAGTACGATTTTTATATTACCTGTAACAACACCACAGAAATTATTCTGAGAAGGTGGCTTTTCAGAAATTTTCTCCTCTACGGACCTTTTTCGTCTGTACACCCTGTGTGCATGTCCTGTCACAGCCAAAGTGTGATTGAGTGGCTCAATAAATATGAAGTCCTCATTAATCTGTATAAACCCCATCTGCAAAGGAAAACAAAAGGAACATATAAGGTAAGAATTTATTAAGTTGTGCACAGTCCTGCAGGAGAAAAAAAAAAACCACAACACTCCATTTAAGGAAACACTTTGTTTTAGTAACCTTATGAGCAAAGTGAGTACCTTTGTATTTTACAAGATTGCTACTTAAATGAACTAGAATAAATTTCATTTATTTCAGCTAAATCTGGGTGGGTGGGTGGCTACATGCCAGTAGCATATGCACAGTAAAAGATACGGAATGTTAAAAGTTTACTTTAGGAGACCCAGGAGGTAATTTATATACGTACAGTATGTACAGAAAAGTCTATGCACTGGTGTTATTATTTATTATTGTCACATTTTTAGATAACTATATTTATTGAAATAACAGGAACAATGTAAGGCATATAAATACATCCTAAAAAAAATGTGGCACTCTTTTTTCTCTTTTTCAAACTAAAAGAACCCAAAATTATTTTTAAAAGGCAGAAATCCCTTCTTGGTTTCCAGCAGTTATACCAGGAAAATATTTGAACACAGCCGTTTAGCTGGTTAACTCTTCCCCTCTCCCAGTATATTTATACACACAAACACACATGAAAAGTTAACACACCAGATGCACATCTAATATTACAAGGGCATAGCCAAAGCTAAAAAAAAAAATTCTACAAAACATACTGATATAAATACCACACAAATAAAACTCAGCACAAACTGTTAAGCTGCCAACACACACAAGTTCCTATCAAAAGTAAAGCTGGAGACAGCAAGGTTTGTGGGGTTTTCCCCTCCACATCAGCAAGACTGACAGCTAATTTCCACATTCTCTGAACTTAAAAAACGTATTATACTGTTTTGCTACAGAAACAAAACAATGAGATATATCTGGCTAAGAGAGCTCTTCTGTATATTTTTATGTAGCACCAATGGGGAGAAGTAGAAAACAATTTTGTTTCTCCTGGAATCATGTAGGTGCCATTATCACATTGGATATCCGGTCTGACAGCTAAATAAACCACCCAAAAATATTCTGACCCAAGGAAGAAAACAAAATCAAAATTTTTGAGTTTGAATTTTA
Source organism: Passer montanus (assembly GCF_014805655.1). Lineage (NCBI taxonomy): Eukaryota > Metazoa > Chordata > Aves > Passeriformes > Passeridae > Passer > Passer montanus. The sequence continues at coordinate 3,417,613 of NW_024370152.1, read as the reverse complement.
TTCAAACACAACACCTCAAAAAGAAAAAACCCAACAATCTTTCTGCACAATCACATGAAATAAATGTGAATACACACACAAAATTTTTCAATCAGTTACAATAGCTAAGGATTGCTGAACATATTTCAAAAGGTCATCATTAACATTGCACACAAACACAAATGTATTTGGGGGTTTGGCTGTTCCTTTTCCTTTTCTTCACTTACTTTTTAGGTTCAGCTCAGCAGAAGCTTTAAATGTCACATACTAGAAGTTAGCTACATACTTTCTGTACACCGACAAGATAACACTTTTTGAAAAGTGTATCTTTAAAATGCTACTTTTATATAACAATTAAATTGTGTTATATAAATTTCAAATTACATGAAAAGAATTTATTTAAAAGCATAGTTCTCAAACTAGTAAAATGCATAAATTACTTTTCATTTGATTTTTATGTTGAATGCTGAACTTCTCTCAGGCATAGATTATTTTCCCCTTTTTGAAGTCTTATTTAGTATAATAAAGATGTTGATAAACTGAATATAGAACACGAATAGCAGCCCACTACTGGTGCTGTCAGTATCCCCTGTCCACCAACAAAAAGCAAGGCCTTAGTCCCTCCTGAACAGAGTCAATCATAGAACATCTGTCACATTTCTTCCATCTTCATTCTCTTTGCTGTAAAACAAAACCAGGGCTTTAGGATGATGCTCTTCAGATTGCCACCATTCTTCAGAAGTTCTGAAAAGTTGTGCTAGGACCGACATTTAATGTTTTCTTCCAGCTCCTTACAGAAACTGAAGTTTAATTCATTGGTAGAGAAATAGATAGAAAATTTATTGCTTATTTCCTGGGTCAGAAGTTAAAGAACTGAACAGTGATGTAAAGTTATAGATATGCAAATGGATGATCCTCAGACAAATCTGTATAGCCAAATTATCTTTGATGCCATTTTGACTGCTTTTGGGGAAAAAAAAATACTATTTCTCCAATTTTCGGATAATTTCACAGGTAGAAAGTGGTAGGTGAAACTGTAGCTTTGTCAACCATGCTCTTATATTTTCATAATCATTTCAAATGGAGTTGAGAAGATCTTTTCATGAAGTAAACACAGAAAGCAGAGAAGTCAAAGCATGCATTAAAGCATTTCAGTTTTAACACATTTTCAGATATTGAATGCCAGGGCCAATAGCAGCCTTTAGACAGTTCAAATGGCAAAACTTCCATGCTATGAAAATGCACAGCAAAACAAAAATTAAGAAGACAGAAAAGCAAAACCCTAACATCCATCTGGGATAGAACTGCGAGCTCTGGCTAATTGACACATCTTCCACTAATTCTGGTGAGAAAAAAATACTACTGCTCACAGCTGCAATTGAAAAGCCTACCAGGATGCTGGACATATCTCATGCAAAGGTAACATAGCATGACATTCTTTCCCCACTTTATCAAGTTTCTTACATTAAAAAAAAAAACAAACCCAAAAAAAACCACCAAACAAAAAAAACTTAAATGTGGCACACATATCTCAGCAGATTTCAAGACCAGCCCAATCTCATTTTGCAAAAAGAATCCTCAAATTTTGAAACTACTGCTGAACTCAGCACTTGCTCTGTATTTTATTTATTTATAAAGTAAAGAGAGACCTTAAATATAGGACAAACTTCAGCTGATGGGCAAATAAAAAACTTTAGTTACAGAAAATTATCTTTTTGCCAAATTTGGATAGTGGGAAACTGAGACAAGTGAAAACAACACCTTTCCCCATCACCTTGAGTGGCACAGGTCAGGTAGAGAACAGTGGGTGTGGTCATCATGTTACAGTTTCTCCCTGCTGCAGCCAACTCTCCACTGTCTTGTGAAGCAAATGCACACAGCAAGTAAGGACAGGCTCTACAAGACTCTACTTCCTCCTGCTCCCAACATACTGCCCAAGGCAAGTATCAATGGGAAAAATGCACTCCTATCAGTTGCAGAAAATGTTTATGCTATATATGTTGCATCCATCAGCACCACAATATTAATGTTATGTTTGCAGTATAAAAATGAAGGGTTCCCTTCACTGTACCATGCAAAAAACCCAAATTTTAAGTTCATTATTTACTTGTTTTGAAAAATAATTTCGTAACAGGCTTTGTGCTATTTGTCAAATGTGCCAAAACAGAGCATTAATTTCTGAGTAAGCAGGCAAAATCTTTTATTTGTATATCAGTATCCCACTCAGACGGTTCTTCTCCATGATTTTAACAATCCAGGTTTAATTTAGTGTCTTGATTCTAAAAATTCTATCAGAACCTGACCTGAGCTGAAATACAACAAAACGTCTCCAGATCTCATTAATGCAAATAATAAGCCAAGCTTAAATATCTTTTCAAACGGTGTAAACAACAGTGTAAGAACTTTGTAAAAGCTCTTATTCAAACGCACTACCACTTTCCATCTATAAGAACCTTCATTGCTGGAGGCTGAAGAAACATAAGTGCTGGCAACTTCTGTCTTCAATTAACTTTGTTTCACAGCCATGCACATCATACACATTGCCCATTTCTTGGAGGTTTTCTCTACCTGTCTGCTCACTCCACTCTGCTGCATGGAGTTAGGAGACATCACAGAGGGAAAAGTCAGCATTATTACTGTTGATTGGCTTTCAGCTGCTGATGTAGTGATCAATCCAATCCTTTCTGGGATCTTTTTTAATCAGAGGGCTGTGCCTTACTGAAGTACACAAACATGCACAATGCTATACCTTATAGCCCCAACAGTGGAAAAAACGTTTAGACTGTTATGCAGAGATCACTGGGTTCAAAGCATGTATTCAGGTACTAGTCCCCAAATTTGAGGTCTGTGGAAACAATTTTTGCATGGCTTTTAAATCCTTTTAAATCCTTCCAAATCCCCCATACTCCTGTACTGTTTGGTTTAAGATACACAATGCTCTGAATTCTTAAGAAAATCATTCTCTATAGGATGCTGCTCTCATGTTAAGACAATGGCTACTTATTTCAAAACAACCTGATGTTGCACAAAGATTCAGCAAAATATTTATGTCGTCAATCTACAGCACTCCCTATGCTACTAAAAATTAAACAGGTATTCACAATACTAAGCCATAGGCTGGAGTTGCCGACATCAAAAGTCTTTTCCAACTTAACTGATTCTATGATAGGCACAAAATGTAATTGCAAACAAAATACATAAAATTTATCAATTCTAAATGCTATAATTTTTTTAAGTGTCTTTTCTAGTAAAAGCACAAATGTGTTTCCTAAACTCATGGTGGTGTTTTAAAGACAGATATTCGGTCACTGCTATCAGCAGTGAAACTCATGAACCAGACAGGAGCCCCTCCAAGTGCCAGAGCTATCTGTGCAATGCAACTAGCTGGTCATCAGGCTCGAGTGACCACTACTTCTAATTGCCAGCTTCTCTCTGTTCTTCTTGTTACAACTACCAGCCTCCTGAAGACTGTACACTCCTGGAACTTACACTGTCACCAAGTTCGCTGGTTCAGCTTGTATCACTATTTTCAGAAATGTCAGTGCAGTCTGAACTACTGCACACTTGCCTTTTGACCATCAGAAGAATTTAGTAGAGTCAGCAAACCAATCGTAAAATGCTGAAATTATGTGCTCCATCCCCTGTCTCCTCCCTTGCCCAGGAATCTCTTGCCCACTTTCTGGCTGACTAATCTGCGGCTTACAAGATCAAAACCACCTGAACTTAAAAAACACCTGTGATGAAGGAAGGCATAGCCCAACACATGAAAAGACTGAAAGACCTATGAAAAGAATAAAAAAACAGCAGAAAAGACCACTTGCTACCAGTCATCTGGAGCTCTCCAACACTGATTGCAGCACCTGGTATTAACACAGCCCATGTATATTATTCAGAAAAAAAGGACACTGTCTTGAGGAAAGCACCAGATGAGACAACAATTGGCTGATTCCTCTAGCAACTTACCTAGCACAATGGAATTTCAGCTTTCCCTCAAAGTCATAAAAAGCCATTTAATTTCTTATTCTATCCAGAAAATCAAACATATTAAAATATATTTATACATCATTCATGAGTTGCAGCTTTGCTTATAGATTTCACTTGACTATTGAAACAAACTCAGCTACATTCAACACACTAAGTCAAACCAAATTTTCTTTTTACATCATATGCATCATGCATTATTTCATTATTTTCATTATACAACCTCAATTGTCACTGCTTAGGTCCTGTAGTACTGGAAAAATAATGAAAGACACAATGAAAATTATCTCTGTATTTTAATGTCTTAGATCCACACATTAAGTCCAGTCTCCTATGCATTTGAGATTTTGTAAAACAGAGACTATCTTACAGTTATAACACAAATCCTTAGTCAGACTACACTTCTTTTCACATTTCCTTGCTGCTACTGTTAAACAAAATAGTTTCAATAGAACTGCTGCTCTATTATTTCACTACCTTTATTTGAAAGGTTTCATATTTTTATCTCTTAAAATTTGGAAATCTTTTCAATATTACAACTTACAATCTTTCCAATATTACAATGCATTCACGGTCATTATTTTAGATCCATCTGATCCAGTGTTGACATTGCTTTCCTTCTGGGCCAGCTGTCCAGGCTGGCTTTCCAAGGTCCCTTGATACTCACTCTGAAGTTTTTACGAAAGGTAATCAAAGTGTATTGCAGTTTCTACTGTGTGATGACAAACACACCAGCCTTTGACTATGGCTTAATGAAAGAGGCTTACTATAACTCTGAGATTAGCTCAGCTGGTTAGAGCCAGGTGCTAATAGCATCAAGGTTTGTGGGTTCAGTCCCTGTATGAAGAGGGATTAAGTTCAACACTTAAGAGTTGAACTCGATCCTTGTGGGTCCTTTCCAACTTGGAATATTCTGATTATGTAGCTATCCTTGTAACCACAAATTAACTTCTCTTTCTGAACATTAGCAAGCAGAACTGCAAGTCAACTGCAACCACATTTCAGCTATCATTACACTGCAAATTTGTGAAATGAAAATAAAGTTTCTATATCTTCACTTAACGTCCTCCACCAATTTCACACACCTGATGGGCCATAATGATCCTGTGATCAGCAAATACACATATCTTTTTTTCCTCCTGTCACTGTCAGCTAATTCACTACGCTACAAAGTAAATCTATAAATGTATAAAACTATTAAGTCACAAATAGAAGCAACTTACCTTTGGTCTGTTCAATTGTTCTGTGCCTCCCAGCTCTGAATGCGCTACTAATGGAGTGCCAAGTCCCCAGGGATTGTTACTGAACTCATGTCCAAACCATATAAAGCATCCAAACTAGGTTTTTCATGACTACATCTCAAAGGGACCAACCCTTTCAGCCATAGAGGGGTTTACTTCCTTTGAAAATACTTCATCATCTAAAACACTGCCTTCTCTCCACGTTAATGTGAACAAAAGTCACACTGAAACCCAAGCAAACTTTACTGCAACGCTTTCTCTCATTCTGCCAGTTAAACTTGTGAGAGTTGCACTTCAGAGCAATCATAGGAAGTTACCAGAGGTACATCTTCCACTGAAAGCCAGATACCTTCACATGAAGAATGAAGTCTTTAAGAAGTGGGAAAGTACATAACAACAGACAAAAATAGAATAGGATGACTACAGGTAACACAATTTCTACATTTTCCTATTTCCAATTTATTATTTACACCTGACATTCAGTTTCTATAAAACTTTTCTATATTAAAAGGTATTTCTATAAATACCTTTTTGCATCTCAATTTTCTAGCTCTACCTAGTTTTATCTGTTAGTCTTTGGAGCGACTTACTTTTCCTAAGGTATAAGGTGAGTAACATGATACAGTTGTGAAAATTGTTTCACCTAAATAATGTGCCCACAAGTTCATTATAACTTCATGTATGCTTTCACAGGTTTTCCTTAACAAAAAAAAAAAAGGCAAAAAATTTAAGTTTACTGAAACTAAACATACGTTGCTCTTTTCACAGATTTATTGCTTCAATAGCACACTGTAAATGAACTCCACTGTACACTATTATTTTGGCAGCAGTTATCCTGAAGTGTAGTTTAGCTAGTGTGTTTCAGTCAAATTAATTGTGTAAAAACACTGGAATGGCCTCAATGTTTTAAAACACAGAATTAATCTCAAACCCTTTAGAATCTTGCAATGAGAAGGCACAGAATAGTTTAAACACACATAAAAAAATTCAAAATCACTAAGGCACCATAACTCAAATTTCAAAAAACTAAATGAAGATAAATAGACACTGATGTTGAGTGAAACCCTATAGTTCTTACACTGACTCGTTTTGGAACAACTATAGAAACCTTATAAACAATTACTACCCTACACAGAGTGTCCCATGAACCGTATTTGAGTGTGCTGTTCTTTCTCTCCTTAGATACAAGACTAATCTTTCCCAGTTTGAGGTGATTTTAATAACACTTCATTGAAAACTACTTCCACAAGGCAATTCTAAGTTCTATTTTCAAATGCTTAAAACAGAGAAGTAACAAATATGAAACACAAACTCCTAAAGCTAAATGTACTATGCTCTTGTATAGCCTACTTTTTTCTAAAAAAAAAATCATGGCAACCAAACCAACTGCATCTAGCTGCAGATAACTTTATCACAAGGTGTCACAGGAATATAATACTGTTATGCTTAATAGGCACATACATGACATGTAATAGTAACCTCCAGAAAATTTAAAATTTTGGGGCTTGAACAGGTATGACTAGATAAAGAATGTCATCTATGAGCCAGGTAAAAGCACAGAGAACAGCAAGAGCCAGCAAGAATCCCAGTATCTTCATTAAAGCCATAGAATGGCAGAAATGTGGGTCTATGTAGATTCCAATAATTTATTTAACTTGATTTTAGTGCCATGAAAAAAAAAATATATATATATATGTATAGGTATGTATTTATGGAGAGTTATCAGAAGGAACATCATGAAATTCATCTAGGATGAATGCCAAGCCTAGCTCCAGTCCCTGGGACAGATTCACAGCTGGCACTAGCACAGACTTACATTACATGGATGGATGGATAGTGAGAAGATATTCTAAAATGGTCCTGGTGGTCCTTGAGAGCAGTAGGCATACAACATGGAATCATACTTACCTGTGATGTTTTACTCAGTTGTTTATCAGTTGTTCTGATCTCTAAATTCTAGTCCAATTCTATTATTTAGTTTCTTTCTGTCTTTGCTTTAAGCTTTGAATTCTCGTCCTGTTCTATCTACTTGCAATCTAAATTTTGCCAAGATGCTTATGTATTCTTAACTAGCATTCAGTTTGGGGATTATATATGTATATGCTGAATACTGAAAATCTGAGACATTCAGAACCAGTGGCTATATTTTAAAAATTGACATAAATCACCTTTTAAAGCCTACTTTTCAATTGTAACATCTACAAAAGAATTGCAGTCACATGGTAACATGCAAGAATATTTGAAAAATATTTGACAGAAGCACTCTAAATGCATTTTCCCTGTTACCATGTTGCACAGCTAAAATGACTGTGTAAAGAAATATATTTTTTTCCCAAGTTGCAGATATTAAGACTCTTGATACACAGCTATAGAAAGCTATAGAATAGCTTTACATCTACCCATCTACTAGGTGTTTAGATTCTTTCAAAGAGGAGGAAAAAGGAAAGGGGAAAGAGACTACAGAATATAGAGATGGTCTGGAAATTTGAGTTTGCAGTACATGAACTTCCATTCTCCTTCACGTACACAGTTTCACATTCACTCAAGAAAAGTATTCCACAATTATACCTTTAAAATCATAAATCCAAAATTATTAATACCTGAAGATTTACAGTTCACAACTACAAACTAGGAAGTGCAGACTTAACACAGGTGTGTTCTTATTTCTTTTTTTTTTTCATGCAGCATTCTGGAAGTTTATGAGGTAGAGAAAGCCTACTACTCCCAGCACAGGTAACTTAGAAAGAACAGCACACACAAAAAATTTAAAACCAAGTTAGAATTTTTGATCCAAGTGCTACAAGGTATCATTTAAATGAAATTCAATACATGTGACAGTCAATTTAAAAACTGTTTTCAAGACACTTAGAATTAATGACACACTGAAAATACCCTTGATTTTTAAACTAACTTAAATTGAAAAACGCTTTCATTCATTTGCTACAGGCAATCATACAAGGATTGACTAACACCATTAAGAAAAGAGACAGCTATCGGCAAGTCAGACTTCATCAGCGGTGCAGCTATTTGATGTTAAGAATATCCATACTTGCACACAAGGCACACTGTAATCCTTAAGAAAATAAATACAATACTTTCATCCTTAGATACCTAAAACAATGCAGATTTTATGGCAACCATGACTTTTGTCACAAAAGACAACAATATGTAACGTGCCAACCCACTGTGTTATAAGTTAATGGTCTCTTTCTGATAATTTCTCTCTTCACTCAGGAGCTTCTACCCTTCATCTTAGGAGGCTGAACTGATCTGTAAAACTAAATAGATCTTGGAATTATTCCTCTCTCTCATGTAGTTTTGGTTTCTATTACAGAAGAAGCAGAAACTACAAGTAAGGGCTAGAAAGCCTTAAAGGCGGACTTATATCAGTAACATAAGATGATTAAAATCATTGAATTATTTGGGCTGGGAAGAACCATAAAAGACCATCTCATTCAACCCCCAAGGGCAGCAACACCTTGTACTAGACTAGATTGCTCAAAGCCCACCCCGACTGGCCTTGAACATTGCCAGGTATGGGGCATCCACAGCTTCTCTGAGAAATCTGTTTCAGCACCTTCTGAGTAAAGAATTTAGTTGTAATCTAATCTAAACACTTAATCAATTTTTAAGGCATTTCCCCTACCCTATCACCCCAAGACCTTGCAAGAAGTCCCTCTCCAGCTCTTTTCTAGGCCTACAATCAGATCTGAAGATACTTTCTCAATTATATTATGGTAAAAGGCAAGACAAATTAGGCTGTTGTTCTGGCCATGATGATAACGCTCAATTATCTCTGGGCAATATATCCTTAATAAAGCAAGATACAGTATTCCATCCTAGCTGTCTAAACACTAAGATTTAGATCTCATTTCATACTGATTTAGATCAATGGTAGTGTTTTGATGAGAAAGTTATTTTACATAATTAAGATTCTGATTTTATGCTGTGTAGCAAAATCCATTGCCCATAGCTTTATGTTACAAAATTAATTTATTTTAAAATAATATTTAATGCATGGAGCTAGAGCTACTAAAGAGAAGACAACTAGAAGGCAATGTCTGTGAAAATAAAAAATTGGCCACCTTATTCCTCTTCACTTGCATTAAAAACTCAATATTACTGACTTAGAAATAATTAAAATTCTATTAAAAGGACATAGAAAATTTCTATAGTCACAGCTCTAAATGATAATCTCTGGACAGAAACTTTTTTTTTATACGAAAGTTCTTTCAGTGGTCTTCTTGCATCTTGGTTTTCAGGTTTCAAATTGTGATCTGTCCTTATGAGGGCTACAGAATTAGTTTTTCATTTTTCTTAGTTCTCATTTTCATGTAGGCATATGTTCCAAGAAGCTGGAAGTAATAAAAGGGCCATGTCTTCAGTTTGGTTCATTAAAAACAATGATCAGAGCTGACTGTGGTTCAGGCACAGCTTCCACATGCATAAAAAAACCTAACCACCATCACAAAAGGAAGCATTAACCAACTACCAAGGCTGCTAAACCTAAAGGGAAAAACTAAATTAAATGCTTGTGTACTATGGACAAAGATATTAATTCTCCCCCCTATACAATCCTGTATTAAATATACATTTTATGTGGTTGCATGACTTCAGCTCCATTGTTGGTACATGCATCAACTGACAAATGAATAAAAATGCTTCCGATCTGTTGCCTGAAATGTTCCGAAAAGCCTTACTTTATTTTGCTTCAGGAAGTATGCTGGGGCATTATGTTCAACCAACTACAGATGACTAATACTGGCCAATAAAATAAACTACAATTAAAATGAAAAGCAAAGTACTATTATATTTAAACAAGCCTGACACAGCCCTTTACTTGTAGAATTCAAAGAAGAACTAACATAAAAATACATTTTTAGAACAGCCACCTAACCTGTAAATTGTGTCTATCATGTTGTCCTAAGACATGATGTTAGCAATCAATTGGTTTTGTTCACCAAGTATATGCTATGTAAAATGGAACACAACCACTCACTTAATGTTAAAAAAATAAAACTCAGAAACCCAGCCATAACTCCTTTCCAGAATAAATACAAGAGTTTCTATAAAGTGAGTCAGGATTTTTAAAAAAATTATTCCATAAAACTTAAACTAAAAACTCTTTACAATGAGCTGGTTTAGTGATATTTAAGATCACTTATTTCACAACAACGTTTGAGTAGTTATTAATACTGTCCAAGAAAGACTGTTTGCACAGCTAAACATGACTAGTTATAAAAAAAGCAACACCTATGGAAACATATCACCTAAGGAAAAAATCCTTGCAATTAAAGACTCAGTGCTCATAAAGATGTTCCTTTAGAACATTTTGGTGTAATATGAGTAACTTCAGCAATTCTTGTGGTAAGACTAAAAACCACTCTTTTGGAGTATGAATCAAAGTGCTGTACCTTTAGCTAATGAAACAGCATTAAATCCATTTCTTTAGAGCAAGCCTGGATTTTATCCCATCAGAATCTGAAATGGTATTTTATGGAGGAAAATTATAATACACAAAGTATGAGCACTAAGCATTCTACACCTAGTCCCGTGCAGGAGGTTAAACAGGAAATGCCAACAACTGTAATCTGCATCAGATAAAACACATGGACTAGTACCAAGATGACCAACACAAGAGATCCAAGTTTAAATTGATTCATCCATGTAAAACACTTAAATAGTGCATACCAACGAGTCACCATTGTTCAAACCCATGTGCTTTCATGGTAGCCACAGAAGGATGTGGCACAGTTCCAAAACCCACCCATGATTGTCCACAGAGAAATTTTAATCTCTGCTAATCCTTACTGAAATATCCATCCACAACTCCATTATCTTGGGGTTTTTTTTCTGACAGAGAGGCTGAACTGCTCCTATTATTCCTATTATTAGACATTATTTAATTCAAGGCAACACTCCATGAAACTCAGTTTCGTTCAAATCTGCAATTTGCCAGAATTACTAACTGTGGAAAACAGTAATTCAACAAAGGAAAATAAAATATATTTGTAGGTATGGAACTACAATTCAACAAACAAAGTTAGTCCTTCTATAAAATAAAGTTATGCTTAGGGGTTTTATATCTCTATCTAGAATTACATTAATCCAAACCAGACAGCTTTAAGAGAAATAAACAAGACTCCCACAACATTGTTTTAAAAAGTTGAAAATATACAGAAGTCATATTCTTCTGACTCCTAACTGAATTTGTTTTGTTTTGTTTTTTTTTCTAAACATTCAGTTTCTTGCTTTTAACTTCTAAACCTAGACCCTACTTTCCCTTTGTGAGGGAAAAAGAAATATCTATTTACCTTTTCTTGCACTAAGAAACTAAAACTCTGCTACCCTTAGGAAAGAAGGTACAGTATCTCATCATTCTTCAATAATTATTATTTAAACTAAAAGAAGAAATATAAATTTTGATTAAGGTTTCTCTTTTAAGTTAAAGAACTTAATTTTATGTGTGTAAGAACACAAATGGTGATCATAATAGAGTTTATGATCCATTACGATGGATCATAACGAAGTACCATCAGTCTGACTCACTTCCAAACAAATTTGCTTATATGAAATAATCAAGTTATTTATTACCCAACACAAAATACAAAGGAAAGGAATTATTTCCTTCCATTATTTCTCATGCAAATGATTTTGTATGGTAAGAAAAAAAATAAATAAACCACCACCAAAAAAAACCCCAAACAAACAAAAAAACCCCAACAAAACACCAAACAAACAAACAAAAAACCCTAACCAAACAAATAAAAAAACCACAAAAAAAAGCCAAGAAACAAACCTAAAGAGACATCCAAGAAATGTGTTGTTATTATTATGCTTCCTTAGATAGCTTACTACAGAAGAAGCAGGTAATCAGAAAGAAAAAGGGAAACATGCTAGGACTATCAGCCAGAAACTGGAAAACAAAGTTTTATATGCCAAATTGCATCCATTTTACTCTATAAATCCTCTTCTACTTTAAACTTCCTAACCTCATGTATTTCTAAATAATAATTGAGGTGAGGTCCATTGAGGTCACAAAGAGACAAAAGAGACCAGCAATCTCTTATTTAGACAAAAAATCACCTAAGCTTCCTGTCTCCTAACTTACAAGATTGTAAATACTCAGATTTCAAAATTATGCAAATTAGAAGAGTTTCACATACAGCTTACAACAGAAACACATACAGACAGCTTCACGTTTAACAGTATTTTTCAAAAGAAAATAAAGTAAGACAACAATTAAATATTAAGAGAATATGAGTCCCTCATGATGTCCCTTTTATCTCCTGTGTCCCAGCTCCAGAAGAAAACTGAAGTACATCATACATGCCTTGAATGAGAGTTACATCTGAATTTTCAGGGTTATAATCCAAATGTCAGGCTAATTACCGAAAAACAAAAAACCAACCAACAACAACAAAAAACCCCAAACAAACAAGCAAAAAAAAAAAAAGAAAAAAAAAAAGATCACTCCAAATTGTAAGCACATCTGAAGCATAGTTTAACATTTTATATAAAAGATGGCGTAACTATAATGACTGTAGCTATCACTTGGGCACTTCTTCCACCCAGCATCCCCTGAAGCTCAGAGGGACAGAGCAGGACATTTACTTTGCACTGAAGCATAGAAAGTAGTCCCCAGATGAATTAACATCATGTGCAGAAATATCTGTATTTTCCTTAACTTGCTGCTGTCTAAATAAGCTTGCCCTGACTTGACCCAGTTAAACTTCTGACATCTAATGAGAACTTAAGGTAGCACAGCTGAGATCATAAAACAAGCATATGCAATTGTTGGAAGATAATCACACAGAAACTAAATCACTTCACAAGTCAGTTTTGGGCACATTTCTACATTTTTGGATGCAAAACTCATTCAGAAAATAATTCTGACTGAAGTACTGGTGGACCCAAGAAAAACATTCAACAGCACAGGCTTCCAAAAAAATTTTACTTTTATTCACTTACATGCAGATGTATGTACTATTAGCAGCTAATGTTAGGTGATTGATTTCTCAGTCTAAAATCAACCGTTCTAAAATTAACACTAGAAATATTTTTTATTCTTTCACTTCCAAATAATACTTATTGCTCATATGGCATGTGAGAAGCAATTAAAAAAAACCCCAACAAATAAACAAGAAGACCAGATTGTCCAGGCAATGACATGTTAACAACAAAAAGTTAACTGAACTGCTAATGCACTGCAGATGCACATGTGATCTTAAAACTAATATAGATGTTTTGGGCTATTGGTTTATAAAAATTTGACCAACTACTGTCTGGATCTGCAATATAAGACAGATGTTCATGTTTGGTGTATTTCATGCTATTTCCACAACTTCTCTGCATGGAGAAACCAACCAGCCCTCCTGCTATATCACTGAAGTCAGAGATCTGAGAAAACCAAGGAAAGACCACACTCCACAGAAAAATGTCTGCAAACATCTCATTCTGCCAGAAATCCAAATCACTGTGTCTCACTCCTTTCTATTGAGGTAGTTCTCCTCATCACATAGCAAAAATTTGTTCACCATTTGAATACTACTTCTACATGACTATTGGTTTTCACAGACTCCTCCTGAATATTCTCACCTTTTATCAATCCCACAGCTCGCACACCTGATACTTTCTCTTGTTTGTTTCTTGGTTGTTTTTTTTTCCCTATTTACCAGCTCCCCCTATTTTTATCTTATTTAGCATGGAGATCATGAATGTTGCTCTTTTTCTCCCTGTCACAATCCATCATTAACAACCAAAATAATCTCCACTCCTGCAAGAAAATATTTTGAAAAGAAAGACGAAGAACAGTCCTTTTAACAGAGTATTACAAGGGTTGCAACAGGGAGAACATTTGGTTCTTTTAAAAATCCTGGTTCATTTGCTAGCAAAGAAACAATTGGCAGATACATGAGATATATAAGCCAGGGATACATGTTCTGAAAAAAATGTTGGTTTTACTAACGTTAGCATTTGTAGCTGGAAGACACTCAGTGCTCTGCCATTTCTTTTTAAAGCAGTTAACATCCAATTAGGAGGCAAAAACGTCACTAATTTACTAATTTAATTAATGGAATTACCCAGAATTTCTGTTTTACCATCACACTACCTTGAAAAATAACCTTGATAATTTTATACATTATTTACAATAGGTAGAGATCTCAAGTGATGCACAGCAATCTCTTTTTCTTTTCCTTAAATGAAGCCACTCTGGAGATCGCATATTTCTAATTTCTAATTATGACTCAGAAATATATTGTGAAGGAAGTATTTGTATTGAAACTAGGCACTTTAGGTAGAAAGCAGGCTGTTATAACAGCCTGCTTATAAGCAGGATTGGAATCACAAATCAAACCTGTCTAAGGATAGAGCACCTACATCATTGTAGTATAGCTCTTAGAAGAAAGGAATCATTACCACAAGGTCTGAGGCATGGTGGCCCAAAATCTCACATACCGTGTGACAGTGTTTAATCTTAAAGGAAACAGAGATTGTTACAGTTCAAAGGAAGTCTTGGCCTAAGTCAAACCTGATTTTCTAAATCTTTCAGCTTTACATTAGCAATACTGTTCCTACGTTTAGAAGACGTATCCTTCTTATGAATTAGGATGAGGTCTCAGATACACAAAACAAAAATCTAACCAAAAGATGTTTCATCCAGAAAGATAAAGAATAGCAACAGTTTGCAGCATCAGAACCCAGGAGGAAAAAGCAGAAACAAAGACAGCTTATTGTTTTATCTTTAAGCAGATCTTTGTTGGTTTATGGCACTTAATGACAGTAATAAAATTTTAAAGGGATACTAACTCCAGTACAAGAAAGAAAGAAAGAAAGAAAGAAAGAAAGAAAGAAAGAAAGAAAGAAAGAAAGAAAGAAAACAAAACAAAACCCACACCCCCACCTAGATTTAATAGTTCTGTTTGTAATTAACTTCCTGTTCAGCAAGTTTGTTAAGAGTGTTAATAGCATTTTTCTTGTGCATATATGCTAGTTATTTCAGCTGGCCACAATCACTTACTCCATTTTAATTTTCTTAGGCTTCTCTACTGTGTGCTGAGCTCTGCTTCATTAGATTTTCAAGGTGATATTTTAATAAAGAGAATTAAATAGAGAGATTACAAACACAGCAGCTAAACTTTAGCTGGAGGCAATAATGAGGCAGATGTGTCTCTGCCTAACCATGCCCTGGTAACCTCATGTAAACAACTTGTTTTGTCCTGTTGGAAACCAGACTTCCTACAGGGCTGGCTGCCCTCCTCTTTCACACCTTCCACTGTCATGTAAATCCGGGAGGAACAACCCAGAAGAGTTTCAACACAGACAATGAAAGACTTCATTCATCCAGGAGCACTACCACATCTCATTGGTTCTCCAAACTTATGCGGAGGGAGAAAGCACTAATTTTTTGTCCAATGCTTTATTTTCCCAGGAATGTTTGTTTTGGGTTTTTTTGTTCTGAGGGAAAAAAATACTCAAAACACTTTCATAACAGAGCAAAACTGCTTTCAGTTCTAACATTTCCACTCATGCCCTGCCTTGCTCACCAATTTATACTGATCACAAATTTTATACTGCCCATTTAAGCATGTTTAAAACACAAATAAAGCACATTTTAAAGTCAACAAAGCAAATTTTGTTGGAGAATTCTCAGTATGGGATACTCATAGAGTACCCTCATTCACGTACTTATTTCTCTCCTTCTCATTAAAGTTTTATTTCTCTAACAAATTCATAATGAAACAGTAGGCAGACTGCTTCTATTTGTTCTCCCTTCATTTAAGGATCCCAGGAAGCTGGGTGAATAGGAAAGAGTTTGTACTTCACTTCATCCTGGCAGCCTGTAAGGATAATCCTATTGAATTTTATAATCCTCCTCCTGCAATGTCAAACTTTAGTATGTATGTATCATATGGACCAAAAAGACCAAAAAGACTGCTGACATTCTCCTTTCTTTACCCTTTTATGAAAAATTGTTGGTGATCTCTATTTTCTAATGCTTACCACCAGCATAAAAGAAGCTGTAATTGTCTCAAATTTCTTTTGGAAAGCATCTGGTGTGGACTTTACTCAATACGGATG
The DNA here is from genome assembly GCF_014805655.1 of Passer montanus. Classification (NCBI taxonomy): domain Eukaryota; kingdom Metazoa; phylum Chordata; class Aves; order Passeriformes; family Passeridae; genus Passer; species Passer montanus. The sequence goes on along the minus strand of NW_024370152.1, from coordinate 3,401,330 downwards.
TGTAACTGCAAGGGTCACTGAGGTGGGGAGGAAGGGGCACTACATTTGGTTGACAAAAGGCTGGGTATTTAACCCATTTCAGCTTCCATGTGGGTAGTGTATGATTCAGGATGTGTAACCGGGTAGTTGCATTCCAGCCTGATCGAAGCAAGAAGTCTATTTAAGTCCCAGAGCCTTACAGGGGGAGCTCACATCCTGTAACAGCACAGCTTCCCAGGGCAATGTGTGAAGCCCACATGTATGAGTTGTTCTGACCACCTGCTCCCAGGGGCGGACAAAAGCAGGGATAGTCACAAAAGCAAGACTAGCTTGTATGTCCACCACACAACAAACAGACTCATTACTCACTCCAAATGCAAACAGCCTATTCATCCTCAACCCATCAGGTCCTACGCCAAGAAAGGAGTTCCAGCAAGTTAAATATTGCACTGCCACTGAAAGTTGTGCAACCAAAAGGAAGAAGTACAGTTCACCTTTCCAAAACTGTTTGAACTGTCCAAATATTCAAGTATATTTGCCGTATCAGGCACTACTCTCATTGCAGAAATCACAAGGAAGTGTAACAATATATTCACTGGGATTTTTCCCATATAAAAATGTTGAAACAATATAGTTAAAATCGCTGTCTAGGAAGAAAGATGTCAAAACACAGATTCAGCCTTTTCTTAGGCTGAATCCTATCCCCAAAACTGATTGTGTGCAGAATTGTAGGAAAACGTAAACTTCTTAATGGATTTTATTACTATTGGTCATTCCAATTTCATTCTGCTTGTTCTGAGACAAGCTACAAAGTTATACTGTCTTCAATGCAGAGGTACAAAATAATAATTCCAGTCTTCTAGAAGCTCTAATGTCCTGAATGTAAGGGACATGTGAAATTAGAATATCTTAAGAAACCTAAATATTTTTAATCCATCAAGTGTCATTCAATTACTAGTAGTTAATAACACTAATCTTCAAAACTAATCTTCACAAACTTTGGGTCAGAAGTAAAAAAAGATATGCATTTCCTGTAGAGCTGCTTCAGGTGTTTTTTTACTGAAGCACTATACAACCCTTCCATTGGCCAGTAAAGGCACATACATTTTTCACATCCTTATTTACTTGTTTTATTGTAAAAGTAGAACATTACAATTAGAAATATTCATTGAAATGCTGTCCTCCAATGATACTTGGCACATTTCTGCATGGCACAGAACAATTGTCATCCATTCTTTTGATGATGCTGGCAAGGTTGCTTTGGATAGGGCTATTTAAGTGAAGTACTTGTCTATAAACTATCGATCTGACATTTAAAAACCTGCTTGTCACTGGCAATGAGGCCTAGTAAAAGCACCACACACTTCTGTAGAGAGTTCTGCTCTTCCCTGGTCTGGAGATATGATAAGATTTGTTCCAACTCAAGTCACTGTAAAAATGCACATTACTTTTAATTGTAAATTGTATTTTACACAGATTCATCAGAACTATAAATATGCTATTGCCTGATTCACTTTCTTATGATCCAGTGAAAATCAGATGAACTTCAAAATTTCTCTCCAGTAAATTAACCCAAACGTCAATGTTGTCTTCTGAGGCAGAGCTACAAAAATGTTCTGTTAGAGAACCTGCAAGAAGCTGAGATGAACAGCACAGCAGCAAGAAGCTGCATTGTTATGTCCATTCTCTGTGTCTACATTTGCTCTTGTTTGCACTTCCTGAAAGTCTAAAAATGCTCCACTGCTTTAGAAATAAAAAGCCATTCAGATCCTTTCTCAGCCTAAACAGAAATAGCTGTTCTCTATTTATTGCAGACTGCTTTAGTCAAAAGAAGAAGAAACTTTGGCGAAATCCCTGGCTATCAGTACACAGCCATAGAATACTACCTAAGGAATTAATTACTGAGAAAAAATTGTAGTCATACCTCTCTTTTTGAAATGAAATGAATAGGGGATAAAGCACATATCTGCCATGTTTACAGCACTCTGTGGTAAAAGCAGTGAGACTACTTCAACTTTCATTCTAGCAGTAGATAAAGAACCAGCAGTCTCATTTCTTAATTCTAGGTTCACAGCAAATTTCTCCTACAGCATGCTATAGAAAATAACCATATATATTATATATATATATATATGTATACCAATAACCTTTGACACAATTTTTTTCTTATTTCAAATATTATGTTAGAACACAAGCAAACAAAAGAAACAACCACTTAAATAATTAATGGTACAGCTGTTCAAGTAATTGCTTTCAGAAGAACAGTCTCAGTGGCATCAGCAGGACTGTTTACATCTTGGTATTTGGCCAGCCATGAACAAGAACCAAGCAGTCAGCATGCAGATGGAAGAATCCTCAGAAACCTCTCCTTATTCATCTTCCCAGAGCACCAGTGCAGAATCCCAAAATGTAGTCAGAGTAAATCCCACTGAGCTTCAAAGAGATGTAAGCATCCTCAAGTGTTTTACCAAGGAGTTGGAGAGGACTGTCACCATTGATCATGTGAGCTCTGAGATCGCATCAAGGTCACCATGATGAAGTTTCTAGATAGGATCTAGATGAGTAGATAGTTTCTAGATTACTATCTCCAATCTTTAGATGCATTAGAAAATAACCACTGAGTTATGTTTTGTTTGTCAATATTAAGTGGCTGAATGAAGACACTTCTGAATGCTTGCAGTCAGAATTTGGTTAGTAATTATCTAGGACTACAGCTTTCATTTTTCACTTGTATTTTGGCATGACTTTCATGATGCATAAGGAGCTACATTATTATTACCCCTCCATACTGGCTCTTGATGAGCAGATTAAGAAAAAAAACCCACTACTGAAGCTCTCAAGAACTGTGAAATAATATAGAGAAGCTTTAATGTTGTCCTGTATGTTAGATGCTTTACACAAATGCAACCAGTGAAATATTCAAAAAGCATCTAAATTTCAGCTTCAGAGGGTAAGGTCCTTAACATCTGCAACAATATTCTTCTTTCTGTGTACATAAGTGGATTACTACACAGGCCTTTTTCCCCCTATTTCCTGAATATCACTGGCATGTGAGGTCTCTGTGCCTTGAGAAACTGGAAGTGATACCAGCATCCTATGTGGATGGTACAACAATTTCACCTAAGGCCTCTCTTAAATTTATTGAAGATGCACAATCTTTTGACAAAACTAGTCCTACAGGAACAGCCATACATCTGTACTACCAGGTATGACCTTTCCCTGGATATGATGGCCAAACCACTACACTCCTTCACCCTTTCTCCTGCATGGCATAATCACTGTTGTCTGTCAGACTACAGCTGATTTCTTTGGTCAGTAAAAAGACTCAGTAAAAGGCTATTTCTGAAGAGCAGAATAGTGTAATCTAAGCAGCATATTAGCCCACATTTGACTTTCCAGAGTGTGTGCAGCTTACTAAACCTAACACAAGGTGTGCGAGGCTTTGAAACGAGAGCATATGTAAGACATTCGTATTTTCTCTGAAATGTCTTTATATTTAAAATGAAAATATAAACTCTAATTCCAGTAACTACAATAAAATATTTCTGGGGACAAGTTTCTATTGTTATTTTACATGTTAAAAAAAATGTAGTTTGAAATATGGCTTGACTCTATTTGCTAGGCCTAGATGAAACATGGTGGAATATCCAACACATGTTAGGATGTTTTTTCAATACTCTTGGAAACTCAGCAACTTACATATGTAATAGAGCCCAAGCAATGACTGAATAAAGAATGACAAATAGCTTAGGATTTGTTATGACAACTTTGACATAATAGCACTGTGCAATTTTTTTTAACTATGCCTGACACAGCAACACTCTCAGGAAGAACAGCTGCTTAACTATTTCACCACAAATAGGACAGTGCAGTTGAGAATCATGACAACACCAGTCAACAACAGTTGACAATTTTATTTGAGATACACACAATACTTTATGTTTCAGCTGCAGTTTTCTAGATGGAAAACATTATCTAGGTACATGCACACTTAGATGGCCAAAGGCTTTGGAGTAATCTGGTTCCTAGTAGAGTCTAACAGAATCAAAAATTACTAATGGGGCTCTCTAGAAACTGGGATCTATCCAAAAAGTGAATCAATTTATATAATAAATCAGAGGTGTTACAGACATGCAATGATGTACATGGCTTTTGAGTAGACATAATAAAAAGGTGATAATTATTTCCACTAATTTCTTTACAAAGATTTTCCAACTTAATTTTACCCAAACACAATGTAGAGGGAAGTAAAAGTCTCAAAATAAGAAGGAGCATAAAAGTCAAATGCTTTTCATGAACACAAATCTCTTTTACCCAATTGTTTTTAAACCACCATCTGACTTTCAATATTTTTCTCCACAATTAATTCTACTACCTTGCTTCGGAAAATCTGACAAAATATCAATAATTAAATGCCAGCCACTTAGAGTCGTGTGAAACTTGGTGGTTTCACTTTGCAGGAGTGCAGGCAAATATTTTATTTGGTGTCAATCCACCATTCTCAGTTTGTGTTGATTTTTGAATAAATTCAAACAGGCAAATGAATAAGAAGTCAAATTTTCCACATTTTACCTGTTTTCACTTCATGGCCATACAAATAAAAAGCTGTATCTTCATGAATCAGCAGTGGAGTTAGATGTTCAAATTCAGAAGGAAATACAAGAAAAAAATCTATCGTGCAGTTATGGTGATTTACACCCAAATCCCAGGATTATAGAGGATATTAACCGTCTCCAGAGCACCATTACTCTTTCTAGTCTAAATTCTGTTAAGTGCTGCAACAATGTGCATTTGTTATGCTACATAAAGGCCCCAAATGAGAATAACAGTAGCAATAATTGGGTTTTTTTAAGATCCTGCCAGCATTCTATATCATCGCAGGTAAACTTTTTTTTCTTTCTATACTTTCCACCCACCTGCAAGTACCTTAGGATTGCAGCTCTTTGGATCATTGCTGCTCTTGTCAGTGTACCCAATTCTGCTCTTTTTCTATCAAAAATCACGACTGATGCAACAGAAATAATAGCAGCGGGAGCTTGTTTTAAATAAGAGAAGTATGCCACAGAAGTAATAACAATTGAAAAGGCATTAAGGTTTCTGCTGAGAACACGCTCATTGCATTCTTCTATGGAGGAGTTAAAAGGAAAGATGTTCCAAATTCAAGTAACTACAGGTACCACACGTGAGAAGCTGTGAGGTACAGAAAAAAGGCCAAAGAGGTGAAAGCAAAGGAATAACAAAAAGGAGACGTTGGTAAAATACTGCTAGAAATGGAAAAGACAGAACAGATTGAAAACTGAACAGCATAAGGAAGATAATTCAAATGAGGGAAATAACTTTAGAATACAGGATGAAAATGAAGAACAAATGGATTACAGATGGACTGCAGGAGAGATGATGAGACAGAAAAAATAAAGAGAGCATGAAAGTATCTAATTACAAAACTCATTAAAGGCAAGATAAAATTACAGACAGAGATGGGAAAAGTTTAAGAAAGGATGGTGTAAGAACTGGAAATCCACAACCAGATAGGTATGTATCTGGAAACAGGCTAAATTGTATCACCATTGTATAGGCTAAAGGCAGAATCAGGATTTGAGAAGTGTTAGGAGAAGAGTATGAGTAGGCAAATTGTTAAAAAATGAGGTTAGGTACAGAGGTAGGACCCAAGATGCTACCAAGAAAGAAGTAAGACCTTAGGAAAGGAATGGGAATGAAAAGCAATAGACGAAGCAGGGACTTCGAAGGAGACATGGGTGCTAGGCCAGGTGCATGCAAGGTCATCTTACCAGTCCACCACAGGTACTGAAGGAGGCGAAGGAGCCCGGGTAGCGGAGGACAGCACCGCTGTAGTAACAAGCTCTCTCAGGCTGTGACTGTGTGGCACTGGGTGAACTTTTGCCCTCACCCCCAAGCCGCTCTTCCACAGCAAAGCCAGGAGCCAGGAAGCGGCTGTCCCTCTTGAGCAGCAGGTAGAGTTCCCGAGCAAAAGCTGGGATCCTCAGCAGCACTTCATCTCCATCCTCTGCTCGAGGTGGTGGCGGTGGGGATGGTGGTGTTGGCAACTGAGAGGCAGCACCAGACCCCTGGGGCAGGGGGGACCAGTGGTAAAACTCCTGAGACTCATACTCATCCTCAGTGTCCTCTTCCTCTGCTGCCTCCCCTACAGCCTGTGCCTGCCCATCCACCGAGGAGGAGACTGAACGCACCTCTCGGGAGCTGCCAGCCACTGGGCTAGGTGTGACTGGGGCACTGAAAGTGCTGCTTCGGTTCCCACTACTGGGGTCAACATTGCAACCCCCACCACCACCACCACTGCCACCCGCTGGCTCCTGCTGGCCCGGGCTCCACAGTGCAGGGAAGACAATCTCCCACTCCTCAGTCTCTTCTGAAGCATGGAGACCTGTGGGAAATGCGGCAGATACTTCAAATGAGTGGAGCACCAAACAGCGTCCAGTGCCTGTAAAAAACCCTCCCCTTTGCCCACCACAAGATGATCCTACTGACTCCTAGACAACAAGCATGCCACACAAAATACAGTGGGGTTCATTTGTCCCTTTCATCTTGTCCTTACACACAGCAGGGGGGCCAGCTGCTAGATGTGTCTGTTCTGTTGATGCATCTGGAACACACCAAGGCTCTGCAGAACACAGAGAATGCTGGACCCCAAGCTGGGCAGAAGCTGTGTTTGTACCATGATCACCACCTCCATGCAAGGAAAGTTGCATAAACCCTTCATCATTTAGACAAGGCAACTACTTTTCCATAAAGCTTTTAAAAAAAATTGCTGGGGAAGATCTGAACAAATTTAAAAATTTCAACCTTCTTCTCAGCATGCTGGGCAAGACCCATTATGCCTCCCAAAGTCTGGCAAAATATACGCACACACGCACCATGGCTGCAGATACAAGCAGCAGTTGCATGGACATGCCGTATCATGATCATTCTTATAATGAAACTGAATTAGAATCACTAACTACTGATGTCCACATATCCCACACACTCTTACATCACAATACAACCAAAGTCCGTCATGCCAGCATTATGTTTACAGGGATCTGAGTACACACAACCTCCACTAGCCTGAGACAGGAAATAGTTTTATTTACACATTCATCGCACACTCTAGGAACAGCACAGCCAGGAGAGATGACAGGGCTGCTTGTGGAAATCAGGTCTCGTAGAGAGCAACGCAGCGCAGTGCATTCTCACAGCCAAGGCGCGCATTATCCGATCACCCATCGCTTACGGGGGGCGGGCGCGGTTAACAATGGCCAGGTACCGCCACCGGCGGCCGGCGGGGCGCGGAGGCCGCCGCGGGCTCGGCCCATCCCGCGAAAGGCGCGCACTTACCTGCGCCGAGCCCGCTTGACAGCACGCACAGCTGGTAGAACACGCAGCAGACGCGGCTCAGGCGCATCCTTCCTCCCAGCGCCATCGGCTCTGCGCCCGCGGGACGCCGGCTGGCAGGACAGCAGGGCCGTGCCGAGTCGTGCCGGGCCGAGCGGGGAATGCCGTGGGGCGCAGCCACCTGGGCGCCCGCGGAGAACCGCGGGAGAGCGCGAGTAGCGCGTCCCGGCGGGGCGGGCAGGCAGCACCGGCGGCGCGGGATGCGCAGCGCACGGCGGCCGGGAGCGCGTGTGTGTGTGTGCGTGCGTGTCTCTGTCTGTCTGTCTGTCTGTCCGTGTGTGCGTGTCCGTGTGCGTGCGTGTGTCCGTGTGCGTGGGCGCGGGCGGGCAGGAGCGCGGCCCGTGCGCGCACACAGCGCCCGGCCCTGCCGCCCGCCAGCGGCGCGCACCGGCTGCAGGGAGGGATCCCCCGTCCCGGTCGCCAGCAAGGCGCTCAGCGGAGCCTTTGCCTAAATTCAGGGAGCAGCAGGCACTGGCTGCTTTTGCCTAGTTTTGTGTAATTTGATTCTAAACTCCTTTTGCCCCCACCACGCAGCTCTCCATGGAAACCCATCACTTTCCACCCCGGCCCTTGTCAGCAGAGGAACGAGTAAATGAGGAGCTGAGCCAAAAGGTTTAGCTGCACACCTAGCATCAGCATGAACTGCAAAAGCAACAGGTAAACACGGCCCTCTAAGAGTCGGATTTTGTCGTAACTTCTGCTGCTTTACCTACTGTTGTTGGTGTCAAAGGTGATTGCTGTGCCTTAGGCGAAGGCAGAGCAATCCAGTGCGGCGAGGAAAGCCATCTGTGCCGTTAAGGGGAAGCTAAGAAGTTGCAAGACTTCTTTCTAGAAGTTAGTTGTGTAAAATGAAAAGCAAAGCATACAAACAAACAAAAATCACGTGTTACAGCTCCAAATAAAAAACACGTTTAGACTCCACAGAAGCCAAATGCAGCTGGCTTTTGGTCTCTGTTCTGCTCGATAGCTGCTTGAAACATATACTGCATGGATAGGTATTCTCAGCTGACTCCAAATAGTATTATTTTATTAGTTGTTTCATTTTTTAGAGGAAAAAGGTTATCATACGGAGGTCTTTTTTTCTTTTCTTTTCTTTTTTTTTTTTTTTGGCATTTGAGCCAACTAACACTAAGCAAAATCAGAGGGACTCAGTGAAAACAAGATGAATTGATTAGGAAGAGGGGAGTTTTTCAGGGCTGCAAACTGGTATTTGTCTGATAATTAGGTGACCTTAAAATGCATTTCAAGAAAAGCTTTGTTTTCCAAATAAATAAAACATATGTAGTAATTTACAGTGGAATTAGTTAATAGGCCAAATCCTGCAGCCTTTTCATAGCTACAATATCCTTACAACTGATCAGGAAGTGCTGCAAAATGTGGTTTATAAGCTCCTGTGAAAATACTAGATACAAATTCTGGTTTTATTTTTGTTCTGGCAAATCAGAATATGCAGGCAAGATGCAAAAATGCACAGAGAGGACCTTTACTCTGCATACGGTTACATCACAAAATACATTAATGGATAACAAGGGGGAATAAGGTAAAAAGAGATACGGCATGTGAATGTGCTTACTTTAAAACTGCAAATTGCTGTGACTGTTTCCAATCTGCTGAAGTGTTGGTCCCTTTGGACAAGATCCTGCTTCTCTTGTTCACATGTATAATCTTACTAAAAAGACACAACACTGGTTTTGACAGTAAGGTAAGGAGAATTTGGCCTTTTCAACACCAACTGCAAATGATAAAGACATTTTAAAAAATGCCAATTGAGAAAGACTTTAATATGTTTGACTTCATAACCAGCCAAAGAAAAAAGAACATTTCTAATAATTCTCCACATATGAATACAGGGCAAGCTAAAATCAACATGGAGCTGCAACAAATTTCTTTAGTTCATTTTGTGTTTTGTTTTTATCATTTCAATAGTTAAAGTAAAAATACAGGAGGAAGTTCTCTATGTATAAGTTTGGGGAAAGTGCACTATAAAATAGAGCCCCTACTGGTGTTCATTATCTTTAACAGAGTCTGGTCATAGGTTAATGCTGGTAAATGATATTGTAGCCCACCACATGCTAACTGTAGTCACTGTGAGACTAGTGCAGGGAAACCTATGTCTAAGAGAATAATAATTAAAGGAACAAAACAATTCTTTCATACCACAGTAAGTTTGCAGAGATAATAATATTGTATCCGTGTGTAGTCTAGAAAATACTATTTTCTTAGTCACAAAGCCTTTCCAACTGTGCAAAATAATTTTTACTTTACCAAAGATGTGGTACAGGAGGCGTTATTAACTATGCATTTGTAAAATTGGAAGAAATAATATCTTCAAACATAATACAAAGCAAAATGAAAAGAAAAATTGTTTGATCCAGTAAATTCCTAAAACTGTACCACCCATCTGAAAGGTTGAAGCCTTTTGGCATTTCATAAGATTTGTGCAGAATCACAAATGTAAAGCATGTGTTAATTTTTAAAATTCAACAATGATTCAGACCATGTCACTGACATGGAAAAAAAAAACAAACAAAAAAAAAACCAGAAAATTAAGCAAAGAATATGTCCTTGTCAGTCCTTCCTGACTGGGATAAATCAACCCAATTTTTTTTAAATCAATATAAATTTGGCAATTTCCTTTTGTTTAGTCCTCCCTGATGTTAAATTTACAAAGCTGTGCCATCACTCTCTTAAGGACAGCCAGGGGAAGGTTTCTCCCAGTCCCCACCACAGGCTGACTTCCCATTTCTTCAGTAGGCCAAGATCATTCATGATCACTGATAACAAAATATAGACATCTCAAGCCATCTTTTGAAGATATCAGTATGATTCTCTAACTTTCATTCCCCTCCTCCCATGGTTTGATCTAAATCTGTGCTGCAGTTGCTGTCTTATCTTACAAAAACAAGGGGCTGAATCCATTTCCCCCAGACCCTCATTTCATTTACTATCTGTTAGGAGTGATTTATTTCTGAGGATTAAGGTAAGTATGGACAGAGCATTCTCTAGAATTCAAAATATCATCTTCTAGCAATATAAACACTGCCATCAGTCAGAGACTTCCCTTGGTTTGTTTTTTTCCTTACTTAATCATTTAACTGTAAAAGCTCATACAAGTTTATGCATTAAAAAGGGTTTTAAGATTACCTCAGCTTTGCATTATATACAAGATTTCCTCCAGTAATTGTTACCAAAACCCCACAAACCTTTAATTCTCTTCACAAGGATATAGTTATTAATTATTTTTGCGTATGCTTTATATCTAACTATTGAACTTTGATACCATTGATTTTTTAAAAATCCTTAAGTATATGTGTTTCAGATTTTTACAACTTAAGAAGATATTCTGGATGGATGGAAGAAATCAATTCTCTTTTGAATGGTGCTTACTACATTAAGGCCACATATCATGTGTCCACTGAGATTAGAAACAGAAACTCACATCTTCCTGTTTCTGGGGTGCTTTGCAAATGTTATCTCAGTCTAAATAAACTTGTTTCAAAGAAGATTGAACAAAATGTCTTCTGATTTAAAAGATACATGTGAACCAGTGCTGCAAATTTTCTCCACCTAAGCATGAATGGAAAGAAGTCTTTTCCCTTCTATAAAATTTTATATTCCCTATCTCTTCAACTGAACAGTGAATTTCTACTGTCCACTAGCTCACAAATTCTGAACATTTAGTCTGTAATTCTATACTATTTACAAGCTCAACATGAAAGTTTATTTCAAAGGATTGTATTTAAGATCACTTTAAAAAAAAACTTCTCTTTTGCAGCTCTTACTGCAGACCAAATCTTATGGTTACATCTGAACTCAGTGGTAGAATCAGATGACCTGCTGAGTAAGATATGTGTCAGACTGTTGTGAGCTTAATACCTCCACTTGTTTAAAGTGCATCGACTTTGAAAAGGCAAAGTTAAGCCCACAGCAGCTAAATATCATTATGCCACACCACTACTTCTTATTATTCAGTTGAATTTAGTAAATTTAATTGAAGGAAAATTTACTCCCAAGTTGGTGCCTTGTGAGTTACTTCTCAAAGTCGTATTGATCAATTTGTGGATAATATTAGCTAAAAATATGCTGTCAACACTTACCCTATTTATTTAGTATGCTTCACCAAGTCACCACTTAATTAGAATAGGCTTTCACAGCTCTTTTATTATAGCCTTTTAATGTAGTGATTTTTTTTTTAAGTTTGGCAATTGTTTACATTTTTACAGAAAGCTCAGCCTGTACAATGGAAGGTAGTAAAGTACTCTACTCAAGCTGAAACCACTTTAAAGACAGCAAGGCACTCTGTGTGAACCTGAGTTCCACACAACTTCCCAAGCTAAAGTTTTCCTTCAAATGGGACCTTCTTCATATTTCTTAACTGAATAATCTAACAAGCAATTATGTCACCTGATCAATTTTGGCAAACAGGCTTCAGAATGATCAACAAATAGTTCCCATTTTTGGAACATCTTAAATGGGCAAGGCTTCAAATTTGAAACCTGCAAGTCATCTCTTGGAGAAAAAATATCATTAATTTCTAAGAATCACAGAATCATTTAGGTTGAAAAAGACCTCTGAGATCATCAAACCTTTGCCTTTGGAGATAATAGAAAAGATGCTATAACAGAGGCTACTTATGGAGAATAATTCACATTGTTGATTAACATTGTATGTTTCTTCTTGACAATTACATTTTAAAATAATACAATAATCCTGTTTTAGAATGCATCTACACAATAAAAATAGTTTAGAACTGCAGCACAATTTATAAATGTATATGAGCACATGGAAACATTAACTACTGAAAAAAAGTAATTATGGAAAACACCCTTAAAAAGGGCTTAATGGACACAAATTTTCAGAGTGGAGGAAAGTCTGTCCCCAAAATAAAGAAACTTAAACTCCTCTTCCAAACTGTAGGAATAGGTTAGAAGAGAAAAGAAATTTTTCATCACCAAAAATGGTGGAAATGATTCCTGTAGGAAAAGTATCTCATTTGTAGCATTGTTATTAAAAAAAAAAAACAACAACAACAAAAAAAACCACACCACAAAAACATAAAACCTCTTCTCATTCCTATCAGAAACAAAATAACAAAATCAGGAAATTTGACAGGGTGACTTCATTATCTCATTGCCCACACATCCCCCTACATTTAAAGGAGATGGGAACAGCAGGCAGAAATACAAACCTTATAAGTAAAGAAAATTTTTGGTAGGAACTGCAAAACTCTGGGACTGAGTACAAAACTGATCATTTATAATAAAACCAGAATTATTGGCAACTACATTAGTTTATCAAGGAGTGTTAGGTCTGCTATGTTTAAATTAGTAAGTTTAAAATATTCAATAAGCAAGTTATCCCAGCCCTACTAATCAGCCAGTCTGTTTCAGAATTTATTCAGGTTTTATGCAGAAAATGGACCAATCATTTCAAGTGAATTAAAAATACTTTCCATTGCTTCCACAAACAGTTTAGATGCTAAGTGGTGTTACCATCATAATCTATTTACAGCATTTTCTGAAAAGAAAGATCAAACCCCCTACTTTTTCAGTCAAGGAATCAGTATAACACAGAAGCCTATAAACTTGAAAAATTAATGAAGAATATAGGACTGGGAATGATAATATAAAAGGCAATGCAGGCAAATATGGTATGACATGAAATGTGGCTCCAAGAGATGTTTTAAAAAACTGAGTAATTTCAAGAGTTTCAGACAGTTAAGCTGCAGTTTATCAGTATAGATACATTATCATTTTTATTATGTAACAATATCTTTATTATGCTACTACCTCACACTGCGTAAAAGAAGACAACAGGAAGGAGAATGGATCCAGGATGAGGAGAAGCAGGTGTAGTGGTGATTAAGGAAAACTGATTAAGGAAATGAAATCAAGTAAAACGAGAGAATACAGAGAAGGTCATGGGATTCCACTTCAAAAGCTGTAAGTAAATCAAAGGAAGCAGTCCATGCAGCAAGGTAATTTCCTTGCTGTTTGGTAAGGTGAGGCATACAAATAGTCTTGCTTTCTGAAGCACATCTTTCTTTCTGTGTAGGTTTAAAGAAAGTATTCAGTAACAGCTAATCAAAGACAGTCACTGATTTCTAGATATCAGCCTTCAGCTTCTTACCTATCTGCAAGCACTGAAGATGTCATAAAACCTTATAAATGAAGTTAACTAGTCTCCCAGTCATTATTCATTTAGGTGACAGTGTGAATATCCTATTTGCACTTTCCCTTGCCACAGAAGAGAAAGACTTCATTATAGCTACCATATAAAAAACAAACATTGTAGAAATGATTTATTTTCTCCTATCTAAAGGATTTATTCATAAGAACTGCTGTGTGGTAGCCTGCAGAACAGGCTGCCTTGCTCTTTTAGCCTCTGTAACTGGGAAACCCATTAAGACCACATGAGTTGTCAAAGTATACGGTACGTTACATACCGTATGAGTACTGTCCACAGGCACTCGCTTTGAAGGCAGGCCAATGGCAAACAGTGGCACCAGGAGACCAGCTAAAATATAGAGAAATGAAGGTGACAGCACATAAAACACAAGTTGTGCAAGACCTCTGTTAAACAGGCAAAAAGCCAAGAACACACGGCTAAAGGGTTTCCAAGCTACGCTCTAGAAGTCTTTTGCTTGAACAGAGGTGGAAAAACTAATACTGGCATCTTATGAGATGTTCTAAGTTTTTCTTAATAATTGTTAATCTCTACTTCACTCTCTCTCCCATTAGCTGAGACGGATAATAATCAAAGTGGAAAAATTGGTGTATTTAAGCAAGGTCAGGCAACAGAAATAAACAAATTGACAAGCCATACAATGATGATCGTGCCCCTGGCCAAAAGCAGGAAGTGCCAGTAAAGAGAGAGCTCAAAAATCTCCATTGTGGAAGAGACATCAGTTTCTGCTTCCAGAGCTCCCTGAAGATTAAATGTGCTATGTATCATTACTATCTAAAAATTTCAATTATCCAGTAAAATGCTATGTAGTGTCAGAAGACTTTCAGATTACTTATAAATACTTTTTCTGAGGCAGCTGATGTAAATCTGGCCCATGATTGCTCCCTAATTTTCTTCCAGTGTAAAAGCTTGTAGACCAAGGATTTTACCTCCACGTCTAAATAGCCATGTAAACTCATGTCCAGTATGAAGGAAACAGGCTTCCCTGCATTCAAACTAAATACTACTGTATGATTCCTGAGACTGATATTATATCACTGAAAAAAACGGAAGGAATGGTTATCCTGCCAAAAAAGACTAACAGGTGTTCTGATAATAAGAAATACATGAAATAGTTTTCCTATATGCAGAAATATTTCTGATAGAACATCAAAGTAATTGTTTATTGCTAATCCACTTATGTTGTACATCACCCTACTTTTAAAGGTCCTACTATCATAGCCTTTTACAGTTTTAATGTACTTACATGATTAAAAGATACAAAAACATATTTTCATGTTATTTTTTGGTAAAAAAAGCACATAGACACAAACTAGTGATCTGTTGAGAGGTACATAAGTTGAATTTAAAATTACAATCATGATTCTATGATCTCTCACTTCCAAGCTGGTGTCCTGGATAGCAGAAACAGTTAATTTAATATTTATGCTAGATAAGATAATATCAACCCAAGATATTATAAATTCAGTAATTTCATAAACAAGTAAGATCATCTGCACCTTTCCCCTCCCATTTCTTACCTTAATTTTTTATGTGAAGGAAAGGAGATGAGCAGGTTCTAGATGCTTATGATTAGGGATGGCTGATTTAACAAGATCAGTGCCAGTGTGACAGATTTCAGAGAAAATGAAACTGGATTATTTTTTTGCACAAACCTTTTGTACAAATTTTTCAAAAATACACTCTCAGAAGATGGGCTTAAAGGGAAAACAGCACATTTTAAACAAAGCCTATTTCTGCCAAAATAAATTAAAAAAAAAGAAATTAAATACTTTAACACATAGCAGTTACCCAGAAAAGGTAAATGCTTGCAGAATACAGATCAGAGAATGTTGATGGGTTGTTTTTTGCTTCAGGAAATCTGTGTTTGGTATTTGCACATTGGTGCCAAAGCAGCACCTCCTGTTTCATTCTAAATGTAGCAGGATTTCTTTGTACTTTACTTATCCCCTCATTCATCAGTCTGCACATATCAGAAGAAAGTCTTCCTTTGATCTTGGGAAATAAAGACATCTCTTCTGGAAAACTATTTCAAATGCAAAAAGGAGCCAAAGAAATAATTTTTGCAAAGCAGTGAAGAAACCTGGATGCAGGCAGAGAGATGCTGGCTTTAAAATAAAATCTGCGAGGTGTCAAATTCAAAGAGTGGGGTCCCTTGCCTGGTTAAATAGCTACCTGCTTTGTAACCAGGTGTTCTAGCACAGAAAGCCTCTTGCTAATTCAGGCTGGGGGCTGTGAAGATCAAAACTTACACAGGTAGAACTCTTCCCATTGAAATCAAAAATCATAAATTTAGCTTTAAAGCATTGGTTGCTCAGAGGAAAACTGAGCATTCAGATTTAGTTTAGTTCTGACAAGGAAGATAAATAAAGTTGTTTATACTGCACTTACCCCGATAGCTACTGCTTGTATTTCACAGTCTATATAAAAGCATCATTGTTATTGGCTATTTTCCAGCTGATACTTATTAAAAGGTTGATCCAATTTGATTCCTTTGTGACTTGATGTGATGAACTTTAGAGTGCATTAAGGAACATACGTAGTTTCACAAGCTAGGAGGACCATATAACCTATATTCTCTTTTAATATGACTTCTAGAGAACAAGAGATGAAGGCACAGCAAAAGCAAATAAGGATATAGTTTGATTGGAAGAAATTACGTGGAGACTGGCCAAATAACAACCCAGTTATCTGGCCAAATAACAAGCTCTGCCTGTGACTGTCCCTCCTGATCTATGAAATGGCTATCCACTATCAGTGTTGGAAATGCTCTAAATGAACAAGTTGCTCCTCCTCTTCTCCATTTTGGCCAATGAAAAAGCTAGTGAGAAGGTCCACTGCTTCATTCAGAAAAGGAAATTACTTAGAGGGAAAAATCTTCCCCTACTTTTAGGCACTGCAGAATTGCACTAAACTGTTAAGTACTTAGTCCACAGAGGGTCAGCTGCACTTGTTGAACAAGCAAAGCACAAATTTGCAGTTCCGATGTGGCTGACAGTGCAGTGTCATCTTGCGCATCTTAACACATCATAATTTTTCACAGCTTACTCTTCTTCTTTTTTAAAATACTTTCCACTATACAAAATCAAGTGGCTATTCTGAGAAGAAATGGGACACACATATACAAGCAAAAGTGATAAATTAACAAGGATACAACTAAAAATATAAGGAAAGGGCGAAAAATGAAGGGGAAAAAAGGGAAAAAAGTGAGACACATCCTTGTCCCTTTAAGAGTTATGAGTACTGCAAGGTTTCTGTGGTGACTGTCTAGCATACCAGCTTTCAGCTTGAGGGCTGCTGAAGTTTTGCTCCTGCTTTAGTAAACTACAGAGCTTTGCAAAAGGCATACTATTATAAGGCATTTTGGACATAATGTCAAATTTCTGCATGTTCTTTTCTGAAGTAAAAGTTTCTCTTTAGAGAAATTATTCTCACTTCCAACTTTGAAATTATTAATTTAAAATTCCTAGCATCAATGAGTAGGCTGCATATATTTTGTTTATATTGTTTATATTCCTAATATCCATTAGTAGTCTGTCTAATTTAAGAATAATAATTGCTGCCATTATTTCTAGGCAAATGCATATGCCTATCATAGAAGATCAGCAGTAGATAATAAAGTTCTAGATGTCTTGGGGCTTGACCTTGAAAAAAATGATCTTTTGTTTTACTGAGTATTCAGATATAAGTTGTGTGTTTTAATAGCTCAGTGGTGACAGTCATATATTAAAAAGATTGCTCATTTTCTGTTCCTCAAAGCTTCAGGGTGACATTGGTTGAAAGTCGTCTTGATATCTTTTATTATCCTGTTAATTTTTTCTTTATCTTTTCCATGTCTTCAAGAAAAGATTTCATTAGATATTTATGTAATTTTTTGATTAATAAAAATAAGTAAAGCAGCAAGCAAATGGTGATTGTAAGAAAATATGCTGCATCATATAAAATATCTGTTAATCAATACAAATCATGAAGGGGATACATATAATGAAGATAAATAAATACCCCCTTTAAGAAAGCAAATGCCATCAGTTAAGGAGTGTTTCAGTTAAGTTTCCCAATGAAATTAATACATTTTCAATTTAGTGAAAAGAGAAAGTTCAATTAAATCTATTTTGTATAAAAATAACTTTGATAGAAATACTGCACTCAGTTATCTTTAGTTGAGACACCTTCCCAACTTATCAGTTACAAAATTTCTAAGAAGCATTTCCAATTTTATATACAGTGAAAAAGAATGCTCTGTCTTTTTTTGTGGTAACATAGTTATCTCCTTTAAGCACACTTGACGTGTTCACAGAAGGGTACAACTGACTGCACATTTCAAAGTTTTTTTCAAGTGTCTTTTCAAGATAAGAGTGTTTTTTCTTAACCTTTTTGTCTGAAAGGAAAATAATGTTCCTGCATTGTATAAATCTCTTTCAAAATATTTCCAGAATATCTAGCATTAACTTCTGAAAAAACATGTATGCGAAGCAATGTGTTTTAAGAAAACAGAGAGAAAAGCAGTCATAGAACCACTTCAGAGGACAAGCTGGATAAAATGACTGAGAATAACTGAACTCTGCTAGAGGGAGCTCTGCAGCTACATATTTACTCAAGTGAACTTTAAAAGAATTTGCAGTCTACCTGCTGTTGTAGACAAAGTTAGTCGGAACTTGGAGCTAGCAGCTTAAACAGTAGTAATAGCTAGAGCAGACAGAGCCTGTATATCATGGCATACGATCCACATCAGCCAGATTTCAACATGCCAAACAGATAACCGCAGGAGCAGCCGAAGCTGACTCTACAGGATGTGGTATCTTATAAGAAGGTGACCACTTAACAACCTCATAGTAAAAAAAATCCAAACAACAACACAACAACAACAACACAATAATAACAACAAATCAAACCAGTAGAAAACCAAGGAAATCCTAATATTACTATGGGTCCAACCTGTCCCTTGAGGATGGGACAAGGAGCTTAGAAGCTAAGAGCATAATTGCCCAGCAATTTCTTTGTTTGAAGCCTGCCATCAGAAGCACCCAGGTCAAGCTTCAACAACTCAACTTATTAATAAAAACAACTTTCAGCTTACTGATTCAGTGGAAACCTGGTGTTGAACCTTGTTATGGTAGCCGACGTGTAATTCCCATAACACTACACAGAATTATAATAAGTTAAGTTGAACTTGAAATATCATCATATGTTGCATGTTGTCCTGACCACAACGTCGAGGTTGTTAATGATCTGTAAAACATTAGGTTTTGCTTTGAAATTTTTTTTTCAATCAAATTAGAGTCTGCTCTTAACAGTTGTATCTTAAAATGGTAGTTCTGTTACTCAAGAATGCAGATAATGTTTTATAAAAATATATAAATTTTCTTTTGTATTTTCAAGCCTGAATATAAATAGAGAACATGCTTTTGCATAAGAAATGCAGGGAAAAGCTTGATATTGTGTCAGGTAAAACATTCATTGCTTTTACAGTAGAACCAGACAAAGTATATGACCTCTGATAAAGTTATGATTTTTACTCAGGTGCTTTAAGCTGGTCAAGAATTCAACTCGTTTTCTCATTTACGCCTCTAAATTAGAGTCAGACTGTCTTGGTGCATTTCTTCTGTTCATTCCTTGGAATGTCTACTTATCCACTGTGCAGTTTGCTGCCTCCATACAGCTGTACCGCCACAACCTCTCAGCGTCTGCTTTGCATTAGCAGGCCTTGGCTTTGCTAGCAGTAAAGGCAGCATTAAATTCTCTTGTGTGAAGCAGCCTCACTGCAAAACCTGTGTGAGGCAAGAAAATGTTCTGACATTTTACCATGCTAAATGTTCTAGCCACTAAACTGTCCTGCTAGCAGAGCTAGTTAAGGTTTGTTTCAGGGGACTTGTGTGCTGCACTGCAGTGTTATGCACAGATGTGGCTCCTAAATGAAAGAATGTAAAAACCAAGTGTCTTCACACAGAGAGGAAAAAAAGTTTCCTTGTTAGTGCTTTTGCTTTTAATTTATCTCATTACTGACTACTGCCTGAATCTCTCTCCCATATACATATTACTGAGCAGAAGATACAACTAAGTGTTAAAAACCAGAGGAAAAACCCTGACTATTACATTATATTAGTGACAGGATTCAACTTCCTATGCTGTACTTACAAGTAAACTTTAATGTAAAACTTCACTGAATACAACATATCAAACGGTTCCAGGAAGAGCTTATTCCAATGAATAAGAGAGCATATAAGCAGTTAAAGGTAACTGAAAGGATAGCATGATCAAATTTCCCCCCCACCTTAAAAATGGGGGGAAAAATACAGACATTCTAATTTAGAAATTATTTAAATAGAGTATTTTTGCAAAGAATTTGTTGTTAAAAATATCACATAAAAAGATCAAAATAACCAGCTGAAACAATGGCCTCTTGAGTCTAAGCATCTTAACAGATGGTTTCTATTAAACTTCTATTGCTTCTTCAAGAAGAACAGCTTTAATGTCTACTACAGTTTTATTATTATTATTATTATTTTGAGAACATACCTACAGTATTTTAGACATATAATATACGGGCAAAACTATGCCAAAAATGTGACAGAAGCATTTCTTACAGCCTTAAAGTCTATGCTTTTTTGTGCTGCTGATTTAAGTCACATTTTCATTTACTTTCTACTACTGTTAGACTTGATGAACGATTTTCTTCAACGGGAATTGAACAACCACAGTTCAGTTTATTGTCAGTGTTTTCTCATGCTTTTCTTCAACAGCACATTTGAAGGAAAATTGTTCTAAAATATTTTGTTTCCTTGGATTTTAAAAAGCACAAGTATTTAGGATGTACAAGAAGGCATCCAGCAACCCTTATGGAAACTTGTTGACGTAGAGCTTGGTCCTGATCCCAGACAAGAAAACTCTCATGACTTTAAATCCTTTGTAAGCATAAGAACTAGCTATGTAATGTACTTATCTTGTATTATTTCATAGGAAATGTGTTCCAAAATGACTAAGTGATGTAAGTCAGTATTGGTACATTGTATTCCAGGACAATATACCATTTCTTCTTCTAGAATAAACACTATACAAAAGCAAAGAGACACAGAAATATGGTAGATTTTAATATGTTCAAAAGACCAGTGGAAACCAGGCAGTGAGGAGAAGAAATGTAGCACACAGACAGCTCTTTGATTTCCCCTATTTTGCTACTGCAGTCAAATTAAGAACCATAATTAGGGCTTTGTAGTGTCTCTGAGTGATTCTAGTATTAGCTGGAATTAATTGTACATAAACTTACATAGTTTGTATTTCAGGTGTTCTCTGCCTCTGTATGGTTTCCTGTGATTTTCAGGTTCAGCATTAGGAAACATTATGGTGAATCTCCTCAGCAGATTCTGTAATCATAAGCTAGAGTGGCTATCCTCATGGGCCTTCTATTAACCTGTGACATCATGAAGCCCTGATTGTTCCAAAGAGCCTTCAGTTTCAATTGCTCACAGAAATGGTAGGTGCTGTATCTTTAGTAAATCTCTCTCTGTTTAATAGGCAACAAATAAACAGAATGAATTTCAAGAAAGATAAGACCATAGACTAAAACTTTTATACAAAAAGAGTGCAATAGTTCCATAGAGAGAACACAAAATTTATACCAAAAAAATTATTCGCCTGTTTCTCTAATGATTTCACCATATCTAGTCTAACTGCAGGCAAGTATAATGATCTCACCAAATATCCATCTGAAAAAATATAACAGTTGCTACTAGCATTACGTTTTTTAGCAATAGTTAATGACACTCGTGTGAAAGGAACTCAAACTGAATTTCATTGGCATCTATTATTCTGGTTTTCTGAGCCTCAGGATTATGCAATCTAGAATAGAAAATAAATGTGGCAACAGAGCGCAGGCATATTTTCATGAGCCACAGTCTGGAGGGAAGTGAAATGTTTGCTGGAGGGTTCAGGTTCTCAGGGTCTCTAGGGGTGGTTATAAAACTTATCATCATCACCATCCTTTTGTTCTCTTACATATTTCTATTTTCCTCTATGTCCTTCTAACTTATGTCTCTTCCCTCATGGTGAAAGAGACTGGTCTCAGCCATGGCTGAGTTAGGCAACTGAGCAGTTTCATTTCTCCTCAGAAAAACCTTCATGCTCTCCTTTGCAGCATCCATCCCCAAAGGGATTAAAGTAACATTTAAGACAGAATTAGGTATTGCTGTCCTTAAATCTCTTTGGTTCATGGGTAGAGCTACAGCCTCCACAACACAGGGATACATTGTGGGTGTGTATTCAATAGCAAAAATAAATTGTGTAGTTTCAAACTTACAACTGTATATGAAAGTAAAAGTGCTGGAGCAGGTGACAGAAACAATTCACTGTTTTTATGTTAGATCTATTTCTGAATTAATTGAATGGAACATGGCATTGAATTATAACAGAATAAGATCACAGTAACTCTCTCTTACTCTCCAAAATATGTACAAGTATAACAGCCTGCATGAAAGAAAAAATACGAAAAAAAAGAATAAATACAACAATAAAAGAAACACATTGCAGAAAACTCCATAATATGACATCAAAACTGCTAATTAGAGTCACGCAGCTCCACATGGGAGTTTCTAAAACACACTGAGAGAGAATGAGTAAGGTTAAGCATAGAAACAAAATAGCCTGAGGGTATCTTAAGAAACTATGGAAAATCAATGTATCAGAAAAAACAATAGAGTATTTGTTCTTTTGGGGACAGTGCAACTTACAGAACTTTTGGAAGCTGTCAAGTCTAGTAGAACTTGTAAAGATTAAACGACAGCAAAAAGAGGAAGGCAAAACCAAAATCAAAACAAATTTAAGAGTCTGGAAGCCATAGAACTAAAAGAGAAAATTAGATTCTTAGTAATAGCTAGAAATAAAATAGCAGGTAGAATGAAAACTGTTGCTAGCCCTCTAGTATTAAAGACTACTTCTATTAGCTGTTCAGATAGTAGACATTTTCATTAGCTTCTGGAGCTGTGGAGCTGTGGGATCAAGCACTGATTTTCATTACCCAAAAGCCCAGGCAATTCATGAGACAAAAATAAGGAAAGTGGTTCTGAATGAAGGAGGGGGGGAAAATGTTTGATTAAAAAACAAAAAACCAAAGAGGTCTGAGACTGAGTGTCTGAACAAGATTGGTTTTGTGCCCATATTGCAGTTCCAAACTTTTATGTACTTGGACATCTAGGAAGACTACTGCTGTCTTCTGAGCAATTTATTAATTTATTTGCTTTTTATATACAGTGGGTCAACCATAGTCTAACGTGGCCTAGTCCCTTTCTGTTGTGGTGGGCAGTGTTCAGAGTGCCACAACTTTCCTGAAGAAGCATCTTGAAAAACACACCTCAGGGTGCAGGCACAGGTGATTTCAGCTCTTCTGTGATCCAAGTGATGCAGAAGGAGAGACAGGGTCTTTCTGTGGGATTCCAAGGAGAGCTTTACTGTGCTCTTGCCTCAAAGTGGTTCAGCCACAAAGAGCCACTCAGAAAGAGCAAGCAGGAGTTTATATATATGGATTTTGAGGGGTGGAGCAGAACACCAGGGCCAGTGGGATGCGGGCACAGGGGTGGAGCAAGGGGGAAGGGCCAATGGGATACATTAAATCTGCATGTCACAGCAAGGTATGCTGGGAGAATTCTTTTTGCTTAACCTAAAGAAATGCCTATCCCTTTAGGGGTTTTCCCTCTAGGGGAGTGTTGTGAATTCTTTCCCTGTTGACCCACCAGCATCCACACCTTTCCATGGCAGGGAGTTGAAAATAGATGATTGTAAGGTCCCTTCCAATGCATCCCATTCTGTGGTTTTATGACCATGGTTCTATGTCACTATGATTTATGAAACAGACTTTATATGTTATCTTAGTGACCAATAATTCATTCTTTTCATTCACTGCTATCATTTGGAAGCTAATATTGCATCATATTTCACGACAGTTTCCTGAAATTAAAAGTTTAGTTTTACAATAACAAGTGACAAGAATGGGTTGCACCTATATCAGCCATTTTCATTTACCAATATGTACCATATACCTGAATTCTGTGACTTGTGTCTTTACAAGACTGATTCATGTAGGAGAAAGTTGGATTTGAAATTATTTTGTCTTGGAGATCTATAATCTTGATTTTCCACACCAAAGTTGTTTTGCTTCGTGACATGGTTTTGCTTTCTGTTTGATGACAATGAAAGCTCATGTTTTTCAACCTCAGGTGACAAGAAGGTGTGTTTAGAAAGATTCAGTTTTCATTCAATCAACAATACTGAAGCTGTAGTAAGTATAATGTGTTTGTTCTTAGTCTGAGAAGAGGAGTACAAAAAATTTTGGTTTTTTTCTCAGTACAAACAGAGGTTTCCAGCTCTGAGGTCCCAGGAACAATCTAGAGACATGGCTTAATTGCACAGAAATATAATTGCCTGGATTGCCATTTTTCCCTTCAATCACAACAAGCTGAATTTGTGTGCCATGGAAGTTAGAGTGAACTCAATGTCCAGTTTTGTTCTGGACATGTATTTGAAGCTTGTATTCGATCATATTCAACAAAAACAAGGAGACCAGGAACAATTTAAAAGCCACTGAGAACATGAGTATTTTCCCCCAGGCACATGCCCAAATAAAATACTTCTGGTACGTCTTAGTGAGTGATTGTGAAAGGCATCTGGACCAAACAGACACACCAAGGAAAACAGGATCTAACTATTCACTCCAGAGGAAGAAATAGGATCTTTACCTTTGAGTGTGTAGGGAAATTTGTCTACCTGGATATTATGGGAAGTGAATGCGGGAACAGAAAGAAAAACAAAGAAACAGTCATTAAAGTGGAAAAAAGAGACAAATTGTAGTAATGGCTGAGGCAAAAAGATCTAATACTACAAGTGTCAAATAAATGAAAGTTGAGTAAAACACACTGGAACAACAGAATTTGCTCCAAAACTAGGTATGTATGGTTGGGAAATATACTTAGTCAGAAACCTGCTCATGCAGCAGTACGTTTGCATGCAGGTAGTTCTGTAAATTCCCTGGGGAAAGGACTGGAAAGACCTTCAATATTAGACTTGAAAATTTTGTCAAAAGACTAGGCGCTTTGGTTTCATAATAGCATAACATAAACAGGATATTGATCATTTGTAACCTGAATACAAGGCATGTCAGGGATCAGAGGGAAGGAAATATGTCAGTCTTCATTAGTTCTGCCAGGGTTATCCTAGTAATGATTACATTTTAGCACAATCCAATTGGAGACCCTTTTGTGAAAAACATACATTTCTTAAGGATTCCCCATATACTGATAAGGATAGTCACAAAAGACTACACAATAGCCCTATCTGGGATCTTAAACTTTGGAGAACCTTTCATTAAAAAGGGCTTTGGTTCCCATTTCTTATAAATAAACAGTCAATTCTAACTGGAATGCTGAAGATACTCTTACCTACCATGGTGGCTGTCTTCAGAGGGTAACTGTCTTTGAGACACATGGGACCCAATGCAATTAAGGAGATAAAAGTTAAAACCAAAATAACAAAATTAAAATGGAAACAGAATCTTTGTATTACATAAAGAAATTAAATGAAAGCTGAACATCACAGATGTTCCTTCTGAGAAACTTTTCCTAAAAATCCGTATAATCGTCTCAGTTGAAAGCTCTGGGTCATAATCCTCAGTTATAACTCCTTAATAGAATAGAAGATAGGACAAAGCCATTAGCTCTTCTGATGAGTTTTGCAAGGATAAGTCTTCTTAATTTTATTCCCACAAACTTGTTTGCAGACATGCCCTTACCAAAAGAGACAAGCTGACTATTTTTGTCATACCTAGTAAATAACAATATAAAGCTGAGTAATAGATACAGACACCACAATTTTATTGCCATCACAAACTGTCTTGAAAACAGGATGCAGGAGATTGTTCATAGTCTATAAATAATTTAAATAAATTAATCCAAGTTAGATTTATCTTTGCCTGTTAAACTATTATTATAATCCCTTTTGTTCAATTAGAATCAATGGCTAGAGTTTGCGTTCCCTTCCCATTTATTGCAAGGTAACAGGCAATCATTGGCATAGGCACAGTATTTTGCCACAAAGCATAAAACATGAGAAAAAAATCTATTTCTGTTCTGAGTTTTGTTCTATATGTTGTCATAGAAGGAATGTTTGATATCAAGTTGGTAAATAAAAAATTTGTCAGTGCACAGAGAATTGAGAACAAATGAAGTGATATCTTGCTTTCTTCCTCTAATCTCATTGATCAAAAGCAACTTGTGTGTTTGGCTTATTTATCAGTTTGAAACTCCCCTAGTGCTTCTAGAGTCTCACCAAGGGATACTGTTGACCAAAACTCAAGCCAAAAAAGCATTTGTCCTTTCTGAAGCCAGCTTTTAGTTTGCAAGCCAAAAGTAATTTCTGAGTTTTAGTGTGTTTATCCAAGTATAACAAAAACCCCTCATCATGAAACACTCAAACAGCCCCAAGAGTAGACAATTACTTGGAACTAGTCAGTGACTGAGATGTTACAGATGTCATGGAAAAGAAGACTAATATAACTGAGCAGTCATGGCATTGGACAGTCTTTACTAGCATCTTTGTCACTGACACTAGTTATCTCTTGTGATACTTCAGGACATTGCTATGCTAAGTCTTAGAAATAATTATTAGGTAGTATTGCACCTACAGCTGAGATAACAGTGGCTTACCAATCTCTTAATAGGCAGCAAAATAAATTTTTTTCCAGAGCTTTTTATAGGCAGTCTGGATCAGGAAGTGTTCCAGACAATAATGAGCAAATTCTTAATCATTATGTATTTTGGTGATTTCTAGTTGGAATTTATATGTAATATGGATTCTATATACTACACTGTTGTTATCTCCAGTCCTGTATGAAAAACAAGATTCAGAAAAGGGCATGATAAAAAGCATGGTCCATAATAACCATAATTATTACCTTCATTGCTACTTACAGAAAATACTATATTTTTAAGCTGTTCAGAAGATTTGGTATTCATATAAGTGCTACAGTTTCCCAGGGCAATAAGTTTATTCACATTTGATCTGTTCAAGTAGACGCATTTTACCCAGCTGAATGAAATTATTTAGGTATTTAATTTAAAATGAAATTTGGATATTTAGTTAAGTTGAAATGCAAAAGTTCTAAAATAAATATGTCCAGTGACCTACTGGAGTGAGAGAAGTCCATCTGTCATTTCATTTCACTGGGATTCCGCCCATGGTATATACTGTGCGTGGAGGTAAATTGAATAATAAATCAACAGCAGAATGCTATAAAGATCCTCAGAAAGGCTGAGGATATCTCATGGTTAATAATTTAGTTAAGGTCTGTAATTCACTAGTCAGGTTAGTGCACTTATAATGTACTACTTGCTAACAAGCGGCGTCTGTGTCTAATATTAAAGTAAATGTTAATGGTCGTAACTGTACCGGAAATACATATATTCCGGAATACCGGAATATATTACATTATGCCACAACTTCCAGCTAATCCAACACCCTAATGTCCAATAAGTTTGTGCAGAGTGGAACCAGATTTAGGGCCTAGCAGTTTGGGCTTGTCACCAGAAATGTGAGAATCCCAGCAGATAGAGAAGCCACAGAAGCAGCAGCTACTGAAAAGGTGGCAGAGATTGTAATGCAACCTATGTTTAATAAAACCTGATGCAGCCTGATAAGCAGAAGAATGTGACCCAGCTGGACATTAATGAGTTCTAATTTTAATTTTGTTTTTGGTAAGAGTACGACTGAGGTACATCTGGCATGTCTAGGCAAAAAATATGCCTAGACATAACCTTGTTTTGGCTGGGGTAGAGTTAATTTTCTTCATGGTGTCTGGTATGGAGCTTGTTTTGGATTTGTGCTGAACACAGGGTTGATAATGGAGAGATGTTTTTGTAATTGCTGAGCAGGGCTTACACAGAGCCAAGGCCTTTTCTGCTTTTTGCACTGCCATGCTGGCAGGGACATTGGGGGTGTGTGGAAGGTTGTGAGGAGCTAGGACAGGTGATCCCCAAGTGACCAAAGGGATATTCCAGACCATATGGCATCATGCTCTGTTATAAAATGGGGAGGAAGGAGAAAGTGGGGGGTCGTTTGGAGTGATGGTGTTTGTCTTTCCAAATTACTTGCATGTGATGGGGCCCTGCTCTCCTGGGGAAGGCTGAACACCTGTCTGCACATGGGAAGTGGTAATTAATTCCTTGTTTAGCTTTGTTTTTGTGCATGGCTTTTGCTTTTCTTATTAAACTGTCTTTATCTCAATGCATGGGCTTTCTTCCTTTTACCCTTCCAATTCTATCCCTGTCCAACTTGTGGGGGAGTGAGCAAATGGCTGTGAGAGTCTTGCTTGATGCATGAGGATAACAGTGACAATGTCACAGTGCAATAATCACATTAATAGGGACCTACAGAATACCTACAGAATGTACAACCTTCTCTTGGATTTTGTTGTCAAGCTTACATAAACTAAATGAAATTACACAACAAATTGCATTGCATATAGGAGGTGAGAATTTCTTACCATGCT
This sequence comes from Passer montanus, assembly GCF_014805655.1. Lineage (NCBI taxonomy): Eukaryota > Metazoa > Chordata > Aves > Passeriformes > Passeridae > Passer > Passer montanus. The sequence continues at coordinate 3,373,228 of NW_024370152.1, read as the reverse complement.
GTAAACATTGATTAGGCTTGCATATAAATAATTCACTCACGGATTATAAAAGTACTTTAGACTTCAAGAGAAATTGCTTGTGAGTTCTGCCTTCACGGTTGGAGCCTCAGAATTTCACAGACAAATGCTGATGCATCTGCTGTTTTTATTTAGTTTGATATTTTTTAAAGCTGGAAACCATCCCAAAATGGGTTTCAATACAGAAAATGTCATCACCTATATTAATTTACGCCTTTATCACTGTGTCTTAAAAGGAAATTATTTTTAATTAAAATGGCAAGTTTGAGAGAATCTGTGGACAGACTCAGCTGGCTGGGACTGTGGTGGAGTTAATTTTCTTTATACAGTTTGTTTGGTGCTGTTTTGGATCTGTGATGAAAACAGCATTGATAATACTCGGATTCTTTAGTTATTGCTGAACAGTGCCCATTCAGTGTAAAGGTCATTTTTGCCCCTCATACTGCCCTTCCAGCAAGGAGGCTGGGGTACACAAGAGTTTTGAGGGGTACTGAATTGGGAAAACTGACTCCACCTGATCAAGGGGGTGTCCTATGCTGCCAACAGGTTAAACCACAACACAGGACCAGGAAAGATGCAAGCACTTGAAGATATCCCTAAATATTCAGTTTTTAGAGATATGCTAGTACAAGTGCCCTGTTCAAGATTGCTGTACCTCCAGGAAAAAATATCAGCACCAGGAAAAAATTAGTTCAAGCATGGTAGGTAGTTCCTCCTTCCATGTTTCTTCTCTACTGTTGATGATAGTGTTCCTTTCGTGTCCACTATTGACATCCATTAAATAACAACCAATTACATTAGGCATCGCATTAAAAAAAAAAAAAAACCAAACAAAAAACAAACAAACAAAACAAAACCAAAAAACCAACCAACCAAACAAACAAAAAAGCTGAAAACATAATGCGAGTTACAGTGAGAATGAGACTTTGTGTAAGAAACATCCAATGCTTGTGCTAGGAGAATGGCTGGACATGAAATTCACAAAAAGTCATGAATAGTTGTTGAAGTAAAAGACCATATTATCTTCAGTAATTGAATTTTAATAACAGTTATTTTGTAGCAGGCACTCAAGTGTAAGACAGCCACAAAACAAAGGATGTAGAGATGATAGTGATGGAAATCTGAATGCTGAGTTTTCTGTGGCTTTGTTCTTGGGGCAGTAATAGTCATGCTACCTATGGGCATCTCATATCTCAAGACTACCTGATGCTATATCCACTGATCAGTTCTAACAATATACAAAAAAATCCTCCAAAAAATTGAGGATCTTACATGACTTGTTATTAATGTCTGGGTACTGTTCTCTTACATCAAATAAATACTTTGTATGAACTGTGAACAACTAGAGCATTGTAATTACTGGTTTGCCTACATTTTAACAGTTGAAGTTACATTGAAATACATTTTCAATCACTTCTGATATATTTTTTAATCTATTTGAAAATATTATATATAGATTTAGCAGAACAAATACATTTATTTATTCAATTTTACAAATTTATTCATTAATTCCTCTCTAGAGGTCTGAAAATCATAACTAATTTGCCAGTTTTTCCAAGCTCCCATGCGTGCATTTCGTATGAAAATTATTTCATTTAATTTAACAACTTGATTTTTTATCTAGTATTCTTTGTCATAGAGCAATTACTATAAGATGGTATGGAACAAGTAAAATTGATCCCAAATAAAAAATAATTCTAGACCCCTTTTTTATGTACTCTTTAGTCAGAGATTCCTTTTCCACTTTCTAATTTTCTTTTTCTGTGAATTACCTATGATTGAAACTGATTCTTTAGAATTCCCTCTAGAGACTCAGTCTGGAGAGAGGATCACCAGTAGGATGACAGTGCCTTCTGGGAAAAAAAAAACCAGTAGACAATCTGGTATTTTCTTGAACATTCATCCTTTCAATGTTGATAGCAATTTAAATCAAGTAAGAATCATAGCATTTGGCCCTGTAGATCTTGCTAGTTTCCTATATGTATGTTTTTAATAGAAACAGAGACTGAGAGTGGTAGCTGGATACATCCTGCATACACTGCACTTCTATACAGGTATAGGATTTTGAGGGAGTATTGATGGGTTCTGTACACTGTCCAGGAAAGATAATACTTCCTTGGCCAACCTTGAGGAAAAGGTGTTCAAACAGTAGGGAAAAGCTGGCAATAGGGATGATCTAATAGAAGAGTTCATCGGGATAACTCAGGCAGTTGTTTTCTCAACCAACACCCTTTTTCAGCTTGGACACAAGCAGTGTCTGCTAAGTTAACAGTGAGCGTCTAAAGCTGTGTGGGCTAAAGTACAGCTTACAAGGTTTGTCAAAGCCAAGGTCAGCAGATGCTCCTAAAAAAACTAAATGAAGTTTTGAGTTTGGTTCCCAATAGATTTACACAGTTAGAAAGGGAGTTTTGTAATGCCCTTTTTTTTCCCCTTAGAAGCTAATGAACTCTTCAAAGACAAAAAAATCTGTTTATTCCCATTGGCAACCAGCAACCCAAATGAAATAGATATGTGTGTTCCACTGGGATTTGTACCATTTGCTCTAGCATTTATATTACTGGCTTGTACAAAGGAAAGAAATAGTAGTTTGAGCTCATAATATGTTGGGCAAAATATCAAGAAGATTAGGCCACATGGTAGAGCAAGCCTGATGAAAAACATACATTTACTGCAAAGAAATTTTTATGCCAAAATCTAAGAAATCCTACTGCAAAACCATGTCTGCCTTGTATCATAGTCTTTTACCCCCTCTCCCTCCGTAAGATTTTCTTAGGAAGAAACTAGGCCTTAGCAAAAAGGATCCAAATAGCAGATTATTTCAAAAATATTAGGAGAATTAATGTAGGCATGGAGAAAAGAAATGATAGAAACTGAGAAAATCTAGACCTTTTTTATTAGCAAAAATATTAATTTTTCTGTTCCATAAAGTGATGGCTGCCGTAAATGCTACAGATGTTGAAACTACAGATGTTGAAGGAGACGATCAAATGCACTGTGAGATGTTTATGATATTTATTATATGACCTCATTTGAGATTCATTCTAATATTAATTATGCACTGCAGCTGGTAGTCCACCATTTCCCTGGGGAATAAGGAAAATGCTTCCAGTGCATCACATCCATGAAAAACAAGCTACATGTTAGAAAACTGTTCCTTCAGGCATTTCAAGGCTGCAGCCTTTCTCTCCTCTGCTCAGAAAGGAGTTAGAACCCAAAACACAGCTGCTCTCTACAAAAATGAACAGCCCCACATCTGGCTCCTTCTGACTAGCCAGAATAATGTTGATGGCACCCCTTTTTTCACAGTTGTGACCCCAGACAGCACACTGCCAAGAAGGCTGAATAGATGTCTGGGCACAGCCTTTGCTTTCAAACTTTTCTAAGATGAGCTCAGTACTTCTGTGCTGCAGAACTCACCCTCACCAGAGCTACTTAATCCAATGTGCTCTTTTCCTCTCAAATACATTTTGCCACATTGGGTAATATTCTGTTTCCTACTGACACAGAAGAAGCATACTGGGGACAGTTAATTCTGGCAAATCTATATGAATTGAACATGTACTTTGATTTTTACCAGTTCAAATCCTTCAGCTCTAAGAGTAGCATTAGGTTATGATTCTTTCACTCGCTTTCCATTTTTATTGTTCCAAGATGTAGACTAAAGTGCCAGAACTATATTGATGGTACCCCTTTTTTCACAGTTGGTTGCATCTCATAAGAGAGCCACACAGAGGGGAAAAAACTGTTAAGAGGGAAGTAAAATAAGTTTTCTTAATAAAGTAGCTCACATTCTAGTAATAGCCATGTCTCATGAGGAAAAAACATGAGGACATTTCCCCAGCTGTCAGGGAAGATGAACACAGAACCAGAACAAACTATTTCAGTCTAGCTATCACAAGAAAGAGCATATCAAACCCCTGTTGCAGCACAATGGGATTTTCAAAGTCATATTTTTATGAGGCACAACACTGCTGTTTCACGAAAGCTACAAGGGGAGAAACTGCATCTGCCTGCAGTTTATGGGGATTATTATGGACATAGCTCTGTTGGTGATACTGTGCTGATTTAGTAGAGTTTCAGGCTCTGCTAAGCACAAATAAGATGACATATTAGGTGTACTTAAGGCAAGTACTCTGTGTGAAATCTGAGTGCTCCATAAAATGTACCAGATACTTTCGACGTATATGTGATGTCCCAGTGAACTGGATCTATATATTCCCCCTCAGGCACAGACGTCACTTTTACTAAAGATGTTTATGAGATCTCTTTGCTTTGATAGGGGTGCTAGTTCTGATATTATCACTTTAGGTATTCTTGTACAAATTGGCAGGTTCATGTCACCCCTTACCTTCATTTTTGCAGCACACTAGGATGAAACTTGGAAGAAGGAATTTCTGTCCAATTCCAAACTTCCCTCTGTTTGTGCCCACCAGATTTTCAGGACTGCAATATAAGATGTTACTGTTGTTTTCCTCTGCTAGATATATATTATATTTTTTCTGAATGGGAAAACACTTCAGAAACTGTATCATATAAATTCTTCTGTTTGTCATTGTTTGCTTTTTTGTACTTCTGCAATGCCTTTTTTCCTCTGGAATCAGTTTTAAATACTATAGGCTCACTGCATTTCTATTAAATATGATAGCTTGGTTCTTGGCTGATGCCAAAATGTAATTTGGTTGAGCAAAGTATAAAAGATACCACATGATTTCTCTAATGATGTTTTGCTACTGAGGAAGTTTTCCTTTTGGACTGGGATGAGTGATTTTGTATCTCACCCCAGACTTCAGTACCTGAAGTCACTGTCATTTGTCTGTGCATTACATATTGTTGCTATGTTAGATATATAACGTCTTGAAAAACAGAGTTTCAATTCATGTGTTTTCAGACAAACTTACATTTGGAAAATCAGGTTTCGGGGCTCTTGGAGAAGTTTTGGCATCTGTTGATGGGGGGTCTCTGAGGTCGAGATGACATCGAGGTGTTGTTAGAAAGTCTCTTTTTCCCAGCCCAGTGATCGAAGATGGAGTTGGAATTCCTTGGCTCTGGTTTTCAAGGTTGTTTATTTCCTCTTATCTAATACATTCTTTTCCTGACCCGCAGAGGTCTGTCTAACAGGTCGGTTCATGGCACACTGACCACCCTTGGGGTGGTGTCAACATTTTATACTAAGAACTATGTGTACATTATTTACAATAATTTTCCAATACCTATCATCTATGTTAGACAGTCTGTCTCTACTCTAAAACAATCCAAAAGTTCCACCATCACACAGAAGATGGAGGACAAGAAGAAGGAGATGGTAGGACAGAACACACCCAAATTTCTCCATCTTGCCTCTTGAACCCCCATTCTAAAACCCCAAAATTCTACTTTTTCACCCTGTGACAAATTAACTATCATTCTACTTAAACTCTTCTGGCTTTTACATCTTCATACAAAGTTGGTAATTTTTTCCATGGGTTAAAAATTGAAGGCACAGGTGTCTTTGACTCTGTGCCAGGGTCTCTGAGCCCCTTGCAGGGCAGCCAGAGGAATGTTCTGGGTTCCAACAGTCTGTAGCTGTGTTGTGGGTGTTGCCTGTCAAATTGCTCAGGGTATGGTTCCACTTATCCTCAGACAATATACCAGTTTTTGCCTGCTTAGCTTTGGAGATTGACAGACTACAAAACGTTATTATTTTGAGGGGCAGAGAGAGGTGTCCCTTTATTTATGGCATATGCAGAAAAATATGACAGGGATTTCTAAATATTTTGCCAAATATTATTTGGCAAATATTATCTTTTTCTGCTCCTCTTTTTGACAGCCTTACAAAGGTCCAGGACAGGCCAAAATTACAGTCTGAATTGAAAGTGAAGAATCAGATTCCTCCAAAATTTTACTTGCCATGTATTTTCAAACACTTTTTTCCTTTCCTTTAGAAAACAGTCCTAGCTCATAATGCACATACCAACCTATTACTTTCTGTTTCATTTACTAAACACAATAAATGTTTTAGTCGAAGACACTTTTTAAAATAAAGCCATTGTCTGAAAATCTTAGTTTTTACTAGTACCCATTTATTTCTTAAGTACAGAATGAGGGACTCCCAATGCAACCTGATTTTGCAGTTCTGCATGCTCCAGCATCTCAGTTCCTGTCACCTTGCATCTACATGTGAGATGGCTCCACAGCAAGGCTGTCATCCTCCAAAGTGTCTTGGTTTGAAAAGACAGGTGTTTACTAAGGAAGGCAAGAGCATCTCTTCAAATGGAAAATGTAAACCCACTCCTTCTGAATTGTTATTATCTAGAAATTAAGGGGCTCTCAGGCAAAGATATGGGAGTAGGAATGACAGGTCTTTACTAGGGAAAAATAAAAATGTAATGATATAAAACAACACTGATAGAGTCAGAACACAACCTGACACCCTGTGGGTCAGGGTGTTGGTAGCAGTCTGATTAAGTGGTGGCTGCAGTCCTCCTGCAGTGACAGGTGTGATTCTGTTGGAGCAGTGATCCTCTGGGTGCAGTTTTCCTCTGAAGGACCAGTGGGAATGTAGATGGGCCTGGTCTTCCTCTGAGAATCCAGTGAAGAAGACAGCTGCTCCTCTGGGAGTCCAGTGGGAAAAAGCTGCCTGTTGTGTTCCATATCTCAGATGATATCCAGGTAGGAATGCTTGGCTCCTCCCTCTGGCTGGAGCATCTCCCAATGGGATGATGTAATTTTATCAGTCATGCAGTGACACTCAATGGCCCATTAACAGAAGATATCTCCTGGAGGTAGGATTGGTCGTGGAAGAGATAAAGAAAACTGCCCCACCTCTAACAGGTAGAATACATACCTCTGGCCAAATCTTGCATGTGCAACCTAAGAGAGTAAGAAGTCTTTCAACAGTCATAATAATGTCTCTGACAATAGGATATCTTTTCTAAGAATATGTAGATATGGAGTGCTGTGTCCAGTACAAGAGAGACATGGAGCTCCTGGAGCAGGCCCAACAGAGGATAACAGATGATTAAAGGGCTGGAGTATCTCTCTTATGAGGAAAGGCTGAGGAAGCTGAGCCTTTTCAGGCTTCAGAAGAGACAAGTGAGAGGGGACCTCTGCAATATGTATAAATATCTAAAGGGACATTGTCAGAGCGTGGAGCCAGGTTCTTCTTGGTATAAGCAGTAAGACAAGAGGCAATGGGCAGACACTGATGCACCGGAAGTTCCACCTGAATATCGTCCAGGAGCCAGGTTCTTCTTGGTATAAGCAGTAAGACAAGAGGCAATGGGCAGACACTGATGCACAGGAAGTTCCACCTGAATATTGTCCACAGAGGTGCTGTGATCTCCTTCACTGGAGATATTCAAGAACCATCAGGACTCAGTCCTCTGCTGTGTATGCTAGGATGCTCCTGCTTGATTGAGCAGGGAGGTTGAATCAGATGACACGCTGTGGTCCCTTCAAACCTGACTTGTTCCGTGATTCTGTATTATCCATTAATAGCAAGTCCATCTTAAAACATGTAATTCTAGCAAAGTAGCTCTTTTCTTTGTAATTTTGTGGGGATCTCAACTATTTCCAGAGAGAAAGAGCAGTTAAACCTCTTTGCAATGTCACTTCTCCCCAGTTCCCAACATTATGTTTAATGGTAACTAAAAAGCAATTAAATTAGGATTTCATGTTATTAATTATTAATTATTACATAACAGACATCATAACTTCTGTATGAAAACACAGTAACTCATTGTTCTGAGCTGGGGCTCTGGCTTTTCTTGTATAAAATATTCAGTTTAGAAATGCACAACTGAACTGCTGGAGCAACCTAATCTCTGTGCTGAAATTGTGACAATATCTGTGTATGTTTTAGCTAGCAAATAATCTCATTCATTTTCACTGTCAACCAATATGGTCCATGCCACTTTAGTATGGCATAATTCCTAAAATAACATACCATACTTCAGGCCAAGGCTTATTAGCTTGGGCTCTGTGATATTCTAATTGCAGTTAAATGGCTCTTGTTGGCCTAGGCTCTCAGAAGAGTATGTTCATGCCTGTTGTAGCATATCATTTAGTAACACCTCAGCAAGTAAGCATCTTAATTAATAATCCCACTATAACTAATATGTATTTTTGCAATTGAAATTGTTGTCTCTGGAGCTCCTGTTGCTGCCTCTGAGATTGGCTTCCCTGAGGACCCAAGCTGAAATGGTCCAGTCTGTTTAATTCTGTAATAAAGGAGTATAACATCGATTATGTTATGGTAGGTGGAAAGCCTACAAACAAAGCTCAGCAACTGCTTAAGCAGTAATCAATAAATCTTCATTAAACTAGTGGTTCTTAAGCCTTCTTGAGTTGTATTGCTGTCAAATTTGTAAGTTTCTTTCAAACTGTTTTTTAGGACTATCAGAAAATCTTATGCTTCTGTTCATCAGTGTTCAATTTTATCTCTTTTTTCAGTCTTCAGTATTATAAAACATAAATCTTTGGCTTTGCCTTTTCACATCACATGTTATTATCCAGAAGTTGTGGTAGTCTATACCAAAAAGGAGTGGAAAAAAAGAACAATTTTTCATGTTATGTTTTTATATGGAAAAAAGACTGTTTCCCCACTAGTAATTCTAAAATTATGAAATGGTAACTATAGGTTAAATTCACCTGCAGCCAAAGAACCTTATCCTTTTTTACTCTAACAGATGAGCTTAAATGATGCAGAGTATGGTACCCAGGTCTCTGCACTGGCATTTGATGGAAATGTATACAGCAATTATGTAACAACCTCCAGAGAAATTACAAATATCTAGTACCTTTTTTTAAAGATACATTGTGTCCAGTTTTCTGACTTCTATTTGGAATAACAAAAGCCATGAATAGCCAACTACTGACAGTATGCCAAATGTTGATTTGAGTATAAGAAGTTGCAGTGACCTACCATTATATTGAAAGAAAACACAAAGTTATTTAATCTGTCAACCTAGCTGGAGTTGAAGATTGTCCACCAGATAGATACTCAGGACTCATATTCTAATTATAAAGTATGTTTCCAGGAATCTATTCCTCCATACCTCTATCACACTCATCTGTCATTTGTTCAGTCTCTGAAATATTCCAGACTTGACCTTGTCCCTGTTTTCTGTTTCTGTTTCTCTCTACTACTCTTCTACTGGCAGCTTTCATACACTATGTGATGTTTTATATCTCATTGAAAAGTCAGGGTGTTTCATAAGTACAGTTTTCTGGATTGTAGCATCCTTAATATTTTTAATTAGATCTTACAGATCTGTTCTTCAAGTATAAACAATGACAACAAAAAATCCTTCAATTAGCCTGGTAAAAGGAAGCTCCTGTAGTGCATTTACCTCCTATTTCAGTTTGCAAATCAAGATTTTTTAAAAAGAAAGAAAACAGAGCTCACATGCTATCGATTGGCCTGATTGTGACAGGAATGATAATTTATGAAAAAAACAAAAAAAAAAAAACCAAAAAAAAAAACCAACCACAAACCAACCTGTATTTGAATTTTTGTATTTTTTATATTGTATCAAAGGAAGCTCCCCAATGTACATTTGCCTAAAAGTGGGTGCTGGGATAAATTTAAGGCTTCCTGTCTGAGGAGCAGTATGAGGTGGTTTTGACTGTCATATATCTGTTTTGTCAGACAGCAAGTGCATCATCCCCATAGCCTTACAAATGTTGGATGCTCTCATGAACAGCAAAATTGTCTTTACTCAGCTTGGAAGGAACTTAGTCACAAAATCTACTCTACTAGAAAAATCTAATGTGGATTTTATTTGATTTCTTTATTTAATTTTTTTTTCACATTCTATAAAGCATTTCTCACAATTTTTATAATGCTTCATGCCAGAGTCTTTTCATCAATTTCATTTAATATCTTGATTTAAAGATTTTTTTAAATAATTTTAAAAAATCAAGTATTACTTTGCTTAAACAGAATGCTTTATAAAATTAAAAACTTTCAAATTCTTCATGTAGCTATAAATTTTATCTTTTTACATACGTGTACTTAATGTACACTCCCATTTTAATTTAGGGGATTAAAAAGAAAAAAATATTGTGGAGTAACTCATGCAAAGAAAAGATGCACTGATGTCAAATGTCAGTTTAAGTCATCAGTATAAAATGAAGAAGACTTTAAAGTCATCAAGTATTAAATTGGAAAAAACTACAGAATTACATGGCATTATTTTCTTGTTTTATTCTGCAGGACTTTACTGGCAAATTCTGAAACAGAGTTCTGTATAAAACAATATCTTACATGGATATACACAAAATCAATCAACTTACCTTAAAATAGAGAGACTTAAATGTGAGATTTAAATTTGCTTTGTCACAGAGATACCACAAAGACAGAATTTCATTTGAGGCACTAGTAATCTGCTCAAATGGTGGTGCAGACACAGAGAAGGTATCAAGGGGAAATAGTAAAGTTAGATATAGCTGGACAACAAGTTAATGTAGTGAATGAAAATAATTTATCAACATTTTGAAAAACACCACTTTGAAGTTGATTAGAAGATCAGTTTAAGTAGAAAGCTAGGGTAGAGTCTGATGTGTTGATGTTTACTGGGTAGGAAGGACTCTATGGCTATGATACTTCAGTCCTGCTAAAGCTGTGATAATAAGGATTTATAAGGACTGTGAAGAGGAAATAGCAATAGTTCAGATAAGAAGTGATTAATGACTGATTGACTTTCTTTTAGCAAAAGAAAAGTCATCATAAGACAATGCAGACAATGTTCTGCATACAATTTCCTCCTAAGAGGAGAAAAGTTAGAGATAAAAAAGATGATTAATGATAAAGGGAAAAAAGTTTCTTGACAGACCAAAATAATTCACAAGGCTTTCTAAATATGAAAACTAAGAAGAATAAAAAGGGTCAGGTAACTTTGGACTAAGTCATTTAATCAGGACAGTTTGAAAGAAGGTCTTTATGGAATATTCAGGTTTATCCTGTCACAGAGCAACTTTTCTCTGCTTTTACAGTCCTAACTCATAGCAAACATTTATTAAATTTTCCTTAATGAGTGGCATGATGTCAGATTGTTCATGCATAAAAGCTCCAGCACAAGAAAATAGTTCCTTTACACTACTATTCTCTTGAGGTGTTTGAAGGACATAACAAGCAGTACTCTGTAATTGTGATAGACAAGGTTATATGACATGCAGAAACCTTAACCATTAACCTGAAAATCAATATCAAAAATGTAAGGTTTGACTGCTTTACCAGTTTTAGATTTTCTTTAAAAAATGCATGCAAATATTTTGTCAGCCTCATATATACCTATGTAACAGACTACTAAAGAAGAAATAGCCTTAGTTGGATCAAATTCCATTTACAGAATTACCTGAACTTCTTTGAAATTGTATGAAAATGAGAAGAGTGATTTAAAAATTCTGAAAGGCTATATTTTTCTCATTATTATAATCATAATATATTTTATGCAGGCCTAATTAGCCCACAGGGCAAAATGAAAACAAACAAAACCCACACCCCCAGTAAATAACAATCAAAACTGTGTAATCTTCATCATTTTTAATAATAAGATAAAGATGACAATAGCTAACAACTGACTAGCTATACAGCTTATCCTTTGTTTTAATAGGGCTTCAGAAGGAAAATTACCCAGTGTGGGGAGATGACATTAGAAAAAAAAGTAGAAAACATGTAACAAGACATAAATAGAGAATGTTAAACAAATCAGCAAAACCAAGCGATTTAGGGGAAAAAAAAAAAACAAGCAAAAAACCCCATTATCTGAATAGTTGAAATAAGTAGAAAAATAAGTAGTTGTAGGATTACTTTAAAATTTTTATTTTATCAAACAGTTGTCCAAACCTACAATTTGATGTAGGTCAGTATTCTTGCCAGTCAGTTTTTATGGATTTTTTAAATAAATACTAGTACTATTTAATACTCACTGCATGCCTTAATTATTTTTTCAGAATTGCATTTGATGTGGATGGAAGCTTTTCTTGAATAAACTGCAATTTTCCAGCATCTCAGTCAATGGGCAAACAGAAAATATATTCAGTGCTGGTATGTATATACCTGTGTACAGTCACATACAGCAGTAAGCAAGAACAGGTCTGTACAACTGTAAGTCCTTTGGGCATATAACTTCTTTTCCTGTGCTTGTTGGCAGCATATAACCAGTAACACCATTAACAACAAAAGGAATGGAGAGGGTAGATTATAGCTTCCTCATGTAATTTCATGATTTTTCTCTTTAATCTCCCATGTGGTATTTCATATCGTGATCATAGTTAGAGAGTAATAAGATTTCTGGACTAGTGTATCTTTCTAAAAAATGAAGGTACAGGATCTAAAGTCCTGCTGGTGGGACCCCATGCAAGCCACCCTGGGTGAGTTTTGGGTGAGCTACTGCTGAAGGGAAGATAGAGTTTTCTGAATGTGGTCCATAACAGAAGACCCTTGAGCACTCAGAGTTGTATAGCACGTTTCAAATCCTAACTAATCTATTTTATATTATTTTTTTTCTCTCTCTCATCTCTCTTTTTTATTTAATGAAATAATTGTGTGGTGAAAAAGAAACAAAATTCAAAATGTAAGTTGGTGGCAAGTTGTAACTACTGCTGCTGTAATTCCATCCATCCATTTTTGGCATCATTTTTAAATGCCAATATTAACCCTGCATATCAGTTCTTGTATAAACCATCATGTGGACTCTGAAAATATGTTGTTTACCTTTACTTAGTATTTTGATTGGCAGTATCATTCAGCTATCATGTTCAATGAGGTAAAATTTGTCTTTGACACTCAATCTTAAACACAGGATAGATAGATAGATAGATAGATAGATAGAGAGATAGATAGATAGATAGATAGACAGACATATATAGATATATATTTCATATTTGAAAACAAGAGAAAAAATCCTAAAGTTATCATATTACATGAAACCCTTTGTTTGCTGTCACATGATTGTCCTTCAATCAGATGAATTAACTGACATTGTTCAGGGAGAGATACATCCCAGAAACCTCAGTTCAAGGCACGATATCCTACCATACTACCGTGAAAGATAGAATGACTGCAGTGTTTAGTAGCCTTTATGTAAGGATTATGCCAATGGTAGAAACAAATCAGATTAAGGCATTCTTATCATTGTACTTAAACCAGGCAGACCTTAAAACAAATATTCATTCATCATCTGAATTCAGAATAACTCTCACTGGGCTATGAGTGAAGACTACAGCAAGAGGTGTTTTCTGCATTCCCAAGAGTCCCACACCAATCATGGAGCCTCAATCAGTTCCTCTAACCCTGGCTGCATGTTGAAGCATGGACTGCACGCCCCCTGACTGATACCAATCAGTACAACTTCACCTACGAGTGAATTCAGTGAGGCTGTTCAGCTGTGGGGTCCTTGCAGAATATAATCCCATGTCTGTTTAAAGCAACATGGTTTCAATCAAAACGCTTGATGACAACTGTCCAGGGAGTTTTTGCTTCAACAAGCTGACTGGCTACTTAGAACAGAAGTTTCCAGTACAAAACATACTACATTTTAGCTCATGAAAAAAAAAATAGGGGAACAGCCAATTTTTTAAAAAGTAGGGTGAAGCTCCCTCTCCCCTTTCCTCTCCTTTCTGTCATCCTTTCAATGTCACTGTCATTAATCTAGCGTATGCTCAGCTGTTTTTAATGCCATGTGATAAACATGAAAACAAGTTTGAGCTCTACCCAGTCCTTTTTGGCTCATGATCACACAAAACCTCCATGAAGGGGAAAAAATTACTTCCAAAGATTAGTGTTACCATTTTACGGACACTCTTGAGCAAAACCATGCGCCAGGACCACAGGCCAGTGAAAGGCATTGCAAAGTCAAAATCTGTGTGATTGTCTTCTGAGTGATTTTAAGTAAAACACTCATTTCCTCTGACACGTCGCTGAGCTGAGTTTTGTTTGCATAAGATTCTTTGAAATGCTCCCTGCTACCCTCTTTATTTTTTTAATCTTAATCTAGTTTCAGCTTTGTTCATTAAAAACCCATCAGTGAACTATTATGTTTGAATTCTGACTTAAACAGGCCACTTGGGGGTACTGTGTTGTAAAGCCAAGACAGCAAGCAACATAAAAAGGGAGACATAATCTCATTCACAGCCTAAATTTACAGAAGAACACCTGGAATATAAATGTGTCTGGATAAGACAGGGGTTTTTGTGATTAACTGCCAGCTGTTGTCCACAGAAGATAGAATTGTGCTGTGAAATCAAGCTAAACTGCTCCTTGGGGCTTCTACTGCTTTCCTTGAGATGTATGGGGTGGGAAGGAGCACAGTGAAACTCACAAGAAGAAATAGATCTTGCCAGACTTAAAAGAGCCAAATATTGATACACTATTTATTTGTTAAATTGTTAAGGCTATACCAAATTAAGGTTTTATGCAAGGTTGCAACCTGCTTGATTACATATATTTTCCCTTAGTCTCCTCATAGAAAGCATACCTTGCCTAACCATTAATTCAATTAAGAATCTAGATTTGCCATTTAAGCATATAAATATGGCAATTGTCTGCTGAGCTGCAATTTGTGGAATATTGTTGGAAAAAAAAAAAGGTTAAAATTTCACTTCAAAATTAGTCTAAAAAATAACAGATAGTAACCAGCAATGTTAAAGCAGTAACAAATTTTGATATGTTGATTTGATTAATTGAAGAAATACAAAAATGGTAAAATTGCCCTGAGATTTGTAGTGCTCTTCATTCAAATGTAGCAATTTTATACAGTGGCAAAATAGACTACTGATATTTCAGAATTTTCCAATTTAATTAGACATACTAAAATAAGCTGAAACATTGTATTAAGTCATATGCTGAATAATAAAACCCAGAATTGTCTTTATAATTCCCTACTATTCTTTAGTAATTTTTCTTTTAAATTTGTTTCTCTGATCATGCACTTAGAGAAGCTAATGTGTACAGATTTCTAAAGCAGCCAGATAATTTAAGAAAATAAATTCCATTTCTAGTAGCATCTTACTTACCTAAGAGAATGCAATGTAAGCTACTGAGTTGCAGTTTCTTGAAAGTTGGCATTTAACTTTTATACTTCTGAGTATTTTAGACACTAGCTTCAACTATGTAATATACTGAGTACTATTCCTCTAAAAATCAAACTCAGACTCCCTTGGGTTAAGGATTTAACACTTGTTCTTGTGTGGATCTTCTGCAACTGCCTAATAAGAATCATGCACTCCAATAGCTTGCAGTTTTCTCTAATTTGACATAAAACTAGAAAGATCCTCTTGGAATATTAAGTCTAGACCCTTTTTATTGCACATAATCTTCTTCTGTCTTGTCCTCCATAAGTATGTAAACTTACACTTTAAAATAACTTGCTTCTTTTTATCCCTGTAGAAAAATTCCTGCAACATCCTATTCCTTGAATTCTTAGAAGTAAAACTTCCAGTCTGTATTTACTCATAAAAACTTAGCACTCATTTGTTTTTCCTGCTTCTATAAATTAGCTTCATTGGTCTTTCTGGTATGTTCAAAAAGGTCAAAATCTTGAGTTTTTAAAGTCATATTAGATGTGTGAAAAATATTTTAGAAACATCTTCAGAATTATGTTAACATTTAGAAAGATTTCTAAAGGTCAGCTATCACAGATACTGAAGCTCTGAAAACTAGTTTAGTTTCAGCTGTACGAACCTTACCTGATTAGAATCAACATTAGTGTGCAAGTGCAGGGAAAAAATATGAGACTTCTCTGCTCAATCACTGAATAGATCTTTCATTAATCCCATTAATCTAATAAATTTAAAAGGGCAAGGTTGTTTCAATAGTTTTCAATAAGTAGTCTTCTGTTTAGTTGGACGGTTATTGGTAGATTTTTTGATTTGGAGCAAATTTGTCTTCAATGAATTACTTCTTTTTTAACATGTTGCCTACAAATATATGTGTACTCTGGATTCTACACTATTTTCTCTACGCACAGCCAGAATGTCTCACATAGCTCCTTTACTGTTTTCATTTCATCAGGAATTTTTACTTTACTTTTACTCTCAGTTCATGAATACATTAAAATCTTACTTTTCTCTTTTTGCAGAATATGTTTTATCCTAAATCATCTCAAAAATATAATTTTTTTTTTGTTTCACTCAGTGATGAATGTTCAGAAAAATGGCTTCCAGCAGTCTCAAGGGGAAAATCCCAAGTCTGCAGAGTATCTCAGAATGGATTGTCCTTATTTTCTAAATCCTGGGAACACACAGGTAGACAAAATTTTTAATTGTTTGTTTGTTTTTGTAGTAGAAGTGTTTCAAGAATCATCACAATAACTTGTGCATCTCACAGCCTCGCATAGCTTGGGGGAAAAAAACCAGACCAGTTGTCCAGAGCAAATTCATCACTGAACTTCTAAAAACAAATTGCAAAAAGAAGGCTTATAACTTCATTATTTTGTTGATTGTCATTAATATTTACAGACAGTAGATGTTGTGGAAAAGACTCTTACAAAAGTACTGCTTATTCAGGTCATGAATCTGAGTGAAAACATGACTTTGTTATGCTTCTTAGGAAATCAATTAATGCACTTTAAAGGAAATTAAAACAACCAACTGTTCCCTTCTCCATCTGCAAAATTTTGCATATTGTACAGTATTGTTAAATATTTGATTTTCTCGGCATTTCACAGGGACAGCTGAAGAAAGTGGAGTTTTTAACAGAAACTGGTAAATGTGACTAAAGATATATGAAATTGATGGGCCGAAAGACTGGGCACGGTTGACATATTGGCAGTTTTGCAAATTATTGTACTGAGCAGTTTATGATTATAAAAACACACAAATATTTTAAGGCTTTTTTCCAAGCAGAAATAAACCTTGCATCGTTGCTCTGAGTCACTCTTCTGAAGTCATAGATAGCAGAGTGGCCTTGTGTTATACAGGAGTAATAGCCGTATAAGAGTATTAGACATAAGTACAGTGTTTCAGGGGAAGCTTGTTCATAGCCTCTCTTTCCTGTCTTTAACAGGAAAGCAAGAAATTATTTTGAAAGCAGACTGATGGATTATTTAGTTATTTTATTTTTATTTTATTTTATTATTTTAATTGTGTCCCATTAAAAGGGCTGGTGTCAAAAGGGGAAGAGTAGAAGGACTTAAAAGTAGAGAAGGACTGAATTGTATGAGACTTCTAGGGCATGTTTGGTGGGAAAGACAGATATTAAAGAGATTGAAAGTTAGAGATGGGTAAAATATATGCAAGAAATGCTCAAATACACGTGCTTTTTTTTTTTTTAACCTATTGTCATTCTGTGGACATTTTATACATATAATTTATTTATTATTTTTCCTAAAAAGTAGGTTGCTATACACGTACATTATATGCATATTGTCTGAAAAGAGAAAGGAAAATATTTTGATGATTTGACATACGCTTTCTTAATAAGCAAATCTAACATGCAGGGCCAGAGCTCTGCAATAAAGTCTCAATTTGTAGCTAACATAAATTCTTGCTCTTACTTCATACCTTGCATTTCCCCCTAATCAACAAAGCATAACATTTGCAGGATTGCACTTAACTAGTATTAGAGATGATGGAGACCTTTTAGTGCTCAAAAGATCCCTCTTGGAACCCAAATGCCCGTTCTCCTGAGGGCTGGAAGGCTAATTAGGGGCCTAAGTCTGTGCTCTGTTCTGCACTTTACAATGTGTTTTCCACTCTTGAGCCAAACGCAATGTAACACAGACACAGAGTTTGTTCCTCAAACTCATTTTTCGGGCGCAGAGAGGGAAAGTATTTGAGTTAATTGTGCCACACAGGTTTTTTATTTTACAGACTGTGTTTTGAAGTTGTCAGCATAGGAAACATTGCATTTCCATAAGTTTCTAGTGGTCTGTACAGAATGTAATGTTAATTTGTTTGCACTCATTGTTTTTCAGAGTCTATGTGATGTTCTGAGTAGTAAATATACTCTTTCTATAACTTTACAGTAAATTTCTACAACTTCATGCCACCTTGCCCAAAGGCAGTTCCTTAGGAACAATTTCTCTAAATATTTAATATTTTCTACTGTATTCCACCAGGAATACAGATAGCAGTGACCAGGGTTACAAAACAAACTTTGAAAAATTCTGAGCAACAGCTGCTACATTTGCATCTTTGTTACATATATACACTTCTCTAATTAATATCACATGTCCTGGATTGAACCCCAACATAATTGAAGTATTCTTAGCTCTAACGGAGACAATGTGTTAATGCATCTTTTCTTTCTCAGTTTATAGTTCTGTTTCCTCCTTTAAGAGTTTGGTCAGTTCTCAGGCAGTTTGAAGACTTATATCTATTTACATCTATTCTTTTACTCTTCCTATCTCCAAATATAGTATTTGATTCAAAAACAAAGAAACACGTCCAATTTCCATAGCATAGAACCACCAAAATAGATCCAGAGTGTTTGCAATCATACAGAGACTTCTACAATGCTCAAGTCACCACAGTTTAGCAGGCCATTTAAGGTATTTTTCTTCACTCATATTCTTCAGAAATTTTCAAATGTTTGCTAAAAATTGATTTAAACATTGAAACTAAGATATGGAAAATGCATTGCCCCTTTTCCCTCCCACTCTTAAAAAGACCTGGTGATCTCTGATGTCAGTTTGATCATGAGGTAATGAGCACTGTTTGATCATTAGGTAATGTAAACTGAATCTGGAGTAGATGTATTTTGAATTAATTATGTGGAGGATATAACTAGGTGCTTACATAGCATTTTCCTCAAAATTTTCATTTATGGCCCTAGTTGCTTCTGTTCATTCTCTTCTAGCATGGTGGTGGTGAGGACTTAC
This sequence comes from Passer montanus, assembly GCF_014805655.1. Lineage (NCBI taxonomy): Eukaryota > Metazoa > Chordata > Aves > Passeriformes > Passeridae > Passer > Passer montanus. Next base: position 3,354,407 of record NW_024370152.1, on the reverse strand, counting down.
ACCATATTTGCCTGTTGTCCTGAGTCTGTCACCATCAGCATTGTCACCTTCTGACTTGTTGATTTGTCATGGTTTTCACTGGCTGATCTGGGAACAGATTTTGTTTTTAATGTCAGTCTTTTTGCTGTCAGTGAAAGCTTAAATAAAATTACAAATTGCTATACCAAGATGGGTAGCAGAGGACTATGCCACAAATACCAGAGTTTGAGGAAAATGTCAGGTTAAAGAAACTTTCCATGGACATCAGTGTTTAAGTTCTACCTTGGTGGATGAACTAGTCAAAAGGATATTTCAGCCAGGAAAGGAAATGCCAAGATTATTTGAAAACATTCAATCACTGTCATGTTGTGCTGCTTCTAGCATCTCACTGGAATTCAGAGGGCAATTTCTGTCATTCAGAAGGCCTTGTCATCCTACTAATTGTAAGATGGTGCACCCACAGAAGAGTGCAACAAAGTTTTATGGACATGGCTTTCCTTATCCATATCAGAACAACCAGTTTGATGTATTATGATGTATGCTTATGTCATCTTTTCTGGCCACTCCTGTTTTTTGTGTAAACACAGGAAAATGTAATTCTCCATTGCATTTTGACTGAATCGCTGTGTTACAGTGAACACTTTACCACCATGTCTGTACATTGCAATGTCAGTAGGTAGAAGCCCCAGGCAGAGAGCTTCTTATAGTGCAAACAGCAAGAAGCCAGAATGTCCCTAATGCTGAATCTCTCACCACCACCATAGTTATGCTTGCTAATTGACAACTTTTTCAAGTTCACCTGTTGCACTTCAAACGTAAGTTCATTTAATTTATTTGCAGTGCTGTCCCACAGAGAGTTGGAGAGGTACAAAGGCTTGGTATACTGGGACAGAGAATCAGAAGCACCATTTGGAGGTCAAGGAAGGAGAAGGCTACACCTTGTTCAACTTTGTTCCCTGAAGAAAGTAGCAATGGATTTGTGTGCCAAGGTCTTCCAGAAAGTTGCAAACAAAATAAATTCTGACCAAAAAAAATTTAACTCTCCATCTTAGTAGTGAAGTTTGAGTGTAAAAAACATAATGATCTTATTTGCAGAGCAAAGCAGCATGTAATTTAAATTACTGATCTCAATGACAGAAGTTTAGTCTGATTATCAGATTAATGCTACTACAGTCAAGCCTGTAGAGTATTGGGAATTAGTCCCTTAATTAATATTAATAATGAAATATTAGTGGAAGTTATTTTTACTTTACTCTTTAGCTGTGCTAAGGAACATGAAGGATAGGGATATGAGACAGCCAGCATGGCTTTGCCAAGGTCAAGTCCTGCCTGACCAACCCAGCGGCCTTGAATGATGGAGTGACTCCATCAGTGGCAGGGGAAGGGCTACAGACTGTGTCCCTCTGCTGTGCTCTGGTGAAACCTCACCTGCAGTGCTGCATCCAGCTCTGGGATCCTCAGCACAGGAAGGACATGGACCTCTTTAAGTGAGTTCAGAGGAGGGACACAGAGCTGATCAGAGGGTTGGAGAACCACTCCTGTGAGGAAAGGCTGAGAGAATTTGGTTTGTTCAGCCTGGAAAACTAAAGTCTTCAGGTTGTCCCAGCTGGTTTTAAATTCCATTTTGAAAATATGAGAACTGTGAGAAAAAAATCTTGAATCTGATTGTAATAAGACTAACAGCAACCTCTAGTTTTTCCCTTCTTTTAATCTTTTTTGTTTATGATTAAGGTAGTTTAAGTTTCATGTATGACATCTGTTTTCTTTTCTTTACACTTGAAATAACAAGATTGAATCTCCACGGACTTGATGTTTATATAGCCTTTTACAATTTTAAAATCTATGTAACATATATGTTATTTGGTTTAGGCATACTATTTTAGTAAAGATTATACAACAGCTGTGCTGAATGGGGACAAAGATCCTAGGAAAGTGGCAAAGCTATTAGAGATAATTCTAAATGTCAAACAGTAGGATTTAACTAGATGACAAATAAGACATGAAACAGAGCAGTCTTTGCAGAGATCTTGACATTGCTTTGTAATGGAAGGAGGATTGCAGACATGAATTGAGTTCAAAGTCTTCTAATGGATGCAGGGTGGGGGAGACTCCATAGTCAATGTCTGTGTGGTTTCTGATTTAACCCTTGAATGCAAAAATCTGCATAAATAAAATAAAATAAAATAAAATAAAATAAAATAAAATAAAATAAAATAAAATAATTTTAGAACCCCAAAACACCAATAGCAAAAACTTTATAAAAACTCAAAAAAAAAACCTATAAAAACCCCCAGAAATTTAAAAAAAAAAATTAAAAATAACCAACCAAACAAGACCTAAACCCTAAACAAACAGAAACACATATGGAACTGCACATTTGGCTTCTTTTTAATGATGGTTTATCCACCTCCATTGCCTAAAATATTTATACCAGTATCTTTCCACAATGTGATGCTCTTCGTAAGCTGAATACAAACACACAAACCTCCAAACTCACAGCTTGAAACAATAAACAGAGCAGTCTTTGCAGAGATCTTGACATTGCTTTGTAATGGAAGGAGGATTGCAGACATGAATTGAGTTCAAAGTCTTCTAATGGATGCAGGGTGGGGGAGACTCCATAGTCAATGTCTGTGTGGTTTCTGATTTAACCCTTGAATGCAAAAATCTGCATAAATAAAATAAAATAAAATAAAATAAAATAAAATAAAATAAAATAAAATAAAATAAAATAAAATAAAATAAAATAAAATAAAATAAAATAAAATAAAATAAAATAAAATAAAATAAAATAAAATAAAATAAAATAAAATAAAATAAAATAAAATAAAATAAAATAAAATAAAATAAAATAAAATAAAATAAAATAAAATAAAATAAAATAAAATAAAATAAAATAAAATAAAATAAAATAAAATAAAATAAAATAAAATCTGCATAAATAAAATAAAATAAAATAAAATAAAATAAAATAAAATAAAATAAAATAAAATAATTTTAGAACCCCAAAACACCAATAGCAAAAACTTTATAAAAACTCAAAAAAAAACTATAAAAACCCCAGAAATTAAAAAAAAAAAATTAAAAATAACCAACCAAACAAGACCTAAACCCTAAACAAACAGAAACACATATGGAACTGCACATTTGGCTTCTTTTTAATGATGGTTTATCCACCTCCATTGCCTAAAATATTTATACCAGTATCTTTCCACAATGTGATGCTCTTCGTAAGCTGAATACAAACACACAAACCTCCAAACTCACAGCTTGAAACAATAATCTTCAGAAGAAGAGATTGCATCCTGTTTGGATCAGAACAACCAAGAAAAAATCAAATGTTAGGAAATAAAATACACCCACTACCTAGTGCAATTGAGTGTGAAGTTCAATTTTATTTATTGTATGGTCTCTACATTAAATTTTTAACCCCCAGTACTTTAATTACTATGAAACCAGCTGCACTGAGATCAAAATGAGATAATTATTTAAAAACCAGAATGACTTCAATTATGTTTTTCTCCCAGAGAAAACACAGCTATAAAATTTCATGTCTCAGGAGCTTTTTGTGTTGATATTTTAGTACTGACTCTTCAAGGATGAAAAGAGTTATCATTTTTCATCTCCTATTTCTAGATTGTCAAGAATTTAAGTACAACTCCCAGTGGCTCAAGGGCAAGTATTTCTTATTATGGAAAATAAATAATATAATTCTGCTACTGAACTCTGTATGTAGAAGCATGGCAATATAGAGAAGCTATTTGAATTATAAATAATTATATTATCATTATACTGACAGAAAATAAATAACATTAAAATGGTAAAAAGAAAAAAATAAAGCATTTTAACTTTTTTGGGAGAAAAGTAATTTCTGAATTGTTTTCTTCTTGACTCGGAACTATAAAAAGTGGGAAAAAGCTGGAGTCTAACCAATTTTGATTTGCTCACTCTTGCAAGCATCCTGAATGAGATTCATTAGCAGTTGGAATAGGGCTGAGAAATGAAAGGCACCCAGTTTAACTGGATTTTGCACATTATCACATTATTATGGAGGATCACAGAGTGGTTGAGGCTAGAAGGGACCTGTGGAGATCCAACACCCCTGCTCAAAAGAGGGGTAGGTGGAACAAATTTTTCAAGGCTGTGTTCAAACAGGCTTTGGATATCTCTAAGCTGAAGATATTACTAAATCCTTTAATAGGTGCACATTTACATAACAGACCCCCCCCCTTGCAGTATACAAGGAGAAGGTATTTAGTCTCACATGTATCTCAGCTGATTCAAGAGCCTGTTAGGCTGACATTATGAATTGTCTTTCACCTATATCCTTTTATGCACAGTAAGCCACATCACGGGGACTCCTGCTATTGAATACCTGGTTTCCAGCTGAGCAGACAGCTGCTGCTCTTTGGCATCTACAATAGCTTTGTAATCTTCGCTTTTAAAAAGTCATGCTTTTATGAATATAGTATAAAACTCCTCTAACTTTGACTAAAGAAGACACATGCACATTCCAGACAAATTTCTGAATCCAATACCTATGGATGACAAGAAACATGCATACCTTTGGGGTGGTTTCTGTTAATGACAGTAAGCTTCCAAAATAAATAGTTACTTCAAAGAAATGCTACTGCATTGCAAGCATACTGACAGCTCATGCAGTCCTGCCAGAGTGCTGTAGGCAAAGTATTATTGCTAAACTCTCTGTAGGCATTATCTGAAGTTCCATTTAGCAGCTTCAAGATTGACATGTTCGAATGAGACAATTAAGTGTTGGAGGGAGCTCCCAGTGAGAGTGTCCTCTTGTGAGACTTTTGCTAAAATCTTGCAGAGCAACCTCCCCCTGAAGGTGCACTCAGATGATCCATGCCAGAGATAATGAATCCACTTCAGAGAAAATTTTCCACTTATGGAAAAGTAAAGACAATAGGAGGTGTGAAGTATTTTCTTATAGTCTCCACAGTGAGTATGTGGGTATACCACAGGAAACCCAAGACCTTTAGCTCTTCCCCTTTATCTGGCTTGGAGTCAGAAGAATTGTAACATATGCATAGCTCTGGACTGCGAGGCTGCAAAGGCAAAATGGAAATGTACATCTATTCAAATGAAGTACATATTACCCCCACAAGGAACTGCTCTTCTGAGTCATATGGAGAACAAAACAGGATTATGTATGATTTGTATTCCCATCTGTTTCTCACTCCTATTTTGTGTAGGCTGGTGCACTGTTGTCAGCAACCTTCCACTCCAAGAAGTGGAAGTGTGATTACTTCTTCCATCTTCTTCCCTGAGTACTTTCAGGTTAAAACCTGAATTCATACTTTTAAATTTAAGCCAGAATAGAGAAAGGAAAACATGAAGTGTGAAAAAGAAGATTTCATCCATAAAAAGTGGCAGTAGACATTCACCATGTTTACTTTATGCAGGAATTTTTTTTTTTAAAGGAACTTTTAATCTTCTTTCTAAATTTTAGACCTGAATACCTTGTGGTAGTAATAAATAATTTTTTTGTTGACATTAAATACAATAATTTGAATTGAGAAAGGAAAGTTTGGAAAAATCTGCAACTTCATATTAGAGTCTCTACCCTGTTAAAAAGTAAAGCTGGACTTCAGATCTTTAAAACTTTTTATTACCCATAGTATTATCTAAATTTTCTTAGGGTATCTAATCCTCTTTACATTATCTAAACCTCTTCTTCTGCAAAAGAAGAAATTCTTATGAGAAAAGTGAGAGACAATCACTGCATGGGTAACAGGTGGTGTCAAGGATCCAGTCATCACAGTTATGATGATAACTCCTTCTGAGTTGTACTTTCAATTTAACAAAACTTAAAAAGAGGCAGGGGATGACATTAAAGCTCTTAATATTAAGACAGTGAGTGTTGTAGTATTTACCTCAGTGGAAGAAATTTCTAAGAAGGTTTTTAATAATCATCATTGTCATGACAACCATTTTTATCTTGTATCCTTAGTATTTATTAAACAGCATTATGATTCTAATTTGGGATTTTATTGAATACTTACTAGCATCTACATTTGCTATCCTAAACCCTTTTTAATGATAATTTAAGTGGTGTTATTAGTTTCATCAGACATTTTCATAATTATGAGATAGTAATTTATTTACCTAATAGATATAGTCATGAATGAAAAGAAAATTCCTTACATCTGAGAAAGCAAGAAGTGTCTAAACTCTGTAATATCTTCTGAGGTGAAAGTTCCCCTTAGCAAAACCTAGCTTGTTTGACCTAGCTTGTTTGCGTTTTGCCAAAGGAAACCAACCAACCCTACACTGAGTTAGGCCAGAACATTTCAGATATTTTGAAGATAGACTGTTATATGATCAATAAGCTTCACAGAATGTATAATGATGCCCTACAACTATTAATCTTTGTGACCACTTATTCATTTCCTCCCCCTTTACCAAGCTGTGTCAGACAACCTTACTTATTTCAAGGTGTCTGGTAGTGAAATACATGCATATAAAGCCCAAAGCACTAAAATCTGAAGAAAATGAGTAAAGAAAAAAATGAATTTTCATGGTGGGAAATCTTCAAATTATACAGATATATTACTGACGCTTAATACACAGGTAACAGACTTACACAGAAGTGTCTAGTTTATCCATCTCCCAAATGGGACAAAAAAAATCTCCACGTCCATTTCTATAATTTTGCTGAAGAGGTCAGAGTTTGTCATACCTGTCAAATGCCAGACAGAAACCAATGACATTTGGGAAATCTAGTTATTAATGTATTTTCATTACCTGAAAAAATTTTGCTCTGATAATGAGGTTTTGATTAAAACCTTTTATACTTTTATGCTAAAAGCATTTGTACTTATCGCCCAAAGTTCCATCTTACCTGTTATGAAATACTTAGGAAATAAACCATAAATATAAGTCCTGTTACAAGGAACACACTGGGAGTTAAAAGTCTGCTATTTCTTGACTATAGAGTCAGGCTCTCACAGGTTATCTGGGTTTACACCTGCAACTAAAGAAATCCAGAAACAAAATGGTTTTGTGGTACAAAGTAGTAAGGATTTGAAGAATAGGTAGTGGAAAGAATGAACAATAATATAAAAGCTTAAAAACGAAAGACAGTAAAATTCATTGATCTTTTCCTCTCTAGTTCACAAAAAATAAGTATCATTCAAATATTCATTTCAAAATCAATTTTGTCTGGAAAAATATTTACAAATTACCCAAATGGCTTTTGTACGGGGAAACAATTATAACTTCCAGTAATTCACATTGGTGCTGTTGCCCTGGTGTTTTATGTACCAGTTTTAATTAAAAATCTATTTTCCATGGATAGAAGCCCTGAAAACAATGATTTGCCATGGAAATATTGACACAATGCAAAACACAAATAGGACCAGTTCTGCCTCTAGACACAAGTGATTCATACTGCACTGAATCACTGTTCCACACAGGCAACATGATTTCCTGGCTCTATCACTCCTCCCTTTATATCCTAAAACATTATGCTAGAATTTTGGCCATAATATTAACTTACACACCACTTTATTAATAAAGACTACCAAATTATCTACAGAACTACACAAATTGTTCTTCTGTGTCATGGAATTAGATAGCAATGCCATGCTTCATCTTAAGCCTCCCATTCTGTACCTTTGAAGATTAGGTCAGTATGCCATATGGTTAACCTCAAGTTCCCTCAAGGAAAACACTTCTTTATAGTCAACATATCTAAGAAGCTGTAATTACTTGGACTTAATTCTTTGGGATTATTTCAACTGTACTCTCTTGTGCTTATTTGTTATTTCTTATGGTTTATTGAGAGCTAGTTGTTTGCTTGATGCTGTGCAGGCATAAAGAAAGATATTGAATAATGCACTTTTTTATTTCTAATTGGGTTTTTTTCTTCTTTTTTTTCCTTTTTTTTTTGTGCAATAGAGTAGTGTCATTTTGAGGTTTCACATAACACTTCTAACTCAAATCTGAACTGGGAATTTATATGCAATTTTCCAAGATGAATGCATCATATAGATGCAGATATACAAAAGACGTTTCTTTCAAATAGAGAAATAGTTTGTACTCTGATGAGCTAAAAACCATATAATCAAAACACAAAACATTTAAATTCCACAATCCCATGTTGTCCTGTTGTGGCAAAGAAAGATAGCTTGTAACAAAACTTCACTTCCAATTTAGAGGCTTTCAAAAATTTTGATTCACATTTTGAGACTATGATCCTTTCCTAGCCTGTTATCCAAATCCTTCCTGATTTTAAGCCAAAATTCAACAGAATTAAATGAAGGTGAAACCTGGCCAGATAATGTTTGGTGTAAAATGAATCTTGTAAAATTGGACTAGCACAATCCTAACCAGTGCTTTATGTAATCAGACTGAAGACCTGTTTGTTTGCTGATATATTGCTGCCTTTGGTTCAGGGCTTTCTAGGTGCAACAGCAAGAAGTTAGCATTTCTTCAAGCTCATGACTGGGCATCTTTCTGAAAAAGGAAAACCACAAACATGTGATGGAAAGACAGCCATGCCTCGCTAAGTAATGTGAAGCATGGCAGTCATAGCTGTTCAGCTCTTCCTGCTCAGCATTGCAACAGTAGGAAAAACCTGATGAGGAGAGAAGTTGCCACGTGGTGAATTATCTGTTCCGTGAAATCCTAAAATAAATGAATTATATTTTTCCTAGCAGTCAGACTATTCCTTAAGAAAAGAAAAAAAAAAAAAAAAAAAGAAGTATCAGACACAGCCAAATGCGTCAGGCAGATGTGGCTGGAGAAGCTACCTGAGGTGCCAGCTGGATTTATACTAGCATTCTTGGAGAGACTGAAGACACGAATGGCTGCTTTGAATTTAATCTATGTTATTTCCTGCCTGCTGGCATTACTTACAGGACATTTGCTGTCCACTCTGTTATGCCCTTCAAATGCTGTTTTTGAGTTTTTTCCTTTCATTTTCCTTCAATTTTATTAATTTTAATACATTTTTTCATTAAACAATACAAAAATATTAAATTGTTGCCTTAATCGTTTGGCTCCACTTTGTTCTTAACCGAAGACAGACAGCAATTCATTGTAAAGAGCAAAGGCAAATGTTTAACACATTTTGAAATAGATTTTTGGCAATAAAATAAATTTGTGAAATAGTTTCTGACTTTTTTCTGAAAAAAAAGCTGCTTTCTAGAACTACTAGAAAGTTTCTGTGATACCATTGCCCTTGTGAAGATTATTTGCAGCTCACATTGTAATTATGTAATATGAGCCCTGCTAGTGACAAATTACATAGTTTATCCAAAAATTTTATTTAGAAAAACTAAACCAGTAAACTTGATTAAAATTTGTAGAGTTGACCCTGATCTTACTGGCCAAATACTGTATTCCACCATCTAGTAGTGTAGCAACTATGTGTTGTGAGGCCAAAATGTACTGAAAATACCAAGGGCACAGAATTTAAAGGTTTTTTAAGGACTATGTCCATCAGCTTTTGCAGGTGCAAGGATTAGTGCATTCATATGCAAGTATGCATAGATATATCTACATGCATGTTCACATGTTCTGGATGTTCATCTCTGTTTCTGTACTTTTCAGTTACTGAGTGCTTCTTAACAGATGTGTTACACACATATTTGGGTGGTGGTGAGTCTTGAACTCTGTGTGTTGTTTCACCACTTCAGTAGTTTTAAATTAAAAATTCTAGAGGGTTTTCTTTGTGTTTTCTTTGTGTTCTTTCTTAGTATTTATTCTATAGAATGGTTAAAACCCCAGTGCTTTGCAGTTCTGGGCAGCTATGTCCATATTCCTGCATGAGTCTCCCCACAACGTGTCAGGTTCCTATCAATTTTTTCCTGACCAAAAATGATTAAGAAGTGTCACGCACTGTGGCTTTGTAAAAATGCAACTGTGCCAACTGACTAGCAGATCTCTGTGAGCTTACTGCCCAGCTAGTTGCTATTTCTTGGCTGCTGGCTGAGCCTAAACAGAACAACTCAACTCTGATGGATCAAACAAACAGCTCTGGAGCCTAAATGAGGCCCCAGGGCAATATTTTGTACAGGCTGGTTGAAAGAGCTTAATATCTTTGAAAACTCCATGTCTGTCAAATTTTGTTGAAATTGTCCAAGGCACTCCAGGGCACCAGTGAGACAAACACAGACACACAGACAGCATGACTGCCTAAGCCTTGTTTCCTCAGGAAACCAGGCTAAAAATTTGCCTACAGATATTTTTAATGTCACAAACTTTTAAGCAGTCATCAAGACGAGGAAAAGAAATACCTACACTACATAATATTTGGAGGAGGATTTCAAATGAATCTGCAAAATGAGAAGAGTAAAAATCCATTCAGTGTTGTATAAACTGATGATTTTGGGGTGAGATGGAGTGCCTTTGCTTTCCAAAATTTATACTTAAATGAAATCAGCACCAATAACTACAACAATAGTAAACACCTTTTCTTTATATATACTCACAAAAGAGTTCATGGCAATAGCATGTCTCTTGTTGAAGCGAGGTTAATTTTATTAGACCTGCTCAGAATGTTGTCCCATATAAATTCTCTGTTGCATGTTGTGTTTTTGTTCTCTTCCATAAATGTTTACAGATGCCTTCCATTTCCACAAAAATATCTTTATAGCACTCACTGCTTATCTGGTCTAATATTTTGTGAATCTTGCTCAAGACTTTCAGATCTCATCCTATGTTCCTAGTCAAAGAGAAGGCTCATGTATCTTGAATATGAAATACAAATTAACAAGCCTGCATGACAGAATATTCTTTTTCTTTTTATGGGATTGACTATCCAGACATACACTGTCAAGAACCTGTAATGCAAATATGGACCTGTCTTGGGTACAGAGGCAGGGGGGTGGAGCTTTTAGTGCTGTCTGTTTGGTACCTTACATGTCACTGCTGGGGAAGAAAGATTTCCATGGGAAAAAAAACCCCAGGCCTGGAAATGGAAACTTGGCCATTTTGCCTGTCTCTCTGCAGGAAAAGTCACTGGGTCACCCTGGCATGCCTAGCCCCTCTCTGCCACTGGCAGTTCCTTTTCCTCTGAACCACGGCCTTTGTGGATTCATGTTGAAAGACAGCAACGGTGAGTCCTGGTGGCCAAGAAGGCCGAGGGCATCCTGGCCTGGATCAGGAATAGCATGGCCAGTAGGCCCAGGGAGGTCATCCTTCCCCTGTACTCAGCACTGGTGAGGTCACACCTTGAGTGCTGTGTCCAGTTCTGGCCCCTCACTTTGGGAAGGACCCTGAGACACTTGAGCGCGTCCGGAGGAGGCAACGAGGCTGGTGAGGGGCTTGGAACACAAACCCCCTCATGAGGAGGGACTGAGGGAGCTGGGGGTGTTTGGCCTGGAGAAAAGGAGACTCAGAGCTGACCTTATTGCTCTGAACAACTCCCTGAAGGGTGGTTGTGGTCAGGTGGGGGTTGGTCTCTTTCTCCAGACAGCAGCTGACAGAACCAGAGGATACAGTCTCAAGTTGCACCAAGAGAAATATAGGTTGGATAATAGGGGAAAGGTTTTTATAGAAAGGGTGATAAAGTTCTGGAACAGTGTGCTTGGAGCAACGAGGGAGTCACCATCCCTGGATGTGTTTAAAAAAAGACTGTATGTGGCACTCGGTGCCATGGTTTAGTTGAGGTGTTAGGGCATGGGTTGGACTCGATGATCTTTAAGGTCTCTTTCAACCTAGTCATTCTGTGAATTCTGTGAGATGCCACTTGAGAAAAAGAAGAGAGAGTGGCAGTAGCACAGGACCAAGCTGTGTGAAGCCCAAGCCTCAGCAGAGCCGAGTGTAGTGGTGCCGGTGCTGGAGGCAGCTGCACAGAATCAAATCAATGGAGTGGATTCATCAGAGAACCTCATGTGGGGCAACAGGGATGATCTAGCTTCTTGGGGGGTTTGTTTGATGGAGCTCCTCATTGTTTTCTTGGGCTGAAAGCATGTGAAGGGGGATGGATGCAGGTGTTAAGCCATAAAAACTGTCATTTATTCAGTGGTGAATACCCTTTGGTGGATAAAACACCCTCTATCTTTTGTATGCTCTTTGTTCTAAAATTATTGTGATTATTGTAATTTTCAGTAAACTGTGATTCCAATTTATAATCTCTCCTAGTCCTCTTCCTTTGTTGAAAGGGGGAGGGGGGAAAGAGAGCATCCTGAGTGAGTTTAATTTTCCAGCTCTATTTAAAATAGCACAGCACCCGCTACCAAAGTACAAGTGATAATGTTAAAAGCTGCTGGGAGAAGAGAGAGGCATATACTGAACCTGTATCAGTAGTATCTTCATAACTTTGAAAATGCTGATAGTCCCATTAATGTTAATGAAATTTTCTACGAATTTGAAGTTACAGACCTGCTAAAGAAATAGAATTGAGGCCTATTTTATCAGATTTACCCAGGAAAATATTCCTAACACAGAGTGGTGACTAGATAACTCCTTCTAGAATTGACACATAAGGTTTAGAAATTTATTCAAATCTGCTTTACCACTTTCATTATATATCTGCATTTCAGTAGGCACAAATTAGTTTTCTTTCTAACAAGATCATCATTCAGGTTAAGGTCCAATCAACTCTTAATCAACTCATTACAAACTCACAGATCCTGCCCTTTCCACAAGGGCCAGCCTGAGTGAGTCCTGTACCAGGACCTCACAATCTTTCGAGGATCCCAAAGGCAAGAAGAAGGGTGTGAGTGCTAACACAGAGAAAGTGTGAGTTTTCCCCATTGCTTGCCTGCCTGGACTGCTTTGTCATTAGGACATTCCCTGGCACTGTTCTGTCTGAGACCAGCTTGTGCTTTCCCAAATGTAATTTGGGGCATAGCAAACTCCAGAAACTACTCCAGTTGGGAAGACTCTAGTGTGACTGTCCTGTTTCAGGGGATCTGCCTGCAGACAAGAAAAGCTGAGATGTGTGTACTCAACCCAGACTTTGCTACTTGGCTTTGGAGCCAGGATGTGGCTTCTGGTCTCTCTTATTTAGCAATCCAGATTGGGCCTCGGTGTCTACACCTGGGTACTTAAGAGTGATGTAGCAAAAACAGTATTTCTTCAGAGACAGACAATTTCAAATACTGCAGGATTTACAGGAGCAAATAAGAGTGTGCAGAGCAACTCAGTAATTACCTCAGACCCAAAAGTGTTTCACCCTTGTCCACACACCCCATGGACAGATCACAACAGTGTTCTGCAGGCACTGAATCTGTAAATACAGGGTACAGGGTAAAATCTGGACACCTTATTTTGGAGCTGGTAGCTACGCCTTTGGCAGTTTCACAACTCTGCTTGGCAAAAGAGACAGGAGTTCACTCAAATTTGCAGGGAAAACTGTATTAACTTACATGACTAGGAGAGGTGGTAGAAATGGAAATTTTGACCCATCCCAAGTTGCTTGTAAGGAAATTCATGAAATTTTTCTTTCCTTCAACATGTTATGGTTCTGACATTTGATGAGAAGACTCACTTTCACAAATTATTTCATTTTACTTCAAAATGCATTTACTTAGGTGTAAGTTCTGTGACATGATTTCTCATGCACATTCATAAGGATGCGTAAGTAAAGAGGTGAAAATATTAAATTATTTAGTTAGCTGGTCTGTTAGGGTATAGAATCACACATTTCTCTGAGACTCCACTGTGCCTTTTTTGCATACACTTGAGCTATATTTAAGCTTTCTCCTAGTAAGTATTTTTTATCTATTGCTTTATGTTAGATATCCATAGTCCTATTCCCATGCAATTTTAACATACACATTTCCTCTGGATTACTAGGACACTACATACATAATGCACCATCTCAATAATTATTTTAGATTGATCTTATACACAAAAATAACCCCAGGGTTTTTGTTTCTTTTTATTACCACAAGTGTGCCTATTTTCATACAGCTGAAATCTCAGTTATTTGAAAATACACAGGTGCAGAAATATGCAAGTCTAAGGAATTCAGAAAACATTGGCTGGCAATGCTTCCCTCCCATGTCCAAATTAACTTAATTTGTATCTGCAAATTAAGTATCTGCAGGTCTAGAAAAGTGTGAATAAAAACAAAAAATAAAAAATAATAGCTATTTTCCACACAGAAGTTATCTATAAACTTTTTACTGTGATTTTTATCTTGCATAAAGCACTGCTGAATTTTTTTTTCTCATTTGACAACATAGACTAAATTAGTCTATTTTTGTTGTGTATAAAATTAGTGTCTAAATTCGTAAGTATAAAAATGTTTGAATGATATGATCCACAGGATCACAAAAACAAGGGTTTAAAAGACCTTTGAGATCATCCAGTCCGTCCTATGACCTAACACTGCTGTGTCAACCAGATCATGGCACTGAGTGCTGCATCCAGTCTTTTCTTAAACACCTCCATGGACAGTGATTCCACCACACCCCTGAGCAGCCCATTCCAATCTCCAGTCACTCTTCCTGTGAAGAAATTCTTAAAGTCCAGACTAAACTTCCCCTGCCACAGAAGGCTAGAGGGAAAGTAGTGGGAAGGCTGTGTCCTCTTGTCCTGTCACTGGTTACCTGGAAGAAGAGATCAACCTCACTCAGATGAACCTTCTCAGGCACTTGAGGAGGGTGATAAAGGTCACCCCTGAACCTCCTCTTCAGGTTAAATACCCCCAGCTCCCTCAGCCACTCCTCAGAGGACTTGTGTTCTAAACCCTTCACCAGCCTTGTTGTCCTTCTCTGGACATGCCCCAGCAATTCAACATCCTTCCTGAATTGGGGGGCTCAGAACTGGACACAGAACTTGAGGTGCGCTTTCACCAGTGCCAAGTACAATCCCTGCCCTGGGCCTGCTTGTCACACTATTGCTGATAAAGGCCAGGATGTCACTGGCCTCTGGGAACATTCCTGGCTCACGTTCAGCTGCTGTCAGTCAGCACCCCCAAGTCCCTCTCTGCCTGGCTGCTGTCCAGCACCGATGCCCAAAGCCCAATGCTCTTATGCCCTGTTTATTTGTTATTTCATTTGAATAATTGAAATGAAAAAGAAGTATGTAAATTTCTTGGGTACTCAGTAATTACACCTTCAGAAAATATGCTTGTAAGACCAGTCCTTTGAAGTAGCACTCTGCCTATTTAGCAAATCCATAATTCCCACACTGAATACTTCCCAGGTACTTCTCTTTCAGACCTCTCTTGTACGTAAAATGAGTATAAGTAAAAGCAGCCCTGTTTTCCAATGGTTTTGTAACTTGAAAAAATAAACAGTGTTTTATAGATGATCATGGGTATCTGCCACTTCTTGTTTGTTTTCTTCTGTTCTTGCTGTGGCTGGCGTCTCTTTCTCATCCCTATCTGTTTATTTAGTGATATGGTGCAGCTGCAGAAGAAAGTGCATTAATAAATTTAACTGGGCCCATGTGCCTCTGGTCCAGGTGCCTGGGGTTGTTTCTGTACTGAGCTCCTGCTGTAGGGAATGTACAACAGGAACACTGAAGTTACTTGAAGGCAGGGCATTGCCTGCCTTGAACTCCCCAGCCTACCTTAGTATTGCCAGGGTTAACTGCTGCCATACCTACCTGGAAAGGTGCATAAAGTTTTGTATTTCTTTCAAAGTATTTTTTTCTGCTTTTATCTTCAGGCATTAAACCTTCTATTTAATATCATTTCAAAGCAAATTAAGTACTTTTGCTCTAATATGTACAATATCTACAATATATGTAGATGTACAAGATGTATATGTACAATATGTATTTTAGTCAAATACAGAATCACTAATGGATGTTTTAAAATATATTTTTAAGCCAAACTGCTTAAAGTTATTTCCTTCTTCATTTAAATATTAAAATCTAAAAGGCTGTTTGGTGTTTTTTGTTCTGCTGGTTATTGCTTGATTTTTTGTGGTTTGGTTTTGATGGCATCTCTAACATGCAAATCAAATACAAAGAGCAAATTTGCCTGTACTGCTGCTTTGGTTGTTTGTGGTGTCTTCTGTACTAAAAGAAGTTAATTGCTCTGAACTCATTTTGGCAGATAAAAAAGTTGTTTACAATGTTTTTTCTTCTTCCTTTAATTGTGCAAAGAAGACATGGCTATTAGAAACATATTTTTATTTCCATTTTTTTGTTATGACTACCAGTTCCGTGTTTGCCTAGTTATTTCCAAAGTAATTTTTCCTTCACAAAGAATTATTTCTGAAGATAGTCAATTTCACCTTATTTTTATATGTGTTAATGATACTGCAATTTACAGTTCCTTTCACAACAAAAAGGGAATTTTTCTCAATAACTTGTGAGATACTAGCATATTAGGAACCAGGTAACAAGCATCTGCATTTACATTTAAGATTTTTAATTCATATAAATTATTCGATAATAATAATTCATGGTAGCATAAAACTATAATTAACAGTAATTTTCTGAGGACATTTTCTAAGAGCAATACTGAGTACTTACTGATAGTTTTTGCTGTATTTCAATGATACTGGAAATTACCCAAGTCACAATGAATCTAGTTAAAAGATCTGAGAACTGTTAGTTATAAATCAGCAGTACTATATAATGTACTTTACTGAGTCAGAGATGGAAGACACAGATTTCCTTTGAAATCCCAAGCTGTTGAGCATACAGTGCCTTTAAAGTGAGATCTCTTTTTTTTCAACATCAGCCTATTAAATTCAAGGAGGGCAGTATACAACTGATGAAGTTTTTTTTCAGACCTGTTAAAAGGCTGATTTAAAAGTTACAGTTTGTGTGGGTAAATATTTTGACATTGATTAGATGCATCATGAAAGAAACAGTGAAAATAGCTTATTGGCTTTTTTGACTATCCAGTTCATGTGGCACTATCCACAAGCAAATAGAATAATGAAAAAAGGATTGTTTTTATAGCATTACATTTCAGTATCACAAATTTTTAAAATGTGCACATACACTTTTATGTCACAAAGAACATCGTTATAGACACAACCAAGCAGGTGCAGAACTTGGACTTCCAAGAGCACATAGACGTCTGACAATATGAGAGACTTCTTGACTGTAAAGACTATATGTAATATAGAAATACATAACAGTGTGAGATTCCTCATTTGAAAACAGTGTTTCATAAACAGAAGGGTAAGTTGCTAAGTCCCTTCTCCTTCATAAAGAAAAGTAATCTCAGAACCTTTGGAGTTTGTCAGTCTCAAGGAGAACTAAAACTGAATAGCTACTGAGAAAAAAAATCAGAAAAAGAGGAACAGAACTTGAGTGCATTTTAGTCTGGTTCATTGCTAATGTTTCACTCATGAGTACAAAACCACATGAGTGAGAAGTTTACAAGAATAAAGAATTAAGACAGGGACATAAAAGAGCTGGAATACTAAGGAATGCTATTAGCACAAAATTGATAAACATGACTGATCTTCTACACTAAAACTCTTATGTAAACTTGATTAATCATTGTCATGAATGTTAGTATGTACATACTTTTAGAATAGCAAATTAATTTGTCCAAAAAATATAACATTTGTGTATTCTTTGAAGAACTATTTTATTCCACATACATGTTCTTCAATTGGTTTTAGAGCCATCTGTTACAAAACAATTTAACACAACATTAAAAAAAATGTATGCTTAGAATTCCAGATGAAATGGTGTTCAACAAAGAAACTGTTTGTTCCCTCCATTGCTTTATTGAAGGAATAATGAACGATGCATATAAAAATCTGAAAAATGTGGATAATGGAAATATAAGATATGTTTATTGTTAAGAAGGATCTGTAAATGTTAATCCAAGTTATGTATTGCTACGTGTTTTACATCATTATAGTCACATACTTGGAATAAATGTGGACCTGGAACAAAAATTATGCTTGTCCTTATGCAAACTTTGTGTCTCAAGTAGAAAAATAGATCATTTCTTTAAAAGTAAGAATAACAATCAGGAAAATATAAGCTAGTTTTCTCACAATGTTAAAACTCGAAGACAAATAAACCTGAATTGTTTAATGATGTTTTTAAAATATGAAATAAGTTTAACAAATCAATTTTTTACTCTCTACCCTTGGAAGTTAAAGAACATTAATATTTTAGGTCCATTTTCATTCTACTATATAGGATAACATATCTATTATTTTGTTGTCTAGATTTCCAGTAACAGGGATAATTAGAAAGAGGTATGCCTTGGAAAACCAGCTGCTTTTGATATATAAACTTTATCACAAGAATCCTTTATATTGGCTATAAGCCTGTCTTGATGGTTTGTGTCATTGTATCCAAATGTTTATTAAAAAACTAAGTCATTAGGTCACCAAGTTAATTCACTCTCTATAAGTTAAATTAGGGGGCAAAGATAGAGACTTTAGGAGATGATGAGGAGTGTCTCACTCAAGTGTTACACTGAAATGTATGTGCTTAATTCCTTGAGGACATATTCCTCATAACAGTTTAAATATAAAGGTCATCTTTAAAACTCTTGCCAGGACTTACAACTGAGCTCAAAAAATCAAACAACTCAAAATAGAAGAGATGGAAAATGCTGAAAATTGTTATAGCATGTAAGAGTTTGGCCCCAGTGGGCCAAATGAATGAAGTTCAAGAAAAGAGAGAAGATGATCGATGTCTACACAGGAGAAAAGCCTCTTCTTTCCCCTGTGTTGCTGTAATTCTTTGAAAATTCAATCTTGTCTACACGAGAATTCACGTCAAAACAGTTCATACGGACTTGAACATACTCCATGCGAGGTTTTCAAGTATAAATTTTAATTTCATGAAAGCTGATCTATCAGTTTCTAAATGCCTCTGGAGTAAAATAATCCTTTCTTAATAACTGAATGAGAAATTCACTCTTTTCTCCACTGAGAAAATTATTAGAGAAATTAGAGACATTATGGGTTGCATTCAAATGAGCTCCTTCAAGCCTACATGTTTTCTTCCGTCTGGACAAAACAAAGTTATGATACACTTCACTCCCATTCTACCTGCCCTTAAGGCAAAATAAAAAGGAAAAATGTCAAATCCTGATCTTCCTAAATGTGAGAAGTAAAAAAAAAAAATTATGGAAGTTTCATCTGCTTCTTAAACAAAACCCAAAGTCTCTCTCATTTACAAATGACCTCTAAAAATAATGTCTACTTTGCACATACACAGGAACATTCACAGACATTTCTCAAAAAAATCCGGATAATAAAATTGATTCATTTTCACCTCTTATAAATAATAGATAAAATAAGACCACTAGACCTCTTTATTAGTAGCTAGTCCACTTTATTACATCTCCAGTTCTGGAAGGAAGTGATATCACACATAGTCATTTCTTCAGACTGGTTATTTTCTGAAAGAAATAGAAACATTTTAATTTTTTGTGAGTTTCAGTCAGTTACAGTTCAAATCTATAAGAAAGAAAAAAAAAAAAACAAGTATAAAAAATACACATGAAGTTGCTTAATAATGTAGTTAATTGATCCTACTGCTCCACTTCACCAATCCAATAAGTCATTAAAATAAACCCCAAATTCTAAATTGTGTTTGACAAGAGGCATAGATTTTTAAGGATCTACAAGAAAATCAGAACAGAAAATGGATAAGTATCTCCATCTCTAGCACTATGTATAAAGATTCTCATATATATATATATATATATACACACAAAAAAAAACCTCATCAGAAAACATATCTGAAATATATGTCTATGTAGAATAGTCTGGTATTAGCAAAATAGACCATGTTCTCAAATATGTCAAGCTTGTTTTAAGAAATACAGCCTTCCAAATTACAAGAAAGACTTCTTTTGACCTCTGCAAAGTCCATGGAGAGCAAACCTCCAGCTGCCACATAATGAACAAAACAAGATCACAATGATAAACTGACATTAGCAGCTGCATAGCGTGTATGGATAAACAACTATTTAATAAAACAAATCCCTTTATTGTTATAAATGACAGAACATGTATTTCATGCTGATATGAGCTGGTGAAAAAAGTGTATTATTACCATTTGTTTCAGCCATATGTTCTCATTCACAGTATTGCTTACAGAACTAAAAAATATTTATCTTATGGATTAGAATGCGGGTTTCTAGAAAATTCCACAGCTTTACATGATGCTAATGAGAGAAAATCATAACACCAAATATCAGAGCCTCTTTACTAAAACTTTACTCAACCCTAGAACTAAATTTTTTTTTACTGTTTACCTAAAGTTTTCTGATTGCAGTAATACATTTCTCACTTTTGAAAAGGGGTCAGAGAGAGAGACAGACAGTAAAAGGACAGCACACAAAGAAAGAAAATAATAAAAAGAAAAGGAATTGGCTGAATTCTTTCTCTCTCACATAGCTTTTTACTGTTTTCATTTTCCCTAGCCTCACAATTAACCTGTGTGGGGAATAGCAGAGCCCTGTTCTGAAGCCTACAGGGTCATGTAAGAAGTGGCATCTGATTTTTATCCTTTTCTAGGAACTGACCACTCACTTCACAGAGATTTTAAGGTTATTACTAAATTACAGTCATCTGAAGAGCTGAAAAGAAATAGCAAACTTGTTAGAAACTTTGTAATACTTTGGATAGGTGAAGAAGTTCATTGCTGTCTTCCAAAATATTTTTCTTATTAGATGTAAGGAGAGAAAGAAATTTATCAAGAGGATATCTGCTGGAAAAGAAAAAAAAAAAAAAAAAAGGGAAAAAAATTCAGCCAACAAATGCAACCAACTTTGAACTAACAACCCATAAGAGTGAAAATTTTCATTCTACTAGACATTCAAGAATCATTCTAGGATGTGACAAGACAATTCCTACAATAATTTGGCGTTCAACATTTAAATTCAAGCAATTGTTCCAAAGTTGACAAATCACCTTCATCCCTTCCTTCCCTCTCCCAAAAGAAAATATACGGAAACAAAATTAAGCCTTACATTTTCCAATTTATTACCACTTCCAAAACTTGATCAGCAAATACCAGGTACATAGTCTGTAAATCCTAGAGATCAAAGAGCTTCTCTTTTCTGATAGAAATACATAAAGAAACTGTCCACAAATTAAAAGAGAGAATAAGAAGAAAGAAAATAAAACCAACTACGTCTATTAGAAATAATTCCTTTGAAATTTGAAGTCCAGATTCGTACCAAGGCATTTCTAAATTATCAGAGGTGGTCTTCATGTTCTAGAGTGTTCTCTACATTTTTCTGCAGATTTACTGTCTGCAGATTTATACCCTTTGAAGTTCTGAAGTTCTGCACCTGCAGCTGCAATAGTGAAGGAATTAGGAGACTGACAGGAAAATCTTCTTCTAAAGCCTGTGAATTTAGTGAAAGTAGCTATGGAGTGAAGCACTGTATGGAGTACAGTTATTATGCAAACTCTGAGTCTGAAGGAACTCCAATTGTTTTCCCAGTCTATATCAAATCAATGTTTATGAAAATACTAAAAAGATTTATTAAACTTTAAAAACTAAATTTAATAAAATTGCAGTTGTTAAAATTATCAGCTTTCTTGGTTCATTATATAAAATGACATTATGATGACTTGTTGTTCACCTAGTCTTCTACCAGTGTTAAAATGCTGAACTGATAATACTGATGGAATCATTTACATCCCTCTCTGATTTAAGTCCTTCATCCTTTCATGGAATAACCATCAACTAGAGTAAATATCCATGTGCAATATGCACATACTTTTTTCAGTGCTATAATATATTTAAAATCTAAGATTATAAAAATGTTCATGAAAAAGGTCTAAATATACAAACTAAAATAAATAATGTTTTGCAATCAACTAATGCAGGGTTTTGAAAAGTTGCTCCTCAGTTACTATTTTCTTATTATATTCTACAGAGTTTCAAACTTTGGAGTGAATTCTAGGAGGCTGGGGAGAAAACATAGATAGGTAATTGTAAAATGGAGGTTAGAAATTTATTTTCTGAGTTGAAATTTTCATTCAATCACAGATATTCAGTAATTAGGAATTCAGGAAACATGAACAAATGCTGCAATGTAAGGATTATGAGAGCTGGTAGCTCTGTCAGATCATCAAGATTTGTTATTTAATTTGTTACAGATGCAGAGTGTTCACTACATATCTTAAATCCTATCCTGAAGGCTGTTGCCACCATATGAAGTGTCAGGAGCAGCTGTCACCTCTCTCTGCTAGGTGACAGCTGGTCCCTCCTTAGGGCCCTACTCGGAAACAAGCCAGTTGAGAAAGTACTCAGCAGTATGAAATAAAAATAAAAATTATATAAAAAAAAAACCTGTGGAAAACCACTAAAAATCATGAACAAACTTAATTCCTATAAAGCTCTGCTAGTCTCAGCAGAGACTAGCACTGTCTGTCTTACATTGGATTAAATTTTAATAACTTTTTAACAGTAATTTTTGGAGTTAATTTCTTCTTCAAATAAATACATGTTACATAATTTTAAGGATTTAATAGATATGACAGTTTGCACACTTGCAGTGTCAGTATGTAGAAGAATGGATAGGGTGAAGAGTGTATTTTTTTTTCTTATTACATAAAGAATCAGCTGCCAGCTAAAGTCAAAAAGCCCCCAGCATAGTGCCATATGCCATATACTGTATATGCAACATATGTGTCCATCCATTGCACAGGAAATATCAACATCACGCAAAAGTTGTAAAATAAATGCATAACATTAAAAATTAGATCCTTATATACATTATAAATATGTATAGTAATACTGTATATAAGTATATACAGTACTTCCTTGCAATGACTGTACCAAACAGTAAAAGTAAGCAAGTTTTCAGCTATTATGTTGCAACTAATTTTTTCTTCAAACATGGGCGTTATAAACAGAAAGATCAACTAGCGGGAAGGAAAGAAGGGAGGAACACAGAAAGCAATTTGATCAAAATATCTAAATGCAAAGTACCACCCATTAGGAGGCTGTGACATGCTAAGAGCTTTGTCCTGCAAAAACAATACTAACTGTACATCAATAAAACTGTCTGCATGAATACTCACAGCTGGGTGATAAAAAGGGAAGACGAGAGGAGCTGGAGAGCAGCTCAGCCTTTCTTCAGTTGTTTATGAACCTCATGCTGCAGCTGGGGGCCACTGATCTGATACGTCCCGTACCGGTGCGGGATGTCAGGCTGCTCTCCCTGCCAGGAGCACTGCACCCCAAACTGCTGGCTTTGCTATCACGCTCATGAGCTTCACTGACCCCATTTCTGTGTCTCCCTCCCTCCCCACAGAGCTCAGTATTTGGGGGATGGAAGATATGATCACAATCTTTGCACAAGGTAGTTAATAAATGAATATGTAGTTCAACCTCATGGTTTTTCACATGTGGTATTCTGGGTCTTTCACAATATGACAGGCATCACAACATCGCAGCTTTTCTCCAGGTTTTTCCAGAAAGGCAAAACAACTAATCAAATAATTTTTGAGGAATCTTACCAAGGACAGCACTAGCTAGAATGAAAGTAAAAGCTTCACCTAAGAATCTTTGCAGGCATATTAATTCAAGATTGTTTTCTTTACTAAATAGAAAATATTTTCACTTCACTTAGTAACACAGAACCTTCTCATAGTCTTACACATGCTTTGTCCTCTACCAGAGTGCATAGATGACCCCCATTTTAAAGCACTCAGTATATTTCTTTGCTCAATACACAGCATGTGTACACCTTTACAGATATTTAGGTGTGCCCTGTCTAACCAGGAGACAGAAAACTGGTTGCACTACACCAATCAAAAGACAAAGGCTTTGCCTTTTGGGTTCAGCCATGAGGAATACTGCAAAAAGGAACCGGGAAGAGTTAAACAGAGAGAAAATGGTGCACCACTTACAAAAGCAGAGGAATATGATCAGTTAAAAAGACTGTGCATGCATGTACAACTATGCACATTGGACAGGAGGGTCAAATCTAGACACAGGAAGTAAAGAACCAAAACTTGCAAGAGTTTCCCTTCACTCCTGTCAAGGGAATCAGATTTTCTGGAGTTCCAGTCTGTATCTGTACTGGCCTGGAAACCCATTTTCAGGCACTGGGCATCCTTTTTGAAATCTAGCTATGTCAGTGCAGGAAATTAGGGTCTTCCACTCTTCTCTCTGAGTCTTCACCTCAGGCAGCATACCCTTTTTCAACCAGTGGTAAGGATGTTCATCTAGTATGCCTTATCCTTTGTATCAGTTAAAATAAGTGGTGGATTCAGGGCACATGCAGTACTTAGTAAATTTAAAGTTGCAGAGTAGATTTCATCTGAAGTGGATTAAATAGTTGTTATGCAAGGAATTTGGATCACAGCTTTAAGAAAATGGTACTATTTAGTATGAATGCAGTGATGAATATATTTTCCTTTTTCACAATAAAACAACAAGAAAAGGGGGATGTGAACATATTGTTTTGTAATTCCACCAGGAATAAGAGTAATTTAAAAATCTTTACAGTAAAATTGTTTAAATTACAGCAGCAGGAATTAAAAATCAATATTAAAAATCCAAATTAAAGCAAACAACATGTACAAAAAAAAGAGAAGAAAACAATAAACCATAATCTCCTTGAGAGTATTGTTTCCAGAATTTAAGTGGGCACAAGTTGCAAAAGCAGGCTTCATGATTCTACAGTGACATAAGAAGTAAAGGTTGGAAAGAGAACAGTCTTAATCTAATCATAAGCAGCTACAGAAATGCTGTGTCCCAGCTGTGATCTCTGGAGAACCGTATTAACATAGGGGTGTTGCAAAATGTATGTGTCCCAAATAGTTGCAACCCATGGAGACCAGCTTTAGATAATGAGCAAAAAGAAGGTTAGCAATAGCTGAATACAAGCAGAAAGTAGCAGAGCTCTACATGTTATCTATCCCCATACCACCTATAAAACTTGAAGTGCATTGAGCATAACATTTAACTTTGGCTGAACTTGATAAACAACTTGAACAGGGTAAGAAATGCATTAGTAACCCCTCCTGCTTTCTCTGCTAACCCACTAATAATTCAAACATATTTAGGCAGCTTCAACTACAAGACATTCCTAGTATATCCTTAACCATTCTGGTGCTAAATACTACATCTCAGCTCCACAAACGGTATTTATGCACACAAATCCTGCTGAGTATCTAACTGTCTAGATGCTTGTGTCAACTTTTGGAAAATATTTTCTTTTTAGAAGAGGCTTTTGCACAAAAGAGGAACTGAGTGTAATACCATGGTAAAATCACAGAAATGTCCCTGTAGTTTGCTTTTTGGTTAAGACACATATAAATATATATTTTAAAAACATATATGTAAATTATACATATATATATATATATATATATATATATATGTACATATAAAGGCTGATTAATCTTAGACTTTAGCTCTTCACTCCATCTACCATTTTCTCTGATCCTTCACATCTGCATATTTTACCATGGGGAAGTTCGTTATCTTCTTCTTGAAAAAGAAAGAAAGTTGTGACCTTTACAGCGAATGAGTGGAACATGGAAGGCAGCAGAGCCCTATGCAGAACTCTGTCTCAGATGTAAGGAGATTTATGCATTGCTGAAGTGCTTTCCCAGGAGATAGAGCAATGCAGGTATGCCTCTGAATTTTCAATTCAGATTTGTTAATAAATGTCTTGTTCATATTACTCTGACTTGCTATTATTCTGACTAATATATGCCAAGCCCATTCACAAAAACACTGTTAGTGTCTGGGATGAAAGAATAGACAGTAAAAGACAAGCACAGGATAGTTGCTTCTAACCCACTTTTTCAAGTATTTCTAACTTTTAATACTTCTGGTTCTTTCTCATCAGGCAGATGAGATTAAGCAGCTTTAAGATACTTTGCTTGTCTTTGTTCTATACAGTGGAAAAGGAGATAAGAGCAGATAGAAAGTCATTTCACTTGGTGCCAGGTGGCCTCTGCACTAGCTTCAAGCAGGCAATGTGCAGCTAAAATTCATGCCCAAACTCTATTTGTAACAACTGATTAAAGTGAGTGACCTTGATTTTTTCCCCCAAACAAAAGCTGCAAGGGCAGTCTTATCTGTCTTCCCCATCAGTAAAGTGGCACATTTTTTTTCCCCTAGACCTAAGCTCTCAGTAAGGATGTGAAAATTATTGTAACTTGTAGACACTTCAAAAAATACCCAACAGATCTACCTTGGCCGGAAGTCCAAGATGCATTTTTAGTAAACTGAAAAAATGTGAAATTATTTTTAAAACTAGTTACCTTATTTGCATAATTCTTTAAAATATTAATGAAGTTTGGTCTCACAAAGTAAGAGCAGCTTCTTTCATAGTTGCAGTAGTTCCTGGAATACAGGTGTACATAAATTCAGTGACACAGTGGCATGATGTTTTAGGTTGGTAGTAGATTTTTTTTCATGGTGTCACTGAGAAGAAAAGAGTTTACAAAGCAAAATAAGGAGCCCATTTTAACCCCCGACTAGAGCCTTTATGCCAGAAATCTCATACCAGATCAAACTCTCTTGCAGCATTAGAAATGCTTGTCTAAGTGTTTTCTTGCCATTATTTCTCATTGTTGCATACTTCTGCACTTGTGTAAGGAGACCTTAGTGACAGCTGAAACACAAAAAGCTGTAAATTGCAATAAATACATATGTTTAAGTTTTCCAGTGGGAAGAAAAGCTCCAACAAGTGAGGTAAACTTTAGTGATAAACAAAAAACCCTTAAAATACAGCAATTCTAAGATATAAAAAAAATAATATTTTAAGAAAATTATTCTTATAAGAAAATCATGTTAGATTTTTAAAATACATTGCAATATGCTTCTGTTCACAACACAAGCTCCTAGGTCCTAAGTCATGACTGTTAGAAGAGATTTCTTCAGCATAAACTGAATTTAATGGTTTAATTTGTTTTGATCTAGCAAAAAGACAAGACTTTAAATCCTTGAGAGGTAAAATCAGTCTTATGAAATTGTTCATTAAACATTGTCATTTTGGTTTTTTTCTCAGAATTCCTTACAGACCACCATAATATTTTTCTATTTCTTAATATCTAAAAGTGTTTATCAGTTGTTACCCATGAAAAATGGGTGAAATGATCCATTCTCACTTAAAAATTTTAAAGTGAAAGGATACCCTTCCCCAGTACAAGCCATTTCTTTTCCCCCACTGCTTTTATGTGTTATTCTAGATGGGTAATTTCTTTTTTCTAAGCCCAGTTTTCCATAAAGGAACACACACTGCAGGATATTATGCACACACTGTATACAAATATGTTATGGAAATGTTATGTATTACAAATACCCAACACTTGGCTTTCTTTCTCAGAAAAAAAACCTTTTAAGAAGGTTCAGTTGCATAATTAGCAATAATTAATGAATACAAGTGGTGTTCACAGTTAACAAAAGTCACTTTTTTGCAAGTTTATTTCTATAATTCAAGATTTTCTTCTACAAACTAAACTTAGCCAGCTGTAATTACTAAAACATTCAAGCTTGACTACAGATTGGACAACTTGTGAGTCATGGTGATGACAGTAACAGTGAAACAGAAGGCTGAACTGGTGGTTCAAGGACTGGGCAAGGTTGTAGGATACGAACATTCTGTTCTTTTTCTGCCCCAAACTTCTGTAGTCTTTGGCATGTCATTCTAGCATTTTATACAAGTGACCCCAGTTGTGAAATGTAATTTAGCCTTTGGAGATAAATTCACATGCATTATGATAGAGATGTGACTTTCACAAGAAACCAAAATTAAAAAGGAGTACCTGGACCAAAAGGAGTTATTTTTCAGACCATCTGTAAGGACAAAAGCCATATAATTTTTGGATCCCAGTCACATTATTAGACCCATGTGAATAAAACCCTTATCTTTTATAGAGTTCTATAGAGTTCTACTGTCATCTCATTTTGTTACTTATCTTCAGAGTAGCTGCCTACAAGCTTGGGACTCCATTTGTGCTTTTCCAGACTGAGAATCAGGATCATCAATGTACTTTTCTTTTTCTTACAATACAGTGTGAATAAACAACTAAGACATGGACTAAACTACATTAATTGAGAAAATAACTTTTGGCAGTGTTACAAGACTATCGCAGAAGGCCCACCAAGAAAACTATTAAAAGCAAGTCAGAACAAAAAAATACAATGCTGGTGATAAAAAGAAGATAGTAGTGGTGAAAAACTTCACCTCAGATAGGAGGATGAGGTCAACTGTAGTGCTGTAAGATGAATGCAGAAATACCAGTGAATTGGACAGAATAACAGAGAAACCCAGACAGTTATTATCTGTGCTCTGGCTCACTGGTGAGATCCAAACTCTGCAGTGGCCATTCTCCCAAAAAGAACTTTTTTCTGAAATGGCAGTCCTTTTTTGTCTACATGAAATCTGGAAGCAAAGATGGGAAAAATCATGATGTAAAAATAAGTCAATTTTAGTGAATAAAGGTGCATACACACACACACACACACAGAGAGAGCCCTGTATTTTATGTAGGTGTAATTACTGTGTTTGCATCTTGTTCTAACATCTGCTGAAATGAAACACCTAGGGGACACACACACACACACACACACACACACACACACACACACACACACACACACACACACACACACACACACACACACACACACAGAGCCCTGTATTTTATGTAAGTGTAATTACTGTGTTTTCATCTTGTTCTAACATCTGCTGAAATGAAACACCTAGGGGAAGGACAGCAATTGTTTTCATTGCTTAGTTTTTGTTATATCTTTCTGCATCCATATCTCAAGCTGGAGTACACAAATCAGACTGAATAGATACTTAAACTCTTAAATAATGTCTCTTATTCTCTGTTATCTTAAAATTCTTAAATTTCTTGGCAAAATTATCAGGATGTTAGCAAGAGGAGTTCTTGTTTGTGTCTTGTACTTGTGTTTATGGTGAAAATAGCAGCCTTTAAGTGCAGTGAAGCAGGACAACAAATAGGATTCCCATATGCCTAAGCATATCAGGCCTTGCACAGTCAATTCTTTCAACACGTTGTGTAATTTGTACATTTCACATTCAAATCTCAGTGTTGCTCATTAAATGCTGGGTCTTACATGAATTACTGGGTTTAGAATGTTCTTACAGTTGATTTAAAATTCAACTTTTTAGTGTCTCAGTAACAAAAGTATTATAACCAGTAGGATGTGATAATGCCAGAACAGGGTTTCCTTCCACCCAACTATTAGAAATCAAGTGTTATATTGTATTTATCTCCATCTTCAGTTTCTGTTCTTTTTATGCACCCGTGTAGTTCTTCCTAGATATAAACATGGATTCAGATTTTATTGTAAAGAGTTTACAAACAAGTACAATAAATAGCTCAAGAAGTAGAAATACTTCCCTGTTGAAAATATGAAAATACTTCCTCAGAAGCATTGAGGAAAAGAAATCCAAAAATTGCAAATCTGGAAAAACACAGACATCTATTCTGAATTTTCTCAAAAGCCAATATTTTCTCTTACATTTGCCTAGATTTTAATCGGTATCAGAACAGAGGGATCTGAAATAATATTAACTGTACTACTGACTTGAAATTATGTTTACTTCTGGAAAGCTAAAAATTTTTAAATAGTATGTTTGTATCTAGGAAAAAATAGTGAATTTTCTTGAACTAACTTCTAGGTTGTTCACTGGTCATTCTAATTTCACCGGTCATTCAAAATTCACTGGTCATTCTAATTTTTTTGGATTTACTTGAGAGAGGTTATGTAGTACCTCAAAGTTAATAGTGTAAGAAAATTTTCTTTCATCTTCAAAAAAAGTAACTCATGGACTCCAAAATGTTTTGCTTTATTATTGAAAGATTTATTTATGTCACAGTGCACATCATAACTGTGAAGCCAAACAGCTGGAAGCCAGGCAAGTGTATATGTTACACTCCCTACACTATTACTACCACTTCTGTTAATAATGTGCACTCTTTAACTAAATCCTTCTTGTCAGAGTGATATTTCTTTAGTTTTTGACACAATGTGATTAATGTTCTGCCACCAAAAAAAAAAAAAATTCCAAATGCTGAGGGTTTGGGAGATAGTGGCTAAAGAGTAATTTTTCAAAAAGTATTGATCCAGGTTATCTGCAGATCCAGGTTATCTACAAGATAAATTTTGAACACAGTAAATAGTTGATCTTTTTTATCATTTTATCTTAGAAAAGCCTCATGGGTAATTTGCATTAATAATAGAATAACACAATGTATGTTTAAAAATAGCCCTGCAGAATACCCCAGGAAATAAATTGTATAAAATGTTTTTCTTTAATTTTCTAATTACATCATTGTAGGCAGGTTGAGGATGAGCATATACATTGTTTCAACTAGTTGTATAGTAAACAACTGATACTACTTTTAGGTGGAGAAAACAGTAACGAATCCCTATTAAAGAGTCAGATGTTTACATTGAATCTGGATACTTACCTAGAAAGCAAAAACTTGTAGAAAGTGAGCCAGTATAATGTACCTCTAGTCTGTAAGGACTTCTCACTTCTGGATGGGGTAAAAGGTGCTGATCTGTTTATTGGGGAAATTTAGTTAAGACAAGGGTGCAAGGAAATGGAAAGAGATATCCTCAGATGACTGACCTGCTTCTAATTTTGGATGCCTTGTTCAGTTACTGTCAACATTAAGAAAGTAACATTTCAATGAAAAATTATTCATCCTAGGTTACATATTCACAGAATCACAAGGTTGGAAGAGACCTTAAAGATCATCGAGTCCAACCCATGCCCTAACACCTCAACTAAACCATGGCACCGAGTGCCACATACAGTCTTTTTTTAAACACATCCAGGGATGGTGGCTCCACCACCTCCTCATGCACACCATTCCAGAACTTTATCACCCTTTCAATAAAACTTTTCCCTATTATCCAACCTATATTTCTCTTGGTGCAACTTGAGACTGTGTCCTCTGGTTCTGTCAGCTGCTGTCTGGAGAAAGAGACCAACCCCCACCTGACTACAACCACCCTTCAGAGAGTTGTAGAGAGCAATAAGGTCACCTCTGAGTCTCCTTTTCCCCAGGCCAAACACCCCCAGCTCCCTCAGTCCCTCCTCACAGGCCTTGTGTTCCAAGCCCCTCACCAGCCTCGTTGCCTCCTCCGGACGTGCTCAAGTGTCTCAGGGTCCTTCCCAAAGTGAGGGGCCAGAACTGGACACAGCACTCAAGGTGTGACCTCACCAGTGCCGAGTACAGGGGAAGGATGACCTCCCTGGCCCTGCTGACCACGCTATTCCTGATCCAGGCCAGGATGCCCTCGGCCTTCTTGGCCACCAGGGCTCACTGCTGGCTCATATTGAGCCAGCTGTCACCAGCACCCCCAGGTCCCTTTCTGCCTGGGCACTGTCCAGCCACGCTGTCCCCAGCCTGTAACACTCCAGGGGGTTATTGTGGCCAAATGCAGGATGCAGCACTTGGACTTATTAAACATCATCTTATTGGACTCTTGTCCATCCATCCAGCCATTCCAGGTCTCTCTGCAGAGCCCTCCTACCTTCCAACAGATTGACACATGCTCCCAGCTTAGTGTCATCTGCAGATTTACCATGAAAGACTCAAAACCTTCATCCATGTCATCAATAAAGATAATGAACAGAACTGGCCCCAGCACAGAGCCCTGAGGGACAGCACTGGTGACTGGCCCCAGCTGGATGCAGCACCACTCTGGGCCTGGCCATCCAGCCAGTTCCTAACCCAGCACAGAGTGCTCCTGTCCAAGCTGTGGGCTGCCACCTTTTCCAAGAGTGTGCTATGGTATTTTGAGGTTTGGTGGGTTTTTTTCAATTATATAAATATTTATTTATATACAATATACTATAATATATTATAATATATTGTGATATATTATCCTATATTAAAATATATTATAATATTATATGTAATGTATGTATTATATACATTATATGTTTTTATATATTTGTATATAATAATATATATATTATATAGGTTTATATGTTTTATATCTGCCTCTAATATAAATATAAAATTTTAAATAGTGATTTCTTATTCCTCTAATCCTACTGATTCAATGCTATTAAAAGTGCAGCAATAAAAAGGAAGAGGACTGGAGATGTTTCCAGTTCCTTAATCCTTTTATTTCAATTCAGCTTGCATTATTTGCAGGTTTTATATATGTTCGTTTCAATGTGTGCTACTAAATTTTACAGCCTTGTCAGTCAGTGTCAGCCTTTTTTTTCTTAAAGAGCAATTCCTGACCTACTGACCTAAATCTCCAGCCACAGCATGTTTGCTTGAAAGCTGCTAGTCTGGTATGAACACAGCTCATTAGAAGACTACCTTGCTTTCTTCATGCTTTCTTCCTCACTTCATCAGTAACAGAATAACACAGCACTGTTCATTAAATAAATGCAAAGAAATAGTTGAACTGATTGTATTGTGATCTAAGGCTTACACTATTTTACATGGTTCACATCCAGGAAAATTACAAGATAAATTTTGAACACAGTAAATACAAAAAATTGCAGCTGTTTTCATATTGTCTGGCTACACCTGTCTGGCAGAGGAACCCAATTAATAGCCATAGAGAGAAAGTTGAGCTAGAAAGTACATGTGACTTCAAATTCCAGATACCAAGATCAAAGTAGAAGTCCACTTTAGACAATTGTCCTTACAGGAGTAGTTTAGGTTATAACCTGGTATAGGTTTAATTTTTTTAAAAATTGGAAAAAAAGTTTACTATTTTCAGTACCTAAGGATGCTGCAAATATTATTTTCAGATTCTGTGGCAACAGGTTTTATTTCTCTTTTGAATTTCAGTCTTGCTGTGTTTGCAATTCCTTATCTTTGAAGAGGGGATTATGTCTCTGCTTAAGTATTTCTGCATAAGAATAGGAGCTGAACAGTATTCATATGTTGAGTCATAATTTATTTAACAAGTTTGAACTAGTTTGTAAGCTCCCACATTCTCAGTGCAGTTCAGTTACAGCATTTGCCTATGTATTTTCACCTCACTACATGATCAAGGGTGTTGTAGGGAAGATCTGTGTATGGGATTGATATGGTTATATTAAAAAAATGCTTAATTCAACATTGACAACTTCACCACATGAGGTCAAGAAGTGCTGACATAATATCCCCACAGGGTTTTTGGAAATAATTAAGGTGAAGACAAGAGAATGGAAACAGTATGTAAGACAGATAGACTGAACAAAAAGAATGGGACTATTTTGTAGAAATTATTTCCAGGGTTCAAAAAATTACTGCACATCTAACTAAAATTCAATTGTTCTCATCCATGGTCTTTAGAGCATTTCTGCTTCTCACCAAAAGTTACACAGAATATTTTTGTTTTCTGTTTTATAATATTTTAAATCAAAAACATATGAATGAGGTTTATGCAATAACATATGGAAGTCATTAAAGTTTGTTTCATTCTCAGCTAAGTACTCAGTTCTGTACTCCTTAAGTAAGAAAAACTCTTACTGAAGTCACTGTGAGTTTTTCTTGCATAAAAGAAAAAAAAAATGAGTAATAAATGTAATGATCTGTAGGCTACTAAAATTGCTCAGTGACCCCTATGTCAGTCCCTTTTAATAATGTATACTTTTGTGCAGGATATAAATTCTCACTATACAGTGAGTGATTGTTTTCTATTCAACAAGGGACCAATTTGGTTTCCACAAAATCAAATGCAAAACTCCAACCGACCTCTACAGGAAGAAGGATTAAGACTTTTACATAGTTTCTTTATAAGAAATCTTCTGTTTCAACAGACTGCCACCTTCTCTGTTAACTACAGGTATGTGTGGGCTGTTGTATCAGTGTCAGTCACACATTTCTTGACAAAGAGAGTGCAGAAAACCTTATCTGAATATTGCAAGCTAAAAA
This sequence comes from Passer montanus, assembly GCF_014805655.1. NCBI lineage: Eukaryota > Metazoa > Chordata > Aves > Passeriformes > Passeridae > Passer > Passer montanus. The sequence goes on along the minus strand of NW_024370152.1, from coordinate 3,320,697 downwards.
TTGCAAAAATCAGACACACTCAAACCTCTGTATGTTGTCTAAAGAAATACTCCTATTAGCCACTTAAAGAGATGATTAAACAAAAAAAAAAATCAGATTGTTTGTTTTTCAACTAACAAATGCTTTGAAATACTGCTTGTCTTGATCTCAGCTCAAGCTCATGGCAGCCAAAAGCAAAGGAAACCTCTCACAGCAGTAAATGAATTCAGAAATACTTTTGCCGTTGTGAAGTAAAATGTATAGATAAGAAATTTCATTAGTACTCCAAAATAAAGATAGAAATATTGTTGTGTGAAGTCTCAGAATTCAATTCTGTTCACATTCCTTGTTATTCTCACTTTTTATATTTGTGTATTATTCTTCCATAAATTGTTCACATTGGTCATTTCTTCAAGCTGTAACATCTTTGTCACTGAAAAAGATGAAAACTGAAGAAAAGATGAAAAATGAAGATGGGAAATAATTTTCAGTGAAAATATATTAAACATATAATTTATAAACATTAAATATAACATATAAAATTGCCTGACCTTTATGTAATCCCTGATCTGTTGAATAAGTGTGTGTATATATCTCTGATATAACACTATGTTTCTGAAAATATATGTTTATAGGACAAATTCATATAGACTTATATAGTCTCCATAGTAATTGGAGTAAAATCTGTTCTTAGAAATTCAAAAGGGGAATTCAGATAACACTGCAGTACAATGATTACTTGTTCCAATGTTTTTCTTGGAACTGGCTGATTATTCAAATCTCTGTACATTCATTATCAGCTCTCTTGTTCCCCAGAAATTCATTGCAGGTTTTGATATAAAGCAAAAGAGAGAAAAGAAATGAGATGGGGAGGAGAGGAGAGGAGAGGAGAGGAGAGGAGAGGAGAGACTGCCTTCTAGGTGTCTTTTATAATGTCTAACAGGAATTCAATCTGGTGTCATACTGCATATCACTCACACTGTAAGTGTTGCCAAAAGCAAGCTTATAAAAATTATTTCTCTAGAACTTAATATATAATCTGGCTGGCAATGAAAGAAAACTGTTGAGGTTGGTGCAAAGTTTTATTCTATGTGGAAAGGTAATGAATAATCACCAAAGCTGAAATGTGTTTTGACTTAATAGAATGCGATTTTGTAGGTTGCTTCATAATATGTTGATTTGATTCTTAGTAAGATAAGTGTGAAATGTCAGAATTTCATGGACAATAGAATTTTCTGTATTCACTGGTACAGATGTACTCCACAAATTAGAGGAATTCCAATACACCTTTCCTTTGAAATTTTCTTTTACTGTATTCCTCATCATTGTTTCTCTCACATGTCATTCAGTACAGTATTCTTTGACTTGTACTTGTTTTATGAGAATCAGATTTCATCCAGACAATATTTTGAAGAGTTCTGAGAACTGGAATGGATTGTCTTCTCTTCTTTGCACCCTCAAATAACTCTCAACTGTAAAAAGGCAAGGCTATCAAAGTGTCAAAATTCTTTAGTATCCTAAAATAAGATTTTAACATAATTCTATGCTGTTGTGATTACATATTTACTTAGATGTGGATTACACAAAAATCACTGGACGGGAAAAGGCCAACTCAAACAATTTTCCAGCAACCTTTCCAAGTTAAATCAAAGGAAATGTTCAGGCAACAAAGAGTTCTTTACTTTAGCAACCAATGCTTAACTACCTTAGGGACTACTGACTTAGATTCCTGTTTCCTGGTAGGTTTCTCATAGATGTTGGAAAGATGTTTCTGGAAGGTCAGGAGGATAACCATTAATTTGTATGTAGCTTTTTCACATGAAATGTCTGTTACTCCTATTCTCTTTCTACTTCAATTAAAGGTTTGGTTGTGTTTTAGGAACATTACTAATTAGAAACTTAGTTACCAATTAACTTACTAATTGTCAGCAGCATCTAAACATCTTATCTGCAACTAAAAGTGACAGGAGAAAAATCTGTCTTTTCTGACACTGTCATTTCAAAACTCATAGAGATAACATTTCCTTAATTTCATTTTACTACATGGTGAAAAACAGAAGAGGGTATCCTGTCTCAGTGGATAGAACAGGCAACCTGAGCTGATTGAAGTGGTGCCAGAATTTTACCCATGAGGTTCAATCAAAAGGACAAGGATTGCTCCATGTATGCACTCCTTACAACATTTCTTAAGAAAATGCTATTTCCCAAAGTTTATTTTTGTTTTACTGAAGACTTTCTAATACACTGGAATATTAAGCTATGCTGAAAGTAAATAGAAGGTACAAAAATTATGATTTTTATGCCACTAAATGATTACCTCACATTTAAAACTGCTTCATGAAAAGTAGGCAAGAGTAAACATTGAAAGAGAAGGTCTGGAGGTATCAGAGTGGACGTCCTGTTGTAGCTTAGGAAAAGAAGCAAAATTACTTCTTAAAACATGATGAAGTTTATCACATCATTCATTCTCTTGTACCTCTACAACTGTTGCAGATGAACCTTATTACCCCATCATGGAAAGAAAATTAAGTCCCATGGTTTTTTTCAGGTGTAGCTGAAGAATCCCTATGTAATGCAACTAAAAGTCAAAACACCTCAGAGGGAGGTGGCCCTTTGCTTCAGCCCATAGCTATCTTTGCATTTATTTACATATATATGGATAAGAATATACACTCATCCATATTATATATATTTATCTATGTGTATATCTTTATACATATATATGTATATATATGCATATACGTACACAGACACACAGTCCCTGAAGTCCTAAGAACCTAAATTGCTCCTTTTAATATTCTGGCACTTTTTCCCACACTTCAAGGACAAAGCACATAATTGTGGTTTGTTCTCCTAGAAACTAGAGTGCTGAGATCAGGTTTCCCATTGCCCACTTAAGAAGAGGATTAAGACAATTTAGTACCCAGAAGTGTATAACTATCATTGTATCCTTTGCTTCATGTCTCTTTCTTCAACTTTTTCAATTAGGTTGTTCAGTGTTATTCATCAGATTTCTTTTTCCCAGAAAAAGGATCACAGTCATAGTGGTGCTAGCTTGTACTACAAACATGAGAAAAATCCTTCTTCTCACAATTAAAGAATTTTTATTGAGCTTTATAGATTAAAAATTATAACAGCTAAAGACAGCATGTCATATATACTAGCAAGGACACAAGATGAATATTTGAAGATGCAATCAGAGAAAGTCATTATATTTTATGACACATTCTGTTGAATTACTGTGGACAGGTGTCACAGGAATACACATATATATATTATATACACAGGACTGCAGATAATTTGTCTATTGGGATGCATGACACACTCATGAAGGGATGGATTATTCAATAGATAAATCTTGTTTCCAGTTCTCATAGAGTGAGCTGAGTTTATTTGTCCAACTCAACTAGAGATGTGTCAGTGTGGTAGCTTATCCCAGGACAAGTCAGTTCTATGTGACACACAGAAGTAAAGAACTGACAGAAACTTTCTTTGGCTTTCATTAAATACAAAAATATGTTTAAAACCATTCTTTAGCATCCTGAACATAAGCATCTGTGCTGTAGCAAAGAACCTACATAGATTATGGCAGACAGTTTATGAGACATATGTTTTAAATTGCTTTCAATTCTTACTGTAAGTGACTGGAATTATTCTGTATGAATTAAATATAATGTAATACAGATGTTGGATGTGTTAAAATTTAGGGACAGCAGTTTCTGGACACACTCTGCCGATGAACCTAATTCACACTCAAGAGTTTCTACTGCTTTTCAAAAGTAATGGCATCAAATGTAACATAGCTAACCATCAAGAGATAATTTAATGTGTAACTGGTCAACATTTTACACCTGATCAGTCCTTTATGAAAAGTTTAGGCTTAAAATTAGGATACAGTTTAGGCTTAACATTCTTCTTTGTCAATAACACTGATATAAATATGTTGTCCATCAGAATTTTTTGTTTGTTGACTTAATCAGTTCAACATTTTCTTTACCTATAATTAATACAAGCTACTATACTTATTTCTGAGCCTTAGATTCACTGAATATTTCCTCTACTGCATTGCAGTGCACCCTTCCTTTCTGTCAAGCCTTATTATGGGCCTTATCTGGGAGGCATTATCTACCAGGTACCTGCAAAATTGAGCAATAATCCTCCATTAAATCTCTATAAATGAAGAAAGGCAGTAAAACAAGCTGAAAAAAATATTTACACTCCTATATTTAATAGGAAGTAAATTAGGAAATGTATGCTTCTATAATGAACTGGAAGCTCCTGATGCTATTTCTGGGACTAGCATTCTGAAAATTTAATTTTTCAGCTTTGCTTAGCATAAAACCATAGTACTATGAAAAGAAATTCACGTTTTACCCCAGTTCTAGGTTTAGGCAAGCCAGCAAGAATGCATATTTTACTAAGTCTTAAATAGTAATCACACAGTAAAAATTCTCTAAGCCTAAAGAAATCCACTTCTTCATATTATGTCTAACATTTAAAGAATCAAAGACAAAGTTTATTAAATTCCCTCCATTAAACTAACCTCCAGAAAGGCAAAAAGCCCAATTATGAACTTAATTTCCACTCACCTTAGCCCTGTGTCACATCAACTTATTGTTAATTTGGAGTTTGTTTGCTTTGTCATAGGAATATTCATTCACAGTTTTCTGCCCTACTGAGTGATCCTATTAAAGATAATCCCATTTATTTAATCTCTTTTCTGAACAACTATTTTATCTTTGCCATGGTCCTGGAAGTCTTAGCCTAGCAGGGCTTGCAGTGTAGGTCAGAGCTTTCCATGTGTGCTACTGCTAGGAAAAATGAGATTAGCTGTTCTTTCCTCTTTTCCTCTGTTCTTTCCTGAGGGAGCCCATTGGTAGGAAATAAAAATTTTCCTGGGCATAGAAGGAAAGAGTATTTTATTTTCATAGATCTAGTTACCTTTGCCCTCATTTTGACATTGTCATGAGAAAAAACTAAACCATGAAGCATTTTAAATTAGTCTAATAATTGAAAAGTACAAGATCAGTGCTGCATTTGCCAATTCAAAAATTACATCGTCAGAGGAAAAGATCATCTGCTCTCAAGGTCATATCTTGTTAAAATCTCAGATCCGCTTAAATTTGTGGATATATGTTCAACAGTCTAAAGGTACATCCCAACATTGATAAATACTGGCAAAAGAAACCATTAGAATTCCTACAAATTATTCTGTGAAATCCTACACCCTTGTACTGTAGTAGAGAAAATTTCTGAAATAATTGATGTCTGCTGGCAAGTGCAGCCAGATGCCTCCCCACCACGAAGCAGGAAGTCTGTGTTCCTGATGGTGGGAGTTCTTGGTAGGTTATTACAGTACCCCGGCCTGCTGGCTCTCTCCTTTTCTGGGAGCTGTGATCTATGAGCTGCGAAACTAATAGTCTTGCTATTCATTGTGTTTCCCCCAAAGCTGTGAAAAATTAATGGGCCGTACAACAAAATTCACATGTTCTCCACCTAAGATTCTGGTCCTTGTAAATAAATCTTGGCTGCATGGTTGACTTTGCGCCTCCCTGAGCTCTCATGGTATCAGCGGGTCTCTGCATGAGTCCAACACAGCAAGTGCATGAACAGGACTGAGCCTGAAGCAGCCTGTCTCTAACTTAAGTCTAACTGTGACACCATAAGAAGTCCACATACTCAGAAAGATGTTTGCAAGTGTAACTCTTGGGCCAAAGCCTTTTTTTGAACTAATACTTATGTTCCTTAGGCTGAAACAAATATTTCTGAAAGACTGTGATTATCTTCCAAAATAAAGGCTTTTAGGTAGTATTTTAGTTTGCTTTGAGATTTTTATGGCACAAAGTAATGAACATAAATCATTCCCATATATTTTTTACATTCAAGGAACTTTAGAAGCTGGAGACTCTAGAAGTAATCTAACTCTAGAATTCTTCTAGCCTAGAGACTATCTAGTGTCTTAATTATTTTTAAATATCTATAGATAAAAAATAAAGAATCAAATACACAAAATAAAGGGGAAATACAACTGACAGAGAGACTACATTTTCAGAGATACCACTATCCATTTGTCTGAATTCTCCTGTAATTAATAAGCTGTTATTTTTGTATCTATTGTAAAGGCATTGCAAGACTGAGTTTCAGGACATGAACTCAGACATTCTAATAGGAGATAGCAACATCACAGACACTATGTATCAGTGAAGAATGCATCACAATAATATTTTTCATATCGATTCAATGGATTGAGCATTCAAATCTCTAAAAGCAATTCAATAAAGCATGTTATATACCTTAATACTTCTAGTGTCATAATTCAATATACCAGGCCAAAGAGCTTTCAGCAAAAAAAGGAAACAAGCAGGAAAGGTGCTACAGGGATTTAACATGTGTTTCATAATGAGCGAAGGGTACCATAAACTGGCCAAAGATATACAGAAATAATTCCTTTGAAGTCATTGAAGTGTGTCCATTTTGCATTGGGATTTGCTTTAATCCCAAACTCATAGCTACTTTGACTCTTTAACAAGTAGAGCACTTTAACAAGTATGGTCACTCTGAAATGAGACAATAGCTCAAATGATTTTTGCTTTGGTATGGGATGCCATTATTAGAACAGAATAGCTCTTACACATCCTTATTTAATTACAGCAAAACAGATTAAATAATCCATTTATGATTAATTAGAAAATTAAATACTGTGCTGTATTTATCATTAAAGTATCTTCAGCTGCCACATGAAAGTAATAAGGTAGTGCCATACAAGTCAAGCATTTCTGATATCTTAATTAACAAATAATTTGTTAATACAAAATCTGACATTACAATATTTTCACCTCTCAAATACCACTAATTAATTATTTTAAAGGAAATTAATTTTTTTCTGCATTTCAGTTAATATTCTAGGGTAATTACCCAATAATGATTCTGTTACTGAAAGCTGAATCTTTTAAATCTGTACTGACATTTACAGGTAAGGCAAAAAAAGAACATAAAAAGAAATTTTACATAGAAAAAAAATTTTACATAGATTGGAGGCTAAATTTTTTTCTCAGCACAGGGCTTTGTCATAGAAATATTTATGACAGCTTTAGAGTTATGTTTACTATCTCCTATAAAGAAAATATCAGAAACTGTTTCTTTAATAGTCCTTTCTTCTAGTTTTAATAATATTTATTTAGCTTTCCCTACATAAACAACTTCATCTCTTACGAGATCCAGAAACTACGATAACATCTCCTGCATAGACAAATTTTGAAGTTTTAAAATTAATCACATAAGAAGTTGATCATTCCCTGTGACCTAATTGTGTTTTGCCAAGATTTTTCTGGTGGGACCACTCTGATTAATTATGAAGTTTTAAATTTTGAAGTTTTAAAATTAATCACATAAGAAGTTGATCATTCCCTGTGACCTAATTGTGTTTTGCCAAGATTTTTCTGGTGGGACCACTCTGATTAATTATCTACTTCTGTTCACCAGTTCTGCCAGACCTTCTTCCTGGCTAAAAGCAAAATTTATAGCAATAGAAAAAATATATACACAGTTCGGAACACTAGTTTCTGGGATTTTTCTACATGTCAAATTTGACCAGCTGTGCTTTCTGCACACATCTGGGGGGAAGACACAGAGCACAGGAACTTCCAAGGTGTTGATCTCATCTGAAAAGCAGAAGACTAAAGAATGTTGGGACTCTGCAGGGAGCTTAAGATCAAAAGTGCTTCACCTCTGTGTTGATGTGAAGATCCCATTTCTGTTCTGGGTCAGGTAAAATAAATCAAATTTCTGCTTGTATACACAGTATTATTTAAATCAAGAGTGTTGTCCCAGGCTCCTCTTTCAAGAGACTAAATGTTTAAGCCTTCAACTTTGCATCACCTGTAATCAAACGTGCCTGTTACTTCAGTGCAGTGGTCACTTTGAGGGGGCCCAAGGGCCATGTTGCAATTGCCTTTCTCTCATTCAGACTGTTATATTTCAGTAAATTGAACTCCTCAGGCAGTGTGGAGCAAGCAGGTGTGTGTCCTCCAGGGCTGCATTGGAAACTAAATGTTTTTATAGTAGCACTTTTAAGACTGATACCACTGAATTCCCTTCTAGGTAGTTCAAAGACAAGGACTGGCAATTTTATTACCTTTGGAAAACCTCATTTCTGCAAGCAAGAAAGGAACTTTATAAGGCCAATTATTCTCTGAGTTTTAGCATTTTTGGCTATATTTATCTATAAATAGATTTTTTTAAATGGTTGTTGACATTATGTCTTTTACAATCTCAAGTTACTTAATGATACTATTTCCATTTTATCTGTCTTTTTCTTAATATTTATGCATGTTGTCTTTAATACAAGCTGAATAGAATGTGTCTGTCTGTAAAACTATATATGTTAAAGCTAATCCCATAGAAAAAGCAAAGCATTATGCTGTATTCCTGTGTTTCAAATAATTTAATTAAAGGAGTTACATTCACCTAACACTTCCTGACATAACTGATACATAAACAATGTTCAGTGTTTCCTAATTTTTGCAACCAGCATGATATTGAACTCCTGTAAGTTCAACAAAAGGCAACCAGTCCAGAGCTAGTAAAAATCAGGGAGGGGTACCCAGCAGTTGAAATAATATGAACATTTTCCAGTAATTTTTTTTTTTTTAGACAACTTTCATTTCTTAATCTTGGAACTACATATGGGATTTCCACTGACACAAATAAAATTCCATGCTGAAGACAAAGGGAAGGCATCATCATGGCTACCTACTCCAAGTAAAGTAATTAATAGCTTCTTTTATTATTTTCCCAGATTTAAGAAAATGTAAGTATACAATATTATTGATAAAGGACAGGTGGTTTCAATACAGTTGTGTTTGGATTTGCATCTGAACCTTCTCATATCTAGAAAGTTACTTTTAATACTACTTATTCAATGATATCAAATAGTTTTACAGGCATCAGTATTATACTCTGAAAAGTAGTTAAAAGTTGTGGCATGCATTTTGAAAAACAACAAAGTGATTTCTGGAATAATGCAACAAATAATTTCATGAGCCAGTGACAAATGTTAACAATCTCAATTGTTAATCATGTAATCTACCCAGGCAAGCAAAGATACTTTCAACAGGAAAAAAAGCCCAATAGTTATGTTTCTATGATTAAATAAATCAGCTTACTGAAGTAACCAATTATTTTCAGGTTTATAGCTGAAAGGGGCTTGTTTGTTGCCTGCATACAGTAGGTGAAGAGCTAAGGGGTCACTTTCCAGACTATAAAAGCAAATACCATTAGTATTTTTGAAATCTATCCAAGCTCCAAGTGGTTATAGAGTAGTTGGTAGACTGTAATAGTTGGCCTGCTGCTGAACTGAACAGGATACCTGGTCTAGACATTTAGGCACAGCTGACAGAATCCTAAATTATGCTCTGCTTTTATGTACATTGCATATTTCATACACTTAAACTGCCTAAGTAGACTTCAGAGAGCAAAAATGTTAGGACAATTCATATATTTTTTCAAGGAAATCAGTTTTTATAGCACTTTCTTTTTAAATTTAATTCTAAAATTACTTTTTTCCATTACATTTTTGAAGGAGTAAGGTTTAAATGCTGCAGCAATAAACTTCAGAAGGCAAGTTGTTTTTATTTTCTGCTAGCATCCTGTGATCTCTACTAAGTCCAGTTCTTCCTTCTCTTGGCACAAAATATCTGATTTTCAGCTGAAGATTTTCACTGAAGTCAGGGAGCCCTAACTACTAATCTGACCTCTCCAGCAGAGACAGAAGAGAAAGAGTAACTTGGGATGTCTTTCCTCACAGGGAATTTTATTTATGTATTATAAAGGATTATAACATTCTTGCAGTTAGTTTGATAATACCAAATATTTTATTAAATATTCAATATAAACAATAGCTGAGTAACAACTTCAGAGTAGTTGTTGTTCAGGGCATTTACCCACAACTGTATATCCAAAATGATCTAATGAAAATAGAATTAGCGACAAAAAATCCTACTTAGAAACATCTTATGGCTTGATGATCAGAACACCATTCCTAAGGACTTATGATAAACCTCATTTTCTACATAAAAGGAAGGAAAAGGTGTTGCCCTTCATGTACTCCGTTGTACACTGTAACCACAATTGGAGTGCTTGACAGCAGATAGATAAAACAGTGGAGTTGCTGGCAGCAGCAGTAGCACCAATTTGGGGACTCTAAATATGATCCCACCATGTTTTCTTCCAGCTAGAATTATGACCTAAAGTTAACTCAGCTTCATTATTTTAACTCAGATTTTCACATCTGTCAAAACTCCAATTGCAAACTAAATCTGGAAAGAAAAAAGAGGACTGAAAAGGAGACAGGTACACATGGTATCACATGTGTACCTGTCTTTTGTTTGCCAGGCGAAGAATGAGATCAATCTCATTCACTTTATTTTTGCTAAGTAAATATTTCCCAAAACAGGCTTAATAATTGCAAAGAAGATGGGTTTCCTGGGGATGTTGTGGAGTCTCCTTCCTTAGAGATACTAAAAAACTGTCAAGATTCCACAGCAACTGACTGTGGCCTCACTGAGTTAGGGAGAGGCCTTGATGAGTTGTTGAGGGTGCCTTGCTGTATTGGGTGAATTAGAAGGCTTGGATTAGATACCCTCCAGAGATATGTACCCAGCCCTGAGTGTAACATCCCTGAGGCCAAAGGAAAGAGTGAGTAAACATGAAGCAAGTAAATGACTGTCAACTCTTCAAATAAAACAAAAGGAGAAGAAGCCAAATTGCAAACTCCATCAAAACATAAATCATGCCAAGGCAATATATTGTCTTCCTCAAACACACTAATAGCCTCTAGAGCAAAGGAAAGCAGTAACCACATGTATTGGGTTTGTCAAAAAAAATCTTTTGATAAAGTTCCACGTAACATTACACACACCTACAGAAGCATGAGCCAGAAGAAAAGAGTACTGGGTAACACCAAAGTGCCAGTCGTTGTTACTAGCACACTGTCAACACAGCTGCCTTGAGCACAGTTTCACATATGATTTTTAAAACTTTACTCCACCATTATTCAGATTTTGAGGGGGGAAATTGGGGAAAACCCTGTATATGTTTATCAGATATAAACCAAAATGAAAGAGAGATTAAGCATGCTAGAGGACAGTATCTGAAAATAAATTTATAAATTTCAAGTCAAAGTCTGAACTGTACTACTTAGTTATATGAGTCTATCAGCCTTGTAAACTCACAATTTCTTACAGCTAGAAAAGTTTCATATGTGTTTAGATATAGATATATTTATTTGCATATATTTGTGTGTATATAGATACCATATGTGTATATGTGAACATATGTATATGTATGTAAATACATATTTATATGCTATATTTATTTGTGTATGTGTACTTAAACATCAGCCAAGGAAGGTGAAAAATAACATAATGGACAAGATTCCCCCAGGGAGGAACAGAAATTATTGGGTTCCATAGGATCTTCTGAACAGGAGGCAAATCAAGGCTTTAGGAAATTTTGACAGTCTGCAAGGTTCCTTAATAGAGTTATTAGCAATGACTCATTGGAAGGGGAAAAGCTATGATAGGTCTGGTAGGCATTTGACCTTTCTGCTAAACAGATCATTACTATCAAGTAAGATTAAGAGTGGTTTCCTGTTCTAATCTGACTTGAAGCTTAACCACACTGGGGAAGATCATATGCTGCAGGAATTGATTTACTGTTGGAAACAAAAACATACTGGAAACAGTAATGTAGAACAAAATTGAATCCCCCATCCCTTCACCCAAAAGAAAAGAATAGAAAAAAACACTTGTGAACATGTCTGCAGGATTTTCAAAGTTGTAAACTAACTAAATAAAAAGCACTTTTAAAATAATATACTGAAATAGTTTGTCATCTACATGCAGATCTATCTACATGCAGATATTTTAAAATATTTTTTCTTAATTTTCATTCTAATGAAGATTTTATAAGCCCAAGAATCCTCCCATAACATTGTTTTGCAACAAGTACAAAGACATTCCCTAGACTTAAGCTCTGACAGGAAAAAAACTCAAACAACACCAAAACAAATAAAAAAAAATCAGGGAGTCAACGAAAGTATTGTTATGTCAAAATATAGTATGTATTCCTCAATTCTTGTTTCTAGTTTGTAGAATTTTGTTTATTAATATTATCCATTGCTTTGGAATTATCAGTTATATTCTTCAATAGAGAAAAGTGTGGGCATTTCCAAATGTCAACAATAAGCAGCAGCAGATGTACGGAAAATACAGGGCAAACTTACTAACAGATTTCTGCTGATTTGTACTTCATGTTACAGTCATTGCAAGTAATCTAACCAAGAAAGTGGAGAGGTTATCCAGAATGACAGAGTTAAATTACTGAAAAGGTTTTGCCAATTTACACATGTAAATCTTATTTAGATGTGATACCAGCAAAAGGAAGTGAAGTAACAGGTCATGATAGCACAGAGCTTGAGGTACAGTGTGGGTGGTTACTGGAGAGAAGATTGATCCTTTTCCAGAGTTCTCTTTACTTTTACTCTGAAAAGTAAATAAGCATCTTGTGAGATTCACTTTAAAAGTGTTTCAACTGTTTCAGCTTTACTCAGTGATTTGTACTGCCCTCAATTATGAAATCTATTAAATAATTTTTATGCCTGATTCATCTACAAATCAATCCTGTAAAAAACAAATGACATGCACAGACTGACTGCACCATCTGCAGCATCTGATAAGCTTCCTTAGGCTGTCTGTAAACATTACATCCATTCCTTAAACAAGTCCAGGTGCTACATCACAGAAACCAGGCACTTGATTATTCACAGCTTGTTTTTCTTGGGATAATCAGTGCCTGGTGAGAAGTCAGGTCAGTTGGACAAACACTGCAATTTTTTCATGTTACTGTATGTCCTTGGATTACTTTCCTATGGAGCAATACAATAAGCAGGTCATATTATCTTCCTTGAATCTTAGCATCTTGATATCCCATTCACCCAGGAGGGTAATCATCTGTTATATCCATGAAAATCAGTAAAAAGGAAAGAAAGGAAGATTATTTTTCAATATTCAAAATGACAAGTGAGTCCTTACTTTTACCTTAGTAAGACAGCTATCATATGGACTAAATGGTTTGGCAATACCTGCTATGTTTACTGCACAGAAATTCACCCAGCCTTTCAGGAAGAAGAAGCTATGGCAGGAATGTAAAAGAAAACCTCAGACAAGATGGTGTTATTATGCTCGAGTGGGAATGTGAATACAGCCTGGCTAACTTTGCTTAGTCACTGTAGGACATGCTACTAAGAGGAATCCTAGTAGTGGGGGTTGCTGATAGGTAAAAAAATGTAGGGAGGGATTAAGTATTTTTGCAGAAGTATAGAAATATAGTGAATTAGCCAAAAACTTAAGACAGCTGTTGCAAATGTCTGTTCTCTGGGAAGAGGTTTTCTCAACACTACCTAAAGTACAAGACTGTTACACGAGATGAAAACAAGAGTGCACGGATTTGCTTACCGGCTGGCGGTGCACTGTATTTATGAATCCATATGAGACACAGCTGAAACAGATAATAAACCATCATCTTCATGTATGGAAGGCTTCCAGTCATTTGTAAGAGTCTTTCTGTAAATTGAATGTGACAATTAATTGTGTCATATATTATTTGTTATATAGGTAATATCAGGTAATATTGGCAAGTTAAAGAGTTTCATGAAGCAAGTATTGATATGAATCTATAAATTATGAAAGGACTCGAGCTGGAAAAAATGGAAATGAAAAACCACATGTCAAAGCCTACTTCTCATTCCAGAAATTTACAACCTGAAAACCAGAAGGCATCAAATAACTAAACATTTTGAGTAGTAAACATTAAAAAGTTCACTTGAGGACTATATTCAGAAACTTAACAATACAGTCTATTAAAAAATTTGTTTCTTTTTGCACTTGTGTGGAAAAGCCAATGAAATACATCAGACATGATGTGCTGATGCAACCCTGAATTTTTAGGCAACTGAATTGCACCCACCTACTGAGGGAAAATTAGCAAAGTTTTTCTTGTCTACTTGCCACTGAATTCTTAACAAGTTAGCACAGGTAACACGTGGTAATTTATGAATTACTTAGTTCAGCAACTGCCTACATTTGCAAGTTTAAGGACAGCCTGTGAACTTGTATGTGAAAGCAAGCATTAAACTAAATTCTACCCTATTTATAAGTTTTTGTTTTTCTCATTTCAAACAACTGCATTTTTCTTACTATTAATGAATACAAGACAGTAAAAGAAGTTTTGGTAGCACGTCTCATAAATAAATTCATGCAAGAAAAAGAAAACATTATTGTCAACATACATCCAGACAATTTCTTGAATCAAAAATAAATTGATTGCCAAGCATTTATGGAAGAGATATAGAAAAGAACATAACCTGAAGAAATAAAACATTTTATGTAAATTATCAACAGTAAATGGTAGAGAGGGAAGTTGAATTCCCAAAAATGTGTGTAACCCTGCCAAGAGAAGTAGCTCTTAGCAGCTGTATCAGGTTTATACATTGCAACTACCTCTAAAGCACCAAGGACACAAGATATCTGTTTCTTTTCTTAAGAGGTGTAGCATGTCCAGTCACTGAGAGAAGCTACACATCCCTGGGTGGGAACTGTAATATGCTGCTGTACCAACAAAGCTTTCTGACAGGTATGATACTAAATGTATATTATATGTGCATTCTGTTCTGGAATATTTTAAGTATCTCTCTAAAATCAAACTACAAATTTATTTTAATGGCAGAATAACTGCAGATGGTTTATCATGAAGTATTCTGTATGCAGTGTCTGAGCAGAGCAGCTGTATCAATGTTGTTGAAACTGAGCCTATTTGTATAAATAAGTGATTGTGTCATACAGATAGAACTTAGTAACTAATAAAAAAGGTCACTAGATTCATCACTACAGACCAAACAACCTCAGCCAAATCCTGGAGAGCCAATCCTGTCCTGGGGTGCATCAGGGCCAGCATCACCAGCCAGGCAAGGGAGGAGATTGTCCTGCCCTGCTCTGCTCTGCACTGGGGCTGCCTCACCTCCAGTGCTGTGTGTGGTTTTGGTGCCAAAATATTTTAAAAGAAATTAAGTTATAGGGCAGCATCCATAGAAGGGCCATGAAAAAGGTGAAGGACCTTGAGGGGATGCCGTATGAGGAGTAGCTGAGGTCATTTGTTCAGGCTGGACAAGAGGAGACTAAGGGGAGACTTCATTGCAATTACAATTTCCTTGTGAGGGAAAGAGTAGGGGCAGACACTGATCCCTTCTCTCTGCTGACCAGTGACAAGACCTGAGGGAACAGCCTGAACTTGTGTCAGAAGAGGTTTAGGTTGGATATTAGAAAATGGTTTGGAACCCAGAAAAACCACTGGGGACTGGAAGAGACTCTCTCAGGGAAGTGATCACAGCATAATAGAGTTCAAGGCATGTGTGATTCTTGGGGATGGTCCTGTGCAAGGCTGAGAGGTGACCTCTATGATCCTTGAGAGCCCTTCCAAGGCAGCATATTCTGTGATTCTCTGGTTGTTTCAAGGCCCTTCTGTCTGCTGACCTATTGCAGTAGTCTACCATGGCTGTATTTAGATGGTATGCTATGATTAAATCATTCTCTATTTCAAACTTGTGACTCAGATACATGTTTTCTTCTTTTTTACTGCTTTTTCTCTATTTTTTTTCTCCCCTCTAAAATCAGAGGTACACAGTACAAAATAGGTTACTGGAACTAACTGTACAAGTTGCTTTATATTTCTGTCATAATTATATCTTATCAGTCATGTTTTCCCTCCCCATTTTGTGATATTTTGGGTTGCTTGTTATGGAGAAGAGTAATGAATATACCTGATGACAAAATACAAGACCTGATATATCATTCATGCCTGGTATATTTTACTTCTTGTTAGTATTTACATGAATGTGAGCAGCGGCTGAAAGGCCCTAAAGTATAATTTGAATGCATTAATTGTAACCTCCTAAAACTGAGGTCTGGGGGATATGCTTCTCTTCCCTCTACTGATCAGTTGACTATATGCATCCATAATTTTAACATAACCATGCTGTTCTTAGTGATTTTCTAGTACAGATCAAAAGTTCTTATTTAATTAGGGTCACTTAGTCAAGAAGAGGTAGCTTGCTACATTGTTGATATCACAAAATTTTCATTAACAGGCACCTGCCTCAGGTATTTTTAAGAAAATTTTCAGGCATTGCTAGAGACTGCCTGTATCATGACCCAAAATTATCCTATTACAGAAAAGTCCTCCTGTTATAAAAATTGTTTGTGTGTGTTACAACAAGCAGAGTTCTCATACTACTTGAAATTATTTATGTTAAATAACAAAAGGAATTGCAAAGACATGGTTCCATGGGGTGCATTTCTTCCACTCACTTTAATGACTGTAATAATAGAAGCCAAACAAAATGAAAGGATAAAGCTGAAATGTACTGGAATTGGAGTGAATATGAAACAAAAAATACAACCTCTGATGTGAACACTGTCAAAATCTTTCTATGTTTTACAGATGCAGAGGAAATGGCAGTGAAACGAGTGAAGTTGAAGTACTAGGCTAATACTCTATCTCCTGCCAAAAAACCCAAACCAAACCAGAAAAAAACCAAAACAACTAAACACCACAAAAACAAAAACCACAGAACACTCCCAACAACCTGTTAGTCTAATCTATTACTCTGCACATGAAATTGTCTTTGAAATGTCTTAAAGATGTCAACTAAAAGTCCATACCTCATCAATAAAGTTGGAAGAACCTTGCCATGAACTTGCAGAGGCATTGACTGTGTGGTCTGTCCTCTGAAATTTTTTCAATGTATTAGTAACTTGCGTGATTTAGATACCAGTTCTAGAAATCTTAAACACTGCTACCACCTGCTGGTTAGTTTACATTTGGATCTACTAGCTCATCAGCAAAGAAAGAAGAAAAGGAGGTAAAGCATATTCTGAAATGTTTTTTAAAATAATTTTGCTTTTCTATTCCATCAACATTATCTAATTAATCTCTTTCTGTTGTCATAGTTGAAAAAATTTAGTGCCATAAGTTGAAAAACCTTGTTATTTACAGAAAGATTCACTTATAGTAAGAGTGGCCTGTGATATTGCTTTCCTCCATTTTCACTTTTATTTCCTATAATACATCTTGTAACTAGGTCAGTGTTGTCTGCTATGTAGCCTTCCATGTTAGAAGACAAATATGTCAGTACTCCATACTACTCTTACCAGCTGAGACAGTGTTGAATTCATTGTTGTGGTGCATGTAGATCAGAAAAGAAAAATAAAAAATGTATCTTGAAAAAGTTGAAATAATTGTCAGCAGCATTTCACTTGTTTAACAAAGATAGACACACAGTAGTTCTCATGACAACTGAACTTTGCACTGTTATGCCAGAAAAAGTTCTTATCCCTTAGTGTTAATTAAAGTAAATGATAACAATATAATTCCATGTTTAAAAACTTACTGCATCTGCCTTAACAATTAGGAATTCATACAAAAAAGAAAGCACTACAGTCACTGAAAAGTATACTGTTTCACTAGAAAAATGTGGAAAATCTCGCCTAAAATGATTTCTAATAAAGTTGTGTGTCAAGAAGTTCCATTAAATATCCAAATAAAGAGAAATAGAAGTCCCCATTTGACTATCTGCTTGGAAAAAAACCCAGCCAGTAGTGTCCAGTAGTGAAATCCACAGGCTAAAGAACAATAAGGAGTCTAAGACAAGATACTTGGATCAGGATCTACACTCCTTCACATTTCTTTTATTTTCAAAGCTATTATTATGATCCAACCCAGATTACAGGTTCAGATCAGAATATCCCTTGATTTGCTAAGTACCTGAACCATTTTTAAAGGAGGTATTTGGTCAAAAACTGGGAAAATTATGACCAGGGACGGTGCTGCATGTTTGTCTAGTTCTCACTGAAGAACTGTTTGCTGCATATAATAATTTTAATAGCATAATAATTTTAAAAGTTAATAATGAATGGCATTAAATTATTTTGTAATTTTTCCAGAATTCTGTAAAAATGTCAAGATTTTGGTATTCTTCTCAGGTTGGAGTGAGATGTTAGGCTAGTTCTAAAGTAGAGTTAATATTTTTTTAGTTTTATTCCCCATCTTATAATGTTAGTATTCACAAAATACCAGAAAGTCTCCATGCAAGATTCTAAATTGTCTAATGCTTGTGTATGAAACAAGTGAAAATGCACTGATTAACAGTAGCCAAGTCTTGCAGTGGTATAACCAAGAACAGCATCCAAGCCTTCAGTTTTAGATTAAAGGGGGAATTTCTGCCATTATATTCTTTCTGATTTGTCATTCCATCAAAAATGCCCAGACCTGAGTTACAGAAGAAGGTGCATTTAAACTGTACATTTCCAAAACATTTAAGTGCCTCTTTTATTTTACCTCTTTAAATATTAGTTTTGGTGAGAAGAGAAGCAATAAGACAACCAAAAAGAAAAGAAAAACCCCACAATTTTTGCTGTCAGCCTTCCATCTGGGCTGAAAGCAAGATATGCTAGCAACATCATAAAAGTATCTCACTGGATTTTTAAGATTTCTAGACCATTTTTTATACTAGATAGCTCTGACTTTAATTTCTTAATGCTTAAGTTTGTTGTTAACAAAATTTTTGTTGTATTAGTCAGTACTATGCCATGCTGTTTAAAGAGCTTTTGAAATTGAATACATTTGTCCTACATTTCCTAAAATCACCTTATCTTTAAAATTATGAAGTAACAAAAGTGCCTTTAGCCATTGAATATTCCTGGCTAACCAGTCTGGAGAGTAATTGAATTTAAATGGACTACCAAATAGAGAGAAGAAAAGAGGGATAACAAGGTGTAAGGTATAATAAGAAGTACAAGTTCTGCTGCAAAACATATTAAGGATAGCGTTACCTGCATTGGTTTATTTCTGCTCCTCTTGATGTCAGAGGGGCAAAGAAAGGCCACAGCTAGGCACTTCCTGCATTGGTTTATTTCTGCTCCTCTTGATGTCAGAGGGGCAAAGGCCACAGCTAGGCACTTTCAAAGATTCTATCCTAAGGGTTCATAAACACTTATACCATGGTGACCAGGCCTTTTCTTTCCTCTTTCATCAATGTTAGTTACAGAGGAACAGAAACAAGAAACCAGTTAGTGTATGCAGTTATCATGTTAAAAATATTTTTGCTGTTATTTGATGCTATGTGGCAGTGGCTGAACCTAAATCTGGAAGTTTTCTTATATCCACACATATGTCCTACTGTGGGATCTAGCAACATGTGGTTTACATGGGAACACCAGTTGCTCTGTCATTTTGTTGCTGAACAGAACAAGCTCCAAAAAGTGAGCCGTTAAAAGTTTGGAAATGTTGTTCCACTGCATCAGTTGTTCCACATTTGGCTCTTTCCAAATATTTCCTGAGGTTGCTACTATGCATACTAACTAACCAACTTCTCAGCTGAGACTGTTCAGGGTGGTTTTCATATTCTATAGCTGGAAAAGAACCCAAACCCCAGCACTTTAACAAGAGCTGGATTGTTTAGACTTGCGTATCAAAGCAACTTTAGAAATAAACTCAGCATATAAATGGTTCTATTTTATTTCTAACAACATCTCAACATATGATTCATTTCTTCAAATAAATTTCTTTTGGCACAATTTGCACATATCTGAAAACCACCATGTAGTTTGGCACAAGGCTACACATTTGGCAGCCTCTGCTCAAGAAAGGTCCAGAACAAGAACCATGAGGGATATCATAAGCCAGCACTGAAGTGCATTAGGCAAGTTGCATGGGGAGGATTTCAGAGTGGTTGCTTGCACCATGTCCAATCAAAGCCATTACTATTGTTTTCTTGCTTTCAGAAGCACTAAGGCCGTGTAGAAAAAATGCATGTGTGTATCCAAGCCTTTCACACTCCATTCAGAATGCCCCTCCCTACCTCAAGCTCACTTAAGACCTAGAATTTTCCATTTCCCAGATGACATTTTCAGAGTTGCAACCTTCAGCATATAGAAGTGCAAAAGTATTTTTATTTAAAAGTAGTCAATGCAATAATTTTGGAAATTCAGACATTTGACATTTTGTTTGGGCATCCATCACAGACTATACATACACTGAATAAAGTCCTATTTCATAATCATTTCATAGTCATCATGCAAAAGTTTGCATGATGTAAAAAAAATTCCACTTCGATAGGGGCAAAAAGTAATCTCTTCTGTGTATTTTTTACCTTAGTTTGCAGAAGGTAAAAGTAAAAAAAAAAACCAAACCCAAAAACAAATACAAAGAAACCCCCCCCCCAAAATACAATCAACCAAACAATATAACAACTAAAACCTAAAAACAACTTGTAAGCATTTAAATTCCATAGATGATTAAAAGTTCTAGAATGACAACTAATTAACTTCATATTCCCATTTGAGGAAGGAGTAACATTGTGATCCAGCTGGTTTGCTCTAACCTTCTTAGTCCCAAGAAAAGCACAAAAAGAAGTCAGTAGAAGTGACAGAACCCCAACACCAGTGCCAGGCCACCATGTATGGCCAATGCCTGGTGACACAGAGGCATTAACCCAGCTTTGGCTCATGCAGAAGGCAGAACTACAATTGTAGCAAGAGGATTTTTATTCCATAAAGTGTACTCCAAATGATGAATGGAGTTTGCTGAAGTTCAGTTCTCAATAAAATGTTGCTCAACAGCTTTACAATAATTAGAGGGGGGGAAAAAGGATAATATTTCATGTGTTATTTAATACAAATTAATTTTATATTAGTTTGTTGGTATTTTTTAAATTCTTAGGCTCATGGTAATTTGTTTATACTTTTTAATGAGACCCCTGAATCTTCACACTGATACTGTGGCCGGTGGCAACATTACAGAGATTCTGATTACCCTTTAAAAGAGATGGGATTTTGAAAGGCTAGGCAAAGGACATGGAAATAAAGCCTTTTGTCTGTGGTTCAGTGGAGATTCTGGAGGCTGCTGAGGATGTGAGATAAGGAGGGGAGGCAGCCCTCCAAGCACCTGAACATATGACCTGAACATCCCTTGCAAGTGGCGTGGTAAGTGGTTCAATTTCAACCATATGACATCTTCATTTCCAGTTCTGTTTCTGGGACACATCTTTGAAAGAGAATTCCCCTGAAAGCCAATTGGATGAGCTTGAAAGTGCATTGTTCACCTGGAAAATTTGCATGAAAATGACTACATTATCTATGTTCTATATTCTCCACTAATATAGTCTGCTATTATTTCAGTGGAGAGACCACAACTTGACCACACTAAGCCATGCAGAATTAGGGATCTGTATCTCTCCTGAACTTTTGTAAATTATATTTCCTTTAGAAAATGTTATGCACAGAAGTATAGATCTGTCAAGATATTTCTGCATTTCTTCCAGAAAATAAACCTTGACAATTGTAAACCTCTGAGGAGGGAATGATACTCAGTGAGAAAGATGAAATGCAGCATTGAGGCTTATTCCTGCACCTTCTGCTTATTCTTGAGAAGGTACTTGATATTTCATGAGCTTTTTCACAAGGTGGAATTTCTATTCCATTGTCTGCACAGCCTTCATGGGAAAGAATTCCTTACCTTTCTCAAGAAATCAGTGTAAAGTGAAAATATGAGCTTCTTAAATGCTCCTAGAGAAGCTGGTTGCCTTTGTTAATTAGTGAGTGGTTCCTTATCAGTGCAGGGAATGGGAAAGCAGCTTATCTTAATCTAACTCAATAACTTCAGAGGAACTTTATTTTTTTTAAGATAAAGCAATCTCTAAAGGAAAAGCACAATAAATAAAAATTGCAATTCCTACACATGCCACCCTTACAAAACTGTTTTGAAAGATTTCTCATGTTTACCTGGTCAAAACAATATTGTTTTATAAAGTATGTTAATTTTTTAATTACTTATGCTCTTAAATAGCAAATCATATCTCATCCTATTTTTTCTAACTCTAATCCTACCAGCTACCTTCAAAAGAGGGGTTTTTAGACCCCTCTTAGACCATTTAAATTTTTAATCTTTTCATCAGATCCAAAAGCTTGCTGTCCCTACTTCTGGACTTCTCTTCAAAGAGCTATGTTTAAAAATGTGTTCATTTTAGTCCTGTCATTATTCCATCACCACCTTCAATGATGTGGGTTTGTTTCTTAATTCTTTGACATTGGGCATATTCTCCATCTTCTGGAATACCATAGAGAAGTTTTTTCAATCAAATACTTACATCAGAACCTGTCACTGAAGGAATTTATGTGTGAGTTGCTTCATAAGGCACTTTATTTCAAAAAGCTGCCTTCCAGATAATATTTTCATCTTGGGAACCAGCATATTTGGGAGTGTGTATTAGTTGGGATTTTTTAAAAACATATGAAATATAAACTCATCTTTCAGGAACTATGTCTTTTTCCAAGTCTTAAAAGCCATTCAGCTGTGTGTTTTCCATAGTAAAAAGAGCAGATCAGTACGGGTACAACAAAACATGTTGTTTTTTCATGAGATCTTCCTATATTAAAGAAGGTTGCTTTTAAGGTAAAATTATATAATACTATAGTAAATTCATGCAAAAAAGCAAGTAGCATGAAATATGTGAATAAAATGACCTGAAAATATGTGTAAGGTAACATCTTACTAAATGAACTTTAAAAATCAATAATTACAAGGGCCAAGAGAAGAATGGCAGAAACACCTGACTAAATCCATTGAGTGGACAACAAAATACAAGGTGAATGAAAGACTGTCAGTAAACACAAGGTTATGTGTACAGGCAGAAAGCATCCCAACTCTACTTATGAAAAGGGAGGTGAAGGCAAGTGTCTATTACCATTGTCAGTAAACACAAGGTTATGTGTACAGGCAGAAAGCATCCCAACTCTACTTACAAAAAGGTGAAGGCAAGTGTCTATTACCACTTCTGAAGCAGGATTTTGGGGCTGCAAATCTAAAAAAAGCATGATCTTCTTCCTTTTTTAGGCCTCTTTATAATACTAGAAGGCCACAATTAAGAAAAGGCTCCCTCAAACATTTTCCTCTCCAGGCTGAACAACCCCAGCTCTCTCAGCCTGTCTTCAGGAGAGGTGCTCCAGCCCTCTGATCATCCTCAATGGTGTCCTGTGGACCTGCTCTAACAGGTCTACATCTTTCTTGTGCTGAGGAGGACCCCAAAGACAGATGCAGAAGTCCAGGTGAGGTCTCACAAGGTAGAGTAGAAGGAGAGAATAACCTCCCTCAGCCTGATGATCACTTCTCTTTTGATGTAGCCTAGGATATCATTAGAATTCTGGGATGGGAGTGCACACTGCTGACTCACGTCCAGCTTTTCACCCATGACAGCCCAGAAGTCTTCCACAGGGCTGTTTCTATGACTTCTTCTCCCCATCTCTACTTATATCAGGGATTGGGCCAACCCAGGTGCAGCACCTGGCACATGGATTTTTTTAATTTCATGAAGTTCTCTTGGGCCCAATTCTCAAGTTTATCCAGGTCCCACTGGATGGCATCCCATCACACCTGGCACATGGATTTTTTTAATTTCATGAAGTTCTCTTGGGCCCAATTCTCAAGTTTATCCAGGTACCTCTTGATGGCATCCCATCCTTGTGTTGTGTCAGCTGCACTGCTCAGGTTTGTGTCATCTCCAAACCTGCTGGGGATGCATCAATCCCACTGTCTGTGCCATTGATGAGGACACTGAGGAGCAGCGGTACCAGCAGAGAGTCCTGACAGACATCGCTTGTCACCAGCTCCCACCTGGGCACAGAGCACAACCCTCTGGTGGCATCCATCCTGCCAGTTCCCTATCCACTGAATCAAATACAAGTCTGTGTCTCTCCAATTTGGAGATAAGAATATGATGTGGGACCATATCAAAAGCCTTACAGAATTCTAGATAGATGACATCCGTTGGCCTTTCCATCCTGATTGTTGCCATCACTCCACCACAGAAGGTCACCAGATTGGTCAGGCACAATTTGCCCTTCGTAAAGCCATGCTGGCTGCCTCAGAACACTTCCTTGTCCTTTATGTGCCATGGTGTATCTTCCAGGATTGTCTGCTCCATTATCTTCCCAGACACAGAGAGGCTCACTCATCTATAGTTCCACAGATCTTCCTTCTCTTTTCCAAAAGTGGAGTGATATTTCCCTTTTCCAGTCACCAAGGACTTCACTTGACCACCATGACTTTTCAAATATGATGGAGAGTGGCTTGGAAACAATAGCAGTCATCTCCCTCAGGGCCTTGGTGGCCTAATCAGGTGTTATCAACAGGTGGCTCTTCAGGTTAAGTGGTCCTGAACCTGCTCTTTGCTTATAGTGGGAAGGACTTCACTTCCCCACAGACTCTGTCTATGGAGGGAAAATTTGTGTTCAACTGGAGTTGAAGACGGCCAGAACTTTGGGGGACAATAAATGGAGCTTTTTCCAAAAGTATTAATGGCAAAAGGCAGTGTAGAAATTACGTCAGCCACTTACAGGATGTGGATGGTCAATCTCACAAACAGGGACATGGACAAGGCAGAGGTGTTTAACGCATTCTTTGTCTCTGTTTTCAACACAGGTGAGAGACCAAGGAGGTCTCAGTGCCCTGAGCTGGAGGACCACAGCTGTGAGAAAGATCAATTTCCTGTTGACCCTGAACTTGTGCAGGATCTGCTGGCAAATGTTGTCCCAGTTTTTAAGAAGGGCAGGAAGGAGGTCCTACAGGCCTGTAAGTCCCACTTCAGTGCCCACTAAAATAATGGAAAAATATTATTCTGGGAAGTACTGAAAACTGTCTGGAGGACAATGCAGTCATTGCACCCAGCACTACTTCATGAGAGGAAAGTTTTTCTTGTCAAATATAATTTCCTTCCAGGACAGGGAAACCCATCCAGTTGATGTGATGGTTTTGGATTACAGCAAAGCTTTCAATGCTGTCTTTCTCAGGACCCTTCTGGAGAAGATGCCCAGCCCACAACTGGATAAACACATCATATGGTGGGTGAGCAGCTGGCTCACGGGTCAGGCACAAAGGGCTACAGTGAATGGGGTGACATCAGACTGATATGACCTGTCACTGGTGGGGTTCCACTGGGCTCCACAGGGCTCCATCTTTGGCTCACTTCTCTTGAACATCTTCATAAATGACCTGGATGTGAGACTGGAAGAAATACTAAGCCAGTTTGCAGATGACACTAAATTGGGGGTAGCTGTCAATTCCCACGAGGGCAGAGAGGCCCTGCAGAGAGACCTGGATAAATTACAGGGCTGGGAAATCACCAGGTTTAAGTGGGATGTCAAGAAAAGGACACCCAGAGGGCTGTTGGGCATTGGAACAGGGTCCTCAAAGAAGTGGTCACAGCACCAAGCCTGACAGATTTCATGAAGCATTTGGACAATGCTCTCAGGCACATGGTGTGATTATTGGGGTGTCTTGTGCAGAGCCAGGAGTGGGACTTTATGATCCTGATGGATTCCTTCCAACTCAGGATATTCTATAATTCTACAATTTTAAGCTGAAAAGTAGCAGAACCCAAGATAATTTTTCTGATATAACCCTAAGACCTCCCACTCCTTTAACTGTATTCATTAGAGGATGCTTGAAACCTCCCTGAAACATGCCATTCTTATTTCAGTGTAAATACAGCCTGTTGCTGAATACTAAAAAATAAACACCTGCTAGATATATTTCTCCTGAAACAAAAGAAGTATCTGACCTTTATTGGAATAGTATGTGTCAAGTTTACTAGAAATTGTTAAAATAACTAAGTCATGGCAGTTTTGTAAAGTTTCTGCCAAGTAGTCCTTAATAGTTACCACTAGAAAACTATTAATAATACAAAGTAACAACAATTGATGCCTAAATATTTCTGTGTTCAGTTACCTCACATTAGCAAAAACTCATTTCTAATTTAGAGGTTCCATTCTTTAGCCACGGAAGACCATGTGATCTGTACCTGTCCCTCACAACACTGCCTATTTGTCATATGTGTCTTTGGTTTAAGCAGATCACCAGTACTCTCTTGCTGAAAACATTCAGATGTTTGACTGATATTGTGCCAAGAACTTATCTCAGATAAGGGGCAAAACAAAAGCTCTTAAAGTACTGAGATATTTCTGAGTGAAAGAGCTTCTCAGCAAAAAAGGTCTGGAAATACAAGACTCAAGAGTATTCATTGTCCCCACATAAAACAGGGGAATAACTTAAGCCTCTTTAATTTTTTTTCAGTGAGGTTTGCAGCCAAAAATATACCTCAAATCACCTTTTAACTACAGCTGTTAGATGGAGGCTTAGAACATTCACTTCTGAGCAACTTTCAGAGACAACATACCCCAGGCTCCTTCTTGCATAAGTTCCCTTTCTCTGATAGAAAATCCTTCTTGGGTTCCTATCTATTTTATCATGTCACCATGAAAGTAAGGATAAAGTTTTAGCTCATTTTTTCTAGACAAAATTAAAGGAGGGATTGTTATTGCAGTGTGGATGGCCTGGCCCTTGCCAGTGATTATGAAGGAAATAGGTGCTCTGGGACCTATGTCCAAAAGTGAGATGTGTGGCAGACAGGTGGCTGGTAGTACAAGGTACTCAGTCAGGTCCCTCATTCAGCAGAGACCAGATACTTAAATGCACACACACATAAATGTACAACTCACAATGAATGTGTCATGCCTTAAGGGATCTGTCCTGATTTTTTCCCTGAATACCTTAATTGTTCTCACAAGAAACCAAGAACAGTTGCCATCAGCGTATCAGTTCAGTCACTATTCAAACGGAAAAGCTTTCCTTTAGACACCTTTGACACACTTTCTTAAAACAGGGAGTAAGTAAACACCAGGACAATTTTATAAGGCTGGCTTCTTTTTATATGTTGCTTTTTCTTTAGAAAATGTCTCCATAGGGTTATACGTCATGGTACACAAGTAGATCTTTAAATCATTTTGTGGCCTCTGAAACGCATAAAGCAATTAAGGTGCTTCACATTTCTCTAGCCTGTGTTTACTGACTGCATCTTGGCAATGAATATGTTGTTTCCATTGATATTTCTTTGGTAGTTAGTAAGTTAAATGTTTGTTGGCTATACTTCCTTGTAAAAAATTTTCCAGAGAGAATCTCATCAATTTTCTAGTGAAGGTTAAGCATGGTGGTAACAAAAATTCTAGATTTTTCCTAGATTTTTAATTTTCAATTTATCTTCCAGTTGGAAAACTGGAAGGATCTTTTATTAGGGAAAAAAAACCACAACCAAAAAAAACCCAAAAAACAAACAAACAAAAAAAAACCCACACCAAAAAAAAAAAAAAAGCAGAAAAACAAATCTGCACAAGATAACAGACAGAGCTTGCAAGGAACATAAAAGATTTTCTCCAAAGGTTAATAACAGTCTATTTCTTTGAACTATTATGTACTATCACAGTCTACATCCTTTCCCAGGAAAAGAAAAACTGCAAAAAATAAACTAACATTAGGGGAGAATTTAAGTACTGGTCTTCTCTATGTGAAGTTCACTGTTTTCAGATATGATTCTGGCCCTTTTGGCAGGTTCAGCTATAAAGATGCCCAAACTAAAGTCCCAAATGAAAACACCTACAAATCACACTAGTTCATATGTTCATATGTTTACAGATAAATTAATGCTTTGTAAGCCTGGGCTGGTTATACCTCCAAGGGTTAATATATCTTGTAAAAGCATTGTCCTCTGAATAGAAGTTTACCTGTGAAGCATTGCCCAATTGTACTTTGCTCCATCTCTTCACCTTTTCAGCATTTAATGCCTTCCAAAGTACTGCATGTGCCTGTTTCCAGAGTATCCTGCTCACATGGTTACTGATTAACCTATGAGTTCACTTAAAAGATTATCCTGAGACCACATACCTCCAAGGCCTTTGTGGCTTTTATTAACAGAATGTGATTTGCCCTTGAATATCACAATCCAGATACGGTTGATTATGCAGCTCTGAGCACATTGTTTTCAATTTCTGGAAGTGTGTGAAAAATAGCTAATTGTCCACTATATAAAGATTTCATGTATTACAGCAATGATTGGTTGATGTAACTTCTGTTATCTCAAGCAAAAAAAAACCAAAAAAAACCTGCTGTTCAGATGTGTGGGCAGCCTAGATCTCCATTATGAAAAGAACATCAAATGGTCATTAAATTTTAAGATCAAAATCTGTCCATTACAGACAGAGCACGTACAATGCTTTACTTTTTAAAATGTTCTTAAAATTGTTGTTTATGTCCACTCAGCCCAATTTGAAAACATAATATTGTTTTGCATCTTGCTGTTTATCTATTAATTAGTGGTTTTAAAATCCCCAAAAGCACTATCAAATATATTGACAGAAAGAAATGCCACTCTTAGATTCAAGAAATTACAGTGACTTGCCAAAGTAAGTGGAAGAACAACATAGCTGTTTGATAAGTAGATAAGTTTGTTGCTTACAAAGCAGCAAGCAGAATAACAACATTGTGATCATAAGTCCCCTCTCCATTATAATATTTATTCATATTTTGTGAAGTGGTAAGCCCATGGCTACTGGTCTGCTAAACTTCAACTTGAACACATCTGTCTCTCCCATATTAACTCCTCGCATGGTGCCTCTGTCTGGCTGCTGAGTTTCCATTACAGTATGCTGGGGAAACTGGTAATGGAGGCAACTGTGCATTCCTTGTTTTGCTTCTGTTATTTAATACCCTTCCTGATCATGTTTTCTTCAGGGTCAGCCTCAAATCAGACCTCACATAGCCTGATGTGTAGCTATCTGTGCCTTCCAGCTGCTAGGCACCTGACTCGTGTCTCCTCTGTATGGCTTCTTAGTGAACAGAGTCAGAATGAACTATTGTCCACAATCAGACTATGTGGACTCACATTTCCTGTGCTGCTACCTTTTCCAATCAGCTATGCAACTGATTGTAAGGCAGCAGAAAATACTGCTATCATCTGCAAGATGATAGAAGAGGTATTAACAAGGGGGCTGCACACTGAAGCGCCCTAGTGATACGCGTGTAATGCCACATTACAGTGAAACCAATATGTCACAAAATTGAACAGCATGTGGAAAGCAGAATTTGTATTTAAACATAAAGATTTATAATAAGCATTAAGTTAGTACTTAAGGTCTTATCACTAAGTTAAGCTGCTAAGCAATAATTGTTATCACTGTCAAGGGACTGTCATTGAAAGCTAACTAATGCTAATGGATTATCACTCATGCAAGTTAAGAGTGATCCGCAACATAGATTTGCAGCACTGAGGTTTTTGTGCAAAAAGCTATAAAAGTAAATGAATAATCACAGAACCAGAGGGTGCTTTAGACTGCAAAGTACTTTCAAAGATCACCTAGTTCAACCCCTTGCCAAGGTTCTATGATCCATAATCTGTAGGGAGGGACACTGTCTTCTGAAGCTGAGACATTCTAGATGTACAAAAATGCTATGAAGTGTCAGCAAAAAAAACCCAGTTAAGACATGTGAGTGTGTTTATGTGTGCTTGGGTGCATGATGGGGGGATTTAAAAACAGAAAACATAGTAGCTTGAGCCTTGAACATTCAGAGTTTTCAATTCAGGACTCCTACAGTGAATATGCCAAGTATCCAAGCAAGTTACGAATGAACATAAAGAATAAATTAAATTTACACTTCTCTATGGGATAAACTACAGTTGTAATGAGATGTTCCAAGGAAACACTAGTACTTACTTGAAATGTTCAGGAGTACATGTAATTTTGAAACATGAAAAAAAAAAATAAAAAGGCAGGCTATAAAGCAGAATACATGAAGTTTAATTGGCTTACTTTAATACAACTGAAGTCAATTCTGCTTGAAATTAATTTTTTTATCTAAGATCTCAAAATGTGATACCTTATTTTAATGATGACATATGTTTCCATTTACATATGAAAAATGTAAATATTAACAATCCTGCAAAATACCCTTGAAGCAGAATTATTGAAATGCCATGGAAAAGAAGATATTCAGCATAAGTAATTGTAAGTCTTGTGGAAATACATGTTTGTTTTCAAAGACAGTACTGCTTAACATAGTTTAAAAATAATAATTTAAGTATTAATTAAAGATCTTCCTTACAAAACCAGCATAAAATAAGCAAGCAATCTCTACCTTTCTTTTATCTCAGGTACTTAAAAAAACAAAAGAAAAATTGAAGGGAACAGAACTGATTTCTGTTTACCTTCACAGACTAGAGGTACCAGTGGGACTGATTTTGTCAAATGTCATCTTGTTTTAGTGGGTTTGAAGTCTTTTATAAACTTTGCCTGCTCAGCCCAGATTTTCCAGTTTATAAGTCATGCAGAAAATTTTTCCCCAGGTTGAATATTTATTAACTACCATCCTCTTCTTCTCAGACAATAGTAAACAATGCCAAGAGAGTCAATTCTTAAAAAGCAGCAATGAGACAGTATGGAGGAACTAATGGCAGACTTTCCAGAGCTGGTAACCCTGGAAAAAATGAAGCATTGCCTCCTTCTTTTGTCACCCTTACTTGCTTTCTTGCAAGCAAAGATGAAAGACTCCAATGCAACAAGTTACTTCCCTGTGCTGCTACGTGGGTGGCCACAGGCATGTGAGTTGAAAGATAAAAGACAATTTGCCATCAAATTTTTGTTGGTACTTGCTTTCTTTATGTATGGAAGGTTGCAAAGATCTGATTACTGAACTGATTTTGTCAGGCTATGCAACTCATATGCACACCCCCCCCCAAAAAGCACAGGGTGACAACAGCACGAAGGACACATCCCAGATAATATCCTGTCCTGGCTGCACCCGCCCAGAGCACTGGGCCCATAGCACAAGCCCAGTGAGGAGCCCAGTGGCAGGATGGCAGGCAGGAACTCAAAACAAGGCTTCCTGAGAAACAAACCACCTTGCCATGGCTCTCCCAGGGCTGTCACAGGACCAGTCACACTCTTGTCTGCATCCAGCAGGAAACCCATTACTAGCCATCAGGAACACCTGCAGGCCATGTTTCTCACTCTCTCTTACAGATTGGTGTCACTGAGAGAATTTTGGCTGTTTTGATCATGGGATAGTCCCTATGGCACCAGACCTGATGCAGACAGGTTGGATTCACCTGTATGAAAGGGAGGAAAGGATTCTATCCCATGAGCTGTCAGCACTGACTGAGCAGCTTTAAAGGGGGAAAGAGACAAGACCAGGCTCATTAGAGATGAGCCTGGGGTGACTCGCCTGTGTTGGAGTGGCACGGACAGCCCAGCTGAAGTGCATCTGCACCAATGCACCCAGCACCGGTAACAACTATGGAAGCCAGTGGCAGCAGGAAGCTGTGATGTGGTTATCACCATGGGAATGTGGTGGGATGACTGGAGTGCTGCAGTGGATGGCAACAAGCTCCTCAGAAGGGACAGGTGAGGAAGGAGGGGCTGTGGGGTGGCTCTGCACACTGGGGAGGGTTTTGGCTGCACAGAGCTCAGGGACAGTGGGGATAAGGCTGGGTGCCTGTGGGTGACAGTCAGAGGGATGGCCAGCATGGCAGAGATCCTGCTGGGAGTCTGTCACAGACTGGAATCAATCACAGAGGTGTTGATTCTTGGAGAAGTAAGGAAGAGAATCAGCAAAATACTTGGACCTTGGACTTCCAGAGGGTGGACCTTGGCCTGTTCAGGGCACTGGTTCAGAGAGTCGCCTGGGGTTTGTCTATGAGGACAGAGGAGTCCCAGCCAGCTCTGTGTGCCTGTGTATGTGTGTTTGTGTGTGCATGCAACACCCAGCAGCCCGTGTGATGCTGCAACCTCAGGCTGTGTTAGCAGCTCGGGAGACTGACATCAAGGGATGGTGGCTGGTCAGACTCAGGGTCTAAGAGAACTGCCAGAGACAGACATGTCATCCACAAATGTATATTGTCACTCATTGAGCCCCATCCTACTGCCCTGGAGAGGGCAGTAGAATGACACCCTCAGTGTAGTCTGTGTCTCT
This sequence comes from Passer montanus, assembly GCF_014805655.1. Lineage (NCBI taxonomy): Eukaryota > Metazoa > Chordata > Aves > Passeriformes > Passeridae > Passer > Passer montanus. The sequence continues at coordinate 3,288,756 of NW_024370152.1, read as the reverse complement.
GTGAGGACTCCAGGTGTCTGCCTGGATGTCTGTACTGGCAGGTATGTGGTGTGTACATACACTCTATGTGCTTCTACCTTCTGGAAACCCATCTCCAGCCACACTGCTGGTTGGACACAGAGGCCTTGCCTCTCACAAGCCTATTACGGAATTTGGATTCAGCTCCTGGATTGATTTTTTTTTTCCTCAAAAAAGTCTTCTAATTTGTTGGGGGTTTTGTCTCAAACAATGCCAGGTGAGCAGTATGGTCTTGACCCAGAGATGATTTCAATGCATATATGAGGAGGCCCATCAGCCTCAGGTGGTCTGTGTAGATGCAAAGTGCATGTCTCCATAAAGTGGCAAATATTCAGAGTTTGGGTCATCACTTTAACCAGCTATTGAGTTTTGGAAGCAAATATATAATGTATTCCTATTTATTAGCAGGATTTGATATGCAGGAAACACAAGCATATTTTATTTGAAAATAGTCAGAATTTGTGCTGCCATTTCCACTGGAGGAATATTTAAAAAACACATTCTTCTGATGATTTGCAGCTGTCTTTAACTTCGTGTTTGAAGCCACTCCTGGCTGATGTCTTTGTCTTTTGTGATTATAACTCCTAAAGTTCGACAGCTTTCTTTTTTTGCTGGGATTTATCCCCATATGCTCTTCTAGAAAGCAAGTATTGCCTTTCACCCCACTAGTTTAAAAATGTCAACCATTTAAAAATTATGTTCACACTGAATATTTGGCTGGTGCCTGGGATTACTAAATTTTTACATCCAAAATAAGACACAGCCAGACACCAGCCCTTCATTTGGTAAATAATGGCTAACAAATAGAAAACAGTGAGGAACAGCTACCCAAGCCATCTGTCAACTGTGGCCAACTGAGGTCTCCATTTTAACACAGCTAGATCTAGCCAGACTGGACCTTTTACTGTATTGCTGAATACAGGAAGCAAATAATGCCTGCCTAGCAACTTTCTAGGCTCCCTTTTCACTGATCCTTGAATACTATTGATTTTTTTTTCCAAGGATGCAATGTGGTAATGCGGATGTGACCTTTCTGTCTTACAGAACAGCAGTAGATAACAGTCTGTAGAGAAAAGTCTACTCCATCAGGTTTTAAAAAGAGTAGAAGAATAATTGAATCTTTGCAAGGTTGCACATAACAATTAAAAGAATGTAACTAGAATTTTCAGGGGAAAAAAAAGCTTTGGGTATTAATAAAAATTGTTAAATAATAATAATTATTCTGAGAGAATGTAATTGCTTCTGTTCATTCCACACATTATTCAGGAAAGTGAAGACTATTTTCCCTAGGGAAAAAAAACTTTAACTCAATAAAGACTGTGGAAACAGTGAAAGATCTTGAGGATTTGAGATGACTGGTAATAAAGAGTTATTTTAGCTTCTCTAAAGGAACACATGGTGAAACTTGCATTTTTTGAAATGGCTAATCTCTTTGCAAGCAAGGGGATTAGTTATGAGTTAATCAAATCATTAACCCAAATAAACTGGTGTCATAATCTGGATTCCAGAATTAAATCCTCAGAAAAACAGGAGTATCAGGAGAGTGATGTCCAGCAATTTCAATGATGAGATGAGTGGCCAGTGGAGAGATATCTCATGTGCCTCTCGGCTACAGAACAAAAGGTGACATGAAAAAAAAGTCAGCTTGAATAATAGGAACACATACTTGTGAAAGGGCAAATATTTTAATTAACATTTACTGGTGTGCATATGCAGGTAATAGACTTAAAATACTGATCACTTAGAAGGACCAGTGTCACATTGGAGCTGACCTGAAGCTGCCCCCCAAACTCAACCAGCCTAGAAGTAAAAGCAAGTCCCTGGGTGAACAAGGATACATTGGACTCAAATCTACACAGGGACCCTCAGCCAATGTCATGCAGCCCTAAACGCAGATGTATCACTGGCCAGAGAGCTAGCTGGTCCACACTGACCTCAGCCAATCACATGTAAGGGAGGGAAACTTGAAGCTCCTACAAAAGGAGCTGTGAGAATAAACTCAAGGCTGTTTGTCACAAGGACCTTCAAGAGCTGTGTAATTTGTATGTCTCTGATGAACAACCCCACCATAACAGATCAGTCCAAAACAGAGTAGTTTGAAATATCCCACATTTTTCAAACAACTGAAATTTCTAAAGAATCTAAAAAAAGTTATTTCCCTTATCTGCAAAGTGAAGGTTTTCAATACATTCTAGTATGTATTCAAATCCAAATTACATTTGAAAATACTAATATTTTCTACTGCATTTTTTCTATTGCTGTTCAGAAACAGGTTGTGGTGTGAGACAAGCAATAGAATACTGACCCATATTTTACCTGAATACCTGCAAAAACCCTGCTAGGAAGAATTAGTCTCTGCACATACATGTTTTCTTTCCACTTTTTATGCACTCAGAAATTTTTCTTTGTTGACTTTTATTCCAGTAAGGAATGATCTCTTCTTGTTCCCTACAGAGGCAAGGAAAAGAGAGGACATTTTCATTGAAGGTACTAATGGGAGCAGAGGGTTGTATCAGGCATCAACAATAGTGGGGTTTCTCTAAGAACCTTATTTTTTGTGAATGTCACTATAAAGTCACTTCCTATTTTTTCCTCACTTCACATAAATTTCTTTCTGTAGACAAATTAGATGTGTAAGTACTGCATGCCAGTGCTAAAGACTGTATGACACCACTGGCACTTGGATTTAAATTCTGTTATTCTTCTGTTTAATGCATAATTGCACATCCTGGATTTCTGACATTCAATGACAAAATTCCCTATAAGATTTAAAATATGATACACCTCTATGATAGCAGAAATTCTTACCACTCCTATGCCAACGTTAAGGTTTGGCTACAGTGATTTCCTCTTCTATATATCACAGAAGTTTTGAAGGATCATCTTAAATCAGCATATTACAAAAAGAGTATGGTGCTGTGCCCAAATTTGTGCACAAATTCCACTTTGTCACCAGATTCTTTTTGTGAATTAATGAGTGTTCTTCAAATCAAAAGGTCAGGAGGTAAGCAATGTGTTGAGCAGTCATCTCCTATGTATTAGCTTGGGAGAACAGACAGCAAGAACTTTCAGAACTACAAGAGGCAGGAATTCAGCCCTTAACAACCTTTTTCCGAAGGCATGTAATTCAGAAAGCCTGATTGCTGTCTCTGCTCAGTCATCAGAATAACAGGTGTGGCAAAAGCTATTTCAAAAGCTGTTTGGATGTCATATCTCAGTCCACTTTATGTGGCATCTGTCACAGACACACTTTTGCACCAGCAGCTGGACTACAGCTGTCCCAAGTTTCCTGGTGCAGCTGTGCAGCACTGGTGCAGGATCACCAAGGGAATGGTGATCTATCTGAACCTATCTCAAATCAGGCTGGCCTCCGTGACTCCTATATGTATGTCAGTGTAAAGCCATAATGAAGGCACACATGGAGAAAATTTGAGGTCTCTATTCGATACTGGTGATGTTAAAAAACTTGCTCTAAACTCTATTTGAAGCACAAGTTAAAAATTCTGCAGAAACTATTTCCCATGTCATGAAAACTACTGATAATGAGCAGTAGGAACATAGACTTATCTACATTAACTAACCTATCTAGCAGAAAAAGAGTCACATTCAAACAATTTTAACCACCTTTATATTACTGTCTTTCAATACTATACTGCATATCCCTGCCAAGTGTGGTGTTTTGTTACACATCCTAATCTTCTACCACAATGCATTACAAGAAATGTTTTCAGTTATTACTCTTTGCAAGCTCAGAACAGGTTTTTCACAGAGGAAATTACTTCAGCACAGCACTTCAGCATTTGTTAGTCAGTCTTCCATTGAGAATACATAGATTTTAGGCAATTAATAACAGGGAATGCAGATATTGCTGCTCTTCTTTCCATATGCAGAATATGAAATACAGATTTTTTAACAAGAAAACATGTTTCTGTAAGGACATCACATTAGCTGTTCCCATCAGAAAATACACTATGTAAACTTGCTATATGCTACCCAGCTGTTTTAAATTAATGATAATATGAACATAATTTTTAATATTAGTAAAATATACTAAAATGTGCCATCTGGAATGAACTTATGGCACTTTTTATAGGAGAAACCACGTTTCACAGATACATGATTAGAGGGAAGCATTTAATATAATACAGTGACATCCACAAATCATGACTTCTCAGGAAAATTTTCTAACCCCGTCTCACTTTACAGACAGGAGATTAGTAGATCTTCAGTATTTGGAGGTCTTTGGATTGTCATTCAGTGCTGGGCTCAACTCCTGCAGACTGAGTATCCTCCTGAGTACTTATTAAAATAAAATAACTGTCTAAAACAATAAAACTGATGTTCTTTAGCTTTTCAGTTTCAGTCTTCTGCTTGACCTTCAGATAATTATGAGATGTTTATCACCGAAGAGGGAAGAGTGGTTCCATAGCAGACTTTAGCCTCTTCTCCCTTTAATATGACCCCAGGAGAGAGATGAAAGCATTCAACTACTTCTGTTTCCTAGGAAGAAACCTCCTATTTTGCTCTCACAGGCTTCCTGCAATGTTTCTGTGGGGTGACTGACACTATGCATTACCAAGGTCTGTCTCCTGGAGATGGCAAAAGCTGCTCTGAGCCTTTGGATAGTCCTGGCATTGACCCTTCTTGTCACCTCCAGTCTCTGCCACCCATGGATCACGTAGATCACTGTTATCAGCACCAACAGAGCTGACTGTTGCTAGCAAACAACACAGTAATCAATACATTCCTTGGAAATAAAAATTTTTACTAGGAACATCCAGTGGGATTATTCAACATGACAAACTCCCAAGATCTTCAATGCCTGAGTAGAAATACAAGGAAACTGAACAATGCCACCATGCACATACACACACAAACAGAAGATAGATAATGGCTGAAATTACTCTAAGTTTATGGGTTTTAAGCTATCCAGAGACCTAAAGTGGAAACACTGATGCCACAAGTTGACTAAACACTTTGCTAAACAGTTAGCTTATTCCCATTAGCAAAGATTCCTACTTTATGAAGTTTTCCCTGTCTGCAATACCTCAATTAATGTCCCTTTGAAATTATTAACATACCAAATGAAATCCTTACATTCTGAATCAAAATCTGAAGGTCGGAATGCCATAACACAGGTAATACTTGCTTGGGAACATCAGTGCCAAGTATGTGGTGATCTTCAGTCTTTCTCCAACACCTTCTCCTTCTTTTTTATTTGGTAGCAGTGGGATAGAGGCAATGACTCGTGTGACCTGCTCAGTTTTTGAAAATTAAGGTATGTAACTCTGTATTAACAATGTTCCAGCTTCCTAACAGCCCCATGCAAAAAAAGAAGCAAGCCAGTAATAATTAGAAAACTTTTTCTTTTCCATTTTGCCTTTGCACTTCACCATCTATTCTCTATTAACTGCTCTCTTCATTTGTTTGCTCAATCTTCTCTCTTGAGCAGATAAAAAGGTTTCATTAAAGTAAAGCCTAATGCTGTCAGTGGCAGGAGAGCTGCCAACCCTGGTGGTTTTCATAAGTCTATTAAGCTGACCTAAGCATGCTAATACTTAATAAATTCCCTCCATTCACAGCAGTCCTTTGCAAATATCCTTTTATCTCATAAGGAAAACTAGGTTATGCAATTCAAATGAGTAATAAAGGACCAGACCCCACACTTTGGGGTATATTTATGTATACACACAGTTGCATCGAAGAGGAGCAGCAGACATACCATCAACGGCAACCTCTCCTCAACCGCAAGTACTGGTTGAGATTACAGAAAGGGCTAACGACAACTCGATGATAGCATTCCAATTACTAAGATGAAATTGGCACTGGATAAACAAAACAGATCTTTTTTTCATGGATCTCCTTCAATAGTTCATTTGCTGAGCAGATTTTCTAAACCTATTTGAAGGACATCTGCTATACCTATTCAGTACATTTTCTCTCTAGTTTATCCAGCAAGCAAAAAAACCCCAAACCCCAGATTCTAGAAATCACTGCCATCTTCTGCCATTACCAGTTAAAGTGGTAAAAAACCACTCTGAAGAACAAGTGGAGTACAAATCACTACTAGTCAGCATCACCCCTTACCAAAGGAAAAGCCTTGAACGTTATTTGTCACTATTCAGTGCTCCAGAGATCCAGGAATCACTTTTTAATTCAAACAAAGCTTTTAAAGCAACAATCTAGCCTTCATCTCTTCCCTAAGAGAAAAACAGTCCGTAGCAGTAGAAAATTACTGGTTGGAATTCCCCCCAGAAAGGCTAATGTAATTGTTCAGACAAAGTAATAAATATGGGGGCAGGGCATGGAGCTGAGAGAGGGTTTCCTATGTCTAATAGGAAACGTCCTCAATAACCAGCAGGATTTAAGCGAACATGTGCCTGATAGCTACTAACAGGCAGCTGCAAAAATTATGGTGGAATGCTCTCACAGCATAATTTCTTCAGCCATAACAGAAAACATTGGCTTACAATAGCTGATCTTTTATTCATTCTCTGTTTTCAGAGAATGCAAAGGTTACTGGAAACCCTACTCAGTTTGGTTCATGCACATGGAAATATGAAAAAAGGACCAGGGTTCTGTGAATAAACAGGATCACATTTTAAATTCGAAACCAAAACTGTCCTAATAAGAAAAAAATACTCATCTTTGTAAGGATTTAGCAGATTAAAACTAATCACACACGTCTCTTGCCATACTTCATGCAGCATTTATATATCAGCTACTGCAGTGAGGTAAACAATGTATTAGCAACCTTGCACAGAACAAGAACTCCTTCCTACAAGGGAAAATAAACCACACTTATCAAGAAGTGCCTTTCTGCTCCCCCAAGAAAGGAGAAATTATCTAGGTGGCTGAAGCAACCTACAGCAGGTGACAATTGTATTGCTTAGCCATAGCTGTGGTGAAGTTTTCAAAGAAAGAAAAGATTGACAGAAAGATTCTTCAAAATCAGCTGAGTATACCCTTAAGCAGTCCTCCTCTACTTTATTTCATTAATTTATTTCCTATCCTTGCAGAACAAAACAATACTTACTCTACACAGTCCAATAGCCTACAGACCTCTTCTCTAACGACTCATTTCTGCTGCTCTGCTGCATTGGAACACCCACTTGTCAGAGAACAGAAAATATGGGAAAGTAGAGAGCAATGAAGAAGCAAAGGAAATCATTTCCTCTGAATAAACTTACTTTACATAAGAGAAATATGGCAACTTTTTTTTTCTCTTCTTTTTAAATAAACACTCTTACAATCTCATCTGAATGACCCATGTGATGCTGAATAATGCATCCATCTAACAAAAGAGGAATGTATTTCACCCCTAAATTCACATCTAAGAGCTGTTTTATAAGATAATACTGGGTATTTCTGAATTCTTATAATTTAAGCTTATGGGAAAAACCCCACAAATTAGGGGTCTTGACAAAAATCTAGTGTATCACAGAAGGCAATGCAAATTAAAGGAAAATAAAAGTAAAATTGTCATGGAGACTATCAATGTATTTCATAGCTTCTTCTTTAGTGCCATCTTGTTACCCAATGACTCCCCTTGTCACAAAAGAGTAACGTAAAGGAAAATGTGACATCTGTCCTTCAACTTGCTTTTCTATGGAAGTGGTAAAACTTTAGTAACAATACCATTACCTCTTAGAAACCAATGCATTTGTTTTTGAGGCAACTGATGTGGTTTCAGAAATAAACGTCAGAAAAAATGCTACAGTTTTTCCTTCAATTACTTTCTCTTGGTACCATCACCACATAATGTTAAGGATGGCAATAAACCCTGTCCTGGGTTGACTATATGATGCTTTTATCCCCAATCATCTTGTTCTGTTTATACTGAATAATAAGTTTTACACCTTTAAGACTCTCTTCCAGACAGTGAAGAGGGGAGGGAAGAAGTGCACAGTTTGTTTTCAGACTGCACTCACTCCTCCACATTCCCACTCCTGGACTGTGTTGTCTGCGGATGGACAGACAGCAGGACAGAGCTCTTTTTTGCTTTTAGTTAGTTTTAGCTAGCTGAGGCAAAGAAGTTCCCTGGACTGTGGTTTTTCTTTTTCTTGCACCTGTTCAAGCCTGCTCTGGCCTGAACACCCAGAGAGCAGCGGCAGCTCCACCTGTGGCCGCCGGGCCGGGCCTGGGCCGCGGCGTTTGCAGCACGGCAGGGCCGGATCAGGGACCGAGTGAGCCGAGTGCAGCCCGGGAGGGACTGTTCTGAGCTTGTCATCTCTTTTGGAGCAGCAAGAGGTTTTATTGTTTAATACTGTTGGGGTTCTATTGTTTAATGAACAGGTTTCTTTCCACTTTTTTCTCCAAGGAGATATTTTCTCCCAAACCGCTTGGGGGGAGGGGCAATTGAATCTGCTTTTGTAGAGGAGCTCCTTTGGGGGTTATCTCCCAAATTTGCCCTGAACCAGGACAGCCCATTATTTAATAAGAAATTTATAGTATTTTTGTGCATAGCTGTTGATTTATATAAGTGAGCTTTGTACTGCTAAGAAACACAATTAATATACCAGGAAAGAAGGTTAAAAGTAGGTCAGTGATAATAGCAAGCATTCTTAACCCAACTAGCATTCCAGCCTCCAGCTTGAAGCATAATGTTTATTCCTCATATTCCACAGTGTTAAATAACACTATAACTAGATGCTGAAGACCAGAATCATTCAACATTATCCACCCTTGATCTTTACACAAAATTCCCATGACATCCATAGAACTTCCACAGCTGTACAAACTAGAATAAGGTCCATGGCAAACACAGCTTTCAGGATTTGCTCTACAATAAATATCACAAGCGAAAGAGAGACAGCAAATGTTAACTTTTTATTTCTTTTGAACAGACAAAGTTATATGAAACAACTGAAATTATTTTTATTTATGAAACAATTCATTTAGAGCCGTCTGGTGGGGAAAATAAGCAAATTAAAACAATACATGTATTTTAATAGCTTTTCTACCAAAAAGATCAGTGGTTAGTATGACATCTTTTAGTACTCTTTAAAAAAAATAAATGTCTCAGGCACACTGTAAACTTTATACAACATAGTTAATCCCCTAGAACATGAAGGAAGTGCCTTTATGAATAATCACATGTTAAAAGATTAGTTCTAGATAGAAAAAATATATATCATTATGTTAAAGATGCTATTTTTCTGAAGAACATTTTTAGACCACATTCTATTCAAACTCCACCCAACTACAGACCATAAAAAAAGCACAAAAACTGAGAGAAGCTAAACCTTCTTTCAGAGCCCTCTTGAGTAAATTGGATAGAATTAATCAATCTAACTAAACTGGGTGTAAAACAAAGCAAAATAAATTTAAACATATTAGCAGATTTAGCACATGAACCTGAAAGTTTTCATTATTAAACATCCTCAGCATTTCCAATTGAAAGCTTTGGTAATATTCGCAAGTTCTGGAGGAGTTTACACCAGTTGTTTATAAAGAACTCATTACACAACAGTCTTCTGTTTGTATACACTTAAGGAAAGTACAGCCTAGAGCAGTCCATTTCATATAATCAAAAGTCATGATGCAGACTTCAGCTACCTAGGGCAACCAAACATCAGCTCTGCTTGATTTATGTGTCTTATCTATGAAGCAAAGTGCTTAAATTTTATCCTAGAGAACAAAAGCACACATATAGGTCATATATCTTACTCAGTTTTAATTTATGCCCTAATAAAATACTTCATTTATATAGAATATTAAAGTGTATCACATCATATTTATCCAATAAGTAATTATCTTCTATTAATACAAAAGTAAAATAGGACATCACAGAACAATTGAAAGCACACAATCAAGGGGTGTCACAGAAATATGCATTTTTTTGAGCTGTTACAATCAGTGTATAGTATGGACTAGCAGGCACCTCTGTTGATTTTTTTTTTTAATGAAGAAATTTGACAACAAAAGGGTCCTGCGATACCCAAAACTTCTGACAGCTGTAACTAAACAGAACACACTGGCACCCAGACATATAACTAGGCAATTTTGCTAAGGCAAGCACAAGCATGTTCAATTTTTATTTTTACACTCCTACCAAACTTTGAGCGAAAGAACATGTACATGTGCGTTTATAGCTTTCCTTCCCCTGAAAGAGGACAGTGAGATCTGCTTCCTCCATGCCTGCTTTAAACTTTGGAAAGGAGCCCTGACTCAGGGGCACTTGCCTTAATGAGATTTTGAATTTCTTTGAATTTCGGATGTTCTTTATCAGCTACCAGCTGCAGCAATATCGCTTCACTAGTGGTAACTATAATTCCAGTACGTGCAAGACGCTGAAAAATAAAAGAGCAGAGAGAAAATCATGTAATATATTTGCAAATGCGAATGAATGAATTTTGAAAGAACAGACAAATTTTAAAAACATCTTCTATTAACAAAAGTACTGCCAATTCCATTCTAGCATTTCCTAGTGGTATAATTTATAAAGCTAGGATGAAAAACTGACAGGGTTTAGACTTTGCTATGGCAAAAGGGTGCCCTGGATTACAAATAAGGCTTTCTACTTGAACTAGATTCCTTCCCCAAGTCAGATTTAATAGGCAGCAGCCCCACAGATCTTAATAACAACCCTTTCCCCTTGCATAACCCAGACGACAGCTTTCTTCACTCTCATGCAGATGAAAGGCCTGGGGAAAAAAATAAAATAGCAAGGTCCAACCTAGCAGCATTAAGCAAGATATTATAACAATTTCTTTTTCAGTTCTTGTTATGTATGACTACTTCATCTTTTGGACTACAGAGTGCACCAGTAGCAATAATCTCTGGAGAAAGAGGGAAAATCCCTTCTACAGACATTATAAATCATATTGGCACAACAGAAGCTCTTTTTAAATGATGTTTCATTACAGACAGTCAACTCCAGAGTCAGTTCTCACAGGCTACACGATAAAATGTATCGCTGCAGAGAAAGCAAAACCAAAAGAGGTCTGCAAGATCTTTTAAGTGTGCAACTCAACAGGGCTTGGGCTCCATGTAGCCCAAGGCACAGCACTTATTGTAAAGTTACTGTATTTTTAAAACTGTGGTTGTTGCTTACATAACAAAGTTATCTCCAGCAAAGGCTGATCAACCCATGTCCCCCACCATCTTCCCAGCCATCATACAAATGCTTTGGCAGTAAAGCTCTTCATAGAGTCAGCTTTCCCTCCCTCATCCTCTACTCAGCTGCATGCTCCACCAAATCTAATGGGATCCTGAAAGCGCTAAGGGAGGGCAAGAGGCAGAGAATAGACATATGTACATACAGGTTTCAACTGTCATCATTAAAGAAAAGAGAAGCTCCAAACTTTCTAGCTCTTCAATTACAAAGCAACTGGGCAGAAGTTGCTAACTTTAAGGGACCAACCAGTAAAGTATATGTAACTACAGCCTACATAACAACAAACTAACAACACTGGATTTACTGAATTCAAGAGCTCCCACTTGCCATTACAGCAACAAGCCTCGCAATATTCTTACGCTGAAACACAGTAACTACCTCCTCAGCACTCCTACTCCACACAACCATATTTGTTAAATTTCACCCGCTTACAAAAAAGAAGAAAAATAGAAAAATTATTATGAAATATTATGGCAATGTTTTCAACATGAGCCTCTCCAAGAATACAAATGGTTTTAACTAGCATGGATGAGAAAAAAAATCTAGACCCTTAAACAATCATTTCTGTCTGTGAATTGTTGATTGAAAAGAGAAAACATATTCTCTTTAAAAGCAAAACACACAATAACATCTCAGAAGAAGCTGGCATTGCCTTATACCTTTTCTAGGACTAGATATTATTTTTATAGATTTTAGATTAGCAGAAAACAAGAGATGCATTTGCTAAGTATATGGGATGATTTCCAAGGAAATCACAAGTTTTCTTAGAAGAGAGTCTTTGAGAAGGAAAGTATTGACAGTATTTTGCATCCACACTGCAGAAACAAGTAAAAAAGACAACAGAAAAGAAAACCAACAGGAGCAGACTAAGCTGTCTAAATCTGAGACCAAGCACTGGCATAAGACATCTTCATCAGACAGGGCAGAGATTCAGAATAGTCACAACCTTAACTTTTGGGCAGAGTTATTTCATCAATGAAAATTTCGAGATTTTTTTGGTTTCTGAGGTTTTTTGTAACTAGAAGTGTTGCCTGCTGTCATTTTTAAGCACACAACAGAAGTGGAGACAACCTGTTATCCAAGCAGACATGAAAGCTTTCGTTATCAATTAAGTCAAATTGCACTTCCTAGTACACCCACCCAAATATTTTTATATTAATCACCAGCACAATCAAAACACATGCTATGTGATGGGAAAAAAAAAGCATTGCAAAGGTGTCCAAAAAGTTACCTAAAATTGAAAAATTTACAGCTTTTGCTAGCAATCACACTTCTAAGATCAATACCTTTTCGCCTAGAAAGTAAAGCAAAGCTAGGTAGTCACTGTTTTAATCTTTTCTACATTGGCCCAACTTCTATGCTTACAGACACATTTCAAGTAATAAATGTACAAAAACATACACAATAAAGCCAACAGATTTCAGGTTTTCTGTATCTGTTTTGTCTCCTACTGCTGCTGCACCACATTGATTTGGGAGCCCATGACTTCAGTCACTCCTGTACTCTGTGTGTGTCCCTATGCTCTATGTGACAGTTGACATTAGGTTTCCACTTAATCAAAGTCACGGGTTTCATCAGTCACTGTATGCTGGGGATTTCTCTTTAGCCTTTAAGAAATTAAGTCTTCTCAAAATCTATGAGAAAGCATAACATGCTGTGGTTATCATTAGTTTCGACTTCAAATAATTATTAGAGCCTGAGGCAAAAAATTGCAATACTTAATGTATGTATCGGGTTTTGACTTTCAACAGTGATGCCTGTAGGCAAGTTAGGAGTACACCATCAAAAAATCATTTGCATGAATTTGCTATGACATAGTTGTACGCACTTTTAAATCTTCTTGTTACATTTATCTCCACTTTCTCAACATTTAGTTTGCCTAAGCTCCTAAAAGCAGGGGGGAGGGGAATCTTTACTATAATCAGGGTCCTGCGATTAAGCTTTAATTTGCACTGATGAGGAAAAGCAGAAAGAGGGACAGAGGTACAAAGGGATTTGAAAAGGATCACATACTACTGCATTTCATTCCACTTCAAGAATTTCAACACCTGAATAAATACTCTTTGGGACAACAAAGCCAGAAGCTTTATAGCACTTTTACTCTGCTGTAGAGATAACACTGCATAAAGGGAAATGCTAAAATACTAATGTTTATACAGAGTAATCTATATTGCATGGAACAATCACTTTTAAATTCCAAACATTCCAAACTGGATTATGCATATTAGATCATAATTTAAGGAGATTTTTTAAAAGCCAGTATTTCTTCTCCATTTTCAATGCTATTTTAAGAATCAGAGTACCCAACTTTTCCCAAATCAACTTTTATCCACTGCTTTATCCATAGAAATTCCTTGTTAGCTTACAATAAGCAGAGAACTTAACATACCAAGCAAGGTGAAGAAAGCCCTGACTAAGAAACTTACTTCAAGAGCAAACATTCTGTCCATCATACTTCTTGATGAGGTGGCATCAGCTACAATATGAACTTCCAGACCTCTGCCAATTAATTCCAATGCTGTTTGCTGGATACAGACATGAGTCTACAGGGGAGAAATCAAGGGCAGAAAAGACACCAACAAACCATTATTATGAAATGAAAGTAACACAACCACAAATTAGAGCTCATAATTAATTCGAGTTCAAATACATATTTTTCTACCCCTGGCAGTACAGGGGAACTCAATATGCATTTTAAATGCCAGTTAAGATTGAGACAAGTGCCTGTAGTTTACAAGTACCTCACTGGAAATTCTTTTATGAGATAACATTAAAGACAATACAAAAATAATTTACTCTGTAGAGGATATCTAAGCTCTAAGTAATATAAATTGAGTTGATTTTTTTAATTACACAAAGTGATGCCCCCTTTGAGGGCCAATAGACATTATCATAAACCAGTATCAGAATGGCAAGGCACCTACTTCTACTCCAAAGAGGACAATACTCCGGACGCCAGGGATCTCTGCTAATGCTGCTTCAACTTCTGGCAACACCATTGAAAATTTTGTCTTGGAAAGCACAAGTTTAGCTCCTGTTAAATCAATTTCTTGCACAGTGCTGCCAAGACCTTTGGGATATTGTTCAGTGACAATAACTGGAATTCCCAAGAGCCGTGCACCTTGGAGCTGTAAGACGTCAGAGAGGAAAACATTTAAAAATAAAGAAAAAAAAATAAAAGAACAATAATAACAAAGACATTGTTATTACCTAACACTAAGTAATAAACACTAAGTAATTGTTATACTGTATGTAAAATAACAGTTTACAGTGAGTGATCAAAACTCACTACAAGAAAAAAAAAGCGAACATACCAGTCGTTGGCCCACGCTGATGATATCACCAAAGTATTTGATGGCAGGCCGGAATCGCTCTTGCATGTCACAGCAGAAAAAAACAGTGCTTGAGGGTGTCAGGTTGCCCAAAGTAGTAATCTGAAAAAAAGAAATAAAGGTAATGTTTTCCATGGCAGTGGACATCCTTTCATAAACGCAGCAGAATGAGGAAGAGTTTGCAATACATCTGCTAGATTATGGATTTATGTTACTTTGGGTCAAAATAGGAGATAAGCTTTTCAAGCCTGATTTTAGTATGTTTCTGAATTAAAACAAATAGCTGATACTGAACAATACGGTATAATCATCAATATGTAATCAAGATTTTATTAGGTGGGAAGCCCAAGTCAACATAAAGGTACGTCAATATTTCTCACTCTGAAGGGGACAGAGGAACACACCGCCTAAATCATAGCAAAAAAAAAAAGAAAAAATACCAAAAGCAAAATTACATTCTGCAAATTCATTTTTAAATCCACAATTATTGGAACTGAAATAAACTCAAGATAAATTAAACTTTAAAAAATTCAGGCTTCCACTTGCTTTCAAATATTGTATGTACATATATTTTCACTACTTCATTGTGTAGTCAATTTGGCTTGTCTATGACTCTTTTATCACAAGTCTAATAAAAGTCCAAAGGCTAGAATGAAAGTAGAGAAGACTGTAAATATTAGAAACCAAACTGAATACATCTAAATGACAAAAGTAATCTCCTAGAGCTTCTCGCATACAAGGTACCATGAGGGGTAGAAGAGAGGGGATAAGAAAAATAAACCAAATGCTTAATTTTCTTACACTTAGAAAGAGTGCTTCGTATTTGTATAAATAAATTACTTGCACTACCTGAAGCCCAAAGCATAGGGCTTCAGACAGAAGCTACAGGGAAAGAAAAGAGCTACATACTATCATTTAGTTGTAAGGCAACTCAAGAGAAATTACATCCATTCAGGAGCTTTTCAGCAGACAGATAAATCGAATTGAATAAAGAGCTTCTGGGAAGTACCCATTAATTTTATACACTTCATTTTCTGGAATCTGAGGTTGTAATGTTTTAAACTGAAACAAAATTACCAAATCTGTAAAAGAATGCATTTCGGAAGAGTGCAGATGGGTTAATGTGACAAGGTTTTGGTAGTGAGGGGAGGCTGTAGGGGCGGCTTTTGTAAGATGCCAGAAAAAGCCTCATGTCAAGAGAATGCTAATGCCGCTGAATCCAAGACAGATCTGTTATATCAGTGATGCTGGTGACAACTCTATGCTAACATATTTAAGAAAGGGTAAAAAACCCACTGTCCAACAGCAGCTGTAAGAGGAGGGTGAGAATATGTGGGAGAAACAGCCCTGCAGACACCAAGGGCAGGGCAGAAGAAGGTGCAAGAGATGGCCGAAGTGCTGGAGCAGAGATTCCCCTGCGGCCTCTGGTGCAGACCATGGTGAGACAGCTGTGCCCCTGCAGCCCATGGGCTTCCACAGTGGAACAGAAATCCACCTGCAGTCCATGGAGGACCCCACAGCAGAGCCTTGAAGGAGGCCTGCAATACACCTTAAAGAAGGCTGTGACTCTGAAGGGCCACAATGAAGCAGGCTCCTAGCAGGACCTGTTACTCTCTAGAGCGGAGCCCATGCTGGAGAACATTTGGGAAGGAATGCAGCCTGTGGGACGGATGCGCATTTGGGAAGTTCATGTCATACTATCTCCCACAGGAGGGACCCCACTCTGGAGCAGGGGAAGAGTGTGAAAAGAATGAGTGGGAGAGGTGAAGTTTTATGACCTGACCACAAACCCCATACCCCATCCCTCTGTGCTGCTTGAAGGCAGGAGGTAGAGAAGTTGGAAGTAGAGCTAGACTTGGGAAGAAGGAAGGGTTAGGGAAGATGTGTTTTTACATTTGCTCTTATTTCTGATTATTCTACTTGGTTATTGATTAGCACTACATCAAACTGATTTCCCCAAGTCTGTTTTGTTTTTGATGGTAATTGACAAGTGATTCCTCCCTGTCCTTATCTTGATGCACAAGCTTCTTTCTCATGCTTTCTCCCCTCTGTCCTACTGAGGACAAGTGATGGAGCAGTTTGGTGGGCACCTGGTGTCCAGCCAAGGTCAACTCACCACAAAGGAATTGGGAATCGATAAATATTAGTTCCAAAACTTTCACTGATTCACCACATGTCTCCAGAGTAAAATGCTGCTGATCTCAATTCCCAAGGCCATGCTTAATAATGGCAATGCTTAAACATATGCAATGGCCTGTTCAAACTGTTGGGAAAATTACTTGTATGCTAACAATTGCATATGCTAAATTCCCTCAATTCTCAGATTCATTACACCACTACTACCAAAGCAGAAACCAGTCATAAGCATGGTTCCTCCAGTCCTTATGAGCCAAACAGCAACACTATTAATACAAGCAGTTACAGAGGCAAATGCAGTAACAACCATGGTGCAGATTATGTAACACTGGGCTCACTGATACCACAGGAAGTCAGAACAGCATCACAACAGGCATTAGGGAAATCTTTTTCACCAGGAAGATACAGCTGCACTGAAAAAAAATTTACTACAGATGTGAGATTTCCAATCCTAGGAGATTTTCAGTATTCAGCAATGCAGCAGCTGATTTGATCAAGGGGTTAAGGAAGGCAGCCTCTAGATACTTTTCCCAAGTAACACTTCTGCAACTCTACACCAGGTAATGAATGAGGTCTGGGACCAAGAAAGATTGGACATAAAATTAAATAACCACCTTGTTCCTGAATATCATCCATCATACCATACCATTTGCTTGAACAATGAAAAAAACAATTGGCAGGCAGTATTAATATACAATTCAACACCATAGGGAACATGTACTGTGACCCATTCCAGCTCTGGGACTTACTACCATCACAGAAGTCAATCATGACATTTTACTTTCCCACTGCTCAGCAATAAAAATAGAATAACTGGAATAAACAATATCTGTAAGTGTGGTTCCTACTCATAATGTGTCATTTTGTCTTAGCATTTATATGACAAGCAAAGACTATTATTTTCTCCTTTAAATCTTTCCATCATTTTAACAGCTGCACCAGAGGAGGTTTAGGTTGGACATTAGGAAGGATTTCTTCACAGGAAGGGAGATTAGATACTAGAATGGGCTGCCCCAGGAGGTGGTGGAGTCGCTGTCACTGAAGGTGTTGAAGGAAAGGCTGGAGGTAGCACTTGGTGCCATGATCTAATTGGCAAGGCAGGGTTCAGTCATAGGCTGGACTTGATCTCAGAGGTCTTTTCCAGTCTAACTGATTCTGTAATTCTGTAATTTTTTAATATCTGTCTGAACCACAAACCATCATGGACTATAGAGTGACTGATGTGAAGTTAATCTACTGCTTTGACATGCACCTTCCTCTGCCAGTGCAGCAAATGGCACTACCACCCTTAGCAGAGGAACAAATGTGAATAGCGTTGGAAAGTCTTCAAGAAGCTGCACAATCTGCCCCTACAGAAGGATCAAACAAACACCAATATTCTTCAAAGAAAACCACATGGTCTGACCCATCAGAGACAGAGCTCCTATAAAACCCATCCCAGGTAACAGCTCTGTTACCTTTACCTTTCAGTGTTTTCTCATCCCTCACATTTATGAGTGTTCCTTCCAGTTAAATCCACAGTGAATTTGAAACACAAGAGCATTACCATCCTCCTTGCAAAACTTATTACCAGACCTCAAGAATCAGACCTTTAGGTCTCCCTTTAGGCCTTCCTCTCCCCCTCCTTATTCTAAAATGTATCTAATGCTTTTAGTATTTCTTCCTACAAATTGTTTTCCTGGTCCTCCCTGGGGTAGTTTTCAAATTGCAGTCTGGAATGAGAGGCACTCAGTACTACTATCACAACAGTATTTCTCTGCCCATACTACTTCACTGCTCTAGCAGGGCCTCAAGTATCAGCCAATTCACAGCCCTTCCAGGCCCTGTTTATTTCGTACTTTCCAGTACAGTATTTGCTCTTTTCATAATGGATGATACTTAGACTCCTGAGGTGCATTTTAGACCCATAAATCATCCCCTGAACTCTCCCTCATCTTCTGTTTGTGCCATGTGATTATTTCCATTGCTACTTCCATTTTTAAATGCATCTTATTGCACCCTGTTTTTCCAGCTTGTCCTGAAATACCTGAAGTCTGCTTTTTCAGATGCTTGCAGCTCCTTCCAGCCTAGGATCTTCTGCAAAAACAGTATTTGCCCTAAGCGTCATCAAGGACAAGGACAATGGAATTGTCCTAATTCAAAACAGTTGATTTGGAAGCCATTTTATAGAGCACAATTCAATTTTATTCTGATTTGACAGTGAAGTGCAGAAGAAAACTGTCTTTCCAGCCAGAGAGTATCCTTATTATAGACTTCCAATGAATCTCATATGTTTATGTCAAAAAGCACAGGGAGCTGGAGCAAAAGCACTATATCTGCATTTCTTTATTGTCACATTGATTTCATACGATTTAATTTATGCCTTCAGATTCATACCAGCAGCTCTCTAAAATAAAGTTGTGTCGACTGTATATTTGCTAAATAAAAGCTTTTACAAAGTCTAACACAAACAATTCATATATTGATTTTCTTATTTATTTCTGATTAACTTGCAATCTGAATTGTGGCAGAAGAAGGGGAAACCGGGAGAAAGAGATGCTAAGATCAAAGAGTCAACACTTGCTGGTGTTACATGGAAGACCAGATGTGCAAAGTGCAGCAGAAACTAGTTTAAAATTAAGTTTCATAAATAGTAGCTAACACAGTTCATAAATAAATTCACATATTGCTATGTATAAAGGAAAGGTTTAGTTTACTAGTTCTTTAGTGTGCCATGTAAATCCTACTACTCGCTTTCAATGCCATTCTCCCCTTCTACAAGAATGCTGTGACACGCCCACAGCTCCAGGCAGTGAAAATCACACAGACCACCCCAGTGCAACATCCCAAAGAGCTGGGGTGAGGGCAAAACTACACCTATACATCAAACCTCTGCTGGCACATCAACACCTGTTTGATTTCACTGCAGAAAGGGGCAGGCTGGGCAAGGATTGTGAGCCACTGCAGCCACACAGTATCTGCCAGAATCCACCCTGCATATAACACAACCACAATAACATTAAACAACCTGAACTCAAAATAAAAATTAAAAAAACCCATCAAAACCCTAATGACCTGAAGTTCCCCTCAACAGTACATAAGCATTTCCACTTGTTGCACTTCATTTCCCTTAGGATTTTCTGTCCTCCAGCTGAAGGTTACCCACAGCACAACCAGAATAGGTACATCAAATGGTCAAGTAACCTGATGCAGCTCTTTTACCCAGCTAAAGAAGTCATCTCTAGGACCTTGTCCAGACCAGGATTTAAAGGTATGCTGTCACAAGTTACATACAGCTTTAAATCCTACTCTAGAAAAGACCTAGGAGGAAAAGGAGAGGTGATTTTTTCACAGCTATGTATCATCTCTGCTGATTATTATTATTATTAATCAGACAAAGTGTGATTGCGATGAAGTACGATAATTATAGGTTCAGCTTTACAAAAATATTCACATATACTGGCTTTTTATCTGTCCTTTACCTGTCCAAAGTCCAGGAAATTATGAGACATACAAAATGAAACTTCCTCACAGTATTTGTAATTTACAAGAAACTTCGAGCAGAGAAATAACCCCATTTAACATCACTAGTGATGTCATAAATCTCATGTCAAAGTTACGTACCAAAAGGGCAGACTGGGGGATGTTGCAACCTTGGTATTTCAAGAATGGCATAAAAGAGACTACCACCTTTTCTTCTGTATTTCTTAAAGAAATTGGTAAGATTCACTTGTACTTTGCTGCCTATATTTCAGATGTAAAAAAACTGAATAAATTCAGTTTGATGAATTTCAAGAGAAAAATAGGTTACAAGTGTTTCAATTTAGAAACATAAATATTTATCTTATGCTAAGCCAATGTGCAGCCTTTTAATGCGCTGTAATTCAGCATTTTAAAATGACAGATTTAGTTTTAAAAAAACACATGATGTACATATAACTAATGTAGTACAAAAGTCTTCAGCAAAATTTAAAATTACTAAAATGCTTGTTGCAGAGTAAAGATAAACAAATAAGGAGTCTGAATTTGAGGAAAAAATCCTCTTTCAGTGTTTTCAGCCCTTTTCCCCCCCTTTTTTATGGTCCCACATGCTGCTTTTCAAAAAACTTATTTATTTAGGAATGTACTAATTTATCAAAATTTATAATTTCACCCTAAAACCCCAAAATAATATCCCTCCAATTTATGCTTTGGCTTTTCCTGGTCTTCAGAAAATGGACTTGGGTTCCTGAGTTAGTTCTAGCTCCAGAGTATTCCAGCAATATCAGGTATGTGCAATAAGAGCAAAATCTGTGTGTTGTTATGTTTTATTTACCTTATCATTCAGCAAAAGTTTAGTATCATTCTGCAAGCCATTTTTTTCAAGACAGATAAGCCTAAAACACCAATCTGTCTCAAAAAAACTGTCCTCAAATAGATGTGCCCTATGCAATGGTTTCAGCAATAATTTTACCCTTTTAGCTTCAGTATCTCAAGGTATCAGTTTGTAAATACAGAGCACAAGGCCTCCTGAGGAGAAGTCACCTTGAAGTTATGACAGTAACAGTGAAATAGTCTTTCTTGGCTATGTATTTGAAAGCTGCCTGAACTCCTCTATTACGCAGCTGTAATGTGCACATAGCTGTCTTTGGATATCAGTGAAGTCTTTTTCCTTACTTTTCTTTTCCAAAGGCAGCTACAAGGAAAATACTTTTGTAGCACTATTTAACTGTATATAGAGGCGATTAAAGTGGTCCTGCATTCCTCACCCAAACTACAAATATTACAGTCTCCTGTTAAAATACTTTTATAAGACTTAAAATTTATGAAAAGCAGATGCAGTCCCTCCATTTGAGAGAGGCCTGAGGAAACATCGGCTTCCACTGCACGTCTGTGGTTGAGGAGATTCGAGTTGAGGAGTAGCAGCCAGGCAGAACATCACAGTGCAGTGATGTTCTACCAGCCCACCTAACACTGCAGGGCCATCAAAAGCTTAAGTAATTGTTTTGTGTCAGGACACCCACACCAAACAAATGTACACCTATGAGGATGGTACAAAGGCATAAAACAACGAAAGAGCAAATGTCTCTGTACAGATCAAGCTTTGAACTGAGTTCATGGAGTGGCTTTCCAGTGGCAGCATATGGTAATTCCACCATGAGATTAGTGCCACCCTCAGCTGCAGGGACAAGAAATTGAAACAGCCCAGTCAAACATCATTTGATGCTGACATTTTGCGAGCTATTATACCAAAAGGCATCCTTCTATGACAGGCCTGCATAGGAATCAAAACGGAAGGACAACATACCAGAGATTATGGGCACTAGCTGCCTTAAAGGTTAAAATCCTACCTCCAACTAAATGCATACACATACCTCATAAACATGCATATAAAAACACTGAAATTATTGTCTAGCAATACAGCTGCTAGCATCTCTGAATTTTAATTTTAAACCAGAAATGTCTTTCTAAATATGAAAGTCTAATCACATCAACGAGCAAAAGTTGTCCCTCTTGAAATATACATCCAAAATAGTGATTCCACTGACTATGCCACACACAGAGTTGACAAATCAATGTTGTGTGTAACTGCAGATAAAACATCACAGAGGGAGGGAGGGATGAAAAGTGGGAGGGAAGGAAAAAAGGGCATATAATAGTGGCAATGCCTGAATGAATACACAGAAAGTATAATATTCCCATCACTAAGTCCTAAAGGTCTTAAAAAGCTCAGCTGTGTCTGTATCATACCAAATGTTTCTCAAACAAGTGATCTCCGAGCACCTGTCTCTGGCTTAAGGCAAGCTGACTGACATCATTGTGATGTCTCATTTGAGACATCTTCAGCTCATTCACAGCTGCTGAAACATATCAAGGAATAACCCACAAATACCATCCTTTTCATATCAACAGCTGCAACAGAACTGCAACAGTATTGGTGTAAGTAGGCAATCAAATATGCAATAATATACAAAATATTGGTTCATCCTGAATTCCTGCAGTCAAAACTGTCTGGCGCATTTGCACCCTGGGAGTGATGTATCCTTGTCTCAATACTGACCTTTATTCCAAGACATATGTCCTGCTACAAATGCTTGAGCTGCATTTACAGTTTCAGTGCAGAAGGCATCTGCAAGGGAGTCTTTGCAGAGTAGTGATCTGCATGCAAAAATGAGAACCATATTTTGACCTGAAACACTGTTATATGCCCAGAATACCCAAATTCTGTTTTTAACACCCTTGCTTTAATTAACACCTATACCAACTCTTTTTGCAAGCTGGAAAGACTGTTCCTTTCCAGTTTTTCTGATTGGGCCCCCATAAATTCTGTTTACAACATAGAAACAGAAAAGTGTTAAACTGAATATGATGAGTGTATATGATGAGTGTTAATAATTTATTAAACTAGTTTGTTCTTCTTAACCATTCTTTCCATACATAAAGTTAAGAATAAAACAAAAGACGCCAAAGGCATCCTTAATCTGCAGTGTAAGCAAACAGACCACCTCGAGAGTTTATGCATACATGACACTATGATAAAGCAGAGTTTACGAACAGGATTAATTAGACATTTCTGAAAACATTAAAAGAAGACAAGAAATGTTTCAGCTCTTATGATAACACCTTTCCAATGAAATGTCGGCTAGGCAAACTAAAATTTTCTTATTACCATTTTTTTAAAATATTCTGAATGAAAACAGCAATGATGTGGGGTTTAATCCTGGGGTCTGTTTTGGTTTGCGGGGTTTTTTTAATTTGAATCCTCAGACACTGGAGAAAGGAAGAAGCAATGTGTTTTCAGTGGAAGTATTACAGCACAACTTACACCAATCTCTCGTGGGCATAAAAGTATCTTCATAGGAAAGCACCTGTAACTGCATCTATCTGGCAGTCTGGCTTTCTAGTTTGTGGCTACAAAACTACCAAGCTATAAACCTGCATATCAGAAAGAGGCAAAGAGGGATACAGAGGTCCTGATGAACTACAAGCCAAGATACCTAGCTCTGGCAGAGCCCACTTTACTGGGCACTCTTTCAGTTTCGACCTCGCAGCACTACCTCCGCCTAAGGCCGGGTAGCACCAGCCAGCCGCCTGATTTCACGGAGAGCATTGATTACTTCAGCGACCTGACTTGTCTTCCCACCCAGGACGCCAAGTAAGTTCTGGCTAGCCGAAGGCAAAGCCCGGTTACCACACGCGCGTGGCGCAAAGCGCACCTGCCTCCCCGGCTTGGAAAACAAAAAGTTTCCACGGAGAGACAAGAGAGCGCGAGCTGCGGAGCTGCGCCCACGGTCCCAGCCAGCTCCAGGATCCCGCACTTCTCCCGGAAGGGGCCGGGGCCAGCCGCGGCAGGACGGGACGGGCTGCCCGCCCTCACACGCACCTGTGGCGGCCGGCGCTGCCGCGCCTCCGGCTCTCACCTGGATCTGCAGCGGGACCAGGCGCACCTTGCAGCGCTCGTTGACCAGGAAGCCCTTCGGCAGGTCGATGTACTGGCTCCACTCCTCGGCGAAGATCTGCACCACGAACTTACGGTGCATGTCTATCTGGTCCCCGTACAGGCTGAGGAACTTCTGGATCAGCAGCTCGTAGCCGGCGCCGTGGGGCACGCTGGAGGGCCGCGCGAAAACCGAGAAGCAGAAAAGGACGGGCACGGAGCCGCCGCCCGCCGGCGCGCAGCTCCCGCTGCCCGGAGCAGCGCCGGGCTCCGCCGCCGCCATCTTCAGGGACCGCCGCGCCGAGCCCCGCCAGCTCGCTGCGGTCCGCGCTGCCGCTCCTCCTCCCGCCGCCTCCTCCCCCCCGACCGGCCGGGCGGTGCCGGCGGGCCCCAATCCCAGCTGCGGCTGCTCCTGCTCCTCCTCCCCGCCATGGGGCTCGGCCCTGCCCCGCAGCCCCACGGGGCTGAGAGCGCTGCTGGGGTGCCTTCGTCGGGCGGACTCGGGGTGTCTCGGGCGGGGGCATGCCGCCTTCCCTGCTTAGGCGGACGGTGAGAAGAGCAGCCCCACAGGGGCGCACTCGCCCTCGTCCGGACGGAGAGAGGCAAAGGGACACGGCCGCTGTGCGACCCCGGCGGGCCCGGGGCAGAGCCCGCCCGGGGTGCGCGGGGCAGGGCGGGCGCGGAGCCCGGGCGGACGCCGGGCCCAGCCACGGCGGGGACGGCACGGCCGCGTCCCGTGGAAGCGGGGAAGGAAACCTGTTGTTAGAGCCTGAAACATGCCCGGTTGCTTTGGAGGGTGATGCAGCCCAGATCTCTGTGGGGCACTGGTAGCTGAGTTCTCTACGAGTCTTCCTTCGGAACTGCCCGTTTTTGAGGAGCGGGCGGTGCCCGAGCCGCGGCTCCGAGCTTCCAGCTCCATCCACGGATGAGGGGAAGTGAGCAGGATAGAACGCGTATTTTTTTCCTTCGTAGCTTCATGCTCTCTACCATATTTATTTTTTTCTACAGGCATGACTGACAGCTGAAATTGTTGCCCCTATTTTTGCCATAATTACCAGAGTTTCTGTTACATTAAAATGTGCTTGGGGGAAAGATCTGAGTAATGTGATCCTCGCATAGAAAGAAAATATTCTCTGTTAAAAACAAGTGGATGTTTTCATGCACGGTGCCAATGCACCATTAAGGTTAATGCATGTTTGCGTGGCACAGAGTTGATTAGAAGGATGGAGCACCTCTCCTATGAGGAAAGACGAAGAGATTTGGGATTGTTCAGCCTGGAGAAGACTTCAGGGTGACCTGATTGCAGCCCTCCAGTCCCTGAAGGAAGCCTACAAGAAAGATGGAGAAGGACTTTTTTACAAGGGCATGTCATAACAGGTCGAAGGGGAGTGACTTCAAACTGGAAGAGAGTAGGTTTAGATTAGGTATGAGGAAGCTACTCTTTACTGAGGCACTGGAACAGGATGCCGAGACAAACTGGGCACTGGAAGAGGCTAAACAGAGAGACTATGGATACCCAATCCCTGGAAGTGTTCAAGGCCAGGCTGGATGGAGCTCTGAGCAACCTGGTCTAGTGGAAGGTGTCGCCCTGTTCAAAGCAGGGGGATTGGAGCTAGGTGACCTTTAAGGTCCCTTCCAACACAGGACATTCTATGATTCTATGCAAATTGTTCTCAGGCTTTACTGATATCAGAAAATTGAACATTTAATGTTAAATGACAGTATTATGTTTTTACTGGTTTGTTGGGGTTTTTTGTCACTGGAAAATAACACTGTTGATATGATTTGATTTAAAAAGTATGAGAATAAGTAATGTTTTGCAGTTATGTACTTACGCACTCGTGTATTCACTAGGCACCAAAGCAGCATGAAGTGATTATTTTACACACTACCCAAGAAACAAATGTGCAATGGCACCTGCACATTACAGGAAAAACACTGAAGTGATACGGTGTTTAGGCAGAAATTACAGATACTAAGTTTTTAAAAGGATTCAATCACAAGTCTAAAATACTCTTCTTTTTTTGCCATCTCTAACTGCCAGTGAATTCAGTGGTTTCATACAGAATTTCCACCTCCTTTCCACAGTAGATAGTGTCAAACTTACATACTCAGTCTAACTGAACACATCTCTGTGGTTAAGATATACTTTGAAAAGAGTGGAGAGCCTGTCCATCTGGGTTTGGTTTAAACACTTGATCATATCCTGCATAGGACAATATGTAGCTGGGAAAAAAAATAAATGTTCACCTCTAAAAATGAGGTGAATACTTGGGAGTGTTTGGTGAATTATGTACAACTCTGTTCCACCTGCCAGCTATAAAAAATGTCCAGTAGCCTGGGTTCAGGGCTTACTTTAATTATTTGTCCATGCTTACTGTTCTGCTGATTTAATTTATTGATACAGACAGTCATTAATGCTGTTACAGTAGAGGAATACAGGGTGAACAATTTTATGGCCTAGTCATTAGCTGACTTGAATCAGTTCCCGTTTTCCAAAAGAAAAGGTGACAAATTGAACATCCAGTGAATTCTGTTTATTTTCTGTGACTTAAACTGGTTCCCATTTCTTAATTTGTACTTTGTTTTCATTGAGTGCAGTTCTAAAATTAAATATACTTCTAAAACATAGCATGGGTAGTGGCTTTGTGGATTAATGGTGCCTTTTAAATGGATTTCCTTTTTCCATTATAGCAAGATAGATACATCTGTATTAACAAAATAAGCCATAGCAGGTTCTTACCTTTCTAAATTGCTGTCTATAATAAATAGGTTTGAATAAAAATCAGTTATTATGCAGAACACATAACATATTTTAGTATGTTCACCAGATTCAAGCTCACTTAAATAACAGAAAAAGTTTTGCTAACAGGATTAAATGGGTGCAATGACAAGGAATTGTCAAGGCAGTACCCACATTCATCCAAAACCTGGAGAATGAGGGGCTTTTCTGCTGCAGCTGACCACTGCTTCCCCTGTTTCCCCTCAGGTCAAGGACCCAGAGCAGGGGCTGGTCCTCCCTGCACAGGAGGTCTTGCAGGCAGAGGAGCACAGTGACTAGGCACCTGCTCACACATAAAGGC
This sequence comes from Passer montanus, assembly GCF_014805655.1. NCBI lineage: Eukaryota > Metazoa > Chordata > Aves > Passeriformes > Passeridae > Passer > Passer montanus. The sequence continues at coordinate 3,261,672 of NW_024370152.1, read as the reverse complement.
AATGCAATAGCTGCTTTCTTTACCATACAACCCGTCTGTCTTTACTAAGTGACAGCTAATCTTGGCCTTGCTCTGTGTCTTATTTCTGCTGGTATCATATTGTACAGCCTTGGATATTTTCACTTTTAAATTCTGTCTCTTACACTGTAACTTCATAGTCAGTCTTTTCACAGTAGTTTAATCTTTTTCTTCTTTCTTTCTTTCTTTCTTTCTTTCTTTCTCTCTTTCTCTCTTTCTCTCTTTCTCTCTTTCTCTCTCTCTTTCTCTTTTCTCTCTTTCTCTCTTTCTTTCTCTCTCTCCTCTCTCTCTTTCTCTCTTTCTCTCTTTCTTTTTCCCTTTCTCTCTTCTTCTTTCTTTTCTTTCTTTTCTTTCTTTTCTTTCTTCCTTCTTTCTTTGTAGCTGCCTGTGCTTGAAAAGTATTGTCCCATAGAGGAAATCACTTCTGGTGCAAGCACAGCTCAGACTATGCATTTTTCCATGCCAATTTTGGTCATCTTCAGTTGTCAAGATACCACCCTGAGATCCAAACTTGAGAAGGGACACTTTTCAAGCATCACCAAGTGAATGTAAGTTGGATTCGGTAACGTTTTGTGTGTCTCAATCATACAGCTCCTGTGGCAGTTGCAGAGGTATCACACCATTACAAATACAAGGCTTAGCCCACCTATAAATCCAGCATAGCATTTTTTGCTTCATATAAAGAGTATGAGTACACACGAAAAGTGCCCAATGATCCCCATTGCATTGGCTTAAAACATGGTACTATTAACTCAATTTGAATAACACAAGTGTGTAACAGCATTTGTAACACATGTCTGTGGCATTTCATATTGCAAGTAATTGTCATCAGTTCTGGTACATAATTAAGAAAAATACCGCTTTTTCTAGAAATTCAGTGTTAGCCACATCATGTCCTATAGGCTGTATTTTGATGTCTTTTGATACCCTTTCCTATATAACAACACTCAGAACAGGCTAGGAGAATGTGACACGAATGGTAACCACAGAATCAGAGAGTCATAGAATTGTTTAGGTCTGAATAGATCATCGAGTCCAACTGTAATATAGTGCCATGAGGCAGAGCCAAAACATAGACAAGACCCTACTTCTAGGTTACTAGGACTAAAACTGAAAATTCAAGTTCTTATGGGGAAAAAAATAGCGCTGCCAAAGCAGTCTGCTGAATTTTAACTTTTTTTTCTTTCTTTTGCTAAAGCAAATTTTATTAAAATGATGATGCCACAATGGAAGCTTAATTACAAAACTCAGCTGTTTTTTTCTGTAGTAAAGAATTGAAGTTGGGAACAATTACAGTATTATGAGGCAGCCATGTATAAAGCCATATATAAAGAGCTTACTCTCTGGATATATGACTGTTTTCACAGTGATATGTTACAATAAAATTTCTTAGACCTATTTTCAGATATGGTAGCCCCACATTTCTATGGTTATAAATAATTTCATGTCTTCATTAGAAGCACTAAATATAGTATGGTAATTCTATTAAAGAACAGTCTTAATGAATATGTTTTGCCTTTAAAGCACAGCAGACAAAGTTGTAAAAATTTGTCATTTATTCAAGATTAAGTATTGCAACTATATATTCAGGGCACAGAATAACTTGGAATTACACCAGATGTCGGTCAAAAAATTCAGTTAAGTTTACTTTTGGGATTTATTATGAAAGGATTTTCAACATTGTTGATGTAAATGTAAAAACATGCTTTTCCAGGCAGACAGAGACTAAATAGAAGAGGTTTTTTTTCATCTCCTTCTGTCAAACTGGCTAATGACAGTGGCAGAGATCTTAGAATCCATTTTGTTGTCTGAAGGTTGACAAGCCTGAAAACTTCCAACATTTCTTTTATAATATAATTGATCTGCATCTCTTGCAGTCACTCTTCCACTCTTTATATATATTAGGATTTGGGGGTTATTTAGTTTCTGTTTAATTTTTCCTTTGAATCAATAATGTTTGGTCACATGGGACAGCAGTTTCCATAGTGAAGAGTGTTTTGAGTGTTGTCTGTACTGTGCCTGTTGCTTGATCCATAGTTTATTTTTATGTCTTTGATAACTTGTACATGTTTAGATCAAATAAGCTTTAGTCACAAGCCACTTTTGAAAGAATTTTCTATGCAAGTCCTTCTTTGGGTTGTGTTGTTTGTCTCCAGTTCAACATAACTCTTCTAGACTTTTAATCCTGTTAAATACTCACATGTCACTTTGTTTTATTGTCGTTGTGATTTCTTTTTATTATTATTTTGTTTATAACCTGGAAATGTTCCACTTAAGGCATTTGTAGAGTTTCCACATTTGTTTTCTCAACAAATCTTTTGCATTGCTGCTTGGGAGAATTTGTGTACTACCCGTGAGGGAGTATCTTTTCATCTAGTTGCATCTTAGCAGTTATGGACCGTTCCAGTTTTTCTAGTTGATTGGACAAAGATCTAGGAAGCTATGAGACAAGTTCCCCAAAGAACCAGTTTGCCAAACTTTGAAGATTTTCTCCTGCAAATTAGGTGTTTCTTCATGAATGAGTGGCTGCCAGGTCAGCTTCCTTTCCAGTTTTGTTGCTGCCTCTACTGTGGTCTTCGTGCTTTGGCATCTGGTTTCTGTACCAGCTGTCATGGCTTTTGCTTTTTTGAACAATAGCTGTAATACGTGCATAACTATGTGTTCCTATACCTAATATCTAATAGTACAAACCTGATGTAGTTTTATATATTTGTAGCCTTTCCCACACTGGAAGGTATACACTGTGCTCAGGGACATTTGTATAATGGGATACTTCTTCCACAAATGGGAGTAGTTCACTTTAAATTCCCTCCCCTGCTGCCCACGCTGCTTTGGATGCAGCCCAGGACACGTTTGGCTTTCTGGGCTGGGAATGCCCATGTCTGGGTCATGTCCAGCCTCTCACCCACCAGCACCCCAAGTCCTTCTCACAGGGCTGCTCTCCATCTGTTCATCCCCCAGACTGTGTTGATAACAGAGGTTGCCGTACACCAGGTGCAATACTTTGCACTTGGTCTTGTTAAAAATCATGAGATTCCTATAGGAATTCTGTCTTGCCCACGTCTCTCTAGATGACATTCCATCCTTCTGGTGTCTCAGCTGCATCACTCAGTTTGGTGTCATTTGCCAGTTTGCTTAGAGTGCACTCGATCCTTTTGTCTGTGTCATTAATGAAGATACTAAATAGCACTGGTCCCTGTACAGACCCCTGAGGGACCTGTCACAGTGTCTGTCAGGATTCTTTGCTGTTGCCCACTACCCTCTGGATGTGATCATCCACCTAATTACTTATCCACTGAACAGTCCACCAGTCAAATCCATCTCACTGCAATTTAGAGATAGGGGAGTGGTGGGGGACCATGTCCAAAGCTTTACAGAAGTTCAGATAAATGATATCTCAGCTCTTCCCTTGTCCACTAATTTGGTCACTCCATCTTTCGAGGCCACTGGGTTGGTCAGACAGGACTTGCCCTTGGTGAAGCTGTGCTGCCTGTCTTGAATCATCTCCGTGTTTACCGTGTGCTGGAGCACAGCTTCTAGGAGGATCTGCTCCATGATATTCCCAGGCAGGTGGTGAGGCTGGTTGCCAGGGTTTTCCTTTCTACCCCTTTAAAAGATGGGTACCATGTTTTCCCTTTTCCTGTCACTGGGGACTTCCTTTGACTGCCAGGACCTTTCAAAAACTATGGAGAGTGGCTTGACAACTACATCAGCTGATTCCCTAGGATTCTGGCATGCAGCTCATTGGGTCCCACAGACTTATGCACTTTCAGATTCCTCAAGGGGTCGTGAGCCAGATCTTTATTTACTGTGGGAGTAACTTTGCACACCCAGTCCCCATCCTGCTGTCCATCCACACAAGAGATGTGAAAACCAAGGCTGCCACTGAAAATGGAGGCAAAAAATTGTTGAGTACCTTATCCTTCCCCTCATCCATTGTTAGCAGTTTGTTTATCAGGGGATGTGAAGGCACTTTGACCTTCCTTTTCTGATTAATATACTTGTAGAAGCCCCTCCTATTTTTCTTTGTATTGCTTGCTAAGTTCAGTTCCAGCTTTGCCTTGGTCTTCCACACCTTCATTACCCAATCCTATACAACCAAACTTCGTGCCTATACTTTTCCCGGGTTACCTGTCCTTGTTTCTACAGCCTATGCATTTGCTTCTTTCCCTTTATTTTGACCAGCTTCCCATGTTCAGGCAGGTGTTCAGCTGTTTCCAAGAGAGCACAGCCCCATTACATGTGACGGTTACTTGGGAAGGCAAATGTCATCACTCCAAACCTTCACTTCCTCCTTCTGCCCCGCACTTTGCATACTGAGCATGATGTTGTGTGATATATATACATGGGATATGATATGAAATACCTCTTTGGGTCAGTTGGGGTCACCTCTCCTGGCTGTGTCTCTTCCCAGTGTCCCATGCATCCCCAAATTTCTTACCATTGTGGTAGTATGAAAAGTAAAAAAAAGCCTTGGCTCTGTGTAAGCCCTGCCCAACAGTAACAAAAACATCTCTATATCATCAACCCTGTGCTCAGCACAAATCAAAAACACAGCCCCATACTTACACTGTGAGGACAATTAATTATATCCCAGCCAAAACCAGCACAATTACTTACAGCTAAACTCTCTTAGGTTAATTTTTATCTGACAGAATTATTGCCCTCTGCTTCTTTCTCAGAGTGAATAGCGACCCAAATCAACAAGGTGCTTCTATCACATTGTGCCTTTGCATTTTCTTTTGGAATACTTTTCTCTTCAGCAGGCTTTGACCTACATTGGAAAGTGTAGTTCCACTCATATGAGGTATATCAGCCAATTGTAAGACAGAGGAAACTGTCAGAGATTTTTAAGGAGAAAAGAAATATTTTCTGTGTGTTCTTTTGGTGTCAGCATTTATCTCCATTTTATCTATTTTTAAATCCGTCACTCCAGTCTTCAGTTTCCCAGTTCTAAATATTTTATCTTGAGGATGTAATTTACTAACTCAAGAGCTCTTTGAAAAGCTTTCTAACTTGATTACTGTCATTGGGAACATCTGCCTAACAAACTTCTGCATTAGCAGAATGTGGTTTTCATTTCTCAGGAGATTCATAGGTTTAATTCCAGGACTCTTAATCTGTGAGTGATTTTGCATTAACAAAAAATTACCCTTTGTCTCCTGTTCCCTTAAAAGTTACATTTTTTTAAAAATTGAGTAACAGAACATAGGAGAAAGAAGAGGTCCAGAGCACAGATATTTTTAGCTAGCATCTATTGTAAGTATCTCTGAGAGATCAGGATGAATAGCCTCATTGTCACTCCAGGTCTGCTGCCACCTGCACAATTAGTAGATCATATTCATATGAGCGAAGCTGCTTGACAGCTGACCCACTTTGCAAACACATACATAATGTGTATGAGACCTTTATTTGTTGAAACACTGTTTCTGGATTCAGGCTTTATTGTTGTAGCATCCAAATAAAAGCTAAAGCAAGATTTAAGAAAAAAGTGCTTTTTGTTTTTCTTAAAGCTCTTTATCTTTGCAGAGATTTCTCCCACTGGGAATTGGGTTTCTGTGACTCCTTGTTCAATGATGTGCTCTAAAATGAGTATTTGTTGAAAGTATAAGACTAAAAAGATTGTTAACTTGGACAGGGTCTTATTAACAAAGAATGATGTAATGGAATATGCAGGGATAATATTATTTCCTCTGTGTGTTTCAGTGGTTCCACTGAATAGGTATCTTCAGTGTTACTTAAGAGTTTCAATAGCTGAAATCCTTTCCATTTTTCTTAATAATCTTTGGGGGGTTTATGTCAAAATTGAACAACTTTATGGGTGGCATGGGGTTCAGAAAAGGAAAAAAAGGCAGAATTCTAGTGCCAAATGCAACACTATGGTTTTGAGATGTCTGTGTTGCCTGGTGTAATGTGAGAATTTGCAGTGACAACCTCTGCAATGAACCACCACAATGACCATTCACACCAGATATGTGAATCAGCAGTTATGACTTGTTTGTTAAAAAAACTTGTAGTAAGGTTTCTAAAATCTATAGTTTTGGAAATGACAGTGTGTTTTCAAATAACTGCTTCTTAGTGACTCCAATCTTAATGTGACAGCAAATACCTAATTCTCTTGCAAATTAAGAAACATATATGTAGAACTGTTTTTACAATAGATTATCATCAAAATTAGTAATACATTTTTGTTTTAATATATTATTGAATGCAACAGACCTTTTATTAAATGCAACAATGCTATCTAGTGTATTGCTTCAGTTGATTTCACTGTGCAGTTTTAATGTACTGCTGGCTCCTATACTTAGAATATTTGTTTTTTAAACAGAGATAGGATGGTGGTGACAGAAAGCAAAATACTGTGATTTATGGGTTCCAGAAAGAATTATTTCCACTTCAATTCTGAATATGCCTGAATATACAGGTTCTGCATATGACCATGGAAATTGCCAACAAAACATGTACAGTGCAGCTACCATGAGGGTAATTGCACTTCATCCACTGGTTGTGTAAATAAAAAGCTATTGGTAATTCCCTGACTATCCTCAATCAGTCCTGGAAACTGTTTTTTAAGATGTATTTTTCTGACACTATTTTTTATGTACAAAAGCAAGGCAGAGATTATCTTAACTAGGTCAAAATTTGTCTAGGAGGAACTTGTACTGAACATCACATAGTGAGGTTCAAGAAAAATACAGACTATAGAGCAACATTTTAGTTAGGTAGTATTTAATATTATGAACTAGATTAACAAAGTGAATTATCTCAAAAATATTTCGCAAAAATTTGCTTTCTGTATACACCATTTTTCTAAAGAAATATAGTTTTAATATAGCAAAAGATGAGGGTCTTTAAAAATAATCTGTATCTCTGGAAAAAACTTACTACCACAAGCTAGTTTGAAATATTCCTGAAAAATGGCATAGGGACTACTCGTTGTAGCAGAGATCTGTCAAAGGCAGACTGATACAATAGTGAATCATACTTATTGTTTTGATCTGCAAATTTCCCAACAAAACCTCTTTGTTAATGGCAGATTACAGGCATTTGGGTAGATGTAAGCTTCTCTTCACAAAAATTGGATTTTTGTGACTAGCAAAATGGAAATGGAGTTATATTGTTTCATACTCCAAAAGATGTTCGCCTTATCCCGTGACAGAATATGGCTTTGTTACTGCAGAGATATATAACTGATTTCAGGGTTTTCATGTGTTATCAATAAATCATTTTCTCTTTTTAATGTATGATTCTAATTAAATGCTTGGATAGAAACTGAGCTGAATGTATATTTCAGCTGCATTTTTCATGGTAATCTGTAGAAATTTTTTGCATTTGCAAAAAAAATTGGTTTTGTGTAATTCTAGGGGAGAGCTCAATTATCTCTGTGCTCCCAGCAAATGAGAATTAGATACCTATGTGCTGACAGGAGATGGATTTAAGACATAATCTTCTTCTCACTGTTCTCTACTAGTCAATTTAGGCATTTCTTTGAACCGACTTCTGATCTTATTTGCAGGCATATGACTCTCCCCTCACATTTTTAAGGCTCTATCATGGCATCCTGTAAATTTCACTCAGCATTTGAGCTCTTGAGCTAGGCACTGAAACAACTAGGCCTGCAGCAACTCCATTTCCTTCAGCTACTCAGCTGTGAAATGAGCAACTCTGCTCCTGAAGCATGATAGCTGCAAATGAAGCAGGAACTTAGATCTCTCTTGTTTAGTATTACAGAATCACTGAATGGTTTCCATTGTAAGGAACCTTAGACACCATCTAGTTCAAGCCCCTGCCATGGGCAGGGATGTATTTCACTAGACCAGGCTGCTCAGAGCTTCATCCAACCTGGCCATAAACACTTCCAGGCATGGGACAGCCACAGTTTCTCTGGGCAAGCTGTTCCAGTGTCTCACCACCCTCACAGTAAAAAATTTCTTCCTAATATCCAATTTAAATCCATGCCCCTCCAGTTTAAAGCCATTCTCCCCTGTCCTATCACTCCATGCCCTTGTAAAAAGTCCCTCTACACACCTTCTTGTAGCCTGGTTCAGCTACTGGAAGGCTTCTGTAAACATCTTCCCAGAGGCTGTTCTTTTCCAGACTGATATATATATATATATATATATATATACACACACATATTTATAGTGGAAGAGCTCTGAGTATTAGGACTTCAAAATGTGCCTCACCTTCAGAATTTTAATCCAGACTTTTCCAAAATGACACTCCCTTAGTCTCTTTGCATGCAAGATTTTCATTTAGATTATTACAGACATAAGGATCTACTCACAAATCTGGAGTGCAGTCCACATTTTCATAGCTAGTGTTTTGTTTCTTGATTAAAAAAAAATAAATCTGAGGACTTTATCTCACTTTGTTATGAAAATTTACACAGCCAGGAAAAATTACATGTCTTTACCAGATGATTGTAAGGTGTTTGAAACCTAATCTTTTCTCCCTGTATCTCACTCATCTGATTGGTTTAATCTACTCCAAATCCCTAAATTGCAGTATCTTATTTGGGATATACAGTGCTTACTGTCAATTTGGGATTTCTTTAAAATCTTTATTTTTAAAAACTGAGGAAAAATTTTCCAAAGTTTGCACCATGAAATGCAACCGATCGAGATATTTAAGAAATGTCTTTTTCAGCCACACACATGGTATTCATTTAATTCCATGACAGAATTGTACTCTAGAAGTATTGAATTTCATTGTGGTGTTAGTGAAGTGAAAGGCAAACTACATGCTGGTTTTAGAAGCTGACAAATAAATAAATGCCTTTTAATTTTGACATTTGAATGAATGACATCATTGGCTCTTTATACACCCACTAAAGCTGATAGATGGTAGTATTCCTGGATAACAGAAGTTAAATATTGGAAGTCAATTTTGATGTTCATGTCCATTTTTCTGTCTATGAATTTTCTTAGTTATTGAGAAGTCTTATCATTGAAATGTAACTAGAGCAAGATCTGAGGCAGCATTCTATTCCCACCTACCTTCAGGACAAAAAGCTGTCAGAGTGAGCTAATGCTCAGGCATGCCTCCCCAGAGATCCATCTTCATGCTTTTCTATACCAAAAAATTGAATCCTTATACATGAGGATAAGGACTATACAGTCTGGCACAAATTAACCTGTCTTCACAGTTTCTTATGACCCAAGACTAGTATAGCAGAGGTATTTCTGCCTAAACTGCAAAAGTGGTGAAAAAGCATGTCTGGTAAAAAAAGGTAAATAAAAGGAGTACTATTGATGAAGTGTATTAGTATTGAAGTGCAGCCCACCCAGTGGAGAAAATTATTAACATTTAGTAGAAGACACATGTATTTAGAAAAATACTGTAAGATGTCTAGTAGAAATTACTGTGAAAAAAAAAGTTTGGAAATTATTGGACAACTAGGCAAGTGTCTAAGTATCTCATAATTACCTAGATTTCAAAATTATTGTGATTATATCCTGTGTTTGGAGAAAAATTTAAGTGATTTTCAAAAGTTGCTCCTTGGTAAAGCCTGCATGTTTAATTTCTATGCTTTCAAAGACACTGAGAACATAACAAGTACAATGTTGTTTTATATCCCCCTGAGTAACATTTCACATGCACAGTATAAATCCACAAGTTTACAAAGTATTTTAAAACCAAATATGTGCCCTTCCATAGCATAAGCACCATAAGAGACTGACATTTCTGTTTATCTGCACTTAGCAGTTTTCACTGACTAAGCAGACTCTTTTCATATTAGAATTCCCATTAAGGCATTGACTCCCTTCTTGCAAGACATATTTCAAATAATTAAATACTCTTTACTTTATTTGCTATAATGTGGATTTGGGAATTTGGGGTTTTATTTGGTTGGTTGGTTGGTTGATTTGTTGGTTTTTAAATGAATGGAGATACTTAGTTGAGTGCTAAACCCAGAATGACCACAAAAAGCATCTTACCAGACTGGGACTGTCCTATATGGACAACACTGTCTATACATACTTGTAAGAAACATTATTTCTGTCAGCGTAGCAGTATCAGTTGCATGAAGAAAAAGAGACACGATAACAAGTGGTTTTCTGCTAGCGTAAGTCCCTTTTTTCTTTATAAATATGTGTGTGTGGTCCAGCTGATGTAATGCAAAACCTCCCACTAGTCATGTAGGACTATGGAATAACAGGAAGTATGCAAAATTCATGGTGCCAGAACAGCTCCAAATGGTAATAGGTCAGTGTACCGCTTACTGGAAGGCAGCAACAAGGACTGCTTTATTGTATTGCAAAAGCAACTCCTCACCATTTGATTTGGGCTGTACTTATTGCAGTCTTTGGAGAAACTCAATGAAGTTTACTTTGGTAAAAGATTCTCAGACTTGTGGATTTTTTAGTGGCATAAGAATAGCATTTCACTCTGCTAATGACCCAGCTTATTTAAAATTATCACAGCACAAATAATAATATCTCTTTGTCAAAGAGTATAATGTGTAAGGTACTAATTCCTGAGTATCAGGACACAATCAGATAATCTTCTGATGTGACCTTTATGGCCAAATTAATTGACACATTTGTGTTTATTTCATTAAACACATTAAACACAGTTTGTGTTTATTTCATTAAGTTATTGTTAAATGGCTCGTTCTGTTGTCCCCCCAAGTTGTTTTTCCCCAAGTTGTTTTTCCCTAAGTTGTACCCTCCCTTACAGCTGTCTCTCAGGTTACTCCCCTCCCTTTGTTCTAGTCCCTTCCCTGCCTATCCAGGCAACCTTACCCCTCTTTCCTGAATGTTCCCTGCCACTCATCCCTGGGCCAATCCCCGATTGCAACATCCATTTGGAAATCCCCTGATCCACCGTGTCATGCGACCTTTCCCCTTGCCTCCTCTTATCCTGACTGGTCCTGCAGTGTTGATGATTTTCTGTATCCACCCCCTGGTTTGTAACTGTATTTAACCCTTGCACAGGTGTGCTCAAGGGTCTTTTGGCTTGGGGTTCCACTGGCCAAGTTTTTTCCAGGTGAAGCCTTAAGGCGAAGAGGCTCCTCTTTCATCTGGTCCCTGCTGCGGCTGTAACAGCGTGCACTGTAGAGCTGGCAGCTCTTCAGGTTCAGCTGTGGGCAAACCCCAGTCCCCAGCTCTTCCCCACTCCTGTGGTGGCTACCGGAGTGTTCACAGCTAGCCTGGGTTCCAGTGGGCTTCAGCAGTTATGCCATCAGCTATTGACAGTACTGGTAACAATACACATCACGCTAAAATTATTTCTGAAATTGCTGGTATTCACATGCAACTTTTCTTTGGCTGTCTCCTGAACCTTTGCATGTTACTTGCTTGAAATGAGTTGACTAAATAAGTCTCATGGATACTGGTACATGTTATTATTTCTGCTGTGGTAATGGACATCAAATTACTACTTGCTTTGTTAGCTGAGGACAGGCTACTGAAAATGAACTTTATGTTTTTATAAGAGGAGTGACTTTTTTGTCTATTCTCTCACAGCCATCCAGTATTTTTAGATTTTAAAAATGCAGGGGAGAGTGCTCCTCCTGCCTTTACCTCTTTTTTTCCTTTAAAAAAAAAAAGTATCAACAGTAGAAGGTGCTTCCTGTATGTCATCTGCAGAAAATTTGTATGTCAATTGAAATACATTCTTTATGGTGATTCTTATGAATTCTCTTTAAAAGCTCTATTTATCTGCCCTGGGTGAGGAGAATAAAATTCAGGCCATGATCTACTTGTGGTTTTTTACTGTTTTACTGTGGGGATCCTGAGAAAGATTTATCTAAATTAATACAGATTATAACTGTACTAACTGTATCAGATTCACCAAGACAAGAGAGTGGATATGTGTTTACCCTTCCCCAGAATTTTTCCTTTTCTAAATTGTAACTATAACCTCTGGTTTTGTTTTGTTTTTAATTAATAAGCATTTCTTGCATTATCAACCTTCCTTTAAATGCAAAGGGAAAAATATATACATTAAATCTCAAAAATAATTACCTTCATTTATTTTAACCTTTCTTTCCCTTCCGTTTTTAATATATGAGGTTACTAGGGAAACTCTCCCTCCATACCCCAGCCATGCCTCATCTGCTGCTTTCCACTTACTACATGAAATTTATTTTCCCAGATTAATACTGAGACATCATCTTGCAGCAACACTCATACCTCAGCCAGTCCAAATGTCGATTTGTGTAAAGGTAGGAAATTAACAGGTCAGTCACAATATCTTCTCATTCTGAAAGGAAGACCCTTTGTGGTGTCTGACGTAAGCAGCATCATTATTCAGCCTAAATGCAGTGCTGGTTCGAGAACTTGGGTATTCATGATGGATGTGACATTTTGCTGGAATATGCTTCAGTGCATCTGCTGGAACCCAACTTACTGGCTAGAAGAAGGAAATTACTGCATTGAGAGTAATAGACTGTTTTCCCTTTAGGAAATACACAGCTCAGTTATTATTTTCTTCATGTCATGGACATTGTATTTCTTGGGATAGTGCATGGAACAGTACTATTTTACTCACCTTTGAAAACAGGCAGATTGCCCAGGCTATCTTAGTTAACACTATGGAAAACACAGGAGAAGCTGGAAATCTGTATTTCTGGGAAACAAACACTTTAGGCTCCCAAGGCAGCTGTGCTAGAGGAGTCCCACTGCTGCTGAAAGTGTACCCAAGAGTTTGGAAACACCAGCTGGCTGATCCTGTAGCGGACAGAGCATGAAAAGTGGCACACAGGCATTTTTCTCCCTCTGGTGCTTTCTCTGACCCAGCCACTGTTCACAGAAACAATCTGCTTCATCTTATATACGCTACAAAAGAAGTGACCAAATGCTAACACTCAGGAACAAGCCTTTGTTTTTTGTTTCTCCTTTTTTTTAATAGAAAAGTGTTCTCTTCTTTTTTCATTTCTTTTTTCCCCCACTCATTTCTTGCATTTTTTACATTTACATGGTTGAACCTTTTCATTAGTCATGCATAGGATCATACATTAAACAGCTAAATAAATTTCAGAAGTGCTAAATATGTTACCAAAGCTAAGCAACTGATCTCACTAAATTCTTTAGTATTCTTCTATGATATTAAACATGATACTGTGGATGTCAGGGTGCCATATTTAAAAAAAAAATCAGAAAATAATTATTTCCCATAGAAAGGATGTAATTTTTACTGTTGTAATAAAAGGGGTCCTGAATATTCAACATATGTCTGTGTAAGAGTTAAAGTAGTCTTGATTTCAACAACCAATCTTTTGCTCAAAATTTCAGCCTAACATGCAAAGTTTGGTTTAATTTTATAATAAATACCTCATTCTTAAATTTGCAGTTCTTGACTAGGTAATGGCACTTCTATCTGTCTCAGTAAGTGGCAAACATCCCCTGCCCTAGCTTTCAGCTACAGACAGCCATTTGGGCACTGCTTAAAGAAACAGAAAAAATGGGACTACTCAGGAAATGGTACATCATAGTAACCCCCTCCCATCTTTATGGAAGTTCTCTTCATTCCCCAATATGTCCTTCACATTAACATCTACCATAAGGCATGATGTTGGTGTAAGTATCTGTTAGCTCTCACTGGTTTGTAAATTGTAAAATTGTAAACTTCGTTATTTATACTGGCAGCCCCATAAGGAATATTGTGTTCAAAAATGTAAGTAAGTTATGATTCTTACATATTTTTCACTGCATCCTTGGATTGGGTTCTTAAAGAAAATCAGTTAGAGTAATAATCAAGGTTCAAAAACTGACAAGGTTCTAATGTCTTGTTAGATGAAAAAGGTAGAAAGACACAAGAAATTTATTTTTAAAGTGTGTTACATCCTACTCTTTCATGAGAACCTAGTTTCATACCACTGTTAGGATGGAAAAGAGACTTCTGATGCCCTGTGTTGGAGAGAGTCACCCTTTGAGTATTCTCTGATACTGCTTCTGGCTGATCAAAGTGGGCATCATGCTGCATTAGAAGAAAGCACTGTGCAAATAAAGTATCAAAAGAGGCTGGAAAACAGACTTTGTGCAAGCAGACTCAAACTGAGACAGAATGGTATTTGGTTTAAATAATCTTACACTTTATTTTAAAACTTAGAAAATATTAGAACATAAAAATCTGGTGTTTTAAAAATTCACCTATATTCTATACTCATGAAATAATGATCTCTAGCAGTCATTACTAAGAATATGGAAGTTATTTGGTACTCAATATGCATGACATAAAGTGCTGCAATAATTCTTGTTATGCTATATAAATGATTTTCCCCATTAAGCGTGCAGATTTTCTCTGCCTATTGTTGATCTGCTACTACACATTTCACAGAAGTTTGCTTTGTCTTCAGAATCTGACACTCTGAACAGCCAGTTTAACAAATGAAAGAGCACAGATTATGACAGACAAAAAATTCATCAATGATGTTAGTATTTGGGTTTGTTTGGAGGACTTTCCTCTGCTTCAGTTTCTTTTATCTTATATTCCATCAGAGAAGTCCTCTGCAGAAAATACTTTTTCCTCCAACCAGTGTTAAGCTTTTACTTCCTACAATACATATTCAGAAGTACATAAACTACAGAAAAAAAAATATGTTACTGGCATATATTCTGTCTTTAGACACAACCTGTGGCACGGTATCTTATGTGCCGATTCTTTTTCCACCACGTGTCATACCATATATCATTTATGTTTATTTAGTACTAAGAAAAAGTATCAGATTCAGCATTTATATTCCAAAGTTAATATAAAATAGATTTCAGTTATATTTTACAGGTTATTTGCTTAGAAATTTGTCTCAAGAGGTAAAAAGTGATTAGTAAAAAATAATGATCAAGTAAGTAAAGACATCTGAATGTAAATATCAAATATAAAAAACATTATTCTGGATAACTATGTATAAATACAGGTAATTAATTGCGTTGTTTTCTCATACAATAGCTTGTATAGACTGTCCCCCTTAATAGCCTTTTATATGGTCAATTAATTAAAGCTTCATTTTCCCAGATAAGATCATCTCATGTAATTCTTTGGTTAACAAGACATATGCTTTCTTAGAATTGTCTAAGAAATAAAGGGGATCAGTAATTATAGATGGATTAAAACCTTCATCCACAAGTTGAAATTTTTGTTGTTTGAATGTTCCTGTCATTTCCATTTTTTCCTGCAGTAGAGAGAAAGAGACATTATTCAAAAACAAGCTACTTTTCTTTGTCTCACATTCATATTTGTTTTTCAAAGTCTTACTTGATGTAAGTCAGTTTATTCTCATTGTGCTGAAAAAGTGGAGCTTGTGTGCTGCTGCAGACCCACACCAGACATGTGGCTGACAAAAACTAGAGCCCTTTTCTATCTGCATCCCTGGGCAGTGTCTCTTTAGTGTCACATGTGGTGTATGTCATCCCAGCATGCCCAAGACAATCGATCTTCTTCACTGGCACATCATAAAAGGAAACTACACACCATGAGGCTTCTGAGAGTAAAACGTGTTATTACCAAGAACTCCTTAATGATAAAACTCAGGAAATTTACTCTAACTATGACTGTTGTCACCCCACAAAAGGGGTTGAAAGAATCATGTACTAAATCAGCCATACTCATATTCAGGTCTAAAGGAAGATGGATCTTGACTTTACATTTTGTTTTCAGGCTGCTCCAGTGCTATGGTACCCCTTGGAAAAGTAGTGTGAGGCATCTGTAATAAGACTGTCTTTTCTGTTCTAACTACTTCTGCTCAGCCCAACTTTATGACTTCTCTCCATTCATCTTCTGTCTCTATACTTTTTTTTTTATATGCAAGCAATCTCTGAATAAAAAAATAAGTATTATGTTTAAAAAAAAAAGTTAAAGAGCTCTTTTATTTACTCCAGGGATACCTACAGATTTTATCTACCTGCTCTGGTTGGTCTAGGAAATGTTCTGACATCTTCTAAAGTATAATTATATGTCAGATCAAGTTTAATACATTTTTAATTTTTTTCCCTTGAAGTTCCACCCTCTGCTCGTTAATGACAGCTGTGCCAACAGCAATGTGTCTGTAATGGAGGCATTTAAATTTTAATTTATATTCAAATTCCAGATACTTGATATCAATGCAATACCCAAGAATCAGATTCCTTCTGTCCAGTGTGAAGTTTTTTGTGACAACTGTACAGGAGTAAATCTAGACTAGGTTCTCATAATTCATAAACAGACTACTGCAACATTCTCAAGTCTAATCTTGTTTATGTGCATCAGAATGCTGCTGCAAGATATCTTCCTGGACTTATGAGATAGATACATACATACAAACATACTTCACTTTCAAGGTCTTTCACAGATTTTTTGTTTCCCCTTTTTATTCTGAACCAGTATTCAATCTCTGAGTGGTCTAAGATACCAACTTCCATAACTTCTCTCTTTAAACAATAACTATTTTTTCATCTACTCCTCGAATGTAGGGGACTCCTTCACAAACATCTTCAGAAACATTTTTCTGTTTGTCTTATCATGATGTTTGCAAAACACTTAACAGAAATGAAAGTGCTCATCAGACTTCATTTATCATGATAATCAATATTGTGTGCTTTTGATACTCTCACATGTAGTTCACTCTATTATATTTATATTTTTACACTCTGTGGGAGGGTCTGTTTCCCCAAACTGGACAGTTATTGGAGCAAAGTAGCGCACAAATAAGAATGACTTTGATGATTACTGTGATGGCAACAATAACGTACTTTTTTTATTCACCTTTTCAATTTACCTAGTGTATTTTCAAATACTTTAATATTTGTCATTGTTACAGAGAAAATAATATTCATTTTATTGTGCACAGCCCACTGTCTCCTGTTCCTGTTTTAGCTCTATTTCTCATGCATTTTCACTGAATAAAATGGATTTTAGATTTTTTTCTCCAGATGCAGTTGTTCATGTTTTTAACTCTGAATCTTTTTCTTTCACCATGATTATGCTTCTAATCTCCACAAATCCTTCTGTATGATCTCTGTCCTTGCTCATTTGTACAGTTTCTCTCATTTAAACATAATCTCCAAATTCATTGACTTTTTGTGTAATCCCCTTTCCAGGACTCCATTAATGAAGACAGCAAATAGGACCCGGTCTAGAACAAGTCTAGTGATACATGAACAAGCACTCTTTGTTATTAATTTAGCTATCTCTGTGTTTAAATTATGTAGACGCTTGTATACACAGTGCAATAATGCAGCTTACCTGGACTCTTAAGAAAAGGGGACAAGCATAACTCGGTAGATAGGTCACTACTTGCTTATACATTTGCTCCAAATCTAATGATGCATTCTGCTTTAAAATAAGAGAAGCCATTCCTGCTTTTCCTTCATGGTCTGCACAAAAGGAAGTGAGATGTCAATTTTGTAACATGAATAAAGTTGACATTGTAATGATAAACCATACAAAAAAATACCATAGTGCATTAACAAACCTACAGTCACAGATCACATTCTGAGTTTCAGTAAAGCTGCAAGATCTCATTCATATTTTATGCAGTATTACATGTACCTGGACATCATTCAAGTGATCAATTAAGCAACTCATGCTGTAAATGAGTGTGGCGGGTAAGACTAAATGCAGTCCTGTACTTGATATAATTGGTGAATTGGACAAACATCAACAACATTCCTCTCTCAAAAACAAGAGTGAAGAGTGTCTTTCTTGGAGTAGCCAATTATACCTTCATTTCTGTTTTAGTCTCTTTCTCTTGCCAGTATCTTTTCACAAAACTGTGGATCTGAATTAACAGAGCAATTAAAAGTTCTGACTGTTTAGTCTGGAAAAGAAGAGCACTGTGGGTCTTTGGTAAGGAACAAAATGGGCAAAAGGTAAAAGCAATGAACTTCAGCTATCAAAATTAACTGAACACTTCAACTGAGCAAGTAACTAAACACTTTAGTTTAGTAGTAACAGCAGAGATGTTCTGCCAACCTTATCATTGTTTTGGTTTGTTTTAATTTTTTGCTAATGCTATAAAATCTGTAAGGAATTTGATTTTTTTTTATCCTTCAGTGCAATTATCAAGACAGTCAGATAAACTGAGTAGGTAAACAGATAAGTGTTGTACAGGAAATTAGCATCTCTCATACTTTTGAATCTGATTTTCAGACAGTCTTCTATGATGTATCTATGTTCTATGGCTTTAAAATACTGTTCAAGTGAGTGTTCATGCTTCACATGAGAGAAAGTGACACTTTTTCTCATTTTAAACTCCTTTATCATTTTGTGGTGGGTTTATCCTTGCCAGCAACCAAATGTCCAGCCAGCTTTGTGTTCAATCCCTTCTGCCATGGGAAGCAAGGCTCAGGTGTTAACGTAATTACAGTTTCATAGGTAAACAAAAAGATACATGTACGAGCAAAGCAAAACCAGGACATCATTCAATATTCCCCATCATCAGACAGATGTCCAGCTACTTCCTGCAGAGCAGGGCCTCACTTGAAGCATGCAGTGGTTTTCTTAGGCAGACAAGCACCACACCCACAAACCTCTCATCCGCTTCTTTTCCTCCAGCTTTAATAACTAAGCATGGCTATCATATGATACAGAATATTGTTTTGGTCAGTTTCAGACCACTGTACCATCTACATATGCTCCCTAGTTCTTGCTGCCCCCAGCATTCTCATGCATGGAGAAAACCGTGTACTGTGCAAGCTCTGGTCAGTGGTAGCCAGGCACTGTTAAGTTATCAACACTGTTTTAGCCACTGTTTTAGTTTGGTGCAAAGCAGAGCACCAGTCTCCTATATAGAAATTTATTTTTATCCCAGTGACCCCAAACATATATTTTAAAAAAAAAGATTTAGCATGAATGACAATCAAGCCCATCCAATCTCATTACAAATAACAAAAAAAAACTATTAAAAGAAATTATCTGTTTTCTTCCTTTTACTTTTCTCTTTATATTCTTTTTCATTTTCTTCTTAGTTTTATAACTTAACTGTTTCCATTTACTTTATGAGGTGAAGTGAAATAAGACAGCAAAATCTCTTCATATATTTTCCTTTAGAGTTACTTTAGAATTACCTTGTTTACATTTTATTTTGGCACATGTGTCTGTATTTTATGCAGATGTGAATTTACTAAATCTTTATATTCCAACTGTTATGTAGCTATCACAAATGTATGCACAGTAGATTTTCAAAAGTACTCCTCATTGAATATAGATAAAAAATGCATAATTCACTGACTCATTCACAATCGGGTGTATTTTCATTACCTGCATCTATATTTTAGCTGGATATTAAAGAGATTACTCAATCAAATATGATTCATAGGTTTAAAACATGAAATAGAAAGGGTTATAAGGATTATTAATGAACCTGGGAGAATTTTTTACCTGGCACAGACACACCATACACATTTGCTTCTTGTATGAAGTCCAACATTGCAATGACATCAGAAACTTCTGTAGTGGCAACATTCTCCCCTTTCCATCTAAAATGTGTGAAAAAAACATTTAATCCCATGACACCTGTCCTTTTAAAAAATCTTTTGTAGAAGCTCCATTCATTTCAGACTGACACTACCTCACATTTTTTCACACTTGTTATATTAGAATTTGATCACCAGAAGACAGTGTTGCAACTCATTACCCTTACTGGGCGTTATAACACTGTAAGGGCCACTGAAGATCAATATGTTTCCAAATTTTTTACGTGTACATAAATGTATCAAAAGTGATCAATCTGTGCTGTTTGATACATTTTTCTCCACATCAGTGTCCGACTTCCTTGCTCATAGCAAATCCATTACTTGTTATATGCTTATTGAAAAGCATGATCAAAGAGCTGGAATTCCTATGAACTGTTCTGAAAATGAATCATTCAGTTCCACAGGAATATTACTCACAGAATACTTGTGACAAAATTCAACGTTCATCATCCACTTCAGAATCATGATAAATTGAACAGTTCCAGTTGAAAACAAATGCAACCACATTATTCCATTCTATATATCTTTAATGAAGAAATATTTTAAAAACCAATAACTGTACCTGAAGGTGTCTCCAATCCGGTCCCAAAAATAAAGAAAATTGTCATGGTCTTGAACCATTAGATCTCCAGTATTAAAATAAAGATCTCCCTTCTTAAATACCTCACAGAGTAATTTCTTTTCTGTGTGTCTTTTATTGCCAGCATAACCAAAGAAGGGGTTCTTTGCGTTGACTTTGGAAATCAGAAGACCAGCCTCACCTATACAGAGACGTTGAAAGAATATAAACCCAAAATATTACTGGACATTTCTGTACCTGAGATTAACATTACTTACAATATTGTCCGCGCAAATTCACAGTCACTTGTATTTCTTCCTGGTGACTCACCAGTTTTCTCTATTATAAACTCACAAGTAGTTTATAATACTCCGAACGTGCACCATTCAAGTTAATATTGAATTGACTCCCCACATGTTACTGAATTTCAGTAATGACTGTCAGCTTTATCAGCTTCCTAATGAAAAACTAGTGTTAATCAGAAGTAGATGCTTAGCCCAGGCACTATGTTGCTCTTTAATCTCTTTTCAGAAGTTCTGAGAACACTGAAAGTACCTCAGTTGGTTGGAGCCTGATGTTAATAAACTGTGGGTTTAATACCTGTGGGGACCATTCACTTAAAAGAGTTTGACTGGAACCTTGTTTGTCCCTTCCAACTCAGATAATCTGTGATTCTGTGACTTCAGGATATTCATTAAAGTGATATAGCATCATCAGTTTACTTTTTGGTGTAAAATACTAAAGTTTAATAATTTTTTTTTTCCTAAAAAAGTAGGGAGAGTAGGGGAAAGGATTATCCTCTTATGCTTGTAGAGTACGAGGGTGTTAGTTTGCAGAGTATGGAATAATTGTATAAAGTAACCTTTTTGGGAGCAGGTTCTGAACAATACAGCTTAAGAGTTCCATTACTTTATAGCAGAGACAAGAATTATAAATATGAAAATATATCAGGATGCTTCCAAAAGTAGGCATAGTCTTTAATTTAAGACTGCCTCCTTAAAAAAAAGCTGTGCCTTTTTTTCCCATAAACTGGGAGTGTTTAAAGTAGGAGTACTTCGTTCACTGGTAGTATGACTGCAGCCATAATGCTCTGAAGAAATAAGACAGGGGTAGGACAAAGATTATAGACAGAGATAATACTTTTCATTAGATTGAATGGTGTAGTTGGAAAAAAATTAGACCAAGTGTCTAATTAAAGTATGTGTTCCCTCTACAGGTCAGTCTGGCATCCATAGAGATAAATGCCTATAAAATTTCAGCTTTTGGTGACATATCATCTTCAAAGTGCCCATGTTTGATTACCAACTGTTAGAGAATCTCATAACTCCTTTGAAAAATCTGTTTCAGCTCCCTATTAAAGCTGTCTGCCTGACCTTTAATATGAGCTTTTCTTCCTCCAGTTTCAGTTGTTATCTTCCTACAGTTCAATGTATGTTCCAGTATGTGGTAACACTTTGAAAAATTGTGTAATCATGATTTTTGGTGAATGTTTTTAGGATAGCTATAATAAAGCAGTTTTGGTTTTTTGTTGTTTTGGTTGGGGGTTTTTGTGTTATTGGGTTATTTTTGGTTTTTTGGTTTTTTTTAATTATTAAGCTAAATCACATCACCTAGTTGGAAACACTTAATCTCTCATCAAAAAGCATTTGCTCTAATCCACCAGTCCTTCCTGTAGATCTCTTAGGCAACCATTTCCTTATGTTAACCTCCTTTAAAAAACACAGATGTCACTATGTATAAATTCAAAGATAATGCCATAGCATCACTTTTGAACACTACTTTTCTGTGAATACATCCAAGGATCTCCTGAGTGCTTCTGGTATCAGCACTGGTATGTTTAATGCTCTTTTATCTGAGATCAAAAATCATACTGCTTTTTTTTCAGAGCAAAGAGTAATAGTTCATTTGGTAAACTGCAGTAACAGAATAGCAAGCCTCCTTAAAACAACTCTATGAAGTATTTTTATTAAAATCAATAGCCTGTAATATCCTATTCAAATACATACTTACCTTTCTTAACTTTTTCACACCAACCATGCTTATTTCTAATTGGTTCATCTTTTTGGAAATCATACTTGATTAAATCAAATGGGAAAAAAAGCTAAAAAAGGGAAGAAGTCATCAGTTACTCATCTACACAGTGACATCTGGTGGCAGTAAATACACATAAAGAAACCTGTACTCCGGTCATGCTCATCTGAAAGGAGAATGCAGTTTCATTTAAAACTGAAAATACTCTGTATGTAAATTTATTCCATTTCCTGCAGGTAAGCAACATCAAAACAGTTTTGTAAATGAAGACACAGAACTGTCCTTTTGTTAATTTTCTTACAGGTAAGTTGTAGGATCTACATCATCAGTGAAAGAGCAATGTGAGTCAGCATAACAGAACCATTGTCTCTAGTGTTTAAGTAACATTTAATGGTGGTGGCTGATATGACATGTTCTTGGAATCTTCTGGCACTGAAAACAACTGGCAGGTGAAAGGCCTCACAAAGGACAACCTGCTTCCTGTTGGGCTTTACTGTTGCTTAACTAGCCTCAGCTCTTCCCTCTTGCTTTCTCAGGCTCCTGTATGGTGATGGGAAATGAGCACCAGCAGAAGGGTACATCCTGCCATGGCTCCAAGCAAACTGAAGGACAAGATACCCCTGTCAAAACTAGCAACTGCAACACTTTTTTTTTCCTTCTTCTTTTTTTTTTTTTTTTTTCTTCTTGAATATACAGCATGTGACTATTATTTTGCTTTGTTTTTCTGCTGTGGTATGAATCCAAACTGGACCTTTAAGAGACACTTACTGATACTATTTGGACAACTGTGTTTGCAGTCATCCAAATTGTCTCTCTATTATTCTAAAGATACATTTTTTCCCGCTCGGGATTCCATGTTGCCTTCCCAAAAGGAAAGGTATCAGCAATCTTTAACAACTAGTGAAACGAAAGTAACTATCTTCTTCTGGGAATTCTTGGCAATAGGGGAACAATTAATATAGACCTGCACTCTTCACAGTAAAGAAATGCAATACAACTTAAGGAGGGTTATATGGAAGTGACTGAAGTAGAGGGTAGGATTTTAAAACATAAACCTCTTTCCTTTTCTGCCACTAACTTGGATAAAGAGCTGCTAATCTTTATCCTAATTCAAAATGTTGTTGTAAATAAATAATTTTTCTCAAAGAAATCTGAATAAAGAGTAACTTGAATCCCACAATTTCAGTCTCATGTGGACAAAACTGGTTCATTGAGTCCTTTCAATGTTCAGCACTATGTTTTTTTCTACCCTAAGTCTGAAACAAAAAGATATTTTTGACAGTTGATCAAAGGAAAAAGGTCATAGTCTGCAAAACAAGTAATGATTCAAGAAGGGGACACTATTTTAATTAAGTCAAGAGTAATTATTCTTATTAATCTCAGATTAAATAATTTAACAAAGTTAAGAATTTGAGGGCCAGAAAATAATTATTATATAATTATTAGAAAATAATTGATTATTCTTGAGGAATAGAATGGTAGTAGGTTTTTTTTTTTGGTTGTTTTTTTTGCCTGTCTACATTTAAATGCTACTCTTCTTCACTTTCTTTTTACAATATTTATTACTTTAATAGGTTTAAAATGCAATGAGTAATATAAATAATAAGAATGAAATGGTATAAAATTATATGTTACTGGTTTTGTGTCTGATTAGAATAATTTAAAATAATGCATCATACACAGTAGTATTTTAACAAGATACAGTTTTTAAGCTCTGAAATAACGAAGAATTAATTTGTTAAAAACACTCAGAAACTGTAATTCAGTATCTGATATTATCTAAAAACTGTTGAGACTGTTATTATATATAACTGTACTATGTTATATACATCTTCTTTTGCTTACAACTTCAGAGTACTAACGAAGTGTATTCCAGTTAGGCTTCTGAAACAATAATCATGAAAATATATAATTAAAAGAAAGAACTGCATCTTGTATTAAATATGCATAATGAAACTATGCATAGTCTGTGCAAACAGCTGTGCCTGCACAAAAGTCTTTTCCAAGCTAAATCATTCTGTGATTCTAAGCAGCTTGCTTTTCATATTAAAAACTAGAAAATGAAAGCCCCACAGCAAAGTATTTAGTCTGTGCACAGACTAACATTTGGTTCACCTCATTATTTAAATTCTAATGGGACAAGGACCTGAGCTGTTGAAGCATTACCATATTATTCTCACAGAGTATTGCATCCAACACTGATCATTTTAATCTACATCTTACTCTCTGAAGCACAACACAAATGTAGCAAACAAAAAGCATCATTTAGTGAGCTGAAACTGAAAGGGGTGTTAATGTGCAACATTGTCTATTACTATGCTGCCTAGATGTTATCTAATAACAGCTTCCCTCACCTGCTTTTTTATTTTTAATTGATTGAAAATATGTGAATTTAAATATTATTTTGAAAGTAGTTTTGACATTCCTAATGTTTCAACTTGCAGAGAATGCTCAGAGAACCTTTACCAGAAAATAGAGATTACAAACTTTTTATTACTTTTTATTTAGAGGTGAAGTATTTTTGAATTCTCTTGGAGAATATCAGTTTCAAAAACAAAACATGTACTAGATTTAGTTTCAAGCATCTTTAAAAAATGAAATGTAAGAAAAAAAATTTGGAGCATAGTGTCATCACATCTTAGAGACAGTTTTGAAAATATATTTGAAATGCCTTATTTACGTTGTAAAAAGCAGATGCATAGGTACTCCACACAACTTTGTGAGCCAAAGTAAACAAAACCAAGAAACAAATCTTTTAAGCTGTGTTTGATATTAACTGAATCATGACACATAGGAATATAATACCTTAGAAAACTTGTAGTACTTTAGAGCATTTTTGCTCAAAATTAGAAAACACTTGTAGTACTTTAGATTATTTTTGCTCAAAATTAGTCAAAGGAGAAGAAACAACATTAATTTTCATTGGCCAATGCACTTAGGAGCTTCCATTGCTTGGATTTACACATCAGTATTCTTCCTTTGAACCCGGTTTTCCAGGATTTTAAAATTTGCTTAAAATTAACTTTGTTTATTTTTAAACAAAATTATTTTTCTTCTGCCACAAGTTCTATGACTGCATGAAGAAGTGCGTAATACTAATTCTGAATGGCTGTGTGAAAGCCATTTTATATGTTGAAATTATTTAAGATTTGTTAAAAAATCTAAATGTTTCTCAGCTCAAAGCTGATTTTTATCTATACTATTTTGCATAAGAGATTTGGATTCCTTTGATAGTTTGAGTATATTTGCTTAAATAATGAGAAATTACATTTACAAATAAAGTTTGGAATTTTTATTCTTTTTTTTTTACATAATGCTTTTCAGGTGAACATACCCTGGGCTATTTTTAGCCCTCCTTATAAGCTTCCTTGGATCTCATTAATCCCAAGCTCCCTTGTTGTGTGTCATCACTCAGAATTTATTTCAGCATAAGAAAGAGATTTTTATATTGATAGACACAATTGAGTGTCTTCAAGATTTTTTACATATCACATCTATAAATACACACATAATGTATGTAATATACAATGTAATTGATTATTAACATTACCTAGACACATATGTATGTCAGATGTAAAGATTAAACAGTAATTTATTATATTATTGTGTTAATCAAGATATTGTAATTTTTGTGAAACATTTTAAGTTTCACCAGCTGAAAAGCTGTTCAGAGGCTTCTACTTTTCTGTTCGTTGACTCTATGTAAACATCTTTATTGAAAGATTTATTCATATTCTACAGGGAGGGTTTCAAGCACATGAAGCGATTCCTCTTATATAAAGAACACAGTGTGAAAAGAAAGAAGTGCAAACAAGGGCACTGCTTTCAGTTAACATGTTAAATACAGTAACTTCTGCCAACTGCTGTAACATTCATCTGTTTCTTTCTATTACCTTATGTCTTACAATATTTTTATGAAAATAAATGTATTCGGTAGAACCTTAATATTTATCACAAACATTTATCCCCAGTCTTTAGCAGTCACTGGTAGAAAAGTTACTTTGCTCACTCGGAGTTAAGGTTGCCTCTTAAAGCTGTAATTTTTATCTCTATTTCACCTTTACAAACTGTGCCATTATCACTACCTACAACAGAATGCACTCCTATTTTTTTTTCCTTTCCCCCACCCTCCCCCCCAACTAGAAATGTTATACTTTGAAACTTTCTGCTATTATTCCCTCTATATTCCCAATACCTGTATCTATAGGGCTTTGTACTGCATTTACTTTGTTGCAAGCTGTGCAATTATGCTGTAGGAAGAGAGCAAGTTTCTTCCTTCTCCTTTAGTATATCACATATATGAACACACAAACCTTTTTTTCCCACTTTTTCAGTTCTGTTTCTTTCTATTCTAGAAACAGGTGTTCAGGAAATCCCTAGATAGCATGTTAAAGGTTATCTCATGTAGTCCTGTGTGTCAAGAGAATGTTCCAAAAGATGTTGTAGCATTTATTTGAAGAAACAACAAATGTTAGGGATTGGGTGGCTGGGCCTTGTCTGTGCCATTGTCTGCTTTATAGCAGGAGACAGATTTTTTTTCCAGCTTTAGGTCTTTAACAAGTCAACAAATCAGAAATTGTGCTGCTCTCCTTTACATATCACTAGTTGTCTAGTGGATGTCATTTAGACTGAAGTAAAACAAACAACAGCCACACTTCAGAAGGCATTGTTTAGTTATCTGCAAGCTGAAAAATTTATTAAAAACCCCCAGAGCAAATGCCTGGAATAAGTAAAAATGAACTTAACTATGGCAATAAAATATATATTTAGTGTTGCATGCAAAATCCCCACACTACTTGATTATAAATACAGATTAATAAAGAAATATGCAGGTAGTTTCAAGTTTAACCTTTATCTGCTGTAGACTTCACAACGTATTTCCAAAAGGTTAATGACTTATAACAAAAATCTGCCAAAAGTTCTGCAATACTGAAAACAAGTTTACTCAAGTTTGGAACACATGCAAAATCTTGTAAGATTATAAGGCATCAGGTTTAGAAAAATCTGAAACAAAATTTAACATCAGCTATAATGTTCCTGGTTCACCTACTACTACCTAAATTCCAGATCTCTGATTTCCTGCACCAGCTCTGGACCCTTCTGGAGATATCCAACAGAATTGGATGGTCACTGGATGGAGCATCACACATGTAGGACAGAATCAGTGAAATCATCTGCTTAAATTCCTGAGTTCTCTGTGGCTTCTGAGCAACACACTAGCTCTTGTGGTGTTTTCTGAGTGGTTCCAGAATCCTCACTGCAGTCTGAGTTCCTGCGCAAGAAGTGAAGAACCTCTGGCCCCAGGGTGTAAAGCAGTCTCTGCAGTGACTGTACTGTGGGTGATGGAGTATTGGAGTTGAGGACCCTGCAACACATATGCTGCCTAGAAACCTATTTACATGGCATCAGAAGACACCTCTGTTGTATTTCCAAACAATGGTTTTACATTACTACTTTAAAAAGTTTTGTCGGGACATTTTGCTATCAGTTCTCCTAAGAAGCACAAATGTCATTTAAGTCAACAGGACTTGTATATAGATAGGTATCACTCAATTTAAAATTCTAGGCAATACATGAGATACTGTTTATTTCAAGAAGAATAAAAACTGGCATTAACAGCAACATAATGATAAATATGCAGTCTCCTTGCAAAAAGGCTAGACATCTTTCAAATTATTAGCTAAAGCTTGGGACACACGTTACTTTGTTTGAGACTTTCAAATCATTTAAAAGATTGTCCTTACAGGATCAAAAAGAAAAAGTACATCTGTGAATTTTAAGTAGAAATAAATTCTTCATTTACTCAGAAGGACAGAGGAAAGTCATAATGTGTGATATAAATATCATGCAATCCTCCTCCCCAAAATATATTACTGCCATTTTCAAAGCTGATGAAATAACAGAACGGGGTTTTTTTTCCTAGTTTCAGTAGCCTAGAACACAGCAAACACCTACAGTACTCTGTAGATAAAGGGGTATAGCATTTTAAAATTAATAATCTTGCTAAGTATTCTCTGTTACAAGACCTCAACAGTGATTATATATGTATTGTGTTGTCTTAACATTTCTGAATACTGATACAGGCTAGCTATAGTTTGAGTTAATTATGTTTATTTGCACCTAGGTATAGAATATCTATTAAATCTGTATCGGTTTATATGCTACTATGTAATGTATGTAATTATTACACTATATTAATTATAATTATTATTAACTCCCATTTATGCCGAAAATTTACATAGCAGTATGCAATATCAAGATACTATATAAACAGACCTCTACCTATAATTTGTAGAACGGTAAATCAGAATAGGAAATTTGTAGTCTTATTTCAGCAGTGAGGAGTTATTAGGCATTAAAATAAATCCAACTTTTTCTTATGTCATCTAATGTAGTAGAAACCTGAAACTATACTTGGCAACTGTCAGATCACTCAAAACTTTCAGAAGAGAGCCAAAGCCTTTTTGACTTTTGTAAACTTCATAAAAAATCTCAGTGTTTCTGCTGAGTGTACAACTGGGTTGGGTGCCAATATTTTACAGAGGGTCAACTAACTTGCAATAACCATGCTGGAAATTTTGTCTAGGGCTTACAACTGTACTACAACTAAGAAACACAATGTTTCAGCACTACTACTAAGTAGAACGTAAATAAATAGTCAGTCACCTTATAGAAGAAATTGGTGCGCCCAACAGATCCAATTTTTCCTGTGTGGTTCATGAAACAAATGTTTCCTTCAGTAGCACCATAGAACTCACAGATCTTGACAGCACCAAATCTGTCCAAAAATTCCCTCCAAACATCATTTCTTACTCCATTTCCAACTGCTAGTCGGACTTTGTGATTTTTTTCTCCTTCCTTCTGTTAAAAAAAGAGGAAACAATTAAAATATAGTATACTGATAACTATACATAGTATACTGGTACATACATTGCAGGAAAAACATACTTTCTTCAGAATACATCCAGTAAAAAAAAAAAAAAAGGAAAAAATAACACTCAAGAAGTTAAAGAAAGCTGGCATAGCTGTTGGACAGCTGCAAAGCAGTAAGCTGCAATCTAAAACCTATTATCTTGTTGAACAAACAAATTATTTCCTGACAAAATTACTACAATGATTTATATAAACACGTCCATATTTGAAAAGTCCTATTGTCTCGCTCTGTTTCTCCCCAGAGGAATTAAAAAATTGGGAAGAACAGAGAAAGACAGGAATTATTTCTGTCATGGGATTAAAGTCAGAAGAGAAGAATAGTTACTTTCTTCTGTCTTCAGACTGATTACGAGGAAACAATCAGATTTCACACACTTGTAAAATACGTTCCTTCCCACATATTGCATATTAGTCATCTTCTGTACTTTTTCAATATTAAGACTCGCAAGGTTTTGTTCAATGTTACTGGAATACATTATTTCTTAGTGATCTTGAGTCTTTATTGTTGTAAGGTCCCATGTTTACCATAACAAACACAGTAGTATGTATCCAATTCAGTAAGAGGTTCTGATTTTATCTGTACTTTTCCGAACATTGAGATTCCATGGACCAACTTTAGAACACAATCACATTTAAGCTGAAGTACCAGAAGGCAAAACATCTATACTGTTTGCATTTGTTTGGGTTTAGTTTCTTTTAATTTCACCTAGTTTAAACTATGACTCCCTTTTCAATCATTTCAAGTTGCAATACAGAGTGCTCTAGAAGTAAGAGCTTAAAATAAACATAGGTACAGTTTGTTACCACATACTTTCAGAACTGCATAGCACGCTGCCACTGCAACTGTCTCTATACACCTTCATCTACCTACACTCCTATACAGGTTTGCAAACACCTCTCTCTATAAACAAATGCACACATCTGCATGTGTTCGCATTCTTTTCATAGATTCATATATGTATACATTCATGCACATATACTATAGAAAGAGTTCTTATTTTCTGCTTTTGTATTATGCCCCCTCCCCCCCACCCCCCATCAAACCAGTATGAATTAGTTATGGCTTTATATTAAAAATCTATCTGAACGCCTTTCATCTCACATAAAATCACAGCTAATTATTTTTGTGAAGAGATCTGGTCAGCTGAGTGAAACAGGAATCTTTTGAACAATTTGGATATCAAAACCAGTAAAGCATCAATTGAGTGCATAAACAGCAGTGCTCCTCTGAGGCTTATGTCTTGGATAAATTAGACTTTTCATGAGGATGTGAATTCTTCTTACTGTAACAAAAAATTGCGAACACAATGGAATTTTAAACTCCTCTAAATCACAAAGACCACTATGTTTTTTTCTTCCCACTTCAAAACCAGTAACTCACAGAAAGATAAAAATATATTAATTCATCTTTAGAGTCTTCCTTCTGCAAACTAAGTTCTCTTGCTGAAATGATTCAGCAAGGAAAGTGCCTGTTTCACTAGATGCAGATAGGTGTCGGCAGATTACAATCTGAGGCATTATCCCGCTATTTAACCTCACAACTACATTACTCACCAGCCTCCCATGGTCTCTATCAACTCTGTTTCTACAAGAACACAATTCCTGCTTTTCCCCTTCTATCTTTAGGTGTGAAAGTAATTTCTGAACACATAAACACATACTTCACTGAATTCATGCTAAATCATTATTAGTAAGTGCTGTATTACACAACACTACAAATCTGACATGGACATAGCCTGGAACAAAGTATCTAAAAATTGCCCACAGATGTAATTTTTACAGTGGTTTGTTTTTTCAACTTCAGACACATATCACAATACAACAGTGTAGGTTTTTACATACTTGAAATAATAATATCTGTTAGAATATAAATTAAAATTCACTATACTGTCAATGAACAACAATAACATTCTTTTTTTTAAGCTAAAATGTTTCAGTGTTTCTCTGAACTTAATCAGGAAAGCTTTTAATGTTTTTTTTTCTTCCTCCACAAAATTGTTCACCATTTTATAAAATTCAAAGTAGGTTATTTCCCTTGCAATTTCAATGCTAAACTGAAATGAAATGTGAAACTGAAATGTGTCCATACCATGGACACTGCAGAAACTGCAGTTATCTCTTGCTGCTGCCACTGAATTATTCAAATCTACTGCCTCTGCTAAGATACAAAAATGGCTCAAGAGATACTTTCAAGGAAATTCTTTGTTCCACAATGAGCAGAAAAGACAAACATATACATATATATACACACAATAATTGAATCTTTCATCAGGCTAAGAACAGTCAAAACCTCTAGAGACCAAGCTAATAAAAAGACTTTGCTTCTACTATTTTTACTTTAAGAAAAATAAAAGCATTGATAGCTCTTTGCTGAAAAGATAGTATTTTTTCCTAGTCTAGTTCATCTTCCAGGATGAACTAGAAGACAATGACCTACACAGATTATAGTGTTTGGGGGTTCTTCCCAAAAGAATAAATACCGTATCATTTAAAAGTGCAGTAATTTCAGTTCCTCACATTACTTTGGCTGGTTTATATTAATACAGCACAAAGTTGTTTAGTGAAAAAGATGCAGAGTAGTCCTGAGAGGATTACATCATCCCACTTTGCTTGCAATGTTAACACCTACCGCCAACATCAACAATACAGTGTAAAACAATTTCACTTGAGGAAGGGAAGCACTCAGGCTTTTTGCAAAAATAAAAAGAAGGTGTATGATGTTACCAAGAACTGATCACAGAAAGCAGATTCCTAAAAGGCAGAGGAGTAATTCACTTCACAACTAAGGTAGATCCACCGTTAGACTGCATTGCTGCAGCTACGGTATTTGTGATTTAGTCAGCCCCACCATAGTTGTACTTGTCTGTCAATACAAGATTCCCTGAAGAGTACTGCAGGGCTTTGTGTTGAAGACATTAAAACTGTCATCAATTTAGCAGTCTTTCAACTGTAATAATGAAAATTATATGTAATTTCATCTCCCAGCAGGTTTAATAACTATGAAGAAAATTACTAAAATTAGGGAAACTTTAAGCAGTGAGTTTTACTCACATTAGTTTTACATATGAGTAAAGTAATATAGAAATATTTTATCTATTTTTATCTTTTTTATAACTAAAATATAACATTAGTTCATGTTAGCTTTATATGCAACTAACTTTCAATGTAAAGTGACCCACAGTAAAGAAAACAGAGTTAGCCATTCTAACATCTGTCATCTGCTTTTAACACAGACATCATCACATATGTTATTGTCCAGATAACTGCCAAAGCCCAACTCTTAGGACAGGAACGTTGGTATCCATGGGCACGGTGGCTCAATAATTATGGAGTAAATCAAGTGCTGCAAGTAAGAGAAGGGAAGGAGAAGAGATGATAATTCAGCCAAATTACAAAAACACGGTTGAGTGATGAACACTTAGGGTGTCGTAATGAAAAAATAAATAAAATAAGTATGCCGAAATTCATGCTTTAAACTGACTAGACCAAATAGGTTTTGAACTTCTGCCATTTTCAGATGGAATTTCATTAACTAGCTTACCTTTGGTACAATAAAAAAATTAAAGGAGTAGAAGGAATTCCAAGAAGTCACCTAATACATCTCTCTTCTAGCAGAAAAGCTCTGTTATCCCTGTGCCATTCTTGACACCTGATCAAGCAGTGGCATGTCAGCCAGCTGCCCTGCAACAGTTGGCATGCAGCAATTGGGTGCATGTGTATTCTCAGCCCACTGCAAAAACACTGTACCAAATTAACACCTCCTACGCTAAAAGCTGTATTTCCTCACAAAATCTCATTTACAAAGGACTCAGTGCTTTACCCTGGTCACCTACCACAAATAAGTTCAAATTGCATGTCCTCAGACAATTCAATTATGATTTGTGTTTCTGAATTTACTAATAGCTCTCCACAGATAGTGAGGATAAGAGAGTTTAGACCAACAGAATGTAGTAACATCTTTCCAAGGCTTCCAAAAAGATCTATTTATTTTCCTGTACTTTGATTTTATTTTCTTAATTCAGAGTGATTCTTAAATAAAATGGGGGTTCAGTACATCCACTTAATTCTAACAGTAAAGGTGAAGCACTTTTTCAATACCTTTTTCATTGACATCAATGCATTAATAAGCAAGAACAGTTCTTACCATACACCTGGAATTTTTTTCCATTCATTCTGCCAAGATCTTTGAACTGTGTACCAAACATCTGCACACATCATAAATCAGTTTGACACAATATGTCTCCATGTTGCGTGCTTGTTTCTTACATATATTAACTAACTGACAAGTCAAGATCTGCCTTACTACATTAAACACCACATACCTGGGATTTTTCATCCTGCAGTCTTTTCTCCTTAAGTGTTCTCAACAAATATCTACGTGATTAAGCTGTTGGTAAATGCCTCTTAGAGTGCTATCAGCACTATACTAACTGGTGCAGGAGGGATTAATGACTGCAGCTACATAAAATGTGCTGCATTTAAAGCAGCCACTTTAAACAAACACAAAAAATAAGTTCATTGCCCTTCTTTTATTATTTCTGCATAAGGAATATCCAAATGGAGAGAAGCAAAGATAATGCAAGGAAAGGAGGCATTAATTTTTCTTTGTACCATGGCCTTGATGAAACTGAAAGCAATCTCAGGGCCTGAGAATGCAAATATCTGTTAAATATAAAATATTATAAGACAGATGACACAGGATTTGCATTCAAGTATTTACAAGGTGTGTATGTAACAACACATTCACCCATTCCTCTATTGATACATTAGCCCTGAAAAGGGAGCATCAGGTAGTTTATTAGACTGTAAGATGGGAGATACCCTACTATTACAGATACATTTTTCAAGATGCACATCCATGTTCATTATTTAGTAATGCCTAAGTATAAACCACAACTAGATTTTTTTAGCAAAACACATACCCAAATTTAAAAATACAAATAAAAGAGAACAGGAAGAGTGTGAAGAGATGCACCATAAGTACAGGAAACTAGGAAAAGGACACATCTTTGTAGTACAGAAACTGGTTGCTTGCTATTTAATGTAGCTCATTCTCACCCATATTTAATAATCAATCTCCTGATAATCTATTAAAATTATATTCTAAAAGAAGCTTTCTTCAATTAGCTCTTCAAATAGGAAATGTTTTGTTTAGTTGTACTCATATCTCCTCAGAAAATATCTACCAACAAAAGAAAGTCACTTCTGTCTTTTTTCCAGCCAGTAATAGGAAGTAGATAATTGTCTTTTTGGTGATTGTCCCAGGAGTGCACTAGTCAAAATAAATCACACAAAACTTTTCAAAGGTCAGTTCAGAGAATTAAAGCACATACAGATTATTTCTTGTGGTGCACGTTACATACAGTATTCTGTGAGCAATATGAAACTTCCCTTTGTGAAAGCATGATTGTGATTTCCAGGCTTTAATATAAGCACATTATCTCCACTTGTTTAACCCAAAAGACAAGTCTAGGAAAAACTGAGAGCTGGAAGGAGAGAAATTGGTCAAATTGTATGACCTCTTAGGTAATGATCCACCATCTGTAACTAGCCTTCTGTGCTGTTTGTAAATGAAAAACTAATGTTTCCTAAGACATCACAGAAGACATTTTCCACAAAGAACATCTGAAAACCTTTTACCATTATTAGTGGGCAGAATGAGAAAACAGACACAGGATCATCTGCTGGTACCAAGAGAGGTATGCCAGTATCTGTACATGTCAGAAGGCAGAGAGAAAAATAGGTGGGTTAATAAAGTGTTTTAAAGCCATTTTTCAAAAACAATACTGTTGTAGTTATGGCAGTTGAAAACAAAATGTTTGCTGTGACATACAGTCTGTTCTTTATAAGGTCAAATGATACAGTCTAGAGAGAAAAAAATACAAGCTTCCAAATCTCATTACCTTTTCTAAGCTTTAATTTAAGACGTGCTGGACACATTCTTAGCCTAAAAGTTATATTTACTCTAACAGTTAGAGTTATATACTCTAACAGTATGTAAAAACAATGTTCAATTTTTTTTAGGCACTGCTGATACTGCAGTAAGTAGTATTTGGATTAAGAATAATGTCTTCTTATGACACACACAAATGGTTTCAGATTTTTTTTAAAGGATAGGTCACTACAAGAATAAACAAATTGCAAAATTCACCCCTGTAAATTAAATTTTAATGACATGTAGAGATTTTTAGAAGCCTTCCCATGCAAGATACAGATGTCGTTGGTTGTAACTGTGTCACATTACTGGTTTAGGGTATTCAATAAAATATTTATGCCAAAAGCCTGCAAGGGGCTTAACAGATTTCCACTCCACATTTTAAGGATATCAGAAAGAACAATTTCCAGTACCGAGCATAAATTGAGCTAAACTTTAATGGGAAATAAAATATGATTACAAGTAAAACCTGCATTGTAGAAAAGTGCCTAGTGACTAATTTCTCCTTGCTTATGTGACCATCAAATTCCCTTCCTTTAAGGAAAACTGCTTCTCGGTGAGAAACAGTGCTATCCAACTACATAAACCCCATCCTTACATCACTTTCTACAACACTTTCATCAACCACAGGAAAAAAATATTAATTCTGTTTCCTTATCCCAGTAGCACTGAATTCTTTGTTTTCACCTTCTAAACTACTATTATTCTAAAACAGAAGAGTTTTAACACAATAAATCCCTAAGCATCTTCTCTAAAGTAATTTCAGAGAGCTTAATCCCATCCAAAGAACCCTTGGCCAAACTGTATCTAGTAGAGAGACTGTCTTGCCTCAGCTTAACAAAACAAAGTCTGAAAGCTGTTAAGCATGGTCTTATACACTTAGGTAACCCCAAGGAAATAAGAAATATTACCTCTGCCAGAGGATAACACTGTCTCAATACCAAGTGGACACAAAACAGGACACATATTAAATGGGAAATTGAAAGCAATGATAGAATTATTTGTGACACAGACTTTGAATATAAGCAGAAGTGAACACTGGTTTTAATAGAGACCTTACCTATTTCATGCAAGGTATCATAAATCATACAAAAATTGTCATACTGCATCACAGCTTACAAAAGTAGAAAACATGACATAATGGTTAAGGACACTGATTCCTACCCTCTGCTTATAACACTTCTCAGGATGCAGGTCTTCTTTACAGAAAAGCAGGAAAGAGAAGCTGCATTACCATTCCCATCTTTCCAAAAGCTTTAGGATGCGATGCATTATTAAATAGATAATTACGTCAAATTTGAAATAAATCTGCAACTACCTTTGGAAGGTTTCGTTTACAGTTCAGATGCTAAAATTTAAATTAGTTGCAAGTGTCTAAGGAAAATATTTCCACAGATTAGTAGAGAAGTATTTCCAAGGCTTTTGCTAAGAGGCAAAACAGGGGGCTCTGCTATGCCATACGCTTGTAGTTTTTCAGATCCTTGGTAATAGAGACTTTGAGCAATGTCAGCCATCAAGACCAATTTATCAATTTTCTGAATATTCTTCTTCACTGGACTAGTCATGCTAGTATCTTACAGACAGATCCATTTTGTTGCTACTGATGGCTATTAGGCATCAATGCTGGTCATTGTATTTTCCCTACAATCAAAATGCTGCAGAAGAAGTGTTTGGAAGAGGGCAGGCGTGAGGATTACTCACATGGAAACCCAGCAAAATCTATGAATGTCACGTAAAGCCAGATCTTTTTGTACTTGTACCTAAGGAAGAAAGACAACTTTCTTTTCTAACAAATGTTCTTTCCAGACAACAGATTACTAAACCAAACTGGATACAGAATAACCTCAGAAAAATTTGCTGCAAGAATCTTCAAGAGCTTTTGCAGATGTGAGTGGGAGGCAGAAAGATCAAACAAGACAAAGCCAGTAGGGAAAGCTCAGCCAAGAGCCTATATGCTACCACAGAGACTCGCCCAAGTTCAATTCAGAATTTATGAAATACAAGGCCACAGGATGGACTCCAACTGCAAACAATACACTATTTATCTGAAATTTAGTGTTGAAGAAACAAATTAAGAAAATAAGGTAATTGCTGTGGATAATCTAGGGTGATTAGGAGGGCTTTGTAGCACTCTAATCTCACAAACAGTGCTCACATAATATCCTGACAGAACTTTAAAATGCACCATATCTTTCTCATGCTGCTAGCATACATAGTACTTCTACATTAACAAAACTTAAATCGAGAATCCAACCTAGGTAGTTATTTTACTTACTTGAAGACTAAGAGTAAATTGCATAAGGTATTTTAAAACCTTCCACTTATTTGTGTGAACATGTTTGTCTTCCAGTTTTAACATGACAGATACTTAATATTTTTCTTCAAGTACCTAGCTGTCAAACTGACTTGTTTTATAATTTGAATTTTTCTTGAGGCTTAGCAAGCAAGCAAAAACAAAACAAACCCTTGCAGCCTCACAGAAGAAAGAGTTTAGATATGCTAGCTCCTAGAAAGTACGCACATAAATTAACAAATAGAATAGTTATACAGTTAATGAATAGTTAATGATTGTACAACCACTGTATGTAGTATATAAATAGTTAAAGATAGTATAAATTACTTTATTTGCACAATTTAAAATTGCTTTAACTTCCTGGTGGCTTAGTAAAGATTTAAAAATAGATGAGTTTGTTTAAGAAATTAGGTATATTAATCTATAATTTGTGCTTTAGGATAAAAAAGGAGTAGGAAAAAAAGCCATGCTCTCCCTGTACAGTAAGAGAATAGAAAAAGTGAATAATTAATATCTCCGACTGCAAACAGAGCAGAAGTTATGAGGTTTTGGAGAGAAGGAAATGACTTTGTGGAAATCACAATTTATAAAAATTATGCCTCCCCAATGTCTTGACTTTTCTTATTATTTATAACTTGATTTTTTGTTATGGACTAATTTTTTGTTTATTTTACTAGAAAGTTAAAATCCCCAAACAAATAAAAATTAAAAACAAACAAAATCCCAAAACATAACCCCCCCCCCTCAAAAAAGACCAAAAAAAAAACAATCAGAGAAAGTATCACTATTCTGGTTTCTCATCAGCACCAGTGGTCTTCAGCGAGCCATCATGCATGCTCCCTTTAATTCAAGAACTACTTTACTGTGGCACACATGGATAGAGCAGTTGGATCCATGACCCACATCACTATTCTGGTTTCTCATCAGCACCAGTGGTCTTCAGCAAGCCATCATGAATGCTCCCTTTAATTCAAGAACTTCTACTTTACTGTGGCACACATGGATAGAGCAGTTGGATCCATGACCCACAACTCCATTGCTTAAACATACTTTTGAAAATTTTCCTCAGGGAAAAGCAATCCAATGACCTTTTCCATTCTTTGGTCAGCAACTCTGATATTAATGCAAATTATTATTCTGTTGGAAAACAAGACTGATTTGCATTCTCTTATTTTAGAATACTGCTTAAGGATGGTGTTAATAATTTTCAAATTAAATACTTTGAGTTACTGGTACCTTTTCCTAAGAATTAGTCATTTTAATAAAATTCACTGAAAAGGAAATAAACCACTGATTATTTTTTTTTAAATAACAAAATGGAATTATGATAGTGGCAAAGGGAGGCTTTTCAAAGAGGTAACAGTTGCACTGCATCCAACTTCTGTATATTTTCACAAAATTCTTTCTGTTCTCCTAAATATTTGTTGTATAGAATAGTTCTATCATCAGAAAAAAAACCCAAATGTTTCACTTTGAACAAAAAGCTGCTGATCTAGACCAAGCCTCTTCCAAGTTTAAAAATATGAAATAGATGGTCTCAGAATATGCACATTTCACAAAACAAAACAGTACTAAAACACAGTATACAAAACATGAGACCTCTGATACACACAGATGCCAAGAAAAAAGTTCTGAAAATTCACAAAAGGCATTGAAAAGTACTCCTAGTTTTCTGAACTTACCTTGCAAAATTCTGTGAAATAGTACTTTTTCACCAAATGATACTGAATCAGTTTTTAATCTCAAAATCATTCTTTATAATACCTTTACTACATCTTCATGATTCAAGCCGTTATTTTTATTAAGCATCTACATATCACTAAATATTTGCAGAACCTCATAAAAGGAAGGGCAGAAGGACATGCTCAATACAGTTTAATTACTCTTTTAGCATACCCAAATGAAGAAAAATAAATGTACTGACAGACAAATAGGCACCACTTTGATTCCACTTACCACTGGCTGATTGCAAAGGTAACGGCAAAGTTCTCCAATGTACTGGATGACAGTCACATTGTACCTTCTGCAGTCATTCCAAAACTGACTAGCTGAGAACTTCTTTTTTAACACACAGGTTGCACCTTTATGGAAACAGTAGGGAAGATTAAATTAGGCAATTGCTCTGTGTGGCAGCTTAGCTATAAAACAGATCATCTGAGGAACTAAGACAGCCTCAGAGAGCTGTGCAGTATTTAAGCTGTTTTATTTGAAGACGTGTTTTCAAACCTGGTAGACAAAGAAGGCAGAGGAAATCAGCTGCCTGGCTGAGAGCAATGCAATAGATCAGAGCTTAAAAACAAGAAGTCAGCTTCTCTTACAACACTGTTGGTTGGTAACATATTTTAAGAGTTTAACCTGAACTCTTGTGTTCAAGCGTTTAACTGAAAATACCCAGAAGATTCAGGCTGATTAGTAAATCATGTGGGTATCACTGAAGACTTATTTCTCAATGAAGTATTTGTTAATGCAGATTCAGACAGATTTAACCCATAATGCAATGATCTTTCCCTTGCTCTGACTTGAACTTGATGCATAAGGAAACAAAGTATTTGCCATGGAGTTCCAAATAAATCTTTTATAAAAGGGTCATTGAGGACACCTGTATTGTCTCAGTAATACATCTGATTTATTGCCAGTGTCAAAACAGTACACAAATCAAGTGGATAAAAAGTTATATGGGATTTAAAAATACATTAAAAAGTTTGTACAGTCTGTAGTAGTCAATGTATTTGTCAATATTTTAAGTTCACCAAATACATTTTAATTCCATTCTACTGTACAATGCTTGGTGGTACATGCACTAATGCACCATACACCCTGCCAAAACACTGCATATGTCCTTAACTTCCTTTTGACCTAAATATAAAGAAGTCAAAACATTTGTGATGCAAATTATGATAACTAATTCTTCTCCACAAAAAGAGTTTGTAGAGATCCCTTGTTAGTATAAAGCATCCCCTCTCCCCAAAATACACAGCTATTCCAAAAAAGGCTATTCAGTTAATTTGAGCAAAGCATTAGCTTCCCTAGGGGTAATGAACCTAAGTGTGTTTTAGACATTTTTATAATAATTAATTCTCTATTAACAACTAAAGCAAACAAGCCTTACCCAGCTGAATGCATCCACCAATGCCAAGAAGAGAAGCTGCACTGTGATAAAGAGGCAAAGTAATATAAATGATGTCTTCTGAAGTAGCACCAAAAGCCCACAGTCCAGCAGCTCCTTTAAGAATTTGTAAATGACTAATGACTGCTGCCTTTGGAAGACCTGTAATAAAATCAAAATAATGCATTAAAGCATTTCTTAAAGGGAATCTGTGTATGAAGTCTAAAATCATAAAAGAGTCAATTCTTACTTCTGTAACCAAATTGCCAACCATCTTTTTAGATGGCCATAAATAGACAATTGGCTGTTTAATGCAATATTGCACATTTATGTGCAGATAAAGATTAGCCAGTAACCTCATCTCTTTGCTATTTAGTTTGATGTCACATCCATTCACATAAGTGGAAACATGAAGAAACTCATTGGTTTGCTGCTAGCAAGTTATAAAAAGCAAGAAGCAAGAAAAAATTTACTGTAGATGTGGACTTCTTTTAATATAAAGAGCCATCACACCAGATCTTGCTCAGGCAAGGGTCATAGTGATTGTAAGGTAAACAAGAAAGGTATGGGATCTACACAGAGTAGGTCACAAAGCAGGTGCTTATCTAAGAATCATACATCCTTCTATTTGCTTTAGAACTCTATGAAATCTATTAACAAAAAAGAAAAAATCTGTGAGAAGACCACATCAGTTAGGTTCATCTGTATGAGTTTCTTCAAGTTCAGCACAGCATTTCTCTTCAGCAACATACAGACTCACAGGCAAGAGCTTCTTGTAACTACTAATCTGGTACCTATTAATCTGAGTAGGGGATGTGATCTTGCATAATATATGTGTTCTGAAACACACACACAAATTTCAGTCTGAGTCAGGCTGATGATGAACAGTGAGAACAGTTCAGTATTTAAAAAATGTAATTATTCATAAAGTTTTCTCACCTATTGTTGCAATGGTATTGTTCATTTGAAGACTTAGCTAGAGCTAGAAGTATAATCTGTGGAGAGTCAAGCTACCCTTTCTACACTTAAGGGAACAGGTTGCCAATAAATCGTTTATAGCAAGAAGTTTTCTTGAGTTTTTACTTCTGCCTTTACAGAGAGATTACTACAGATTGTGCAAAATACTCCTTTCTTTTAACTAAGATTATCAGTCAAAGAATGTGAAAATGTTCAGTTACTCAAAATTAGTTATTCCATACTCTTCAGACTAAACAAACATTATGATTTTAGTTACATAGTACATAATAGAAACTCAATGTATTTCATACAAAAACTTCAGAAACTTCATACAGAAACTTCATGTATTTCATACAAAGTTTCAAAAAGATTTTAAATTCCACATAACTGAAACTTGACACTTCACACAGATACTCTAATTGTAAGAACAAAATCATCCCTTCTGGATCAGTCCGTAATTTTTTTTTAGCTAATTTAACTCCCAACTCTTAACAAGCAAGCTTAAGCATATTTCTATTAGTAGTATTACACATAAAACCTCATCTCTTGACAATATTTATAACTTCCTAACTTTTTTATTGGATACTGATGTTCTTATTTCCTAATTTTTCCTGAGAACATGAAGCAAATAAATTATTATTTGTATGAAGGAATAAAGCCTCAAACCACATATGCATTTTCAATCTTCAAGTAGCTAAAACTGTTGTGTTCAATTGAATGAGAATGCCAATCCACTCAGCTTAAAAACAATGCTGCCTTTCATGTCGGTGATCAGGTTTTTTTAAGTCTTAGCTTCTTAGCTGCTGGAGCACAATTCAGACATCTGTTTCTAAACTAAAAGGCTAGTAACTTAATCCTATTTTCTGTCTCTACAGTGACCTCCATAAAACATGACTTAATGAAAGAAAAAGAAATGTCTATTTTTGTGTTTCAAGATTCTTTTTTAAAGTTCTAGGTAAAAATCTTAATAACTTTAGCTAGGCAGTGTTATGTGGTCACAAAAATACTATCTATTATGATTGTAAGCCAACCAAAAAAGCAATGTTTTATAAACACTTTAGCTGTGAAGTAATAAGAGGTAAAGCCTCTCATAGTATTTGTACAGTGTGGTGGGAAAAAATAAAGAAGGGAAACCCATAAACCACCGAGTAGAAACACAAGAAATATGGGTTTTCTATAGTAATGCTTCTAGATGAGAATCATGACATTTTGCTATTGAAATACTACAGTTTCAGAAAAATCAAGTTTCTAGATGAAAGCTGAAGGAAAACATGGACTCTTTAGAAGATCTGTACCTGTTGTTCCCGAAGTAAATATATATAAAACAGGTGACTTGAGGTTGTTGGCAGAGCATCGATTAAC
Source organism: Passer montanus (assembly GCF_014805655.1). Taxonomy (NCBI): domain Eukaryota; kingdom Metazoa; phylum Chordata; class Aves; order Passeriformes; family Passeridae; genus Passer; species Passer montanus. Next base: position 3,219,081 of record NW_024370152.1, on the reverse strand, counting down.
AGGAACAGGGTCTTCAGATGCAGCTTCTATTTTGTCTAAAAGGGTATGCACATTTGGAAGTGTGGAGTCCTTGGCCATTATCCAAACACTAACATCTTTTTGAAGTTTAGGAAGAATTTCTTCCAACGTCCCAAGCAAATCTTAAAAATTAACATGAAATAATGTTAATTCCATTATGTTTCCACAAAACTAGAGAATAAAGTATTTTTTTCTCTTAAATTTTTACTTTTTATAGTAGAAAGAAAAATGCAAGTCACCTCCATGGATACAGATTCAATAAAATAACAATGAACTAGAAGGAAAATCCACTGAAAACCAGATATAATGTGCTAAAATACTGCTGATTCCATCCCATAGTCAAATGGTCAACTAGCTCTCAGGGAAAACTTGTGAGCCTTGATTACTAGCTTCTGTTGTCCACATGATTTTAGGTAACACTTGATCATTGTTAAGACCAGAATGAAATGTGGTTAAGTTTCAACTTCAAATAAATCTTGAAGAAATCCACAGAGGCAGATATATACATAACTGATAATTACAGTACAGGTTTCCTCAGATGCCCTCAACAGCAATCTCCTATTGAAAGCTAATTTTTTTTCAAAAGCACAGAAGTGACTAATTTAAAAAGAAACACCAGTTTAACTAAGTTTTATTCTGTTGGCTTATCAGGAAAGAAACCATGGGAGAAAGTCCCACAGTAAATAAAAAAGAAAACATATAGAGAAGCCAATCCTTAAATAATCTATTTGGTATTTATATTTTGAAGCATTTTTACAATGTCACTTTCTCAGAAGACTGCACAGTCATTAAAGTACTAATCCAGGAAACATACCGAGAAAAGGAATAGTGTTTAGACTGAGATGTATCAGAACCTTAGGGCTTACAAATATACCTGTGCATATAAACTTATTTTATTATCTCAGTTCTTATAAATAAAATTGAATAAACTTTGAATAAACAAAGTTGAATAAACTTGAATAAACGAAGTTGACAATGACTCACCCAGATCCTCACAATGAGGCATTGCCAGAGCCAGCATTTGAAACCCTGACATCAACTCCAAACTCACTTAACAAATATTAAATATGGATACCATATGCATAAATTTTATGCCAAAACAACTGAAGATTTTTAATCTTTTAGAAAGCTGCTTTAAAAATAACAGACTGATGTAGTTATTTTAATCAAAAACATACAATTGCTATTACAGATATACAGCCTACTATAATCAACTAAACATGTTTTACAAACCTAAAGCCTACAGAGTACAAGTTTTATATGTTTTATGAATATTTAGCAAATAGATCTGATGTAGTGTTACATTAAAAATTTTGTTTTCTAACTTCCTGGTACTGCAGAATGATTTCAGGAAGAAATCACCCAAATAATTTTAAAAATCTGAAAGATACATAGCATCCTGTTTGAATCAGTGGAGCACAGTCCCACGATAGACAGCACCAGAGTGAAAAAATCTGAACAAAAAGTAATGTCAAGAACAGTAGTAGAACTACAGGAAACCTTATGCCATGAGTGCCAAGGTTCATTGGCATATTAATTCTGTCCAACTGTGCTATTATGGAATTACGGAATTTTTTTGAGCAATGAATAGAAAAATACAAGTGTACTATTTCTAACACATATTAATAAACCAAGTGTGATGGAATAACTACGTACATATTACCTTCTTATACTGATTTTTGTCTTCCTATTATGCATATATGTCTCTCAAATATACTAAAGATAGCTTGTGTAGGTGCAAGTTAGACTGAGAATCTAGTAAAAGAAACAGAGGTGTTGCAAGTAGATGGAGTTTTATTTCTGTTTTCAAAAGTAAGAGAAGATAGTGTTCTCTGCCATTCTTTATTAATGCACTGGCTTCCATCACTGGCTTCACAATGCAAGTCTGTCAAAAGAAGAGGATTTGCCTCTTCTTTTGATTTTTTCCCCTTTTTGTGCATCAGAGGAAGAAAGATGGGAACTATTAATTTCAGCCCTGCAGACACACTCATTTAAGATTCAAGAATGACATGAGGACACAGTTCCCATTTAGTAGACTGAAACATATCTACCCAAAATAGTTAGGATTAATCATCGTATTAAACATACATACTCTTTAATTTTTTCTCCAAACATTCACTCTTAACGTACTCCAATGGCTCAGGAGCTTTTTACTACTATTGAACAACTAAATGATTACACAGCATAATTTTTCTTCTGTGCTCAGGAATCTAGTACTTGGAACAGTATATGAACAGCTTGTAATTAAAAGTTACAGTGAAAGAAGCATCTCAGTAGATAGCACAGAACAGCAGAAACAATAAATTATTTCCTGAATAAAAAAGGTACGTTAAAACAGCTGTATTCAAAGTGCCAGAAACTGAAAATTACTTCTGGAACACATATGAGATGGGGTGTTTGGAGATGACTCTCAGTTGTACTAACATATTTCCAAATAATAAGAAGACCTATAATTTGTATATTTCTAGAGGTACCTTGTATGTGCACTTCATGTAGAAAAGCAATTACAGTAAAGCAATTCTGCTATTTTAACTTGGAGTTTTACTCAAATAATACTTATTTACTCTTTACACTACAGAAGTATATTTAGATTTTGGGTTGCTTGTTTTGGAAGAAATGTCTCCTCACACAAAATTTAGCAAGTTCTATCTATGCTGTTTACATTGCTTATACACAAATGTTTGCCATTTGCTAATTATTTGGCTCCTACCAGGAAAAAAATATCTGGAATTGATCAGGATGGATATGTTTTTTCTGCTTTTGTTTGCTTTTTTTCTCCTCTTACTTTTAAAGCATTATTCAGTAAAAGTTTGTGAAACTGTTACTTTATATTCACATGAATAGTAACTCAGTTACATATTTTGAGAAAGCAAGGAAAATATGTTCTGAACTACTGTCCCAGGCTTCTAGTTGCACAAAGGTTTTTATGTGATTTTCTAGCAGAGAGATCATGCAGGCTGTTGGCAAGGACACAGTCCCACGATGATGAAAGGAATACATTAGATTATGAGATCAGTTTGTACTGAACAGAAAGTTACTCAGAAAGAAAACTCCATGAAATGGTTCTTACATAACTTTGATGTGTACCCTGGCTGATATGCTCAGGAAGTTATATCAAGTCCGGACTCTTCCCCACACTGTCTGGCCTCAGAAAGCAATTGTTACTTGTACTTGATCCCCCAAGTGACTCAGTATGGCTTCTCACAAAGCAGTAACAGTAGAAAAGTCAACTGTGGCTCAGGATCAGAGCTGGTATCTGGAAGTGCCACTGAAGGCAGTAAAGGTAACAAAATATAAACCACTTTGCAAATCACAGTCATCTCTTTTTTCCCCTCAAAGACCATCTGGGACAAGACATAGACTAGAGTAAGAGCAAATAATCAGAGATATGGTGTCTAACAGAACAGGTGTCTTCCACATGTTTTCTACAGTCCTCTTGTACTAAATGTTTAGATCTAAATAGCTTCTTATTCCAAATGGATAAGAAAAGGTTGTTTCAATAGAATCCATTATTTTTTTTTCATTCAATGACTACCATGACAAATGAGACTTCTGCTTGTATGTAACATCAAACGACTTTAATTTACAAATACAAAATATACTTTGCTTTCTCTCTTTCTCCAGGATGTAGACATGCTTCTGTCTAGCTCAGAACACACTCACCAGCAGCAGAAAGCACTGCTAGTGCCTCAAGAGTAAAAACTTCTGCCAGAAAAGCTGGGAGATGTACCTCTGTAACAGAACCGCAAAATCACAAGATGGCTGTGGATAGAAGGGGCCTCTGGAGGTCACTTTGGTCCCATCTCCCTGCTCAAGCGTAGAGCAGGCTGCCCACACGTGTCCATGCAGCATGTACACTCCCTTAAGAGCCTTTGTTATCAGGACTGATGTAAATCAATCTCATGGAGTTTAGAAAGAAATCCTTTAACAGCTGAATCCTTACATCGGAAGTCACGATGGCAATCTGGGATGTCCTACTCTGGGGTGAGCTGTTCCCAACAGGAACAGACTAGAGACGCCTTGGCAAATAAATTCCATTTGTGCATTTCCGGTGAGTCACTAAACTGTATTTGTTGTTTAGTATTATTTCTGATAGAGATGCTGCTATATGCTATCCTTGTAATGATACAAGGATAGAACAGATGCAATGTAATCCCTTCTTCAAGCAAGTCTTCAATAGAAACATTCACCAAAAAGGACACAGTGCTTTAAAAGATGTCTTCATTTTAAGCAGTGCCTTACCTCCTCTGTTTAACCAGCAGCTTTTAAACAACTAAGGGTGGCATAGTCTGGTAACGTAGTAAGAATGAACAGCTTTTGAAAGAGAGAATATGCAGTTTCTTTCTTTCTCTTTTACAAGTTCCTCATTGACTTTAAAGTTAGTTAACTACTGTTTTACTAAAAATGTAGTTTGAAACTGTAGCTTTTGAACCTCTTTCAAGAAGCATTGCCTAAAATGGGAGTGGTGGGAGAAAATGTTTCTGGGAATGGAACTGTGAAAAGGTTAAGCAACAAATTAAAGCAAGAGCTAAATACTCTGGGAACACAGCAGACAAATGAGAGTAGTTAAAGTAAAAAAAAACTCTCTCTGACACAAAGGCAAATGGAATTACTGGAAAGGAACACAAAGACTAAATATTGGCAAATAATAGAATCCATAATTGCCTTTTAATCAGAGCCCGGATAAGAAGACAAAAAAAATTTACTTGGTTGCACTGAATGAATTAAAAGAACATCGGTGTCATAGAAAAAAAACTCACACTTTTAGAGATAGCCATTTCATATAAGAAACCAACAAGAGGAAGAAACCTTGAAGTTTTTATAACATATCTGGGGCTTAAGAATAAAACATTCAGTTGCTCAGTTCATAGAATACATTAAGACAATACCAAACTCACAAAACTTAAATACTACTGAAACATTCCAAAGTAAAGTTAGAAAAAGCAATCCAAGTATGAGAGAATTGTCATATCAGGAGAAAGTCTGATTCCAAGTGCTGAAGCAAAGACAAGATAATACTAATTGGATGGGCTTACCAAACCACAATGCCTGACAAATATGCAGGCACACAACAAAAGTCAGGAGTAAAAGAAGGCATATGAGAATGACCTTACGAGAGGTACCATGAAAAACAGAACAAGGTATGGAAGACAATGCAACCATAAATAATATCAAGCCTAATTGTATGGAGGTACCACATTTGTAAAAAATAAAGCGTTTTTTAAAATGAGGTACAGAAAAGCTTCAAGATGCAATCATCTCACGCAAAAGGATGCTACATCATCATTCTGAGTAGGGAAGATTTTGCCATAAACAATCATTGGTGAGAATTGTTTCAGGCAGCAGATGAAGGTTCCCTTCAGCATAAATGAAATCTTAATATTAACTAGATATATAGTGAAATATAACAGTAGAACGTGTACACAGGTTCCTGTTCTAATGTGATATTACAGACAAGAATTTCAAGTGCAAATTTGGTCCTGCTTAACACAGGCAGTCAAGTTGTTAAGGGGATAATTTCTCCCGTGCTGCAATCTATGACTAAGACCCAAGGTCATCCAAAACACTGAAGATATAGTTTGTAACTACTGCAAGAAATAGAATAGAAGAGAACTGCATTCCTTTGTGGACGGTGGAAAACCTACATACTTTTTAAAGAATTTCTCTATCCAGAAATACTGCTATTTACATAGTATTCTCTGATTTTGAAAAAACAGTCTTAATTGCCAGACACGATACCTGTCTATGGCAATGGCAAATATTAGACCACAAGTGGATTAGTTTTAGTGTAAATACTTTGAAAAAAAATATATATCGTGTTCAAACTATCCACAGTTCTGTGAAAATGGTGCCACAAGAAAAATTAAAAACTCATGTCTATTGATGAGGAAGAATCCCTTGATACTCACAATAACACTGGATGAAATTATAATAAACCTCTAACAATTATGTGACTGACTGTGTAACCCCAGTGTTAAACATTGCTCTGCAATTTTTATAAACATTAGGGGGAAATTATTATCTATAATAATTAGGTTCAATACGTTTCTTTCACGAGTGGTATGAGTTAGGCCTCACAGTCACTGGTCTGCGTATAAACTTTCAGTTGCCAAATCTGGACTCCTCTGGAGAGGCTCGTGTGTGATGTGGTCAATAGCTGACAACCCAGCAACTTTAACTTCTTTCACAGATAAAAATTAAAGAGCCTTTAAGTCCTGATGAAATACTGAGAAGACTCATGGGACTGGCAGACTTAGAGCAGAGGCTAAAAGCCATTAATAAAGTAAGGAGTCCAAAATGTAAAATACCAGCTGAGAGACTAATTTGTTGGTATTTCTGTTGTATCAGCTGTCTGCACACAGCTCTTCCCTTGTGAGCAGAGGCACACTCCCAGAAGAACCTAGTTCAACACAGTTGCTCTCATTATCAGCTGCTGGTAGCAAATTAAGAGCTGAGAAACACAGTTCCTAGAACTACTCTGCAAATGCTTTTTTCATCCATTAGTTACCTCTAACTTAAATAAAAACTTCTCTCAGATACAAGCTTTGATCCAAACTTTCTCCCTTTCCACGGTCGATGAGCAGAATGTTCCTGAACATTAATTCCCTTCATCAATCCGTACACTCAAAAGTACATATTGATAAGAAGGAGCTAAACAAGATTTTTTTTTAGATTAAGAAAGCAAAATGAAAAGCTGTCAGTTCAGAAGACTTCTTATCATGTATTTGGATTATATTTAAATTGGCTTTTGTTTCATTGGCTTGTTTTAATTACCAAACATCTTAAACTAGGAAACCATATAGAATCAGAATGAGAAGATTTATAATTTAAAAATATATAAGGAAAAAAATCTTAAATGCATTTTTCAAAACACAACTTCATAGCAGCAGAGAACAGATAGAAGAAAATACTATCCTTTAGGTGTTAGAGCCCCGCAACTTGTGTAACAGCAGTAAAGCAAGAAGGTGTGCAACAGAAAAGAGGCAAAGGAAACTTGAAACAATACTTTTAAAGAGATGGGACAACATTAATATGCAATATTTAGATATATTTTCTTCCAATCAAGTGTCAAGCTTCTGTGTGGTCTTTGAGCCTTGCAGGTTCACCTTCACTTCATCATAAATGAGTTTTGGCAAGTTAATGTTTTGGATCTGTCTTCAGCTTATACATCTATGTAATTAAACTCAATTTGAACATACAATGCCCAGGATGCCTACAACAAGATTTTAAATTCTTTTGAAGCATTTAATAAAAAGGTAATACTCCATAAAGTTGCACCACACACACTACCACATCTATTCAAACACAGCAGTTTGTTCTACAATCCAACACCAACTGTAAGTTTGCTATTATGAATCAACCTCCTCTGTACTCTACTCCAGAAACTTTGGGAGTAGAGTACATACATCTCTTGGAAAACTGTTGTACCTCTGCAAACAGTTGAGCAGCAGAGGCTGTACAGTCCAAGTTTGGACCTTCCAGTTTTGCAGTGTGTTTGATCGTAGAAGGATGGGCAGATAGTACAAAAGAATAAAGTACGTGACTTAAGTAAGATTAAATTTGACTACTTGAGAAGTAATGGAAAATTATTCTTAACAGATAATGCTTTCAGAGACACTTTTACTGACACAATTAAACACTTGGAACAGGGAACCTAGATCCTGAAAATTCTCCTGCAATACACATTTTTTAAGAAAAGGTCAAATGGACGTTTACAAAGCAGGGATATAATTGATTCTGCCTGAGAAGCTGAAGCTTTATAACATCTTCAGGCCCCCTCCAGCTCTGTGTTTCTTTCATTCTGTGAACATCTCTAAATCAGGTTTCTAACAAATGATCGGGAGGGCCAGGTATGTGGGAGATGTGACATTAAAAGTTTTGGATGTAGGAATGAGGAGTATACCCTACCTGCTCCCACAACCAGTATCTTGGGTTCACAGCTACTGACACAGTGCAGGAGAGATCTGAAGCGGACATTGAAGTTGAGGAATGCCACCACACAGCCCAGCTTGGCCAGTCCAAACCACACATGGATGAAGTCTGGCTCATTCCCCATCAGCAAGGCCACCGTGTCTCCCTTCTTCAGAGCCTCGTGCTGCAGGAAGACCTGTGCTATCCTGTTACTCCTGCGGTCCACATCTCTGTAGGTGTGAACGGTCCCTTCGTAGATGAGGAACGGTTTGTGGGGCTGCTTCTGCGCCAGCTTCACAAACTTGTCCAGGACGGTGACAACCCTCCCTTGCAGCCGGTACATCTCCATTCTCAGCCCATAGGTCAACACTTTGAGCAGGTATCTCAAGTCGGCCCAGAAGTAGGGGAAGAGGAGTTTCTGCATGAAGTGCAAGGAAAGAATCCCGACAGCAGCCCCCGGTACCCAGGAGGGCGGCACTGGGAGCGGGTAAAGGTCGTCCCAGCCACGCATCTCCTCACAGCCGGGCCGCCGGGCACACGGCCGGGCAGGGCGCGGAGGCGAAGGCCGGCACGGGCTGAGGCTCTTCCCGCCCTCACCTCCTCCACAGCGGGACGCCCGGGCCAACACCGCTCAGGAGCAAGGGAGACAGGGAGCTCCGATGGCACGGCCCGGCACGGCACGGTCCGGCCGCAGCCGCCGCCCGCCTCAGCCTCGCCGCACCTGCGGGACGGCCCGGCGGGAGCGGGGCGGGAGTGCCTGCGCTGCCCGCGCACGGCTGAGCCCGGACACCTCCTTCCCCCTCGGCCCCGGGACTCACGCACAGCACCGGGCTGCTGCTGCTGCTGCTGCTGTGGCTGCTGCTGCTACTGCTGCTGCTGTGGCTGCTGCTGCTGCTGTGGCTGCCGGCGAGGCGGCGGCGGCCGCTCCCTGAGCCGGTTGCATAAGGCGCGATGTCCCGCTCACCCCGCCGGGCGGCCGCAGCCCGCGGTTGGCTCCCGGGGAAGGCGGCGGCAGCGCAGGAAGCCTCGCCCCGGGCCGAGGCGGCGGCTGGGCGAGCTCCGGGAGGGCGGAGGGAGGCGCCGGGGGCAGGTGGCTCCCGCTGCTCCCCGGGGCTCGGCCCCGCCCTCAGGCTCGGCCCGAAGGAGCGGAGGAGCGCACGCACCTAAGACTTGAGTATTCCCAACTCTCTCTGTTTTTTCTGTTTTATCGAGGTCTGGTTAGATTAAGAATGTACAGACACAGGTCTGTACAGGTCTGACTGGACACGCATTGAAGACAAATTCAAGCAAATTAAATAGTGCAAAACTAGATTATGAGTGGATTTCATGCCTCTTTAAAGGTGATACTGTCAGTAGGCTGACAGGTTTTTATCGATACTATAGTGTTCCTTACTTGGAAAGTGCAGTGGGTGTGTATGTTCTGTCCTGGCTAGGTGTAAATTTACAGGAAGAAAGAAATACTTGGGTTTTCAGCTGATTTTAGAATCACTTCTTCCAGAAAGACATTCTGTGAGAATACAGAGTTCTAGCTTACTTTTCTTAGGTGGAGATAACTTAAAGGGCCAGTATGTAAAATTTCTTCAAAGTAACTAATCGGCAGATCAGGTGCTGCATTAACCTGCATTAACATACGAAAACTCACAGTAGTTATTTGACTGACTGGAGTTTGGCTGTTGTTAACTGCTACAGAAACGTGCATAAATAATGAATAAAGGGAAAGTCTTTTACTCATAAGGAAGATGCACACTTATGTGTTGATTTGAAGGCAGATAGCAGTTGACAGATACGCTTGTTTGCAAAGATTGCTTTGAAGAAGGCAGAAAGAAAGCAGGAGGCACGGCAGTTCAGGTCCATGAAAAGCTCTTGGCGTATGGATGAGAGTGAGAGGAAAAGCAATAGGTAATTGATAGAGCACAAAAGTAGAATACATACAGAATGGGCTGTGGATAAGAGAGGCGTATTTTAAATATACTGTGCTGTGAGCTAAAAGTCAGCCAGGCAACATTGTATTTACTAAAGTGACTAATGATTAGAATATCACTGTGCTGTGAGCTAAAAGTCAGCCAGGCAACAAAGTGACTAATGATTAGAATATCGCCACATGTCACATGAACAGAGAGGAAGAATTTTGTATCTTAGATATTATCAGTGCTGCTAATCCCCAAGAACTGAAATGGTGAGCAACACCTTAACATAAAGACTCTGGTATTCTGAAATACACAGTTTCAAAGCCAAATTGTAGGTTTGTGGTTTCTGAATTGTCCCTTTTCCTGTTAATTCTACATGGAAATTATATCGATCCTCTTTACTCAGTATCCAACTTTCTTATAAACATGAGCAATAACTAACTTCTTATATCCTCCTGAAGGGAGACAGGAAAATTCTCTAATGCATGTTATTTTCCAGTTATTTTCTGGTGTGTTATAAAAATGGGTAAGACACGCCAACAAATATCAATAGACAATGGAAAAATCACATAACTCGGGTGAAGCCATGCTGGAATTGGATTAAAACCCTTTCTGTGCCAGAATTCTTTTGGGATATTGGATTAATTTCTTACAATGTCCCCAAACCTTCTTATTTAGTCAAGCCACATGCTTAACCTTCCACCTTAAGACCCTCAACTATAGATTGAGACACAAGGATCTGCAGTTTCTATTCTATGCTAAGTGAAATGATAGCCGGTCCAGCACCAGGTGGGTTAGGAATTAGTTAAATTCACCTTCGATATTTTTGCTCTCTATAGTTTTGATTCTTAATCCAATGGAAATATATGCACATTTGTTTCATTTTGATTTTTTTTAAGTAAACAGCATAGAATTTTAATGGCTCAAATTAAATTTTTTTTTCTTGTTAACTACTTCATATCAGCAGTGAAGATGCAATTATCTGCATGCGTAGGTTGTTGAATGTAACATATGAACAGCTAAAAGAACACGAGTTGCTATTTGCATTGAATAAGTTATTGTAAAAAATAGTTGTCTGGGAAAAAAATGTATCTTATTATGAGAATAAAATTACTAACATAGCACATACTTGCAAGTGGTACATCCACATTGTGAGGAAACCTTAATTAAAACTATTCCAAAGGTTAACTCAAAAAAAAACCCTAGAATGTTCTCATATTTTAAATGCAGTGATATTTGCCTTAAAGTAGATAAAACCGCAAAAATATAGTGAGAAATTACCTGTTCATCAGGTTCTTGTTAAATGTCATGAGCTGGAATCTAAATTATTTTCGATATTATGTAGAACACATAAACTCGTACCAGAGACAAACCACTGAGTCCTGAATTATTTAGCATGCTGTAATTATTCTGCTCAATTTCACTTCAACAGGAACCATTTTGATGCCTCAAAGTATGTTATGACCCAATAGTGAAATAGAAAGGAGTTTAATTTTCTACTGGTGGAATTCATATGGGGAAGTGTTTTTTTAACACTTGTAGTTAGATAAAACATTTCCCTGTACCAAAATCTTAATATTACGAGAAAATACAGATTACAGTATTCTGTACCATAAAAAACCTGTAGTTTTGATGTTACCATTTTGAAACATTGTGCCTTTTAATATCCAGATAACAAAATATGGTGCTGTACATACATTTTATTAACTCTGAACCTGGCTAATATCCTCATGGGAATTTGCTTGGGCTATTTTAGTGACATCACTGTCAATTTAGGGGGCGGGGGAAGAAGCTATTTTAAATAAGATTTGTTTGATGTATGGAGCTTTTGGGTCCCCTTAGGTGAAATAATAGCATAAATTTTGAAGTGTCAGCTATTTTCTAATTTCTTACTGAAGTAATTTTAAAATAGTGATTTTTTTCATCTGAAATAGAAGTTTTGAAATCTACAAGAGAAAGTGGTTAAATAGAAATTCCTTCAAGATAAAAGGTCTATGACTTAAAGACAGATTCCTGGCTTTTCAGATTGTCAGAATTCTGTAATATGGAAGAGGAAGAAAATAGCATCATATTCTGAATATTTTCTTGCAGATTGTCCACTACTATTGAATTCTTCCTTTTTTACACTTCAAAATAAATATATTTCAAAATATATATTGTATTTTTAAATATATATTCTATTGTAAAACATAATCCAGAATATTAAATAAATAATAAAAGTACCTTGAAAATGCAATTTTCAGATTTTCACATCTCACTCTTCAATTCCATTACTACCATTACAGTAAAATAATAATATTCAAATAATCGTGTCTGTAAATTTCCAGAGGTTAGCTGTGAAACATATGTATACCAAAGTCTAAACTCTTAAAACTCTTAAATCTAAAATTAACTAAGTAATAAGCAAACCAGAATCTGATGTCTGAGTGGCCAGTAAGCAAGTCATAATGTGAAACAGCCACACAAAACCAGCTCTTGACTAATGATGTCCCATGGGAATTTGGGGAATGAATGGTGTAGTCATACTACAGTTATTACAGAGACCTGAGGAGATAAAGTCTAAAGTTGTTGTCATGGCACAGACCAGACATTATGAAAGTTTTTCATCATAGGAAGGCATTTAGGGTTCAAATCCATAGGAAATTAAAATTAATTTTTGCAATATTTATGAATGCTTGTTTATTCTGTAGTTGTGTGAGGACATTCATTTGAAATATTTACATAACATGATGTGCCTTGTCTCAAGTCATTCACTACAGCATGTCAACACTACAGACTTGGGGCAACCTTTCAAAGATGTAGAGAAATGTCACCTCTGGTAGATGAAATTTTATTAACAGAAAGCTTTACTATTAATTTAATATATAATTTTAAATCCCCCGTATTTTATTTTTAATTTTATTTAGCTTTTAATAGGTTCTACAAGTAAATTTGTAGTTTTGCCTGAATTCATGAAAATAGTTTTTACTAGGAGCCATACACATTAGCACCCCAGTAAAATTTAGCCACAAGCTTCCAAAGAAGCATACCAAAATATTCAAATTTTCTCGCTCCTAGAACAACCTCATGGACTGCTGATGGAATGAGTTCACAACAGTGAGTCTTTGGGTCCTGAAAAGAGAGAGTTGTGGTTCAGTCCCACTGTCATCCAGAAGTGATGTGAATTGAGCGAGCTATGAGCCTATACACTTGATACAAAATAATTATATAGAAGGATTTCACATTGTAGTCTGATAGTCTCAAACCAGTGGTTTTGATTTTACTCATTCTCAGCTCCTTCCCATCAGGTATAAAACACAGCACTGATCTGTCAAAGGGATGCTTACTTTACATGGCTCTAAAGAACAGGTCACCGTTCATACAGAAAGATGAAATAAGAGCCAGATGAAAAGTAGAATCTGAGTATAAATCCTTTATAAAGGATATTCTGGTGTTGTCTCAGGTGTAAGGTAAACAAGACTTGAAAACATGGGGAAACTCCAGACAGGACCTGAAATGAAAGAGAGAAGGAAACAGACTTCTCCTTAGTAGGAAGTGCTATCATTTGCACATTCTTTAAATAGATACCTTGTTGACCATTAGTTTAACTTGACTCATGTTATGGGTGATTTGAACATTTTCAAATGTTCAAATTTGAAAAGTTGAAAGTTGAAAAGTTGAAAGTTCTACACCTTCATTTTTTTATTATTCTTAAATTTTTTCTAGACTACCGCTGCAGAACATAGTATCCCAATTCCTTTTTCTTTTATGTCAAATGACAAAAGCATTCTTTTAAACAATCTTAGCTGTCATGGAATATGATGGCATAACAGTCTAGAAGAAATCTTCCAGTGATTGTCAGGGAAATTTTCTGTGTCAAAACAGCATAGAGCAGATGAGTCATGCAAATCATGAGCAAAACTTCAAAAATATGTAACTGTCTCTAAGAAATCACATATGAGCTAGATGCCTACCATATCCATTGTTTGCTTCAGCTTTGTAGGTATGTGCTAGGGAGATAAATTTTAATTTAAAATATTTTTTTTAAAATAAGCATCTTTCAGATCAGGGTGTTTTCAGTAAGTACCAGTTGGAAGTATTCAGTGTTTTCATTATCATGCTGAATTTCTAGGTGAAAGGGCTGCTGTACTCATCTTTCAAAGGATTAGAACAGGGTGTCTGCTCTCTGTGCCTTCAGGCACACATAAGATAGTTTTCAACTTGCCTCTGCTTTCTGTTTGCAACACAGTTAAACAGTATGCCAGAGAATATCTGCCCATTATTTGTGCTTTCATTGTTTTGTGCTTTGATTGCATTTGAAATTTTATCTGATGACTGTGACCATAGTGTTATCAATGTTAGCTGGTATAATAGTTCATTTCTGTGACCTCTTCTTGCCAGAAGCACTTCCCTGTACTTGTACTACTATTTCTGATACTGTCCTGTGTTTCAAGAACTTAGGTCTTCTATATGGAACAACATTTTCAGAAATACTTTGCCATCTGGTATAACTGGGCTATATGCTAAAATACTGACTTCTTTAAGTTCAGTAGCAAAAACTTCCACTCATTTTCTTAGCTTTCTTCTCACACGTTCCTTTTCTGTGGTGTGGAAATGAAGAGGGAACATTACTCTCTTGAAAGCCCAAGGAGCAGCTTACAACAGAAGAGGAAGAATTTAAAGCACTTAAGAGTTACAGGTACTTGTACTTCTCTGCACATGTTTCAGCATTACTGAATGCTGAAACCACAGTCATTTTGAGGTGCAAGAGACTCATTCCTCAAGCATCTTCTACGTAGATGCTGTTCAATGCAATTTTAAATCAAAGTGATCTTGTATTAAGTTTGCTGGATTGAGTTGGTGCTGTTGTGCTAATAACACAGCTAATAACTGTTTCTGGCACATATGAATTTTGCTTGCTGGAAGCAATGTTTGACATGACATGCTTTTATGCTTCCCTTTTTTCCTGGTATTCCCCTTTCCCCCTTCACAAGGCAGTTTACTTTGAGAGATGACGGAGAGAAAACCCCCTTTTCCTATTCCTGTGGCTCCATTATACGTAGTCAGAGTCACCAAGCAGCAACAGCGGAGCTACTCAAACAGCCTGAGGAGCAAAACAGGTGCTGAGGATACCCCTAACACAGACAAAAGCACCCTCCCTGACCAGGGGGCAGTCTGGCTGCACCTGAACACACCGGGGTCTGGGGCACTTCAACACAGGAGCTGCCAGCAGTCCCAGACTGGTAATGGATCAGGGCCAGGGTAGGGGATGAGGCCAAAGGTAGCACTACAGACAAGAATACGACAATGTCCATCCACAGGGCAGGACAGCTCAGTTCAGGTAAGTGTGGATGCCAGCCCTGAACATAGACCTTTGGAGCATTTGGGTGGAGGGGAGAGCACCCCAAGTGATTGCTGCTCATGGCCATTAGGGCAAATTTATGTCACTACTTGTTACTTGATTCTTGCAGGTTCTAAGAAGTTGGTGGAACCTCATATCTCCAGCAGTTTTCTGAGAAGTGTTTCTGAAAAAAAACCCTTTTATGTTTATTCAGATAACTTGTCATATGAACTGCAGATGGAATCTGTCATATTCAATCACCTTGACTGATAAACCTCATGAGGCTAATGGGGAAAAAATGTAGGAAGAAAGCTAATGAGATACAAATAAGGTGACTCAATCACATACTTTACTATCATTCAATTTACTTTTTATTTATGTGATACAGTCTCTACTACATGCAAAGAAAATATCTTTTGTATGTGTCATTTTATGGTGTTTGTAAGATTTAAGCCATGAACATTTCAGACAAATTGGCCATTTTCTTAGTTTCTAACTGCCTGGGGTGTGTCTGTGTTATTAAGTGGTTATCTGAAAAATGAGGAGTTAAGTATGTAGGTATCTTCAAATACTAGTCTGGTAATAAAAGAAAAAAGAACATGGTAACCACAAGGCAAGTATAGACACTTCTAAAGTCAGCATTATATGAGTAAATAACTATGCTTTTATTTCTGGAAGGGACTTTCTTGCCAAAACCTTCATCTGGATGGAGTTGAATAACTTCTTACATCTATATGAATGATCTTGTTGCAAAATGATTTCATGCCAAGAAAAAGAAATCGTGTTCAAAAAGAAATTTTTAAGGATATGTCTGTGTGCAGGGGCCATTTTTTATAAATGACTTGCTGAAATCTATGTTAGTAGCCTGTGTTGTACACCAGTCCCTTAACCACCTAATAACAATTGATCTGTTGGCTATTTGCACCTTCATAGTCTCATCTCAATGCTGTTAACAGACCACTTGCTCCATGAGTGTTAGTGGTCAGTGGGATACTAGTAAATGTCAAGATAATCCCATTTTGTCTTCTCTCCACTAGAATACGGTTTGCTCAGGTACCACTGTGTTAACAGCACTGAAAATGTCTTCAGCATAAGGTAGTGAGCTCTACTTTCCACTGAAAGCAAAAGAAATTTTGCAAGATTTCTCAAGGTCAGCTGACTGCGGAACGATGTACAAAAATGACCAGCCAAAATGGTCTCACTGGAATAATTTGTTGTTGATATGTTTTCCTACATTTCCATCTGTCTGCAAACCATGATAACTGAAAACTAACAGGCCAGGGAAATCACCTTACAAGTTGCTTTTGCAATTGCAACATTATGCCAAGGTAGGAAACTTTTTGCCTGACTAGCTTGTGTAATAATCAAAGCAGACAATTGCCTAGCTGGAGCAAGAAAAAACACAAACTGCAGAAGGGTTTCACTTTTGTGATGGCAGTGACTACAACATTCTGCCCAGACAGCACAGCAATAAGTCTCTTCTGTCATGCGTTCTTTTCTGTAAGTAGCTCAGTGAAGACCTCTCACCTAATAAAGCAGCAAGAGCTGGAGCGGGGTGTTAATATTTTTCCTTTTTTTTTTCTTTTTTCCTTTTTTTTTCTTTTTCAGACATCTTCCAACAATGGCGGCAAGAAAGAACACAGATTAAACAAGGGGAAAGGCACAGTAGGAAGGCCAGAGAGGCCAGCAATGTGCTGCATATCCTGTTCCCTTTCCTGTGCCCTGTCCCTCAGCATTACATTGCTTTCCAAGAGCTGGCTATAGGCTCTTTGCAATGTGAGAACTCAAGGAAGGGCAGTGGCAGTAAGGAAAGAAGCAACATGTTATAGCTACGCCATAGGGCCCGAAAGTTATTCCAACTTTCATACTGATTTTTTTTTTTTTGCCTGAAATTAAAGTTCAGAAGTCTTTACTATGCCTATATAATTCAGGAATAAAGTATTTCTTTGCATCGTTTTTTTCTGAAGGGTTTTAGTGCCTTATTATTAATTCTGGGCTCTTGTCTGGCAATGTGAAAAAGATTGTGTCTGGAAGTTGCTCAAAATCCTTTTCTAAAGGAGTTTTGAGTGTACGCACAATTTGGTTACTCCGTCTTTGTGTTAATTTAATAACAAAATTATTTCATTTGTGTGCTTTGCAAATACTATATTCATAAACTAGTGGTTATTGAAATATTTTGAAGAAGGTTTCCATAGTAATTTTTAGTAAATATTCCAGAATCATCTCCTTGAGGTTCCAAAACCGGAAAAATTACATTTACGTATTTCTAAATATTATCTATATAAAGGACCATTCAATATGCTTCTCTTTTAAGGGTTCCAGAATGAACAGTTCCGTTAATTTTAAACTTTTAAACTTCAGTTTTTCTACACTGAGCATATTTTTAAAGTATTGTCAGTTGAAATTGCTAAATACTGCTGAGGGTGTAGAAGAGCCATTTGACAGGTCTGGCAGAAGATAATACAGACTTATTGCTAAATTATTTTCCTTTCCTCCTCCCAACAGGCAGACTCCATATGTTAATTTACTGTCTCTAAAACTCAGAAGCAGAATAAGGCACTTTTCATCATTCCTACCATGTTTCTCATGAACCCCACTGAAAGGCTGTGTAAGTATCTCTGTCTCTGAAAGCCCTTAACCTCTTTGCCATATCGTTGTTCCTCTTTCTTTCTGAAAAATATCTCAGGCTTCAAATCAAACTACAAAAAATTAGGGGGTTTGTAATGGAAGTGGTACTTGTGTTAAGATTATCTAACTCTGTTAATTTTTATTGCGTTCTTGTCAATACTGTATATTTAAAATTTTTGACTCAATGTGGTGAGACTCTTCGTTTATAGGTATTGATATTGATGGTTTTCTCATGACTATTTCCTTGTTCTCCTGGTTGTCTTACTTAGTTAAGTAGATCCATGCTATACTTTTGGCTTTCTTTTTCTTTGTGTCCAGAGGTACAAGCTCTGAAGTTTTTTGAGCAGGATTCCCTTTACTGTAATCTAAATAAAATGCATATTTATTGTTCATATCTATGTGGCAATGCAGCTGTCCAACTAAAAGGAAGTAAAAAGTATATAGAAAATAAGCTTCTCCACAGAGCAAAAGTTTTATATAATCTGTTTTGTACAAGTAAATAATAGTAGTTTTCGTCAGTGTGGGAAGCTTTGTATTACTAATCCTTGCAATTCTGTTTATAACTTAAAGTCAGGACTGTAGGAAACTATGTGCCTTAAAGAAAGAAGCAGCCTATACTGGAGACTGTTTTAGAACATAATCTACATTTCTTCAGCACTTTTATTTCAAGAGCTACAACTGTCACCACATGCAGAAATGTGTGAGCTCTAAGACACAGACAATATTGAAGACAAAATCAGTACCTGTTATGAAATGGGCCCAAAACATCATATAGCAATTGTTATTTTCATAACAAGAAAAAAAGAAAAAAAAAGTTATTTTGGAAGACTTTCTAAACTTGATGACAGTGTTGCTTTCAGAAAGTGTTTTGTGGAAAATTTTTAATTCCTACATGGAGGATAAATGAATCTGACAATATACCTGTGTAGTAAAAAAGTAATAGGAGCCATGTTGCTATCAGATTTCTGGTATTTAGAAGGCAATGAACGACTTTATAAACACTTTTCTTTACTCATTACTCCACATTCTAGGGTGATCTAGTTTAAAAATAACTGTATATGTAGTTGTTTACAATACAGAATGCCAACACAGTTTAATTTAAATATATTCTTTTAAGGTTTTTGAAAGAATTCTTTGGTGAATTACATTGAATTTGATAAAATTCAAGTAAATACTACAAGCAAAAATGAAACTCAAGGAAAAACAGCAAAAAAGTTGTTAAAACAAACACTAAAGCAAGCATTATCCAGCATTAAACACATTTCAGTATTTAAAATATCCCCATATTTTTTTAATTTTTGAAGTGTTAAGGCTTTTTGTTAAGAAACATGGATCAGTTTAAAACTCACATTAACCTTTCTCTTTGACTTAAGGAGTTTCAAAATTTTATGCATATGATATGTATCTGTAGGACCTGTAAGGATAGTATAAATATGATTCTTGAATAGAGGCTTTAGTAAAGCAAAGAAATATCAAACACTTTGAAAATTGTTTCTTTATGTCTGTTTGGGATTGGCTCATCTGCAATTAAGGGAAGATCCCTCATCTCAAAACTTTTAAATTTGTACTATTTCAGTATATTTAAGTACCAACACATCAGAATACTTGGACTAAAATTTGCTTACTCCTATTCCTCTCTGCCATGTAAAGGACATGAATATTTTCCCAGCAGCTTCCTTTGACAGTCAAAGTTTAGTCATCATGATGCACATGGTAAAATGTGCCTTATTGGTACTCTTCAATACAGCATATATATTTTTTTAAATGAGATGCAAAGGAACCTTTTAGGTTTTTTGTTCTCAAAATAAATATATTTTGCTGCTTCTAAGATACAATTTTTCTTTTCAGCTTTTAAAACCACCCGTATTTGTGTTTGTTTTGACTTAAAATAGCACATTCTGTAAAATATAACAAGGGTAATAAAATTCTTATTTGATTTCTGTAACTGTTCTTTTAATTAAAACCCTACTTGTAGAAAGCTTTGGAAGAAGTAAAACTTTTTTGACACGTGTAAAAATTTTACAGCTAATCTAGTCCAAGCAAAGAAAACAGAATAACAATTGTTTTTAGGCCTGAGGGAACAATGGCAATGCCAGATAAAATTAGTGCCACATAAAAACATTAGAATGTTTTGAAATCAGCAGATAGAATGGGGATTAGAATGTCATGCAACCCTCCAGATGTCCCTGAACAAAAACAGCCTGAAACAGGCTTTTTTAACATTAGCCTGTTTTCTGGCAGTTTGTTTACCTGCTTGAGGCTTGGTGCTTCTGCACTACCTAGTATCTCCACAGGTTAAAAACACCTCAGGTTTCTGGATATGCAAGGCTTTCAGATGCCTGTGTGCTTATCAATACTCCAGATATTTGTGGCTGGATAGTAAGAAACTTCTTCAGTATATTCTAGAGGAATACGTGGGAGGGCTGGTTTTCCTTTTAACGCCTTCCCTCACTTATGTAATATTCTCTCTTTGAGTTTATATCTCCCAGAGAAGATTTTGAATATTTAACTTGCTTTTCAACTCAAAAAAGAACAGGTTTATTCATAGGCAGTGATGGTTCATGTGCAAGTTAAATCATGTACAGGGAAAAGTAGAATAATTAATTTGTGGCACTGCACATCAGCCCAAATACTCCAGAGGATTCTCTGGAGGCTGCAGGACTGTTCTGTGCATGACACCAGCTTGGGCAGAAAGACTGAGGGTAGGAAATGTATTAAGCTGCTGAGCAGGACAGACCACAGAACCTGACCAGCACTGAGGTGTCATAGAGGTAGGTAAAAGTGAGCAGTGGCAAGAACAAGCTCTAAATCTTGGAAGTATAAATTTTATAAGTTTCTTGAGAAAAAAACGGCATAGTGTGTCTTTGCCAAATAGTTTGCATGCATTCAGATTGTGGCTATGTCTTTCTGTCCTTCTGGTGCATAAGCTTAACACAAGGCAGCATTAAGCTGATAGACTGAATGACTTGTGGTATGTATAGACACTTATATAAATACTGCCTGTAGTTCATATACTCAGATATTAATAAAATTACTTCTGAACTTCTTTCCAGAGGTAAATTTTTTGTGCTCCTGGCATGGTGAAAGCATGTAAGAATAATCCTACTTCTTCAGATCTCAAAAAAAGACTCAGCATTATTAGCAGATTAAAGTCCTTGCATGTAAAAGGTGTCCAGGCTTTGAATAGAGAAATTAGTGCCCTCCCTATTCATTGTTGAAATTGATTATGCGCAAAGGATTTTTTTGCCTTTTGTAGGATTCTTATTCCTATTGCTACAAATATTGTGGTCTGCATATGAAATATTCAGTCCCTCAATTTCTTTAAGAGTCTTCTTGTTTGATAGGTTACTGTTGTTTCACACCCATCTGTGACAAGGGGTACTAAATTTTATATTTAAAAGCTTTTCAGTACTAAAAGTTCTTATTGTAATATTTGGCACTAATTTCTGTAATGGTGATTTCATTCCAGTTTAAGTGCCAAGTTTCAACTATTGTAATTTGTTTCAGGCTTTTGTACAGTCCATGACAGAATTCCTTTATGAAAATAAGTTTAGGTAATATCATTTTCAAAATTGAATGCATGTCTTGTTCCAAAACAAAAGCAAAGTCATCAAATTTGAAATAACAAATGAAGAGATGTTACCGATACTGTTTGGAGCTGGATATTTGCTGATACAGGAATGAAACAATGCAAAAAAACCAGACAAGATGCCGTAGTCAGATACCATTACTGAAAGTACTGAAGGAGAAAGAAAAACATGAAAGAAAGATCAACACTGGGAGGTAACTGGAGGCTTTGAACTGTGAAGCAAATGAAAGTGTAGGGGACAATTCCCAACTCTGCAATCTGTTTATATTCTTACCACAATAACCTTACATATCTTGAGTTTTGGCAGGTCACCTAAACCTTATTGATGCATACAGAGGAGATTACGTTTAGTCCTGAGATAAAATTCCTCCTGTTTTTGAACAAAAATACAAAACATAGGTGGGGAGAGGCCAAAAGAAGTCATGTGGTATGTCTTCACTTTAAAAGAAATTCAACAGTAAATAAAGTATATACCTGATATTTATTTCACCAACGCATACAGCTTGTGAGAACAACACATGCAACCAATCCCTCTGCCATGTGAAATGTGGTTTCCTGCAAATGCTGACCATGGCTGGATGACTGCTTTCTTTGAAGTACAATAAAATGTTCTCAAGTAACTCCATAACAAGCAATACAGTGGCTAGAAGCTCAGGACACATCTGAGATAAATTTTTTGAAACAACTTTGAGCAACATTTGTTCCTCCTCAGCAGTCCAAGAGTTCCTATTGGTGTACGAAAGTGTTTCACAATGCCCAGCTCTCCTGACCTTGAAAGTATAGTTTGTTTCACTATTTGGGCATTGAGAGCTCTTCACCCAGAGATACATCTATATGCTGAAGCAGGGTCTGCTGCACACAAAAGAGTGTGTTCATTCTCTGCCTCTTCAGGCCCAGGGAACAGTGAAGGGAGACTCGTGCAAATGAAGTCCTTTTTGGGGACTTTTACTGCACTGTTGTCTGTATATCTGCTAAAGGTGCAACTCAAAGCATTCATATTTGAAAACTGTATCATTAGTAGGAAGAGATTGGCACTTCCAAGAGCCAGTTGCCGTGTTTAATTATGTGGGTGGTATGCACTGTTGCTGCTAGAGGTAATTAAAATTACCTGTCAGGGTTTTTGATTGTACCTTCATGGAGGGATGCAAACATAGTTGAATTCCTCTCTCTGCTCTACACTCTGCTTCTACATTCTAGAAGCTCTTAGACTTGCAGAAAAAATACAGGTTTTGTGCAGGTCAAATCATCTTGGCCACTGTGCTTCATATCCAGGGTAACCTCAGTGGGAGCTTGCTTTATGCAGCCCATTGGAGAATAAACAGCCTTGGTTTGTATGTGCTGACTTTGGAAGCCATGTCTTTGGATTTGATCACTCTACCCAGTGCAGCTTTCTATTCACAAAGTTGCTGATTAATTATTTTCCTCTTGTGTAGATACAATTCCTTCCTTTTTGCATTTAGTTCCTTACATATTTTGTATCTTACTGCTTCCCTAGTTTATCAAGACATTTGTACTGGTAGCAAAAAAAGTACTGGTGCCTTAAAAAACATACTGGGTAGCTCCATCATTGATGGAGAGGAATTTATTAGCATATCTTTTGTTCCTTAAACCAGAAATTGAAATACTGTTTTAAACTGAACTGTAAACAAAAGAGATGTAATTTATTTTCTAAGGCATTTTTGAAAACATTAAGGATAAACACTTCCAGGTGGAGAGAAGTGGGACACAATTTGTTCTTCACATATGCAGATGAATAAACCACTAGCTTTTAATTGTCAAGCCAGGAGCAGAATTGTTGTCTTGTGCTCTTCTTTAACTTTTTCTGAAGACTAAATGTGGTAAAGAATTGAATGTGGAGGAAAAGGGTGAGGAAGAATGGTGGAAGTAATGGGCAGACAGTGTACTGTAATATATCTTCATAATGACAATAAAGCCAGATCAGTGACTAGACTTTTCTCTGGGCTTCCAGAGAAAAGCTCTCTAATAATATCTTGATTATTAGAAAATAATTGTGTCCTGGGCTGCATTAGGGGAAGTCTTGCCAGCAGGCCAAGAGAGGCTCTCCTTCCCCTTTCCTCAGCATTGTTAATGCCACACCAGTATTCCTGCATCTAGTTATGAGCACATGGAGAGTATTTTGGGTACTGGGGACAGTTCAGGCCAGCATGAAGATCTTTATGGATCTTTATTTCCTATGAGGAAAAGCTGAACAAGCTGGGGCTGTTTAGTCTGGAGAAGAAAAATCTCAAGGGGAATCACCTCACTATGTACAAATACCTGAATGCAGTGTGTACAGAATGTGGAGCTGTGATATTATCAGCAGTGCCCAGTGACAGAACAGGAGGCAATCGGCACATACTGAAACACAGGAGGTTCCTCTGAATGTTAAGATGTTAATATTAACAATAACAAGATCAGGAAAAGGTTTGGGTTTTTTTATCAGAGGGTGACCAATCACTTGTGCAAGTTGCTCAGACTGGTGTTGAGTCTTCCTCTTTGGAGAGGAGACTCAAAACCATCTGGGTAACTGGCTCTAGGTGTTTCTGCTGGACTTGAGGGATTGGACCAGAAGACATGCAGAGCCTTCCAACCTCAACCATTCTGTGATTAAAAATCAGGCTACTGCTGTTTTATAGAAATCTGTGCATGCAAGTACTAGAGAAGGCAGCCAGTATGAGTAATGTTCAGAAATGCTACCACCTTGTGGTGGCTGGAATGACTGAACATACTGACAGTGCTCTGAAACTCATCTCCTTACCTGCATGGTACAGGTAGTGTCCACACTCCTTCTGAAACGAGATTTCAAAGTGCTTTTGTTGTTCCTCCGTACTATTGAAGTAATTTCTTTCAGTAGATCGGCTTGTTTTAGTTTAACATTATCCTCTTATTCATATGGTTTAGACAGGCCTGCAAGGAACAGGGAGTTGGACTCAATGATTCTGAAGATTAGTAAATTTACATGGATTATGTAACAAGTATTGCTCTTTTATAACCTCACTCCAAATTCGGAAACCTTGTAGCCCATGGGAGATGTCAATGTACCCTAGGTGAAGGTAGTATTAGTAATTATTAGTAATTATAATTAGTAATTATTAGTAATTAGTAATTATATTAATATTAGTCATTATTAGTAATTAGATGGTGGTTGTTGTTGTTATTAATGGTGTTTCAATGCATTATGACAGTAGTGGTAGTATTAGCACTTGTAGTGACAGCACAGACTAAAACCAAGGGAAAGTAAGTGTCATCCTTGGGAAACAGCTAACCAAACACCTCTGTAAAATGGGTTCCAAATGGGGCAAGAACTAGGTTAATTCAATACCTGTTTTATCCATCTGGATAAAAGATCATGCAAATGCAGGGAAATAACACAGTAGAAT
This sequence comes from Passer montanus, assembly GCF_014805655.1. Taxonomy (NCBI): domain Eukaryota; kingdom Metazoa; phylum Chordata; class Aves; order Passeriformes; family Passeridae; genus Passer; species Passer montanus. The sequence continues at coordinate 3,194,328 of NW_024370152.1, read as the reverse complement.
ATACAGCAGACCAGTTTTCCCTCATGTAAGTGTGGAGTTGTTTAATTTTTAAATGCAATCAGATATGTGCAGTGAAAGAAAGTACATCCAGCAGGTGTGCTAACGTTATATTCTCTGGTCAGCTTCTTCCTGCAACACTTTATAGCACCTTTTAACAGGGTGTAGGTGTCCAATTCCAGAAAAAGCTGGAACTAACAGTCATTTCAGGCTAATTTTCATGAAAGCTCTATTTCAGCAGTATAGCAACTGATAAATAATGGAAATTTTGTGCCAGAATTGATGAGTTTTTGCAAACAGTTTATCTGTGTTAATTCTGGTGTAACTTGTGGAAAAGAATGACCACTAAATGCTTCAACTGTATTTTGACATTGAATGTTTATTTTCCACAAAAAAAATCTGTCACTGAGCATTACATAAAATATTGTAATTAAATATTACATCATATACTTAACAAACATTGAACTGTAGTCTATATGCAGTGCTTTTGGTTACATTTCCAGCTGCATGTTTTTTACATTACTAATCTAATAATTTATGCACTTTAAAAGCAGAATCAGTATTATGAGCCAAAGGAGTAAAATATTTAACTAACTTAAGATACTAGTGGCCTAGACAAAAGTAATTCATATCAGTGACAGATGTAAAATAATGCTGTGCAAACAATTGCTGCAGAAGCATCTTTTCAAGTGCCAGTTCATGAGCTAGTCTGCACTCAATAGTCAGTGTCTGGGAGCAGAAGTGGATACAAAATAATCTCATTTAAAATGTGGCTTACCTTAAGGGAAAAATTCAAAACAGAATTGTTTGAATTGTCAGGCATTGTTACCACTTTTACAATGTTTTCAATGCAGGAAACACTGTATTTTATTCTCAAGATGAAACTAGCCATGGTTTAGCTGTTTTCTCTCTCGATCTTCCTCTTCACACGGCTATTCCCATTTCCCCAATTCCCAGATCATTTAGGTTTCGGCTTCTGAGCTCAGTCAGTCTGCTATTAAGTTTGCCAGTTCATACTCTCATTTGGCAACACTTGTGATACAAAGCACATTTGGATGACGCAGTCATGTCACAGAAACACTGAGTAGCTGCCAGGTGGCAACAGCATTCCACCATTACCAAGCAAGACTGTTTCAAATTGAACAGCTAGCACGAGTTTTTCTTGGTAGCTACCTAAAAACTTACAATAATAATATTAAAAGTTTTGTAAAAAGCTATTAGTTATTTTAAATTTATTATGAATACAGGTTCCTGAGATTTTAATTTTAAATGATTGCTTGATGGTACTTTAATAAAGTCAGGCTTTTCTATGCAGAAATACAAATTTGGGGGAAAAACAAAACAAACCGAACAAAAAAATACCCAAATACTCCTCAATATAATAGAGAGCAAGTAATGCAAAAATTAAATAACTTCCTGCATACTCATAGAAACCTCTTCCTAATGTCTTTCTACAAACAAGAAAATTAAGTCAGGCAAATCAAGTGAAAAATGCTGTCATTTTGTCTTCCCTTAGCCACAGGGAATGCCACTTCTTTCTAGAGTCAAGTCAGAGGTTAAGAATGATTTTCAGTGTGTCTGTTTTCCACAAATGCAATTAACCATGGCTGGAAGTCATATTAGAAAGAGCCTACATGTGGTCTGCTGGAAACCTTCAAGACCGATTTTATCTTATATCCACTTTTGCATGGGAATTTCTTATTTTTGTTTGTCTCTTTTGATTAGGGTGAATTTTTTCTCAAGACATCTTTCCACCAACCACCCCCCACCCAAAAAAGGAACTTTTTTTTTTTTTAAGTTTTGGGTTTGGTGTGTTTGGTGGTTTTTTTTATTTTGAAGTTTTATTTTGATTTTTTTAAAATTGATTTTACCTCCTTTAAAAGGAATTTACACATGTGCAGATATTCATTGATTAGTACTAACAGAATGTATGGTAGTAAGCCCCCTTATGTCCCCGCGCTGTCTTCAGGACGCACAGAAAAACCCTGGGAGACGGGAATCGCCCGGCACTCATTGCTGCAGGAAAGGGGGTCGGTGTGCTCGGCGGTTCCCGTGATGGCATCACTCCTCCAAGCCCCAGGTGAGATCGGCCGATCCTCCCACACCGCGGGACTGCGGCTCCTGCGGCACAACACTGAGGCACCGGACAGAAAACACTTCCCGCTTTCCACCGGCGCCTTCCGAGGGACTTCAACCACACACACACACTCTGCCCCGCAGGAATGCCACCAAATCTGAACAAATGCTACCCCAACGGAGGGGCTTGGATCCACCTGTTACAGGTAAAAATTGATCAAGCCAATTTAATAATCACAAAAATATAATTTATTGCGTGACCGATATACAGTCTCGAGAGCCACAATCAAAGGGACAGCGTCGACCCTGGGTTTGGTGCTGGGTGAACACTGGTCTATCGCATCGAATCCCCCTCTGTCCATGAAGGCAGTCTGGTAGAGTCAGTTCTTATGCTCTTGTTGTTGCCTGAGGCAGAGTCCCTCTTGCTCTTTTCATAGCTAAACCTATTCATGTAGTCTCCTTTCTCCGAGTTGGGCTGGACAATGTGGTTCCCCGCGATGAGTGCTGATGGCAGGTTTATGGGAACCGGCATTCGGATGCAAGTTGTCCAATAGCTTCTGCTATCTTGATCTCAGTGCTTGATGAGTGTTCATCATCCAGGTGACCTTTGAGTAATGATCCATCTCCTCCCGAGCCAGGCTCTTTTGGCTGCAAATTAGACCTCTCCACGCTGCCTCTGCAGTTTCTCAAGGGAATGTGGCAGTCTGCTGGTATGAGGCAACCCCTCGGCTCCCGCATGTGGATTTGAAAAACGCTTTGTAAATATTTCTTTCAAACACTATAAAATATATTCTTATCATATTCTACATAAGCACGAATTACCTAAATCACATATTACACACCCTCAGGCCTGGTGCTGGATCTACTCAGGAAATTTCAACATGCACGCTTTGGCTCCTCCCTTCTTCCAAGATCCCAGGTGGAACAGGGGACTGTCGCAGCTCGCACCGCAGCGGCTTCACAGTGGGCGGTTCCCGAAGGGTGTCCCGCTTGGCTCCCTGCACACCTCACACTCCCTCGCTCAGACCAGTTGCTCTCATCGGCTCGGCCACAGGTTTTCCACAGCACATTCCCAGACCTCTCGTCTTTTGGAGCGTTTCCAGTCGTGCTGCAGCGACACGAGGACGGCTCGAGCTGCTGCCCGCGTTCCAATGCTGGTGTTTCTTCTGGGGTCTCTTTGTGTCCACTGGCTCCTGCATGACTTCCCCCTCATCCCCACACCGCAGGGCCGTGCCCTTCGTCATACGTAGTCATTCCCCATTCCCGGCTGGCTTCCTACTATCCAGGGCACAGCCCTGCAGCTAGCACCTTGCACACCGAGCTACCTGCACCGAGAGTGTTTGTCGAAACCCCCAGCGGGGAGGCTGTGCTTTCATACCAACACACACAGAGCAAAAAGGGGACTTGTTAAGCATCACAATGTAAACAGCTGTTTACTACAACAATAGTAAACAAAGACTTGTAATGGAACCACAGCCTGTATTCCTGTCCGTGTCGGCAGGCCAGAGCTACATTTCTGAAAATATCTTCGAAGTAAAACACGACAGGCTCCATTTGAAGAAAGCAAAGCAGTGTAAATATGAATTAAGCAAGTATGAAGAGCCAACAAAGGCTGCCCTGAAGTCTCTACTTGTCCTCCTGTGAGGAAGAGCTACCTTCTTCTACCATTACTCTTAAAACTATGTGAATTGCTTTTGCTTGGAGATATATCTGACAGCCAACAATCAAGGGCAGCACCGACCCCGGGATTGGAGCTGGGTGAACTCAGATCCGGCCTCTATCGCACCGAATCCCCTCTGATTCACAAATGGCAGATTCCGAGTTTTATACTCTTTTTCTTGCCTGCGGAGGGGTCCCTTTGTCCTTCCTTGGAGTTCTTCATCTTCACGCTGTGTCTACTCTCTGTCCTGTGCTGGACAAAGCCTTGTCCAGGAACTGATGTGTATCTGCTCCTCGGTTCCCAGAATCTCGCATTCAGATGTATATCCTTGACGTTCCTGTCAATCTGAGATGAACATCTTCATGGGCTATCATTGCTGGGCTTTCTCTTGCTCATACCAGTGAGAACGCCCATCTCCTGTGCAGGCTAGGTCCACTTCGTATGTTAATGACACACCTCCTCCTGGCTGCCAGCTGTGGTTTCGTCACTCCCTGCAGCAATCCCTCGTCTCTGGCTAGTGTGCCCTTCATGATTTATTAGAAATCATACTATATCCTACATCATACTCATAGCACATCTCACAGAATACTCATAATGTACGCATTATCAATATGCACATACACATATAGTCTCAATCAGCACGAATTGCCAAAACACACATAACATATATGAGGGATTTTTTTTTTTACTGAAAGCAGCTGAAATTAGTAAGGAGAAGGGGAAGAAAACAGCCCTGTGGTCTGCACAAACAAGCGTGGGCACAATTTGTGCGTGTTTAAAGGATTTGGACGGGAAGGGTGGTCTGTGCTAACCGAGCACGGGGGTGGGCCACTCAGCACGGGTGGTCACCGCTTCCTCGAGCACTGTTTTAGGGAGCCTGCGGTGCTGTGCCCCCGGTGATGGAGCCGGCTGATGCTCGCCAGCCCTCCCGAGGAGCGAGGGCTGCGAGGGCCGCGCTCCGATGTGGGCATCCTTGTCTGGCAGCCCCGCGGCAGCCTGGATATCCTGCTGGGAATCAGCAGAGGGCAGCCCTGCCCACGGCCAGCCCGGGACGGCCGGCTCAGCGCCCAGCACTGGGTCTGATCAGGTCAGACAGGTAGTGTAGAGCTCAGGAATCCTGTGTTTTGTTTAGGGACTGCAGTCCGTTGGTAGGTGGGCTGTTATTTTTATTTATTTTAATTGTTCCTTGTTTTTTCTAGGTTTAGCCTTGTCCTTCCCTGGCAGGGTATGCAGGACAGATGACAGGGAGTTTATAGATTCAACTTCTTGTGAGTTGTACAGCTCTATTGTGTGCATATAAGTATGTTTCTCGGGTTTTTACTGCAAGGATTGACGCTGATTGCTATGTCTGCCTACACACTTTATCTACTATATGTATTTATATATAAATATAAACTACATTTATTTATGTAATTCTTTATTATGTGAGCAATGGATGGTGTTTGTGATGAGCCAGTCATAAGACAACATGTCATTTTACTCTTCTCACAGGATAGATCTTTTTTTAATGTTGTGATTTTTTTTTTTTTTCATTTTGAAGATATTCAGACTCACAGGATAGATTTTTTTTTAATGTTGTGATTTTTTTTTTTGATTTTTTTTTTTTGATGATATTCAGATTTTTTTTGTTTTGAAGAGATTCAGATTTCAGTCCAAAAGTGAGCTGGACAAGACACTCCCAAAAGAAAGGTTTAGGATCATGACCACAACCTAGGCTAAGGCTAAGAATAAAACATGTGAGGCTGCAGGACCAGGTTTTATGTTAACCAGAATCTACACTTACAGATCCACTGCAACAGCTACAGCCCTTGTGCCATCACTGCCTGTCCTACTTGCCAACACAATGCAATGGGAAGTTGGATGGAAACTCTAAAACCAAAATTAACAAAAATTTTTAAAGGAACAAATCCTGGTGAATCCTTTCGTATGAAAACAGTATGCACATATTTATATACATCCATTAAAAACACTTAACCTACAGAAGTCTTTGAGTTATCTTCCGCATTAATTGAACATGCAGAGCTGTTGATTGATACCATGCTCTGTCTCCAAAGCACACAGTTATACCCTGACTGAGGTTTTTGTTATATTACTCCATTAGGAGGGATATCTGGCCAGCTGCACTGCTTGGGAGAGATGCCACTGGACTGCTGGGAAACAAGTAATTGCAAGTGAGAAATAAAGCTGCGATGCCATCAGCTCTTGGAACATGTGCTGCCCTTGGGTCTTTGGAAGGAGATTGGCTTGTTCCCATTTTTTTAAAGGCAGTGAAAATTCTTGTCACAGATGTCCTCCACTGTACATCACCTCTGAAGATGCTTTGCAACTACTTTGAATGAGACACATTTCTAGTTTTGAAATTTTTTTTCCCACCTAAAGTCAAAATTCCATATTGTAGAGCAGTGGTCCCTAGTCTCTTAACTGACCTCTCAGAGAACCAGGGGTCTGAATCCATCCATCCTCAGCCACATTGGCTAACCAGGCTATTTCTGCAGTTAACAGGTACCTTTCCATCACATGAACAAAAACCCCACAAACCCAGTGCCAGCAGTAAGTGTCACACTCATTGACACAGACTGCTTCCACAGCAAGTCCAGAGGAGTGCCACAAAACTGGAGAGAGGCATGAAATAGCTTTCCTATGAAGAAGGAATGAGAGAACTGAGGTTCTTCAGCACGGAGAAGAGAAGGTTCCAGGGAGAGCTTAGAGGAGCTTTCCAGTACCTAAAGGGTATCTACAAGAAAGGTGGAGAGAATTTTTACAGGGGCATGTAGGGACAGAACAGGGAATGGCTTCTCTGACAGAAGGCAAGGTATAGATATAGATATATGGGACATTTATTACTCTTAAAGTTCCAAAAGAATCCTAGGATATCCTGAGTTGGGAGGGGACCACAATGACTGAGTCCAGCTCCTGGCCCTGCACAAGACACCCCAAGAATCACACCATGTACCTGAGAGCATTGTCCAAATGCTTCTTGATCTCTGTAAGGCTTGGTGCTGTGACCACTTCCCTGGGGAGCCTGTTCCAGTGCCCAGCCACCCTCTGGGGGAAGAACCTTTTCCTGGTATGCAAACTAAACCTCCCCTAACACAACTTCAGGACATTCCCTTGGTCCATTCCCACTGGTCATCACAGAGAAGTGGTCAGCGCCTGCTCCTCCTCTTGAGGAATTTGCATTCTGCTGTGTCCTCCTCTCTTGGCTGATATAAGCAAGTAACCTCAGCTGCTCTGGAAGGGCTTCCCCTCTAGACCCTTCTTCATCTTCATATGTCTCCTTTGGAGACTCTTCAACAGTTTTATACCTTTTTTCACCTTGTTTAACCCAAAACTGCCCCCAGCACTCAAGGTGAGGCAGCCCCAGTGCAGAGCAGAGTGGGACAATCCCCTCTCTCCTGGCTGCTGATGCTGTGCCTGATGCAGCCCAGGACAGGGCTGGCCCTCCTGGCTGCAAGGGCACTGCTCACTCATGTTCAACTTGCCTTTGACAAGGACTCCTTGGTCCCTTTCCACGGCACTGCACTCCAGCAGCTCATTTCCCACTCTATAAACACACCCAGGGTTGCCCCATCCCAAGTGAAAAATCCAGCTCTTTCCCTTGTTAAACTTCACACAGGTGGTGATTGCCCAGACCTCTGATTTGTCAAGGTCTCCCTGCAGGACCTCTCTGCCTTCCAGGGAGTCAATGGCTCCTTCCATTTCAGTATCATTAACAAACTTACTGAGTATCTCCTCAGATCACTAATGACAGATCTGTTCAGATCACTAATGACAACAGTGAAGAGCACAGGGCCAAGGATGGAGCCCAGTGGAACTGACTGGTCACATCAGTCTGATGTCACCCCATTCACTGTAGCCCTTTGTGCCTGACACATGAGCCAGATGCTCACCCACCACATGATGTGTTTATCCAGCTGTGGGCTGGCCATCTTCTCCAGAAGGGTCCTGGAGAGACAGTATCAAAAGCTTTGCTGAAATTCAAAAAGATCATATCAACGGGCTTCCCTTGATCAACTAGGTGGTTAATGACAACCTTTGCATTACCCTGGGAATCCCAGGATCCATGTCTGAGTAGGATGAGTTGTCCCATCACTGTCCTTGGCTCTGGATTTCAGAACCATTTAGAATCATTATTTCAAATGTTTCTCTTTTATTTTAGAACTGCATTATTTGTTAGTTTAAAGTCTGACTGCAAGACAGTGGCAGGTGCCCTGTAAGTCAGCCACAATGGTCTGCCCTTTAAAATTTTGTGAGATGACAGCCCACATTTGCCATTCACAATGCTTCTTGTTTACCTCACTGGTAAAATCCAAATGCATCCAGACATTTCAGTCTCTGCACCAACTTTTTGCCTGTTTGGTTTCAAATCCTGGGTTTTCCCCTCTCTACAGCCCCACTAGATGGGGGAGATGGACACAAGGACATTTTGCATTTGCAGGGCCCAGTAAGGTGTCCCCTTGATCCTGTCTAGCAGTAGGAGAACATCAAACCCAGAGGGAGTTCGCTTTGCAGTTTTGCTTTGCCAATGGCTGTTTCATCTGCGTGTTTACAAGGACGGGCCTCCATACCGAGAACACAGAATAACAAGGCATCGTGGTTTAACTACAGCCAGCAGCTGAGCACCACACAGCTTCTCACTCACTCCACCCTCCCACCACCCTGGTGGGAGGACAAGGAGAATCAGAGGGAAAAAACACAGTAAATCTCATGGGTTATGATAAGATGCTGATCATGTCCCTGGGGTCCTAGGAACACTGTACCCAGTGGTGGCATTGACAGGGCCAGCAGAACAGCTCCTTTCCAAGCAGAAGGCTATGGTGTGATATTGGAATCAGGGGCATTTTGGAGGAGATGAATACAAGCACCCCAGTTTTTTATCTTTGTGGGGATATTTTCAGCAGTAAATCTGGAGGGGGGAAAGCCTTGCACTGTTTAGGACATCTACCATGGCTTGTCCTCCCACCACTTGTCCCCTGTGGGTGGGTTTTCCATAATTTGCCTATAAACCCAAGAACCAGACTAACCTTGTGGCTGGCATTGATAAATTCCTGGTTTAAGTCATCGTTGCAAGAGAGTGGAATCCACCAATCTGAATCGAGCCCTTGAAAAAACAATCTTAGGTGAATGCTATGCTGGAGGGAGGTGTGAGTGGGACAGGCAGGATGGCAGCCAAAATTCACAAGGTCACCGTTTAACACAGTCACCTACTCAGAGCAGAAGCAAAACAAGCCACTTGTCATGAATACATATCCCTATCTTCCTACCATCTTAACAGGAAAGAAAGTAAATGCCAGGAGCTTTCCAATAACCGTGCTTTTCATAGCAAGCTGGAGAAACACAATAATCCTGGAGCAGATGGGAAGGTGTGTGTTTGTGGTTTTTCCTATGCTTGTTTCTAAAATCCGAGGATGCACCTTCCCTTCTCATTCCCCAGGCGCGAGAGCGATCTCCACAAAACCGGATTCCTCTCCACAAGCCAGTAATCACACACCCAAGAGAGGCAGTGGTTGTTTATTCCAGAGCTGCGCAAGCCTGCTGGTATTCCAGAGATGGAGCGCGCCCTGTCGCACTTTCCCCTACATTATTTACACGCACTAGCTCGGAGTCAGTGACTTCCCAAGTACAGCCCCGCTGTCACGATTAGCTGGGAAATTTCCACACGCTATACACCCCAGACAACTTCTACGCATGCCCAAGAGGAGGGTCCTCAGCTGGTCCGGGCTTTTTTGCTCTACAAAAAGGCGTGATTTTAAGTATTATATTGCACATAGTCAAGCTATAGGACACATAGACCTTGAGCGTTTTGCCAAGCTATCAATGTATACAACAGACATACATCAACAATCCCGATTTCCTGCAGCCTCAAATCTCGTCATGTTCAGTTCCCGGATGTCCTGAACTAGGCGATGCTAGCCGCTCCCAGTGCCACTGATTAGCTCTCCTTCCTTGCTGATTAGTATTGAAAGTATACAAAGGTCTTACACCCAAGCACGTCCTGACCTAAGGCGGTCTCGATACGTTCCTCGTTCCGCGGCAGAGGGCAGGTCCGCCCTTTCCCGGAGCGGCGCGGGGATGCAGGCACCGGCCGTGCCTCCCCGGGATGCAGGCACCGGCCGTGCCTCCCCGGGATGCCCGCTGGGAACGCGCAGGGGCAGCCGGCAGCCGCAGCGGGCTGTGTTCGAGGTCGGGGAGCCTGTGCCCACACCCTGGGTGCCCGTGGGATCGCAACAGCAGCAGCCGCATGTGAGGCTCGGCTGTCCTGCCGTGGGTCCCTTCCAGCCCCAGGCATTCTACCTCTAAGTATTGTGTATACGTGTTTGCTTAATCACGGAGTTCACTAATCCAAGTTCTAAAAAGGAAGTACGAAAACTTTAAAAAAAAAAATAATTCCAACACGGCAGTGTTGAAAGGAAACTGTAATTTCATAATGATGGCGTTTGACACAGACACAAACACAGCCACAGAGCAGCCACTGGCTGGAGCGCAGCTCTGTGGTGTCACAGCAGCTTTGAGCACGGTGCTGGTGTTAAAATGCACCACCACGCTTGTGCCATCTTTGGGACACTGCCCTGCTGTGCATTTTTTTCCCCCGATACTGTTTCTGTTGGGTAAGTTTCAAAGGGACCCAGATGATTAGAAATTGTCCTTTAATTTCACTTAACTACTGTGAATTTAATTCTCTGCCTCACCTATGTAACTCCTGTTGCTTCCCCGTCTCTGACAGAGGGAATTCTTCAGTGCCCAGGATATATCGATATAGATAGGATAAACCCCTATACACTACTCAAATAAAACAGAGTCAAGGGAGTTCATGAGAGCTACTGGAAAAAAACAGAAGATCTATTACATGGGAAAAAACCTATATTGCTCAGAAGTCATCCCCCTATGAAGATGAAGGCTGAGTTCTTCAAGCCACATAATTTTGTCATTTTCTGAAGTTGCTCTTTTCATGCTGAAATGTCTACTGGAATAACCTTTGACCATGTCAAAAAGCAGTGAATAAGTACATTTTCTCAGCCACTGCCTATGAAAGCTTGGCCCAGAGCCACACAGTCCAAAAGTCACTTCATATTTTAAAACCAGATTTTGAGGCGCCCTGCAGCCAGCCAGGAGCAGAAAGAAGACAGGCAGAGTGAGGAAATAAACTGAGAGGCAGCAGCAAGAGAAAGAGCAGAAAAGGGGAGGTTTTTCACATGGCGTAAAAGCAAACACACCTGTGAACAGGCTCTGCTGCTGCCTGTATTTTTTTAGTGGGCAGTTGGAAGGCAGGAGTTAAGTGAGGAGCAGGAAATACGAGCTCTCACCTCCAGGGAGAGGTGCTGGCATACTCCAGTGGAAAGACCAGTTACAATGTGGAAGAGAAGGAGCATAATTAATGAGGTTTCCAGGGCTGTATGCACTTTGCTGGGCTGTACAGTCAGTTGCGTCCCCCAGCTATTAAAGCTTAAAGAGTATTCATCCAGCTTGCTGCCTGTGCCTCCCTTTTCATTATAAAAGGTTCCCAAATCAAATTGCAGGCAAAATCTTTTGTCCCCATAGCACACTGCTGGCGCCAGGGGCACTGCTGCTGCCATGTCTCTGCCTTCACGTAGCAAGTAAGTGCTGGTGGATGGCCAGGTGCAGAATGGAGGACAAAAGGGTCCCTAAAGCTGCTTCTTAGAAAGAATTAACTGCTTAATGGACTCAACACCTTCTAATCCTGCTTTTGCACTGCAGGCTGGCTTGCCCTCCTCACCTGTGGCAGGCACACAACCTGCATGCGCTGCTGTCTGCCACAAAAAGCTCATAGTCACCAAAAGGCATGGTTTTATGAAACCCCTTCCTTTTGGCAGGGCAGTGGCCCGGACTCTGGGCAGGTGGCTGCAAATGCCCAGCTGATGGCACTGTGTCTTCGTCAGTCTGCCTGTCTGGGGGAGAGCAGTGAATTACCTGCCTGTGATCAGTGCCTAAAAGGATTGCTGTAGTGCCAAACATAGTCCATGACCTGCCGTTTTACCCTCTAGTTAACAGTGAACAGGGGTGCTGGCATCTGAAAACTTGGCAGAGAAGGACACTCGTGCATGCAGAGACCCTAGCCTGGGCACAGCCGAGCTGGGGGCTGTGGCAGGGACAGTGTACAGAAAAATTCACGTCACCAGAGGCTTATGTCCAGAAAGGAAACAGAGGAGTCCTGTAACTTTATTCATGAACAAAGGGAGAGGCCATGAGGCATTTCTCCATGGGGGTCTCTCAAATTGTTGGAGGATGCAGCCTCCTTTTTTTCCTAATTTCCTGGCTGCATCACCCTCTTCCTTTTCCCATTGGCTCTGATACATTTTTGCCTGCTGTATGTCTCCCTTAATATGCAACCCCTTTTTGTACATTAATGATATTCATATTCTATTAAGTCCTCTTCTTCTCTCAGTTCAGGAATTTAGCACGACATTGGCTCAGCAGCAGTCCACGTGAATTAGTCAATTTTCTGAAACTGATAGTTTCTCCCATTACTTCCTTATCTAAAAGTCCCTGGCCCTGTCTACAAGTCGACTCACACAGTCTGTTTGTGAGAACACATTCATCTTATTCTTTTCAACAGCAATCCTGGCTCTCCTTTTGGGAGATGCGGGTGGTATGAAAACCTGAGGAGCAGCTGGTGACAGCCCTGTACTCTCCTCTCTAGGACAGCCAGTTGCAACTACAGCGGAACACCATCAGCACATTTTAGGAGAGAAGAAGATGCAGCCATTCCTGATCCAGTTCTCCATGGCATTTGCCTGCTTTCTGGGGGAGAATGAACCATGCTACACCTAGCTGGAGACTCCCCATAGCCATGGTGGCCACCCTGATCAGAGAAGAAGCTTCACAGTGTGCTCCTCCAGAAAGTGTAACTGTTGCCAGAGATCTACCATGCAAATCAGACTGTCGTAGTACTCAAGAAAGCATCTGTGCACAGTGTACACCTTCCTTCACAGGAACAGGTGACTACAGCTACGATGAATTGGACATGCCTGGCTTGAAAAGCCTGCCATTTTCTGGCCAGCTGGTCAAATGGGTGGCTTTCTGATCACTGACAAACATTTATAATTAATAGCATTTTTTACTGAACCCTCCTGTGGGCATGTCTTCTTTTGAAGGAGCTGCAGGTTTGCACAGACAAGTAGAGTTTTACTAAAGTTGTTGGGGACGTTTGAAGTACTTTGTAAAAGGTTCAAAGAGCAGATAGAAGGCGGAGTGATGGAAGTGGCAAATTTGCATTTTTGCTGGTTTTGCTGTGACCTGCATTGTCTCAGGGTTTCTGCCATATCCCCAAATACCCCAGACCTGGGTACCAGGAGCACTCATTGCTGCACTTCCTGTCCCCACCATGCCCCAGCGTCCCTCAGTGCCCCTCTCTGGCCCTGAGCTCCACAGCCCTCACCCACCTGGGGATGCTGAGGGTCCATGCAGAACAGGACAACATGAGATGGCTGCAGGGGCACACCTGCCATTAGAAGAGCCTGTACCTAGGTTGGCCTGTGTGCCCAGGGTCGTGGGGGTGTGCCACCTGCCTCTTGGAGGACAAGCGGGTAACAACACGTGGCACTATGCTCTGCTAATGTCACTAACTGAAGGAAATTTTAATTTCAAAATGTCATGTGCTGAAAGCACTAGGCACTTTAGGGCGGTCTTGATTTTCACTTAACAGTGCAGTGATATCCTGCAGAAACCAATATCAGTCTCCCTGTTTACTGAAGTCAGTGTGGAGTGCCTAACTCCTCATGTTTTCTCAAAGTAAGAATGTCAAATAAATCACAGTGTTTCAGTTATAGGTGGACCCAAGACAAAACACATTCTAAAGCAAAGCTTTAGGTTTTTTAGACCTGAATCTATCTGTCTATTCTACCTCTGAGTGCAATGTAGACAGATTGCATTTATGGGTTTGTTGCTTATGCCAGTGAGGGACCCTGCAACTAGCAGTTCCATTTAAATGCTTCTTGAAGAATCAACTAAAACACACCATGCATAAGTCCTTTGGGTCCCTGTTCAACTTATTGTAGGGTGACATGGTAAAAAATACTTGATTGTGCATATTTGCTCTCCACTCTGCTTGTAGTGCAAATAAGTGTGTGTGGGGGGCAGAGCCAAGTGCAGTTGAAATTTCATCTTAACATTTTATATTGGAGTCAAACCCCTGGCTTGCCAAGCACTACATCTACACAGAGGAACTGTATGGTGCACATGCAAGCAGGTAGCAACACATCTGTGTCTTGTTGCTAGCATTAGGGACAAAGCAAGGGGATCATAATTTAAAATAGCAGCAGAACTACATGGCCATTGATTGATCGTGTAAATGGCAGGACAGAGACTGGAAGTTGTTGTCCATTTGCCTACCTTACTGAAGTTACTGGGACAAGCCAGAGCTGCAGAATGCACACAGCTTCTATTTTCTATTTTCTGTCCTTGAGGATGTTTAAACTGTGAGACACTCAAACTTGATGTCTAGTTTGAAAAAACCCAGAGAATGAGAGAGAGGGAAAGATGGGTAACTTTGTCCCAGATGGCAGAAGCAAGAGTCAGAGCACAACCCTGGCTGTGGAACACCTCAGGTTCTGGGAGAGCTGGAAGAGGAGAGAAGTGTCATGGAGGCAAGGTCTGGGTGGGGGAGAGGTGTAGATTTTGTATGGAACTCGAGGCTGGGGGCAAGGGCATGGTTTTGGAAAAGCACAGAGAACAGCAAAGAACTGAATGGAGGCACAGCTGGGCAATGTTTGTGTGACTGAAGAGAAGGGGTTTAAGGTAAACAAGTAGAAAGGAAGTGGCTGAACATGTGGACAGCAGAAGCACAGGTTTTTTTTGTGTGCCATGCAGATCAGCTGTCTTTTCAAAGAACAGAAAAAAATAGGACTGCAGTGATTGAGGTGAGGTAAAAAAGGTGGTTCAGGGATGTAATCCTCAAGGAAAAAAAAGAGAATTGAAAGCCACATTTCTGCATTTCTGTGAAAGCAGTTGTGTAACCATTTTAGGGAGCAGTGAGGGATGAAGATCTAACCCTTTAACTTGTCAGATCTTGCAGTGAATTCTGGCTGCACAGCAAAAGAAGATTCACAGCAGGAAAACAAAACAAAACAAAACAAAACCCAAAATAACCAAACCAAACCAAACCAACACCCACAGCACTTTTTGGGATGGATGAGCCATAACTCTCCTTAAGCACAAGAAGCTGGGGAGCATGAAAGGGTGTTCTAATCCTGTCCTACACTTACTGTAATTGAAACTCAGAGGCAGCAGATTACCTTTGCCCCAAACGCCTATTTTCTGCTATCTCCTGGAGAGCAATAACCTCTGGTGCATCACCTTGTGTTTCAGTGTGATAAGCCAGCAGGAGGCGGCAAGGACAAGAGCCAGGGGAGGTCAGGTACTGTCAATGCCAGTGCTTTGTGCACCATCTCCTGACTCTGGGCTGGGCCAGTCAGGGGGTGAGCTTCTCATCTGTTCATGCTTCTGGCAGCACTCATAGGCTGGCTGTGTCCAGTACAGAAATCATGCGAGGCGTGTGCACCATGGGCTGTTGAGGGCGACAAATGCTGGCACAAGTCAGCCCTGCCTTGGAAGAGGAGGGAGGAGGGGCACAAAGGGTTGACATTGGTCAGAAGGTCATCAAGCTGGCAATCTTTAAGGCAGAAGGCTGGCAAAGCTCAGGGCAATGCTGGCTCATCGTGAGCCCACCCTCAGGACAGGCTCAGAAGGCAGAAGGGGCCCTGAGAGAAGAGATCTCAGGAAGGGTCACTGCAAACCACACCATGAAGCTGCAGCACCATATCTCATCTCAGAACAAGGCTTTCCAGAGCTGGAGCTGGCCCAAGAGGTGCCTTTGAAGACTGGAAACTTCATTGCACTGGGATTATTTTTGTGGTGAAAGATTTCATGTTTTGGGCTCTAAGGAGGAGCCCTTTGCTGGTTTGTTAAAAACCTAGACTAGATAGAAAAGAGAGCAGTTTGTTCTTACAAGAAAAACTGGAGGAGAAAAAATGCTGCCTTTTCCTTTCAGAGAGCTGCTCTCAGTCTCCAGTTGGGACCGTGAGAGAGAACACCATTGCTGGGAAGCTTCCAAACCCAGAGAGTGCTGTGCATCCTTGCATGCTGTGGGAAGCAGTTGTACATTGTCAGGGCATTAAAGGGCATTAAATTACATTCCCTAATGAGCTCTGAGCTGCTGGTGAGATCCAGCAGCCCAAGCTACCTTCATTTTCTAGGAGCTCACTCAGTCTAGCATGGCCCATTTGGTCTCCTGATCTTCATGCATAGTGGTAAGAACAGGCCCAGTGCCTCACAGGAATAAATATGGCACAACATACACTGAGTTGAGCTGGGCTGAGTTGAGTTATATATGAAGGATATGGCAGAGCCAGTGTGCTGCTGAACAGCCATGGTCTTTCTTCCAGCTGAGGTCAGTGAGGGAAGCTGTGAGCAGCCTACAACCTTCACAGCTGGCATATGTAACCATGCCCTTCTGGCTCTGCTTGGGGGAAGGGGACATGGAAAATTTTCTCATCAGCATGGGTCTGAGCAGAGAAATTGCTCCTGCTGACAGCCTCCAGTGAAAATCTGGCTTCTTTGTAGTGTTGTGCTGTTGCTTAATAGAAGGCGGGCGCAATGAGTTGCAGTAAATATGCATTTCCTGTGATGCTATTTTGGTGTCAAAATTACTCTATCAGCAGCCTGTTTAAAATGGGGTTATGATGGAGCACCGATCTTATTAGCTAATTATGCTTGCTAGTCTGTGGCTCTGTATTTCACAACCACATTACAATGGTTGGCTGATGAGCTCTGCAGCCAGGATACTTTTAATTCCCCCTGGATTTCATTATTGTGACTGCAAAGGAAGGAACAGAATAGCAGATGAAGCTATTGCTGTTTAGGCTTATAATACTGCCTATGCCTTGTACTGAGCTGTGCCCTTAGGCTGAACGAGTTGGCAGGATTCATCTGGAAGAGTGAAAGCAGAGATTTTGTATTTGTCTAGGTTTTGTGATACAAAAAAAAATTTAACCCTTTGACTCTGGAACAGCTGCTCTTTCTTTTCCAAAGAGTGGACTACTTCAGTGTAAAGTGCTAATGATTTTTAATAGCTTTCACCTGCGCAAGCACATCATAGGTATATCTGGACATATATGACCTACTCAATACCTCATGCCTGATGTGTTACTACTATCACACCAAGTTGTTCTGTGTCCTGGCCTGTAGCACTGCATCATTTCTTACTAGACTGTCTTAACATTTTTAATACCAGAACAGGCAGCAAGGACAGTTTTTCCCCCTTGCAAAAAAGTAAGACATTCAAGGCATGGTCTCTCCAAAAGCTTCTTCTGCTGCAAATCCAATGATGCTCAGATGGCAAGGGCTCATTTGTCTTCATATGAATTTTCAAAACACTTCCATGTAATGGCTTAATTCTAGCCAAAGCAACTTTTTTTGTTGTTGTTGTTGTTGTTTGTTTTTTGTGTTTGGGGTTTTTTTCCTTTTTTTTTTTAAAGTTCATTAGCAGTAGCAGTTCATTACAGCAGTAGTAATTGGTAAAGACAAGCACAAATACCCTCCAACGAAAGACTCCACTGCCCTCCCTCCAGTAAGCATGGCACAGATAATGCTCTTGGATCCCCTCTGAGCTTTCCAGCAGCCCATTTCTGGGAAGGGTCTCTGAGTTCTGGAACCTCATTTACTACTGATTGTCCCTTCCATATTAGCTTTTTCCATTGCCTTTTCCCTACTTACTGCTTTTCCAGCCTGATCCCTCCAGAAAGGTTAGCTGGAAAATATTTGCAGGGCCAGAGTGGGGGTGGATAGAACTAAAAGGTGCAAATATAAGGCTGCTCCACAGCAGCCTGGACAACAAGCAAGGTTTTGCCATTGCTGAGACTTACCCCAGTTGATGTCATGCCTCTGGCTTGGTGGATCATCATTCCCTCCTTCCTCCCACTTCGTTCACTGTGTCATGGCTGCAGCCCTTCTGGAGCCCAACCCCAGCTTGTGGCCACATATTCAAATGTTTAGCTTATTTCAAACAAGAGTTTGTTTTTCCCCATGGCTCAAAACCTTAATGTGTGCTTTTTACTTGCCTTGTTATGTGCTATTCTTAAAGTTCAGTTGGTGATTATGGAAAGGTGGGTGGCCCTGGCCCATGAACACAATAAAGTGAACAGACATTCAGGCTTGTGTATAGTTCTCCTACACTCTTCATTCAAGCTTTGATTTCTTATTATTTCTTTAAGAAGCTTAATAGCTTTTCAAGCTGTTCATATTCTGGGAAATTCAGACCTGCAAGTGCTTATGCTGGCTTTTTTGGGGAGCAAATTACATTTTTATAAAGCTGTCATGCTTCATCTTCATCATAAACAGCATGAACCTCACATGTTCTTCTGGCAGGCTGGTCTCCTGCTGCAATGAAATATAGACCATTCTGAGATCTTCTTGTCCTTGTGTTGTCCCATAATGCAGGTACAACACCACAGCTTTCAAAAGCATGCCATGATGCTCCTTTCCTGGAGGCAGTAGGACTTCTGTGCCCATAAGAAGGAAGAACTCCTCTGCAGATCTCCTACCCAACCTTTCAGAACAGGCAGAAAACTCGTGCTTTGAAATCCTTTTACTTCATTCAGCAATGCTCAACATTAGGTACTAAAGTTAGGTTTGTTGTTACTAGGGGCAGAGCAATTTTAAGAGATTTGAAAGACACCCAGCACACCTTCCAAGAAGTGGATTTTTTTCTTCTGGCAAAAAGCAGGCAGAGTGAAGTGCCAAGACCCACTAAAAACTGGAGGGGATTTCTAGTGGAGGATGAAGTTTTCAGATATTTTAACTAACCAGAAGAGCAGAGTCTGAGATGCTCATGTTTGTATATTTTCTCTTGCACAGGATGCAAATTCCACCCAGTTCATTGCCTCTTGCAGCTGCAGAGGCATTTTTAGATCCCAGTTTCACACACAGCTTTACCTGCCCCTATTTCATTCATCTATCCTACTGCAATATCTGAGTGCCGACTGATCTTTAATGTACTCGGCCTTCATTGCATCCCCGTCTTTCAGGAAAGTGAGGTACAAAGACAGAAAGTGAGAAGTCTCAGGTGACAGAGGAGGTCTTTGGTGGATAAGCAGTGTGTTGGCCCCAGACAGGTGTCCAAATCATTGAGCTAAACGTCTCCTACCTAGAAGCAAAGATGGGGGAACATGGAAGGTCCTGCAACCAGAAATGGCCAGACCAGCGTGCCCCATCTGGCATTGCTAATGCCTAGCAAATATTTTTTGTCCAAGGTTTGTATTCAGGACTTAATATTTAAAATGAGAATATAAGTAAGAGCTCTCAGAAAAGCAAAACAGGAGACATTAAAACAGGAGACATCACTGTTTCTGGGACTGTGGCAGACTTTTGTTTTCCCCTAGGGCACAGGGTTCAGGTCTGTAATTTCTTCTTTGGGGGACTGCAGTGTGAAATACCTGCTCACCCATTGGTCTCCCACTTTATTACTGGCAGCTGAGGTAGTGAGATACAGCAATTCAATAGCTTCTCTCATAGGCTTTATTTGTAGCTTTGATGCTCTGGTAAGGGTCTCAGAAAATCTGCTCTGGAGCTGGATTTTCTTTCGCTTTATTTTTAGTGTATTTAAGGTAAACAAGAATAAGCACTAGATGAAGATGATGGCAGTAGCTGTCAGAAAATCAGCCCTTTTAGGTTTTCTGTGTGTGGGAGTGCAAACTCCATCCATTTCACACATTCATAATTTAATAGTAATTACAAATTCTAAATAATCGCTCCCTGGGCATTAGCTAATCTTCATTAAACATCTAAATACCAGTGACTAAAACTGGGTCAGTGGCCCACAGTGGAGAGAAGGAACCATGCCAGACTCCAGCAGCACAGGATCTGAGCTCCCTGGCTTGGAGAAGCCCATTTGCTGCATACTAAATGCTGCATACAGAAGGTCCCATCCTCTACACCAGCAGGAGAGCTCCTTCAGCAGCCAAGGACATGTGCTGTGTTGCTAGCAAGGAGACTAGTCCTTCATCTCCAGTGAAACAGCAGAGCTTTTCAGGGAGTGGGGATCTGAGAAGGCATCTGCCTGTGCTGTTCTGCAACTGCCAATGCCAGGGGCTGAGTCCCAAGGGTTAGTGGTCAGATACATGCCCACCGCATGAAGAATGTCTTGCCAGTGTGAACTGCAATGTGGTTGAAAGAAAAATCCTGCTTCTGCAGCCCCAGTGCTCTGTCTCCAGTAGGAGAGCAGGGTTTTCTTCCACAATCCACCAAAGTAACCTGAAATGTTCCTTCCAAGTCCCATGTCCCATTCTGTTCTTCCTGCATATGCTTCTCTCACTAGCCTTCTGGAGCCCACCTTTAGGTGCTTGTTTTTTTTTTTTCCTGGAAGTCATGAAACTCTTGTTTCAGAGCATTGACCTCTGCAGACAGTGCTTCAGTCCCTCACTGCTAGAGAGGGTAAATAAAGCTAAAGAGCTCCTGTTTTGCAGCTTTGACACAAGAAAAATACAGTAGAAACAGAGCTTATACAACCTGTCTGTTTCATGCCTCCTGCCCTTAACACGTCTACTGATGAAGGATATCTCTGGAGCCTCTTTTGCTCTGTACAACTAAACCCATCTAGCCATGCAGCTTCACTGTTAATAAACCATGAAACAGACACTCTGAGCCAAGGGCACGTACCTTCAGTGGAACAGCAGAACAATGACATGCAGCAGAACAGTCTGGGTCCACAGCATGGACCCTGCCTGTGTGCAGAGGTCCTGCCTGATGGGCTGTCTGGTCCTTTTCCTCCTGATGGACTGATGATGATGGCAGATTAGCCACAACAGCATCAGTCTCCGTTTCAGAAGCAGCAGCGATTTCCAGAGAAAGTAAACCATGTCAGGCAAATACAGTGCTGAAGTGGTTTGCAGTAAAGACCAACAGAAGCAGAAGACATGGTTCAGCTTGGCTTACTAGTGCATTAGTGTATCAGTGTAAAAAAAAAAAAGTCAGTAAGAAGCAGAAATATGCTGCACTATGGGACAGAGGGGAGAGGGGAAGAAATCTTTGTGACTGTATGTGCCTCTGTTATTGTGTCTACTCACCATCCATCTTTAGACATCCAAGCTGTTGGAATAGCTGTACAGAGTGAGGAGTATGTACAGATCCTTGAGGAACAAGGTAATGGCACCACAAGAGGTACTGTGCTGGGATATGCAGCTTGTATGACTCATAATGCATAGCAAGATCTCCTTCATGCCTCCCTAATGTTCATTGTCCTACAGCTGTCCTGGTAAGGCAAAGCATCTTATGAGCCAGTATGCTCCAGATAGCCTTATGAGCCCTGAGAGTCCTGCTTCCTGGGTATGAGCAAGGACTCTTCTGCATGTGTGACCACAACCTCCCCTTTCACAGTGAAGAACTTTCCAACTGCTTCTCTATGTGACTAACCTTCAGCACACCCTGTAGCCTACCAGAGAGGTTGAGGAATGTAATGATGGGTGTAACCATTAGCCTAAAGGGGCAGTTCCCAAGACTCTGGAGAGAAGATGAGAAGATGTGAGAGATCAGTGAGAAGAAAGACAGCAAAAATACCTTGCCATTACTCTACCAAACGCCATTAACATGCTCATTTCAGAAAACATTACCATCAGAATGCTTTTCTTGGCACCAGCACAGTATGTTCAGTGTTACTGCAGCTACTCAGCTAAAGAGCAGGCAGAGAACAGAGTAAAACCACCAAAAATTTGACTTGCTTCTCAGGAAGATGAGATTGTATTGTATTGAGTAAGAGCATGGCTTACACATAGCACATGGAAGATACAGAAATTTCTTTCTTACTTAAAAGGAAAACTTTATTTTGATACATTAAAAAATCTGTACATTTCTTAGACTAAAATACAGTTTTGCATCAGTATCCTGGCACAATGTCAGTTTACACAGAAAATCTAAGATTAGATCAGCACTGTTAATTTCTTTTCTCTTCCTGCATTCACAGCTTGCAAGTATAAAATAGTTTTAAGTTCTCAAGACAACAATGAACAGTGTCACATTTACTTTTCCCATTCTCAAAGGAGGTGGCATTCCACTGGAAAAAGGAGCACTTGTTAGTTGATCTTGATTCAATGTAAATCACTAAGCCAGTCCAGGGGTTTGATTGCCCTATTAGAAGTATGAGTAAAGGAGGATGAAAAATTCGTTTCCAGATGAAGCTTTGATGGACTATGACAATGCAAGTACTGTCAAGCCTTTAAAATCTGTTCAGAAGATTTTCCTTTTTCCTTAGAGTAGTTTCTGTAATCAGCAACACAATTCATTATATAGAAATAATTATTTTCTATAGGTATAGTATTCCACCTTCATTTTTCTCTGAAGAGCTCCAGAGTAAAATTAAAGTGGGACACAGGAGATGTTGCTGTGAGATGTCTGAATTGGAATGTGAATTTTTTTAATTACTGTGAAGATCCTGTGGAATATTTTTTATCTGCTGTCCATGGCTCCACCTAACTTCTGGCAGCTGCTTTCTGTCCTACATGAGAAATAAAACCAACTTTCTGTTTTCTCTTCCCTCACTCCCCTGGGAGACAGTATGAAATTGTCTGTGGTGCTGTTTTTCAAATGAGAGATATTCTCCTGTTTCAGTTTGAGCAGCAGGGAGGGACCCAACTAATACTAGCATGGAGGACACATGGTATTTGAGAGTTAAAAAACATGCTTATGGTGGGAGCTCCAGTCAGTGCACAACTTCTGCTGGGCTTCATAACTAGTCAGCTTCCCAATTTCACCAAACCTTTTTGAAATAAGCTGCCCCTATAGCCCAGAGAAGAGAGGTGGTACACTTGAGGAATGGTATCCACCTATGCTGCCAGCATAAAACAGGAATTCTGTTAAGTATCTTATAAATCACCTACGTAGAGAGGCCATAGCTGTCTTTAACATTACTGAAATTACGCTAGTTCTGTTAAAGTCAGCTGGTACTTTTACTCTGAATTCTTGAAACTTTGGTTCTAAGGGGAGTTTCTGTAGAGAAGTACCAAACGCTTCTAACACCAAAGTCTGCTCATTATATTCAAATATGATGACTTGACCTCAATGAGACAGGGGAGTAGAATTCGATGGGCATTTGTTGGTTTTCAGCTAGCTCCAATTTAACAGCTGTCTGTCAAATGAATGCCAGATAGTTTAGCCCCCAATAGGTATTTTCAGATCAATTCATGCTACCAGTTCTCCTTAGAAATATTTTCATAATCCTGGTCTCTGGAGAGCTTTGGCTTGATTGTATTAGATTGCAAGATTCATCACAGCTCCATCCCAGACCAGAAATTATGCCTTTTAGACATGACCCACATCACAGGAGATGAGTTTCATCTTTTCTCTCATCTCTTTAAATATAAAAAGTATTGAGAACAGTATTTGCTACAGAACACAATAAATATAGATTTACTAGTCTCCATAATCTTGTTACATGGTGGAAATAACAGCAGAGATGAAATAGTTGGAAGAGCATTTGAAAATGAAATATTTATAGTAAACTTGCATCATCCCAACAAAGAAATGCTTCAAATAAACCTGTTGGGGTTTGTGTTGGGAAACACGAGGGTTGTTTTGTTGTCTTTTTGGTTTTTTTTACAAAGATGAAATAGAATTTCTGTGTTGATAATGTGACACAAGCTGTTCAAGAAACAATGGGCTAGTGATATTTAGATTTAGTAAACAGACCAAGCCATGATTTCAAAACCAGGAATGCTGTAAGGTATCTACTTAAAAATCTTAAGACTGTTTCTTAAAATAACTGTGCCATATTCAATATAGCATGAATGCACTCTGAACTAAATGCTCACTAGATGGTGATGAGTATACGTCTGCTACATGCATTTTATTCTGACTCTATAACATACATTCATAGAATACATCATAACCACTCAGAGCAAACTGCTAAAGTGCATGCCCTGAGGGCACATTAAGTATATTGTTTCCAACACTGGCTGCTCAATTGCCAGAACACTGACACCGAAAGGGCTCATTTTTGCTTTATATCCCCATTATGTGCTGAAAGAGTAAGAGCTAACATCCCCTGCTCCCTCCATGAAAGGGAGCACTGTGAAGCAGGCAAATTGCCTGCTGCAAAAAAAGCCCTTTCAGAAAGAAGTAACCACCCTGAGAAGATGCTGTACAGAAATGCAGGGAGCAAGTCTTGGATTAATTATTGGGTAGGTGGGCATGTGTACTGGGTTAGGCTGGACAGAGTTAATTTTCTTTTTGGCAACCTGCAAGATGCTGGTTGCAAGGTCTGCAACCCAAAACAGTGTTGCTAACACAAAGCTTTACCTGCTACTGAGCGGTGCTTGCACAGGGTAAAGGCCTTCTCTATTTTCCACTCTACGACCCCCACAGTCATTTGGGGTTGGGCAAAAGGATGAGAGGGTACACAGCCAGGACAGCTGACCTGAAGAGATTGAAGAAATATTCCACACCGTATAATGTAACACTCAGCAATCAAACTGGGGTGGGTGTGGTTCCCAAGCAGCTGCTGCTGGGAGATTGGCTGGGAATTGGTCTGCTGGTAAATGATTGCCTTTGCTTTCCCACCCGCCCCCCCCACTTACTTGCTTAGTGAACTGCACTTTTATAAGTGTTTTTGTCCTTTCACTGCTCTCTCCCATACTGCTGCAGGGACTGAGCAAGCAACAGAGTAGCAGTGTATGTGACAGCTATGGTCAACCCACCACAACATTTAACTGCATTTTCCACTGTTAGGTCTCCCTTATAGAAAACACTTTTCAAATGCAAAAAGTCCTTCATTTACTATGCCAGGCCATGTAAGGCCACATTTAGAAGCCCATCCTGGTTCTGGGACTGGGAGCTCATGGAAAGCTGAAGATGCAAATCTAAGCTGGCCATCCTATGTGTTAAAGCCTAGCTGTGGAGCAGCAGTGAAACTCTAGAAGTGATTGGTTGCACTTCTAACCACAGCGACGGAGTAATACCAGACAAAAAAAAAAGAAAAAAATTCTGCCTCAGAACTTAGCTTAGCACGTACTCTCCCTCTCATTGAGTAAAGGTAATATCCTGAATCATTGCCTCGGGAAGGTAAAAGAATATGTGTTAAGATCAAGGGACAAAGGGGAGCTGACACTCTGCCACTTGCCACTGTTTTACTCAGAGAGCAATATGGAAATGAGACACAAAGGAACAAAACCAAAAAACTTTCTCTAGGGCTGGAAGAAGCAGTAAAGATGACATGGTGCTGTTCAACTTCCAAACAGAAAAATAATGTGGGAAAAAAAATTTAACAATTTAAGGATCAGTATGTTTTTCTGTTTGAAACTTAGCTGGTCAGAGGCTATGATGCAGAAACCAAATGCCGAGAAGCAGTAATCCCAATGATTATTTCTAAATCCAAATTGTCCAGCCTAAATTTCCAGTCTTTTAGCATTACTTAATTCAATGGACTTTCTGAGGAGATGATTTCTTTGTTTTACCTGTCTCATCTGCTCCTCCTGCATTGTTATTCTCAGTGCAGCATCACTCTCTACTTAGTCTAGACTGCCTCCCACAAAGCAGACCATACACTGGCTGTAATAACCACCAGTCAAAAGGAGTATTTAATCCCTCACAGCTGGCAGACCCCAGCACCCCTACTGCCAAAATTTATGTATAGGATTTATATGCCAAAATGTTCTCCCACTCCACTATCCCCACTAGGAAAGGAAAGTAGTCTAAATTTGCCCTGAAAAGTTGTCTTTTCAGAATTCTGTCTTCTGGTTATCTCTGCTTGTCTCTGCACAAGACAGAGCTGGAAGAGGGCAGCTTGTAGTTTGGTTACAAATGAACGTCAATGGTAACTCAAAACCTTTAAAGGGCTGCTGCAAAGCCTGTGTGTGGATGGAATGCCTTTTTGGCAAGACTGGAAAGCTCTGCATGCTGGATATACACTCAAGAATGGTGCACACGTTTTTATTAAGAACTTTGTAATTATATAGGTTTCTCACTTAAACATTACAACTACCCATAGAAAAGTGTTGCCTGTATCTTTTAAACACCATGTAAATAAACAAATTTATTTTTAAGACAGGATAAACTGCTATAAAAATGGTGCACAGTCAAGTCATACAAAAATACAAAATTTGTTACCAATTGCAGTCCTAGTTGCAATTACAGAATACAGTTCCCACTCAGGACATCCAGTGAGTGGAGAACACAAACTTATGGAACCAGTCATGGCAGAATTTTTTTATCAAAATGAGCAGAACACAAGGCTTCTTTGATTAAGCACTTCCAATAACCTCCAAACAAGATGAAACTAGATTCTCTGGAAGCAACTGAGTATTTGATAAGTCTTTTTGATAAGTCTTTTAGTCTTGAAAACCAGTTTCTAGATTCATCTAAGCTGGTTTTAAAATTTGTGTTGCTAAACCTCTCTGATCTACACAAATACTGGTGTTGAGTACCACTGCTATCACAGACACTGGTACTGCAGGAATGTCTCCTCTCCACAAAAGTAAGGCTGCTCCAGTGTTTCTTCTGGGCAAGTCTGATGTCTAACTTGCACAGAGAGGTCTCACCTGTGCTCCAGTTTGAATCCCTAGGCTGAAGCTGTAGTCCAGTCAGCACTTACACAGATGTGTACGTTACAATTTCCATATTTAGAGAGCCCTCCTGATGCTAGTAGTTACAGATATGGTTCACTTAAATGAGTAAGTGCTTCCAGGACTGGATAATTCTCTTTGCCTCCCCAACTCCCCAAGCTACCCTTTCTGTATGTATCTTTATATTTGTACCATTCAAATAGTTTGGGTTCTGTGATATGAAAAGTGTAAATTGTATTAACTGGCTTATAGGAAAAAAAAATTAACAAATTTATCAAATTACTTCTGGAAGCAAAAGTGAAATGTTTTACTATTGCCAAAAATATAAGAGCACTAGTTAGCTAAATGATACTACATAATTATTTAAACCTTCAGCAGCAATTTAGAAGTCTGATAGTCTGAAAGGAAGCACAGTTAACTGCTTACTTACTAAACCTTGATTACACGAGTTGTGCATGTCTTTACCTAGACATACCTCTCTACTCCATCATAAAGCTTCCGTAGAAAGGCTCTTACTCTTTCAAAAGATTTTCTGGAATGGAGTGATTGAACCATTGAGGCATCATTATTTGTAGACAGCTTGTATTTAGTGCAATAAGTTTAAAAATTCTGCTCTGAAATATTAACTTTACAATAACAAAAATAGTTTTCTTAAAAAAATGTTAACAAAAGGAATATATAGCATAGACAGATCATCAATTCTTAGCAAATACAGTTATGCATTTACCAATTCACTATGCTGAACAATTGAATATTAGCACTCATATCTGGTGAACTTCCAGACTGAAGAGATATTTATGTATCTAATAATAATAAAAAAGCATGTTCTCTTGTCATTATTTAATAATTTCAGATAACTATCCTGGCAGCTACATTTCCAAAGGAATGTTTCTCTGCCCTTTCTGGCTTTAGCCACCCACTACAGTATGTACAAATATGGATCAAGCAACAGGCAAGGAATGATCCTTTCTACCTCCCAGAGCTCTCTCATTAGATGAAATGAAGCATACAGTACTTTTTTATGTACAGCAGTATAATTCATTTTTCTTCCCATCCTCAGCATCTTTGTATCTAGTCATGAATTAATCATGAGTATGGCTAAGACTGAGCTTTAGCAATCTGTTATTTCGCTTGCCCGTATGGAGAATCCATACCCTTCAAAGGAGCACTGCTGAAGTGTGAAGGAGGCTACTGAACTCAGGGGGAGGATAGAGGGCAATGGGTATGAGGGGTAAAAGTAGGGTAAGCAGGAAGTTAATTGCATATAAAAATTATCTGTCCCCATTTTGTAGGTTCTGTTTAATAGGAGATGCAAGGGCTCCCCACACACCTAAATACCTGAGGAGTTGGTTATTGTGATATCTGATACTGGTAAACAGAACTGTGCCCTGCCCGGGCTGTAAAGTAAAATAACTACTTACAAATACATTTCAACTGAACAAATTTTTGCTGAAAAAATAAATTTGAGACTTTTCTTGATTTTAAGGTTTTCTGTACATGTCACTGTCCCGAATTTAATGCAGATTTTAAAGAAATTAAACAAGTAAAACTCTCAGCAGATTAGTAGTGTCATGGGAAATCTGTCTCTAAACCCAGTCATAATTTCAGATTATCTTTACAATGATACTTCCTCCAGATTTTAAAATGTCAAGCAGATAAGAAGAATCAACATTTCCATGACCACAACAAATAATTTAAGAAATGGAACAATGATAAAGCTGCTTGTAAAAGCCACCCGTATGAAAAGAGTACATGTTTCACAAAAATAATTGTTAAAAAAAGTTTTAAATCCCTGTTCCTTTTCTCTGATTTTGGCTGTTTATTTTTATATATATATATATATATGTATGTATGTATATATGTATATATATACTGTTTTGGAATGTCAATGGGTTCCAATATGGCTGGCTAGTTTCAAGATGAACTTGCTCCAGAGGCCTAGAAAACAAAGTCATACAGTACAGTCTTAGACAGATGCCAAAGGACAAGGAGAAATTGAGTCAAAGGGGTCACTGGAAGCCATAAAGAAAGAAGCGTGAAGAGGTGGGGTTTTTTGTTGTGCCCTGATACAAGAACAGAACTAAGGTGTTTTCTCATCTCTGCTACTAATACCTATTTTAAATACAACTGCACTTAGGGCATTTCACTTTAAGAAATAATTGTCATATCTAAGAAATATCTGCATTTCAAGGAAACTGAAGCAAACCAGTAAAGACTCTGTAAAAAAAAGAGAAAAAAGTAGTATTGATCTAATTTTCAGACATGCAATTTTGGGACTATGGGCGCTACCGTTACACAATAGACTTATGAATGATCCTATTCTAGCTATAACCGAGGCCCTCTACTTTGGGGAAAGGCCTCAGAAATTTAACTGCTGTGTCCCATCGTGATCAGGAAGTGAGATTCTAGTATTTCATAATCAAATCAACTGGAGCTGAATGTCCAAAAATGGAAAACCACAAGGCCCAAACAGTTCCAACAAGACATTCACATGAGCAGCAAAATTGGGAGTAATTCAGCAGGAGACTTCCACTCTGAGCCTCAAGTGCTCAGCATCTTCTCCAGCCACTCTAAGAGGACTTTCAGCCAGCACCAGGCTAAGACTCCATAAAAAGTTTCCTCTAAGAATAAAACCACTCTTGGTTTGCAAATACTTGGTCTGCACTTTTAAAAGGGGTGGGGGTGAATAAAATTTTTTAACATCCAAGCTTCAGGCAGTCAAGTACCAAAGTGTAATTAGCAGTTGGTGCCACCTCTGACAACAGTGTAAGTGGAAAACCACTTAAGGTAAACCAATTCTTTGAAACAGAGTTTAACATAAAATTTTGAAATTAATTTTTTGTGCATATGACTAGAGAGCTTGCACACTCAATTCTTAATCATTTTTGTGACACATTTGCATTTATAGCAATTAGCTCGTTCTGAAAATCCCAATGTTAGTGTCTCTTTGACCAGCTAGAATTACTCCCAGAAGAAAACAGTAAATGAGAATAGAATTAGTTTTTTATATGTATAAACACAGCAGCATTTAGGCATAAGCAAATCTAGAAACTGGTATGCCATAATGAAATAGCAAAACACACAAAGCTACACATCTATCCAGTCTATAGCAGGAACCCATTCCAGCTTAGTCAAAAAATGCTCATGCAACATGGCTTCACATACATTGTTGAAAAAATAAATTATTCTGTTAGCATACACTTATTTAGATTCCATTTGGTTAAAAAATGACCCCCATGGTACGGAAATGAGTAAGACCCCAAACACTCTGAGAAAGTGATGATGGAAAAATACTCTGTTTCACAAAGTTGTAATGTACAATGACAAATCATACCTTGCTCAGCCTGGCTCTCTGTTATACGCCCTCTGTTCTCCACTTTCCAAACTTATCCTCCTATCTGTTATCTGTACCATGTATAGTGCTCTTATTCCAGGCTACTCAGACATGCAATGCCTTCCTAACAGGCACACCATAAGTAAAACAGGCTGCAGAAGCATAAATGATGCATTGTTCACTGTCTGTGCATCTGACAGTGTGAGATGGAAAGAGCACACAAGA
Organism: Passer montanus; assembly: GCF_014805655.1. NCBI lineage: Eukaryota > Metazoa > Chordata > Aves > Passeriformes > Passeridae > Passer > Passer montanus. The sequence goes on along the minus strand of NW_024370152.1, from coordinate 3,164,474 downwards.
GACAAGCAACATAAGTAGTTGGCAATAAAACAAACAACTGGGAGAAATGTCATTTGAGCAGGTTGAAAGGAATCACTGTATCCAATTCCTTGGCACCGTGTAAGATAATTTGGTGAGGGCTTTGAATACCTGGTCTTACTTTGCAACAATGGATGCACGCAGTAAGTGTTCTTCATTTCAGGTTTTTGCAGTGAATGCAAGATGAGCAAAAATTGTTCATCTCAGGGCTGAGAAGAGCCCAAAGAATCTCAGAGCCATCTTAGTTTTAGACTGTTCAGCAGCTGGGGCTGTCTGCATATACCACATGGCATGCACCACTAATCCTAATGAAATGATACTGCATTTGTTTCATATGAGACAGTTCCTTTCATCTTACTTTTACAGGAGATGGTCTCAGCTGTGACAAAAACTCTGCCATCCAGGTGATAGGCAAGCTCACAAACAGAAAAAGCAGAACATCTTGAGTGATACAGAGAACAAAAACTTCTCCTGAAGAAGTGCAGTCAGTAAAGACAAAGAGGGAGAAGAAGTAAAAGTGAAACTCTTGGAGGATCGCCACCTCCTCATCTGCACCTACCATTGGTTTTAGCTCTCTGCCCTCAGCTCCACCTCCCCGGCCAGCTTCTTTCATAGATTTCCTACTATTCTCCACAAACTCCTGAAAAACAGTAATGAAATGACAAGTGCTTTCATAGAACAGACTCCAAACATTAAATCTCAACACAGAACTTCAAGATGTAACTACTCAAAATATCTAGCTAATTTGCGTCTCCCACTTCTCTTGCTTAGACTTGACCACAAAGTATCGAAAAAGCCTACCAAATAACCACAAAGATCTCCCTCACTTAATTCTGGAAGCCAGATAGATGTTTGCCTTTTGTGCTTTTACAACTTTCATATTTACCATGCAATGCTCTCCTTTATGGGGAAAGAAGGTAAAAGACTGATAAAAAAAAAAAGTAAAAACCAAACAAAAAAAATCCTGCACAACAAAACCCCCAAACAAATCAGATTCTCATTTATTGCCTTGTATCCTGTGCCTAATGTTAGAACACCATTAAACAAATGGACTTTCAGATAATTACTTGCAAGATTTGGCTGATTTCCCTAAATGTCCTCAATTCAACCTCTTACATTTGTCACGAAATCACAATCTCCTTTTCATGCAGATTAGAAAATGTGCTATAAAATTTTAAACATTTTTTTTTCTCTTAGGGGCAAGAATTCTGCAGGAAATATCAGTGAACTTTAGCTGCTGGGGTTTTGTGATATTGAATGCTGATGGAAGAAACCCACAATCGTTTTACAATATATCAATGCTTTCTTCTGACAGAACTTGCTGCATTTTACTCTTATTGTTAAAAAGCAACTAATCAGCAGCTGATTTATTTATTATATACTCTAAATTCCCTAGGGGTTTACAAAAAAATTAGCATTAAATTCTTGGCATGGTTTTTCCACCAAAAAAAAAAAAATTGCTAAGAAGTCATGAGGATCTTCCTTTAGCCTACACAAGGCTACATTTTACAGAGACATAGTCTACACCTGCCACTTAAAAACACTGTCAAGAAATTTCTGCACAACAAAAAAAGTGAGGGGCTTGACAAGCAGAATTTTTATATCTTGGTTTCTAGTTATAGTGAACACAGAATAACATGGAATAAAAATGGACAAAATGAATCGGCCTTGCAAAAGGCCTTGACAAAGCATGTAGGCTCCAGGATAGAATATAAAGCCTGGTATTTTTATGTGTGACAGAGTCAAATTCTGGTTGATGCCTATATGAAAACTCCACTGTGGTCACTACCTATGCATGACGTAGAGTACTCTGATATTTTTTCTCTCTCATATCCAAAGAGAAGTCCTTCTTGGGAAAGGAAAAAAACCAAGTTTTCTCCCCTTGTTTTGTTTCTTTCTATTCTGCACTGTGTAATTTACGAGACATGATATCCAAGAGTATGATTCTGCAAGATCACTCCCCATCCAACAGCTAGCAAATAAAAGCCAATAGCATAGGAAGGAAGCCTCATTACTTACTTGATGCTTATCAGATGACACTGTTTCCTGATCAAGCCATGAACAAGATGGCAAGATTAAAAAAAAAAACAAAAAACCCCCATATTGAACTCAGCTAGTGCTTTCATTCCATTGTCAAAATACCTATTTTATGGAACTGGATCCTTAGACTTTGAGGGTAAGGGAAAACTTACCATGAGAACTTTATCCATGTAGAATTCCCTGCCAGGGCTCCCATCATTGTATTTTGTATCGATGGCAAAACATAAGAAAAGGACATCAACAACCATTTCATAAATGGAAAGGAAGCAGTGAGCAACCAGGAATGCAAAGAGGCAGACAATGATGAGTGGCAGCACCCAGATGGTGTAATCTCGTTGGTAATTCAGCAACATAATGCCGGCCAAACCTGTGCTGCAGACAATCAGGACCTGAAGAAGAAAATGGTAGGCAACTCTAGTGGCAGAAGCCTTTTGATATTTTTTGTTTGGTTGGTTTGTTTTAAGGCAATATACTTCTTGGTCTGCCAGGGTTAGAACTAGAGGAAACAGATAGTAGGTAACATGATCTTTACCTCGTGGATTCCCCACATCCCTGAGGATAAATGACATTTAATTCATTTTTCAGCAGGTTCAAGTCAATTGTTACACATCCTTCATCACTGAGAATATTTTTCAGAGAAAATTACATTTATATTCTGCTGTCATCATTCTAATGTTATACAATAGTCCTGTAAAAAATATCTTAATCCTGTCAATTACATAAACCCTGTAAATAGATGCCATGCATCAACTAACACGCAGTTGGGGTTTTTTTATTTGGGGTAGAGGCAGAAGTTAGGTATTAGGAGAATGGTATGTTTTTCATTTTGCTAGTGGAAACAACTTCCAAGCTTGTTTAATATCCATTTCTTCTCCATACAGGAGAAAATAGATCAGAATTCACATGAGGCACTTCATGTAACAGTCTCTACAGAACTACACTATGTGTGAGGCCGTAACAGATATTCCACTGGGTACCAGTCTGGTTTTGGCAAATTAACTTTTTGAATATTTCTGAATGTATTATTATGAATAGCAACTAAACACAATCATAAAATAGGTCAGCTTTTACGAAAACATCACATTGAACTGGTAGAGGAGATGCTGACAGTGTAGCATTATTTCAGCTGATACTGATTTTTATGTGCACTGTTCATTTGAACATTTCTGTCATCTGAACATTTTTCTAATTATCTGAGATGTCTTTTCAAGGGGTGCTTCCTAACACTTTTCAGATTCCTCAGTAAAATTTTGTTATGTAATTTCAGGTTCTCCAAAGCACCTATATCTCCCTTACGTGTTTATTCCTTCTCACATCTTACTCACTTTATTACTGGATACAGGGTTCAGCCTGCTGAACTTCTGATTTAACAGAAGTAGAGGAATGCTGTAAGGAATACAGATCAGTTCAACCAATGTCCAGATACTTGGGCACAGGTGATTTAAGTAATCTGGTATTAACTGTTTCAGTAAATTACGGCACTTCAAAGGATAGAAATAATTCACTGGATTACATTTCCATACAGTATATCTCCATTAGCTGGAAACCCAAAAGCTGACTGATCACAGAAATTATTCTGCTCTTCTTTTAATTCTCAGAGTACAACTAAGTTGCTTAAACTGGCAGGTCCTCATAGCAGGCTTCTGTACTCTTCCAATCTGATTTTGTCATAAAAGGTGATCAGTAATGTGTCAAATTTTCAACATAAACCTAGAGAGTCCACACTAAACAGAATTTAAAAGAAAAGCTTAATTTCCTTACAATTCCGTGTCTTAATTACGAAATCAAAACCTTAGACTTTGTAATCACTTTTCTCTTGATTCCCTAAAAAAATGCAAAAAGTGTCATTAACTTCAGCTACTCCTTTCTAGTCACTTGTACTAAATTTAAGTGGATAATTTGTTTATGCTTCCTATACTGGATGGTAACTTCCTAACATGATGCAGCTAGATGCGATAAAGCGTGCACTAAGAAACAGGGTTTTTAAGACATTTTGAATTAGGTTCAAGCTATTGCTAAAGAACGATTGCTTCTACATAGGTGTGTAACAGCTGTATGCAGCAGACATACCTTTCCTAGAAACAGCATAAAATCCCCAACTGTGTTTATGGCAGCCACTCGCAAAGCGTTTTCCACTAGGATAACAAAGGCATCCTTTGCTGAGGTGCAGAAATTGGTGCTGTTGATAGCTGTGGCTGTATACGCATTCTGAGGAAAGGAGATTGAAGATTTATTCATAGAATGATCAGGTATTTCATATGGAGGGTGGGAAGGTGAGGAAAAAGATACAGCTTTGAGCAAGACACCATCATCATATGATTTTAATGAATAAAAATTCCCTTGAGAGTTGTTGAATCAAGCAATATGAACCACCTGACAGAAGATTATATGAGGTAAAGAATTACTATTCTTCTCCTCTCTTGCTCATAATTTATGCATTAACAAGTTTGTTCAAAAAAACTCATTAAACAGAATTTGCAATTTCGCTGCAGGAGGAGGTGAACAGTACCATAGCTACAGAAATTAAATAGCTCAAAAAAACCAATCTGGAAATATAAAAGAATCTGAGTGTCATACAAGTCAACCAAGATAATTTCTAAATACTTAACTAGACAGCATTCAAGGTTAGCGAGGACAGTTTTCAAGGATTACATTGGGGTGTTTAAAATGTTTTCTTACAATTTTATTTTCTACATTTCCACAAGTAAAAAAAAAATAACAACAGTGAAAGAGATATTATGTACAAGATATTTATGTGTCTGATATTTATTTATGTGATATTTATGGCCCATAAACCCACTTCTACAAGGGGTCTTTTACAAGGACCAGCTATTGTGTTGCACTTTGCAACTCCTTTTCTCTTTTGTAGATGATGATGACAATTTGATATTTTGTATAGTTTTTACACTGTGAGAATCTTAAATATTACACAGAAAAGCTTAATTCTCTTTTCATAACAAAAGGATTTTGAAACTCAGATGTAGTTTGACTGAGTAGGCCTAAGGAGGAATGTCCCCAGTAAATCACTAAACAAATTGTTATAAAGTTGAGAAACCATGTTCACAAAGATGAATATGGGCTATTTTTTTGTTCTTGTTTATATTCCAAAGATCAGAGTAGTGATTTGCAGTGTAATTTCAGTAATGGAGACAAGAATGAAGTACTGCTATTCAAGTTCAGTTCCAAAGTACAATACGTGTTGGCATCAGATTGCACTCTGGGAATATATATACTAATAGAAGCCCTTACATAAAACTTAAATATGGAAAATCTTACCTGATTTAAATATGTCAGGCACTTTTCTAGACACCAAAGGCAGCAAATGCAGGCTTTAAGCATACAGCGAGCACAAGCATTTTCCTAGAAAAGCACAGAATGTGGGAAAACATAGATAAAAAGTTTTTACTTGTGCTTCAGTAACTGATATCCAGCCTTGCTAACTTAAGCAATCTGTATCAGTCCCACAGTCCTGTAAAGTCTAAATATTCAGAGAACAATAGGATGATTTGGATTGGAAGGAACTCCCAACACCATAGGCAGGGGCACCTTTCACTAGACCAAGTTGCTCAAAACCTCATCCAGCATGACCCAGAACACTTCCAGCCACAACTTCTCTGGGTAACCTCTTCTAGTGAGGAATTTCTTGTTACCCCGATCTATTTCAAAACAAGACTTCCATCCTGCCACAATGACTAAATAAACAGGTAATCATATCAGGCCTTGATTTTCTATTTATCTTACCTTTCCTTTGAGTTGTGTTTGAATATACATAAGAATCATTCGTGGTATCTTCACTAGTGTGATAATGAAAGACCCCTTTGCTACTGTTCCTAGGTGGTAACAAACAAGGCGATTAACAGATGCCAGAATGGGAGTAAATGGCAGGTTTCTTTTCTCCCTGTTGAAAAGAGAAAAAAAATGAAGTAGAATGATCAGTATTTAAGTGGTATCATCTAGAAGTGCTACAAATTCTCAATAAAATAATGTGCAAAAGGAATATATTATCTTCATACTAGGATGTATTACTTACTCGACCCTGACAATCTATGTAACTCAGAAATTTGTCTCTAAAGCAGGACTAGAATTAGGAATTGATATGTCATACTGTTGGGGACTGCAATGTTATTGTTTATGGCTTAAGCATTTTTATGAAGGACTTTTGCCTATTATAGCAAAACTTTAAACAAAAGCTGTGTGGAAGACCACCACACCCTGAATGAGCCTCCTGAGGCCCTGGACTGCAAGGGCAAGGGAGATAAGAGGCAAGTTGATGGAGATAAGAGGAAGTGACTCAATTCTGGGCTGGGAAAAAAAAAATACATTCACAGGAGGGTTAAGCTTCACACCTTTGGGGTGGAGACCACAGTCCCAGGGCTATCAGCTGCCAGATTTACACAGGCGCTCAGACCAAAGGGTGGGGGTGGGAAGGAGAGGTTTTGGACGTGTGGTGAAAAAACCTCTGGTAAGAGGCAGTGAATGCCAATACTCTGCTGGGCAAACCCGCCCAGTTGCAGTCACCTCTTCACCTGGGAAAGCCACATCTACAGGATAGCCACATGAATGACAGCAGAGGGGGTGTCATGGTCCATCAAAATTCCCCCCACAAGGGGCCCCCAGATCTTGCACTGGAACACTGCAACATGATGTAACAGATCCACAGTGTTGCAAGGGTCAGTGTCAAACTTGCCCTCTAGGCGTTCCTACCTGGCCCAAATGTGTATGAATCCATTGGATTCTATACTTTTTGGGGTGCAGGGGACCCTCACCACCAAGAAGACTAGAAGGAGGGAAGCCATGAGTTGTCATTTGGACCCTTGGAAGTGTCTACCTAACCCTCTCCCTGTTCCCCTGCCTGCTCTTTTTCTACATCTTTTTTTTCTTTTCTCTTACTTTCCCTTTGCCTCTTTTACTATTAAATAAAATATATAAACTTTTTTTTTTTTGGCATGCACATCTAACCTCCTTTGGTTTTAATCAAGTTTTGGAGTATATTTCAAACCTTTTTGTGTTTGATCCATTTTATTCACAAAGCAAAGACTTAGTTTTCTTTGGTCTTCTGTGTTTAAATTAATTTGTGACACGTGAGTAGCGTGGTGGTGCATCCCCGCTTTGTCCCTTCCCATCTTGGGCTGCATTATGATCTCAGAAATGGTTGTTAAGCCCCTGTCTTGATGAAGAGCACCTGGGCTCAGCTCCTTGAACTTATCAGAAACACAGTCTTCTCCCAGGAACTGGTCCTGTCTATCAGGCTCCTGTTTTTAAAGGAACAGCCTTGTAAACTTATTTTTTGTGCCCAAATATCAACCTAGGTAGAATAACATTTCTGTTATTGAACTTTCAAAGAAAGTTACAGACCTGAATTGTGGACAGGATGGAAAATTACTATGACTAAAGCCAATTCTCTTGCAACCCCGTAAACTCCTGGACCAAAGTGGGCTACAATTAGCACCTCCTTCTGAGTGGGACCTCTCTGAGCCACTGAACACTCAAGTTTCTGATACTCAGAGGACCACCATCAAATGCTGCTGACAGAGCCTGGGATGACACATCACTTCTCAAGCCTCAACCCTTTGCCTGTCGAGAAGGTGCAGAGGCATCTGACCTGAGCACTTCACTGAACTTGAGAGGAATTCTTGTTGGTCTGTACCTTGTACCTACAGGTGTGAGTATGAATGTGCTACAGCAAATGTACTGTGAATGTTAGATTGGTAATTAAATCAGGTCTAAGTAACTGAGTTCCTGTTGTGCTCTTAGTAAATTCTATAGACTCTTTTGTTAAATTCATTAAATTATGCTAATGATTAAGTGATACTAAGTTTAAGTGTTGTTTAGCTCTTTAGGTCTAAACTGTTGGTGAACTCTGGGGCTAAGAGTGGCAAGAGGGCCCACTCTTAACTTTGTGAGTCAATGAGAGGGTGTCCTTCATTCCTTTTTATCCTTATCCTTTCTCATCCTTAGCTTTTTCCATCCCCAGCTTCCACATAAATAATTTCAGGTTTAGTCTTAGATTAACTAATTTTCGTCCATCTTTTCCTTTTCAATGTGCGCTTTAATCATCTACTAAGTAGTAAAGTGAATCTTGTCAATGTACTCCGTCACACTTTTAACTTCTATATTAACCAGCTTTTGCCAATACATTGGCCAGTGATTCTCTGAGCAACTGGAAACACTCATTGGTAACAGGTAGTCTTACTAGCAGTTGGCTACATTACCACTATTAACAACTGGCAATTCCCTTGAAGTTGCATCAGATGGTGTGCAATTCAAAACCTTCCAAAAGAGTAAGAAACTGTGCTAATACCTTTTTTAGTCAGACTACTGATGAACTTGCCTTCTCCACCCTTGTTCTTTTGGAGATCTTTGTGTAGACTTTGGAGAGAATATTACTAATTGATCGGGTAAACTCTGCTCAGATTTTTTGCACTTCTGATTTAGTTGTTATATTCTCAAGGTACCAAGGACTGAGCCTTAAAACAAGTTATTTAATGTGATGTAGCTATAATATTTTTCAGTTATCAGATAAATACTCACATTCACGGTTTCAAGCCATTTTTCTTTTCTACCAAGAAACTCACTTACACATCTCTCTCAAAGAACACTACTAATTAAACATTTAAAGAACGGCTCTTCTTTTTTATTGGAAATAAGAGCATGATAATAAGCATATTAAGAAATATGTGATAACATTCAAAAAATAAAAATCTCTCCAGCTTGGAAGAGAATTTTGCTCAGAATGATAACAAAAGTATAATCTTCATTCCAGGAAACTAATATCTACATGATGTAATCCTGAGATGTTAATGATTCAAGTAGGTTTACCCTGTATTGTATTCCAATTAGCTTTTAGGGGAAGACAAATTTTACTCCCTGTTAGGCACAATCACATAAATTGCTTGAGTCTTATGCCCAGGCAACCCAAACACTTCCTCATTTTCAGGGTAAAGTCTGTAATGCAAAACATTTTGAGGCCTGTTATTGCCTGAGTTGAAAGGAATCCATCTGGCTAAAGTGAATGAGCAGTGAACACATATAAAACATTTCTGCATGGATAACCTCTTCTCATTTGATTTGGAAAGCTGTTAATATGCAAAATAATGGGTTAGTGCAAATTAATGACTTTTATTTTTTTATAAGCCACTTTTCAAATTATGGTTGTACCTTAAAACTCAACAAGAAGATAAGTAGAGAGAAATGAGTATTTACTAACTTAAAATAAAATTGCTGTTATGGAATTATAGGGTTTGGATGAAATAAAATCATTCACCGTCAGGTGACAGGAAATATATAAACTTACAGATGAAGCATATACATTGCTAAGCAATCTATTTCAGTGCAGTTATTCTCTTTCCTCTGTATTTTCCTCATTCTGTACTCAATCTAGTTTAATTATTCACAAGATTACATCCCTGTAACATCCTGTAATAACTTCATAGATGTATTTGATTGGTATGCCAGAGAACTTCATCACTAATAAAATAACAAAATTTCTGACAGCACAATAAATTGATTCCTTGCTTTTGATATTATTTTAAAGAGTAGGGCAGAAAACGAGTCAAATGTAGCTCAGGTAACAGCCTCAATTAAAAAGACAAAGCAATTAAACATTTGTGATCTGAATCATGCACTTGAAAAATATCTGCATACATTATTCAAAAAAATTATACACAATTTCGTTCACAAGTACAGCAATAAAATGTGAAGCTTTAAAATTTTACATGAATGTTTATTTTTATATGATCTTGTCAGGATCTATATGTAAATGATTAATCTAATAAGATCTTAAGTAATCCTGTGAAAGAAAGATTAATGAAGATTAGTGAAGCACTGTAAATAATTTAAAGGACACTGTTTTGCAATTAAAATAATAATAAATTGCTTTCATTATTTTTTTAACCTCTACAGATCTTACCAGCATTAATTATTTAGCAAAACAGATGACCTTCCAGACTCATCCTACTTTGTAAACAACCATCCATGCCTGTAGAATACGCACAGGTTATAAGGTAAATAGTACTTCAAGTCTTATAAGTCAAGAATACACTCTATAAATGGCAAAACAGATAGTTCAGGACTTTACATGATTTAAAAAGGGCCAAGGCAATTTAACTGTTCCCTGGCTTTCCCAATGGACACAAATATTCCCTCCAGAAACCCTGTTGATCATTATTTCTGCTAAATCATTGTAGGCTACTCATGATAGAGCTATCTAGGTTATCCTTACCTTGTAAAATAGTATGTTACCACAGCCCCTGCTACTGTCATCTGCTGACAGGCTAGGATAAACTCGCTGATCCAGATGAGTCCCACTACATGGTACCACCACATGTATTTCAAAGGACCTGCCATTCGAAATTCAACAAATCCTTCTTCATTTGGGACTGGACTACCTAGAAATGAATGAGGGTAAAAAAGAAAATGATGCTTACGTCAACTCATGATGAAGGAAGCAAATGGTATTAGCAGCTCATAACCAGTTACAGCAGAAACCCCTCTAATTTCTATTCATAGTTTCAAATGCCATATTTAGGAAGGTTGTTCTTAACAAAGATAGAGCTTTTGAGACAATAAGTATAATGGTATTTGATAAAAACACTAAAAAAATTTCCACAACTAACCACCATCTCATAGCAAAAATTCATATAGTTAAACATAATGGAAGTCTACTTCAGTCATTCCTAATTTAAGTTTGCTGCCTTACCAGTATTTTTCATGCAGCAGGAATCAGTATCAGCTCCTTACATTTAGATATCAACATTAGCAATCACTTTTGTTTTCCCTACGGTAAGCTTTTGTAGCTTTAAAGCTAGTAACAGACATATGGAGCAGCCTTCGAAATTCTAAATATATTATTTCATATATTCAAAAATTCATTGACTCTTTGTCTAATATGAATAGAAAAATCATGTACAGAAACTGACAGCATGTCAGAACACTCATAAGATAAGCTCTATTTCAATGTGTTAATGCACAGTGAGATGTTTCATCTTATATCACATTTACATGAACAGCTGATGAGGTTCAGAAAAACACTGCAAGAAACTTTGTGTGCATAAAGAGGTTACCTTGAAAACCATTGTTTTGACTTAGCACTGACAGCACTTTACCTGCATTCTTAGTTATGTTTTTATACTTACATATAAAATGAATATTTTCTTGTCAACAAGTTAACTGTTGAACTAATTCAGTTTCGGTGAACAAGGATTTGGCCTTATTTGCACAAACAGTTTGTTTAACTGACAATAGTGATGATACTGAGCATATATAAGCTAAAAAGATAAATTGTTTTTTGCAGAATCAAGGCAGGTTGAAGGGTTCTGTCAGTTAACTATAATATCAGAAGACTACATTCTGTAGTCTGCTACAAATTTAGTGCTTGTGCAGTGGTCTGACTGAAAATGAAGCACAGGGCTGAGACCTTCATAGGTGACCATTTTATGCATATAGCACAGCATGCAATGAAAACTAAAAATTCCATCAGTAATGAGAACAGGAACACATTAATTCTATTGCCTCCAACCTTTGCTAAGAACTTAGGATATGAAAAATATTTATCTTGTATTACTGTGAAATAGCCTTGCGACTTGAAACATTGCTACTTTTGGGTCAGCAGCAAACAACACATTTCAAAATTTTAAGACATCTAATAATGAATTACAGTCTCTGTTGCCTACAATGTACTGCAAAATAACATACTTTTAAAAAAGAATCTGCTGTGGTGGTTTTTTTGCTGAAGTAACTAAGATTTGAACCTATGGCACTGAATAGTTCTAGAAGCTCTTGTCAGACCCTAAATACAAGCAAAGCTTTCACCTTCTATTTATGGAAGAGCAGGCAGGAATTAGCAGTACATCGGCTGCTCTCAGAATACAGTGTACAAGCAACAAAAAAATCTCCCTAATAATTCTAGAATAATACTGGACACCTAAGTTACAAACAACTGAAAACTAAAATCACAATATTTACATTGTGGGAGACAGTAATTGTGTGCAATAGCCCTTCTCGTACTGTGTACTCATCCATGTGAGTACTGTCTACAACACTTGGTGACTCCAAGTTTATGCTGTTTTTAACTTGTGTGTGTAAAATTAGAGGTAATTATTTGAAAAATTGCTGTAGCAATTTTATTATTAGAGTCTCATGGTTTGCAGCAAGCCAACTTGCATCAATTCAAAAAGCCAGCCTAACACACAAAGTACCATGCTGGGAATGAAGACTCAAATGCACAATAACCTGAAGTCAGTGAAGCACACACAGGAATAGAAGCACAACAAGTGGGCTTTGTTCTTTGAGATTTCCACAGGCTTTTTAGTCAACTCAGCTAGAAATCATACAAAAATGAAGTGAAGATTTTTTAAAGTAAGTGACTGCTTACCTGTAGTACCAAGAAAAAGCAGGACTGTGATCCAGTATGTCCAGAAGAGGATAAGCACAAAGAATGTCCAAAATGGCTGGAAGACTAACAGCGGCAGGTGAATGAAGACCTTGCCAGCCACGTGGAACAAGGCAATGGTGAGAGCTACTCTTTTGCGCATAATTAGCATGATCAAGAACAAGATAACCTAGAGGGGTAAGTTTTCAAATCACATTTTGGAGTACTTAAACAGTATCAAGATAATCTTTTGCACAGCTAGGATATTCAAACACACTAAATTAACATGCACTTTATCTATAAAATCACAAGATCAAAATGTAAAACCTCTATCAGCTTCTTCTGGTGATAAATTATTTTCCAAATTATACTTCTGGGGAATTCCATTCTCATAATTATATATTTGGAATCATCATCAGCCTTAGGCTGATGAGATGAGACCAGGTTCTATCCTCAATTATGTTTTATAAAGCAGTGAAATCAGCATGTTTTAGCCTTTAATTACCTGTAAGAAAGGTAATTTAAAATTTATATCTGACCATGGTGTGGTGGTCTTAGAGGATATATGTATATATGCGTATAATAACATAGGGAGTAAAAACCTATGAGGGAACGGAGAGGAAATTTTGGATTAGGATGTGAAGCAACAAGAACAACAGAAGAGGGAGACTACAATTCCTGTGAAGTTAGTCAAACATTGTCAGTTTCTGGTAGTAAATTCAGTGACTGAAATTAACAGCAAGGCCCAAAGAAGATAATTTGGTTCAAATGATGTTAGTATTTCAGTTCAGAATTATTTAAGAACAAATTCTTTCAGAAGTAGGCTAGGACTTTTAAATGCACTGAAATGACTGAGTACCTCTGAACTCAGAACCTAAGAAAAATCTCTGGATTGGCAGTCCAATATCGTACCTATTCTTGGAAGTCCCTGTGGACATTTTACAGTAGATGAAAGTAGCTGCAGGCTTAGAAAGTCTCTCCTGACTCAAAATCAGATAATAGTTCCTAGAAAGTCTCCCCTGATTCATAATCAGGTGTTAGAGAACAATTCCTAAAAGTTAAAAAAATAACATAATGAAAGAAAATCACTTCAACAGAAATTATGGCAGAAATAAACTGTTCCAAAATGCGTGCAATTCAATGCTTTCACCTGAATAAAAAATAGAGACCAACAGGAGGACAAGAACAGAAAATAATACAATAATTAGCAAAGCATACCGTGAAGACTGTAGCTGCAATGGCATAGATCAAGAGAGCCTGAAGATTGTCTTTGGCTATTTGGGTCTCAAGAGCACCGGCAGATATTCGTTGTTTAGCATAGAGCCACCACAGAACTCCTGTACCACCTATGTTTTAGTGAGAAAACAAAAAGGATAAATACATGAATCTTCTCTGTGATACATACTACCTAGTCCCAGAGAAATAAAACAGTTCCTTCCTTTTTATTCTAGTCTGGTACTGAATACTCAAGAGCACTGATGATTAACCCAACAGGAACTTGAGAGGAGGGAGGAGTACTCCTCTGTTGCACTCTTCTCAAGTGAATATACTCTTTTCACAGTCTCACCATACTGTGACCACTTAAGAGACTTGCAGAACCTTGACGCTGTGTCTTAGGGTAAACTGCATCGAAGGACTACTTCATGGAAAGCCCTAACAGTGAACAGCACAGTTCCCACTAGACAGGTAATAAAAGAACAAAAGGAAGAATAAATAGCTCTGGGGCTGTCTGTATGTATGAATGTATGGGTGTGTAAAATAATGCAGGAAATAAGAATTTAGGAGGGGAAACAGAGATGGACCTTTGGATTAGGATGTGAAATAACAACAAAACAAGGAGTCTACCGCTCCTGGGAACACTAATCTAAACAACAAGCATCAGCCAGATACTGGAAACAGCATCTTAATGATATGCAGCTAAAACTGTTTCAGACAATATCTTGGACACCAGAAAAAGCATTAGTAAAAGGTACAGTAGGCAAACACAATGTGAGGTTCTATCTTCTCACCCCTGTTATGTTAATCCTAGCCTTATGGCCAGAAAAACATTCTCCTATTTTAGCTGTCCTTCCAAGGCAGAACTTTTCTTAATCACGGATCTCCGACCCCTCAGGGAGATAACCTCTCCTCTCTGCTACATTTCTTTTCTCTTTTAATTCTCCTTCTCTGTTCTGCTGGTATCTCTGAATCAAATACATAAGCTAAGTAGGGAGGTTGGACCAGATGAGCCTCTGTGGTCCCTTCCAACCTTACACATTCTGTGATTGCATGTTTGTGCTGAACATACTCTGTTCAGGTCTAAAATGAAGAATGCTCTTTTGACACTTCCTAAACAAACAGTCAAGACAAAATAAGCAGTATGTGTCATAAAAGACAGGGTTTTATTCATCCATTATTATAATGGATGAAATTTCTTAGAACATAGTAATAGATGCCAGTAAGATAAGTTATTCTACTATTTCACTCAACACAGTTGCTCAGCTTCTAAAGAGAACATAAATGAACAAAAAATCCATATTTTTCCTTTTCGCTGGTCATAGATTGTGAGGCCATTAATCAGAAAGCCAAAGTGATCCTGAAAAAATATAGATGGTCGGCTGATTTTTTCCATCCACTGCAGTCATGAATTGCAAGAATTAAATCACTACTGCTTCCTAATGTGATTATTCTATTTTTTTCCTTCTGTGCAGTCATCTGCCCAGACATTTTGACTCAGCTACTCGGTAATAAGTGTAGAATAATTTTGTTTTATGAATTTAAAAACTAATGTGATAAAATAAGGCTATTTTCACACAAGCTATATCATTTTGGAAGAGACAGCCTTTGGTCATTTCCAAGATAGCAGGCCTGGTGGCATTTCACATATGATCTAGGTCATACAGAAATATAAGGATTTAATTAGAATTTCTAGACAAGCACCTTTACTTCCTCTCTTCAAGAACAGGTCTTAAAAAGCTACTCAAAGAACTTAATAGCTGATGAACATGTCTGAGTTGTAAATATATTCATCTGCATAAGAAACAGTTGCCCTTAGATTTCTTCACGCACCAGCCACTGTGTGGGGGTACCACCAGACACACCCGGGCTTAGCTACCTTGCTGAGCTGTTTGGAAGGCAGGTTAAGAAGTAGGCAACATTTAGGGTTGTGCTACAAGTGCTGTGAGGAATCTCCTGTGCTGACACCTGTGGGCTCTAGTGAGCTAGGCTGACATGAAGACTGCCAAGCAGGCTATGCAAATATTCAAGGATCAATATACTCTCTAAGAGAGATCTGCAATTACTAAGGTGGCATTTTTGATGTGCATCTTGAAAAGAATTTTTAAAAAAAGGTTGAAGGGAAATGCATGATCCAAGATGTGTGTGGAATGTAGCTGGTCTGAGGACATGGAACACAGGAATTAGAACTGGGCACTAAAACCAGGAGACAAACAAGACTTACCAAGTGATCCCAGAATGACAAGAATTGTTAAAATCCAGACAAGTACTCTTGAAATGTACCTTATTATAACCATCAAAATCATGGACAACACTGCAAAAGAAGACAAATAAAATAAGCAGACTAATTACTTCAAGTAGATATAGCCTTCCTAATTTCCCCACTGTACTAAGATAACTGCCTTCCAATAGAATTTTTACAGACAGATTTCTTTTTTGAGGCTTACAAACTCACTGAATATAGTTAAGAAAATTAGGCATCTCTACAACTTCTGCTTTGATAATGTTGATTAAAACAAGGAGAGCATAAATACATTTACACAATACATCAAACACAAGACATAATGCATGCATACAGACAGAGATGTACTTAGACAATGACCAAACAGACAGCAAGACATGGCAGTACTTTGAGTCTGGTAACATGAGCACACCTCCTGAGGACCAGAGCAGAGTCTGTACTCAAATACATATGTCAAAAACCAGTGCAGTTAATATGATATCTGTGTATTCCAAAATGTTGTGCCAGTCATAAGTAAAAAACTATACAGCAGCTAAGGCTAAGTGAGTGGTGTGTACAAGTACAATACTCATATTTCAACACATACACATTTGTGTTCAGCAGTTACGTGCAAACCACTGGAACCTGGCTTTTTGAATCACAGTCTAACCCACTGTTTTAAAGCAAATAATTTCTGTTTAACTATGAAATTATGAAAACTACTTTTAATATTAACTATATGTACATTCTCTACTAACTTCTGACTGTAACTGAACACTAGCATTGTGAATCAGCACTAGCTTTCAGATTTCAAACAGTTTTCTACCATTATTACCAAATACTGAAGCTGTCAAGATGTAAAAATAAACAGCTTTCAAGATACAGTTGAAAAAAAACACAGTCCTTTGTGTGTGTGTAGAGAGGGTTAATGGTGTCTAGCATCCTTTTCTTTTTCCTTTCCTTTTCCCTTCCTTCTTCCCTGCCTTTTTTTTTAAAACCACAAAAGCAAACTGAAAACAAAGGAGCCCTATATCTGATACAGCTTTGCAGTGTTTCTTTCTAAATAATTTTAGAATACACTGCTTATATGCATAGCTAATATCCTGACCCTCCCATTTTAGGATTTCAGATTTTATCCTTTGTATGAGTAAAATAGACTCACTAGGACAGCAGCTTATGTCAGTGGGCAACATTCCACCTCAAACAAGACGAAGTTGTTAAAACAGCTCTTCAGTGTAGCGCAAAGTGTCACTTAATAGACTAAAGGTATCTTACAGCTATACAAACAATTCAGCACCTCTGTACTGTTGGGAATTTCCAGCTCTTCAGAAAAGGCTGAGATTTTCAAAGACCTAAAGCTTTTAATTTTGAAGGAAGGGGAAGAAGGAGGTAACATACAATGTAAAAAATGGGCACCTAATTTTTTTGTTTTCACTCTTAAAGTTTTCATATCTTTGTGCAAGTATGTAAAATGAAACAAATTAAATCAAAGGACTGACCAGGATGTGTTACTTTGCATTTCTCAACCTGTCCTTTTTATTTGGAAAGGTTTTATTTGGACTTGAGTTGGTAGAAGTTGACTATTACAAATGGGAAAGGGGAATACTATAAAAAAATTCAAGAAAAAACGGATGCTCTCTTAACTATATCCAAATTAACATTGGCTAATTAACAGCCATTCATCCTCTATCTCATAATCAGTGTAAGAGAAATAAAACCAGGAATGCATATGTATATTACTTACGAATAAGTTACCCAGGTCTCAAATAAAATTTTAAGAAAGCATTCTGAATAATTTTCTAAGGGATTATTGCTATTATACAGGTTTTTGCTCATTTTGTGGTTAGAGTGTGTTAACAACCCCCTAATGGAGTACACTAAGAAATAGCTAGTAATGAGAAAAACAATTACCTAGTGATAACAAGCAAAGTCCCATTATAATCTCTTTGCTGGTCATAACTCCACTAATCAGCCTGTGTAAGACACTACTGTCACTGACAAAGGTGATCAGGGCCTCTGCAAACTTGGCATAGCAGGAAATGTTCACAGGAGCACAGCGATGGAAGAATGGAATAGGTGCACTGGTGACACAAGAAAAAAAATCAGAAAAAAAAATTACTCCTACTTAATATAAATGCCACATCAACACACAAATGAAAGGTGAATAGATGCAATCATTCTATCCTTATAACATCATAACCAGAAACCATGTGTTGAATGCACAAGTGCTGCTGAAATGAGGATGATCATAATGAAAAGTGATGCAGTTCTTACAAATAACCCTGTGAGGCTGGAGTATACATTCCAATAGGATATTATTACCCTCCCACCCTCAAATGACAAGGCGCAGAAAGTATATGTTCCTGTTTCCACTCAAATGTCTTTCTTTCAAGTGTCAGGTGGTGAACCAGCAGCTGAAACAATGCCTTTCACATACAGGTCCATAATATTTGCAGCAAAATAAATTGCAGAATAACAATACTCTTCTTGAGAGTATATATTTTGTGTTAAAGGACATCAGCATTCACAACTGCTGCCAAGCAAAATGAACGTATTTATTCCTAGTCTTTCCCCATACTAAGCTTGTTCTTGCATTGAATATTACAGTCACAATGTTTATATTCATTAACTTTGTTAAAACGATGCAAAACATCGTGCCTCTGTTGCACGATGCAAAACAGGATGCCTCTATTGCTTTGAACCATTTTGGAAAGACCCTCACAAAAATCTATTGAGACTATGAGATAAACTTTGCAAAATGCTCCAAAAAACCTGAGAAAGATAAAAGACAGCAAAAACTTTCCTTTAAAAGTGGGTGATTTTGTTTTCTAAATGTCTCCCATTTAGTAGCAGTCTGCGTTGGTCATAAACTATGTCAGATCTCAAAGTGGCCTATTACATAATTTGATCAATTCCCAATTACATTTTAGACATGAATTACATGTTCCTTCCTGTAACTGGATCCAATATAAAAAAAAAGTATTTTCTATTGTTTCATCCGCCCAATCTTCCTTCCTTGAAAGATTTCAGTAGACTATACCAGCAATAAACATAATTTTCTGCAGTTTCCCCATTTCAGCAATGACTTATAAATCAACCATATTCTGTCCTCAATAACTATTTTTAAGGCCATATCTTTCTAAAATTCTAACCACCACTTTAAAGATGTAGTGAATAAACCAGCTGCCTTAGGCAGATATTTCCCATCCCACTGTTTTTCTGAGGAAAAAGGATGACATGCTGAAAACCAATGAAGTGTAACTATTCTGTAAAGAAATTGGGAGAAATTATGATCACCTGCCATTTCTAGGTAATTAATTAGTCCTAGGTTTTTGTTTCAAGTCATGAACGATTGCAAATTTTATTGTTTAGGATTACTGTGCTGAGTAGGTAAATGCATTTGGAGATGCTCATATTGATGGTCTACTTTGGTGTAGGAATGAATACAGCAGTTAAGCACAACAAAGTAATTGTGCATTAGTCACAGTTGTTAAAAAACAAGCCCATAATGATGGCTGCCCTACTTAAAAGGCAGCCCATGCATCCTCTTAGCTACCTTCTTAAAACATAACCTATTTTAGAATATGGCTGTTCATTATATGCCGTATTACTGAAAAAGAGTGACATTTGAGAGGTTTATTTAATTGTTAACTGGTACAACTTTACAGAAAGCCTGGAGTATTTGTAAATTGTCACTACCAGCAACAAAGCCCAAATTTTGAGGTGGGAGAGGTAAAAGAATGTTATTCTGCATCCATATACAAAATTATTCACTTTGAAAAGGGAACTAATGGGATTAAAGTATTCTTCCAAAATACATCCCAATGAAAACAAACATGCTTTTTGCATCAGAGTTATTAGTCATCTAATATCCCTTAACCTAAAGCAATTTCACTACCTATTTTAAGTTACCTATTTTAATGTGCAGTAATTAATTGCTAAGTTTGTTTTGATTAATTAAAAAAAAAAAGGTTAGTGGTTTCTACAAGCTTTCTTGAGTAAATGGGACTCCTGAGAATCCACTTTCAATATCTGCTTCTGCTCCAGTGGTTCTGACTGAATGAGTAGGTGAGGTAAAGTGTCCCAATAAAAAACACAATAATAGATCTATTCTCTATGACCTGTGCTATTTTATATGAACTTTTGATTATATCTTGGTATATTACCTACTGAAAAGGAATGACAAATTTCTAAGAATAGCAACATGATGCTTAATCATAAACAAGAACGAATAAAATTGAAGCCAATAGATTATGGTCTCAGAAGCAGTACTT
Organism: Passer montanus; assembly: GCF_014805655.1. Lineage (NCBI taxonomy): Eukaryota > Metazoa > Chordata > Aves > Passeriformes > Passeridae > Passer > Passer montanus. The sequence continues at coordinate 3,144,337 of NW_024370152.1, read as the reverse complement.
TTAAAGCATTATTCAAATGAAGTTAGGAGATCCATCTGATTAGTCAAGTATTAGATTTCAAAGAATTTTTTCCCCTCACTACTACCCCTATATATGTACAGGGGTAGTACAGCAACCTGTGCAAGGGGAAGAGGAGTCCAACTGGAATAACACTGCTAGCTGCTCTTTATAACCTCTACAGGACAGTCCCTTGGCACAGCTCAGCACAGCTGGTTTATAGATAAATGCTGCAGGGGACTGGACAGGTTTTCCTTCAGGGTCCTCTACACATGCAGTCATGTTTACAGAGGCTGGTCTAGGTGCGGTGTGGAAGAAACATATTGCTAACTGCACTGCTAGACTCTACTGCTCTGTCAAATTTGGACATAATATCTTGAAGATGGATGATGAGAGTCCATTGACAGCCTCAGCTGAAGGCTGTGAAGAAGCCTGGTCACCAAACAGAAAACATCAAATGACAATCTTCACCCTATATGCTACCTCCATCCCATGGAACTAATGGGAATCAGAGAATTCATAACCCTTGACAGATTGCACTGGTTTCAGCTGGCGCAGGGTTATTTTCCTTCATAGTGGCTGGTGTGGAGTTTGTTTTGGATTTGTGTTGAACTCTGGGTTGATAATGGAGAGATGTTTTTGTAATTGCTGAGTAGGGCTTACACAGAGCCAAGGTCTTTTCTGCTTTTTGCACTGCCATGCTGGCAGGGACATTGCGGGTGCATGGGAGACTGGGAGGAGACACAGCCAGGACAAGTGACCCAAACTGACCAAAGGGATATTCCTAATATGGTATCATGTGCAGGATATAAAAAGGGGGAAAGAAGAGGAAGAAAGGCATATTTAAAGTGATAGTGTTTGTCTTCCCAAATAACTGTTGCATGTGATGGGGCCCCGCTCTCCTGGGGATGGTTGAACACCTGCCTGCCCATGGGAAGTGATGAATTAATTCCTTGTTTTGCTTTGCTTGTGTGTGCAGCTTTCCTTCCCCTATTAAACCATCATTTTATCAACCTACAGGCTTTTTACCTTCTACCCTTCCAGTTCTCTCCTAATCCTGCTGGTGGGGAGGTGAGCAAGTGGCTATGGGGGTCTGGGTTGCTGGATGGGGTTAAACCATGACACAGATCAAATGTGACTGTTAGGTAAGTTCTTCCTGAATGCCTCAGTCTAGAACATGTTGGGTTTTCATTTGGTTGTCTCAACAGAATAACATTTCTCCTTCAATTACACTTACTCAAATAATTTAACTATAAAAACCTGAAAACCACTAGTTTATAGATATAGTGCTGGCCTTTTTTGCCTTAGGGCATTAAGTTCAGGCTTTTCAATCTCAAAACTGGTCAAACATATAATGTATTTTAGTAATACCATATCAAAAAGGGAAAATACTTCACCTGCACAATAGTTTATTTAAAATAACATGAGGTAGTTTTTATGAGGAATTTACATAACATCATTAGAACTCCAACACATTGTTCTATTTTTCTGTTTTCTCACAAGCTATATTTATTGAGACTGAATGAAGTGAGAACACACTATAAGAAGTCAATATAATTCTGGCAAAAATTAGGATTAACAAGCCTTTTCAGTATGCAAGCTGGCACTGAAGTTTTCATTTGTTTTTGTATTACTGCAGTAACAGCTGGCTAGCTGCATGGGATACTAATCTATATTGGGAAAATTTTTTAAAAAGCTAATATTCCAGCTATCACTAATTATCACTATAATATTAAAAAAAAAAGATTCAGTGGAGAAGACCACATATATAAGAAAGACTTAAAATCAGAGTTTGTACAACTGACACAAATATAACATTTACAAAAAATGCAACAGAACACTATGCATAAGAAAAGACTCCGCAGTTATCACTCACTACTGACTATATATGAGAAGCTAAATTTTGAGAAAACACAACATGGCTCTTCTTGAGTTAGTGCAATTACTGACAGAATGCTGCATACAATAGCTAACAGATCACTTCTTTTCTCAGCAATGCTCATCTCCACAGGCTCAGGCAGCACAGCTAGAAGAGTTTATAAAGCTATGAACTTTCCAATCCTATTTCACAAACAGCAGTGTAATGTAACACTTTAAAAATAAACCTCAAAATGATCTGTTAATAAAATACAGCCCTCTTTTTGGTATTGAACTATCCTTATATTAGTCATTTGCAGACTGAAAGAGTAAAAAGGGAAGCAATTTGCATCTATCTGACTGGCTGAGGTAAGGTAAGAAGTGAATGCTGCAGAGAGCTGTGCATCCCTACATAATTTTTCCTCCAAAAGATTAAAAATGTTCCATGATTGTCTCAGATCTGCATTGCTGATGGGCAGCTGGCTATAGATAGGGTGAAAGGCAGTAAAACAGCTGATGCTTAGAACAGTGTCAGTCACATGAGACACAAGAATTTGAAGATATCAGCTCAATAGTTTCAGCAATATACACAGATAATTTGGGTTTTTCTTTGACTGTTATTTTCACTATCTTTTTAAAAATAGAATTTCAGAAATATACACAACAATACACTAAAACATCTATCTGGTAAGAGTGAACATGTGTTGGTAATTTCCAAAAAACTGTCATGATCAAAACAAATCTCTGCTCCCTCCATCCCAAATCAGACAACTTGATCATATTACCTCTCTGGAACAGGATATTTAGGACATAACTTGGCAGCCCTTGGGTCTGTTGTATATTCTGATGGCTGTAGTTCATAGCTACACAGAGTGGATCCTGTTGAAAAGTAAAAAAAATATTGGTATAGAAAACAAATAAAAAACAAACACTAATATTCTTTGCAAACAGCATTAAAACTGATACAGGGGCTAATTCTGCATCTCCTCATGTCATTACCACAAAGCTTTACTACAGTTCCTCCTGTAATGTGGTAAATCAAGTCCAACACAGTTGTCAGTATATACTGAATACAATGACGCTCTCCATCTAGCTTTGGGTTTTCCAAAGTTTGAGTATTTGAGTGGAAAAGACTAATTCACAATGTGCTGTAAAAGAGGACACAAAATACCATGAAGCACCCCCGCCCCTACTATTCCACAATGTTTTTCTTGATAATTTTTAATGTATGAACATGGCATGACACAACATTTATGACAGAAAGAGAATTTTCTTGAGTTTGCAGGGGGTTTTTTTGTGCGTGTATTCAAAGTAGGAGTGGTCTGTAGATTTCAAGGACAGGGACAAAAAAAAAACTCTGAACTGATAAAGTTAGAAAGTTGGCTGAGAAATAACAGTTCTGCATTATATATCCAAAGCTGAACTCTCTCCATAAACAAATTGGTACAGCAATTTGTTTATGTAAAGATCAAGTTGCCTATAACAGAATTCAAACATAAATTAAGTTTTCCTTTGTACCTGACACTTGCCAAATGGAAGTGCCTTACCTAGGAGAGATTTCTTTCAATTTATCTATAATGAAGACACAGAACATCTGACCCAATGGTTCTAGAAAATTACAAAGTTCCAAATCAGATTGCAGCCCTGGTATATCAGCAATTGCAGAGGTAAGGAAGCCTCCAATGACATAAGCTGCCTATCCAAAGACAAGTTTTCTTCCAAGCTTCTTTCCTAATAGACTACTTACTTCCAAGTGCAAGGGCTTTTAATACATAGCTTTTAGTGTCTTTTTCCCCTGTGCAATACACTCAGGACATATCTTAATAAGGATTTATCTGAATCTTGATCATCAATATAAAGATTCAATTCTTTCCATTATTAAAGTCCCTTCTTCAGGAATAATTTGTAGAATAGAGTTCTGCAAGATGGATCTGGATAACACATATACACTATTACCCAAAATAAACCAAGAATTTTGACAAACAGCTTTATCATGGTCTGCATTACACCGAACAGAACTATTATTTGTAGAATTTGTAGAATATTATTTGCAGAAATTTTATCTACCATTGCTACATTTCTACCTCTATGAAGAGGCTTCTTCTATTCACAAACTGAAAGAGCAGAAAGCCTACTTAGCTGCTTCAGCTGCTCTCTATCTAATGCAGTCTCTGGAACACTATTAAAGCACCACTTCTACAAAGTAGTTTTTTGGAAGCCAGTCCAAACCACCAAATGCACTATTGAAGAAAGACAGATCTCCTACAAAGAGAAGTTAGGAGGTGAAACATCCGAAATGCATTTTAAATTATACTGTCAGTATGAATCCTTATGCCTCTGCTTGCTTATGTGGAAAACATGGCATGATATAAACACAAAGAGATATCACAAAAAACATTCCTTAGATCTTGGTTGTAAATGAAGTATATAAAATGTATATAAATCTACAGGTTTTCTTAAAAACAAGAAGAAAAAGAGGATTGCAGATATTTACATTTATTTTGCTTTGAATATAGGTCAAAAGATAAGTTATAAACATGGTTGATAGCCAGCTGAGCCAGCCAATGGCATCCTGGCCTGTATCAGCAATAGTGCGGCCAGCAGGACCAGGGCAGGGATTGCATTCTGTAGTTGGCACTGGTGAGGCCAGCTGTCCTATCCTGTGTCCAGGTCTGGATGCCTCCCTGCAAGAAAGACACTGAGGTGCTGGAATGTGTCCAGAGAAGGGCAATGGAGCTGGTGAAGGGTCTGGAGCCTAAGTCGTATGAGGAGTGGCTGAGGAAGCTGGGGTTGTTTAGCCTGGAGAAAAAGAGACTCAGGGGTGACCTGATCACTCTCTACAACTCCCTGAAAGGAGGCTGTAGCCATGTGGGGGTTGGCCTCTTTTCCCAAATAACAAGACACAGGGCAAGAGAAAATGGCATCAAGCTGTGCCAGGAAAAGTTTAGATTGGGTATTAAGAGAAATTTTTTCATCAAAAGGTTCGTCAAGTATTTGAACAGGCTGCCCAGGCAAGTAGTTCAGTCTCCATCCCTGTAGGTACTTAAAACATATGGAGTCATGGAGATAAATGGTTCAGTGGTGGACTTGATGATCTTAAGGGTGTTTTCCAGCCTTATGACTCTCTGGTGTGATTCTATGGCGAGAATAAAGTGCTCTATAGGAAGAAGAGGGATATGTGTTATGTAGACAAGTGTATATAGATTCATGACACAGTGTTTGGGGCCAGCTTGGCCACTCTGCCAAGTGACCAGTGTAAACTACAGTTTAAGTATCTTATGAGAAGGCCCCCACATCTAAACAAGCCTAAAGGGACAGGGCTGATCTGTGGATACCCATGCTCCCTTTGACTTCTAGCAGTTCAAGCATGAGAAAAAGGACAGGATTTACTATGGGGAGGAAAGGAAACTCTTTGTACAAATGTGCATCTGAAGACCTATTTGGATCCCAAGTGTAAATGAAACAAAATCAAATGCCAAACCCTGACGTGCATGCAGGTCACAAGCCATTCAAGTACGACCTGCAGAGTAACCCAATACTCTCCTGGCCCCTCTGGAAGCCAACAGCACATTCTCTAGTGCCATGCCTGACAACTCAGGCTGCTACTACCATGTCTTGCCTGGGAACTGATTTTGGGCTACTCTGGATCTTTTTCCTTTAGATGCCTACCTCACAGCACACCTCTTTAGTCAGTCAAGCAGAAAAATATTTTCATGGACCTTGTCAAACAAAGGATATTAACTACCCTGCCTTTAAAGAAACTACCAGTCCTACAGCTGAAATAACACCCATAAGATTATTTGTCCTTTTGTCACAAATCACTAGAAACTCTATTTCCATAAATACTTATTTATTTATACTCTGAAAACCTACTGACTTCTCTGTGTAGAAGAGCTTTAGAGCTTAAATGTGTGCTTGAATTATGTCACTTTACACTTAAAACTGATTTCTTCACAAAAGAGTTCATGTGCGTCACTGAAGAGAAGTTTACATTTTCTAGGGTGAGAGAGAAGAATGAGTGAAGCATTGTCAAGCCTTCCATTCTATATTAGTTACTCTGGGTTAGCAGAGATTAGCCAATCTTTTTGTTGCTGTTCAAGTTGGTAAGGCCAGAAAAAGTTGAAGGAAACATTTGAGTCATCTTGCTGAGATAATTAGTTTACCAAAGACACTACTTTTAGCCCAAAATTAGTATCACTCAAATATTTCAAAACCAGTATGAGCAGGATATCAAGAACAAACTAAAAGATCACTGATATAATACACCCTTTGTTTCCTACAACAATGCACATATTTCTTCCGGAGAAACCCTTATGCAAATGACATTAAACTGTCCTACAAGGACTGGATTTCAAATCCCAGTTGTAACATCAAGAAAAATACTCCTAAACTATGCAGAGCATCAGTGTTTGGGCTATTGGTGAACACACAGTAGCATGCCCAACCTCAACCTGTGTGCACACTTTGATCCCATAATTCTGTATTTGGTGGTTTCACACACAAAGTGATATCACGGAGCCATACGACCTTTTCTGCTCCATGGTTTCTTTTCAATGAATTGAATTGCTCCAGCCACTAGAATATATTAGAGTCATAACTGGAGCAAAGTACCTCAAAAGACAAACTTCCAACCTAGCTGTAGAAACTTTTTTTAAGTCTCCTTTCTGGTTTGCTGAGGCTTGGATAAATAAGGAGTAAACAGCCATTATGTCTGGCACTCATAGAAAACAGCTATATTTAGCCCAAGTTTATATATAAAGATGGTGTAGAAAGCCAGGACTTTTACATCAAAGATTCTTTCTAAATGAGAAGGCAAATTATTGAAGGTCTTGTGTGCTCAGAAGACACAGTGCACAGAATACATAACACTCTGCTTTCCACAGCAATACAGTAAACAAGAAGGTCCAAAGTAACGAAAAGTGGTTAGATAAAAATACTTTTAGAGACCAGAGCACAAATACAGCTTTCCTTCCTGTATTTGCTTTGCTGTAAACCAACAAACAAACCCCTGCTAGAGCAGCATTACTATTCAAGAGCTTGAGAAATGGCAAGATTCCCAAGTCATCCAATAAGAGGAACAGTCCACAGAGGATACCAATGACATTTACATTCCCTGACTTATAGTAGTGCAAAGTATACATGAGGTTTAGGATTCCATTCTGGGAGCTCAGCAGCGTCTACCCCTCTATCAACACTGATTAACAGCAACTAAAACAATGACTTCAAGATCTAGAAACATGGACTCATATTCAGAGTCAAGGACTTAAGCAGAAAAATAGAAAACTGTGCAGAGACAACAGAGATAGCTTCAGTACCAGGAGAAGCACAGTCACCTTGGGAGTTTAGGAGTTGCATTCTTTTAAGCTACAAAGAGCTCCAAGCAGCTCCACATACCCCTTCGCACATACATATGGCATAGCACAGCCTGAGAAACTACAAACCACAGTTTTGATAAAGTAATTTATATGAACTTCCATTCTGAGTCTGAAATTATGCATGTATTGTGCACTTATGTGGCATGACACGTGACATGTTGAATGGTTTCTTTGCCTATGTCTTTTACACTGGTGATGAGCCTAGAAGGTCCCAGTGTCCAGAGGTGGAGGATGATGGCTGGGAGAATGATAATCTCCCAGTTGACCCCAAATTTGTGTGGGATCCGCTGCTCCAGCTGGATCCTCATGTATCTATGTGGCTTCATGATGGCATTCAAGAATACGCAAAGATGTTTGATGTCATTGAAAGGCCTCAATTATTTTTGAATAGTCTTGGATATCTGGGGAGTTCCCAGCTGACTGGAAGCTGGCTAAGATTGTCTCAATGTTCAAAAAGGGCAAGAAGGATGACCCTGGAAATGACAGGCCTATCAGTCTCGCTCCAGTAAAATGGAGAAGATTATTCTAGGAGTTCTGAAAAACACCTGAATGACACCACAATCAGTACACAGCCAGCACAGCTTCATGAGAGGAAAGTCCTGCATGTCCAACACATCTACCTTCTAGGACAGGCTGGTTGATCAAGGGAAGCCAGTTGATGTGTGTAGCTATGATATTTTATGAAAAATCCTCTGCTAGGATTTTTCCCATCTTGAAGAGCTGAGAACCTCAGGAAAGAAATGGAAACAATATCTATCTGCTATTGTGGAATGTAACAGGTGTATCTTTCATTAGTTCATGTGGATTGTTTTCAATTAGTGACCAATCACAGCCACTTGTGCCAAGGCTGTGAGCAGTCACAAGATTTTTGTTATACATTCTTATTCTATTTTTGATCTCATCTGTCTTCTCTCTTTGTTTGTTTTTTTTTTTAATATAGTTTTAATGTAGTATTTTAATATATAACATAATAAATCAGCCTTCTGAAAACATGGAGTCAAGCCTCGTGTCCTCACATATGGGGTGTTCGCCGCAAGAGATGTGATCTTTTTGGATTTCTGTAAAGCTTTTGATACTGTCTCTCTCAGGACCCTTCTGGAGAAAATGTCCAGCCCATAGCTAGATAAACACATCATGAGGTGGGGGAGCAGCTGGCTCATGGGTCAGGCACAAAGGGCTACAGTGAATGGGGTGACATCAGACTGATGTGACCTGTCACTAGTGGGGTTCCATTGGGCTCCATCCTTAGCTCTGTGCTCTTCAACATCTTAACAAATATCTCGAACACAAGACTCAAAGGCCCAAAGTAAGTTTGCTGGTGATACAAAATTGGAAGGAGCCATTCACTCCCTCAAGGCCTTGTAGAGACGTGTCAACAAAAGACAGGGCTAGGAAATTGCCAACTGTATGAAGTTTAAGAAAGGCAAGTACTGGATTCTGCACCTAGAACAGAGAAACCCTGGATGTATGGACAGACTCTGGAATAAGACCCTGGAGAACAGTGCTGCAGAAAGGGAGCTGGGGGTCCCTGTCAAGGGCAAGTTGAACACAAGTCAGCAGTGCTCTGGCAGCCAGAAGGGCCAGCTGTGTTCAGGGGTGAATCAGGCACAGCATCACCAGCTGGGCAAGAGAGGGGACTGTCCCACTCTGCTCTGCACTGGGGCAGCCTCACCTTGAGTGCAGGGGGCAGTTTTGGGTGCCACAATATAAAAAAGATACTAAATGCTGGAAGAGTAGCCAAAGGAGAGCAACAGAGATGATGATGGGACTTGAGGAGAAGCTGTGTGACAAGTGGCTGAGGTCACTTGGTGGTTCGACCTGGAGGAAACTGAGAGAAGACTTCACCACAGTTTGGAACATCCTTGTGAGAGGAAAAGGAGAGGCAGGGACTGATCTCTTCTCTGCAGTGACCAGTGACAAGACCTGAGGGAAGGGCCAGAAGCTGTGTCAGGGGAGGTTTAGGTTAGGTTCACCCAGAGGGTGACTGGGCACTGGAACAGGCACCCCAGGGAAGTGGTAACAGCACAGCCTGACAGAGTTCAAGTAGAGTTTGGACAATAATGTCATGTACATCGGTATGATTCTCGGGGTATCCTGTGCAGGGCCAGAAGGTAGACTTCATGGTCCCTCGTGGGTCTCCTCAACTCAGCACATTCTATAGTGATTGATAACTGACTTCTAAAAAGCCATATGATGAAGCAGAGCTTATAGTTTAAAAACTTAGTATCTTATTTCATTGCCTCCTTTACAAGTAACATCCTATTAGTTCATTAAGTTCTCTGACACAGAAATAAAACTCACAGACAGAGAAAGGTGCAGAAATCTTAGCAGCAATGAGTGTTAAAATCATAACTCCTCCCCTCTGGACTTTCAGCCCAATTCTACTCTTGAGTTCCGGGTGTTTTATGACTGAGTTCACCAAATAAAACTTGGTTAACATTGTGAATACATGACTCACAGATGATTGTGCTTGACCAACCAACCCACGCGATAAAGGCTAGACTATGACATTAATGATGACACAGGTGGAGTTCAGGAAAGACAAGGCTCCCAGACTCTCACAAGGATAAATTCTAAACACTTTTCTACATTTCTCACCCCAGAGCTTGCCTAAAATCTATCTGTCAAACTCTATCAGCTCTAAACTGTTAATCTGAAACATACACCCATTCAAAGCTTCATGCAATGAGACAACTTGGTACATTACCAGTAATTGGATATTACCTTAGCATATTATGGACTAGCAACATAGCATAGAAAAGTGGCAACTTAAAATACTGTCTCTTGTATCTGGTTGCTGCAAATTCCAGAGCCAAAAACCACAGAACTGGTAGGATGCCAGCTACTACTTCCACAGTATTCACTATCCTTTACTGAGTTCTGTCAGTAAGAGAACAATGCTGCACGACCCCAGAAAAAGCATGCTTATGGCAAGTAATTATATGATTATCTCTTCATGGACTCCTGTCAAATTAAAAAAAGGTTCAGATTGCCATGAAATAAACCACATCATGTTGACCAGATTTTCTTTATTCTTTGCTATGCCTGACAATAGTAATTTTAACCAATATACAACTACAGGAAGTAATTCTACTCAGAACACAAGCACTAAGCGCAGAAGTTTAGGATTGTATAAATTTCCTATTTACCTGTTTTAGAACAAAAGCATTCCATGAGCAGACACATTTGATGCTTCATTTAGGAATGAAATAGCATTTAGTTATGCATATATTAACATCAGAGCTGGAAATTACTACAAAAACAAGAACTCCACTTCTTGGCCAGAGATTTTAATGGGGTCTAAAGTATCAGAAAAAGTCGGAACCCCAGAGGATTGCACAAATATACCTAAACACTGGTGCTATGCCTTTTGCAAATTAAGCAGGAATAGAGACAGAAGACCAAATAAGGATAGAGCTTAACCTTGAAATCTGAATTTCTGGGCCCTAGCAAAATAGTGATGCCTTGAGATAAGCAAAAAGGCAAGGACAGACCACTCTGCAGTCAGGACTTCTCAGATTAATATGAAAGAATTGTTCTCACAAAAGCAAAGCTTCATTCTCTTCATCTACCCACTGCTGCCTTCCAGAAGCATAGTATGTGTTTTAAAGGAAGAAAAGTAAGGTTTATATGTATCTTTATTTCTAGTTGTTGCAGAGAGACATACCACCACTTCTTTAAAACAATGAGCATCAAAGGGCAGGAGAAATTACAGGTGCTTTTATAAAAAAATATGGGACTGAAGTGAAAGTAAGCATTCTCCAATGAATATTCCAAAAAACATCCATCACAAAACCCCATTAGTTAGATTTTCAAAAGTCTCTAGAATTGAAGACCACAAAGAGAACTACTGTGATAGATATTAAAACATGCTGTTACAAATAAGAGTGCACAAAAAAGAAAATCCTAGATGTTATGTATCTATACAAATATGTATTTTGAGTTGTAATTAAAAAATAAGACAATACTCTTCACTTTCTCCTATTATTAACAGTACAGAGAGTTGAAAAACATTCATTTACCTAGTCCTCCACTCGTATTTCTTCCAGTGCTAAATAAAACCAGCTGCTCTGGAATCAAATTAAGAATCCATCTAGTCAAGTAGCAGATGTTTCTCCTACTGTATCTTTAGCTCTGTACAACTTAAAACTTAAGGATATTCTTCAGTACTAACTAAATACCCAAACAGAGTTTGTATTTTCTATTCTAAGAGAATTATTTTATGAGTTTATCTTTTTTTGTTTTTAAAATACCCTCATGGGAATTAACCCTAACTTGTGTGCAGAAAAATCTCTTTGATGCCCAGTGATTTCATTTTGATCTCTAATTTCACATTACTCAGGTTATGAAATGAAGGAACAATAATTTTTCTATCTTCTCTAAGATATTCCTGCTTCTAATGACCTACTCTTCCTGACAGTTTTCTCTTTTACAGACAGAGGAAATCACTGGTCCTTTTATAATGATAATCCTTGTTTCCCTTCTCAGTGTGTGTGTGTACATATACACAGTAGGTGAATACATGCTGAGAATATACATATGTATGTTTGTGTATAAGTTAAAAAAAATTGTAAAGAAAGGACTAGAACACAGCCTTTATGATATCAACATAGCAGGAGTTTACAAAAAATGCAATTTTTTGTAATTCTTCGCAATTCAAAAACATTACACTTTCAGACAATGCTGTGCCTCCAACTTAATCCTTTTGTGATCCTCAGCAGTTTCACAATCGCTACCCCAAGTACCAATAACCACTTTAAATTAAAACACTACATGCATAACAACAGCCTCCTGCCCCTTCGTTCTGGGGGCAGTCCTTTTGATTTGACGTTTTATTCCACTGCAATTGATAGCAGCAGGTTTTTCCATGTAATTCTAAATAATTCAGTAGTCACAACAAGATTTATAACCTCACTGTTTCTTCCCCTTTCCAAATGGTTTATTAATGTAATCAATAACACAACACAGCATTATTGGAGGACTCCACATGCTGTCACTTTCTGTTGAGGAAACAATTTCATTCTAACTAGAAGATACATTTCCAATATAACACAAACCTGATGGGCAGTTCAGATAACAAGATAGAGTACCAGTAGATAACTCTGCATCTTAAAACTCCTTATAATGTACTTTAACTCTAGTCAATAAAAAAAAATGACACCAGTTTTCCAAAGACCTGTGGGTGCAGAATTGCTTTAAGCAAAAGGTATCTGTTACTAACACAGTACATTGTACTTGGGAAAAATCATGAGCAAAGGATTAAGTTTTAAACAGCATACTTTCACTGAAGACAAAGGTGGGGGAACAAGAGCAGACAAAAAATGTCAGAAGCTCACAGTGACCCACGTAACAGCTAATTTTAAAGCAAGTGCCACCAGGAACTGCAAAGATGTCCTTTACACATTAATATGTCATTATCTTCAGACAAAAGAAAAATCCTTTTTGTTTCCCCTGTGGTTCCTTCTAATAGCTCAGAGATATCACCTGCTCTGACTTAGCAGACTGATTTCCTTTATTGATCTCTTTCAGGTCAGTCACTATAGCAAGCTTAATGAAGCATTCCCTCTGGCTAGACCTCTAGCCTGGTCTAGCTACAGAATTCTGATAACGGAGATGCCTGCCACAATGTTGCAAAATAAAATTTTCATTTTAGGTTCCTAAATATGCATCCAGTTATTTAAACAATGAATAGGAATAGTAGTTCCCACACTGAGTAGACACTATAGCTGTCACTGAAATAAACACAACAGAAATTATAGCCACCGTCTAGTGTTTCTCTTTAATAATGACATTTCATTACTCATTTGGCACAGTCATAGATTAATTATATCTTCAAGGTTATTTCAAAAGGCTTTAGCAAGTCCTTGAAAACATCACTGCAGTATTTCACAGACATTAAGTTTTGAAGCATCAATTTGGTTTCTGGGAAAAACAGCTTTCAGTCACACTACTCAAAATACATAATTTTTTAAGGGTGAAGACCGACAAAAACATTGAACCACAAGTACTCTGTGCCTGAAGTGTTCTACTGGATGAGAAAATCCTGGGGAGAGCAACAGCAGTCAGTTCACAACATATTGTTGTGTCCAACCATTAGCTCTACAAGTTCAAGTACTAGCATGGCTGTTTGAGAACAGCATTGCAACATTTCCCAGGTAACACTGCACCTTCCTGTGCCACTTTCAGGAGTTGCTCCAGAATATTTCTGTATTTTACAGCTTGCATCTCTGTACAAGTCAAAGATCTGAGTGGTCAAGAGCCCAGATTTCTCTTTCCCTCTTTCCTCCTCTTGTAAAAGGTCTCAGCTGGTTCCAGCTTTCTGGGTGTCAATTATTGTAAAAGATTAAAGGTACATGCTTTGTTGTTTTCTTAAAATCAGCTTGGCTTTGCAAGGGATGGGCTTCTTTTCTTTCTTCATGGGAAGGTACTGCCAATGCAGAACCTGACTGTGAGAGGGTAAGTAAGATAGGGGTGGGTGTGAAGTTATTGCCCTGAAAAGGTGCTGTGTTATTCACAAAATCAGCTCCTTTTCCTAAATTACAGCAGAAGAGTAAGGGCATCATTACTGGTTCAGAAAGCTAAAAGGCTGCTTTGTCATGCAATGGTCTTCTTGCCTCAAGCAAGCATTTTCCCTGCCCTAAATGCTTATTTATAATCTCACTCACAGAACTGCACAACAAACATGAGCTCTGCCATACGTGTTCTGAATCTTTGGGATTGGTAGTTCTGTCCTTTTGTGTTGAGGCAATAAAGTGCATGCCTCAATTTAGTAAAAATATAAATGCTAAGCTAGCTGCAAATTCATATGTGGTATTGATAAAATCACTAGTCAATACAAAGATGTTTTAATATGTTTTACATGTTACAGCTCTTGATAAAGATATTTAGATTAAAAACCACATTTATTTGAATTTACCACACCACCTCTTGATGGGCAACTGAAGCACAACAGGTGGTTTCTTTGGGTTGAGGAAGGGTGCTTAAGCCTTAATTCCTTCAAGAATTTCAAGGTGTATGGACAAGTAAGATGATTTCAGGGATGGCATTTGAGCCAGGTGAACCAACCCTGGTTCAACTCATGGCCAATTCTACAAAAGTACATGCCACAATCCACACAGTCTGTCTCCAGACAATTGCTATTTTCAAGATGCAGGAAGGGTTAAAGCTTTCAGAAAGGCTCAACAGAGCAAAATTAAGAACTGACTGCATTCTTAACTATACATTTAAAACATTGAGATTTTTTTTTCAAATGCTAGAAATTGTGAGCCTGAGAAAATTCAGTACCAATTATCACAAAACCAAACAAATTTACCCTCCTTCTTCAGAACTTGACAGCTGAACTCTATTTTCTAACTGTACCTCATCACAAACAGAAATTGAAATTGAGCTCTTTGCAGTCATGTTCAAGGTCCTCAGGTTTCATTATTACTATTACTATTTTTACAGTGGATTCAATGGTCACTTGAAACGGACTGCCAAACCTAATCCTGTGTTAGTGAATTTAAATCCACTATCATAGTTACAAAGTAGATCTCAGAAAAATTATTCTGCTTAATGAGCATTACAGTTTTGGTACTAATACACTGTTCTTGCTCTGCTAAAAGGCTGAATCACACTTTATTACTATATAAATGCAACTTAAAATAATCAACAATTTAGCTGTTCATTTGCTGCAAAACATAATTTTTTGTAACTTATAGGTTGGTGAAAATTTAAGCAGAAATATAACCATGAAGATAATGATATTTCTCTGAATGGTGCAATTTCAGTCATGCACAGGCTTCCTCTATAAAAGGAAAGCTCAGTTTAGTCTAATACCTGTCTTTGACAAGCCAAATATATAATGAAAATTAGGAATTGAACTCATTAGTGATTTTGTTCTGCTCCAGCACCAGTTTTCATACTTTTGACCAGACTCCTGGAAACTTAAAAAATTTCCTGTCATATTATTTTTTTTTAAATTATCTTCAGGTTTTAAAACCTAAAACCCTAAGTAAAATATAATTAGAACAAAGACTCATGAGGAGAAGACATAGCATAGTATATTTGAGGAGGAGTGGTTTTTGTTTTACTTTAAAAGATAGTTATACCAAACATATATCAGGCACAATTAATAAGAGATTTGACTTATAGAAACAATGTTGGTGATAAAGAAAGACACAGCTGAATTGCATTGCTTCAAGAGGTAGTTAAACTCCATCACAAATGACCTTCATTTCATACCAACAGAGAACTGGCCTGCATTAGTTAAGAGAAAGACAGCATGCTCAGAGAAGGAGTAAAGAATTCAAGTGTAGATATTGACTATTTTCACTTGTAATTGACAATGATCACACAAGGAGGCTGTTTGTGTAGCTCTGCAAAAGCTGTGATGCCTTACAGTAGTTCAGCTTCCTGATTCAGCTGTCAGACACCCAGGCATGCAGGTACAGTGCAGTGGGAGACCAAGGGCATGAACAGCGCCCCAGGGCCATTTCAACTCCTGCTTTCAAACAAGAGTACTCACATAACCTGTGCTACTACAAAAATAAACATTTCAGTTTCTTTTATGAAAAGTAATCAGTTCCACTGCTTTCAACTGGGTCATCCAGACTGTCTCATTTTTAGTCAAGTACGTTGCAAAGAATTATTACTGCATCATTTTAAAGGATAACTTTAGGACTGTTCCCACAAATTAGGAAAATGTTCCTACCTGAATAGATAAACTGCTAAAATTTCCTCAAATTTTATATCTTTATTTTGTATGTCCAAAGGTTGGTTACTTCTCATGCATTTTAATCCGTTGACTGCTAAAACAGGAACTAGTAAGGTCAGTATAACTACCATGGAGAAAAAGTACAGCTCTTAAGGAAGAAAAGGTGTAATATTTCCTTTGTTAATGCAATTAGTATCCTTTACACTACTTTTTTAAAGAAAAGCATAAGAAAACTAAACAAAAACAAACCAAAAAAGAACAGCACATTATCACTGAATAAAAGCAGGAGTATTTTCACACACACAGCCATACTCCATGCCACAAGTGCCATTAAACAGCAGCACGGCTCTCAGTAACCCCCCCGTACGTGAGAACATTTAAACAGTGCTACTGTTAAGCAGCAATGTCAAAATACTTCCTTAGAAGCTGAAAACATATATAGTCAGATATTCTCTCAAATGCTTGTTACACTTTGTATCCTTTTTTAAAAACAAGTTTTCCAAACTGCCCAAGACACTAACATACTATAAGATACAGTAATGTTTTAGCTTACTGAAAAGAGCACATGATTTCCATTCATATTTCTTATTACATTTTTCATTTTTAGCTCAGCTAATGCATGGGTGTTTTTTTCAGATATTGTGAAAATATGAACAAAAACAAACCTATTTTTTTCATACCATTAGTTTCTGCAAATTTCTGTATATCAGCCAGAGTTTTCAGTTCTTTCCTTGGGCAAGCTGATACACACAAGGCAATAGACTTAATCTTCTGATGTACTAGATCAATGTTGCATGGATCCAAGAAGAATACATACCTATGGAAGAAAAAAAGCTAAATTATTTCTACTTTAATTAACAATTACACTGAACAAAATTTCAAACTATGGGATTCAGTCAAGACTGAGTAATTTGGTCTACCCCGAAACATACGAAATTTGATATTATTGCAACTGTGTGGATCAAAAGAATTTATGTACTTAACAAATGCACAACTAACATATTGATATTTATATACCTCTGGATCACACAAAAAGGATGTTTAACTCTACCTGATTCAAGTCCATTCAAATGGTGCTACTCATAAAAACAGCAGTAGTCCTACCATGCCTCTTCACAGATATGAGTCCAAACATTCATAAACCTTTACTCCAACCTTAAACTTGACTTAGAGAATTCAAATTTTTTTCCAAAAGGAGCCAATAAACCAAATAAAATCACTCTTATTCTGCAAAAATAAAAAGTCCATGGCTATATTAATAAACATACATAATACCAGTAATTAAGAGCAGCTTTTTAGTATAGATTGATTTTTCATGTCAGGACTGAATTGATTACTTTGGTATTTACTTAGAAATAAACTGTCTTCAGATATTTTAAATAGAATTATCTAGTGCTTAAGTGCAGTATTTTAAAGATATTCTACTTGCTAACTTTTCACAATGAATGCCATTTAAAAATCCAATGCATAAAGTACATATTATAGATTCTTAACTAACATCTCCTGGCTATGTTTGTTTTATGACAAACATTAACCCTATAGAATTTCCACTGATGGTATAATAGAGATGCTTTTCTTTTTGAAAGTTGAACAATTCTTAAATCCCTACAATTCTGGTGATGTACTATGCATTGAAATATTCTCTTCATATTATCTAACATCATATGAAAACACCCCAAATCTGCCATATAAAATGCAATTTCTATTTTTGTAGTCCTCATGATGGATATTCATTCTGTAACCAGTAAAAATCCCTTTTGCTCCTAGAAAGCATTTAGGTCCTCCCTGAACACCTTCAGTCTATATGCTGATTGCTGTCTACTGGTCTATTACCCAGTGTCAGCGTACAAGAATCAAAACTCATGCCATCTAAATCAACTGTAACATGGTAATAGATTACTTCCATTCTTAAAAATGCCTTTTTTGTCAACATCTCAGTGAAATCATCTACCCCTATTCTTTTTTTACTTATTACACACTACACATCTTGGGACTTCATAGACAGACCACTGAAGTCTGAGAAACAAGTGTAACCATGAAAAGTCTGTTACAGAAAAGTAACAGCATGCAAGCAATAAGCCAGTTTTCCCTTAATTTCAAAGAAAGTACCCTTGAGTTGATACCAGGACATAAAACAGCTGTTTTAACTGAAGTTCCTCCAGTTGTTACCCCATACAATAAGGGTACGTGGCAGGAGAGTGTCTACTTTGAGGGTATTTGGTCAAAGGAGCTACAAAGCAGAACCTACAGAGTCAAACTTGCCTGATATGGCAAGGGAGGCTAGGATGGGAACAAATCTGGTCAGTCTCACTAATTGGTAAAGATATGTGGATTATGAAAATGGTGATTTTTAAGTAAGACTACCTGGCTAAAAACTTCACCAAATTGAGAAAAGGAAAAGGAGGGAGACAGACAGAAAATTTGTCCACTTAATGTTAATAAAAACAATAATCAGAAAGAAACCCAGTCAATGACAATAACTGATGGGCTATCAAGAAACTGCAAACAGGAACTTTGCGATTGATAGGGACGCGAATTCTTAAGTGCAAAATGTAGGAAGGGTCAATGGGACCCTGCTAGCAGCTGAGGGAACATGCATGGGACAGAATAGCAGACAGGGGTGTAAAAGGGAACAGTTACATGCAAGTTGATGCTGGTCAGTACATTATCTAACCTCAGCACCTGATCACTGCAGTCTATCTTGCCCTATTACTAAAGCTTTTAACGCTCTCTCTGCATAATTCTAGTCTCTATCCCATGTGCATGGATGCTGCAACAGCTGCAGGGATTAAGTGACAGCTACTGGGGGGACTGACATGGGTGTGAGGGATTTGGTGCCAGCAGCTGGAATCAGACCCATGAAAATTCTGAGAGGGCTGGAGCATAAGAACATGTCCTAAGAGAGGAGGGCCTCATCCGGGAGAAGAGAAGGCTGTGGAGACACCTTTTGGCAGCTTTCCAGTACTTATAGAGGTCTTCCCTAAAAGACAAAATGACTTTTCACACAGGCAAATAGTGAAAGAACAAGGGGGAATGGCTTTAAGGTAAAACAAGGCAGAATTAGAATTATAGCATAACCAGATAGCATAACTTTTGTGGAAAAAGACCCTTCACATCACCTACTCTAATAGTAAATGCACTGCCAAGTTCACCACTAAACGATATCCCTAAGCACCAAATCTACACATCTTCTAGGAATACTTCCAGGAATGGTGACTTAACCACTTCCCCAGGCTTGATAACCTTTTTGGCAAAAAAATTTTGTCATAATGTCCAAACTGAACCTCCCCTTGCACAGTGTGAAACCATTTCCTCTCATCCTGTCACTTGTTACCTGGGAGGGGAGATTGATTCCTCCATCCTTTCAGGTAGCTGTCAAGCAATAAGGTGAAATTGCAAGCTAGTAATCTGAACATTAATAACACTTAGACAAAGCAAGCATCTTAAATATTACCTAAAAATTAACAACGAGAGTGTACAGCCCATGGGGCGTGTTATAGGAGCTATAATGACCATACTGCAACATGGAGTACCAAACCAAGCAAAACCTCCACAAAAAACAGCCTAAGAGGATATGAAGATGACCACATGGCAACCACTTGGTAACACAACAGCAAACCAATGAAAAGCAAAACCACTCCAGGCCCTAATAGGGCTCATATTAATAATTCCCCAGCTATTTCTTTGTTCAGGATCTCTTTTTTCAATGCTCAATAGATTGAGCTACCAGATATCACAATTGATATGCGCCATTTAAATGAAATAAGAGTCCAGCATCAAAAATTTCTTCATCAGTAGGGCATATTCTTAAATTTCAATATTGTCAAATTTCTCACTATCCTCAAATTCTCTGTGTACATGCTGCAAATCATCCTGAAAATATGGGTTTTCCCATTACTTAAAGTTCAAGCATTGCCTGGGGTCAAAGGCATGTGCTCAGGAAGAATGCCACCCTAACTATTCTCCATAGCATCATATGCACGTCCTAATACTTAAGTAGACAGCACAAACTGAATTCTGTCCAAATAACAACACACTGGTGATCAAAAACCAGACTGAGCTAGCGTTTCAGAGACTTGCATTTGGCTGCTGTGATTATCATTTATTTGCAAATAAAAGGTAATTTTTAACCCTTTATAACTACCAGAACTTGTAAAGCAAGGAGCTTACTTGAAGCAAATAGGTTTAATTAGAATTCACTGCCAGATCTAGAGTATTGTCTTATGTCTGACTATAATAAACAAACCATTAAAGTGTGTTCTGGTTACTTTATAATCATAAAAGGATGACTGATCCACTCTTTGTTCATGAGACCAGGCTGTAAAATTCTCCTTCCCAATACTTCATCTCACTGGTTTCAGCATATCTGATGTAGTACACAGAGCAAATCACATCCCTGTGAGAACTCTGCTTTTTACCCTTACCACCCAGATTTCTGTATCCACACAGACCACATCAATTTCACTTCCACATGACAGTGCCTATGGGTTGCTGTCATATACAAGGAAGAAAATTTTACTTTTACAGATGATTTAGCTTTTCAGCCCTTGGACTAGGAAATGAAAATGGAATTACCCTGCAAGCAAAATGAAATGAGAATAACTTCATGTTTCCAGAGCCCCATTGGTGGAGCTTTAAAGTCTTTTCTTTCTCAACACAAACTGAAATGTACAGGCAGGAAGAAGAGTTTATTTTTACCGTCTGTCTGCAAAGTGCTCCTATAAAAATAGCATTAAATACTCCAATGAACTCCACCTCAGACACTGTAGGAACTCCATCTGCTAGAGACAGATGCAAAGCCGATAGCTTTTTTAATTTGCTTGGCAACTTTTCAGAAGAAACTGTGAGGTGTGAGAGAAGGAAGAATCACTCGCTTATATAAGAACCAATCGTTTCCAAAACTGGATACCTTGGACTACACCAGGCACTTCATGTGAGCAGCTAAAGAATAATCAGCCTTAGAGGGTTTTCTCTTAACCAAATAGAGATGATTATAACTCATATGTGTGTATCTATTAATTTGCTTAGATCATGCCTCAAGCCACAACATCTTTGTTAGAAAAGCATAATTCTTTTGAACCTCATTAAGACGTCTTGACAAACAACAGGCTATGTCAATTATCTGTGTTTAAAACAGTATCTCTTTTTATCTGCTGTCTTTTGAGCTTGCATTTACAAGAGGAATTCATTTAGTAGTAGATGTTTCCCCACATGATGGTCTGATTTATGTCACATACAGAAGACTATCATAACATGAATTATTACATTTCAATAAGGTATCTGAATTTCTCTACCTTCACATGGACTCAGACACCATTTCCTTCTAAAGGTAAACTTAAAATTATGATTTTAAAATTTGCTTTTTTTCTCAGAACACTAGAATCACAATTTTGTACTGTATACACATGGGTTTAGAAAGTGCTAAAATGTTTCTGTAAAAAATAGGAAAATTCTGCTGCATAAACTTTAAGCTTTCAACCTTCTTGAAAGATCAGATTAGATTAAGAAATTATTTTTCTGACAAAAGATATCAGTAAAAAGTTCCAGACATTTTATTTATCTCAAATCTTTCTGGTAACCACCAATTATCTATCTACATTAAATCTTAAATGAGATACTTGGAAGGGTTTAGAATAATGACTCAAAATAAATAGATCTCAGGAATGCATGCTTCCAAAACAACTTATAAAAATCATCAATTTTCTGTTAGTGTGAAAGTGTGAAGCAAAAGGCTATCAGACTCAAAAATTAGTAATGTTTTAGCTCCTTGAAGTGAAAACACCACTTTTCTTTTGGTAAGTTAATATCTTACTGTACTAGGCTAAACAGTTTACTTCCTTAAGTCTCCCAAGTTGTCCAAAAGGACTCTGAGCTTGTCTGACTGACAAGACAGACCTCAGACATTCATGGGTATTCAACCTGTCAGTGCAGAATTCTTGCCATTGCCCCAGTACTATTACTGCAGTGTGATGTCTGCCTGCACAAGAGATAGGAAGTACCTGAACCTTGAGTATGAGTTTTAACAGGACACTGCTTAATCAAAGCTGTGTGCACCTCTAAAGTTTTGAGCATTTTCTCCACAAGTCACACACATTATGCCTACAGTTAAAACTTAAAGTATTATTCTAATGCGCCAGATATATCCCATCTCCCCTTACACCTAGTGGCAGAAACTGAGCATACAACATCAAAAGCAAACACTGATATCAAGGCCTGTTCTCAAATCTGAGAATACTTGTCACACCTAAAAAAATGAGACTTTTCATCAGCCTAGTACAATATTCTACATGAAATGGATACTGAGAAAAAGTATTTCTCAATGTCTTAGCTGTATTCATATTGCATATCTGCCAACATGTGGTCTAATGTTGCTAGTTGTTACAAAAGACTGCTGTCCTCTAAGTGAGAAAAGTGTCAAAGGACAAGTAGGAATGAGTTAACATATCCCTTTTCCCAGCTTATTTAAAACCATTTTCAAAGACAGAAAGGTTTTGCCTTTCCTGGTTTAGAGAATACAAAAATTGTATCACATACTTACTTCTTGTGTGTGAGGTCCAGACCACTGTTGACTATTCCCTCCACCTTGACATTTTTCTGTCCACAAATATTTCCATAACTATCATATCCCGAAAGCAGTCTTGCAGCTGCTCCAGTAGCTATTGAAAAGCCACAGATAAAACCCTGAAAAAATACAAAAACCCCACAGTTTAGCAATACTCTCTTTGAAAGTTGGGAGAAGTCAGTTTTATTAATTTATTTCCAAGTAGAGGCTGTCTAAAAATTCTTTCAGACTGGAAAGGAAAAGACAAGGACTATCAGAGAGAACTGTTGTGCAATAATAAAATTGAGTGCAAGCTAAAAGGGGATTCAGACAACTAATACTGGATATTTTATAAGCAGAGTTAAGCTTCCTGTATGTAGTTTATTTGAAAGTCATACTGTCAGCAAGTGGACATGAAGCAGAAGGGAGAAAACAGCAAGTGCGCAAGGGCAGGCAGTGAAGGAGAGCTACAAGCAGAGATGGATTGCTAAGCATTTTAGACAATTCCACACAATCCAAATTTTCTTGCTTTCATTTTTTTTCCTTCCTTTAAATTAAGTACTTTCAAATATGAGCTAGAATGAAGAGGCCTATCTACCACAAGTTTCTTTTAAGAAAATCATCTTAAAGCAAGTGACCAGGTCAAGGCCACTATGGTTTCAGATGCTGGTTTTAAATGCAGGAAAGAAATAGATGCAAAGCAAGATGGTTCAAAGCATCCAAGAAATGTGGAAAATAATCTAAGTAGGCAGTTCTTGCTGTGAACTTTCAGAGATATTTCACAAGGAAAACCAAGATTAAGGCAATGATCGTGCAAACAAGAGACTAGCCCAAAAGCTCCATTAGCAAGCCACTGACAGGGCGAAATGAACCATCAGCTCACTCCAGTACCACCAGGGAACTGATTTTACATGTGAGACAGGCTAAGATTTAAGAAGTGCAAGCAGAATAAATAGCAACAATAATAAAGAATAAAGAGCATAGAGCAACAGATGGCAGTGGCAGGATCAGATAAAATTATGATAACAGGTAATGACATTGGCATGGAACAGTGAAAACGTGGGTGGTTCACCCTGCAAGTGAAGTCTCCCAGAACAGTAACTATGTGACCCAGTCGGATGATTGCTCTGTATATTACATTGCTTAGACAGAAAAAGTTGGGACACTTGTGCACAGAAAACTAATTCATAACTAGGGGAACAGGTAAGTATAACTGAATAATCAGGGAACATAACAGAACTAGAAAAAGAAACAAATGCAAAAGAGAGCTAGTTGTTTCAGGAACCACTGTGCTTTTTGGAATTTTAAGATATTCACATTACAGCGGCAACATAATTGATATGATTTTAAATAATCATTATAGTTTTTATATTTGAAGCCCAACCATTGAAAACCACCCTGGGGAAAGCAGAAGAAAATTTTCAGTGGAATTATTACTAACACGAGAGACCAAGGGAGAGCAGAGAAGAAAGCTGAGAGCACATTAAGTCCCAAACCCCCCTAAGGACACCTGCTTGCAGCACAGCAGTACAAGACGGCAATGGACATTCTCTGTTTAAGAAGAGTAACAAACATAGGTCCATGAAACGAAACAAGATGGAAAGAAGTGTACTTCTACAGTAATGTGCAGGTTTTGGAGGTTTGGTCTTTTAATAAAAAGCATAGAGTGTTGTGAAGCTGACTTGAAAAAGGTGATGGTTTCATCACAGAGCATAGAACTGTTAAAACTTTTAAAGAAAGATCTTATTACTGATTACTAATCTTATTACTAATTACTAATACTCATTACTAATATTGTTTTTAACAATAGCCTCTTCTAGTAAGTATACAATAAAAATAAATAAATTAACAAATAAACAAAAACTCAGTTAACTCTTTGATAGTCAGAAGTTTTGTTTCTCACAAAAAACTTCACTGTGATTCACCAAATTGCTTACCAGACACCCAGCTATCATTTCTGGGACATGTACAAGCAACATGAGTCAAGTGATAATTCACCTTGCTGAAAAATCACTTACCACTGAGACTGCAATTTTAGGGGAAGAGAAGCTGGAGCAAGTATTGGCATCAACAATAAATTACGGATCCCTATCAAAGGCCTTTGATATGTACATACTACCCATTTCTGTTCTACAGCTAATGGTTCTCGGGCAAATATATCCTGATCTTTGCCAGTGACTAAGTTACTGACAGAATTTAAAATTCCTTTCTTATGAATGCAAACTCCTTAACTATATAACATTTACAAAATCCTCTTGAGTTTTACTCACCATTCCTATGCAGAAGAGGATGAATAAGAGCAGCCATGGTACATCTGTGCAGCTGTGGTCTTCCAGAGGCTTCCACTCTCGCTTGGAACTCTTGTGTGAGAAGAGAGATGAGGTTAACAACACTTTGTCTGCTCATAATAGAAAAAGGCAGAAAATTATTCTACAGACAATTTACCTACAGCAGGAGTATCTTTAAATGCCAAGATAGTTGAAGAACCTTAGTTGAAAGACTTAAAGAGTAAGGCTCATGTAAGATTCCAAAATAAGTGCCTCCATAGGAGCTAGATCACCAAATAGTTATTTACCCAGAAAATATTTAATTTACCCAGAAATTTAGAAATATTTATCCACAAAACAGATTTTCTTGTCTTTTGATTAACAGAAAACAAAAATCAATGGCATGAAACTGACAATATCTTCTATGTAGTCTTCCACAGCTACCTTTCAGTAATGTGATTTGCAGGAAGGATTAAACTTTTCAAAAACCCATAAGTTTTCAAATACTATTGGCAGGCTGAACAAGAACTATGCATGTAGAAAAGAGGCAATAAATTGCTATTTAAGGAACAATTTTCTACCTGCTATAAGGCAGCTGAGCTTTACACTTCAGTGAAAAAGTCCTTCATCTGTATTGCTATGGTGTCAGAAATGAAAGTTGCATAATTAAAGGTTGGAATACTCAGCGATGGAGGTAGTTGTAAGCAATTCAGATAGTTTGCTGCTCATGAGGTAAAAATTCTCAAGTATGTATACATTGCTAAGATAATTAGAGTCTTATAAACAGTCATTTAGACAAAAAGCTTTCAGGAAAAGAATAAGCACTTGCTGTAGTACAAAACTAACCAGCAAATCAGAATTTGTTATAACAAAAATACTGATTACAGCTACTTTTAAAAATACACAGTTACACAGACAAGCTTTTTCAACAGGCTCCCAAACACTGCATTTTTAGATATATTGACTGAAATCCGAAAACTGCAGACACCGTTTTAATCCTTAAGGAAGAAAATGGTATTGATAAAAAAAAGACTACATACACAACAGCCCTCTGCAGAGACAGAGCAAAGGGCATAAACTGTTCAAATTATGAATTTATTTTTTTTCTCTTAAGACTCTGAAGTGTGGAGGCCTGTGAGACTGCTGGGGAGCGCGCAACTGCAATTCCCTGGAGAGATGCACCTGAGGCTCTAGGCATGCCTCACAGCTCAGGGTAAAGTTGGACTACTCAGGGCGACAAAAGAAGTTTCCCCATGGTGCTCTGCAGCACTATGCTAATTTGTCCCAGTTCTGCCCTCCCCATTAGCCCATTGGCTTACCCTACCCCTTTTACCCTTCTGTGTTCATATTCTAGTTAGCTCTCCCTTCCCTGACTTCCCATTGGTTTATGTCTCCCCCTATCCACCCTGGCATTCTCTATTGGTCCCTTCCCTGTGTACCACTTCTGAGCCCTCAGTTCGCTGGATCCCTGATACTCTCCTCTGCCTCATCTTTCCCCGTGTTTATATCCTATACCCTCCTTTGCTCCCTGTCTTTGGCCCCTGGACGCCTTCAGTGTGGCCTGAAATAAAGCACGTTGGAACTCCTCCATGCCTGGACCCTCCTGTGTCTCCACTGTTGAGTTGCTTCATCTGTATGTCCATGTGCGCTAGTGTTCCTGCGGCTCCTACCCGGCACAAGATGCTCTCAGGGAAGGTTGCGTCCGCCACCACCACGGACCACAACACTGAATAATCTTCAGTATTTTGCTGACAAGGTAGCAATTGTCAGTACTGAATTAAAAGAGAATGGCTGGATGAATTGTCAACAACTTTTATCTCCAGTGTGTATTTTGCATATTTTTAATTTTTAAAAAAAGCAATAGCATGTAACTTACATGACATTAGCTGATATTAGCAAGGTGATTTTTTGCTATTCATGACTTTGGCTTTTTTTTAAATCCACAAGCACAAGGCAACCATTTTCATATACTACCATTAGAAAGCTAAAAATTCGGTAAACAAATTAAATCCTGCATGCATCACACTTCAAAAAATACAGTTTTCTAAGTAATCCAACTTTACATTAGGGAATTCCAAGCTAATTTTGCAATCTTTTAAGGAAGTTCCACTCACAGATGTAACAAATACAGTTTTACAGATGCGATAAATACCATTGTAATTCAAACTGCAAAGTCACTGTAGGATCTGAACAGTGAAACTTCTTTAGATTTTGCACAATAACCAGTAGCGAGAGGTGCTAAACAGTCACATTATGCACTCTACAGCCCGCATTCAACAAAACTGAATCTTCTTATCCTGGAGGTTCTCACTTATAGCTAACACACTCTTTGAACCTAACATTTACAACAAGATTTTGACATTTATGTTGTTATAATTAGCATAATCATCATTGCATAAAATATGTAAGGCTTCGTACTTCCTATTCCTAATATCACTCCAAGAACTCTAGATTCTTTAGAAATTTACTGTTATTTACAAACAGCAGGGATAAATTTCAGCTACAGCTGCTGTCTTAAGAGCAAACTGCCCTTGGCAAAGGAGGGAGCAGCAAAATGCACTGCAGAGTGTGCTTTGATTGTTTTATTGGGGTTTTTTTTTATCCTCTCTCTACCATCTGCATACAAAATCTTTTAATAGGATTTTTAAAAGCCTCTAGAATAGCTCTGGCAAGGATTTCAGTTGTCTGACTAGTCACAGTTACCATAAGTAATCCATTTTACTTACTAAGTGGACTGCAATTTATATGTCATAAAGAAACTCGAAATGCCATAACATAGAACATAGTCAGACAGCTACACAGATAAATTAATTCTCTGCCTATGGTTCTTACTCTGCTGGAAAAAAAAACCCACCCAACTTCGAAAAACTCATTAACAAAACAAAACAAACCCCCTCCCCCCCCCCAAAAAAACCCCCCAAAAAAACCCAAACGATTTAAAAAACCCCAAGGAGATAACAAAAACAACAACAAAAAAAAAGGTACTTTAAGCAAAAAGTATCCAGCAGGAAACTCAACAGGTGCTAGATACTTACTAACTTAAAATTTAACTGCCTACAGTGGTAACAAGGTATGAAATTATACATGTTTAAAACAACATCTCTCTTCTGTAGCCTGTCCAATCTTTCTTGTCCTCAGATCTCACTAAAACCCAAGCTAGCTACCATTATCTGTCTATTATTTTCCTCCCAGTTGCTTCCTTGTATTCTAGATTCCCAATGAGTCCTGTTCCATAGCTTCACAGTCCTTTATCCTTGTCTTTGATGTTAGTGTCTGTGTCTCCCCAGTGATTGCTCCCTGTCTACCCTACCCCCTTAGGCATTTACTCAGACTGATTTTCATGCTTTGGCGACATAAATTGTTAATCTATGGTCAATGTAAGACCTAACAAATGTTGTTTGTTCTGCAATCTGTAAACTATGCTTTGTATCCATTGTGACTGAAACGTCATAACATTTCAGTAGACATGCTTTGCCTGACGTCCTAAATCAGCACCTCTACTCATTTTAGCTTTTCTTCCCCATAGATTAGGAGCCTGCAATGTTTGCTTATGCAAGAAAGCTAGACAAAAAAAAATTTGAAAATTATTTTATTGATTTAAAGTTTTCCCTTAAAACAGAGCTTTCATAATTTACACTATGCTCTCTAAGGAGACATTAACTACTGGCTTTTCCTAGCTGAATTCAGAGCTACACATTCTCAGGACTAAAAGTACTTGCATGCAAATACAAAATAAAAAGAGGTTATTTTCTTGGTATTCATTGCATCCAATAACTCCAAAACAAAAATAGAAACCACATTTCTTTCTTGCTGCCACTTACAAAATATACCTTTCCAGCACCACAGAGTAGGTTTCCTCTACATATTGCAATATACTTCAGTACAGGAATTTCCAGAACCAGCATAGCCAAAACCACTTTCACTGTTAAATGTGGTAGCAGTACTAGACGCTGCCATACAAGCACTCATATGCCATAACCAGAGAGAAACCCATATAAAAGCATAAAAATATTAAAAAACACAGCATTTTAACAAGAGAATACAGATGCAGGGAGCTACAGAGAATTTATTTTAAACACAACATGTCTCATGCAATGTAAAATTTGGGAGTGATGAGACTAAAGCAAGAAGCCTATTAGAGAACATCTGTGGCACTACACATACAGAAAATCAAGCTGTGGGTAAATAGCAAAAACGTGAATAAGATAAGGATAAAGATGGAATCCGCTATCAACTGATGATGTTGCAACATATGATGGTACAAGAAGCAGAAAGAAAAAGTCTTGTGGTGGTCAGATGACACATTTCAAGAAAAAGAAAATTCAGGGGCTAGTGAGGCAGGAGGGCTGAATCAAGGACAACCCAGTGAAGAACTGGCATGAGTTACAACCACTGGATGAAAAGGAGTTGCAGGTCAGAGCCTAGAGATTAGATTCTAGGCTCCACTTTAGCTAGTGAGTATAAGCAGCTAGAGAGTATAGGGCTATTCCAATTTGTATATGAACATGATAATTTGTTACAAAACCCTATCCCCAGGAACCATATTAATCTAACTACATCTCCTTTAAATTCTCTGTTGTTTCATCACCTTGATATAACATCCTGACTCAGAATACATACAACTGTAATTCAATACAGAAGAGTAAACAGACATAACTGCTCTTTGTTTATTTAAATTAGAATTCAGAAATTATTGTTTAGCTAACTATCTTCATAGAAGACAAACAGCCACAGTGTGCACACAGCATTAATAAATGGTTTTAGAGGTAAAAAAGGATTCTCATCCCGATTGGCATCTTTTGTGGAAACTCCCAAAGTCCTGCAACATCCACCTTTCCTAGAATGGTTCTGATAAAGTACCAGTAATTCAGCTGATCATGTAAATAGCATTTGGTTTATTCCACTAGCATTGTGAGTATAGAATACATAAATTTTACACCTATGATGCAAGTTAAACCCTTCAAAATTGGACGGTCCATTTGCAATACTGGTGCAGGCAACCAAATTACATGTAAGGGCATGGCTCCCTGGGAAATAGGCAAGCCAGGTTAAAAAGGTGATGACCAAGAAGTCATCCAGTTCAGAAGCTGTTCTGCAAGCTGAGTTTAACCCTGCACCTTCAAACGCTATTGAAACATACCCACACAGAACAAAAAGAGAGTTCTCGAAACATTTATCAGTGTTTCCTAATGGCCATTTAAGGAGATGGTATTTTACCCATTTTACATCTTTACAAGCTAAAGAACAGTACTAATCACATGTTGACCTTTACTGTGAAGCATTCCACCTACAAATAAGCCATAATTTACTAGTTTACCAAACTGTTTCCAATGCAAGAGGTCTAACAGATATGGCATTTTTCTGTCCAAGACATGGTAGACTTTTCTACACTATGCAGCTGTTTAAAAGAAGACCTAGCAGCAGCTGCATATTATCCTAATGAAACTTCTTCCACCTCCAAACAGACTTCGATGCTACAGCCTAAAGAGAAAGAGACCACGAGTCCTGACCCCAAGCAGACACTCAATTCCACACAAAGTACACTTCTGAGAACAAAAATAAAACTCAAGTAAACTAGTTTTCTCTATAAAACTTTCATGTGGTGAATCTATTGTTTAAGTGTGCAGCACAAAGTCTTGAAGAATGAAGCACATTTTCAGTTCATGACATTACCATGTTATATGTTTATAGAAAACCCTTAGCTTACTCCACCAGGAAGTCCAAGAACACTGTACACAAATGACTTAGTTAAAATGTTCACCATTCCCTACAGACTTCCTGTGCATGACCTATAAGGTGTTCAGTCAAATCACTAAACAGCAGCTTACAGAACTCTATCATGAGTTCAGACAATCTCTCAGGTTCAAAATAAAACTTGTTCATTGTAAAGCATATTATTGGTACACTCCATTAGTACTAGAACAAGAACACCCACCAGCAAGTGCAAACTTTTACTCTAGTAAACTATATCAGCTCCCTGGATGAACGAACTACATTGTATCAATAGAATACCTCCATGAATACTAAAATAATTAATAATTAATAGGCCAAACTAATTGGCCTAGATCTACTTCTAGAGAAGAGGACTATTGCTCCAACCTCAACCATTGCTAATGGTTGCATTCTCATGGGAGGCAGAAGCTTGAGTTGCTAGAGACAGAAAACCAAAGCAATGTCTCCTACTTAAAGGGACAAAAGAGCTTGTCACTGTAACACTACTGCAGCATGTCCCAGTCATCTCTAGAAAGAAGCCAAAACACCTTGGGGTCGTTCCAAAATGGACTCCATAATAGGACATTCAACTCACAGGGAAATCCAGCATTCCATTTTTGTGGAATTTCTCCTTCAATCTCATTACAAAACAGTCTATTTTTCAATTTACTGCAAAGCAGATGCTAATCACACTTTGGACCTAGAGCCATATTTCATCTTATTGTGTTTTTACTGTGTCTTACTGTATTTTACACATAGGCACCCACATCCTTATTTTCCTAACGACTTCACAATTGGAGAACCACCTGTTCTCCAATGCTCTGTTCACTGAAAAGATGGACCTATCTCTTATGAAACTCAGAAATAATGTTAGGAGAAGTTTTCTGATGGTGTAATACTGCTTTATGCACCAAAAGGTAATGAATTTATGCTTTGCCTCTCTTCAGATATCAAGAATACCATGAATTCAATATGTCCACATCTTCTATTTTGCTAATAGCATCAATAGTATTCATAAGTTTTTAACATAAGGTAAACAAAATTGAGATCACATAAGGTATCACAGTTTTACTAATGGTGTAATACAAGGCTGTTTACCCTGAAAACTCATACATGGGGACTTCACTCTTGAATTTAGCATATGTTGTGTTGTAGATCATCTTCCATTCATCTTTAGTCAACTCATACTAAACATTGCTTCAACACTCCTTGATTACATGCCTCCACCTCAATCAACAACTTAAATATTTATCTTGAAACATAACACAGCTGATTAAATAAAGCTGACATGATCAGCCCACCTGTTGCAGTTTTGAAGTTTAGAGATCAGGCCATCTGCAGACAAAAGCCCTGTTTTTTAGCCTCAAAAGTGTTTAGTTTTCTTTTCTTCATTATACATTAAGTATTTATTTCAAAAAAACAATAAATAAGGATATTTTGCAAATATCACAGTAATATTTTTCAGGGCCTTAAAATATACATTTCAATGCAATTTCGGTACTTTCATGGTTCTTAATCATTAATAAAAGATCAGTCATGCAAACAATAGCAATAATAAAAACCTAAAGCAACAAAACCAAAACAAACCACAACCCCCCACAAAAAACCTAGAACCCCTCCCAGAATCACAAAACCAAACAATCAAAACACTTCTTCACTTCTGAAGACATTTTGCACATACCAAGTTACTGCACTACGTTTGAATTTTCTACTTGATTATCAACCTGTTTCACAGAATTTCAAATTTTATTACTTCCACAGACTGTGAACCCCAAATTACAAAATATTTCCTAACTTATGACTAGTAAAACATACAATTAAAAACACACTTTACATTCAAATGTTAGCTTTATTGCAGGACATTGAAATGCACCCAAAAAACCCACCAGGAATCCCAGGGCAGAATTCTCCAGTTACTGGTCTCCACATGAAATGTGGAGGACGTTCCATAGAAAATGCTGCCCCTGTTCTTTGCACTGTCTTCATGTAAACCACAGCTCATTAGGAGCTCATGGCCTGTACACCACTGCTGTGAGAACTAACAGTGTTGCCACTTAAAGGGATATTCATAGCAGTTTGATACACATTCCTTCAAAATGCATCCTATATTCAAATGTGTTTGCCAAGTGAAAATCAAAGCTACTTAAATACAAAGTCCTGACTTACAGGTTCAAAATTCTGGCATAACAAGAAAGAAAAACACTCACAATTATATAATAAGAGGGCAGCGCTTGAGGACACTGAAAGTATATTAGATTAACAGGAACTAATACTAAGAAAGCTCTATCTGATTTATGTAAGAAAAAGTGGGAGGAGAATGGAAAAGGAAAGAATATGTCAAGCCCTTAGCTTATTGCATAAGCATACTTCCTTATAACTAGGCAATAATTTTGCAGTTTTTCACTGCAAACTATCGGAAGTCTGACAAAGCATTTGCAGGACATGGTTACCATGACCTTCAAAAAAGTACTTAAATGGGTTTCCTGTTTTGTTTCTGTAGATCTGCATACAACATTCAGAGGTCTCTTCCTCAGTCAAATAATATATCTGGAGAGCAGCAAGAGTGATTTCAATTTAAAACAAAACCAAACCAAAACAGGCCGGTGCTCATTTCTGCTATAGACAGCTGCTTTAACTACATTAATTAAGAGCAGGCACAACATATACGATCAGGTACAAGTCACCATGTTCTGCTCATCATGCTCTCAACCACAGTCTAGCAATACTAGTGATAAAAATATCAGATGCTAGAAAATAGCATGTAAAAATGCAGTATGGAATCTGCTTTTCAATATACCAGCAATCATCTTCTATTCTTATAATGCATTGCATACTGGGTGTTGAAATATTAAAGAAGAGTTAAACTTAATTTTTGGACTGTAAAGCTGAACTTCAAAATGAAGTTGACACTTCTCTCTTCTTAAATATACATACAGATGCTCTTGAGGCTGTTGTCATACAATTACACACTTCTATTCCACATTAGAAAATTGCTTAGCTAGAAGATTTAAAAGAACAAAACAAACAAAAAAGACAACCAAAACAAACAAAAAACCAACAAACAAACAAACAAACAAACCTGAAAAAACCCAACCACACAAAAAAACACAGGGAAAAAAAAGAAGGGATCTAGCAAAAGCAGGCCAATGAAGGCAATAATATTTCTTTACTGTGTCGGTCTGGGAAACGTCAAAATGGTAGAATGACCTAAAAGAACCTTATTAGATATTCACCAATACAAACTCTTTCTCAAAGAATTATAACCAAGCTTTCAGTAGAGTTTCATAAAACAAAGGTAAAAATTAGTAATCAGTTTAGTCGACTGGTAGAAGTAGCCTGACAACACTGCATAACCATTTTTTTAGAAGGCAAGCATAAAATTTACACAATTTTCCAAAGGCTGCTTCAGAGGGGGAAAGACACAAAGTATCAAAGACAGTTTCTGTAAAATTGTTATGCAAATTCTACTTTTCACAAAATAAATCTCTGAGCTAAGTTCATATGAACAAAAATTATAATCAGCCCAAATACAGAAAAGGCATGCAGTTACTTGCCTTCAGAGTAAGCTTGCCTTCAGAGTAAGCAGCATTAAGACAGTTGACAAACTCACTACTTAAACACTTCATTTCTTCATAATGACAAATAAAGCCATCAGTTGGGTGATACTTAACATACCCTCACAATTATTAACCTAAAATTCTGATGGCTGACAGCAGTCTCAATGCCAAATAGATTACAATAACAAGTTTTGGATTTAGCATTCACTATTAACAATGCAAGATAATCAGTCTTATCCAAAACTGTTCTCACTTCATAAAAAAAAAATGCAAAAATTTTATAGATTTTGTAATTTTTGCTGTCCCATGCTTGCTCCCAGTACAAACTATCACTTCCTGAGGCTCTTAAAACATTGATGTTTGAATTACCTGACAAAGGAAATAACTCACTACCTACAAATTTTAAGAAGTGATACAACTGAAAGGTAATCTGAACCTCAGATCAGCTAGTCCTCAGTATAAAAAACTCAATGGATTTTATAGAGTACTCACAAGTATATATGTAGTTCAAATATTTCTGTGTTAAGATCAAAAGGAATTATTTGCACAGGTTGTGCAGTTGCTTGTGACAACAAGCAGTTATGAAAGGACATCTCATGCTTCACAGGAAAGTAACAGAGCTTACAGATCAAAAATAGAGAAGCAATTCCATGAGATGCTTTATCATTAGCATGTTCTTGGATCCTGCTTGTACACTTCATCCTTCTTACCATATCTGCTTACCAGAGGCTAGAACAGAAGCCTCATCTACTGTCAATATATTGAGAGGGAAATCAGGCAGTCTCCTGGAAGGAGAATTCACAATTCCTTCTGTTTCCCTTCATCAATGCCACTATTTGTCTGGTCTTCTTCCATGTACCCATGCCCAGAACGAAACAGGCATTTTTTCATGCCCCTTAAACTCATTTGACTGTGAGAACCTCTGACAACTTAAGATATACAGCTGATGTACAATTAGTAATCTGTATTGCCCATAATGGTTGGAAGAGATATTCCATCAGAACTACTCACTTTTGCAAAAAATTAGGAACTCCAGATTTATTAAATGTTGTTTTGATAGTAAATGCTCAAGGGAAAGTTAAGGGATGATCTGTCTTCATCTCCTCTTATAATGGGAAGTTCTTACCATCTTTCAAAAACCAAGGTCACCACTAAAACCACGAAGAATAACATGTGTTTTGTTTTTCCCAGTCATGCCTTCAGTTTCCAGCAATATTTCAAGCTTCTCTCACACATACAGTAGATTAAGTCACTAATGTAAAAAGGTGTAAGTTTATTTTAAACACATGGAGTATTGTATAACTGCAACACAAACACTAAGACTTCAATAAATTGCCTTGTTTCCTATAACACGTTGCCAAAGCAAACACCTTTTAACTACTATCAGCTACTACCATGGTAGAAGAGCAGGAAGGGAGAAGAGATTTTGTTACAACTGCTCCATGAGAAGGCAGTTTAAGGTCTGTCTCTCCCTACACCTCATTCCCTTTCACTATCTATGAATTTCTGTCCCCTCAGATATAACAATGCAAACTTTACAGAAGTGTGCTACAAATCAGATCAGTGGAGCGATTTGAGTTATACTATGAAATAAGTTTTCTTGCTTAAAAAGAAACAAACAAAAAACCTGTATGGATTAGTTCAAACAAACAGATTTGCAGCACAGCCTAACAGTTGTGGCAACATAGGAGTGATGAACTTCAACAACTGCTTCCTTAAAATCCAGTTTTAAAATGGATTGATGCTGCGACATAGAAGAAAATATCATTGGAAAAGGAGAAGAATGAAAAGCCAGGGAAGAGAATACCAGCACTCAACTCCATTTTTCTTCCTCAGTAAAACTAAAGATTTGAAAGAAATGCAGTTATTTTAACAACTCAGAACTTCTGCACTATTTGCTAAAAAGATCCCTACATTTAGATAGGGAAGATCATTTCCCAAACAGCACAAACATACAAAAAAAAAAAAAGCCCCACAAACTCAAACTAGAGTTACCTCCATCAAAAGCAAGAAGAAGCTTAAGCTTTGTTGCACAGCAGATCCATGACAAAAAAAGATGCATCCAGACAGAAGCAACTTTCTTTTGAAAACGCCCATCTCAAGATAAAGATAGGGCCAAGAGAGGACAGTGGGCTTAAAACAACATGAAGTTACTGACAAGTAACAGCAATACCAGACAGAAGATAGAAATCCCCCACATCAATATTTGTCCCTTCCTTTACAGGTTTTCATCTCATATAGGATAGCACACTTTGGCTAAACAATAACTCAAACAAATCTTAGGAAGATCTGTTTATGATAACTAACAATAGATAAACAAGACTGCTTTAAGACAACTGCTAAGATGCAGCCGACATTGCACAAGCTTTTCTCTACAAACTAAGGTTCAAGATGGTGATAGTAAAGAGACAGCAAGCACAAAAACATGACATGACAGCTTAGTGATCCTAAATAAGTACAGGATTGCACAAGCCGCCTAAAGAAAAAAAGATGACAACACCCTGGCAACACCAAGGAGAAACAACAGGTAACACTGAAAAGGAACAAGAAGTAAACAAGAATTCTAGTTGGGATGATAAAGAAATAGCGGAGATCATAGAAGATGCTACACCAGGGAAAGTGAAAAAACTTTGTGCAACCATGGAATACCAAAATGGAAATAAGAAAGAAACTGGAAATGAAGTACCCCCTTTCTAATTGCCTCAGCAGGCAAAACAGCAGTGGAGCAACAGAAAGAATTCGTTCATCTGGAAGAAAGTCTGGTATAATTGCATTAAGCTGAATTTAACATGACTCTTAACAGATAAAGCTGATAAATTTGTTAAAATAAGAAGTTAACAAAAGTGGGGAAACACTGGAAGAACAACCACAGACAGAAGTAGTGCCAAATAAACAATAACAAGGGAGTAGAAGGCAGTGAATAATTGCAAACAGTACTATCCCTATATGGACCACCCACTTAAGAGTAGGAGTCAATGACACTTGTGGGTTCCTTCCAATTCAGAAAGTTCTGTGGCACTACAGACATCCCAGGGAGAATAAGACATCATGTGGCAGAGGATTACGTATGCTATTGAAAGCAACAGAGACCAAGAAGGGTAAGAAAGACATGGAATCCTTGCACCTTGGGCACAAGAAGCCTGTAGAGATATTAACTGAAGACAATTTCAGCATAACAAAGAATCTGGACTGGAATTAATTTAATATGAAAAGGAAAGAATGTGTGACAACAAACATGCATTTCTCTGTTTGGGAATCTGGAAAGAAGGGAAACAGATTAGAGTGCTGTTATTTTTAAGGATAAAGAATAGCAACTCAGAATAAAATGAGGAAGGGAATAAGATGGCAGCAGGATGTAAAAACCTGAAATTTCAAATGAAAACAGAAAAACTGAATAAATGGGGCTTTGGGTAGTTAAAAAGGCAGAAAAAGCAGAAAACAAACATGAGAATACATCTCTGTAAGTAGGAATCAATAGTACTGAATAAAGGTAAACATGTCAATTCTAATCAGTTTTTCTCTGGAAACCTTTAGATTATGCTGGGGAAGGGGCATAGAAAAAGGCCTAAGATAGAGGCCTTTAGACAGCCTGCAAAGCAAAGGAACTGAGGAACATATCTAGGGGGGAAAAATGGATAACTGAGTATGAAATAAAAGCTATGAATAAAACTAAAAAGAAATCTATTCAGTTCAACAATCAGTCACAGGTAGATGCATTATCAGAAATGAGAGGAGAAGGTGGTAGTCATGAGAAAGGGACTTGGATGCAGTAATCAGATAAGATGGTTGGCAGAATCAAAACAGAAGTAATAATTTGTGTCAGAAACAGAAACGGGGATTAGCAGATGAAGATCAAATAGGATAGAGTGCTGAAAAATAAACTTAATGAGAAATCTACTTGAAAACAAAGTCATAAGGAATGAGGGCATTCACAATAAGAGGAGAGATTATGCCAAAGACCAGTATGAAACTACAAAGGGAGAAGAAAAAAGTAGACGAGGAAATGTGAAGGAATGTCTGATGGACTCCTGCCCAGGAAAAATGTAAGAAGAGGAACTGCAAAGACCATGGTAGATGAGGAACACAACTTTTTTTTCATTATAAAAGGGATGATAGGACAGACATTGGGACCTAATGTAGTGTTGTAGGGTATACAGCAAGGTTTCTGTAATCCATGTACAATATCATATTTATATGCCAATAAAATACTTAGCAACTAGCTTTTGATTTGGATTTCCTTTGCTTACAGCCAGAAAATTAAATAAACTGCCATTCTTTATACCTCAGTCATATGTATATGGGGTACAAAGCTCAATTGTTGCGTTGTATCTTGCCATAAATAAGGAAGGCAAATGAAAAGTTTAGTAGAATACTATTAACATCACACAACCTGGCAGCAGAACACAAATTTCACTAAAACATAAAATCAGTCAGCTGAAACCCATGAACAGGCTAAATATACAGACTCCTCTTCTAACATTACCCACAAATAAGCCTGCATTTTTCTTTAAGAAAAGAACTGCGATTCAAATTCATACAGAAGAGCTAGAAAGGGCCTAGAAAGCACTTAAAATAAGCAATTTGGATAGGAATAACAGAAAATAAGGTTGGCAAATACTTGAAAACATTACTTCAAAACATCAACTTCACTCTCAGTGCTCCGAGTCTGTATCAGCTTTCCTTATGCCACTCCTGACAGATGTTTATCTAACATGTTGGGGTTTTTTTTTAGCAAACCTCAAACAACACAGACTTCACAAA
The DNA here is from genome assembly GCF_014805655.1 of Passer montanus. Taxonomy (NCBI): domain Eukaryota; kingdom Metazoa; phylum Chordata; class Aves; order Passeriformes; family Passeridae; genus Passer; species Passer montanus. The sequence continues at coordinate 3,105,575 of NW_024370152.1, read as the reverse complement.
ATCCTCTGGCAGTCTACTGCAGTGACTGAACAATTTCAAAATCTGCCCCTAACATCTAGCATATATCTCACTCTCTTACTTCAAACCATTTTTTCATGCACCATAAAGCTGATTGCCTTTCTCTTTGCAGCATATTTGCTACACAGAAAGGAGGTTTCCTATTGCAACTGGACAGCTCTCCGCAGTGTTCTGCATTGGAAGGACAGAGCTCTTATATAAAAATAAAAGTCCGCCTGAACGGATGAGCTACAAAAACTCATCTCTGTGATGAGTCATCTGGGACAGCAGAAACGGACTTTCCCACATAAGCAATCTGCTGGAAGCTGGATTCAGCCACTGCAAGTGATACAGCCAAAGGAAACTAACATTTACAAGCGAGCAAAGCACAGCCGAGGCATCAGTCGTGATCGTTTGTACTACAGCCTTCAGAAAAAAGCCACGCAGAAAAAAAACCAGCATAGCTTTGGCTGTGTTGTTCAAAGGCAAAGTTAAAATGGGAATCAGAGCCGCAAACTGGAGCACTGGGTGGAGCTCCCGATTGTGCCTTGCCTGGCAGCACCACTCTGGGGGAAAAAAAGGAGTCAGTACGGGCAAAAGAGAGCGAAGGGGGAGGGGGAAGAAAGAAAAACCGGCCTCGGAAACAAGAGATGTGCACGGGACCAATCACACACAGGGAAATGGATGTAGGGAGGCACCTTGGCCATAGAGTGAGGAAGGAGGCTGGGATTAGGACTGTGTCCCTCTCCAGAGGCAGTGGACTTGAGGGATGCCCTGGGCCTGATGACTTTTCTCCCACGGAATAGCTTCTCTCTGTCGGGTGGGGTAGTAGGGACCTCAAAGAACATGCTGCAGGGAAGGGCAGGGCAGGGCATGCAGAGCTATCTAGGGAGATGTACTGAGGTATGGCTGGGGGAGCTGGGGTGGGGATCACAGGACAGTGGTGCAAGGCACTGTGAGGATGGCAGGTGAGAACTGGGAGGTCTGCAGCTGCAGACATGGCAGGGAAGTGGAGCAGGGTACGCCACAGATTGCAACGCCAAAGAAGGGCTGGGGAAGAAGGGGCAAGGTGAAAATGATCCACAGGAGAAGCACCACATAGCACAGTACACAGAGGATGGAAGTGCGTAGCATGGTAAGGAGCTATGGTAAGGCTATGGTGGGGGGTGAACGTGGGGTGCACAGCCATGAGAGGGAAAAGCTACAGAGGGAGCAAAAAGGTGCACAGTTCATGTGCATGAAGGGCGAGTGGATGTAAGGGGGTGTACCCAGCCACGAAACAGCGAGGCTACGGCAGGGGAAAGCAAGGCGGTCGCAGTCACGGGAGAGCAGAGCTGTTGGTCGAAGAGCGTCAAGTGGGGAGGGAAAGCAATGGGTGCCCAGCCATGACAGAGTGTGGTTACAGACTGGGACGCAGGAGAGTGCGCAGCCACGGGAGAACGGCGCTACAGGTGTAGCGAGGGGGATGCACTGCCACAGGAAAGCGGGGCTCCGTGGTGGGAGGCGGCAAAGCGGCGCTTAGCATGAGGCAAGCCGTGCTGAGAGGGGCACAAGGGGCGGCACGGCCGACAGAGAGCGGGGCTGCGGAGGGGACGAGCGGCTGCGCAGCCACAGGACGGCGACATGGGCAGACCCGGGGCCGGGGGGGCACAGCCGGGGCGGGGAGCGGGGCCGGGCCAGGCGCGGCAGGGCCCTGAGCGCCGGGCGGCGCGGTGGGAAAAGGGAGCCACTCACCTGCGCGGCGGAGCTGCAGCAGCCCATGGCGTCCGCGGGTCTCTGCCCCGTGGGTGCCCGCTAGGCATCCACTCTCCGCGACTCTCCCGCCCCGGGCGGCGGCGCGGGCGGGGCGTACGGAGGGCGGCACGGAGGAAGCGGCGGGGACCGCGGGGCCCGGTCAGACGAGCGCGGCTGCACCACAAGCGCCGCCGCGGCGCCCCCTCATCCTCCTCCCCCCGGCGAACGCTCGGGGGAGGGCTACATCCCTCCTGCCGCGGCCGCTTCCGGTGTGGTAATGGCGGCGGCGGCTGCTGATGGGGAGTCGGGCGAGCTCCGAGCTCGTCTTTCCTCAGCGCTCGCCCCACGGCAAGGTGCGCGGTGGGGGCAGCTGCCTGTGGAAACCAAGCTCGGATCAGCGGGGCTTGCCGAGTCTCTGAGAGCCTGCCGGCTGAGAGGAAGACCTGATCGTATGGCCTGGTAGTACATACGCATTTGCCGGCAACATTTTGTAGCAGAATCAAGCACCATTTATACACTTCTTTTAACACTTCCAGAGATAGTGACTCAACCACTTTCCTGGGCAGCCTGTTCCAGTGCCTCAGCAGCCTTATGGTGGAAGAATATTTTGTAGTATCCGATATGAGCCTCCCTGGGCAGGGCCTGCGTCCGGCTCTTCCTACGTGGGGGAAGAGGCCGACCCCCACCGGGGTGCACGCTCCTGTCGGGGGTTCAGAGAGTGATCAGGTCACCCTGAGCCTCCTTTTCTCCAGGCTAAACACCCCCAGCTTCCTCCGCCACTTCTCATAAGACTCATGCTCCAGCCCCTTCACCAGCTCCATTGCCCTTCTCTGGACACGCTCCAGCACCTCCGGGTCCTTCTGCAGCGCCCGGAGCTGGACACGAGACTTGAGGTGTGGCCTCACCAGCGCCAAGTACAAGGATCTGTGGTCCTGCTGGCCACGCTATTGCTGATACAGGCCAGGATCCCATAGGCCTTCATGTCCACCTGGGCATGCTGCTGTATCATGTTCAGGCTCTGTTCATATTCAGCATCCCTGGGCCCTCTTCCACCATGCAACTTTCAGCCACTTTTACCCCAGTCTGTAGCGCTGCCTGGGGTTATTGTGATCCAAGGGCAGGACCTGGCACCTTCTTGAACCAAAGCCTTACCACTGGCCTTGGTATGGTATCCAGCATGTCCAGATCCTTTTGCAGAGCCAGCCTACCCTCAGTGTGTCAACATTCCCACACAAAGTGGTGTCATCCGCAGAGTGACTAAAGGTGCACTCGATCCCCTCGTCCAGGTATATGATAAATATATTACATAGGCCCCAATACTTACCCCAGGAGGCCCAGTGACCTGTTGTCAACTGAATGTGGTGCCACTCACCACCACTCTTTGGGCTCAGCCTTCCAGACAATTTTTTATCCAGCAAGCAGCATACACATCCAAGCCATGAGCAGGTAGGTTCCCTTGGACATTACTGTGGGAGACAGAGTCAAATGCTTTGCTCTGGTCCAGATAGTCAACACCCACAAGCCTTTCCCTCGTGCAATTAGTGGGAGTGGACTATCACTTTGTCATAAAAGGAGATCATGTTGCTCAAAGAGGACCTGACTTTCCTAACCCCATCCTGGCTGGGCCTGATTAACTGATTGTCCTGCAGTTTCTAGTTTCTAGTTTCCCAGATCCTCTATCCCATCCTTCTTGTAGCTGAGTGTCACACTGTCTAATCTCAGTCCCTTTTAAGGTATGTTTACTGGTCCAGCAGTTGTGTTTGAACACAACCTAAACCTATGAAGCAATAGTCTGTATAAATTTGGGGGTTTTTGCTGAATCTTAAACTCTCTCTACTCAGTGGCAGAGTTATCTACTATTCTACCAATATAGTAGAATATCCATGACTAGAAATAGTGTTGCAATGACTTAAATATGAAATGATCCTTTAACAGGCAGAATGAGGCAAAAGAGACCTTGTGACTAGAAAAGGAGTTTTGTTAGGCTTCCAAAAAAACTCAGAAACTGACATGTGGGTGAGTTGTGAATCACACTGGGGTTTTTTTAGCTCTTGTCAGTTTAATGGCAAGTAGAATAATGGAATCATTTCAGTTGGAAAAGACCTCTAAGATCATTGAGTCCAACCATAACCTGGCACTGCCAAGTCCACTGCTAAATCATGTCACTTAATGCTACATCTTCATATCCTTTAAATACCTCCAAGGTTGTTGACCCATTAGTAAGATCACAATTTTCTGATTTTATAGCATCTGGTTAAAATAGTGTTTTACTTTTTCCACATTAATTGCTATTTTTTTCATTATTCCCCCTCATTCTATCCAGATATTTTTCTGGTGTTCAAAAATGTGGCCATGAAAGAAATGTTTTGCAGGAACACTCTCTAGCAGGAATTATTATTTTGAGACTGACACAGTAATTGATAACAAGAAATTTGTAGCCAATTCTTATGTAACTTTGGAGCCATCAGAATCTCTGTTCCTCCATTTTGTCATTTATAAAATTGACTTTTGTTCCAGTGTTTCTCTTTTATGTTTGCTTGATTATCAAAAACATTATGTCTGTGCCATAATGTGTTATTTGGTCATTCTCTTAAACAGACCAAATTAATTTTTTTAAAATAGCCTACTAATTTAGGACTTTTGCTTCAATAGTTTCATTCAGGACCTCAAAATGTTGCCATGGAAATTAAATTCTGCCTCCTACTTTTTTGCATGTAGACTAAACATATTCAGCAGAATTATCAGAAGAGAGTGATGCATTAAAACACAGTGTCTGCCCCCCAAAACTGTGGACTCTTAAAAACACCCCCACATTCTAGCCAATAATGAAAAGCTTTGTGCAGCTGCAGAGAGGCAATAGTAATTTTATAGTGATTTAAAAATGCCAGTCCTTCATTGGCTAGGGGAGCTTTTATGAAAAAGCTTGTAAAGACATGTCATCTGTAGCATATGTTACTGGGGTTTAGTGCAGATATATGACAACTGTAGAAATTATTTGAACAAATACTAGTGTTAGAAATAATCTCAGAATCTCTGCCTCTGGACTAAGGAAATTAGTTATGGTTTTGGTAGGGATGCAGTAACGGCAGCAGCAGTAGTTGCCTGGCTCTCGCTAGTTTTACTGTACTTTGTCTGGTGAGTCACACAAAGGAGAGGAAAAGTTAAAAGTTTCTGGCTTTTTCATAATTTTACGAGTTTTATATTTATTTAGATTGGCATTTCATGAAGGAACTGACCTGAGACTTGCTGAATCTTAGTTCAGTAATACAGAAGTTGAATTTTAAGCATATGTCTAAGTGCATTTCTTGATTAGTGCTTTTTGGATACCTTACTGAATCTGAATGTAATAGGATCTAAGATATGGTTACATCACAAGCTGCTAAAAAGCAAATCTGACTGCCCCAATTTACTGTTAATAAGAATCTACCTATTTTTCAATAGCAGATTTGAGTCTGCCCTTCTGCTCTGGCCAAGAGCTTTACCTGTATTTTCATTTCATTGCTAGAGTCAAAATGACAGGTAAGGGTTTTTTAAGTACCACCTAATACTGAGAGAGACAACAACAGAGAGAAGGCCCTAGAATGACAGAAATGTCATTAGTACTTGAGAAAATTGTAGGTTATGTCCTAACTGCTTTTATTCTGAGAAGAAAGCGTTAATTATATGGTAATATTTACCTTTTCATTTCTCACCAGGTGCAGGATCTTGACCTTACTCAGCCATATTTAAAAAACTAAGGATTTTACTATGTTCAATATAATATATATCTTTTGTTCCATATTAATAAGAGAAATACCTATGAAATAGTATTAGAAATAATTATATCCTTTTTGATATGTTCTTCAGTGTGAATTTTGGGAGGAAATTTTTGAACAGGCTCAGTTCTGAAAGAAGTGCACAACCAAGAGGTAGGCAAAACTTGGCCTTGCCATGAATGAAATGGGAAGCAATGCGTTGTGCAGACTAAAAAGTGAATATTGCACCAGCAAGGTGTTGTTGCAGTCTGTGTGTTTGCATCCTTCTTCTAATTGACAAACTCTGCTTATTATCATTCTGCTGACTTCGTCCACCTACCAATAAACCTGCATGTATATATGCTTGGCAACCACTCTGAATTTTTAAAAATCAGTATGCTTAGCCTCCATATTCCTGAGGTTGTTATTATTTAATTTTGGCCTTTTTGGTTGTTCTGGTTTTATGGTTTTTAAAATTTATTTAAATACAGAACCACACATATTCTCTCCATAATGTGTCCAGTGAATGGACTTAGTTCTCACACGCATGTATCAATGCAAGTTTAAGGGTGATTCTGCTCATTTCAGCAGAATACTAATGGAAGCGCATCATCAGAAGGAATTGCAGAAACACACGGCAAATAGGCAGTCAGCCTGTCCCTATAAGCAGGGGATAAAGCCCACTGACTTATTCAGACCCCTGTGATCCTACATATCTCAGAACTCATGTGAAACTGATCATCTTTCTGAAAAGTTAAACCATGCCATTGCACTTGTTTAAGTGCTGTGGAACTACAGCACGGAGACTTGTGTCAAATCACACAGGACACCAGTAACAAAATAGAAAACTGAAGCTGTATGTTATAAACTCCATCTTCTGTATGAAAAACCTGTCAGTTGCAATTTTTTGTCAGTCAAAATAAAAACATTCAAGGCATCCTTCTTTGAATTAGAATAGTAGAATTCTTGCAGTCTTTTTGATTGCTGACTAAGAAAAGATGAACAGTGCTCAGTAAATCTGAGCTCTCACCAGTTAAGGCTAGGATTTTCTTCTTGCTGCATGTCTGACCAGAGAAGAAGAGGTCCACTCAGTAAACTCTCTGAAAAAGTCAGAAAACCTATTGTAATTCTACTTTTTACTGGAGCCCCATAATGAGTCACATTAGGTCTGTTTAAAACTGGAGACTCCAAGGACAGAGAAAGAGCTTAGGGCTTTTTGAACAAATCAGGAAGGTGAAATTTTCTTTCTCCAGTCCTGAAACAAAATTTTGGTCCATTATACTCTTAGAAATGTAAGTTTATGGTGAGAGGATAGAACTGTACAGTGGAGATCCTGTCTGTAGGAGGCTATCAAAAATATTCCGGACTCATTAGAAGATTATCATTTTACTGTGTTAGGAAAATGGCTTTCTAAACATTTAGTTGAAGTACTGCTTTGTGTATGTGGTAGTACATTCATGCCATAATGGAAGTAAAATGGATATTCTTTTTATATTAAAGGATGGAGGTTTTGCCCTATTTAGTACCTGTTGGACTTCATTCTGATGTCAGATCACCTGTGCATAAGGAACTGTATGAACAGACCTGAGCCAGAGTTACCAGCCTGAGCCAGAATCCTGCTAGCAATTTGCAGCTGAAATTTTCCATATCCAGTATCCAAGCCCCCAAAATATCTAAAAATCCAAGTCCAAAAATTCTCAAAAAATGTTCTTTAAAATACCTATGATGGTACTGTTGTATGTGTGTGGAGGTGTGGATCAGGTGTGCAATGATGGCATGGTAGCAATCAAAACTGTAGAATTTATTTCAGCCTTTTGAGAAAGTTTTGTGTTACCCAAAGGAGACATACAAAGCCAAGTACAATCCTTCCTGTAGAGACTGTGCCATCATAATACATGATGAGCTATTACAATCTCCTGTCATTTCATTCCAGAAGAGTTATGGCTCCCATAGTGAGGATGTAAGACTACAGATGGAGGACTGCCTGCAACAAATCTCTTACAAGGCTGCTGCTGTAAATCTCTTGGAGAAGAGTCATTGCCTAGAAAAAACTATGCTAAGGGGATCTGCCATTTGTTTTTGTAGGGAAGATGGGAAGAGAGGCTCTAGAAAGAGGTACTGTTCCATTCTACACTCTTTAATGTTATTCTAGGAAACACTCATCAAGGAGGGTTCAGTTGTTTCTGGGAGAAAGGGAAGAAAGGAGGCATGGCTATATTGAAAGTGTAATACTTTGGCTTTCTGCATAGTATTTTGTATGAGAGAGGAGTAGAAATCCCTCTCCAGAGGCTGAATTTTTTAGCTTAGTTATAGTAATTGCCAGCTAATGACTGATAGACTGGCACACATCTGGACTATTGTTTGTGCTGAATATTTGCAGTGGGCTCAGAAGTTGCATTCAACTCAGGTGCAGGCTTAAGACCAAAGAGTGCTTTACCATGGACACAAACACTCATTCATATACTCAGTGTAGGCGAGTAGACACTGATAGAGCTCAAAACACTGTTGCGTATCCTCTGTGTGAGTCCTTGAAAGTAGTCTTTTGAGACTTTCAGGCTCAGTTAAACCAGAAAGGTAGATGGAGATATGGGACTGTCAAGAGGTCTGCATAATTCAGCTCTATACTGCAGCTGACATATATATGCAGCCAATACAGCTGTCAGTGACAGCTAAAAAAAGAAGATAATAGGGCCTTCATGTTGAATCTCACTGGATTTTTTTTCCTTCTGAAGTGGCTTGTAAAGGTCCCAGCCTCAAGGCTTGGTTGTTCTTTGAGTCACTCATATTTACCTTTAAAATTAGAATAATAAAAATTTGAAAAGCAATTTATTTTAATACAATAGCCCCACCACTTCATTACAAGAAGTATGTATATGTGTATAAATAGGCATTGAGATCTATTTGAAATTGACAGTCTCAGCTTGCATGTGTCCTCCATATATAGACATGCTTATCTTTAACTTCATAACAAGTACTTCACTTAGTGAAAGCCTGTAAGTGATAAAAAGAATGTTTGAAAAATGGTGTTGTATTAATTTTTATGGCTTACAGAAAATATGGGGACTTTCAGAAGTTATACATATTCATCAGGTGCTGTTAATATTGAGTTTCTTCTGGAGAAAAAAAAAGTGCATTGCTTATTTAAGAAGATTACTGCAGGTGGTAGAACTTGTGTGACCTTATGGGTCTAGTTGGAGGTTTTCTGTTCTTGTTGGTTCTGGAGACCAGTATGGTACTGTGAATGATGCATTTTCTCCAGTGAATATAGGTATATAGGTTCCATCTGCTGAGCAGCATCAGCTGTCAGGCTGCCCATGTCCTTTGAACCAGGCATGTGTTAGTTGATGCAGTCTCATACTACTAGCTCTGGGGTCTAAGGCCACAAAAAAATTGGATGGGGGAAAAAAATCCTTGCCCATCTGCAATAACCACTGTAGTATAAACACCAAAGAAAAAACATTGGCTGACAATATTCCTGAGAAAAGCGAGTTCTAATTACTTCTTTGAGCATTTTTTCTTGTCAGCACTTTATCTTTCGTTAGTTATCTTTGATTATCTAGAGGCTATGGCTCACCTGGAGAATTTACAGAGGTACAGTTGCTTCTTATTGTTCATTCAAACTCAGAAAGTATTTTATAGGAACACAGTCAACCAATGTTATTTTTAGGTTTATTTAGTTTTATTTTGGCTACATCTCTTTCCTTTGACAAAATATCCCTTTAAATACTGTAATAAATTGTTTTGTAATGTGGAGAATTTGTCTACAGGAATTCTGTTTCCCTGCCTTTCCCAAAAATATTTATTCAAAAGTATTCCAGAATGTTCTTGTTTCTACCTTCTTCCTGACACCATTCTAACTCCAGCTTCTTGTCACCTACACCAGTTTTTTCTGTTATTAATGCTTTTGTTGACAGTTGGTGTAAGTTCCTAAATGGGACAATACCTCCAAAATAAAAGTAGCAACAGTCTGCTTGTAGGTATTAGTGTGACAAACCAAACATGTTGTTGTTTCACTTGAAGGTATATCACTCTTGATCAGGTGACACTGAGAAATAGCTCTTTTGCTGTGGCTTCGTCACAGTTGTAGCAGATAAGCAGAAGTGTTTAACTTCTGCTGCGGCACTGATGAGCATGTGATTAATGACACAGAATTGAGACGTTGTGGTGAAGGAACATAGGCAACAGGCTCAGGAGGTGGAGGAATGTGGAAAGAGTTCTAATAACTGACTGAAGAGTTTTTTGTTATTTTTCCTGTCACTGTCCCTGTTATCTCACTGACCAGGTTCCAGAAGCCTGACCAAGTCAACTAGCTAGGCATAGACCACAGAGTCTCTGACAGACCCTGGGTGCAAAAGAGCAGTTTCATCAATTTTCATAGCACTGGAGAAATTCTGGAGCAGGATGCAGAGTCTGGTACCAACAATTTGGTAGCTATTTCTGGTAGAAGGGATTGCAGAAGAGTGAGAAGCGTGTCACTTTGAAATTCAAAAGATTTCATGAGACAGTTTTCAAGCTGAAAGACAGAAAAAATTTAAATGTGGAAAACTGGTTTTTGGCAGTGCTGTGGGAACATTGTACATTTTAGAGGGGTGTCATCTATCCGCCAAGTCTGTTGACATGGGTGCTTGCAATAGCTCATTACCAGAAACCCTCTTATTTTAGAGGTAGATGAGGAAACCTCTCCCTTCTTTTGTCAGATCCTTAGTAGGTAAGGTCCAGCACACACCCACATTCTGGAAGTTTAGTTTAGGTTGAGTTAAGTTTAGCTGTCTGAGCCCAAGGTCAGCTACTTCTCTAGTAAGCACCACTGTAGAGAAGGCCAGAGATGAGTGCGTGCCCCTTGTCTCCCTTGGGAGATGCTCTGTCCAACCTGATTGCTGTTTCTGTCCCTGATCCTGACTGAGACTTGCCTTTCTGCATCTCAGCTCCTGGTTGGTGAAGTCCTCACTCACAGGAGCCATAATAAGGCTCCTGGCTACCAGCCCACCTCCCTTACTGCTTCCTAATGTGCTGTGCATTTGACACAGCTGGAGGGTATGGCCTGTGTGTACTTGCAAAACAGGAACAGCAAATGAAGGAAACAGTGAAAGGCAGGAAGATTTATGAGTAGATAGAGAAAACACAGGTTCTCAAAAAATTTACATTACAAATTGTACTTTGCATAACAAAACCTCAACAGTAATAAACAGTGCCATGCCACAAAGACAGATTCAGTAGCTGTTTGTTCTGCAGTAGGAAAAAAAATATTTCATATTTTTTCTTCTAGAAAGATAAACCCCCATGCTTTTTTAGTTAATCATCTAATTACTGAGATAATGCAAATTCTGTTGGAAGTAGTGCACTGCTGTTCACTTGTTTTTCAAATTAATGCCTCACTCCTGGTACAGTTAGTTCTGTTTGGATTAATGACCAAGGACAGACTCTGGTATAGATCAGATACTGTCCTTCAGATATCAAAATTAATTTCTGACAGATTTATAGAAAGATTTTTTGCGTTGCTAAGAAGTTTCAGTATCAAGGACCTTGCATTTTTCAGCGAGGAACTGCTTAGTCAAAATATTTCTTAAAACAACAAGAGAACTCAACTGCAATAAAAGTGATGGTAAGCTAATAGATTAAGGTAGGATTGAGAGACCTGTCCTTTTTTCAGGTGTTATCCCAATACATTTGCCAAACAGGTCAACCTCAGAGACTTTCCTGAAGTAAATGTCTTCCTACTGTAAAGTTTTCCTTCATCAGAGACATCAGAGACAATTCCACAATAGTTTTCCTTTATCAGAGACAATTCCACAAAATCTCCAAAGGACATATTCTGCTGCTTAGCACTGGTGGCAGGGTACAGGGAAGAGGGGACTTCTTTCACCTCTCTAATGAGTGGATCTAACTTTATTAGGGGGGTAGGCTAACTTATGAAAGAATTAGGAAAGCTGACTGCATTTCATCCTTCTTTAGAACAAGTCTTCTGTGGTATTGGATTCTCCTGTGAAATTTCTTGGAGAAATAGATAATCTCCATCTCACCTAGTGAGCTTGCAGAAGGAGCTATGCTTTGTTTATAGTGCAGATCCATTCTGTTGTGAAGAGGGTTTGATCTATAAGTCATCATGGAAGTCATTAAGCAAGTTTCAAAAAGTGTGTAACACATAGGTAAAGATAAGGCAGATGAGCCTCACTGTAAGTAGAGAAGATCCTGGCTTCTGCTGTTCCTGTGTTTTCCTTTCTTATATCTCACCAAGTATCTCTTGCAGCATTTATTCCTCCCTGTGTGGTTTCTAGATGGGCATGAACTATCAATCATTAGTACTATTTCATTAGGGTTGGGGTTGTTTTTTGTTGTTACCATGTCTGTATCTATCTGTTCTAGTGTGCCTCCTCTGGAGCAGAAAAGTTGTAACCAGTTCTGAGTTGTGGCCTAGTGACTCTTAGACCATGTGAGGGACAACAAATGTTTTAACTGTGGTAATGATGTGTCAAGCCATCAAATTGTCAAGTTAATTGTCTGTATCAGGGACAAAGGGTTTTCAAGTCATTAGAAAAAGAAGGATGAAGATAGCAAGCCTGGATTCTGTTGCAGTCTGTCCTTGCTAAGATTTTAATGATTGATTGCAGACCTTATTAATTAGTAACACATCCTTTAAAGCAGCTTTTTCTTGTTTGTTATTTCAACTGTAGTTTCCTGTGCATTTGCCATCCTCTTTACAAAAGCTTGAAGAGCAATTTCACTGTAGATAAGCACCAAGAAATGTGGCAGCTAGCAATGTGGCAGTTTATTGCTATGTAGCTTAGGAATGCTTCCAGAGCAGATATGTAGAAGCTGATGTTTTAACCCACATGATTTTGCTGTGAAATCACATTTCTAAACACCACACAATTTGTTGTTTCCCTTTGTAACAGTAGGCAAGCTTTACCCTAAATTCTTTTTCTCCTCCTAGAACCTGTGCACAAGACACAGGACAACGAAAATAAGGTAGGAAGATTTTGGGCAGAGACGAGTACATACATTTTCACTGGATGTTGATTTTCACTGATTCAGATTATGTCCTTTTTGTAAATGGCTCAGTTCAGAGCCATCTGACATTTTAGGAAATTGCAAAATCTCATTAAATCACTATGTGGCTGACACACTTTAACGATGGAGAGTGGTGGTTGCTCTCCAGTAAGACAAAGGACTGTGAAAGAACATCAGTGTCTGCTGCCTTTCCCTCTTTCCATACCACGATTCTGTGCAGCCTGTAGCTAAATTTGCTCATTGAGCTCTCTGAAGATGAAATCCAGAGGCAGCAGCAGTTCCAGCGTGATGAATAAACTGGGTTTGTACATACTGACTTGGTCATCCTTCTCATGTACTGCTGCGCTGCACACACTCATCCTCTTTTATGCTCTGAGCACGCAGATAGAGTGCCTGGTTGAACCACGGGTGCCAGTGGAGTTAAGGCAGTGCCCACCCACCAGCAGCTGTATGCGCCAGACCTTTCTCAGACTGTTCGTAAACTGCAGGTTCATTTTCGTCGTCAGTAGGTGGCAGAATTTGCGTTGTCAAACCATGCGGGTTGTTTTTCGGTCTTGTTGAGGGTTTGGTTTTGTTTTGTTCACTGAGGTTTTTTAATGCTTGAAAACTTTTTAAGCTCTGTTCCTGTAAATCAGTATCTAAGTCCTGATAGACGGAACTGTGTGAAGGAAAAAGAAGGACACCCTCTCAGGAACATGATGCCCTACAGCTGATGGATCACTTGCACTTAGGCTATATTCAAGACATGAACAAATTTGACACATTCTGCTGTTAATGCAGACTTTCAGGGCTTCGATTTGCCAGTCTCAAAGGAGGTTCAAGCGTGACTCCAGGGGGGTTTTTTATTTGCTGAATAATATTTGCTCTTTTTACCAATAGGAATCTGCCTCTGAGACATGTCATTTAGGGTTTTTTGTTAACACTAGCAGAAATCAAAGCTCAGACTACATCACAAAGGATCATAAGGGATATATTTTTTGAGCTAAGCCAAAACATTTGGAAAATTCGGGTTTGGTGAATTGTTTAAACTGTAACCTCTTTCTGTCAATGTGCTTTAGGTTGGTTTGAATCTTTAGGTCACAAAAAGAGAGAATATTTGAATAATGTTTCTTATTCCAAGCACCCTTCTGATAAATGAGGACTGTCCAGAGAAATATGTTAACAAGACTGTGATTTTACAGAGAAAATTTAAACTTGGAAAACTGGAGAATATGAAGCAGCTCCAGATCAAATCAGTTTCTAGTCTGATAAATTAATGTTCAAGTTGCTGTATCTTCTGTGCTTGACCATAGCAGAGGTTGGTGAGAATAAGGAGCAAGTGGTGACAGCAAGATCTCTGGAATAAGACTGCTGTTTCTTGTCTTAGTAGATCTGGAAATACTGAAAAGTCTGAAGGACAGGGTAAATAACTTCTCTGCACTAGGGCTTTCATGCAGCATAGAGAGAAACACACTCCTGCCACTTTCTTTAATCCTGTAATTGGCATATTTTGTTGTCCTACATACTTTGGAGACAGAGTCTTGCATAATTCTCCAATCAGAATGAAACAGGAAGGAGCACGATTCACCCATTCACTGAAGTTTCTGCTTGTCCAGAAGGAAGTATAGCATTCCAATACATGGATCTATATAATATTCCAGTATATGGATCTATGAAGGAGTGTCTATTTTCCCTTGCAATTTTTTTTCCAAATATGCAGACATCACATTAATACCGGCATTTGAGGAGAACTTGCTGGAATAAAAACTCTTTTCAAGTATTCACAGAGGTGAGTGAGATTTCAAGACTTTGAAACAAATTTTTTAGATTCTGGAAGGGAAATCAACTGCAACAAAAAGTTATGGTATTACCTAGCACCATTTTTAATTTTTATTCCACAGTCTTCATAATCTTCTGCTCTGTGTTCCCAGATCTCAGTGTCTTCAGACTTGAAACCTGATTCTAACTCAGTGTCTTGAGCGCACAGAAAATTATTCTACATGCATAACTCAATGCTCTTAACCTTCATCATCTGTGTTCCTCCTAGCTAAGAATATTGAAGGACCTGAAGGAAAATTGTTTGCTGTAGTGATTCAAGTGAATTTGTATTTGTTTCCTGCTTTCTTTGGGTCTTTGTACTCTACAAAATGTATTGTTACCATTCTTCTCTGAGTTTTTTCTAATTTGTCATCACAAGAAGAAAGGGGATTTCTTGTATGAGAAAGTATATTACTGCCTTTATTGCTGCAGTCTTTAATAGTAAGATCACTAATTCTTGGGGGAGTGCTCACTGAGTCACTTCCAATCATTTAACAACAGTTCTGGCTAACCTGGGAGGTCCCAAGATGGCTGGAGGCTAGCCACTGTCATGTTACAAGACGGGCAGGAAGGACTATCCAGAGAACTTCTGGCCTGTAAGACTGACCCTCAGTGCCAGGGGTGATTATGGAGCAGTGACAGCACTCATCTTGAGATGGCAATCAACTTCTGTACCATCATGTGACATGTACAGAACAAGCAGGTGATGAGGCCTAGCCGGTAGAAGTTTAATAAGAAAGTCAGGTCCTGCTTGACCAACCTGATCATCTTCTGCAACAGGGGTGCAGAACTCCTGACTTTGTGGAGAAGGGAGTGTGGATGTTTTTTATTTGGTGTTAGTAAAGCCTTTGACACGGTCTGAATTCTCCTGGAGAATCTGTCTGCTCATGGCTTAGACAGATGCACTGTTTTCTGGGTTGAAATCTGACTGGATGGCCAAGCCATGGTGGTGAATGGAGGTAAATCCAGTTGGTAGCCAGTCACAGGTGACAAGGAATGTGATGAGAGGAGATCACATCAAGTTGCACCGGGGGATGTTTAGATCTGATATTAGGAAAATTTTGTTCACAGAAATTTTTGTGAAGCATTTGGAACAGACTGCCCAGGAAAGTACTTGTGTCTTCATCCCTTGAGATATTGAAAAGTACATTTCAAAGAAGTCCTTAGAGATATGGTTTAGTGGTGGACTTAGCAGTGTTAGGTTTATGGTTAGACTTCATGATCTTAAGGGTCTTTTTCAAGTTAAATGCTTCTAACATTCATAGAAGTGTCATCTTTGATATATATTAAGAAAATTCACATGAATACTTGACATTGTCCGTCCCTCAAATTCAAAACATACATAGTAAAAGATGAAATCCAAACTCTAGTCACATCAGACACCAGCTTTTCTTGGCTTCAATGGACTGCTGCTTGCATTGTGTCCCTACAGTCAGACTTCCACTTGTTCTAATCAAGGATCCCATGTGTAATGTTCATAGCCATCACTTAAGTTATTGAAGAGAGGGGAGGGATGAAGGAGAGGAAGGAAGGGGAGGAAGGGAAGGAAGGAAGGAAGGAAGGAAGGAAGGAAGGAAGGAAGGAAGGAAGGAAGGAAGGAAGCTTACTATTGTATAGTAAGTTTACTTTTCTGTCTGAGATAGGGAAGAATCTTTGTGGTTCAAGTCCTTCCTGTCGTTAGGAATCAGGAACATAATCTTCCTCTACATCTGAAATGGGAATAAAGGTTTATTTGTGACTGTGACATATATGGAAGCTGCTGGAGAGAATTTGACTGAAATACTGGAGGAGGTCAGTTGTTTGGTTTCTGCTGGCTAGGGGAATAAGTGCCTTATATAAACATTGTTGCTTAATATGAGAAAATACTTTGAGTCTTATTTCAGTATTCAAATTTTATGGTACTTTTGTCTCATTAAGATGGAAGGGTACCTTACAGCATTGTGATCAATGTATATACACAGGTTGTAAAAATATTATTTACCCTCATTTGGAATTTGCAGTAGCTTGGCTGTTCTTGCTAGTTTGTATATTCAAAGACCTGATTTACCACTCAACTGCAGTAACAGTGTATCTAATTTAGTATAAAAGAGTATGCTCATAGCCCTGGGACTCTGCTTTTTTTTTCTTCACTGTTTAGCCTTAGAAGTCAGACTTGTTCTGTGTTTGAAGAAGGCAGCAGCTATTTCTTTATGCATACAAAATTCTGCTCTGAAATAGACAGAAAGTATTTTTAGTATCCAGCATTTGGATGTCAGCAGAAATGTTGCTAACTGCTGTATTAAAAATAGCTTTTCATGGCAAAGTTTTAATATCCCAATATTATGTCTGTTCTTGCTGGACAGGAGGCTTTTCAGCTTAGAATAGAGTGACACACAACTTTGTTTGATTGATGGGTTTTGAAGACCATGTTTCAGAACTTTTGATGAGTTCTCAGAGGTGGTTGTTGTCAAAAATCATTGCTGACAAGTTTTTGGGTTTTTTGCTCTCCACAAATTGTGACTTTACTTTCAGTAAGCAATGAAATAAGTATAGGAGAAGGCCTTCCCACTATACATTGCTGCCGACCTCTCGTAGTAGGACAATTCAGTCTCAGACCTTGATGGATGGAAGGCTGTGATCTAGCAAAGCACTTTACACAGGTAGTTAATTTCAACCATGTGCTTGAATGCATGGCTGAATGATGATAAACCTCAAGCACATGTGAAATGTTAACTGTCTGCTTGGTGCACTGTAAACCTGGTGCTTCAATGAACAGCCAAAAGGCCTGAGGTCGAACTTCAGGCTTCTGAGCCCAGTGGTTGTTTTTTGGAACATCCTACCAAATAGATAATCTCAGAATACATAAGTATTGCTGATATCTTTTGGGGCATTTTGAGTATCAGTGAAAAAGATGACTCAAGCCTCTCTTCTCTGAGAAGGGAATTTGTCTTTGGAAGTTCCCTATTGCAGTACCACTGAACTCTTTGTCAGAACTGCTGCTTCCTGCTGGTTGCCATTATTTTATCTGAAAGTAATTATAGGACTTGCAGAGCAGTTCAATACATGTGGTTTTACTGCTCTGCGAATATTCAGTAGCAATGCATATTGGTGTAGCTCTCACACATGGGACTGATGGCTCTGTCTTCTGTCCAGTCAGCAAAATGGCACTGCCTTTCCTCTCTTTCCTGTGTTTTGCAATGCTTTTGCAAGTCAGCACATAGAAAGCCTTTGCATGTGTTTAGTTAAGGCAGCAGTGCTTGATGGGCAAGCTTGCATGAAGTTAGTAATGCAGAGAATCTTCTGTCCAAGCACTCTTCTTATCTGCAGTGGTGGCATTGCTGAGCTACAGGATAAAGCATGTAAACAGATTACAGAGTGCTAAAGAAAGGAGACATGCATGCAAGGCATTAAAGCAGGAGAAAGCAGCACTCCATACCCCTGTATGAATATACTAAAGTGTGCAAGTATGTCAAGAAATGGGCATTTTAAACCCATGATGGATCTGCCCTTTTTCAAAGATGGACCACAGCATTTCTGTCCTTCCTGCCCTATTCTGTAAGAACAGAAGAAGGGACATTTGGTCAGACCCTGGGTTTATGTTTTCAACATAAGGCAAAACACAGTGTTAAGGGAGAAGTTTAGGAACAAACAAGGATGTACTAGCATCTTTAAATACTCCCCCAGATTCTACTAAGAGAACTTGATGTGGCCATTGCATATTTGTCCTACAGATCTTTAACTATTCTGTGTTTTCTCCATGGCCTAAGTTATTTCTGTTGCTAGACAGAGTCAGCATACAGTTTTTGTTTCATCTTACCAGAGAGGAGAAAAAGATGAAGTTATGACTATATGTGTTTCAAGGAAAGACAGAAGAGTACTGCTCTTGGGACTGAAAGCACACACACGCACCCCCACAAACACAAACATACACACCCACATCCACATACACTCCTTCAAACTGGTCCCTGTAGGTGCTGAGAAAGGACTTTCTGGAGCGAACACCTATGTTTTGAAAGTAAAAGTATTGACCCCAACTGGAGAAAAATAGAACACCTAAAACACCTGTCTACAAGGCAGACAGGTAGAACCAACATTTTAAAGTGTCATAATATTTTAAACAAATTATTTTTTCAATATTTGAAATTGGAAAGACTGAGTATTTGTGAAGGCTTCCCATTATATGACAAATGATGTAAAAATAGTTCCTTAAATATAATAGAGAAAGAGTAACCTCTTTGCTTTGAAACTTGCAACCTATTTCCTTTAGTAAGCTCTGTCTTTCTATCTCAAAGCATAATTTGGTGCAGAAGTTGTTCCATTTGAAAGTGAATGTGTACACATTCAAAAAGTCTGAATAATACTCAAGGAATTAGGGCTGGTGAAATGTAAAAAAAAGGTCATCTTTCAAAGGCAAATCAATCTTTCAATTATAAGTTTGCTAAATTCTTCCATTTATATAGATATACTCTTGAATTATTTTATGATAACATGAGATGACATCCTACCCATAAAAAATTAGCTGAATTATTGCCAACAGACAACAGAGTGATAAAGAAATATGTTCTTAATTCACAGCAAGCTCTCCTTGATTTTGCTTTTGGAGTGGGGACAAAGCCACTCTGCAAACAAGCTATCTCCACCCATGTTAGGAGATATTTGTGTAGAGAACTTGTAGATATTTTTTAGACCAAATTCTCCTGTTTCGCAATATATATAATATTTACCTCTTCCAGAAATGATCAGAGGTATTGAGGACAGACTCCATGAAAAAGGGGAACCCCAAGAAACCTTCACTTTTCATTATTTCCTTCTGCAGGAGATGCTGTGGGTAGGGTGTGCTCCTCTCAGAGTGTCGCTGCTTCTATACAGAGTAGAAATGCCCGCTTGCGGTGCTCCTGTTAGACTATGGCCGCAGGTCACTGAGGTCACTGAGACAGAGGCTTTCCTCTCCTGCCTCTTTTCACTTGTCCACCAATAGTGCAGGCCTTTCCTGGTGTATTCAGCTGATACATCTCCTATGCCAGAGAGCACTTGGTGATAGCTCCCAGCTCTGAAGTAGTGTTGGAAAGATTCCAAAAGAGGGAAAACGTTCCCCATCTTCTTGATTAAATACTGGCTACAATCTGAAAAGTCTTGCAGCTTCTCAGAGGCCTACCTACAGCCTGTCAGCATGTGATAGGTCTTCCTCATCACTAAAGAATTTATCCAGCGCAACACTGCATTTAGTTTCTTATTTGGGGGATTTGTTTTGTGGATAAGAATGCAGGGATCATTTGCATAGAATGATACAACTGAAATTGACTAAGATGACCCAATTGTAATAAATTCAATTGTGCTTTCTCTCAGTTTATTAGATGCAGTTATTTCTGGCAAGCTGTGTCAGAGATTATATCATCAGTGGAAGCTGAGGACTCTGTATATGATTCTTCTTTCAGCCAACATTCTGGCTTTTCATGTAGTGCTGTGCAGACTGAAGATGATCTGTTACCAGATTTTTTATCTCCCAATAAATCTGATTATAACCACAAACAATCCACAAAGAAGACAATACTGCACAGTAGCTGTGAAGAAGACTGGGACTTGAGAAATGTTTTTTGGTCTCTTCATTATTTATTCCTCAATTTTGACTGTTAACTCTACATCAAAGAAAATGTTTTTACATAATGTTTAGCACTGGAGGTGTCAGACAAGGTCTCCAGAGGCAGTTATAGCAGTAAGATATATATGTCAGTGGTTCTGACATTGAGGTTTTTTTTGCATACATTAATCTCTTGTCTCCACTGATTAAAGTTGAGACCTAAGATTAAACTCTGTAGGTCAAGTTTGACTTTGTTATTATTACACTGATTTCAAAGAGTCATCAATCAGTTTAACTCATTCAAAAGGTGACTGTGTAGAGTTAGGAAAGATTTTCACATTTAACTCTTTTCCTTCCAATTACATGTGCATTATTTCAGTTAATGGTAAATATTTTCTCTTTCTCTAAACAATCTTCATCCAGTGCTTTGCTCAATATTTTTGTCTGTTTGATTCAGATGGAAAAGCACTGGGTTTTTGGCATTTTTATTAATGTTAATGTTGCTGTTATTATCATTATCATCATCATCATCAAATAGTCCACCTTTTCTTCCTCTGTTTTCATAGCTACATCTGTCCAAACTCATCTCTACAGTGTGGACAAAGATCTTAACAGCTCTCCTGCCTGTCACTGAAATACTACTTGCATAATATTCACCTGAAATTAAATCTGTGTAATTCCAGAAAGGTTTGCTTAGTACCAAACAATGTCTTTAGCTGGATAAATATATTTCAGATCAAATCAAGGGCTTCTTTAAGGGCTTGATAAACTGTTTTCATTGTTCTCTGATAAACTAAGGAGCCAACAAAATATTGAGGAGAAGCCATTTCACAATAGGCAAGGAGAGCTCCATTGAATGAGACCAAAATAGCAATGTCTCTGTTAATTGTCATGATAGCTATTCTGTGATCAACTCTGTAATTTCTTGGAAGATGGTATTTTTAGAGCTAGTCTATTGTAGCTAGCTGTCAGCATATAATAACAATATAAAATGATCTATTACCCACAACAGTGAAACTGATGAGGATTTAGTGAGATTATTGTGTACATTGAATGCCTTTATCTTTTGCAAAATGCTTTGCAGGCTCTGGATGAGCAAGATCACAAAAGTGTCAACAGTGCTTTTTTGTTTGTGTAACCATGAGGAAGAATGTTGAGTGCCACTCAGGACGTTAACAGACCAGTATATGAGCTGCAGCCTTGTTGGCAGGCCCTTGTAATCTCAGTAGCACAAGTCACCACTCTTTCTGCTTTGAAGCAGCAGGAAACTTCATCAAATAACATCAAAGTTATATGGATCCAGTGCCAAGCATCATAATATTTACTTTCCCCATCTAGAATGAGTTCATTCATCAGTGCCATGAAAATAATGGTAGACTCAGTCTAACCATGCCATAGATGTCTGAGTCAAAGGTGTTGATGAAGAGGAGAATGCAACAAAAACTTGATTGTGACAGCCTACTTTTAACTTTATTGTCTCTGGGTGTTTTTTGGCTTATTGTTCTCTTCCTTTGTTCACTTTGTTGGCATTTAGACTGAACATTCACTTAATAGTAAGTGAAGCATGTCCTGTTCACTGCACAGTTTCAAAAACAATGAGAGAGGAAGGCCAGTAAAGCATTCATAACCTTGGACTGAAAAGTCTGACATAAAATTGTCAGTGGAGAGCTGAAGGAGGAAATTAACAAGAAAATATATGGAGAAAGAACTGCACTGCAAAAAAAGAGCTGTGAACTATTCACAGATAGGTAAGAGAAACATTTTTCCTTGTCTTAGGATTGCAGTATAAAACTAAAGTCAGGCTTACTTTTGGGTGTATAATTCTGGCTTTTCATCTGCAACAGGGAAGTAGCAAATTAATTGCTTATGCCACTTATTATACTTAAGTCAAAGGATGGAATATGAGGAACAAGCTAGGTTTGACTGTCCAATAACAGATGTGCACAGTACAGAAAATGTGAATTGCTTCAGAGCACTTGATCAGCTCTGTAGATTCAGACAGCAGAAAGAGAAGAATCACAAAAAAAAAAAAGTGATTTTTTCCTTGAGTCATGACTGACTGCTTTGCTCTTCTTGTTCAAAATCTCTTCATACATTAATGTGGCATAACATAGTTGAAGACCTCCTGCGTTCTGCCCTGTGCTTCATGAAAGTGAAGAACCAGAGTACATTTTATGTTAGATAATGGGTATCTAGGAACAGAATGCAGCTACTAGTGCCTTACTAGCTTAGAGTGGATTAGAGCATCCATCTAGGCATTTAATTTTTAAAATCATCCACCTCCAGTTGCTTTCCCAAAATGACATATGCTTGTCTGACCAATTACTTGATGGAGATAGTTACTGGCTGAATGGCACAAGAGGACATGTCCATCCCTGGGATGGCTGTGTCCGTGTTTCTATTTTCCATCTATTCAAATTTGTTTCTGCCTGTTTCTACCACAGTCTTTGACAGGACCAAGTATGTCATCATGAATTCAACATGAATATCCATGAAGAAAATAACAGATAAAGAAAAGGATGTTAAAAACCTTAAACCTGAAAAAGAATGAATGTCATTTTAACTTATGATGCCCAAACACATACATTTTCATGTAATAGCACTACACTTTAACCTCTTAAAAAACCTGAAAATGACAGTTACACATTAATTTATGCCCAGTCCTGGCAGTAGACATAACACTCTTCTTCATAATTAATTCTGATGAACACTTGCAAGCTTCTGTCAGTGGCAATATTGTCCACCTTCCCAGTGAGTCAACATGCTTCTGCAGGATATAGCTTCTCTTTTGCAGTATTTCGAGGTGGAATCCATTAGCTGAATTGTTGGCTACTCTGAATACCACTTATGGTAGCAGTATTTGGTTTGGCTTTCCAGCTATAGACTGGAAAGCAGTCAGAGCTTAGTCAGAGAAGGTCATTCTCAGAAGGCTCCCATGCAAGTTAACTAGGCAATGTATCTTTTTAGTGGCAGTTGTCAGTTTATTCTGCAAAAATGTGTCTGCCACGGAATGCCTTATAGTTTGTCCAGTATTTTTTGCCAATCCCAGTTACAGCAGTGTGAGTGCTCACCTGAATTTTGCATCCTCTCTCCAGTGTTCATGTCTGTGGGTTGCTGCCTAGCTCACTTGTCAGTCAAATCAGTCAAATGTTACTTTGTGCATAATATGTATTAGTGTTTTTCTCTTTTCCCACCTTATTAGAAATGAATGGGAACTTCTTTTCTTCCCATTCAAAATCTTGGGATTTCATTAAGTATTCAGCTAGAGCAATAATATAGTACATTAAGTACTCAGAAATTGTGGAAGAATTAACCTTTGAGAAACACACTCAGAGAGTAGAGATAAACTCTATGTTCAGGACCAGAGTACCCAATTAAGACAGTAAGATCATAACATGCAACAACTGTCATATCTTGCTGTAGCAAACATACAGGTTGGTCTAGCAGAGAATGAGCAATGGGAACTGTCTCTTCTTTGAGGAATACAAAGGCATTGGGTCATTACATCTCACTGCTTTTGTTTAGCTCATTAGTCTGAGATAGAACAAGTTTAGTTTCAACTTGGACACTCAATTGACAGTCTTGTCCCATTCTTCTATGTTTCTCATAGGACCATAATATTTCCTAATATTACCATGTTAAGGGTTTCCCAAAGTCAAAACTATACGTTAACTAAACATGACAGGAAAAGAAAATCTTTTCAGACCTTATTTGGAAAACAAAGCATCCTAGACCTACTTTCAATTTTATTTTTAAGAAAGAGCAGTTCCTGATTGTGGGAATTCTCCATAAAATTAATTCTTAGACTACAGTGAAAAATGCCATGGAAAGCCAGCAGTTTATCTGTTCAGGTATCTTCTTGCACTGGACAAGATTTAGCTGATAAGCTTCATATGTGTAATGCTGGCTGGTAGAGATGACATCATAGTTCTAGAAGTTCTTGCCTTAACAGGAGCAGTTAAAGGCCCAAAGCAAAAATCAGAGCAGCTGAAGAGCTCATTTACTCTTCTTCTTGTTTTCAACATACTGTTGCAATTACAATTTCTTTAGATCAGAGAATTTCACAGAAGAGTATTTCGTACTTTATCTATGTACAGAAAAAAAACTGTATAATGTTACTTGAAAGATGGGCTACAATTCACAGGTATGGTTTTTCTTTTCTTCTCATTGTGCTGATGCTGATTCCTTTCCTAGTCATTCTGCTGTTTATCTGAACACTGACCTTGATTATATGGGACAAATTTAGTCAAGCTCCATGGCAAAAGAGTAAGTAGTTTTGGGCTTCAGTAGCACTGATTTTTGATGTATAATTTTGATTTTGCTGTCTTTGCCTGTTTTACATTCCCCTCATTTTTTTCAGGAAAGAATAAAGCAACATCAGTAAGGATAGCATGTGTGATAAGTGCAGAATGTCTCTGATAATATGAAGATCAAACCTCTCATTTTTTTTTTTTTGACCTGAAGCCAGGGAAAGGAGCAAAGCCCTGAGTTCTTAGCCATCTGTTCTTAGCCATCTGTGTTGCATGAACAGACAGTCTGTTGTGTATAAAACCAGCTGTGACTGTTTTAAGGGGCATCTGTTCTGTACTGAGGCATAACAGTTGATGGTATTTAGACTTGGCAGTCGAGGGTGCCAGGTCAGTCTAGCTCAGTCTAGGTCTGACAGTATGGGTGTGGCTTCTTGCTAGTCATCATCCTTTGAGTAAGGAAACAAGAAAACCTGCGCAACTGTCAACCTTCCAACAAAAGGGGAGAATCTCGTAGGAGCACCCCCCTATAGTTAGGAAGAGGAAGAATTCAGTAGTTTAGTATCAGCTTCATTGTGTGATTATCAAATCATTTGTTTCTTGATACTTGATACATAAACTGAGCTCAGTTTTAGGCCACTGCTTCATGGGAAGAGGCAAACTGCATGGTGCCTGTATAATACAGGCCTAGAAGGAAGATGGTGAATGGCGAATTATTCAATGTACTTCCTTATGCAGCCTGCCTTAGACTTCCTCAAGATAAGCCATCTGCTCTTTCAAGTCTGCTGGACTTTCAGAGATCTGGATGGTAGATTTAGCTGCACAGCATGCAGCATTGGTGGGAGGAGGCCACTGTCAGCTTATGAACATGACTTTTATAATCTGCTACTGTAACTAAAATGTACTGAATATCTACTTTTGTCTTTTAGACTGCTTGCTTGGTGGCTTTTGTTTTTAAATTTGTTTTAAAAGGAATCTATTTCTAGCAGCTACTGTTGGTGAAAATTTATTGAGTGGTTTAATCACTTCTGAATGAAATGCAGATGCTAAAAAATGTAAATAGCTGCTGGTTAATGACATGATGCCTTTTCTGAGAGATTAAATGAGGAATTACCTCTCTCTCTCAACAGTTTGTACTACATAGTCAGTGTCCACATTACATGACTGTTTAAGTTTCACATGCTTACTCAGTAAGGGTAGCTGAGTAGTATCTTATGTTTTTTACACAGCTGGCCTCAGTAGAATTACTAATCTGGTAAATCTACAGTCCCAGTTTTGTCTGGTTTTATTTCCATTGTGTAGATATATCTTCTGCATGCCCATGCAGCAGAGCATAGGAAGAGCCATAAACTCATTCTCTAGCATATCCCAGGTCTGTTGTTTCTCTTTAATGTTTTCAGGAAATAAAAGCCTCTCTTGGAATTTAGGTGAAGCTATTTTTTCTCTGTGCTTACAGCTTTGGACATATAACCCCAACCTGATTCTTCACAGTGACAACAAAACAGAAACTACTCGAGATGAGCCATGACACAAAACAGTATTACTGGCCATTCCCAATTATTCACAGTGTTTGTAATACAGTAATTCTTGCAGATCTAGATAAGTGTTCTGTTGTGTTTGGCATTGTAGAGACTAGTAATAAAAACTGATTGCTATCTCAAAGATCCTGCAATAGACAGGCAAGAGTTAGTATTTCCCATTACAATGTCATAGACAGATTTGGTGATTTCCCATAAACGCAGAGGAAACTAGTGAAAAAGTTTGTAGGAACACCCACATCCTAGTCGGACATGGAATACCAAAGAGCACTGCTCCCATTCTCTGAGGCTCAGCTTCTGATAAACAGGTACTGCAATAAGTAAAACAGCTGAGGTAGTGTTCATCTCTATTGATCCTGTGCTGTGACCTGACATGATTGTGGGGCTCTTGGATGTGTAGACATTAAAATTCATCATGTCCAAAAACCAGAAAAATAAAGTGAAAAAATTAGGTTGAAAAAAATGAGGTTGCTTGATTTGTATGTGTATTCATTACAGTCACCTTAGAAACAGATATTGCAAGATAAGTTGGAAATATACAGGTCGTTCAAAATGGGTTCTTTCCTAGTATGGAGAAGGTTGTTGGCTTTTTTTCCTGCAGTTAGGAGATAGGGCAAAGACTGACAGAGTGGGAGTAGAAGTGACAGGTGATAAAAGAGAAAGAGAATGAAAGTGACTATAGTAACAAAGCCTTTGAATTATCAACAGATGAGAAAACCTTGAACTAATTCAAGGCTAAAATATATGAGGATGTTTGTGTATGACAAGGCAAAAGCTATAATACTATGCAATTAAAGCTGAACATTAATTCTGCAGGCTGGACTGCTCATTTGTTTTGGAAAGCAGGATGCACAGAAGGTATCCTAGGTCAAGCCTGCTACTTAAGCAGTTTGTCTTCTGTAATACTGCAAGCTTCATCTGTGACAAAATGAACTCACATATTTTCATGGGTCCAGTCCACAATACTGACAATACTAATAGAACTAAATTTGCCCTTGGATACCAAAAGCTAACAAGTACTAATACTAGCTAAAAAATGAGCCAGAAATAATCAGAGCATCATCATTTTCTACACCTATCTTAACAATGTATGGTCAACCTAACCAGATGCAATAAACCATTGAACGTTTACTGAATCAGACTTAGAATTACACAGTCAAAACCCAGTAACTGAGTATGTTTCTAATTTGCATTTCCTAGCACTGGCATTTCTGCTTTCAGCAGACTAGTGGAAGCTAGCAGCAGCACTGTGCTGCATCCTGGTCCCTTCCAAGAACATTAGCTCACTGAAGGCCTGGCTCACTAGTCCTTCTACTTGTACCTTGTATTGTCCTTCACAACTGGGTGAACAGGGCGTAAAAGTCTTTTCATTCCAGTTTCAGACCATATCAAACCTACTTGTCATCTCTTTATATGCATTTGAGAATTGCTAGCAAAAGTAGAAGGCAAAGCAGAATAAAAATTTCTTTGCAGAATTTTTTTGTGGCAATTTTGTTTCAATTCAACAAACCCAGAAACATTTAACCAAATGCTACTGGGAGAAAGATATTAAATATTTGGGGGGTTAGGTGATGGAAGAATTTTTCATTTAATTTTATGACTTGCAGAGGATGGAAACAAAGACAGGGAAACTGAGGAATTGCCATCTAAGCAACCAAAGATCAATCAGGTGAGGAGATCTAAAGTCCTTACAGAACCAAATCTGGCAAGGGATGTCAGAGGGCTAGAAAAAAATCTTCTATAGTATGTTGGTGATAAAAGTAAAACTATGAAAAATGTGGGCCTTCTCTGGAAGGAGACAAGAGACCTGGGATCTGGAAAAGGCTGAAATATTCAACAATTTTTTTTGCCTTGGTCTTCACTAGCAAGTGCTCTAGCCAGACCTCCCAAGTCACAGAAGGCAAAGGCAGGGCCTGTGAGAATGAAGAACCACCTGCTGTAGGGAAAAAGTCAGGTTTGAGACTATGTCAGAGAGTGCACAAGTCCAGGGAACCTGATGAGTTGCAGCTGTGAGTACTAAAGGTGGAGAAGATCTCACTTGAGAAGTTGCGACAGCCTGGGAAAGGTTCCACTGACTGGAAGAGGGAAAACATGACCCCCATTTTTAAAAAGGGGAACACCCAGGGAACTACAGGATGGTCAGTCTCACCTCTGTACCTTGCAAGATTATGGAACAGATCCTGCTGGAAACTATTCTGAAGCATATGGAAAACAGAGAACTGATTTGTGACAACCAACATGGCTTCACTAAGGGCAAATTGTGCCTGACAAATTTGGTGGCCTTCTATGATGTCATTACAGAGGTGGTGGATAACATTATTCTACCTGAAACTGCAAAGTATTTAACACTGTCCTACACGACACCCCTACTATTTAAACTGAAGAGATGCAGATTTGACAGATGGACCACTCAATCGCTGAATAGTCACACTCAAAGAGCTGTGGTCAGCAGTCAATGAACAAGTGGACACCAGTGATGAGTGGTGTCCCTTAGAAGTCAATATTGGGGCTGATACTCTAGAATATCTGTGTTGCTGACATGGATAGTGGGCTTGAGGGCACCCTCACCAAGCTCACTAGTGACAGCAGGCTATGTAGGGCAGTCAGGCTGAAAGGAAGGGATGCCATCCTGAGGGACCTGGACAGGCTTGAGAGATGGGCCTGTTTAAACCTCATGAAGTTCAACAAGGCCATGTGCAAGGTCCTGCACCTGGGTCAGGGCAATCCCAAGCCCAAATACAGACTGGCAGAGATTGAGAGCAGCCCTGGAGGGAAGGACTTACAAATATTGTACAAGAAGGTCAACATGAGCTGGCAATGGTGCTTGCAGCCCAGAAAATCCTGGACTGCATCCAGAGCAGCATGGCCAGAAAGTTAAGGGAGCAATTCTCTCCTTGTACTCTGCTTGACTACTGCATCCAGCTCTGGGGCCAACAGTGTGAGAGAAGAGGCCACTAAAATGGTTAGAGGGCTAAAGCACCTCTCAGATGAAGGAAGTTCGGGGAGTTGGGGCTGTTCAGCCTGGAGAAGACTCCAGGGAGACTTTAGAGCAGCCTGTCATACCTAAATTGGTCTACAAGACAGCTGGAGAGGGAGTTTTTACAAGGGCATGTAAGACAAGGGGAAATGGATTTAAACTGCAAGATGGTAAATTTGAATTGGATATGAGGAAGTAATCCCTCATTACACTCATACCTACTGTGAGGGTGGTGAAGCACTGGAACAGGTGCCCAGAGAAACTGCAGATGCCTCATCCCTGGAAGCATTCAGGATCAGGGTGGATGGGGCTCAGAGTAACCTGGTCTAATGGAAGGTGTCCCCATGGCGGGGGGGTTGGAAATGAGTTATCTTTAAGGTCCCTTTCAATGCCAACAATTTTATGAGTCTATGTTTCTATGACTCTAAATACTGTTTGATGTGTTATGCCATGCCATGCTGCTACATGTAATGCCAGACAACAGAAATAAAACAGATCACTTCAACCTAGTCAGACACGTGTAATTCCAGAAGGGATTTTTTCAGATTTTTTTAAAAGAAAATCACTTACTAATACTTTTGCTATTTGGGAAGAAGAAAATTCTAAAATGTCAGAAGTTGCTATACATGGCCACAGCATTTCTGCATTTTGAGTGCTTTTAATGGTGTAGAATCTTGTATGCTAAGATTTAGGCTTAGGATGTTACAAATGCTACTAGATCGATGCCAGCAAAAAAGCCCAAAACATTTTGACTTCTGTGTTGTATGATTCTTTCCCCTTCTCTGGGGATATACCAGTTTTGGTTTTTTCTCTCCTCTCTCTGTTTCCTATTTTCTGACTAATTCTTTCTTCTGCTGGCATAGACATCTTACATAGATCAGAGATCTGGACTGGGTCATAGTTGAGGAAAAAAGGTATGAAAATCACATATACATACACATATTTCAAGAGATCATGAACATATACTAAATTATAAACATGTAAAAGACAATCTGGTTTATCTTTCTTCATTTTCTAAATTATCTTGATTGAGGCCATCTAAGCCACAGTCAACTTTGCATGTAAAACAGAAAAAATTTAATAGCAAATAAAATCTAAATAAGTGTCCCAATATAGCACTTTGTGGCTTAATATTAATAGTTTTGCCAGTACTCCTTGCTCTGTAAGACATGGGCTAGGTCTTATAGTGCAAAGAGAGTGATAAAGCTAGAACTTTTCTGAGTTCTCTTAGTTACTACTGTTCCTAGTGGTTTTCCTAGCAGCATGGGGGCACATGTGGGTCCCAGGATTACTACTGTGGTCAGATTCATGCAAATAGAGGACAAGGTGATGTTTACTACTGTAAGACCTTTCTAGGTGTCTGTCAAAACTGAAATTACTGTTCCTTTATAGAAACTTGCACCAATCTTTTGTAGTTATTGTTGCCATACAGATTTACAGCTGTTGAAGGTTTTCCTCCTGTATTTGTAGATACAGCAAGATGTCATAGCCTCCAAAAGTGGCTGAAGACAGTCTATTCTTTTGCTAAGGTGCAACTCCTCTCTTTGCAGCTCCAGCTGTTATCTGGAAGCTTGCTGGGCATCTCCTTTGCTGGGAGCTGCAGCTTCCCCAAGGGCTCATGATCTTCACACACAGACAGACAGAAATTTTAAATCTCAAAGGCGGAAATGTTTAAATTTTTCCTCTTGTCACCCTTTCCTCATTCCTGCAGTCAGCATTGTACTAGTACAGATTTCTAGCTGTTGCTGTGTGGGTGTTGCTGTGGTCATGGCTTGGTTATTGAAAATTAAAACCGGATGTCTGAAGGTGTGCAGGTGGGCTGCTTGAGCCTGGAACATGTAGTTCTGAGACTCTTGAAAAGACATGTTTCCATTTCACTCTAGAATACTTGGATACTCTTAGAAGGTCAAGTCGTCCATACACGACAACAAGTACTGAAATGATACCACTCTTCTCCCAATGATATTGGCATGTTTCAGGTCCAGTGCAAATGTACTTGTGGTCTGAACTTTAGATTGCCTTCAAGCTCAGATTTAGTGGATGTTCACTCAACTAAGTCCTTAGCTTGACTCCCAGCAGCTGCCTAGCTCTCTACCAAGGCTTAGCTTGATGGTACTTGGCATTAGCCCTGCCCATGTCCCGCTTTCCCTCACCCCTTGGCAGGTCTTGTTTGAAACTTGCTGCTGTGATTTGTAGCCAAGCAAAGTCTCCCATGCACTACTCCACCTCCCAGCTCTTCAGTGAGCCCTCTTGTGTTCATCTAGAGCCAAGCCCTACAATGGGGCTGGTGTCTAATGAGCTCTGCTCAAGAGCCCAATACACAAAGTTGTATGGTGACAGTTAGGTGTGGAAGATACACACAGTTCATGTGGCTCGGAGAGAGAGGGAAATCTGTAGAGTAGTGCCAAAGAGATAATTTGAAATGTTGGCAGCCTTTTTTTCTTGGTTCTGTTTTGAAACAAATGATCCTTTCTGGCTGGAGGAAGAATACCAGCTCTGAGTTAGGCCTGGGAGCTTTTAGCTTTTGCTTAATTGTGTAGGAAGATACAAAAGCAGATTGTGGCTCTGGGTCATAGGTACTACAAGTTTTCTTAATATTCCTAAAATTCAGTTAAAAATATTTTAAGAATGCCGCAAGTCTTGAATTAACAACCATGCAGAAAATGTCTCCCTGAAGAAAGTTTTAAATAAGTTTTCATCTACTTTCAGAGAAAGTATTTTTTTCAGATATCAAATCTACATGTAATTACACAAGTAGGTAGACTATCATGCTGGAGGATCATGTGCTTTTTAATAATTTTTTCTAGTTTATCAAGTTATTTAACAAAAACAGTTTAGAAAGAGAGATTAGTGATGACAGAAATGATGGCCAAATAGGAAGAGAACTGTACTAGGTCAGTCTGCAAGCTCCATACACCTAATTGCTTCATAGGCAGTGGGGTGAGTGATCCCTGAAGCAGATTAGATGGGGTACAGCGTGCATATAGACAAAACCAGTGAAGAGAAGTGAAGTAGGATTTAGTGAAGAAAAATTGACACTGCTCTATTTTACTCTACCAGTAACATCCAAAGCTATAAATTCTTTGCTTCTTTGGATACCACATGCTAGGAAAGATGGAAACTTGAATTGTAGGTAAGTCTTGATAAAACATCTGGCAACAGGAGGTGCAAAATAAGCATCTTTTGTGGCCTGAAACATTGTTATTTTTTCAAATAAATTGTGTGGAAGCCTTGCTAGGCCTGCAACTTGGTCAAGGGCACAATAATCTCACAAGCCAAATGCAGACCAGAGGAAAAGAGGTATATCAAGGTTGCCTGGCTGCAGTTTTTAGTTATCAGGCCCACATTGCTATATCTGCAGGAACAAAGTTCCTTCTGTGTAGATGCTCCTTTGCCATATCAGGCCCCTTCATGGTGGAATTCAGAGGTGTGCTAAATCTATACAAGCCTTAGTACTTGTAAGTCAGTGTTCATATACACAGAAAGCTGAACTGTGTTGCTCTGTGTTCCCTCCTATACCTGTAAACTGCTTCTGCCTGACCTGAATCTTCAAAGTAGGCTCTGTTCATTCTGTGAAAATTCCTGCATTGGGTGCGGTAGCAGGGGTGCGGGGGAAGTGGGGAAAAATGGTCTATTTGTTTTCCCCTTTGTTAGTGATAAGGGACATTTCTTTTTCTTATTTGTGTTTAAGCATGTGTTTATGCTTTCATAAAAGTAACCATTTCCTACAATTTAGATTTGTATTTGCCACATAATAGCAAGAGGATTAAGAAAAAGAAAGGTTAAAATGATGTCATGGAGTCTTCTATGTTTCTCCTGGCCAATTCCTCTTTTTAATGATCAGTAGTGAAAATGTGTATAGCAGTCTACACACAGAAGAATTAACAGGA
This sequence comes from Passer montanus, assembly GCF_014805655.1. Classification (NCBI taxonomy): domain Eukaryota; kingdom Metazoa; phylum Chordata; class Aves; order Passeriformes; family Passeridae; genus Passer; species Passer montanus. The sequence goes on along the minus strand of NW_024370152.1, from coordinate 3,073,096 downwards.
GATTAACCTCCTACTTTGGAGCCTGACTTTTGTTGGTTATAGTTTTTAATTTGAAATATGTGCAAATCTGTGCTGGTTTGTTGAAGTATGGTCTTCTGAGAGATCTTGTTAAGCCCTTGTTGTCGTAAATGTTTCATGAGTGTCAGCATCAAGCACCAGCTATACTAAAAATGTGGGGTTTTTCTGTTCCTTTGTATTCCTTACAGTCAGTAGTGACTACGGTTTATGACAACTGAGAAAAGAGCAGGGTGACTAAAGTATATCACCTGTATCCCTGTCATGACTTCATTAGCTTTAAGATCAACTCGGCTTTTGCCTTTTTATTGTTTATATGAACTGATACAGTTCTTGCATTTCTCACCAGATTAGTTTCATGTATATCTTGAGGCTCTATAACTGGTTTATATTTTTAGTTTTGGAGAGACAGAGTTTATAAGAGGTAGCACAGGTTTGTCACTTACAGTGACATTCTAATACTTTTCTCTAAATATTTTATTTTCTTTCTGTACTGGTTTCCTCAAAAAGAGCCCCAACATTTCACATCCCAAATTTAATAACAGTGGAACTGGAATACTTCAGATGAAGTTAGAACTGTAATGCTTCTAAATATTATCATATTATGTATGTTATTGCTGAAATCTAAACTGAGTTAGAAGCAAAGCTAACAAAAAAAGAATTCTTCCTCTGTTTTTCACACAGCTGAAGTTTTTCTGAACCTGGATTCTGCTTGAAAGAGAACCATTTTGGGAAGTTTGAGCAGAAACAGCTTGATGCAATGGAATTACTTTTTTTCTAGATTTCAAATTTATAAACAAAGGTGTATTTTTTTTAATGTGTTGACTAAGCATCCCATGAAGAGAAACAAGAAACCTGAAACCTGCAAAGGATATAATCCGTTAGACACAATGGAAAGAAAATCCAGTTTGGTTTAGCCAAATCATACAGAATTAAATTGCATACCTTAACTGTGTATGTATTAGCTGAGATATTACTAAGAATCCTGGGTATCATTTGGTGTGCAGAAGATAAATTGGATGTTGAACCAATGAATGAGGAAAAGCTGCACCAGGGGCAGTAGCACAACAGTAAACTTAGTCCTCCTTTTTTCATTTGCTATGCAGGGAATGTGTGAATAGGTATTATTGTGCTGAAGACTGGCTTTCAATTGTATCTCTTTGGCATGAAGTGGCAGAGATAAGAGCTGGGGCAGTGAGCCTCTACACTTCACACTTTGCCATCCTATTGTTCTGACAGTAAATCTAAGCACTTGCCGATCAGCATTGTTTTGTCAGCTTTGCCAGGCATTATGTCAGAGTTACATCAGTGAATAATCTATCAACAACCTCGTTAAAGATCAATACTATATGAATCATCTTGTGTCATGTATCTATTTAGCCCTTGTTTCTTATCTGCCCTGGCTTGGGGTATTGCATCTAGATTGAGGGGCCAGACAGAATTCCTTTTATCTGTGAGAAACTTTACTTGGTTTGATTTAGGAATTAGTCAAGCTTTGCCATGATTAAGCTAGACACTCAATCAAGCGTGTGTTTTAACTTGGAAGCATGTGAGTGATCTTGTTGAAGTGAGAGTTTAACATGTACTTAAATACCTGCTTAGACGGGGATTGTAATTAAAGATCTAGAGCGATACCATACAATGACTTCTGACTTCCTGACTGATACTAGAATTGCATCAGATTGCAAATTCAGCCAGACTTGCAATGCAATTATGCACTGCCACATCCCTAGGACAGCTCTTATTTTAAACATGAAAGTGGTCCTTCCAACTTCTTCCTTCCATTCTATAGATATATAATGTAGCATGCATTCAATCTCACTGAGGTGCAACAAGTAAACTGCCTGTGCAACTTCTAGCATGCTACCGACTTCTTAACAGATCTGTTCGTCCTTGTCTCCACTTCTCCACCTTTGACTTGTGCCAAAGAAGGAAAAATTATTAGAGATTGTTTCTTCAAACAGAAGGAATGTGTCAAAAGGAGTTTGAGCTATACTGTGAGGATGTTGGATTTGCTGCAGTATCTAAATGAATGCCTAATGTACATAGAACTTTATATTCAGGGTCCACCCTATTTTGCAGTAGCAGATGCACATCATTAAAAAAATTTCTGACATATCAGTGAGCAATGAATTACCGTGCAGTGCAGCACTGTATCAACATAACAAGCGACTCCTGGCTGGTGTATAATGTGTGGCACGTGGAAGATGATACATAGAATGAGACAAAGAATAGCTCCTTAGGGGATAGGATACTTCAAGCCTAATCCTGAGGTGGTGTAGAAGGCATATATCTCCACCGAAAGAACTGGAGCTCAACTGATTTACAGTAGATTGGGTGCCAGCTCTTTCTCATTAGTGAACAGAGATTATGTTCTCTCTATTGTGTCTTTTTCTCTCCACCTTGATAAATTTACTTCACTGGCAGTATTAGGATTTCTTCATTGCTAGCCATCTGCTCCTAAGGATCATCATTCCAATTAGACTGGTGCTCTACCATTCTGCTCCCCAGTCTTCTGTGTTGAAACTTGACAAGCCTTTAACTAGAAATATATTTTGACAGTGTTTTCTAGGTGGTGGTCTTCAACAACTTGTCAGGGGACTATAGAAAATCACTACCTGTTCAGAAAGTTTAAATTTACTGTAGAGGGATCTGTACTTTCAATGGAAAAATAGAGAAACTGTAAATTGACAAGGGTTTAATGCCAGAGTCCTAGTGATTGGTGTTTGCAACTTGAATGAGATGACAGAAATGCATGGCAGAAGCATGGGAAACAAGCATAATCCAACACAGGAGAGGTCCAGATTGGAGTAATAAGAAACTGTACCACCATAAGCACAGCCAGCCAGTCAAGCAAGCTGCTCAGAGAAGCTGTCATCCCCATCCTTGAGAATTTCAGAATGTAACTGGACAACACACTGAGCACCCTGGTCTGATCCCAGGGAGACCCTGTATGAGAAGAAGGTTGGACTAGAGATCTCCTGTGGATCCTTCTAATCCAAATTATCCCATGATGCCCATTGGGATTCCTTTCATGCTGATTTTAACATTTTGATGATATTTCTGGGGTCAAAAACACAGTTAAGTAGACAGATATATAGACAGATATATATACACATATTTTATTAATTTCTGTTAACAAGAGCACACTAGTATAGGCCTTTCAGCTCCATGGTGTGTTGGCTGCTCTGACCTCAACAGTAGATCTTGCTGAACCACTTCTTATTTTAATTTTATTAACGTTATGTTGCCTAACTGCTGGAGGCATTGGAGCTGAATTTGAGTTATGCTGTTGGTCCCTGTTGCCTCTTATAGTGTCTAGTTTGCATACTTGACCAAATAAATAAATAAATAAATAAATAAATACTATTTAATGTAAATTTTATTTGACTAATTAAAAAATTTGAAAAACACAAATGGAAATCATTGATTTGAAATGTCCTAACACCCCCTGGAAGTTACAGTAATTAGCTTCAAGCAAGTGGTAGGTTAGTAGGTACAATATTCAGTAGATGTTCTTTCTTTAACAAAGACTCCTATATTGCTTGTGCATGCATCTACAATTATTGCTTAGCCGATGTGTTTACAACCAGTGCAATGTTTGCAAAATCACAATTAAATGCAGAACATATGCTATTGTTTTGTATGTGGCTTCTCTGAGAGGGCACTTATCAATGGGTGTTTTTGTCCCAGTCATGGGGTTATTCTAGTGCAATGCAAGACACCCAGATAAACAACTGTTTGCAAAATTGTGGCTCTAGGCAGTGCCAGCCCACAAGAGAATTTTTGAACCTGCCTGTATAGTCCATGACAAGTGAGCAGTGCAGGCAGAAGGGTTACCAGAGTTCACCAAAGGCCTACAGAAAGCATGGATTACTCAATTCTCACAGAGCTTTGGCTGCCAAATGAACAGGAGCACATTGTAGGGTAAATAGCTGTTATCTGCATTTAAGGAATGCCTTCCAAATGAGATGGAAGGTGCTCTACCTTACAGGATTATCTGGCTGTTCATCCTGTTGTGTGAAACAGCCATCCTCCAGTTGTTATAAAACATGGGCTGTCAACACAGGGGCACAGGACAGTTCCATAAAGTGACATGCTCCATTTCTATGGTTTTATAGAAGAAGGCAGTGGTATTACTCAAAATATTTATTCATTTAGGTCACATAGCATTTGGGTTCACAGACACAGAAGTTGTTTAGAATAAATTTAAGATTTCTGATTCTAACCAAGTCAAATTTGCAAGGCTGTACAAAAAATTTCTGTTGCTCTTTACTCTGAAATTTTCTTGCTATCTATGGCTAGAATAACCACAGATTGAGATTCTGATATGGTTTCTCTCCTCTTCTTGACCCTATCCTAGTACAAACAATACATGATAGGTGTTCCTGGGAATAAACAACACTAAATTGAAGCTGATGGGAAGTAACAGTTTACCAAAGTTGATGACAAATATTTGCCTTTTGGCTCAGATATTCAGTTAGTGTGTATTTGAATAGCTTCTTTGGTCCTGCATGTTTTCATTACAAATTTTTGTGGGGTGGAGCATGATCAATGGTAGCAGAGCAGATAATGATGGAACTATGGCATCCACAAAAGCATCAACATGACTCACCCACATGTCTTTATCTATAGCTATTATAAATGTTTGTTGCTTTAAACATATCTTTCTCAGCCCTTACATTTATTCTCCATGTTGCCCTATCCTATAGCTGTTTTTTTAAAACTTTGTTTGAGAAGAGGCTAGGACAAAAATTAGAATTTAGATGTTCTTTTGAGTTTAAATTGTCAGTTGAATGAAAAATCTCACAGATGAGGCTTTAGCTAACTCCTGGCAGTCTTGGCTGTGTTCATTGAATTCTTCTTATTGACTTAGTCTGGGGCAGGAAAGGCACAAACCTTTGCCACTTTTCTGTAATTTAGCACTTCAGTAACCAGCACTCAGCAGACTTTACCACTTCCTCTTTTACCGGGCCAGCACATGTCCTTCCATATGTCACATCCTGCAACCCAGCAAGCTCTGTTGCTATCCATCAAGCAAAGGAGAATACTTCCTTATTCTGCCATTTCCACTTCCTATTGCTTCCCACATATCACCCACTGCGAAAAGACTGGTAAAACTCCTACTGCATACTCTTGTTACAGATAAAGAAAGCCCCCTGCATAAGTATCTATTACTCCAGCATAACTTTTATACTGCTGCTACAGATTAACTATATACAGATTAACTGTAGAGTGACTTGGGCCACTTTTCCTACTCATTTATTCTAGTGGTTTTCAGTTGAACAGGATATTTGACTCAAGAACTCCAGAGGTCCTCCCTTCTAACATTAATTATTTTGTTATTCTGTGATTAAGAGGTGTCAGTGAAAGAGGTCATCACATTTCAACAGATAACCTTCTTTTTATGCTTCCACTGTACAGTGGTATATAATCACTAACATAAGTAAAACAGTGTGATGGCAAGCATGGAAATCAGAGTGCTTTGTCCTGAATAATAGTGTCATGGGTTGGTTGGTTGTTGTTTTTTTAATGTGAAGTATTCTGTGTTTTCAATGATATTGTGTCTACTGTGGAAAAACATTTCTTATGGAAGTGTTTAGGGGTTCCTGACAGTTCCAATTGTGATACCAGTTGAGCTTAGAAGATTGACAGGCTCTTACTGCTTTTGAAGCTTTGCATTTGCCAAGGAAGAGTATTTATCTGTGTAACCACAGGGAGCTGAAGCACATTTTCTCTCATGACACAGCTAGTTGTTATTTTTAAGTGCTAAATCATTTATTTGGAGTTATATTCCTTCTTGGTTGTGGGCAAGGACACAACTGACATTTTTAAAAGGATCCCAAGTCTAATCAAGAGTGTTGGTGAGGCTTTTACATGAGATCACTGTTCCTCTACAAGTGCATTAACTCACATTATTTCTACCAGAAAGGGAAACCTAGGATAAATTTAATGCAAATGACTAGCCAAAAAGTCAAGAAAACCCTTTCCTCAAAGCTATTCTCCTTTCAGTGAAACTTATTTAAGATTAAGGTAATGCAAGTACCAAACCAAACTCTTGGCAACAAGTTATCACCAGCACTGGCTAGGAATGAAAGTCCTCTCCATCATCAAGCTACTCCATAAACACAGCATATAAATCCCAGGAAGGATTTCAAGGGAGAATCTGGTGACTCCAAAACACTGACTACAGTATTTTACCAAAGGCAGTTAAACTAAAGGGTCAAATAAGGAAACCAATCTAAATTATGCATCTGAACAACTGCATTACAGTAAGTGTAACTTATCCTGGTAAGTTGTATGGTCTTCTACAAGTTTCCTCACTAGTTTTTTTCTGTAGTTCAGGCCATCACTGATGATAAATGAAGTTTGGCAGCTCTTAGATGGCAGTTTATAGCTCAATGGTTTTCACTTTTTCAGAGAAAATAGAACGTGGTTTATTGAGTACTTGTATGAAGCTGTTTAGGACTATAGAGTTTCTCCTCTTTATGGATTTTTTTATACTACTCAGATGTGCACAGGACAAGTTCTATTTTTATATCTCTTATATATCCAGTGGGAATTTAAAAACCAAAAGAGATTGCAAAGGAGGTTGCGTTCATGATCCTCCATGGCAGCAGTTTGGCTCCAGTTATTACGAGGTGTTTTCAGTTTGTCAGTGTCACCATCTCTGCACAGAATCCTCATACAGATTGAGCCCTCAATCCCTGCTCAGTCTGAAAACAAAAATACAGAAGTTAGCTTTCTGACAAAGGTCTCTCCCTTTATTCAGCTTCCTGTGATTATATCCTGCCTGACATGGCTTGGGGAAAGCTCACCCACAAGCTGGCAAAAGTAGGAGAGAGCAAAGGTCCATCTGCTTGGGATTTAAGTTTCAAGATGCAAAAGCAGTATAAATATAGGCAGATAGCACAATTCTCTTACAGAAAGGAGCTGAATCTACACTTAAGGGAGTCAGGAATTTGCTCAATATTGCTTGTGGTCTGCAATCTCCCTATTCATTTTCTTCAGGTTTAACAGGAGACGGGCACATTAGTTTATTGATGCTGCAGTTTCCAGTTTCTGAAGTAGTAATTCTGAAGGTCTAGAAATGCTGCTCAAGCCCTTATCCTTGATCTTCAATACCTCTACCTTGTGTACCTGTCCCATAACCCTCAGTGGTGCTCCAGACCTCCAGTGCAGCAGGCTGGCCGATCACAAGCCATTTTCAGCTTAGCAGAGTCAGCATCTGCACAACAAAAAAAATCTGTACCCTTCTGCCCTTCCTCACTGTAGATGTATAACTACTAAGTCACTCCGCTTTTTTTAGAAAACAGTGTGAACATATGGGCAGATGGTACTATTCTGCTTGCCATCTAGACTACTCTGCAGCCTCTATACGTAGTGACTTAGACCACAAATTAATCAGCTCATCTTTAGAGATCCATCCCAGTAGAAATAAGCAGATGTGTAGCCAGTGGTTTAGTATCAGCTGGATTTTGTTAGGAAATTAGACTTAAACTATACAAAGTTTAAGTAACAGTTGCATTACCTTGCACATTTTTTTACCTCATATCATGCTGTGGAGCTGTAGGATGGCACAAACATCAGAGAAATAGATGAAATAGATAGAAATAAAACAAATGTTTGTTAAATCAAAAACCCCAACTACTTTTTCGCTTTATTTTCCCATACAATCAGAACACTGACTATTGCTATTTATCCACAGCACTCTGAGCTAGTCAGGGGGAAATACTTGACTCACAGTGAGAATATCCTCAAAAAAGATTGAGCTGGTGGTACTTTCACCTTCTCTGCATTGTATCATATCTTTGGACCATTGTAGAGATGTAGGCAAGCAGTGTTCCTCTTTCCTGGCGGCCTCTGATGATCTGCATGGACATAGGGAATACATATCAGTGAAAAGCCCATGCAAAGGATGAACAATTCTGACATGGTAATCTATAGGAATTGGGTTTCTTTTGAGACACAGAGGGTTTAAAAATATTTTCTAGACTTTTTGTAACCTGCATTTATATATTTACAATACTGCACTAGGAAGAGATTTATTTTGAAAATCTAACCCACTAAACATGTGAGATTTCAGAGATGCTCTTTCTTTCTCTCTATTTTGGGATTCAAACAGGAAAAAGAAAATCAAAAACAAACCAAATATCTCCTGAGTACACCTACTAAAATGAAAATTAAATTCAAGTAATAATAACGTGGAAAGTGGGGCTTTGCATTTGTAAGGTAAGTGCTAACAAATCAGAGAATACATAGCAAGAGTGTGTGTTGATTACCTGGATGGAAAAAACACATTTCAGATCATGATCTAGATATTTTTGAAAACTTCTGGAAATAATTGACATCCTGAACAGTTCTGGCAGGAAACTAAAGATCAGTGGTACCATGAGAAATTCTGTTAGATGGAGAAGGAAATGGAAATGGAACTAGCAAGGCTGAATATTATTGTCTCCAAACTACTTTTTGACAATTCATCACTGAGTCATGTTGGGAGTTATGTTATGTTTTTCAGACAACATTTTATCTTAGACCTTTCCTTTCTAAGACTCCATGTAAGGGGCACATGTTGGAGATTTTGTTATGTTCATCTAAGTCATGAACACTAAAACATGCTCATAGGTGTACTTAGGAAGAAAAAGATTCAAAAGTGCTGAAATCCAGAGCATTCCAGTAATTAATTATTTTAATTCTTGTGACTAAATGTTGACCAGTGATGGGTTATCTGCTTATGCTTATGTTGAACTGAGCTGATTTTCCAAATATATGTAACATGTGATGCTGACCGCTTTAGATCCTATTTCTTGAATCAAAATAATTAGTTGCAGAAGTAGATCAACTCATAAATCCTAATTTCTTGAGATTTACATCTTATAGTTGCTTGATTTTTTTGTTATATCAAAGCTATTTTGTCAACTCACTGCTTACTAGACACCAGAAAACAGACTACAGAGTAGTTTTCTGGTTAGTTAAGTATTAGTTAGTAGTTAGTTAGCTCTCTGACTAGAGCTGTCCTGTGGATAGGTAAGCAGCAGAATCTCTGTCCCATGTGCATCTTTTGCTGGTGTTTTGTGAAGCCTTTTTCATTAGAGAGAATGCTGATATCTGAGAGTCACTGTGCCAGCCTCAAGATCTTGTTTTCCAAAACATGAAGCAAATCTTCATGATTTCATTCTCTGCCAAATTTGACTGTAATTGGACTATGGGTTGAGAAGTTTTAAAGAAAACACACACTTCTGCAGCAGAAGACTGTTAAAACTCTGTTTCCCATAGGACACCATCAGGACACATAAACAGACATATATGGGCAAAAAGGTTTCCGATTTTAAAGTGATAAATACTTGGCATTTGGGCACACTTCCAGCTTCAACCCAGGATTTCACTGTCTTACCAGGGCTCCATATCTTTACTTAGATCTGTCCTTGTAAATTCAGCAGTGTCCTCTGGACTTGAGTGCTGTTAAAAACCTGTCCTGTCCCTGTCATTTTGCACACTTGGCTGCAGTCTCTTTGGTCAGAACTCTGCGCCTGCTTCCAAGAAGGAAAACTCATGTGATTTTTTTGGTATCTGTAGGTATATGAAAGAACTTCAAGCAGAACAGGCGCACCCAACCCAGTTTGCAGGCAGCCTCCTCATGAAGTTGTCATTGTGCTTACACAGCAGGTGTGCTGTCAGAGATATTGAGCAAGAATACAAGGGCAGGGAAGGGCATCTTGACAGTATTTGGTTGTAATGAGATTCCAGATAAATTTTAAATGGATGATATCTTTAGAGCCCACATGTAAATGAATATTTACACCCTCAAAATTATTATATCCTTCATTCTTTTCTTAGTTCAGCTGAAATAGATGATGTAGCTGGGAGAAAGTCTATGCTGAGAGAAGAGCTGTTTGCCTCTTTTAAGGTAGTTGCCAGGAACTGCTCATCAGTATTTGTACAACTCACCATTCCTGTCTCCTGCTCCTCATAAACACGGATAATAATGCATACTGCACATATCTTATTGGAATTCCTATGGAGAGCAATTAAAACTTTGAAGATGTAAATGTTTAACATTGTTTATAGTCCACTTGGAAACAGGAAATGCCAGAAATTACATAAGCTCTCTAGATATTAATAACTCCATGTAAGCATCTGCTTCTCTTAATTGTTTTGCAGTACCTTCCACAGAGGTGTTTATCAGAGCTTAAGGCTCTGATTCTGAGTGGTAATCAATAGGGACTGCCTCATTATAAATGACACTAAATGATAATCTGAACCATTGGCATTTGTTGTGTATCCATAGCCAGGGCTGTAGTTCCCTGTCTCACTGACATTTTTCTCGTGGTATGGGAATAAGGAGGAGGAATCTTTGGACATTGTGTTTGTTATTTCCTTATTTTATCCTCAAAGGAAAAAGAAATATAATCTAGAACAAGCACACATTTTTTATCAAAGGAGAACATCAAAAGGCAGCAGCAAAATGAGTATTTTGCTGTAGTTCTCACAATAAAGGATATGCTGATGTTTGTCTGATGATGGGGCATTATCACAAGGAGAGGCATTAAAAAATGTGATACAAAAACTGTAGGAATTGGTGAATGTTTGCCAGGACTGGATGAAGTTTACCTGGGAGTTCTTACAGAACCAAGGAATAAAATAGGTATACTGGTAACAAAAATTATGCTCTTTATGGTTTAGAAGTTTTGCTTGGCTGGACAGTCACCCATGTTATATTGTTTTCTGAGAAAAACTGTGTGAAGGAAATACTCTGAAGCAAATCACTAAAGGTAGAATTACATAACATTGCGATGTGAACACATAATTGTGGTTGAAATAGTCCTGCCTTTTTAAATCCCATTTCTGAAATTAAATTCTTAGGAAAACTAGTGGAGCAGATTCTTGGTTGCTAGGTTTCCAACCAGTATAAAAGAGCAGAGTCTCCTGACTTCTGTGATGTGAGACTAAGCTACATAGGCTAGGGCACAAAATAAACCATTCATGATAATGGTTTGAAGTTTTCTAAATATTTCGAAATTTTTAAGGGCCTTGTTAGAAGCTATTAGTAAGTCTGAAATCCACAGGCAGAGGAAGCCTTTAGAAAGGTTTGACATTGGTTACTAGTTAGAAAATAGAAATCACTTTCTCATTCAAGCAGCAAAACCTGCTGAAAACACAGATTTAAGGTAACCAGTAAGAGGGGAGACTAGAACAATTCTAGGAGAGCTAGGATATGATATGATAGATATGCTATTGCTTCCCCTTCCTATTGTTGACTACATACTCCTGCAATTTTCTCTTGTGCTGACACAAGCAGTGACACAGGCTTTATGAACTGACTTGGCTCCTTATAAAGAAAGAAGAGTACTCCAGCAGCAAATCCAAAATACAGGTGGAGCAGACAAGCTGTGACTAAGGCTAGAAGGAAAGTGACCACAAGCAATAGTAAAGGTAACCTATACATTACCACTGGTGTTAAGAAGAAATGGGATGGTTCTCAGAAGAAACCTTCTGTGAAGACATCTTTTGTTGGTGCAAGGTGAGAGAGCAGTGATGTGAGGAATTTTCTTCAAGAGTCACATCTGCAGATATGAATTACTTCACAAAATACCTGGCTGAGATCTACCACCTTGTAAGACACAGTTAATCTGTGCATGAGTACTAGAAGTGCCAATGGGCTCCAACCTTCTTGTTTGCTTTGAAAGAGCCTGGATTTTCCTGTTGGTCTGTATCTTCAAACTGCTTCAGGACTGCAGTCTATTATGTGTTTATGGCTCGTAGTATTAGCAATAATCAGAATACAGCCAATCCCAAATAGATGGTAGCCCTATTTAACCACTGTAAGCAGGAACCATTACAGGTGTACAGTTCTGACCCTACAAACCCCCATACTCATGCACAAATGGGGAAAGCCCCCCTTGTATTTTAAACAAAGCTTTCACAATATATATGTCCTGCAAGTCAACACAGAGCCCTTGACACTGGTTTTTGAATATAAATCATTCAATGGCAAGTGGATGCTTATGTGCAAAGAGAGGCTGACCCAGACCTGCTTATTGATCAGCAGGCAGGCAAGAAACAAATATCACTAGAAATAAATATCACAAAGATAAATAAATAAATAAAAATAATAAAATAAACAAAGATAAATAAATATCACAAATATCACAAGAAACAAATATCTTGGTTATTTTATTTGCGAGACAAAAATTCTGCAAAAGCTGAAACAGTTACAGATAGTGCTGTCATTCTCCAAATAAAACATCAGTAAAACCAGCAACTCTCACAGGCTGAAAGCTCCATCCTTTCCTAGGCACTGAAAGATTGGCCCAGTAGCCAAGAGGGATGTAGCGCTGTCAGCTTCTGTTGTAGCTCATGCCCCAGATCATACTGTTTACAGCAAAATAATTAACCAACAAAATAGATGCCTTTTTTCAGGATCACAAGTCCCTTCATTATAATAAATGTGTTGCTCAAAATCTCAGTTCTCTCACCTTAAGTTCTTCCTGAGAATAGTAGGCACCTAACTTTTTGTGTTTTCCTGGAAAATTAAGAGTTGACAACTTTACCGAAGCTGAAGAAGAGGAAATGGACTCTATGCAGTGATAGCGTAACCAATTTGATTTTTCCCCTTTCTTAGCTTTTACACTCTGTGTTCATGATATATATAGAACAATGAGTAAGACTCTAGTTCCCAGGAACCTGAAGCTGAAAAAATTAACAAAACCAGCCTGATTTCCACAGGTGAGTATGTATGTTTCCAAGGGAGGCTAGTGACAGTGACAGCTGTAATCATCAGCTCTGGAAACCTGTCCTACATACACAGTCTTAAAAAAGGACTTTATCTTTTTAGTGTATTTGTGCCTTGTTACTTAAATACACAAATCAGATATGTTTATGAAACCTTCAGGGTCTTTAAATACAGTTTTTGGGCCACTAGCTCCTCTCTGCCAATAAAGCACAGTCCAAAATTGCCAAATTAGAAACATGTTCACTGGTTGAAATTACTTACACTTAAAGATTATAATAATAGTTAAAAAAAAAAAACCAACAAAACCAAACCCACGCATTCAAAGACATTTAAAAGGTTTGAAAATTTGGTCAGTCATCTCATAACTGATGTATAAGAAAGAGGTCAAAAGCATGGCGTCTGGCCTGGCTCACCCTTTGCTTCTGTATTTTGTAAATTCAATATGAGTTGTATCAGCCACATCCTGGATTAAACTAGGAGTACAGGAGATAAACTAATCTTTTCTTCCAACATTTGCATAGCCCAAGGACAGGTGAGTGTCCCTGCCATTGTGGATAGTATTTCCCCTGTCAAAAGACAGACTGTTGAAAGTTTGAAATGGAATTACTGATCTGATAACTATTTGTCTCTTTAAGTGTTTTGGCCTTTTGTTGGAAGCTTCATTGAAAGGAAATGGATTCAATACCAGAGATGAGCAAGGCAGCATTCATATCAAAGCATATATGATAATTTCCTCCCAATTTAGCTGAGAAGATGACAGCTGCCTTATGTTGGAAGAAGGCTGAAGAGAAAGTGTTCACAGCAAAGAGCTGTAGACACAGATCAGTAGTTTCCAACAACGCACAGGACAATACTCTTTCAGTTTCTTTCATGTGTTACTCAAAACATAGGTCACAAGCTAGAATTGTGTTGTGAGTTGTTTTGAAAACAAAGGCGAAGCTTTAAAACATTATCAGCAATATGGGTGATACCTGTATTTGTAAAGGTGTGTCTAGCACCAGGTCCAGTTTTACATGGGATTATAGCAGTGTAAGCCCTTTTCTCTTTTGCTGAACTAAGGTGCCATGAAAAGCTAAAAGATTCACTGAAGCACAGTACAGGGTAAATAAAAAAGCTTATGAAAAATGAGGGAACAACCAAACCTTCAGGAACCAAGAGCCATGACCTGAGAAGTAAAAACAAGAAGACGCTAGAAATCAAACAAAGCCAAAGAAGGGAATTTTATGTTAGCCTTAGTCACTAAATAACCCACCATATGATTGCCTCTTATGCACCTAAGCCTCTTCCTTTTGGAGCACATGCAGTAAAATAAGTGTGCAGTGTACCTTTCAGCAGGGATGAGAGAATGAAAGGTCAGTGTCTGTGGTTTCAGGTTGTTATGTATATGGGAAATGCCAATGTTTCAGTGTTCGAAGGGTATAAAAGAGAATGTGTGACAGATTTGTCAGATTACGACCCAGCATCCCTCTCTGCACAGAGATGAAATACATATTTTGACTCTGTGTGTGGATCAGCTTCTAGTGCACCATGTGAAAGAACCCATATTTGGGACAACAGTATGAAGATTTGGCAGTGCAGTGAGTGGACATGTCACATAATGGTCATGCTTCATCACCCCTAAGTTCTGACAGTAATTTGTTTAAATGTCATTAGATGAATTAATGGAAATCCATTGTGGACTATTAAACACAAAGGTGAGGATACAGATCATTAAACCTCAAACCACTGAAAGACAGTATTATATCCACCAAAAAAATTCTACAAATGCCCTGGTTTTGTATTTTTTTCCTAAACTCATGTTTTTGGCTAGTCTGAGACACAATATTGAATTAATGCACATTTTCTGATAGATCTCATATTTGTAGCTATACCTAGAAGTTAGTATATGACACAGTTGCATTGTTGTTGATATCTCACATCTTTTGTAGTAGTACAGTTTTCATTAGTTTCTGTAGACAACTTCTTTGAATGCATTGTGCTCTTCTGGCACATTTCTTGTACTTCCTCTCATTCCAGAAAACTGGCTCATAGTCCATTTTCTCTTTGTATCAAAGTATTATAATATGTATATAATATTATAGCATTTTTTACTGATTGTCCTTTGAAAGAGAGAGAAGTTCAGATTTCTCCTTTAGCATTTGCCTCTGTGATGTTGTACTGTGTTGGAGATATTTGTGGCCAGGTAACACTCTGAACTGGAGCTCTCACCTAGTACTGGCAAAATTAGTTAAAGTCATAAATTAGAAAGTGGAAAAGAGTTCTACATCTGGATTGAGTTTGAGGAAATGCTTTGATGAGAAAAACAACATAAATGTTGCAACTTGTACTTTGCATTTCAACATGAATTTGCTAACTTACCAACATGACTTTCGGTTCAGATTGAACCAGTGTGATTATTTCCTCAGTTTTTGTTGTGATCATTAAATAAAAAGTTTACTACTTGCTTTCCCTGACTTAGAAGTGTAGTTTCTATCTCTACCAGTACTTCCAGTGTGACCTTGAACACTTCCTTCCGTGGTCAAACCTCTTTTTCTGAAATGAAGGCAATGTTTACAGTCTCTTTTATAAAACACTTTGAGATGTGAATAAAGAACACTGTAGGAGATCTAGATTACATGCAGTCATCAAAAGGAGAATGGGATTCTTGGGTCAGTCAGTTTTCACTCATACTTTACAGCTCTTTTGATAGAGAAAGCTTTAGAGATCTGTGAACCAAATAGAATAGAAAATCACAGAAACCAAAAACACTGGTAAACTGCCCATCATTAGCTACAGTCTTGCTGGGTATATCTCTGCTGGTATTGTTAATCACTACTTCATTAATCATCCTTTAGAATAATTAAACTAAATCACTGAGAGATTACAATTTTTTTTTCTTTGACGCTTGGATGGAAATTGATCTGATGTAGACTAAATAATGTGTTCTCCATTTCCCAGGGAATAACCCTGTACCTCAGAGCAGGGTCTGTCTCTCTAGACTGACTCTTTCATTTAGACCTACTTCACACATCTTACTGCAGGCCAACATATGAACTCGAGTCCTGGAAGGCTGCCATAAACAAACCTTCCTCACACTCTGCAAATAAGTTATCAGAGAGCTGATAAAGACTTTTTAATACAGTTCAGGTCTTTATTTCAAACCAGACCTGACATCCTCTTTAATCTTCATGTAAATGTGCTTTTTAAACATTTTCCGTAACTCAAGGCCAGTTTATTCTCCTTAATGTTACAGGTGTAGTCCGTAAATCCCCACAAAAACCCCACTTTCTTTCATAGGAGCCATATGTTGTTAGGAATTATTACTGCAGTATGTGCTGTCAGTAGTACAGGCCTAAGTAGATTTGAAATTTAGCAATCAAGCCATCTTCTGGTTTTAGAGAATTACCTTCTTTTCTCTTTATATTTTCCCTGTAATCTTATAGAGACCTGACATCTCTGAGTTTTAGGTCACTGGATTCTGAGAGCTTATCTCAGGGAAGTACCATTGTATGCTTGCCTTCATTTTACATTTAGCCTTGGGCCTGCTACTGCCATCCAGACACTGAGTTAGATGGAACTCTGCTCTTACGGGTGCAACCATCCTTATGAGCTTATGTGAACATACAGACTTGGAGATCTTCAAAGTTCGTATCTGAACTGACTGGCACAGTTAGAGTTACATTTTATTTACTTGTCACTGGAATGAACCATATTCTGATCAGACCAATACACTAGGTCATTCCACGCTAAAGCTACCAGAACCCAGAGACTACAGACATCAAAACCTCAATAGTAGCAACAGCAGTTTCATCTTGGTATGTACCACCACAATAAGTGCAAAAATACAATATCAAAAGAAAGCTACTATTAAGACATGTGCTTTGAGTCTTACTGCTTCAATTTTGCTTCAGCAAACAAGCCCCAGAGTAAAATCAGAGACCAAGTTCCCTTTTTTCTTGCATAGGACTGGGGTAAAACCTGATATTGTTTTATCCAGGATACAGTTCAAGCTCTGAGACTTCCATTTCCTCTTCAAACAGATTCTACAGCACAACACATAGCTCAGTGTTCCACTGACTTTATTACAAAAGCATTTGAGGTTACTGGTAAAGTTCAGTACTAAGATAAGGCTGATGAAGTGTCAAGTCGGTTGATAACAGGAAGAGTTATTGGCTGTACCTTCTTGCTAGCTGCATCCAGTTCCTGGCCTTCAGTTCAAGTGATGTGGAGTTATGCTCATAGTTGCTGAGGATTCTAGACTGGGGGGTTTATATCCACACTGCACTGGTGCAGTGCCCTGTGGGCATAAGGCAGATACTGCTTCCTATGGCGGTCAGTGTTTTTCCAGCCTGGCAGCACAGTATTTTCTTATGTGCCATTGAAATGGTGTGCTGCATGCCTCAGGCAGCGTAACTGCATACACACATCAGTTTTAAACATGCAGAACCTCTTGGACATGACTAAAAGAGTACATATGGCAGACCTGATGCTGTCTTATCCAGACTGGCTTTTGAACAGAATGAGCTACCTGCAAAATTGCACTTATGTCTTATATTAGAGGGAATTAGTTTTCTATCATGGGGGAAAAGCCTCCAGAAATAAAAACCCAACAACGAAACCAACCAATCAAAGGAAAAAACTCTGCAGAAGCCAAAAAAAATCTAAACCCCAAAGTATTACATAAATTAACTTTTATTTAATAGAGACATCTAGGAATCAGGAAAAGGAACTGGCTAGGGAGCTGAGCAATTCAGCCTAGATCAGTACCAGCAGACAGTCATCCAAGATATCTTTCCAGAAAGAGGAAATAAGGGAACAGTTCCTAGATGAATAGGCTTTTACAGGGGATGATTTGTAAATACAAAAATATTGCAGTTATTCACATTAATATAAGCTGAAAGCAGGGGGTACCCAACTCCTGGCTACATGAAACACATAACAGTTTTAATGCAGTAGAAAAACAGAAGGCATACAGGACCAGCCACGGAGGATCAAGGAGGTAGAGTTTTCCAGGGCTGTTCACAGGCAGACAATAATACTGAAGGCCAGCAGCTGATTAGGCCATTATAGGTGGAGTTAGTATGGGTTAGCCTATGGACCTCAAGGCTATTCAAAACTCGCTGAAACGCTTCTTGGCTCATTTCATGCATTGTGTGTGAGCCTGGATACACAGCAGTCTCCACCAGTGCAATATATTACTATCTGTTGTGCAAGAACTGCATTTAGAATGCACAGTCTGTTCAAGGACTTAGGCAGGCCCCCCTTGCTAAGGACTTTGTGGGTAGAGGGGGCCCAAATTCTTTCCTTCTAATCAAGTAATCACAGTATAATCAACTCTCAATTTAAAATTGCATGTATGGAAATTATTAAAATTACAGGCTTTACCAAAATGACACTCTCAAGACAGACTCATCCCTGTGAATAGTTTGAGACAAAAAATTTGGATTTAATTGTAAAAGAGTAAGAAGGCCTAATGACGGTATGTCTTTGGAAGGAAGATTATTATTTAATTTTTTTATTCAATAATCACCATTATCTCATTAATAACTTGCAGAATGATTTATCTTTGACATGTCAATATAAAATGAATATTCATCTGATCTTACTATTCTCAGTCAAATGAATAAATAGGGTGATTAAAAATAATTGGGTTTTTTCTGTTATTATATAATTGTATTTTAATAGACCTGGTCAAACAATGTAATGGTAAACTCTATGGTGAAAATATAGAATTAAACCAAAAAAAATTCTCTCCCAATGTATTAGCTTCTGTACTGTATTTTGTTATTAAAAGTCTTCAGGATTTTTTTTTGTGGATAAATTATTTATTTTCTTCTCATAATATTATTTTTATAAAACTGTGAGTTTACTATATTTTACAATTGTATTCAATACTAATTTTCAGTTTAGAGTTATAAAAGAAGTTTGAATATGCAGTACTTCTAAAACTGAAGAAGTGGAATAGTTAATAGGCAATATTAAATGCAAAAGGTAAGATAGTGTTTGCATTGATCTATGTCAAACAGAAGAGAGGTGCTAAAATTTTGGCATGTGTTCAGACTAAATGTTTGCTTTTCAGAGACAGACCAAAATCTCCTTAGATTGTAAATTAAAGAATAAAAGTCATTATAGGAATAATAATGAGTAACAGGTAAACGACAAGGCTTAAAAGGAAAAAATAGTGACATATTTTCTTCATATGATTCCATTTTATGATTCAAAACAACCATCTCCGGTTTAGAACTTCACATAATATGTCATGCCATGCACCATAAGTCATGTAGGAATATTAAAAATAAATAATCTTTATGGAAGATGCTGAATTTTGTGATGGTTGTGATATTTTTTTATTTTCCCTTTTTCCTAAAGAAGCTGTAAAAGTCTCATCAATCTACACTGTTGCTTCAGAAATTCTGCAGAGCAGTACGACAAAGTACGCAGCTCGTGAGCTGGGTGTTCATACTGTTAAAATTTGGGGCTGAGTATAGCATGAAACTGTGTCAGGAGAGCTTTAGGTTGTATGTCATGAAAAGGTTCTTCACCCAGAGGTGGTTGGGAACTGTAACAGGCTCCTCAGGGAAGTCGTCACAGGCCCAAGCCTGACAGAGATCAAAAAGCATTTGGACAACATTGTCAGGCACATGTCAGGTGTGACCCTTGGGGTGTCCTGTGCAGGACAGGACTTGGACTCCATTCTTGTAGGTCCCCTCCAACACAGGAGATTCTGTGAATTTATATGCCAATCCCTCTTCATCTGCATGGAATCCTGCACTAAAATTACTGTAGAATTTCCTGATATTTATGGTGTCAGTATGGGTGTCCAGTAATTTTGTTGTTATAGTTCATCATTATTACGCTGAAGTTTTCTTTTCTGGGTTTCACTATTGGTAGCAATATGAGGTAGTTTTTCTGGGCAAAGCAAGATATAACTTTACCCACAGTGATGCCATATAGTGCAGTAACAGGGTGGCCTGATATACCAGAAGAGGCCTTGACAAGGAGGTACACAGGATGCAGCGGAGGGGTATGGGCATGAAATGATAAGAGCCGAGGCAGAAGCTGGTTCTGAAGGTCCCAGCCCACCAATGATCAGTTAAATAAAGAGAGAGCTGGAGGTGGGCAAAGCTCTTTGCATGACTAGAAAAGTGAAAAAAATTACAAGTATTTAATGCACATAAAACAAGTAAAGCATAGGAAATTCCAACTTAATAAGAAGTTGTTGACCAGTGAGCAAAGAATAAGGTGTGAAAGTATTGTAAAAAACATGTATATGGGGGAAAAAAAAAAGGAAGGAGATTAGGAAAGAGAAATCAAAATCAACATGGCAAAAGAATTTGAATGCTGATGATTTATTCCCTCTGTTCTCCTCCAACTCAGTGAAAGCCATCTATTTTAGGGCCCAGAGAAGCAATAGAGAGCAAGTGTAACACTAGGGAAAAGTATAGAAAGTAAGAAAAGTATGTTCAAGATTTTAAACTGCATTATTATGGAAAATTTCCTCATTATTGTATTCTTATTTTTATTTTTCATGGCAATAATTAGACATGGACTGATAATAATTTTAATTAGCCTAGTAAGATTTAATTTATACTATTGATAAATCCTTATCTTTATGTATAAGGTGTATTTACTTTTTTCATGTAAGATTAGAGCATGGCATGGGTTAGGCATGGCTCCTTAACAGAATTTCACACACTGTGTCTGCAGTTACCCCTTGGTAACCTCATCTTTGTGGCATGGAATAGCTATGTTGAGACTCCCTGTGCACTCCTGGAACTCCAGAATAAACTCCTTAGATACAGGAAGAAGACCTTGAATACCTTGTTGGCTGACAAATGCAACTTTCTCTCTGGTATTTTCTTTCTCTCTAGCATTTTCTGTCTGACACTGATCAAAAACAATAATAGAACTATTCCTACAGAACTTGTAAATAAATGTCAGTATGATTACATACATTCTCTGTATATAGGTCCACTAAAGATGGCCTGTATAGGGAAGCCCATTAAATAAAACCCTCATGGTGCTAGCTGCTATACAGAATAAGACAGGGCCAGTCCTGTTAGAGGAGAGAGGTTGGATAGCAAACACATGTGAAGAAAGATAAGGCACTGAAGTGATATCCATGGAGCCTTTGGGTTCTCAAGACATGCGGTTGCGTACTCTATATTTTGACTTACCTGAGAGAGCCCCCACATTCCGAAATATTTTCTCCTGAAACACCAGAAGTGAATGAATAGCCAGGATAAAGGAGAACTGCAGAAACTTACCTTCATGGTCATAATTTTGACATATTCACAGCCTTTTTTGCAACATTTCCCAGAAACACTCTCACAGTTAGATTTTCATAGTGTAAGTACTTGCAAAATCTAATATTTATGTCTCACAATAGAATATTAAAAGCTGGATGATACAAGTAGTCTAAACTGTTCTCACAAAGTATTAGTAGGCCTGCTTACTTCTAATAGACAAGGATGAATTTACTTTAACACCCTATAAGTGTACAAAATCAGGAATGTGTTGTAATATCTGTTATAATAAGCATAAACCTGTGCTAGCCAAAAGTCAGGTTTCTAGTCATTTAAGATCTGAGACACATGTTCCTGTTGCTTAATTGTAGAAGTTATCCAATAGAACATGTGACTCCAACAAATATGAAAATATAAATTATTTGTAAAACTAGTCTGGCATTCATGCCCTCACCCTCACACCCCCCAAGTATTCTGGAAACTCCGAATAAAACTTTGAAAGAAGACTAATTACCTCTGAGGGTTAAGGACAGAAAACGTGCAGAAGCTGAGTTCATGAGCCTATTATTTTTCACAGAAGCAACATTCTTGGACTACCAAAAACATCACGAGTTTTTCTCTACTGCTCCCTCTGGCTGATGCCGTGAACCATGACTTTAGGGAGAGCACATTTGTAACAGGAAGAGGAGAGATGACTGAAACTTAGATGAAGTGAAGGGCAAAATGTGAAAGATAATGAAACTTCCTGAAAAGCCTAAGGTGTTACTTTCCTCTGGAAATAAATGATCCCAACAGGAGGTGACATTCAAACCTGCAGAAGTAGAACCTGCTCCAGGACTAAACTTGACCGCACCCACATCTTTAATGTATGATTAACGAGCCATGAAAGACATACATCAATCAGGTCAATGAGGCTGACACTAATAGATGGAACTTTTTTTAGCAAAACTCCCTGAATAATGATGTGCACATGGTAAGTGCTGTAGATATTATATTTAGATAAATGCAACCAGACATGAATAGTGATAGGAATTTGCTTTAGGGGACTGACTCATTTATTCAGGAGAAGGAAATTATTATAATCTATTCTTTTTATTTCGTATTCATGGACATTCAAAGAATTATATCTGTGTGTTGGGCAAACCTATTTATATGCTTGGGACTCAAGAAATAAGCCAAGCATATGGTGGGACAGAAAAGAGAAAAAGCACAAATCCACAGTAACTTGTTGCTCAAGGCAGCTCTGAGTGTGTGGTTAAGTGGCTCTTTTTCTGCCCACCTTGACATGTAGCTAGATACCCTGGCCCTGTTTTGGCATCTTCTATGCTGGCAGCTGTGAAGGGTTATGTTGGAGAAAGGAAGGTTTTAGTGCATGCTGTAATCCCACAATGCATATACATGAAATAGAAAAGTATCAAGGGACTGTAGCCAGGGCCAAACCTTCCCTTATCTTTGCTAGCAGTTATTTGGGTTTTGAATATATTTGCTTTGTTTCGAATAAAGAGACTAACTACTCATCTTCAACTGGGACAGTATAAAGAGATGTACCGTTCTCCCTGTTCCAACCTCCTGATTCTCTACCAGTGATTCAAATGCTTATTTAATTATAAAACCCAGCAGCAATGGCCAGATGTACCCATGCAGCTCAGGCTGAAGGGTACAGCGGAGTCCTTCATAGCCAAGTTGCAAAAGCATGCCATCAACCCTTGGTTGACAGACAAAGCTTTATGCCCTTTACACCATTCACGTAAAGGCACTCAGGGGAACACTCAAATGTTTGGACTACTCTATATTGTCCTTACACCATTTAAAACAGGGAGTATGGAACTAGAAGGAGAGTGTTTGGCTGAGGTGAGGGCAAGGATATAGGTCAAATGGCTGTGGGATGGCACATATAAATCTAGCAGGTAAAACCTGTCTCATACTCTTCTGGAGACAGTGTGCCATGGTTGTTTGAATTCCACTTCTCCTTGCACTGTGAGTTCAGAGTCTTTGAACTAAAGTTTAACCTCAGTCTCAAAATAATTAAGGCAATGCCTTAATTATTTGCACTTTTGAACTTCTTGAAGAAAACAGCTTCTTGTTCCTAAACAAGAATTATGCAGCTGGCTGGGTGCCTTCAGTCTGTGGAGTCACTCTGCCCAGCAAAGCAACTGAGCTTTCTCTAAACAGTTCTCTCCACAAATCCTGTTTAGTTTTCAAAAGACTGTCCTTCTAGTTTGTTTGCAAATCACACAGTGATGAAAAAAATCCAAAGGAAACAGCTGTTAACTTTGATTTGGTAGGTCTCTGCCTTCATCAGGATTGCTATTAGAAAATGCAGTCAGTAAATTTAGGGCTAAAATTCTGCCTTAGGTGTCATTATGTGAACATTCATATTTAAAAGCCCTTCTGTTCCTACCTGGTTTGTTGATATTGCAAAGGAGGCAGTTCAAAAGCCTTGGGCTCCTAAACCAGTTTTGGATTTCATTGTAGAGGAGAGTCCTTAAGACACTCACAGCCTTTGTAGGCAAATGAAAACCTACAAGATACTGTGTCAGTAAAGTCCTGTTGGTCCTCGCTCACTGCAAAACTCTTGTCAAAATTTGCTGAAAGCACTCTTAAGATGAGCATCATGATATTATACAGCTAGTACACTAGGGAGAACTACAGGAACACATTTGCCAGAGTATCTCCATATCCAGGCTGGAGAAACATATGTGCCTCTGAGGGGAAGCAGAGTGCTTAGGAGTCTGAAGAGGCTGATAAGCTCTTTGGGAGATTTTCCATAACATTGAAATAGCTTTTAAAATTTGGCTCTTCCATCCCTGGAAAATTCCTTACATTTGCATCTAACAACTAGATCATTAGTTCCAAAATTAATTTGAGAACCCAGCTGTCCCTTGCCCCTTCTACTATGTATTACCTTGCAAATCAGATGCCTTTTTTTTTGGCTGTTTAATGCTGAAAACAGGGATTTGCATTTCCCTTGTTGTGTTTGTTTTTTTTTTTTTTTTGTGACTCAGGGTGGGAAGATCTGGTTCTGCTGTGTGATCTCTTCCAGCACTCACAATAATGAAAGAGTTCTCCATAGGGGTTACTTCAGTTCAGAGATACACAAATGCAGCACACTGTTTTATTGCCCAGCAGAATGCAGCCACTTCTAGGCTGAAATGGAGGAAGTTCTTTAACAGCAAAACAGCAGAGGATATGTAAGAACAGAAGATAGCTGAATTAACAAAAAGAAATATCCTAAGTGTGCACAAGGGCAGTGTATGCCTTGTGCAACAACAGCCTGCCGTGGCTGTTGCTAGAACCAATAGAAGTTCAATGTCAATCTGTTTAAAAGCAGTTAGTACCTGGGGATTTTGCTAAGGAAGGATGAGGAAGGGCTAAGTCCATTCAGTAAAAGCAACTGCTCTCAGTGCAAATGGGATCTCAGTCTTTGGGGAAGAACTCGGAAAGATCAGAAACAGAAAACATGAGGAGTGGTTGCAGCAGAGTGGATACTTTCATGCTAGATCAATGAGAAGTACAGCTGCTTCTAGTGCAACAGGAATGTGAAGGTCAGGGAACAGCAGAATTCTCAGAGTGCAGTGATCCTTTATAGAACACATTTTGTGACTGTCTGACAGGACCTTCTGGTATAAACTGAAGATAATCTAACAGAGCAGCTGCAATTATGGTACAAATATTTCAGGGAAAAGGTAGAGACATGCTTCCTTGACTTGTTTCCTGGGTAATGCTAAAGTGACCAGGCATCTGGAAAAACAAAGCCAGGACAATAGAAGCATTGTACTTCACACTGTCATCTCCTTTATTTTGGTCACTTGCATTCCAGTCTCTTCCCTATCTAAAGCATCATGGTATATGCCCATGTAGCTGCAGTACTAGGAACACAGCACATTAAAAAAATAATAAAAGCAAAAAGCAGATGCCTCCAAGACATATTCAGTCAGTGGTATCATCATGCATAATCCCCTTCTACAATGAACTGATTTGAGATGAGATGATGTCTCAGCAAGCACAGACAGGGGTAGACTGAGGAATATGAAGTGCATGTACTCACCAGACTCCACCTATTTGTATCAGTCAGACTTTATCTATTCATAACAAACAAGAAGATGACAGTTTTGCATCTCTCCAGAATGGAACTACCTCTACTTATCTTTCTTCCTTCATCAGCAGTTCACTAGAAATATGGGTTAAATCTGTCAGCTAATGATGGTGAATCTGCTCCCCTGAGCTGACCAGGGTGTGGTTTTGGAATCTGGTTCTCCTTTTTTGAAATTATAAAAGATAATGAAACCATATAAGTTCTGGGATATGACAGATGACCATTTAAGAAAAGTGTTGGTCTGCTGAGCCACTGCATACTTGTCATGATTTTGGAGATACAGCTCTCTAAACAAAAGGGAGCTGGGGTGAGAAAGCAGCAGTAGAGGGGAAAGTTCTAGCTCCCCTATGGTAAGATGGATGTTCAATTTCATCTGCTAGTTCAGCAGGGAGAAATGTTTGAAGGTTTTACTACACTAGTATTGTTACACTAGTATTGTTGTACACAAGCATAATGTGAAAGCTTAGCCCCTTTCCTCATGTTTTTATACGTACAAGAGATACAGATCCGCGAGAATTTAACCAAAGCACATGTAGCAGATGCATGACTCACCCTCTTTTGCTACAGAATTAGTTCTGTGCCTGTCATGTGTCAGCCTGTTCTATGAAACCACTTCCTTAATTTACTTTGTCTCCATGTCATGGCTTAATCACTTGGTGTTGAAACCGATCTGGGGTTACAATAAGTCATTCACCTTATATTTGAAAGCAGGCAGTGTACTCAGAGCAAATTAGAGTCAAATTTTTAGCCTAGTATCCATATGACTTCATCAAGAATAATGTGCTGTGTTGCTGAATACATTTACATTATGTAGGACAGATTTTTTTTAACAGCTCAGCACTAAAAAGCTCCAGAGAATTGAAATCATCAGATTTCCCATGCAGCTCAGTCCCCACTGAGCACTAGGTAGCTGCATGGTTGGGGGGATATGAAAAGAGATGCATTCTCTCTTCCCATAATGCAGTGAGCAGAGCTCAACAGGTTGTGAAGATCTAGGCCTAAAATCACTTTTAAGTTGCCAGATGTGAACTGTGGCCTGTATTACATTTCCATTCTGTGACTCTTCTTTCATACTTACCTTCCTTTCTCATGCTTTTTCAAATATTCTTCTGTGACTGCCTGACTCAGTTATCAACATAAAGGACAGGCATGTGAGTAAATCATCCTTATGTTCTAGTGGCCTTCCAGAAGTCAAAACAGTGGGAAAAGCAACAGCAGGAAAGTTTGACAGAGGCAAAACTAGCACCATGACACTTAAGTAGCTGCAGTGAGGCATGATCCATCTTAAGGTCATTAAAACAAAGCTGTGCTTTAACTAAACATACTTAATGGAGGATCTAATTTTAATGGGAGAGGTCAGACCAAGATCTTGCTGTGTAACAGGGATAACAGGTCCTAACAGTCAAGTTAGATTGTAATTTTATTGGTATCCAGCTTCCTAATAACTGAGATTTTCAAGAGTAAATTGGGCACGATCAACTCCTCTCTTACTGGCTTTGGTAAAAATGTAACCACATATTCAGAGAGCACAGCAAGGTGAGCACTTGGAGAAATTTTCTGTAAACTGAATTCTGAACCAGCATTCTGAAATAAAATGCTAAAATGTTGGCTATTTTCCTCTTTGGACTGAATTTAACATCACCTGCTCAAGTTTAGGGAAAATGGATTGTAAACACTTCAAGCCAGAACTTACTTTCAAATTGTTCTGTGAGGTATCTAGCACTTCTGAGGGTGCTGTAAGAGAAATGGTATGCTTTTAGGAATGCCATTGTCCAAATGCCTGCACAAACATGAAGAGTTTTGAAATAATATTGTTTCCTGAGCAGTTTGAAGGTTCATACCGGCTTTATTTTTCCTCCTCTACTGTATACTTGTAGCCCCCTGTGGTGTCCTCTGCAGCAGCAATGTTTTGTTTCAGCATGTTCAGGTTGTGGAAGAGCCCTTTGTTCTGTAAGGTAAAACACATTTTTCTTTCTTAGGAAAAGCAGCAGCAATGTTTTGTTTCAGCATGTTCAGGTTGTGGAAGAGCCCTTTGTTCTGTAAGGTAAAACACATTTTTCTTTCTTAGGACTGGCATAGCACCCGGAACAATTGTTTCTGAAGCATCTGCAAAGACTAGTAGACCCAGGAATGAAAAAAGCTAAGTGCACAGTGAATTTTCATTATAGAAGAAACATGGTCATTCAAAGCCTTTGAAACAAATAGACGATCTCTCTACACTGAAAGCAGAAGATGGAAGGAATTCACATAGATGTAATTGATACACAGGTTTAGAAACCTACTCTATGGCATGATGTTTTCTATGTATTGTTATTGTCACCACACCTACTCAATTTAAGACAGATAGTTAAATCAGGCAAAGGCCTAATATGCAGTCAAATGCATGTTTCGAGATTAAATCTGCCCAAAAATCTCTTATATGTTGTGTTTACAAAAGGCAGAAATGGTGATGTAGCATGAATCCATCAAGATTTTCACTCATATAGCTTTATGTGCAGCTGTGAAGCACCTGCAGAATTCCTGGCACTGTATTTTTGTTTGGGTGTAATAATGACTATCTCCTGCCTCTTGACATACCCAAAGCTCAAAAAATATTAAACACCAGTGCCCTTTGTGGTCTGTAAACTGTTGTACCATTTGAAGCTTGAAATAACTCAGTAAGTTATTCACACTTAGTAGGAATTAAATTCCAGAGGGGAGAGAGGAGATGAACACAGTCTGTGCGATGCTGAAAGCCTGTCTCTATTACAACACCTGTGCCATGCCACTATTGACAGTAGCCACTCTCCTTCTAACATTTTACAAAACAAATGCCCCCTACAGAGCTGTGTGAAGGAAGACAGCAAAAAAAGCTGGAGATTTATTAGCGTCCCTTTGGAATTTTAAGTTCCTTGTGTGTCTGTTTACAGAACAGGCAGCTGCCCAGCTGGAGCACTCCGGTCCTACCCCGGGCAGAAAGCTGCATCGCCCCAGTCACACCTCTGCTGGCTGGCCGTGCCACAGCACAGCAGCTGACCCGGGGCACCCCTCTTCCCAGAATGGTTCTTGGTCCCTAACCACAGTCCACCGGGAAGATGCTTAGGACTAAGAAGTCTGTGTATAATCAGCACAAAGACGCTGATTATACACATAATTATACAAATTCACACTATTATATGCATATGAGAGCTGATGACTCTTTTTCACATGCTGCAAACTAACATGGAGGTCCGGGTTAGCAGCAGCATGAATTACCCAAAGCTCCTTAAGGGAGATCATAAACAACTAAAAAGTAAATCTAAAGAGACGCCGTTTGTCTTGTCTCTGTCACCTCAGAGATGAAAACCTGTTCAAATACCAATAATTTACTAAAGTTACTACATACAGTTTTACTGCTAGTAATAAAGGTCTGCAGAGAGCGGCTCACAGAGGAAGGGCGGCCCGGAGGCTGGGGCTGGGTTTGGGTTCGGCTTTGAGCGGCAGCAGCACATGTGACCGAAGCACGACTTGTGTCCGACACGGACGTGGCAGCGCCCGGCGCTTCTGCAGCCCAGACCAGCGGCAGGTCTCCCGAGAGGGGGGCGCTGGTGGGAGGCTGATGGAAGCAGAGCAGTGCTTCCTTTTGTCGGGGGGCTCCCTTTGCACCCCTCGGCCCCAGCCCAGCAGCTAGGAGACGGCTGGGGAAAGCAAATGACAGGCACGGGGCTCCGGCCCGCCCATCTCCTCCTACCCAGCTAACGCAGGCACAAAACACTTTTTTTTTCCTGTGGCCGAGGCGTTTCGTGAGGGGAGAAGGACCAGCAGAAGTCGGGGGCGCTGGCTCCTTTGTGCTAGAATACCAGCAGCCCGTGCTCGCCCCATCCCCCGCCGCTCGCCGTGCTCGGCCCCCCCGCGTTTCCTGCCCGCAGCCGGGCTCCCCCCGCCCGGTCCCGCGGGCCGGCGGGGCGGGGAAGCGCTTCCCGAGGCCATGACTCCGAGTTACTCTTCACCTACTTTGTGTCCGACACGGACGTGGCAGCGCCCGGCGCTTCTGCAGCCCAGACCAGCGGCAGGTCTCCCGAGAGGGGGGCGCTGGTGGGAGGCTGATGGAAGCAGAGCAGTGCTTCCTTTTGTCGGGGGGCTCCCTTTGCACCCCTCGGCCCCAGCCCAGCAGCTAGGAGACGGCTGGGGAAAGCAAATGACAGGCACGGGGCTCCGGCCCGCCCATCTCCTCCTACCCAGCTAACGCAGGCACAAAACAAACACAAAACGCCTGTGGCCGAGGCGTTTCGGGAGGGGAGAAGGACCAGCAGAAGTCGGGGGCGCTGGCTCCTTTGTGCTAGAATACCAGCAGCCCGTGCTCGCCCCATCCCCCGCCGCTCGCCGTGCTCGGCCCCCCCGCGTTTCCTGCCCGCAGCCGGGCTCCCCCCGCCCGGTCCCGCGGGCCGGCGGGGCGGGGAAGCGCTTCCCGAGGCCATGACTCCGAGTTACTCTTCACCTACTTGGCGGCGGCGCTGGCGGCGGGGTTACTGCCGGTCAGGCCGCCCGGCTCCCAGGCGCTCCCGCAGCCTGCTCCTCCGGCCGCACAGCCCGAGCCCATCTGCTGCCCCAGCGCCCCCCGGCCCTCAGCCTTTCCCCCGGGAAGCCTCAGCCTTTCCCCCGGGAAGCCTCGCTGGCGGCAGTGTCACTTGAGTGGGGGCGCGGACTCTCCCGTGCAGCAGGAGCCGATGCGTGCTGCATTCGTCAGGTCGGCTCCCGCGACCACCACCTGTTTTGCAGCCGAGAGGTTATGTGCTCGCAGGGCTCGCACTGTGGATACCCCGGAGCTTGCTCATCCCAAACGCTGGCAAGGGGAGCGAGTGTTTTCGCTGCTCGCCGAGGGTGGCTGAGAGCGGGGTTACTGCCGGTCACTGCCGCAGGGCGTGCGCCGCCTGCTTTCCACTCCTGCAGAGCGCCTCCGATCCTGTAAACCATACTTCTGCATTTCCTTTAAACGCTGCAAGCAAAATCGTAACGCAAGCCCGTCCTGCACCACAATTACCTTGCAAAGTAATTTTCAGTAGTCCCAGTGGTAACGCTGCCTGAATGAGTCTTCTGTTGGGCACAAAGCTTGCAGCAATACTGGATGGATTTTAGTGTAAAAGGATTACTTCTACAGAGAATTTTGATCTTGGATCAACCAAAAGTGCTCAAAAGAGACTTACAAAACTTCCAGACCGACACCAAACCATTCTTTTCTGAGCTTGCAGTATAAGATGGAGAAAACAGTAAAAAGAATGCTTTTCTGAGGTCTTTTCTAGGAGCAAACTGAAATGTTTGCTCACTGGGTAAGAGCTGGATATCTCTACAGTGTTAAAACCACAGTGGTGAGGCATGCACAGCAATTCTTAAAAGAGCTAAAATAAGTACACTGTAATGTGTTTACTGAGATCAGACATGAATCCTGCAGCTGGGTTGAATTTTGTGCTTGAGGAGGTTTAAATACATGCTTCCTCTAGGTAAAACTTGCCCAGTCCCAATTTGGCTTTCTGTATTATTTCCAGAAATTTACCCTGTAGTCATTAGCCAGGAAAATCAGGTGAAGGCGTTTGTTCTTCTGTACTGTACGTAGTTGTAGTTAGGACAATGCCATAAAGAACGGTAAAGGTGATCTTAAGTGACCCGTGAACTGAAGATACAAATTATCCATAGGGAGTTCCAGCTCAGTTTCGGGAGTGTTTGTAGATATTTCTGACACTGTAATTACTTTTTTTCTTTTTAACTGTCTTAACAGAAGGAAAAGCTCTCAAAGCACAACACAATCCTTCTCTGGTCTAGAAGAGATGAAATTGAAGGAAATTTAATGCAAGCATTTTTAACATAATACATAGTCATGGTTTTTGTATACCACTCCATAAAGGAAATGTAAGTACAGTTTGTCATTAAACACTTACAAAAGAAACAAGGAATATTTTTATTCTTTCACGAGGTATAGAGTGCTCCTATTTAGCTATTTAAGCTGTGGCATACACTTTCAGAAACTGTGATATTTGGACAGCAATGTAAAATGAAGCAGTAAAGAGGAAGAATATCTCTTCAGTCTTAGAAGCAGCTTTGTGATTTGCGATAAGTGCTTATGATATTTTCCCTCACTCTCATGGGGGAAAACATCATAAGCATTTTTGTGTGTTTTTCACTGGAATCCCACCATTGTCCCCTTACAGACTTTCTTCTCTCCACTTCTAAAGGACTGCTTGGCTCCTCTCTACCTTTCTCTCTCTCAGTACTCTGTTGTTACCAGGTTTCTGGATGAAGATGTTTACTCGTCATCCCTATGCTGCAAAACGGCACAAATACAATGAGGAGAAATATTTTGATCTGCTATAGGAAATGAAGGGAGTTGGTAGGAATGTAACCATTATATCAGCTTTACAGTCTTTGATGTTGTTTTCCCCTCCCCCTCCCTTTGCATTGCCCACAGCTGCTAATGTAGGTTTTCCACCTGCATTTGTTTTCTTTCACTTCAGGGATATTTAAGGGAAACTGAACAATTGCTGTTTACTAAGTACTGAACCGTATGGGGGCCATTAAACATAAAAGTGAATCTTCTGACTTCCTCATGAATAAAAAGTTTACCAAAGCTGTAATCTTTGTGTCCCTATTGGGATAACGAGATTATCTGATTTACAGTTATTCACACTATTTTATTGTCTCCTGAATTTTGTAGTATCTGTGGACTTGCATGCATACCAGTGAAGAAACAGTTTTCATACTTTAAAATAAGTGTCAACATGCTTGGGAGGATAGAATTACAAGCTAAAATTGTTGTAGATAAAACAATCTTTTGAAGAGGAGTATACGAGAGCTAGTATTGCAGTCTCTTTCAAAAGACCCAAATTGTCTTCTGGGTCTGTGTTTATGAGTGTTTGTAATTTTTGTGCTTTCTTGTCGTCTACCCTTACTCCTTTTCGCTCCAGATCTTTGTGCCTCCTTGTGTCACTTCAGTGGTGACTCAGACTTGTAGCTAGAAATCCCAGACTGCAGCAGTGGAAAATGTTGTGCTTCAGGCAAGTTCATCTCCTAATCTGTCTCACACTGTTGTGCTGAAAATCAGGTAGACACACAGCACTTTCAAACATCATTCCTCTTCTACTGTATTTTAAGATGGTTTTACATTCTAATTTGGACAGCTTAAAATGTAAGAGGGCAATTCTTGAGAAGGATATCTTAAACTGTGTGGTAGAAAGCTCATGCCCCTGTGATGTTTCTGACAAGACTGGACATGTCTCAACAGCTTGGAAACTGAGCCAGTTGAGCTGGAATTTTATTGTAAATGGCATTGTCTTTAAAAATAGCACAGATTTCCAATTCAGTTTCCTTGCAAGTGTAATTGGAGCCCTGTTTAATGGAATATTCATTATCTGGCTTACAAAGGCAAGAACTCCACTTATACCTCATGTAGAAGTCCTGTGCAAGAAACACAGCAGTTAGGATCTTTAAGTCTTCATTTTCAGCTTCCCTTTGAGAATTAGGAATTAAGCATTAGGAACTAGAATGACACAGTCTAACCTCAAACGCAGGATTTTTTTGGTCAGATTTTTTTCCCCATTAGCAGGAATATCCCTATTAGCCTCTCTGGGCTGAAATTAAGACTTCAGTCATGTAACTGGGATCTTATAAATAGATTTCTAAAATAATTTAAATAAATATATGAGGTTGGGTATGGAGCTAAAGTGATTAATTTTTTTATAAAAGTTCACAGTCTGCAAATACAGTGCTTCAGCTATGAAAAAATTCCTATATGCTGCAATAACTGTCTTTATATTTGGTGCTTACATAGTACATGACTACTAACTGGAAGTCTTATGCATTACTATAGTACATTAAAATGTGTTGTGGCAACTATCACATGTAATAAATAAATGATAATAAATGCTTTTGCATCGATATGGAGGTAAAATAATAAAACAACATATCATGAAGAATGTGAAGTCAAAAAGAAGATAAGTAGAAGTTAATTGTTGTAATGTAAGTTTCTTCTCTCAGAAAAATGGAGTTGTCTTATTTCTTTGTTTTCAAATGGATGTCCAACATATGATTAAACTAAATGGTGAACATTTCTCTATACATGCAAGAAGTCTGGGTACTTTTTTCTCAACTGAGCTCCCTTTAAATGTGCTTTAAATGCTCAGACTGTCCTGCAGTGTGCACACAGATGCTACAGATTGAGAGCCTGCAAGCACACAGTGCTTGCACTTGCGTTTGATTTCAAGAGCAGAGCATTCAAAGAATGTCTTCTGGTCATGCCCAGCTACTGTTTGGGGTTTGTTGGCACAATCATTGGCTCTGTACAGGTCTGAAATAACAGTGAACTGCAGAAGCTTGGCTATGGATGTGTCTTACCTCTTAAATAATTCTTCTATTAATACTATGCAGCTTTTCTTTTTTCATACACTGAGGAGCACAAAGAACAAGCTAATTTCTCTGGCACTAGCTGTTCCTTACAGCTTACAGATCTACACTGTCTAAACAGCCTTGTGCTCTGAACAAAAGCCCTCCTATTGGAGAAGTAACTCTTTTTTGACTTCAAGAACTGTGCTGAACTCAATAATCTCTTCCCGTTCTGTGGCTGAGGAATTGAGAGGTTTAATACTGAAAGAAAATAAAACAAAACTAACCTCTGCAGCATAGCAATTTAAAAACACATGGCTACTTCAGTAGCAAAATGAATGTGGAGACCAACCCTGTGCCTAGGGAAGAAAGCACATTCATTTTTATTACAGTAAGAGCAGGATTATTGGTTTACATCATATGTTTGTTATTTAACTTTCCCTTTGGAGCATGCTCTGGGCACTATGTAAATAACAATTCTTTCTGTGTAAGAAATACCGTTCTCTTATTTTTTTTGTATGGCTACCTGTTAGCAGTAACTGAAAGCCACTGCCTGGGTATGAGACCTAGCCTTACAACCCCAGCTGGCTGAGAATTCTGGGTGCTGAACAGACAATAAATGCATCTGTCTAGGAGTTGGAAATGTGTGGGTAATTTTCTTTCTTTTGATTGCCATTAAAAAATATAAATTTAGTATTTTAGTGTTGACCTGAATAAAATTCTGAATCATGTGGCTGAACCTCTGTTCTTTTAATTTATCCCATAGCCTGCAATTCAATACACACCTTATCAAGCAGTCTCAAGCCTTCTCTTTGTTCCTCTGCTTTCAGTCATCTGTGAGAAATCACTCACATCATTTTGGTGTGAAATCATCACAGCTGATCACACTTTACCAGGAATTGTATTAGTTCATTTATTCCTAAAGGAAGTACTGCATAGATGGATGAAGGTAGAGTGGCCATGCCACAGAAATGCCATGTAGGTTTAATGTATGCTCTTCCTTTTTCTATTCAGGTGCTGTTCCAGGGGGATACACATTATTCCAGCCTTTATATTACCTCATTATATTAATCTTAAATGTGGTGCTTGATGTAGTTCAGATGCAGGATGCAGGTCTTGGATAGAATTGTCCTATGTGCTGATGTCAGTGGCATTAAAAGAAAGGTGAAATATATACATTTTATATGTAGGCCTGATATTAATACCAAATGTAGGAATGCAAATGGATGCAGAAATCTGGGTTTTGCTGCTGAACTGCATAGTGTGATCCTATTTAATAAACAATGTAGGTGTTCTCTATTCATAAGTGATTTTTTTACATTCTTCAATTGCTGCCAAAGTAGTTCCCTGAACTGGCCTCTAACATGCTAGGAAGAGTTACTGTAAAGTGCACAAGCAGCCTTTACAGCTGCGTCCTCCTTGGAGTCACCTGGAACTTTGTGGAATCTAGGGCAAATTCCTCTTCCCGAAAAGAAGCGAATGGAAGGGTTTTGTGGAGATATGCCTACTACTTGCCTCACCTGAACATGCCTGAAGGAAGAAACTGGTTAAACTTCCTTGTGAGGGGAAGAGGAGGAGCAGACACTGATCTTGTGTCTCTGGTGCCCAGTGAGAGGATCTGAGGGAACTGGCCTGAAATCATGTCAGGGGAGGATTAAGCTGGATATCAGCAAATGGTTCTTCACCCTGTGGGTGGTTGGGCACTGTAACAGGCTCTCCATGGAAGGGATCACAGCACAAGCCTGACAGAGTTCCAAAAGTGTTAGGACAATGCTCTCAGGCACAGGTGTAACTCTTGGGGATGGTCCTGTGCAGGGCCAGGAGTTCCAATGATCCTTGAGGGTGTCTTCCAACTCTACTTATTCTGCTATTCTGTGAAGCTTTTTTTCCTGATTCCTGCACATAATGAAGGATATTGACTCCTGGCTGGGAATTTGAGTAATATTGATTACAGTTTTATCTATCAGGATGATTCATCATTGACAGAGGGCTATGTTTTTGTTTCAGTAGTAGCCATACACTTCGTAAGAGAAGTTCTGTCCAGTTCTAAGTCATAGGGCCGTCTTGAATTAAGTGATGCCCAAACCTTTCGTGACAGTAATGTTTTGCATTTTACAGCATAACTTTTTTTGTTCAGTACATACACCAAACAAAAAAAATTAATTTTCTTTGCTTTGCGTGTCTTCACCCATTCTAGACAGCATTCAACAGGCTTCTACTCAGTCACTGTAAGAATAACAACAAAAAAGTCTGTTAAAAATAATCAAAAAATCCCACCTAAGAACAGCAGCATTTTCAGCTTTGTCTGCTACAGTGGAGCCTTTGTTGCCCTCTGAGTTCTGTAGTGCATCAGTACATGAAATCTCTGTGAGAACAGAAGAAAGACCTTCAGTTCTAAACTCCACCTGCATCACCTCTGCCTTCAAAAATAGTGGCCTTGCCCAAGACTTAAAAGTGCATGTGCAGAAGGACAAACATCCTTTCATTTCTTCCTGTTAGTTATTTTGTTTTGGTTTTTGTTTTTTCGGCTGGCTTTTTTGGTCTTTTTTTTTTTTTTTTTTTGTTTTTTCTGTCAGGAGTACGGGGGTAGGGAACTGAGGGTCTTTGTAAAGAATAGCCCTAAACCTATCTTCTTTAACACACTATAATGGCATCTGCACCATGCCTAGGGCTCACCTGTACCATGGCTTTCCTGGCAGAAGAAATCAGGTTATGTTAATTGTAATTTATATCAGACAGTATCTTCTGTCTTTTTGCATCTGAATGTTTATGCAAATCCCAGAATCACAGGGGCTTACACCAAAATGAAGGATTCCTGTGTCTTACTGTCATTCTGTGTAGGCTGCAGTCCATTTCTCACAGCGGCAGTCTGTAAGAAGGGCTATAATCCAGCTGTAGCCTTCAGGGACATACCTGCACTAGGGCCAAAGTAGCTAAGATGCTGAATGCATGGAGGATTCAGCATTCAGTTCTCCTTGAAAAATGACGTAAAGAAGCCCTCAAAAAAAATTTTTTTTGTTTCCTCTGGAAGGAGTTTTTTCTTATGTAGGCAGGGTCACACTGCATCCACCAATCACTACTGTTTCTACGTGTCCACATGCAACAAGCTAATGAAGAACAAGCTAATTAGACAGAACTGATAAAAATAACAGCAATTATTCTCTAAAAGCTCTGATCAGTGGCTGATAAAAAAAAGAAGAGTTTGTGCTTCATAGTGTGTTTCCCATTTGCTGTCTCATGTTCTTTCTAGCTCTTCCTAGATTTTCTTGTTTGTTTTAAATTCCATTGAAACCATGGCTGCAAGGGCACTGGAAGGAAAGAACAAAGCAGGTGGAGAAGATGGAGTCCTTTTATAACTGAATTTAGGGTAAGAACTTTTTTTATTATTTTGTAGACAGCAGATTTAAATTCTTCTCTTTTTTTCATTCTTACTTTGCTGGAAAACCCATCTTCCATCTTCAGAGGCTAGTTTGAGGGACAGCAAAACCTGTCCCCAGTTATTTCTACAACCTTTGTTCTATCCATGCAGCCTGAGATTTCCCAGCTGTAATACCCTACAAATCACATTGTATATGAGATCATCATATACAATCTTATATGCAGGAATCTATTCAGGGCACATATTGTTATGCAGTGTTACGTGCTTTCATGTTTAAACTGTAACTGCACAGGGAAGAATATTGCATAAGCTTTCTGCTATCAGAGAGTTATTCATAATATATACTGGAACATATATAAATGTATCATTAATATTACCTCTAAACAGCACCCTAATAATTGAGTACATTGTGTTGAAGATGAGACATTGTGGCTCCAGAGCTGTAACTGTAGAGTGTCCCAAAGAAATTCTAGTGATTGTTGGTAGCTTCAAGGGTATTGATCTGTGAGAGGGTCATGAAATCTTTAACTGGAACTGAAAACAACATAGGGAAATGAAACCCGAATGTCCAGACTCAAACATTTCCAAAACGGTCTTGAAGATCAAGAGTGAAATTCTGAACCTGTAACTTTGAATGGATTTTTTGAAGTGACAAAAATTCTGACAAGCACTTAATTGAGGACTAAAATTACTTGGCAGCATTTAAAATCCAGCCTTAGTTTACTTTTCAGACTCAATGAACTGCTTTACCTTTATGTGCTAAAGGGACTGCAAAACATGCAGGTGAACTGCATAGAATCTTTCTATCCTGAGAGAAACACATTTAGTCCAATGAGTAGCAGGTTGAATCTGAAGAAGAGTCTAAACTTCTGTAGAAGAAATTTGTGGATGATAAACATTTATTGCAACTGAGATCCCGTCTGTATTTTAACAGGAATCCATGTAGCTTCTTGTCTTTTTATGACCAAAAAAGTGGTAATGTAATGTGGAAAAGAAAACAAATAATAACCAGCTGGCCCTGATTCAACATGAAAGATACTCTATGAAAAACATCTGTAACTGAAGTTACACTACTCAAGTAACACAAATTTAATCAGAAGAGTGTATGTTTAGAAGGAATAGAATCCTGCAGGAATGGAAGAGGCATTAAGTCCAACTAACACACTTCTAAAAGTGATTGCTATCGTGTCTTAAATATGTGTGTGAACACTGAAGTTATATTTAAAGCCATACAAAGCTATATTAACTCCATATCTCTCTAAGATTAGCACAACATATGACATAAAGTTTTAAGGGCACTAATGGAAAAATATGTTTTTACAGAAATTAGATTGTATAGGTTTCAGATACAGTTTCCTTGATCATAGCTTCTTATGAGGTAACAGTGTTAGTGGCACTTGGATTCCAAAAATTTGTCCCGGTAATATTTCATTGATTTTAATAAAGAAAGTAAAATGTGCCAAAACCTAGAATGCATGTTTATCTTATGGCTAATCTTGGGAGACTTTTATTTGATACTACACAAATAAAACTTGTATTGCATCTTTCTGTGCATCCCCTCCTTTTAACATTATATACCCAGTTTTCTCATTCCTTCCATTCCTTTATATATCTCTTTTGAAAATTAATAGTTTTTGGCTGATTGCTAGGAATCATTTTCACTGCAAATTTCTTCCTGGCAGGCTACACTGCTTCAGTAGATTACCCACCACTAAAGAGAAGTTCTGGATGACTTAGTCAAAAAGGTTGTGCCTGATCATAAACACTTTTAGAAATATATAAATGTCGATACTTCTGAGCAGCTCAGGAAGCAGCCTGGACAGACATCACAAAATACAGAAATTTTAATAAAATTTTTCCCTTTACACGCAAGAAGTGAACAAATTTTTACAGCTATCAAGAAAAAATAGACAGGTATCTCATTCCTCTGTAATTCTGATGAGGATAATGCTGAATACATTGCTTTTCTAAGAAAAAGAAAATATTTTAATGGCTGCCTGAGAGAGCCCTGATCTAGGAGATCCTGACTTGGGGGGAAAAAAGATCTGATTATTTTTTCCTTTTAAGGTAGTAGAGTCAGTAAAGATAGCTAAATCCTGTAAAATTATGAGTGATACTCGGATGCTTAAGAAATGGAGGAAATTGCTGATATGAGAAATAAGAAACCCCAGAATTATTTTTCTTTGTGGAAGGTCTGTCTAGCATGCCCAGGAGCATGTGCAGCAGGAGAGAATGACTGTGGAAAGACAGGAGGACAGGGAAATGGAGGTTGGTTGTTTTGTCCTTCTCCAAACAGGGGCAGGTGAGAATATGCTGAAGCAGAAGCACCAAAGTGAGAAGGAGGTCTTCTAAGATGGAGAGAAACAGGAAGAACATCTTCCGAAGGAGGGGCAGGATCTGGATACTTAAGTCAGTGAGTTTGGATGCTGGGCAATCACAAGGCAGTATTTAACTTGGGCACATCATGGTATAAAGAGGGAAACAGACCAAGAATGTAGAGGACATAGCTTAGGCACTGGGGTCTCTGTGGAGAGCCATGATAGATTGTGAGTCCATTGAATCCCCTGGAAGTTTGTTGATAACTTGACTAGTGGCTGTATAGACTCTACACTGGGGGCAGGTTAAAGGCAGCAAGAGCATTAGTCTCTCCAACTACCTCATGAGATGCCACAGTAATGGATGGGAGGGGTGAGGATGCACTAGGGAACATGAAATTTGACTTTGTCCTTTTGCTGAAGATGCTAGAGCAATAGTTAACAGGCACAGAGACAGATACCTGTTCATATAATGACAAAATGGGAGAGGCAGGAACTGGCTCATCCAGAAGACAAGAACAGGACTATGTCTCCAGAACAAGATATCTACACCCAAGATCCAGCCCCAAATGCTTGCAAGCAGCTAAAAAATGTAGAGGTCAAGCTGACTGCCTTAATACAAGTGCTGGAAATATTCAGAAAGTGTAGATACTTCAAGGGACAAAATGTAACAGCTGTCAGAACTCAAAAGATGCCTGATATTTTATGTACAACAACAATGCCAAGCAAACCCCAATCTGGGCAATCAAGTTGGAAAGGCAATCAAGAGGAAAAAATATTAGGCTCTACAGAGCAGACTGAAGGCCTCTAAGTGTGGAGTTCTACAACTGGCAATTCTAAGCAGCTCTGGAAAAAAATTGGGTTTGAATAGAGATCTTTTATTCTGCATTATGGGTTATTCTTGATATTTGAGGAAACTCAAGATTTGAAGTAGCACCCCTAAGGCTCACTTTCCGACCATGTTTCTCCAGGTGTGTAATAAGAACAGATGCAAAACCTCAGTCTTTTCTCTGTAAAAAGGAAGTATGAAGGAGGTGTTTCTTGCCTCCTGGAAAGCAAATCCTTGCTTATAAGAACAGAAGCTCAGAAAAGCTCAGTAATGAAGAGTACTCATGAGCTCAGTAGAGGCAAGGAGATGGGAGGAGTATATGGTTTTGCGAATAGCAAGAAAGGGTGACTCCTTCTTTGAGGGCACTGTAGTTTATGCTAGACAAGAGGCCTTTATCCTCCCTCCTTTTAAACACAGGCACAGGTTGTACAGAGAAGGTGCAGAGTCCTTTATTCAAGGTATTCAGAAGTCTTCTGCAGAGATTTCTGAATGATAGGCTTGAGGGGACCCTGCTAGGGCAAGAGAGGTCGGACTAGGTGACATCCAGTGGGGCCTTCCAACCCTTCCAATCTTCCAGTGGGGCCGACTCATTCTGCAATTGTGTGAGATGCTGTCAGAAGTTCTGAAGTACTCTTCCAGTCCCAAGAGGGATACAGTGTGAGCTGGGAAAGTTGCTGGAGAGCCTAAAAGCACAGCTTTGCTTGTGTGGAGGCCATGAAGCTCATTGGCCTGTGTATTGCAGGAAGACTCGGTAAAAACCTTCCAGGGCCTGAGGATGGCTTGCTCTGAGTGTAACTTTTAAGACCAGAGGTGAGGGACAGCAGACTTTCCCTCATGGCCTCTGGTCATGCTAGTGCTGAAGCAAGCAGTATGCTTACAGACTAGTTCTGTTCTGTCTTTCCTTCTGGTTCACAGGCTGGTTTTGAACATATGATGGTGCATTTTCTTCCCTTCTGGAATGTCATTATCCAGTGAAGAAGAAACATCACTTCCTAAAACTTTCCCCTTGCACTGAATGTTGTTGCCTGCAGCTCAAATGCTGTGGGTGAAAGAAGTTATTTTAATCAGGGGCTAATTTTATCTCCATTTAAGTCTACAGGCAGCGAATGCAGTCAAAATCCCAGGTGCATATCTCCACTGACTTAATTGGGCTACTCAAATCTATGCTGTTCATATAATAGGCTGAAACTTCTGTAGTAACAAACTCAGTGTGGGAGTCATTATCAGGAAAAAGTTGTATTGAATTCCATAACAACTGATGAAGGACATTGAACAGAAAATTTCTGAGGTCTTTTTTAAATAGGTTTAGGTTTAAGAAACTAAAGTAATGCAGCTGATGTGGTATTACATTTTGCTGACCTCAAGGAAGTTTTGGTAATTGACCATTGTAATTTACATCTTAGGGGCTTAATTTGATGAAGTTTATATTGTGGATGATCCATGAAGATTCACCCATCAGTATCTAAACTGAGGTTGGATGAAAACATATTGCATCCTTTTATTTGGCTTTCTTTGCATTTGATCAGGTTCTATATCTACTAGGCTTCATTTCTGTTTTGTGATGAATTTTTTCTTCCTTGTTCCATGCACTGGTGATGTTAATAGCATATAAATTTATAATGGGAGATAAAGTGGAGAATTTTTGAAGCATTGAACATTGAACTTTAACATTCTGCACAGCTATCCATTCAGTCCCGTGGCTGGCATAGAAACCCTGGTTCACACAGGCCGGCATATCCCCATATCCCTGTCGGGCAATGCATATGTAATGCACACTGAAATATTTCCACAAGAGTCCTATTTTGGGCTAATTTTTAGAAGATGGACAATTACACAGAGGAAGGGTAAAACATTAAAAATACTTATATGCTGCATGCTGTTATGAAGGATACACCTGGAGAATCTGAGAAGACCAGGAACTTCATATCTAATTAAAATTGCTACCTAATACAAACTTCCAGTATTTTAATTGGCAACTCTACATATTTTCCTT
The DNA here is from genome assembly GCF_014805655.1 of Passer montanus. Taxonomy (NCBI): domain Eukaryota; kingdom Metazoa; phylum Chordata; class Aves; order Passeriformes; family Passeridae; genus Passer; species Passer montanus. Next base: position 3,031,183 of record NW_024370152.1, on the reverse strand, counting down.
GCTTCTCAAATTATGGGTTAGGTCCATGGTTGGGAAAATCAGTTTATTTCTGTCAAAGTCAAGGAATTTTTACCACCTAAGTATTTAGCTGTATGTATATTTTAGATCTAAAAAGCAGTAATTTTGTTAACAGTGAGCTTCACAGCACCCTACTTTATATAGGTAACTGCAGATGTAATTTTACTCCTATTAATGTAAAGTGTTTGTGACAAATTACAAAGCAATGCTTGTGATGATGGTCTCTCTTCTTAAAACAACATCAGTCATCTGGAAACTAATCCATATGAGAAATTGCTTTTAAATCACCTTTTTTTAAACAAAAGATAACATTAAAACATATTTCTAGTAACTGCTTAAATTGTGGCTTGCTCATATCTGAGCTACAATATATTTATATTTTATTTAAAGGACTTAGAACCATCTTATTAACAAGTGCTGCCAGTTTAAAGCCTATGTTTATCTTGAAAGATGGAGAGGATGAGCACAAGTTCTTTGTCCCTGTCAGGCACTGGGACAGGCCTGCAATATTCTTTGATTGGGAAGCAGCAACTTCCCAGATTCACTTCTTCACATGGCACAGATAAGCACTTCAAAGCTTCCCCACTGCAGGGCACAGCAAAGGATGTACTTAAACCTTCAGTTTCTTTGCAGGTGCAATAACTAAGCAGCAACTCTCTTACCTACTTTCTTCTGTAAACAGGAAGGGAAGAAAAGTGTATGTGGAAGGTTGCAGTAAACAGCATGTTGTAGCCGCTTGTACTCACTGGGCTGTAAACCAGGCTGGAGTGACTAAAACTCCCATGCTAGGTAATATAAATTGAAACTAGGATGTTCAGGGAGAGTCTAGGTTGTTATAAAGTAATAACAATGCAATTCTTTCTAAAAGTTAGGAAGCTCTTGCCAGGAAGACCTTACAAAAACTGTCACCATCCTATGATTCAGATATTTCAAACCAAGGGAAAGTAAAGCAAGACAGAACAGGTGCTTCAAATACAGAATAATCTTCAGTGTGTGTCCCAAGATAAGAGTGAGGAATCTTGAAGCTATGTTTCTGCAACAAGGATGCCAAGTAAAAAAAAAGAGGTGAGCAAAGTCCTTTGAAAAGTAATTTTTTAAAATGGAAGTATTGCTGATCTGCTGTCTTTTCTACTTCTTTAATTTAATCCAAACTAGACCATCTAGGGCTAAAAAAAACTTGCTTTTCCAGATGAAATATCTTAAGAGCTGACAACTGTTAAACTGTGGCTTTCTTTATTGCTGAAACCTTTGGTTTATACCAAGACATTTCTTGGTGTGCTTGTCTAAGCAGTCTTCTGTAGTATCCTGACATTAGGAAACATCAATCTTTCAGAGTTAACAATGTTGTGTTTTGCCTTGTAGAAGTTACAAGTACAAAGAAACAACTTCCTCCTCACTTCCTCCTGTGAGAACACAGCGTGTTTTCCTATTTTCAGTTCCACCCCTTCATTCCACTACATAATGTCTTTTCCATGAACAGAAATTTACATGTCCTCTGACCTCTCAGTAACTGGTGCAGCTTACAGCCCCTCTTCTGGTCTGCAGCCCTCCTTTCCACCCAGCCTTGGACCCTGCTGGGGGCTGCTTGTTCAAAGCCAATGTAATGGGAGAATGGGAGAGGACTAGCTTTTGGAAAAATACAAAGGATCAGGTCTTATCTGAAAGTGCATGTCATGTGAACTGCATATTGGGCATAACTGGCAGGCCTTTAGTATTGGAAGCTGCAAGGGAAGAGGCCATGAACTCCTCTCTGCCAGTTACAGCAGCTGTCAGACATTTTGAAAGGGATGAAAACAACCCACTGCATGCCAAAACTTCAGCTAGGTGAAAGCAGCACATGGCACTTCTGCTCAAACATATTTTAAAAAAGAGCAGCCCCTAGGACAGGAGACGCTGGAGAAAATGTGATATCTGTGAGATGAACAAAGTGGAGGAGACACATGGAAAGAACAGTCTTGGACAGAGCCACACCATGCCAAAGAAGGAACACCCTGTAGGGAACTGTGGCACACAGAGGACTCACTGTGAAACAGTGGAATAGAAAGGCAAGAAGCAGTGGAGGAAAATGAGTAAGAAGCGAACAACAGCAGAAAGAACCATTACACACTGATCCCAACTATTCACATTGCCCAGCGCCTCACAGAAAGAATTGGGGCAAAGGGACTGATTGTAACACCTATTGAAAGCAAGGGATGTCAAGACCAGAAAGGGGTAGGCGAGGTGCTTACCTTGAGCTTGGGAAGGAAAGAGAAAAGTCTTTCCCTAAGTGTTTGTTTATCTCTGCCTTTTTCCTCTCTGTATCTAAATCAGTAGTTGAAATTTTGTGTTAGACATCAATAAATTAAATTAAGCAGGAAGTCCCATGTGAGACTGCTTTATCTGCAAAGACCTATCATAGCTTCCACAGGAGACAGAAACCAGAATATTTGCTGTGCATGAAAGAGTTGGGAGGTACAAATATCTTCAAGAAATCTACAGGAGTCACATTTGCTTGTTTGCCCTGAGATCTCAAACGTTATTCTTAGAAGCTATTTGCAGTGTTGCTACTGACTTTGTACAGCCTACTTGCCTTCCCCTCTCATCCTTCTTGTACCACTTGCCAATGCTTGTCCCACACTGACCTCACATCACTGCCATGCCACAAGGAGAAGCTAAACTGGGGAAATGATATCCAGTGGTGCACAAGGATTTTCCACCATCCTACAGGTATTTTAACAGAACAAAATAAAGCAAATGCTCTGTTCACTCCTCATAAACAGCTGTGTATTAGCTGTCATATTGGAAAATGTTGTTCAAATGTTTTAATTGTTGGCACCAGCTCCCAGAATTTTGGGAATTCACACTTTCCTTAGAGGAACCTAGGTTAAAATAGACATCACTAGCAGAGCAATTGTCAGCTCTTCAGTATTGACAGAGATGTTTCCACTGAAGTTAAATCACTAATTCTTTAAAAAATTCCACCCAATATAACCTCTCTTTCAAACCTCTCTTTATGTGGGATGAGGCATAATGCTTTGTTGATTGTAAACTAAATGTGCTCTTTCTCCCTGTGTTGTGACTAACCATGCAGAAATTCTTTGTTTTAGAATTCAAAATTACAATCCAGCAATATTTGGAAATGTGTAAAATGCAAAGCTCTAGCATATGGTGAAAAACACACAGCTGCATTTATACACTAAATAAAGTCCTCGTTTTTATTTCAGTTTTACCACCAGGTGAAGGCACAATCAGAAAGAATCTGTTGAAGTCAGTGAAATTATGTAGCAGCTACACTGGGAAACCATGGTCAGAATCAGGTACTTGTTTCTTTTGTCCTGCCCTTAGCCCTTTTGTGAGATGTTAACACACAGGTACTGAGGGAAGGAGCTAGGGTCACAGTGAATATGAATGTGTCATCTTTTATTCAGTGTAGAAGGGTCTGCGTTATTAACTGGAATATTCACTGCTATCTATGATTCTCCAATGCGTGACGTCAGATTACAATCTGCCTGAGCTCTCTGGAATTTGCTTTCAGGTATTGGCATTTCTGTGCCACTTGAAAAAATACCATTGTGGTAGTCTAAGCATGGAAATAAAAGCCAGGAAACCTGAAGATATGGTTCCCTCAGTAACCATGTGTCATCCAGATTGCTCACAATAAGGCAAAGCATTAACAGCATGAACGAAAACATCAACCACTTCACTGCAGAAGAGAAATGGCAGTGCATTATGTTTGTAGAGGGAATCATAATTTAGAGTTGCCTGCCTTTTGTACATTACTTGTTTTCATTCACAGAGCATTTTATGCCTTGAAAATGCACTGCTATACTTTCACAAATTGCACTGCATGATTTTACACGGCTCCTGATATGTAACAAGCAAAAAATTTGGAAGGGTTTGCATGATGGGTGGTTTCTACGGGAGGACTTCATGTCGGAGGACACCTTCAGCAACCAGATAATATTGCTAAGACCAGGCCATTTCTCTGGTAAACAAAACACACTATCAATATTCATGGATTTTGTATTTGGAGGAAGTCAGCTTCCTCACTGTGAACTGTTAAAAACAAATTGAGATTTGTTTTTATAAAGTTTGTGAATAGTTGTAAATTCCTCCATAAAATGACACAACTGAATTCATCCTCATTTGTGCCTATCTATCTAAGTGTTACCTTTCACAGTTCCTTGCCTTTTTATCGCTGTAATGGAGTACAGGGCATCTGGTCCTGTTGAAGCTGTTTATCATCGATTGGTTCCTTTCAGGCTAACACTCTTGGTACACTCCGTACCTCCGCAGCTGTACAGCTGAGGACGGATCTGTGCCCAGTTTGTACCGGCTCAGCTCGGGAGATGCGGGGAGCGGTGCAGGCCTGGAGACGTGGGGGCTGGAGCACACTCACTTCGCAGGTAACTCCATGCCCGGGTTTCTGCTCTTTCTTCCCACAGTCCCCGGGAAGATACGCCCGGGAGGCAACGCGAGGGGCTGGGATGCTTCTTGACGCACCTGGGAGCGCGGAGTTTCACAAAAAGCAACGAGTGCGGGTAGCGCACGGCGCGCCGTCCCGCTGAACGGCGCCGGGGCGGACACACGCATCCTCGCAGCTTGTTTTTGGCTGCAGTGTGCACGCCCACATGCAAATCGCCGCGCACTCCCCCACCTTCCCAATAGCAGCCGCCGCCGAGGGAAAAGAAAAAAAAAGGGGTTGTGGGGGGGGACACCCATGGAGGACAGGAGAGGAGAAAAAGAAGAAAGGAAAGGGCAAACAGAAACGAGAAAAGGCGACGGCGAGAGGACCCCGGAGGGAGGAGAAAAGCAGCGCGCGGGGCGGCCCCGGCCGTGGAAGGGGCGGGCTGGCCCGCGGGGGCAGCTCCGCGCCGCCCCTATAAAAGGCTCTGCGGGGCGGGGGCGCCCGGTAGCGGCAGCGGGGCCGGCGTCGGGGCCGGGAGCGGAGCCGGAGGGGATCGCGGCGCGGAGCAGGCGGCGGCTCCCCTCGGGACCGACGGCGGCTGCCGGCCGGGGAGGTAGGCGGCGGGGAAGGACGCATCCCGGGCAGCTGTCGGGGAGGCTCCCCACTTGTCCCCTCTCCGCCTGGAACGGACGGCGCAAAGCTAGAGGGAAAACACAAATGCGTGGGGGTGTGTGTGGGTGTGCTTTGCTATTGTTTTGGGGTTTTGCCTGTTTATTTTCTTAATGCTTTAGGGTGTTCGTCTTCCGACGTGTTGCCTGCCGAGACTGTCGGCAGCGCGGCTCGGAAGATAGTTTACGGCGTAGCGGTGCATCGGAGAGGAGCTGATAGTCTTTGTGTGTGTGTGTGTGTGTGTGGGGCGTGGTTGTGTATGCTTATTTTTTAAAAAAATAGTTATTTTATTTTAGCTTATCCTGCGCGGGGCGACTCTGACTTGGCAGCGCTCGCGGAGGGTGGCTCACCTTACCGCTGCCTCTCCCGGCCCCGCTGGGTGCTGGAAGATAACGGGAGGGTTTTCATCCCCTTCACTCCTACGTGAATCCTGTAAAGTCGCGGGGGTGGGATAAAGGGAGGGCCTTGGGATGGGGGGGAGTGTAAAAATAAAAAATCGATGTGGCTGCCTTTGTGATGGGCAGGAGGCTCAGTTGTATGCAACAAATCGTACTGCTGCGTGCTAGACTGTTGTGAAGTCTGGAGTGCTACACTGCAACCTATCACCAGGCTGTTACAAAAGACGAGCTGCACAGCAGCCCAGATGCTTGAAACCTGTCTGGAAAGATACTCGGATTCTAAATTAAAAGTCCTTATTAAACCCTACTTTTTCCTAGTTTTAACCAGAAGTGCCCCTTTTCCCCCCAGCTGATGGCCTGGGAGATTTTAAAGGCTGTACAAAAACATACTTAAAGGATCAAAGTTGATTTCAAGTGTGTTGGAATAGACCTCGGTGAAGCCAGAGGAGTGTAAACATCTTCTAGATGAAAGCCTAAAATGAACTGAACGTTGAAAATTACTGCTATGGATTAATGCATTAAAATTTATTTTCACCTTTGAAAATGAGTTGGTCCTTGTGTTGCGGAGAAGAGCCGGGTCTTGGGGATGTTCCATTAACAGATGGTCAAGCCTGCTGTCGAAAGGCTATTGTAATGGAGCAGTCTTGCTCAGCTTTGAAAGGGGGTCATGGTAGTGAACATTCAGTGCAAATGCTTTTTTGTGCTTGGTGCTTGTGGCTCAGCTTGACTCCCTTACAAGTGAGAATGGCAACATATGCTGACAACTTTCCTCAAATCAGTGATTCTGTGATGACACAGTAGGATATTAGGCTAAATGGGTAGTACCTGGGACTTTGCAGTGTTTTACTGATTTAACAGATAAAAATGATTTTTTGGGTGGGTCGTCATTGTGCACATTTGAATTTTAATTTATGTAAGAGTGAATTGTGTGACACAGTCTATATCTGGTGTGGGCAGGAGCTTGATGCCTTTACTCAGGACATGAAGCACATTTTTTCTTGTAATCATAATTTAGTAGGGCTGATTATGGTAAAAATTAGAAGTCAGCCCTTAACAAAAAAGATGGGGCTATAAGTTTGGCAGCATGGAACACATGTGTTATAAGTTGAACCTCTTGAAAATATTTAGCATTAAATAATAAAATATAATGGTTTTTTAGCTCATTGTAAGTATTCTGAAGGGGTTACTAGCTGATCTCTGGGCTACAAAAAATCACAATTTGCTGTAATATTTCATTAGAGTGTAATAATCCAGCAGCTAGCCCAAAATTATTTATAATAACTTTCCCCCAATAAGTTGTTGCTGAAGAACATGTTGCCATATGATAGTTACATGACATAAACACCTTGGGTGCAGTTATATGTAAGATTTTAGTGTTTCTAGGAGTCATGGTAATCTTTTGGATATTAGTTCCAAATTTTCTCTGAATAGAGCCACATAGCAGTGCAAGCATGTTGAAAGTTTCGTAATGGTCTCTTCTTGCACAGAGGCTGAGGCGCATTTATAAATCAGTGTGCCATAGGCAGCTGTTAGCAAACCTTTTTTGTAATGCTAATTTTTTTTCTAATTCAAACATCACTCAGTGCTGTATTGGTGTGATTAGAGACTTAGTTGATCTGGTACCAGATTTGGGATATATCATTCAGGAATAAGCCTTAGTGACTTAAACAAAGTAACAGCAGGTCTTCTGTGCGGATTCTGTGTTGAAGAATTCTCACCTGTTAGTCAAGTGTAATACACATATTTCAAGAAGGAAGTCTTCTCTTGGCTACATTTCTGCAAGGCTGTTCTCTCACCATTGACTTCACCTGGCAGAGTTAGACTCACAAAGACAGAGCAGAAGGAGGATTGGTACTGAACTCATCCATCTGTGGCCAAATACGATCAGCTGTGCTAGTGTTTATAATGTGCATTGCACCATGTAGGCACAGTATTTCTTAGGGTGTGGTTTCTCCAGAACTTTAATCCAGAGTAATTGAAGGTTGCTAGTGAGTTACTAATGGACCTGCTTTATTTCCCCTGGTCTACCTATTCTTTTCTCTCTCTGTGTGTTTCATCTTTTGTGCAGGCACTGGAGTTCACCAACCCAGGGTGAGTAATTGAAAACAAACTCTCCTCTTTTTGCGTGGTTGGTGGTTTTGTTTTTTTTTATTTTTTTCACCCCAGCATCCTGTATTCAGAGTCTTCTCATGGTTTTGTGAGCACTGGTGCCAGCACAAAGATGATGACAGAAGGGAGCAGAGAGGGACCCAAACTACCACTTTGTTTGAATAACCTTGAAGCAGGCACCCTCAGTGTTTATGTAGGTCTTCTAGGCTAGGCAACACACCAAATCCTGAAATAAGTCCAGAGGCTGTGGCTGACCAAACATTATCATGGTTCTCTTTTGCTGGTTATTCTTGATGATTCCTGTGAGAGGAGCTAGAGTCAGAGTTTACTATGTTTAGTGAGACACTATGTATAAGATTGGTTTTCCTTGATTATCTGAGGCTGCTAGGGACTCTGCCTGCTTTCTTCAGGTGTGACATGGAAGAAATTTACTCTAAGATTATTTCATATTTATGCCAGCTAAGGATTTGATTCTCAATGCTAGAAACTTTCGGTGTAGTTAGTGAGCATGTGCATCTGCAGTTGCTGATACTAAGAGTATAGATAAAAAATACCCTGGTAAGACTCTGCTTCTAGTGTTTAAAAGATGATCACCACAGAAAAACCCAAAAGTTAAAATGTCTCATTCTGTAGCTGCGTGCCTTGCTTGTGTTGATTACACAAAAGTCATACAGATAATTCAGAAGAAATACCATGAATAAAACTACTGAATGGAGTACCTAAAGTACCCTCTTCCCTTTCTTTAAAATAATTGGAAGCAAAACTAGTCCTGTCTTTTTTTGCATTTTTGATGGGGAGAAAAAGTATTTTTGCTTGCTTCAAGGTCCAAGAGAGGGACAGAGTAGGATGGAAAACTGTTGATACAACATTCCTGGCACAACTGGCTAACGCTGCAGGAAAAATGGGAGCATTCAGATCTTTAATCGTGGGTTATTAGCAAAAAATCTTGATCATAGGTAATAAAAATGCATGTCAGTTTGAATGCCATAAGTATCCACATACAAGCTGACCTTTTTCCTCTTCTGTTATTTTTCTGGAGGAGTGTTGCTTAGCAGAGCTCTGCCTAATGCAATGGGATTGGTTTGTGTTATGCTGACTTTGTTAGAGAACATTTGGAGTTGGACAGAAAAATGAGAGCAAAGAGCCTTTCTAAGAGTGTTCTGGCTTGGGCTAGGTAGTTCTCTGTGAAAGAAGTAAGTTTGAGCCTTTTACCACACAGTTCAGAGATCATTCTGGGCATCTGGTCTCCTTTTTAGCAAGTAGCAGGCAGGGTTGTGTGGAAGACAGCTGGCCAAAACCTGTTAGCACTTTACTTGCTTGACTCTCTGAAACAACTTGCTGTTTACTAGTCTGTTTCCAAATGAGTGGATGTTCCTGGGAGCAAGCAAGCCATGCAGCTAATATTCATTAGCATAGTACTTGTTAAATTAATAAAGGTCAAAATTAAGCCAGGTGGAAGGTCGCGGAGCAGCAGTTTTGGTGATGTAGGTGACAAGAGCAAGGTTAGGGACCAGGAAAATTTGGACCCCAGCCCCTCTGCCCTTCTTGTGATGACTTGACTGTTTCCTCTTATCTACTTTCACTATTGCTCTAGTAATGGCATGACCAAAGTTTATACTCTTTATGGTAGAAGTCAAAGTGTGTTTTTTCTCGCATTCAGCAGGTAGCGCATCTTTTTTTGGGAGACTTCATGCTCTGTTGCTAGTGTCAGCAAGCTGGGTTTAAGTCCAATGTTTTTAGAGATATACCTGTTTTTACAGCTGAATTTTTTGTGCCTTAAAAAGAAACAAGTTGTCATAAATATTCTGAGAGCTGTATTAATGAGGAATATATTGATATTATATATTGGGGATCTATTGGTGGCCTTTTCTCTCTTCCTGTTATTTTAATTATGTTCCTGCAACAGGAGTTTGACTATGACTGCCAATACAAATAGTTAGGACCAAACCTGAGTGATTTAAAAAAACCCAGAACTTCCCTCATCCAAATAATAAAGCAGCACTGAGCTTTTCTGAATGCAGATACATGCATATTTATTTGTGATACTAGTACAGGAGCCAAAGTTCGAAATCTACTCTTCTTCTGAATGCGATGTTCTTATTTAATAAACTGAATTGAATGGATTCTGCATTTGTATTTTTATTCTGCCAATGGCAAAAATGCTTTTTATTAAATTTATTTGTTTTAAGGTATTTTAGATATTTTAATTATTCTTTACCCTATTAAATTAGAGTAGCAGTTCTTACTGCTTTGCTTCCCATCTCTCTCAAAGCTATATTTAAATATTCTTGCTAAAGTAAACAATAAGAGGTTTTCTACTGTGTTTGGAGAGATCTGGACTTGGTTCTTTCTTTTAGCAAACTAATACAACCACCTGTCTACCATCAGTTTTCATATTTCTACAGATTTTATTTTTCCCAGATAATTTTTGTTGTTCTTCTGATTGCCAGCCATGTTTCCCAGAGCTGCATTCCATGTTCTTGTGACATACTCTTAATATTCATCTCTACATCTATTCTTCCAATTACCTTCATATATATAAAGCCAGATATAATTGCAAAATAGGGTTGTCTGTTGCAGTGTTCTTTGGCTCCTTATTCAACACTATTAAGTATATTCTAAACTTAATGTAAAAAAAGTATGTTTTGAATCCTATATCCATAAAAAACTTGCAAAATTTATTTTTCCTCACCTTGCTCTTTTGTAAGCCTATTGCTTCTTGCACTTCATTCTACTTCTGCACTTACCTGCTGTTTGGAGTAATTTGGTTGAAATTTAGTAGACCACAGCTCTTCAGCTCTATGTTTAGTCCCTTGAAGCTTTAAGAGCAAACTAATGGAGCTCTGTCCTGAAAATATTTCTGAATTACAGAGGTGGAGTTTAGGACTTGCACAAATTCTGCCATCCTTCCTTCCTGGATATGTCTGTGCATGGTGTTGAATTAAGTATATATTAGCCTGCTTTACATGGCTTTAACTGCCATGCTCACCCTAAGGACTGAAGTTTCAGTCGTGGGGGAGTGCAGCTGGAGCTGAAGAATAGAAATTGAGAGTAACAACTGTTAGCTCTGTGGATCAGGCAAAACGGGAAGATTGTCGCATGCTTTCTGGCAGTGCTCCGAGCTAACTGCCCTGTGCCACACCTGACTCAGCAGGTATGTGGGTTGCCTTATCATGTGTGCCAGCTATTTTCATATTCTTCTATGAATAACTTTAGAGATAAGTGGTTATTGAAGTTCTGTATGGGTTGCCAAGGTTGATCATAATTTCATTCCTCTTTATAGATTCGTCTGACACTCACTGATTTCAAAAGTACTTGGGCATCTCTTTGTCACTTTAGTGGATTACCATCTCCCATATCAGCACAGTTGGATGGTAGCTATGTGGGAGCTGAGGTCTTGTAGGCTTTACAGACTCCAACTCTGCTCAAGCTGACAATGGCTGCTAAATACTGACTTTGCCAGTTTATTACTTTCTTTCGTCAATGTCATTTCCTTTCATTGTGCTAGAGGCTTTTTTTTGGCTGATGTTTTTCTGCATATTTCAGGGATATTTTTGTTTTGTTTGCTGTTACTTATGGCTGTGCCACAGATATCAGTGCACTTGTGTAGATATCAAATTTAACAGACAGCTTATTCTTTTTGCCTCTGAATCTCAAAGGCACCACTGTGATGTTCTCTACACTATAAGCCATGTTGTGTTCTGCTCTGTTACTGAAAATACGTGCTGGTTTATGGCACGATGTTCCCAAATGGCAAAGATGGAGAGAAAAATAATAATACTACAGTTTCTTTTGATGTTACAGGGCAGGTATACACTTAAACTTCAGTTTAATCTTGTATTGAACACCGTTGGTGTCCTTATCTTGTCTGAAGATAAACAGCAAGTTCCTAAAGCAAGATATAGGATAAGTCATTCCTTTCCAAAAAAGTCCTTATGAATGTGATGACAAGGGCACAAGGCTTCCTAACTTTGCTCAGAAGAAGACAGAAATATGCCAGATGCTTCAGTGACTCTGCAGTAGGATCATGGAGCACCTGTCACTGTTGCACTTTTTAAAACCAGGTATCTGTCTGATTAGTATAAATGATTCAGTGACCAGAATGTTCTGTGTAGGGGTGGTGGTTCAAAGTGTTTCTGTTCTAACATTGTCCAAGTATGTGGATTTTTTTGGGGGGGAAAGCTACTTTCTCGGGGAGGCTGTGTCTTCCTTCTCCCCTTTGTGATTGCTGCCAAACAGAAAGGTACCTTTTGTAATGTGAAATTCTTTACCCCTTTTTCGTAGTTGCAGTTTTATTGTCCTTCAACAGAATGTGTCAAAAGCTGGGAAAAGTGACTGGGGCTGTGTAGCACAGCCTTTTGCAGGCTGTGTGCTGATGATACTATACTCAATCAGAGATCAAAGCTTAATGGCATGAATTGAGCTCAAATGTCGCAATTATTATTTTAGCAGGATGTTCTATTATTTCTACATTCCACTAGAAAAGAGCCATTCTGTGAGAGCCAAAAAAAAAAAAAGAAAAAAATCATCTGCTAATATGGACTATGGAGCTTTGGACATTGGCCGTGATAAAGCAAATCACATTTTGTGTTTGTTTTTGCCAAAGAATGGACTAGATTCTTGCCTTTTTTTTTTCTTCCATGGGCAAAGTAGGGGACACTCAGTGTAATGTTGGAAGTTGAAATGCTTCACGTATTTCACAATCTTTTAGTGGAAGCTGTGTTTTTTTTGTAAAATAGATGACTGCATTTCATCTTGCATATTATACTTGACACTTAAGCAATCCTCTTGCCTAAGTGCATGCCACAGTCCCTTGCATGTGCATTCCTTAGGGTAAATCCAGCTATGGTGCATGCAAACTTGACATCTTTCATTGCATTGGAGTTTTGTTTGTTTTCATTAATGAGCCCTCTATAAGCATGTTAGAAGTAATGAGAACGAGTTGTTGTGGTCATTCTGCTAGGCAGATATTGCTAACCTGTGACAGGTTTTTTAAAATTACTTGGCATGTTGTGTCACAAGGGAAGGTTGTAAAGCAGCAACCATTTTTGAAAATGTGCATGTGTTTAAATGTTTTAAGGAGGCACTGAGGACTCTGAAAAATGTAGTCCAGTCTTTATTATGGGGCAGTTTGTAAGCTAGTGTTTTCCTCTTTGATGAAGTGTCCCATGTGATTTTTTTGCTGATTGGTAAGGATAGGCCCACGAGTGTCTCAGAAATATATCCTTGGAGTTTGACAAGAGAGGCAAGTTAGATACTCTGAACAGTTTAGTACCAGGAATGTCAGTGTTCATTGTATTAATTTTGGGCCAGGTCTTTCAAAATTGTCATCTGCTCATCTGTTCGTAGTGGAGCATTCAGAAGAACCCAGCACATAATATACTGACTTGCGAAATACCTGTTTGCTCAGTTCTCATGCCAAAGCTAAATAACTTTAGAAGCCCCTTGCCATTTTGCTTGAAGAGTTGGGAAGTCAGATTTCTGTTCCTGACATGACATTGAGTTGGCCTTGAGTCGTTTAAGAGCAAGATCGAGGCTTGCTTCTCTGTGTAGTACCTAGGGCAGCAAATAGAACCTAATACTGGGCTTGGGTTCTGTCACTAGTTTTCATAGCAGAAGTTCAAGCAGGTTGTGAATAAGTATTTTGTTGTTGGCCTGTGCTGAAAGGAGTCCTTTTCCAGTGGTTGTCTCCAATATTCTGTGAGGTTGGAGCCCCCTTAAATAACAGTGTGAAATTATTTATTTGGTGTTTTGTAGCTGTGTGCATGCTGCCATAAGGGTTCTGTAGATGAGTAGGGACCTGTGTGTCTTTGACCAGAGGTGGCAGGTTGCTAGAGGTAATCCATGAGGCTGCTTCATCAGCTTCCTGATATTTTGGCATTATCCTTTAAATGCTGGTTTTACCAAACTTTACATGCTCCTCAAAGAGGGAAAACAAATTCAGCTGGATGGCCGTGTTGAAAGTCATTTACCAGTTGCCTTCAATATTAGATAGCACTGGAGAACAAGACTGGAATCTGTTTACTACCTTACCCAAGACCAGGTAGTCAGTGTGGGAAGTAAACCAGTAGAGGATCTTGCCAAGACCTGCCACTAAAATATTGTTGTTTGTCACCCTAATTAAATTCTTGTCTGCTGATCCAGAAGGTCTCCAATCACATTGCTAGGAACAAGGAGTTGGTATAAACTCTGTGGTGTGACCTGGGTGATTTTGAAGAGGAAAGCATTTCTCACTGAAGAACTCTTTAGATGAAATAGAAAACTCCGCGTTCCTTATGCATTTGGCAGAAGGGAGAGAAATGTCCTCTGTGGGGAGATTATGAAAGACCAGCTTTTATTGTCTGTGTGCCTCCAGTGATAACGATCCTGTGTCCCAGGCAAGACCCCGTAGGTCCAAAGCTCACACCTCCGCTGCTGATCCTGCACTGGTTGTGCCTGATACAGACTCCAACAGTGCTTAAGCCAGGACACGGATGTGTGGGATCTGATGGTTTCATTCTAATCTCTGCTTCTGCTTGCTTGTGGCTTTAGGTGAGTTGATTGAGCTCTCTGCTGCTAATGCTTTTTATGGCACTGTTTTGCAACCTATTTCAGGCTCTTTGGGTTAAAAGATTTAGTTTAAAGATTGGCGCTGTTATTTGTATAAAATTGTCATTGTTCAGGTGGCAGTTTCCCCTCTTTCCTAGAGCTCCAGTAGATGTCTTGAGTTTTTTGACTACTTGAAAGTTTTACTGATGGGAATGCCAGCTTTCTTCCTTTGTGTTTTGCCAGCTTAGTGACTTTAGGTCACAGAATGGACATTACTTTTGGTTCTTTATTCACTGCCTGTTTCCACTGCCTGCTGGGAATTTTATGTCCAATTAGATCTCTAGCAGCAGGACAAAAATAGCTTGCACTTGTCCACAGCTGCCTAATCTTAACATAATTGGGATCAATACTGTTTTTCTAGTTACAGCTACTGTGCTGGAAGAAGGGAAATCCTGGTGTTCGGCAGAGAAGTGGCCAAGATGCTAGACCTTGATTTGGGAGATCTGGGGACTTAGTTCTGAACTCTAGACTTAATTGCACCTCTGCTACACTAGCGCCCATCCAGGCCAGTAGTCCTCTGGTGGTTTGTCTTGTGTAGATCAGTGTAGTGGTTTTGGTTCACCAATTCAAGGTTTCCTGGCCAACGCAACAGTTAATGTGATGGTTCAGTGCTGGCCAAATGTTAGTGCACCCACTAGAATATACTGACTCATTTCTTGCTGTGAAGTAGGATTAGGAGGAAGGCAAAACAGGCTCAAAACTTTAAAAGGGCATAAAGAAAAGTGTATTAACAGTAACTAAAAGAAAGAGTAACAAGAATCAAAATAAAACCTTTAGAACACTTCTCCTCCCCCTCCACACACCCTCTTTTCTTTCTCACTGACAGTGTAAAGAGACAAAACTTGGGGCTTCTAAGTCAGTTCTATTCTAGATCTACTTCTAGAATAGTCTTTCTTCAGTTCATTTAGAGAGAGGAGTTTCTCTTGCCAAGCCATGGAGACTTCTCCACAAACATGGTTTTCTTGTAGCTTTTAATTTCTACTAATAGCAGCTGCCCAGGAATCTTCAATCGTGATATCCCTCCCATCTTTCACAGCTTTCCCACAGCTGCATTTATGGGCCATGCCAACTTACGGGATACTGTTTTAAAGATGAGCCGTTCAAGTGCAAAGGTTCTCTTTATCTACCTCTGAGATAGTCATCTCTGGGAACAGAGGTCTTCTCCTTTTTCCCTGGGGGCAGAGGGAAAAAAACCTCTTCTCTCTCTCTGTTCAAACTTTTCATGGAGTCACAGCTACTTCAACATCTGCTTGCTTTAGCATAGATGCCTTTGCTCATGTCTTTGAACATTTCATCTCCCCATACTTTTCAATGAGTTATAAGGAAAAAGAGTCTGATGCACCAATTACATTCTCTACAGCCTTACAAAAGCATTTCAGCCCAAACTTAAGGCATCTCCTCATTCTCTTTCCATCTGGGACTTGACTCTTTCTTCATTGACCTTGGTGTCTTCATGTTGTTCCTATACATGTCTTGACTCTGTCCTTTTCTCTCACTCGAGGGAGGATTGAAGGTCTGCCAGCCTTATTTAAGCATTGAAAGAGTTAGTATCTCGCCCGGGGCCTGCTGATGGAGATGTGATCCCTGCAGCCGTGGAGTGATGGATTTTCAGGCCGCACTGAAGGGATCGGCCGCATGGCCGGTGTCCGGGCCCTGCTGTGTTAATCCAGCCGCAGGGCCGCTCCCTGCGGGGCTGCAGGGCCGCCCTGGCCTCAGCCGCCCACCCCGAGCGGGGCAGGACGCCAGCAGCCCGGCCCCGGCCCCACGGCCTCCGCTCCCACAGCGGGAAGGTCTTTCTCCAGAGGCCGGAAGAGAGCTTTTCCACGGGCTTTATTCCTCTTTAATGTGTGTGCTCGCAGAGGCGTGTTCGGCTTTCTAGTGGTTTAACAAAGTGTCGATATTCAAAACTAGTTACTGTTTGGTTTTGTCGGGCACACAGGAAACTTGTTAGCAGCTTCTCTTAGAAAATCACTTCCATGACTGGCTTCTTCCCTCCTCACCAAATATCACTTAACGCAAAACCAGCACAATCAGAATGTCAGTTCATGATGAGGCCCTTCTGTCCTGCCTTCATATCCTGAGATGGATCTGCTCTCCACTGAAGGCATAAGATCACTGGGGGACTCTAGATCTGGGATTTGTAGAATTCACTTTGCTCATGATATTGTTTCCTTCACAAAATGAAGCTTGACACTACCTAAAAGAAATTAAATGTCAAGACAATTATCAGTGTTCCAAAACAAGACTGGATTTCTGCAGAAATACAATGTTTGTTTTAGTTGCTTCTTTTCTTCCAAAATGAGTCTCATTTGACTTGATACTTGTATAGACAAGATCTGTTGGAGTTCAGCAGATGTACAAATTTTTTGTCTGGGGCAGGAAGCAGAAGTGCTAGATCGTGTCTGCTTGTGAGAAAGGTAAGTGCTGGCTCCTGAGGGCATAATGTGTAGCTGTTAGATTTGTACTCTCCATGGCCACTTGATCTGTGGAGAGTTGCCAGTGATGGTAGCTTCTGTGATAAGGAAAATGTGACTTAAAGGATGAGGGCTGCTAGCTTATTTCATGAAGTCCACTGAGTCTTAACTGGTGAAAGCTTTTTAGACCTGCTGACAAGGACTTAGTTTAAATAGTTTAAATTGTCTATAGTGTCTTGCCAGAGCTTTGGAATGTTCTAGTCTTGTAAGATTTGGTAAGTTCACTTTGTTCCCTCTTGAAATAGTGATTAATTTTTTTTTCTCTAGGGGAAAGGTTTTTTTGCCTCCCCAAAGAAAGCAAACAACTGCATTGTTTGCAGAAAGCTGCCTTTGAAGGCTATTTTATGTTTACTTAATACAGACACCAGGCAAGGGGGTGGAGAACTGATTTTCTGCCACTTGAGCTTTTTTACTTTCTAAATCTACAACTGTAAAAAATACATTTATTTAGGAGGGATTAGGTTTGGAGACTGTTGGTATACCAGCTAATGGACTTTTCAACAGCCATTCTGCTTTGAAATAGTGGCTAGCACCCTTTCTTGAAAGAAAGGGCTGGCCAAAGGATGTATTTCATTGTCATAATTTTCAGAGGTTGCCCTGTAGCCTAACTTTCTCTTGAGTAATTTTCTGAATTGCAGAAAATGAGATGAAATTGCAGCTGTGTAGGTTGGGAGGCTGTTCAGGATTTCTGCAGCAGGGTGAAATGTCATGTGGAGAGAGTCTTCTGCAAAGGCAGATCATGGGACAAGTGCATGTAATCTTCTCTTTAATTGTGCAGGTGGGTGTTGTAATGTGGTACTTCATATCACAGGAAAACTAATGCTGTTGGGGATGGATTCCTGCAGCTTTTCTTGCTCTAGACAGAAACCAGTATTTCTGCTTCAGGGAGTTCTGGGTGAGTGTCAGGAGTGCTCACTGCTGTTGGCTCAAAATTTTACGTAGCTGAGATAAAGCAATCATTGGAAACTATCAGTTTTGGCACTGCAATACTAAATATCAAATTGTATTTCCCAGCTGTGTTGAACTTACCAGACTGGTCTGAAGTGGAGATAAAGTGGAACTTCTGCTCTAGCCAAGTTAGAAGCATTGGGTTGATCAGTTCTCTGTATCTTTGGCTTGTAGTTCTTGCCTGTTGTGAGTTGGAAGAACATCTGAAAGGATGCTCAGCCATTTTCCTCTGGTATTAGTTTGCTGAGTGCTTTTTCTGATGGATTAGTTATTCAAGTGAACCTTGTGTCAGCAGTGCACCAAGTGTGTCAGCCTCTGTGGATGAAAATCAGAGGTGACTAACAAACCTGTTACTTGGTCTGTAACAGATACTGACTGGGGCATAGAGTGTCATTGCAGCTGTAACCCAGCATGGCTGGAAGAACTGGATACACTTCAGGCTCAGGTGTTGTGCTCTTGGTGGTTAGTCCACTGTTAGGCTCCATGCCCTACTTTAATGCAGGGATTTAGCTGGTATGCCTACATCTGGACAGTCCTCAAAAGTCAGTATTTTTATGAAATTTAAAACTTTTGTCCAGGCAGAACAGGCCAGATTATTTGCTTTGTTCCCAGTAAAGTTTTGTTTAACTCCAGAGAGCTGCAGTTCAAGCAGGTGGCACAGCTGAATCTTCCTGACTGTGCATGCTTCTGGCTGCTCAGCTGAGATGAGTTAAAAGATTAAATACATGCTCTGTAGCTCACTACAGTTTGCTAACATGAGGTGAATGTTAGAGCCTCTAAAGCAGCATTTCCATGTTCTGGATCCTGTGGAATGACTGCAGTTGCAGAGGATGAGTATCTGAATTTTCAGTTATTTCAATTTTCAAACCAGCTACCCTTTGATTTGCTCATTCCACAGACTGGTTGAACTTCTGTTTTGTTTCTGTGCAGGGTATTAAGGTGCAGGAATAGGGTCTAATTCCATTGATGAGAGCAGCAAAAGTCACTTTGACTCTCCATGGGATACTTTTTGTACTCTTCCTGTGGTACTTTATTCTTATGAGTTTTGGTGTTTAGCTTTAATTTCTGGAAAACATTGGAATTTTTTTTTTTTTGCAGAGATTTAATAGTATTGGGGGCCTGAGAATGAAGTATGGAGTGGGTACTCTGAACAGCCTTCTGAAGATAAAAAACAGCTGTTGCATAACTATCCGTGACTGTTAGAAGGTTGTACAGTCCCTTCCAGTCCTCTGCTTCTCTATGTCAAACTTGTCGAGTAGCTGCAGGATTTGACTCAGGCAGCAAAGGTTGTTTTGTGGCATGGTGGAGAGCACCAAAAATCAAATGGAAGTCTGTGACCACAGACCAGTACCAGTATTCTTGTGGAAAAATGCATGAAAAGAGCCATTATGTTAGTGCTCTTAAAAAGATTTTTGTACTACATTATTGGTCAGTAAGTGCCTGTGTACCCTGTGAGAAGTAATCTGGGTTTCTCTTCAGAGTGAGTAAAAGTGTTGCTAAATCCCCCAAATACTATTCAGAAACTTAAGAGTGGAGGTAGTACAAAGGAGAGGTAACAATTCCCTACTTAGCTGTGTTGCTAGGTTGATTGCAGCTTTAGATATGTAATATTGACATCAAGAGGAAGTGCTTCAAAGACACCCCCCCCACCCCGTATATCAAAGGCTGTAAGCAGAGGGGTGCTTTGGGTCCATGAGCATGGGTGCAGTCATCAGAGCCAGGATTTGTTCTCAGATTCCCCTCAAATGGCAGGCTTTTTCCCTGCTGTGGATGTGCCAGCAGCCTGCCAAGTGCCTTTCTCTAAGTATGATATTAATGGTCTACCAGCCAGATGTGCATGCATCTGCAATGTGTTAGTGTCAGGGTGTTCCAGACAGCAGGATGCCCTGGGCAGGGAAGGATGGCTGTCCTGCCTGATGAGCTGTGAATCCCTCTGTGAAGGAGGGTCTGTGGAGGTCCTGTCAGTGAGTTAGAGCAGCACCTGGCAGAGGTTAAGAAGTCCATGACTGTATGCTCTGTTTCTGGTGTGCTGGTATGAGGTTCAGTTTGTAAGGTTTTGTAGGCATCTATTGCTGCTCCTTGGTTCTCTGTACTGGTGTTAAGAAGCACAGTTTGCCTGTTGTGGTGCTACAGTGTAACTGGTGAAACTCAGTGTAACTGGTTTATTTTTGTTAGTCATATTAGAGAATTTCTTTTCTAACACAGACCTAAATTATTAAGAGACAAGTTTTTAATCTGCAAGTCATTGTAGTAATGGAATTTACTTTGGGATGAGACTTAAAGATGACAATTGTTCATCATCTCAAAGCTCAGATCCTTAATTTTTTGCCTAATCTTACTCCAATGTAGGCCTGGCCAGAGGAGGTCTTATGTTCCTAGCACATTTTTGTATTTTTGGTAATCTTTTCAATGCAGTTTGCAATCAGACATGCAACTCTGAATCTTGGGGTTAGGATGCTGTTATGTGGGACACCAGAATCAAATGTGTGTGTTCCCAATTTAACAGGTATTGGAAAGAGTGGTTCTCTTTGTGTGTGTTTGAATCAACTGCTAGTTGTCCTCTTAATGCTGATTCTGTCAACAGAGTGTATGCAGGTACATAAATCAGGATTAATTTAATGTGGATTAACTAAGTTCCTGTGCAGACACTTAGGATTCAACTGCTCTTAATTTGAATTGGCCTTAAAAATCACAAGTAAATTAAGATATGCTGAATTAATTCTGGAAAAAGGTTTGATGACATTTAACCAATATAATGAAAGCTCACCTTTAAGACTGAGCCTTCCTGGAAGGGTATGTGTACCAAGCCTATACTATGCTCTTATTAATTGCCACCAAAGAGAATAATTTTTTAAAATAATTAATATTTTTTAATCCTATATATTCTCATATTGTAGCAAGACAGACAACGCACAACAATTTTCCATTTATTTCATCTAAATGTTAACAACCCTAGCGCCCTTTTTAGTCACTTTCAAGGGAATGGGCATTTCTCCCTTGCCTGTTAAGTGCACAACAGTTTCTCCTACAGGCAGTGTTGACTGGACTTCAAAACAGAGGTTTTTCTAATTTGGCAGACAGTTTTTCACCATTATAAAAGTGTATATGGAAAGAGGCTTTAAGGAAAAGTATTGAATTGTGTGGTTCAATCTTTTTTTGGAGGGATGTTTAAATCATTTTTCAAAGCCTCTTACTTATTCTCATCCAGGGCTGTCTTTGCTCTTGGAATTTCTGGGGCAGAAAATAAGAGAATTATATTACAAACCACTTTTTGTGCTTTGGGGCTATGAGATAAGAAACAGTGCGTCTAAATCTGAGCTTACTGAGACCTATGAGACTTGGCTGGAGAGCATGGGGTAAGAAAGAAGGCAGTGGGGTGTTCCATGGAGGGGCTGCAAGGTCACAGAGTGCAGCCTCTTGTCTTTGCCTGTCTTGTTACCTTTTCTGTTTTGAATGACAGAACTTTCCCCTTACAACTTTTTTCCTATTTTTCTTTTCTTTAACTAGTTAATGACTGGCCACAACATTTGTACTGTGTACTGCTGCTGCTACACAAAGGGAGCTTCTTGGTTTTGCTGAAGGAAGATGGCTTTCTGGACGCAGCTGGGATTGCTGCTGTGGAAGAACTTTACCTACAGAAGAAGACAGACTGTAAGTATTAGCCCAAGGGTGTTTTGAGATCTTAAGTCTTGTAGCTTACATGACTATACAGCTTTTCAAGAAAAACAAGGAAACATCCTGTATCTTATTTAACGTTCATCCTCTAGTGATCCCTGGCTGAGTGATTGTCTGGCATTGGAAAGACCCTATTCAAACTGGAGAGAGTGGTGCGTAGACAGAAACCAGAGGGCTTGAAGGTGCTCAAGACTTCTGTCCTGAATTCCAGTGTCAGAGAGTGTTGGAGTACTGAAACACTGGTGTCAGATCAGGCAAAGAGGATGCATGACTGCTGTGTGCAGCAAAATAAATGTGAAATAAAAACCCATGCTGGGACCTGCTCTTCTCCGTGGATGAGGCATTGCCAGGCTGCAGGGATGTGCCCTTGAGTCCTTGTTGCTGCAAGCTGCAACAATGGCAACAAAGTTTTGCCACTTCCTAAGGGCAGAAGTGGCAGAGGCAATAGCAGACATTTCCAGTCACTTTGATCATTGAGAGTATTCCAAGCCTGCTATATAACTTTACAACAGAAGGTCTAGATTAAGCGGATGGCATGAAGCATGTTCTTGTATTGGCATGAGGATAAACCCAGGCAGCTGATGTTTTTCTGCCAGGGTGGAAATGCTCTCCTCACCATCTGTTAACAGTGTGGAAATTTACCTGTTAAGAATAGACAATACATAAGAATTTCTCTTTGTGATAAAAAGGGCACAGGAGTGTGGATCTAGTATGATGTTCTTGAAATTCTTTTGCCTTAAGACTGACACTTCATAGGTTGCAATACCTCTTGCAACAGCTAAAAGTCTGAGAAAGCACGGGGATTTAGGGAATATCTGTGTTGGACAAGGGCATGACTTGTGCAATGGGCTTGTTCAGAGGATCTGGCTTGTTAGATCTGACCTTGAGGAGGTATCTGTAGGGAGTGTGAAAGGAACACGAGTTACTGAAGTGGTGAGTGGAAAGTGGTCTCTGATAAGCTTTCTGAACCCTTCAAATGTCAGGGTGCTTGCCAGCTGGTTGGGTTGGGTTGTTTTAGAAACTCAGTGTCACAAGAGAGGAAAGGCTATCATATTTACTACTGGTAATGATCACAGTCCCTGAAGTCTTCACTCAGGTATCTGGGGCTTGTTTTTACAGGACTTGGGTCCAGTGAATTCAGAGCTGGAATTAGTCCATTGTTAAATAAAACAGACAAAAGGGCTCACCACCTCCTTGTCTTTTCTTGTATATAAACAGAGCTGCCAGGATGACAAAATTTTTGTTTTGCATGTTTTTGCTTTTCATGGAGCTTGATCTCCCAGGACAGGACTGCCCACCAGAGAGGTCATGGACTGTGTCAACTGCAAGGATTGAGCCTGTCTGCTCTCTGAATGTGGGTAACATCCTGGCCTTGTGAACAGTCTCATAGTTTAGAAAAATGTTACAAATGAAGCTGGGAGAGTAGTCTTGAAACTGGCTGTGGCTCCTTAAGGTTGGCTCTTCTCAGCAAATGCCCATGTAACCTAGGCCCTAAGAGCTAAAAATACTCTTCCTATCTTGCTACTGGAGGTCTAAATTTTGCCTGTTACCAGGGTGCCTTTAGAAAGCAGGGAAATTCTAGAATGTTGTAGGATTTTCTGGAGTGATGTTTAGACTATGTAAACCAGGAGGCTATTTCAGAGGAGCAGAATTTTCCAGTGTGAATGATGGCTTGGTATATTTTTGCCAGGATCTTCTGAAAATAATAGAATCATAGAAATATTAAGTTTGGAAAGAACCTCCAACATCATCAAATCCAGCCTTTGTCGGAATACCACCATGCCAACTCAAAATTCTACCACAAAATGCCATGTCCAGTCATTTTTTGAACGTTTCCAGGGACAGCAGCTCCCCCACCTTCCTGGGCAGCCTTTCCCAATGCCTTCCCTTTTCATCCTTGCAGTGAAAAATTTGTTCCTAATGTCTGACCTGACCTCTGAAAAAGCTAGAGGCTCTGTCCTCCAGTCCTGTCACTAGTCCCCTGGGAGAAGATAACAACCTCCATCTTGCTAGAACCTCATTTCAGGTAGTTTTAGAGAGTGTTTCTCCAGGCTGAACAGCCCCAGTATTGCATCAGGTGTGAAAAGGTCAGAGTTTAGCATGTGTGTCATGTCAAGGTAGCTTAGCCTTACTGGGCAGCAGAGGTGCATTTATATTCTTCGGTGGTGCCAGAGAAATGCAGTAGGGTAACCATTCTGGATCTGCTCAGTTATTTCTTGGTACCTTCTGACAGGTAGGTATCTGCAGATTTCCTGTACTGGTTTCCCATCAAGTACCCCAAAGGGCATGAAACTGCTCTCGATCTCCATTCCACACTGAATGACACTCAATTCATAATGAAGGCCTGAGACGTGGCTTATTTTTGTGGAGCTCCTCAGTTATGCAGCAGTTTTTTCATTACTGTTTCTCATTTGTAATAAGATGATATCTGGAGGAAAAGACCCCTTAACAGAAAATGGTAGTGAAGAAGCAGAACGTCTCCTCTTACCGTGCTGTTACCACAGCTGCACAGTTCTTTCTCTTTGCTTTCCTGTTAGGAGGCTGTTGTCCTTGAGTTGTGTTGATGAAGGCTCTCTCGAATTTGTGCTTACTGAAGGTGTAGCCTAGAAATAGTTTCATCCTTACCCTTCTCACAAAAAAACGTGGACTAGCCTTGGCTTCCCACTGAACCCCATGGTTGGCTGCTGTGAGTTTGGGCTGCATTGCAAAACCTAGGTTCAAAGCTCACCCTAATGTGTGCAGTTCAAGTGTTACTTTGTACTGGATAGCTTCCAACAACACTGAAGTGGGGGGAAGGAGCTCACATGAGGAAAGAGGAAAGAAAAATCATGTTCAGCGGTCACTGTGTAAAAACCTTTTTCTCCCTGCTTTCTTGCAAATGAGGAGACACATCAAACTTGCATGGAGAGACTGATCAGCTTCTAGTAGCTTCCTGCATTGAAACTGGACCATAAAGGTGGAAAGGAGAGTTGATGGTGGGATGGGGTGATAGTCTACTTAGTTCTTGCTCAACAGATTTCCTGTTGACACTATGTAGAGCTCAGTGTTTAATGGCATCCTGAATCAGGCAACTAGTATAAATTTGGCATGCTTTAGGGATTAACCTTGGTAAAATTAGGACGTATTTGTTCGTAGCTGAATCCACCTGCTGTGTACAAATGGGACGTTGCTTCTTCAACTCCAGATGGAGCAGGGATAGGTGAGGTGTCGGGTGCTTGAAGATTCATTTCATTATTTACCAGGTCATTGCAGTACAAAAGTGGCAGAGGAGACTTGGTTTTTCAGTATCTACTTAGAATTAATTTCAGTGAGACATATTCCCTTTTAGTATCTTTGTGTCCTTGTCTGGAAGGGCCAGAGTGGATGAGAAGCGCTGTCACAGCAGGGTCAGGAAGCAGTACGGGAGGGAACCTACTGACCTTTAGGAGCAAAAGAAGATAACTCAGTTTTTGTTGAGCAGCACAAGAGACTTGCTGAGAAGTCTCTACTGACATGCTCCTGACACTCTGATCTTGTCCTTGTGCAAGCCTCTGGTGCAGCAGTTACCAGCTGTGTCTCACAATGTAGCGTTTTTGTTCCTACTATGATGCTTTCCTTCGGCTCTAAAGGTGCAGCCTGGTCCATTTGAGCTGCTCCTCCCCGAGCCTGTTGATGTGCCGACTGAGGTGTGTTGTGCATGCAGCCCACGTGTGGTTACCTTTGTGACTGTGTAGCCAGGTGTGCAGAAGAGAAGCTGTGTGTGCAGGTGGCCTGTTCCCCTTCAGCAACAGGGTTGCTTGGGCACTGCTGTCCACCCCAGTGTGGTGTGCCTGGGGCTCATATTCTCTGAGCAGGCCAGGGCTTGAGCTCAAGGGTAGCATTTCTCATTTGTTCTGTAGCAGTTGCAGGGCTGTGAGAGGCTATCTGTCCACACTGGTCACCCCAGGAAGCTTCAACAAGTCCAGGTGAGACTGTTCTTCTCCAGACAGTGTAGCAGTAGTTGTGAGGGGTGCATGCTGCTTGCCTACAGCCAGGGTAGCAAAGGGTTGTGACATGTGCTAAAGCATGACCAGTGATGTTGGAAGACGAAATGGACTTGTCCTGGTTTCATAGCCACTTTTCTGTCAGATGGAGGAAATGTCCTGCTATGCCATCCTGGCAGCCACTATAAGAGTCTCTTGAAAACAGGAGTAGACAAGTTGTCAGTGTCCTAGGTCTAAGCATTGATCTCTGGAAGCCAGAACACTGTTTAATGTAGGCTGTCAATGTTAATGGCTGAGTGTGTGCTGCCACATCATCGTTTATTGTAATAAGGGACCAGAGATGGTCTCTTCCTGGCACCTCTGTTAGCGTGGTCTCAATGGAGTTTCTTACCCAGTGGTTGTACAGTGTGTGCATGACAATAACAGATGACAGAATATTCTGAGTTGGAAGGCCCCCACAAGCATCATCAAGCCCAGCTCCCAAGCGAATGGCCCACGTGGAGATTATGTCAGCAACCTTGGAGTTATAAGCACCATGCTCTAACCAGCTGAGCTAATCTCAGGATCCAATGGATAACAATATCCCAACATTATCTTGCAGAGACTGGCACTGTTACCAGGAGTGCCTGGAAGACTGATGCTCAATTTTTATACCTTTTAGATTGGGGTGCTATTTGCTGTTTGATGTCAGTTATGAAGGGTGGCTGTGAAAAGCCATCCTACATAATTTCCTCTGCTGGATTAAGTGACCTTTGTTTTAATGCTCTGTTTTTACAGTGTGTGCTTGTTTTGAGGTACAGTAGTTACTTAGAAGTCTCTCACCTCAAAGTTTGCATGGAGTGCCTTGTGCTGAGTGTTAAGAATCCAGTTCAGCTGTTAATGAAGGAACATGGAAAAACATGTTTGAGTGGGGATACTGCCTCCCACTAGGTTGCAGGTCTTACACTCTGGCTTTTAAGGAGGATGATGTAGACCTCTTATTAGAAAAGACTGAGTTTTTCAGGAAAGAAGTGGAAAAGATTTTTCTTCATCTGACCAAGAAAGCACTCTGTTCTGCTACTAATAATAGACGAGAAACATACAGAATAGCAGCATAAAAAGCTTTCAGATTTTCCTTGTCTTATAGCTTACTGAAAATACATGTTTATACAGTCTTTCTGGAGTGGAAAGTAGGGATGTGGCTACTGAAGCTCAAGTCTGGGAAACGTCAGCTTGTCTCTCAGAAGCTCTAGGCTGGAGACTTGCTTTTGTCCACATGCTTCTGGGGGATGTGATACATCTCAGTAAATTTTCCTGCACTTCAATTCTTTCTCTAAGAAATGTTGTATATTTAATTGCAGGCCTTTTCTTCTTGTCTTGTCCCTCTAAATAACTGAGTTAGTAATTTACCTGCTTGATATTCCCTGCCGTTCTGTAGATGACCTGCACCAGTGGGTGCTGCCTACCTTCAGGAAAAAAACATAAATTGGAACAAAACAGACTAGATATGAGCCTAATCTTGGTAGCTCTGCTTTCTAGATACCAATACATTCTTGCAGTACTGAAAGAGTTGGCATAGCATGCATCAGCACAGTTTCCATGCCTGATGTGTTAGGGTAGAAACTTAATGGTCTGCTGCGAAAATGGAATATAAGTACGCCACTGCCTCAAAATATGGGATAAGAATTCAGCTCATTTCTAGAAAGATTAATTGGGAGGTTTTTTTCAGTCGAGGGACAGAAAAATATAAAAATAAGCCAAAATTGCACTTAAGCACATCCATTTTAGTTCAATAACTGGCACATATCAATGAGAAAAAAATTGTAATTCTTTGCGGATTATCCTCTGAAGCTGGAGGAACAAACTTCTTGATCCTGGCATGCGTGGGCAGAGCGAAGTGAGACAGTGCTTACAAAACTGTTTTGGCTTACAAGTGGATTGTCCTAGAACTTCTGTTCTGACCTTTATTTTGAGTATGATGTCTTAATACTTTGCCTTTATTGTTTCCAGTTCCAGCTGCTGATCGAAGTTGCCTGGCCTCTGTTTATCTTCTTCATCCTGATCTCTGTAAGACTTTCATATCCGCCCTATGAGCAGCACGAATGTAAGTATCAAACAGAGCAGCTGCACCCAGAATGCTTGTTGTTTCATGGTTAGTACACGGTAATGCAGCTGGCAAGATGCAAAGAGCAGTGATTCCCTACTTCAGTCAGAAATATGCAGGAGGGCTTAGTAACTCCTTTGCTTCTACCTTGGGAACTGCAGTTAACTGATGGTGTTGCTCCAGGACTGTAGGTTGCTGCTCTTTTTCATGCTGTTTCTCATTTTATGTTTATATTACCTAAGAATTTGCTGTACAACTCTGCAATATCTGTAAAACCTGCACAGAACCCCAATCTTATTTTTCTTTTTTGATCTGTGTGTGACTTAGCATAAAAGAATGCAGTGTTCTGATCTCTAAGAGGGCAATCTTGTTTCCAGGTGATAAAAGGCATTAATGTATCATATTAAAGAGCACAAGAAGGATTCCATTCCTTCCAACTATTACAGTGTCAGCTCTGCATTTAGTAGATTCAGCAGTCATACATTGCTGACAGAAAAACAATTCTACGGGGTTTTTTTTGCATCATGCTAAATGGGCACATTTCTGCTTTTCTTTCAAAGGAAGTTTGTTCTTTATAAATGACTATCTATAGACCTCTTTGGTTGCCATTTGGTTTAGGAAGCATGACTCGTTTATTAGCAACATGATGTTTTACTGTGTTTGGTGACAGCTTCATACTGCAATTAACTGATTGTGGAATAGCTCTTTGTTTATCTTTCCTTAGCCTGATTACTGCAAGGTAAGGTTTAAGGGTCAGCAAAACATGTTTTTGAAGGGCCCTCTGAAGTGTTTCTTGAAATAAGGAAAGAACTCCCTTTTACAGCACTTATCCTGTCTTCGCAGTGTCTGGGGCATTTTGTGCTGTTTGCTGGGTGTTCAAGCTGGTATCTTTTAAAGCTGAGGTATTAGTGTTTGCAGTTTCCCATTACACTTTGGACTCTGCTGATCCCATGTACTGCCTAACTTGCTTTTTTCAGCGCTCAACAGCATAGTTAAAACTTCCCTAAGTTAAATCTCATACTTTACGTGGAATTTGAACTACCTCTTCTGACTGAATGTTATGGTGACATTAGGAGAGATAGCTGTAATATAGACATGAAGCTGAAGAGAAGTAATTAGCACTCTACTCAGCTTTTATAAATAACTAGCAACCTCAGTGGTAATTAATTTCAGGTATGGCAGGGTTGTATATAAACTGAAACCTTGGAAGAGCTGTGATTTCATAGAACTACTTCGCTTGGTCTTGCTAGTCAGTAGCCTTCATGAAAAACATTTGCTCTGGCACCATGGTGTCGTAAGCATAGTTTTGAGTCTTTCACCTACAATCCTTTTCCCTTCCTGTTTATGTTGACTATTATTGCTTTGTCTGCCTTCTTATGTTGTCCTGAGGAGTTATAGAGCACAGGGCATCTGGTAACTTTTAATTCACTTCTATGGCTAATTCATCTTTTTTTTTGAAGAGCTTCTTTGAATAGGTTTCTAAATTGTGTTGTCAGGATTGGTTTCACTGAACGTTCATTTACGCTGACAGATGTGGATGTGTTGTGAAGCGAAGCAGCTTTTGCTGATCTATGAGCAGACCTAGGAAGAAAAAAGGCTTTTGGGTTGATGGCAAACTCTTTGGCAACCCTGTGGATTCCTTAAGGGAAGTAGGATTGTTATCTGTAGTGGCAGTGTTGTATGCTGTTATGAAATCACTTGTAGGTGATAGCAGTAATGCCTGGTGATAGCAGAAACAGAGCTGAGTGCAAGTGCTTTGTAGCCTCCGCATAGCCTCAGTATTTAATGGTAGTCTTTTTCAACAAACAAGTAAAATCCAGTTTTCTTTCCCTGGTTGAGAAGAACCAAGGATTGGACTGTTGTCAGGGTTTCTTGTTTCTAACGGCCTGGCTTAGTGTGAGGAAGTTTTCTCTTAAAATGTGAAGGAACAATTAACTTTGAAGTGATAGCTATGTGGCTTTCACCAGACTAGTGGGAGAAGACATATTAGTTTACTATTGGGCCAGATTGCTAGTCATGTCTTGTGTTGTGTAGAACTTTTCTTTTCTGTTCCTGTCACCCTTCAAAGTATTCAAAATGCACTTTTTTGGCAGTGGGAGGGAGAGACTCTGACAAGGCGTGACTAATCTCTTCTGAAAAGCTAGATGTTTGCAGCAATGTAATTGAAAATTATGTGCTGTTGCACTGTTTTCTGTGTATCTTATCTGATTTAAAACCAACAGATTCCTGCTATACTCTTGGAGAAACTGGTGTTACATGCATCACTGTGCCTAAAAGGTTACCATAAACTCTTGTGTGCCATTCCTCTTTCGACATTGCTCTGAACATTTTCTTGGAGTTACTGACAGTGTAAAATGAAAGGCATGGAGGACAGAGAAGATGATTCTCTGGGAAATTTTACAAGATGAATCTGAAAGTCTTAGCATTTTTCCTCTTTCTCTCTCCCCCTCCTTTGCCGCAAGCCCCTCAGCCAAGAACAAAAAGGCAAAATGAAACAAAAATTAGATCAGGTAAATAGCTCTTCTATTTTAAACAGAACTAGGAGCAAGAGTTTCCTGGGTACTGGAAACAATAAACTTCATTTCCTTTACCCTTTTCCTGCACGGAGTCCTTGGCTTTTTCCAGGGAGGGCTGATAAGATTCCCATCTTCATCCAGCCACCCATATTAATCAGCCTTGCTGTAATTTAACAGCTTTGATGCTACTTTTTTCTTGGGCTTTGATAGTTCTGTTGGGGTTGTGGAGGTAGGGTGCCAGCCCCCTGAGTGATTGCAGGCATGCTGGGAGGATGAGGTGGGCACCAGAGGGGAGGGGGTGGGCATCTGATCCTCAGAGTCTTGAGATACTGAGAAAGGTGCATAATCTTCCTCCAGGATCCTGTCCCTAGTGTGGAGGTGAGGAAGCAAGCTCATTGCAAAAAGCAGCCTGGCAGTTTATATAAGGTCCAGGATTATATAAGGGAGGCCTTTCCCAGTCACTGGGGGTATGGGATTCACAAATATACAAGTGGCACACTGGTGGAGATCTGCCATGAGTAGTTTGTTACTGCTTTGTTCTTGTACAGGATGTAAACTCTGGTCTATGACTTCACTAGTTCTTTAGTGGAAAGGTTTAGACTTCAGCAAGAAGATTTGAAAGAGCGGTGTAGAGAGTCTGATACAAGCTCAGTCCTTCTTAGTGTTGGCTGTTCTGCTCTTTCATAGGCACTTTGGGGCAATAAGCAGTGCAGGGTTAGCACTGCTCTTCAGATACAATGCCGTGTAGTAGAGGATCATATCACGTGTTTGTCTGCTAACTCCTGTGTTTCTATTCTAGGTCACTTTCCAAATAAAGCTATGCCTTCGGCAGGAACCTTGCCATGGATACAGGGGATCATCTGCAATGCCAACAACCCATGTTTCCGCTACCCAACTCCTGGGGAATCCCCTGGTATTGTTGGAAATTTCAATGCCTCCATGTGAGTCTGTCTGCTTTTGCCTCATCTCTGTTTTTGGGGAAACATGGGGGAAAGGGATATTTGGAAGTCACCTACCAGTTGTGAAATCTTACACTATGTGAGGGTTTTACAGTTTCTACCACCTCTGAAGTACCAGATTCTTCAGTTACCAAGTTCACAGGGGCTAGCAGACAGCTGTAGGTGTGCAGAATTCCCAAATTCAAGTACCTGAAGCTCTTGGTGAATGAAAAGCTTTGTGTGGATAAGGACTGGGCCCATTCTCTTACCTGGGCTCAGAATTAGACCTCAAAAAAAGTAAGGCTTTTTAAGATGCTTCTTTTTTCAGAGCATTTTTTTTCCTGGTTAATGAACCTCTGAACAGCATAGAGTGAGAGGCAGTTGAACAGGTTTAGGGAATACTCCTTGACGTTTATTACTTATTACTGACTAACATGATGTGGGAAGCACAGTTTATGACCAGCTTTTCTGTACCTTGCCTTACTTGATACATTCATGGTCTCAGGAAAGATAGGCTTAGTGTAGAGCATAATGCATCTGCAGAAGCATTTGAAAGGAGCAAGGATGTTCTTAAATTATTATGCTTCTAAGAAGCAGCAGTTTATAGTCAGCAGGAAGCCTTCTCCATCTCTGTCCTAAAACTGCTTTCAAATGCATGATGTTCCGTGTAACTTAGATTGATCTTGCATTAGCAGACATCTTTTATTAGACTCCTTAGATTGTTGACTAAAGAGTTTTTTGTGCTGAAGTGAAATAATTATAGGGGATTAAAGTTTGGAATTGGTATGTAAAACTGTATCTGTGGATGGTGGCTCACGGAGCTGATGACTGCTTGTTGTTTTTCTGTTTTCCCGCAGTGTTTCCCGCCTGTTCTCGGATGCCAGGAGGTTACTGTTGTACAGCCAACAGGACACAAGTATAAAGGATGTCCAGAAGGTCCTGGGAAAACTACGCAAGTTGGGAAATTCCTCTGGCTTAGGTAACAGCCTGATAGAAAGAGTCAATATCTGGTATTTCTGGCCTGCTTAATTCTGTGTGTGTGTAAATTTCAGGAATGTGTCACAATGTGAACGTGCACAATTATAACTTACCACTTATCAAATCTTTTCCAATCTTGCAGAAGTACCTTAAGCCTTTCTTGTGTCAGAGCTTTGTGTGCTCTTTAATTTTTTTGGTGGAAGAAAAAAAGTGTGGTGTGTAATGCCAAGAACAGCAGCTGTTTTGGATGTGAAACTATAATCCTGGGTGCACTGAAGTTAGTCAAAGTGCTTATTTTCTCAAAGGAGCTGAAGTAGTGTGTCTTTTTGGAAAGCACTAGTTATTTTGGTATTTTGTGAAGCAGTGAACACAGTGTAGTGTTCTACACTCTGGGCTCCAGAGGGAAGTGTGCTGGAAGAACACAGATGGGGAAAAACTGATGTTGGCCTCCAATCTACGAACTTGAAGCTGATTATTATCTGACAATGTAATATGCATTTCCCTTGTCGTGTTTTGTTTTGGAGGGGGATTTTTTGTCCCTATGAATTTGGTGTGATATACTCTCTGATATTGTCTGGCAGGATTTTTAATGGCAGGGTACAAAAGAAAACTGTCTGGTTTCACTGCCCTATTTCCTATGAAAATTAGAATCCTCCCATTTTTAGCTTGTGTGAAGAGATGGTGTGCCATCCCATCCTGTGCGGATGAATGAGTGACTAGTGTGAGATCACATGGGAAGCTTGCAGTGGAGCTGCAAGCTGGGATGTGAAAGAGCTCTGTCCAGTCCCAGGAAATCTCTTGGTGGTGAATCTCTTGCTATTGCTGGTTCTCTCTGATGTGGCACCTTGTAAAAGTTTTTTGGCATATTCTTCCCTGAAAGATTCTGTCTTGGCCGCTGTGTTAGTGTGGCATGTGGCTAGGTGAAAGTGATGGAAAGTAACAGTTTAGAAAGACATACAGCAGGGAAATAGAATAGGGAACACAGCCATTGAGAGTCTTCACCCACAGCCTTTATGCAGCATGTACAGCTCTTTGGACAAAGGTGGTAGTTTGGTGTTTTGTGAAAATTGCCCTTGGTTTCACAGCAGTAGTTCTTCTCAGCTCTCATCATTTGAGGATGGCTCAGGCAAGCTGCAGGAAGAAAAGTATCTGACCTGGTATGATGTGAATAGTGTCACATAGTGAAAGCACAGTATGATGTGTACTGAGCACACGTAAATCAGAGATGGTGTTTTTACATTCTTCTGTGTTGCTCAGTACATTGCAGGTCACCTTGGAATAACCTGTACTGTTAGTCACAGGTTGGCAGGTATGTGCTGAAGGTATGTACAGACATGGACTGTGCAAGGTATTTGTCTTGGGCATTTAATCCCCGTCTCTCCTCTTCAGGGTTGTGCAGAATTCTGATGTGATTACATCTGCATATAATACTGTGGTCTACTGACTCTGACCATTAGTTCATACTTGTGTATAAAGGACACGCCTCCTTGCTGAGGAGCTCAATATCCATACCACCAGGCCTTCTCTCATTTTACTCAGAACTGGAGAGTGGCATCTTCGTGCTTTTACCTAAATCTGGAGCAGCTTCAGAAGGGCGAGGATACAGAGTGTACCCTTTGTGCAGAGATGGACACACAATGAATACAGCCAAAATGAGTTAAGATGGCTATTTCCCAAGGAGAACTTTGATGTTGTTTTCATGGATATTTTCAGTTTTTTGCTTTGATTTGCTGAGAACAAGCTCCCTCCATCAGAATGACAGATATTGTTGTTACTGATTTTGCACTTCTAGTAGTAGTATTTTACTCTTTAGCAGTACTACTTTTACACTTGTATTGACAAGTTAACTCTTCCAAAGAGAGTAGATCCTGGCGTGGTGTTTTGTATTGAGACATGCAGTGAATGTCAGACATGGACATTTACAAGAACACTATCAAAGCTATAAACTGAAGCTCTTGCTGCTGGGGAGGTCTGAGGGGGAGTGATTCCATGAAAAGTTATGCATATGGAGTGGTACACAAATTGAAAGTCAAAAGGCTCATGTTTCTCTCCAATGTAAAGACTAGTGGACTGACTGTAAAAACAAGCTTCAGACCCAGTCATCATAGACTATATTTCTATAATAAAATATTTCACATGTGTAATCAAAAAATCAAGCCTCTGTGAATGTCCATTGTTGGTAAGGCTTTTGGAGAACAAAGCCTGTTTGTCTTCCTCATGCTAATTTACAAAGCCATCCAACTTGGTGGATCCTGCTGTTCACTCCTTAGTTGTGTGATTCATTCTTTGACAGCATGCATGAAACAGCATCCTCTAATCATAGAAGCACTCATATTTATACTTAGCAGTGCTTAGATTCCTGTTTAAGGAAGGTCAACTCTCAGTTGCTGTTGATGATGAGGTGTGAAAGTTGCAAATCCTAGTCACTCTGAGCATTTCTTCCAGTGACTCTGGGAACCTAAGGAGACAGTAGCAGTGGGTGTCAAATGTAAGTGCACTATCCAGCCTGAAAGTACTGTCTCTATACATGTGTTTCCACCAGTAGCAGGAGGGCTCATTATCAATAAGCTAATAATTGAAAATGTAATATCCTGTACGTTTTAACTCTAGCCTGGACCTGAAGCCATGTGAATTGGTGGTGCAGACTGGTGCAACTTTGCAACTTCCCCAATGGGATGGACTGTGTGTCCTTGGTGTGTGACGTGGATTCTGTTAGAATTTCAGCTTCTTTCTCCCCTCACACACTCTTCCCACTACTGCCTGGTGATTTTGAAACAGGCTTCCAGGAGCTGATCTCTCATTGCTAGCATGCAAATTTGAGCAAATGCTAGTCATGCAGAGCATTCATGTCTATATCTGGCTTCTGATGTCTGAATCTGTTCATAGGGCATTTGCCAAAGTCCTTTCCCTGGAACCTTCTTTAAAACAAACCTGAAAAACTAATGTTCAAGGTGTGACTTAGTCATCTGATCTAAAGTTAGGCATGAGCTGAACCTTGGGGATGAGAGACCTACTTAAGATGGCTCACATTGCTTATACAGGTATGAGCAGGTCAGTGTCTTTGTTAAACACAAGGTAGGACATGAAGGTTTTATTCAGGACACACTATCCACTCATTCCAACAGGCTTTCCACTTCTTGATAAGGTGGGAGATAATTCCCCATAACAGGGCTGTTTGTGCAGGAGTTGGAGGAGGAACAACAGAGAAGACCTCTCTGTTGGAGAGAAAGGTGTTATTAGTAGGGAACAGTTCAGTGTTGCTTCATGTAGCGCCTTTTTTGGCCAGGATGAAGTGCTAAGTGATGGTGTGAGGGAGTTCAGCACATGCAGCTGTCATGCTCTATGGGCACTACTGTTGTGTGGCGGCTTCCAGCAAGCCCTGAGCAGTGAAATCTACGTGCAGGCACACACATACCATAACATAATCAATTTTGCAGGCAGGTGCCAGGTGCCCTCTCTGTTCCAGTTGTTACATGTCAGTCCAGCAATGTCACCAAGGTCTTTAACACTCATGATAAGGCAGAGTGCAGATCAGTACAGAGAGTCAAAGACCTTGGTGACGGCACTTTCAAGAGCATGACAAGGCTGCTGGGATTGCCAGCTGCAGTAGGTTTGGATTGCTGGTTGCAGGCACTGAATTTGCAGCTGGCCTCAGTACCATTTTATCAGGCTAAGTGTTTGCAAGAAATAAGCTTTTCTTCTGTTTTGAAAGATGGAGATACTTGCTATTGACTCTGAAGTACACTTTCTTTATTTCTTCGTTCTGTCTACAAGACTCCAAAATACTTTGTTCTGCAGTGCTACAGGGTAATAAATAAACAGGTATAATTAAAGCCATCTTTGGTTACTGCTAAAAGTTGCAGATATAAGCCAGCCTGCCTGGTATTTACTGCATTGCTCTTAGTTTTCAGTGATCCCAAAGGGCATGGTTCTATTTTTCTTGAAGCCAGCCCAACTAAACAAAAATGGAGCAATGAAATAGGCAGAGGGAAACAAACATCGCCTAAGAAATTGCATCAGATCTTGGGCTATTATTCCACATGTGCCCTGCCTGTCCCAGTTGTTTGCTGGATTAGTATTGCTTGTGGCAGAAGAGACAAACATCAGCTGGGTGGCATTCTTTGCTTTGTTGCACTCTGCTGCACACAGAGATGTCGACACTGAAGGAGTTTGCAGCCTGTCTGGTCAGTGCTATTAGTGCTTTTTTTATTTCGCAGATAAAGGTTGGTAGAGGGCTTGGGCTGAAGAAGAGCCTTTGGAAAGGCTTTCTGGTGGCTTGTGTATTACTGTATGATTACAGGGTGCTCAGGGAAACAGGATGTCATACATTATCTGCTAGGTGACATTAAGGTGATGGCTAACTCCCTCCTCAGTGTCTTGTCCCTAACAAAATTGAACCCACGCCCTCAAGTAAACATTTAGATTGATTCTTATATCTGCCTATGCCTGCCTAATTAGACTGGTTTCCTCCCTGACTTCCTTTGGGAAGAATCCTAGCAAAAACCAGCTAGGCTAGAATGAAGACTAGCAAGCCATATGTCCAGGTGGCCTTCATGCCCAGAAATGCATGCAAACACCTACTGTGGCGCAGTGGCATTCCTGTTGCTGCGCATCAATACGCACCTGGGTTCCCTGATACTGTACTGTCACTGTACTCCACAGTGACATGAAGGTCCTTTACTTTAGGCTAGGGGAAAAGTGCTGCCAAAAATGCTGCTCTGTGGTATCAGTAGAGAGGCCTTGATTTATTGGGGTAGGTAGGAAGGCTGCTTTACCTTTGTGTGTTCAGTAGCAGTTACCTTGCACTACTAGCCCTCAGCAGAACTCCCTAGGGCATTCCTGGCTACTACTACCTCCCAGCCCAAAGCATCCCTCCAGGAAGGGGAGTCTGGGACTGTGTGGGAACCATAGTGATTTCTGCTGTGGTCAGACGCAGCCTGTCACAGTGAGTGAGTGGAAAAAGTAGCCAATACTGGGTACTTGGGTTGCACAAAGATTGTAGTTGTTGATTGGGTAGGAGATGCCGGTACACATGGCAGTTTTCCGACATTTGCCTAATTAATTTTGTTTTCAAATCTCTGTGCTGCTGAACAGGCATAGACATGAACGTTTTTAGAGTTTATTTTTTTAAGTAAATTGAAATTGTTTAGGCAACTGCAGATCTTCTGGAAAAACATTTCCAAAACATTATTGGAAAGGCACTTTAAGTCCCTTACTCCAGGCCGTGGGCAAAGCCTCTCTCTGAATCCAATTGCTATGTTATTTTTCTTGTCCTCAACTGAAACTGGGAGGCTGGCAGTCAAGGGATAGGCAAAAGTAGAAAAAACTTCTTATGGCAGCACTGGACCCAGGTTTTTTGTTGGGCACTTAGGTATATAGCTTTAATTAGTTAGGTGACATGGTATTTGCATAATTCAGAAAATAGCATCCTGTAACCACAATATAACTAGATACGGAATTATCACTTTCAGCAGAGCCTGCTTCTGCTTTCCCTATTATTTGGAAGCCAAGGATGTGATTAAACTAATAAAATTATCTTGATAGAGGTCAAGGTACAAAGGTCTGCTGTACTTTAAATCTGTTTCCAGGAGAATCATACTTGTTTTCCGTGGGACTGTTCATGAACAGTTGTTTCTATGTGGCTTTGCTTAGAGGTTGAGATGGGTAAACGCATATAGCATAATGTGTATTGCTGTATTCTGACTCTGTAAAACTGGGCTTTAATTCCTTCTTTTAGTCTGAACTTCCTTTGTACAAAGATACTTTTGAAGACAGAAGTTTGGAATTATGCCAGCTTGGATTCTAGGTAGATATGTATGGATGTGATAGAGCAAGACTGAAATCTCTTTTCATGGGAAATTGAAAAAAACATGTGCAGTGGTACATTAAATCTGGCCTTGCTGTAGTGTCTGAATTATATTAGGTGACAGGAGCTTGAGAAAAATGTTTCTGAGAATCCCATTGCGGAAGATTGTGTGAAAACTGTTAAAAAAAAACACAAGAAAAACTGCTTGTGGGCATAAGGTTGTGCTGGCAGTGTGGTAACTTTAGAACCAGCTAATCTGATGGTGCCAGTTAATGGTCTCACTGTGTGGAGTCAACAGCACCCATAACTACAATTAGCAACAGAAGTATTCCAGTAGATACCAAATTGCGATTTCTTAATTTCATTCACCTTTATCTTTCTTAACTTGTCTAGATAAAGGCACAATGATAAAGAAAACAAGAATTGCTTACTGTGCTTATCACTAATTAGTATGTGCTGCAGAGGTAGGACCTCTTTAAAAGTTCTAGGTGGTTTTTCTTTAGCCTTTAGCCTTGTCTGTCAACGCTGACTTTTATTGTAAACCAGCAAATAAAGTGGAAAGCGTTAAGTGAACAGTTAAACCTCTCATACTTTGCTATTATTTCCCTCTTTTAATGTAGCCTTGTCAGTACAGCTTGTTAATGTCAGGACTATGTTGGCAAAACTTATGCTGTTTTAGCTACAATTTGCATTTATTTTCTGTTTTCCACTCTGGCAAATTCTGCATTTCTTTTCACTGACGTCTAATCTCAGAATCTTAAGAAATGCCTGATTTGTGGAAGACCACATTGGGTTTATTTAAGCTATGTTCTGAGGTTGGTTGAGACAGCAGGATACTGACTTTCCACATCAAGCTTTGTGTTAGTACTCCCCTAAGAAATATGTAACACTGTTATCTGATGAAAAGTTCAGCTTTCTCAGGGGATTTCTGTGGGCCTGAGCTCTCATGAGAGTGGAGATTATGAAATTGCCCCATTTGGAAAAAGCTCTGTACACTTCTGTGTTTGATTGGTACTGAGGCCAGAGTGCCTAATTTGGGTCTGACCTCCCATATCTGAGTTAATATTCAGCTTTGGAGCTGTCTCTAGTAATAATACATTTTATCTTCAGCATGTATTACAAACACTTATTACCTAATTTTTACAGCAGTCCTGTGAGCTAAATAAATAAACAGCTGCCCTCATTCTCAAACACGGTAGGATGTGGCAGTTTTCAATGCAGTCAGGATGCAATAAAAGCTGATGGCTTTTAAAAAATGTTGATGGTAAATCAAGTTTTCTTCTACACAGGCAAGAGGACAGAGCACTGCTTGCCCAATTTTTTTGGAAATCCATGACAATTCAATTTTTTGGCAGTGTTTCATGTTCTATTTAAATATTTTGGGTCATAAAATTAGTGATTTTTAATGACAGGATCCTGACTAAAATGAAGCAAAATATTCTGCCACCTGTTGCTGAATTTGTTTGCAGCTTTATTAAAATGTGACATTCTCTACTTTCAACCCTAGATATTTTTGCTGTTGCTGTGTTTTACTGAGTAGTAGTTGTGAATTGTTTGAAATATATTTTTAATTCACTTTTTGGGGTTTTAGTTTATGCTTTCTTATGTTTTGTTTTCAAAATTCTGGACAAATCCATTGAATCAAATGCAACAGCTGCAAAATTAAAAAAAAATAGGCATATGCTATGTTTTTACTGAGTGTCAATAATTAACAGAGTTGGTTAAAATTGTGCATTGCTTAGGCCTGTGTATCAGGAATTCTCAACTGATAAAAAATTGGTGTACCTTTAAAAATTTAGTGAAATGTAGCTCATCTACTTGCTGAAGATCTTGCCCTAGCTTTTTTTTTATGCTGACCTGGCAGCACTCTGTGTGCTATATGTGGGGGAGATTCATGCTGTTCTGTGACACACATCCTCTGTAAGCAGCCAGAGTTTCCTTCCCTTTCTAATTGAGCTTTAGTTTTAAGAATGGTGCAATAAAAGACCCTTTAAAAGGATTTAAAGACCCTTTCCTGTGAGTTTTGGTGTTTTGTGGTGGTTTTCTCACCCTTCTTGAACCTTCCTGTTCTTCTAAACATATTTTTAGAGGAACATACTACCTGAGGTAGTATTTAGATGTGTTTTTCTTTACATTCTCAGAAGGTTTATGTAACCACAGACAGTCAGAACTTAATAAGCATAAACTATTATATCTTTGGAGGTCTTTTCCTTATAGTTCTCTATTTATTCTAACAAGTGCAGCTGAAACATAATTGGACCATATCCGAAGCTGACTGAGCATAGATATGTGCCAGAAGGAGATTTGCTGATGGGGAAAATGCAGCTTACTGCTGTAAGATAGCAGTATCTAAAGTCTGAGTGCCTGTTCTGGATTGTGCCAACCACCTCCTTAGGAAAGCAGCACTGCTGCCTACCCAACAAAAGGCTACTTCAGAACAGTAGGGAGAAAAAAAAAATAGTGGATTTGGCACTTGATACCTGATGTAGACATGGAAGTCCATTGTCCTAACAATTTTCATTGTAGCAAAGGCACAACTATGTGACAACATGGTCAGCAGCAATCACCTGTGGTTTTACCCTGCTCTGTTCACATGCTTCCCACTCAGCAGGTGAGGAACAGTAAAGCCCGAGAACACAAATCAGGACAATGAAATAGCCCTTTAAGACCACAAGTGTCTTCACCTACCTGGTCTTTTTCCTTCTTTTTCATGTTATCTCTGCTCCTAAATTAAAGTGCAAGGAATTTTACTGGTGTATCCATAGAAATAATGTGTAAGACCTCTCCAGCAGTACATACTCCATTTTCTTCAGGTAATTGCAGTGCTTTCTGACTCTGATACACAGAATCAGGTTCCTAAAGTACCAGGAGATACTGCTCTTCTCTGTGCTGAGAGGTAATCCAGTCGTCTGTGTAAAGCAGAGTGGTGCAAATACTCCAGGGTGTATTTTCAGCCAGCAAGTTATGACAGTACCAAAGGGAAGGATTGGTTAGTGTATTGACAGTTCCATGGAAAACCAGCTGGAAGGATGAGCTCCTGAAACTACCAAGGCAGGGTCTCTTGGGACCATCCTGATGTAGTGCAGTATAGTGTCACACTTACAATGTGAGAGACATGATTTCCAGCTAAAACTTTGTGTGAATTGAGGAGTCATTATTTACTAAGCATCTGTTTTTCAGTCTTTCTCAAAGATTGAGAAAGTTCTTAAATTATTTTGAAGTGCTGTTGCTCAACAGTCAGATTTCTAATAGTGAAGTGCTTGAACAGTTGCAAAGGTTACTCTAAACTAGGTGCAGAAAACACAATCTTTCCTTTAATGATGAAGTTTGAGGGTTTTATTCCCTTCTATTGGACTTGAGACTCAAAAGCAAACCCAAACAACTATCTGTAAGGGTAAGTTTGCAGTGACCAACTAAACTGAAATGTAGGGAACAATCATGGGAGGTTGAAATAATTTAGATGCAGATATATTTTCAGTGGAAGTAGACAGTGTTTCTGGTTAAACTAAGTGCAGTGTAATGATTGGCTTATTGTTGTTAATCTTCAGCATTTTTTGGTTGGTTATACTCTTTGTTCTGAAGGTGGCTTATGCAGTGTGCTGGATAAGGAGCATTAGGACTTGGCACTAAATTCAGAACTGTCAGGTCTTCCTTAACACAGAAAAAGTAAAAGCTACTGTGATCTGCTGACTGCAGACTTGGTATCTTGCTAAACTAGAGTAAGTCAGATGTCAGTCAGGTTCCCTGAATTTGTGGCAAGAGGAATAGATATCTGGCAGGATGAGCCCTCACACCCAAGGGAGGGGTAGCTTTTTCTGTTCTCATCAGCCTTTCTGTGTAAGGAGGAACAAATACAAGTGCAGGACAGTCAGGGTGCTTTGATCTTGGAAAGCTCTGCCTGCTGTTTTGCTTAAGGTTACCCATGCTTAAGGTTACATCATTACCCATGCCAGTTTAATGGGAGAAGCTCTTCAAACTGGATAGGTACTGCTGTGATAATTTTCAAGTAGGAAAATACTGCTGGACACATTCTGCCTGCTTGTTTTGGGGAGAGACTTATTCTCATATAAGTGTCTTGTGGTTGCATTTGAACTAGTCTCACTGATGCATGCTTACATAGCCAGCTTATGAAAACACTTCTGCTATTAGTAATGGTCATTTGATGTCCAGCCCTGCCTTTTCCAGTGATTTGAATTTCTACTAGATTTACAGTCACTTGCTC
Source organism: Passer montanus (assembly GCF_014805655.1). Classification (NCBI taxonomy): domain Eukaryota; kingdom Metazoa; phylum Chordata; class Aves; order Passeriformes; family Passeridae; genus Passer; species Passer montanus. The sequence goes on along the minus strand of NW_024370152.1, from coordinate 2,989,412 downwards.
AAGTAGAAGGAATTCTAGACAGGGTCCTCATTGGTCACAGCTTACTCTTTCAAATTCTGCTCAGCTCCATGCATTTTAATAGCATAGTGCCATTACCATTCCTTTTGTGCTTATGTTTGACATTAGAATTGTGTTGGCATGTGGTATGTGACTGGATGTGACCAAGACATTTGGGTTTCAGTCTCTCTATTGCTTGGGGTTTTTTAATATATTTTACTTTGAGTTGATGTTTTGAAACATCTGAAACCTGTATATTATCCAGGGCATAATATCCCTAGTGCAGTAAAAATCCAGTCTTAATATCAAAGAATTATTTCCTGCCTCTGTAGAAGAACCCATCTTGCCCTGAGCTGGGTTTGACCTTTGGAGGGCCTTCTTCTTAGTTTATACAATCTCTGAATTTGTTTGGTTTACCACTCCTGAAAATAATTTTGTTGTAATAATGAAGTATTTTATATCATCACATCTGTTGTCCATCATCTCTGTGACTGACAGAGGCTAAGAAATTTGCAGTCTGTCCTTGTTTTGTGAACATTAGCAGGAGTATTTTCAACCAGTTATAATGCCATGCAGTTTGAAGCTCTGCTCAGAATTTACTTCTTTACTTCTTAAAGCAATACAGTGACTATTGTTAGGGTGTTTCCTTTAAGCCTGCTCTTTTTTTTTTTTTTTTTGCACTGTTAGAAGTCTGTGTAATTTCTTTCTGCTTTTTTCATTGGCAGACTCTATTTCATGGTTGTCTGTGCAGATAACAGAATTTGCCTTGCAACAGGGAAAGTCTCAAGAATATCTGTTCTGAGGCATAATGTGGGGCTTAGGGAGGTGGTTGGGTGTGCCCTCCTTAGGCAGGAACTCTGCAGGCTGTGTTTGCTGGCTGTGGTGACCAGCCTGAAGATTTTGCCTCTGTGCCTTGTGTCTTGGCTTTCTGACGCAGAGTCTTTCTCTTGTCATGTATGTCATACAGGAAGAGGACCTGATGGCTTTTGCACAAAACAACTACTCAAAGGGATGTATTAGCCTTCTTTTTGTGCTGACTTCCCACGAAGGGTAGAGGTAGGATCTAGGCTTAATGGGCTCTGCATGCCTGAGGTCAGTGTACCCCCAGTGGAGGCTAGCTGAGGACTGGTTTGTGTATGTGCATTAGTACATGCTGAGAACTGTGCTGTCTGCCAGAGTAATTGTTCTGGACTACATTTAAAGCTCTTCCAAGCAAAAATCATGACTTAGAGAGGAATGGAGGTGGTCCTGATGTCACAGTCCCAAGATGAGAGGGAAGACCTGGGCCTGTTGCACAGTATTTCCCTTTCTCTCAGGGGAGATGCTAGCTGGTGGAGATGGATGGCACGTTGCCTCTTTTTTACTCACATCGCCATTTGGCATAGCAGATATGCGAAGATGATGGACCCTGGTTAATGGGGTGTTCACTTTGGTGTTATCTAGTGTCTGCAGAGGGAGCACTGTTTAGTGTGTGATGGCTTTCAGGGCAGAGAGCTGTAGCGTGCTGTAAAACAGGTCAGGCCATGGCTGCAGAAGGAACAGCACTTTGACTGTGAGCAAATTAGGCTTGTATTTTCACACTAGCTGATCCTGCACAACAGGCCTGCTGAGCTGCTTGATTTCTTGTAAGCAAATCAGAGTATGGCTGTCCAACTTTTTCAGAAGACAGTTTAGCTCTTGCCAGCATTAATAGGTACACAGGCAGCTCTGAGAGCTATTCTCACCTCACAGGGGGAAAGCTGCCCCAGATGAAAAGAATAATTAAAACATTGTAAGTGCTAAAGAAACCAAGACCAAAATCCTTAAAAAATATTACTTTATAATGCTTTTTGGATATGTTGTCTAAGGTTAGGAGTATAATGAAGGCAGGTGAAAATTTGTTGCGTTGCCCAGCACTGCAAAAAGTTTGCTTTTCACATTGTCAGTCAGGGTCATTGGCCCAGTAGGGTTCAATGCAGTAGCATGGTTCACCGTTAGGAGATTGTGGTTTGTTCTGGATGGTTGTCAGTTTACTCTGGATGGTCATATAATTAAAGTAATTCAATCTTTGGTTCTGCTGTTGAAATTATTTGAGAGCCTATTTATATTTTTGTGGAAAGTAGCTTCAGACATCTTTTAGCAATAAATCGCAGTGATAGGTAACGAGTGTGAAAATCATTCCACGTGTTCAAGTGCACCTGTCACCCATTCAAGAAGAATACTTCCCAGATAATAAAAATTAATAGAGACTTCCAGTGTCATTCTGTGGCAGCATTTGATTTGCCTGCCCTGGTCACCTTACCAGGAGAAGGTTTCCTGAAAGACAGGTGTCTAGCTAGAATTTTTGTGGTGGTCATGTGTGCTACCAGTAAATGCTCTCAGCTGCTGGAGCTTCTGCTCGTTGTCTCAGCTTCAGCATCTCCATGGGCTTGTGTTGTCCAAATCTCCTGTTGCTGGAAGTATGATCAGTGAAGAAGCAGTGCCCTGGGTGAAGCGGGCCTGTGTGACTAGGTTGTCTTGTAATCTTGTTGTCCAGTCACACCTGGGCACAGTTTAGCACAGACATGACAGCCAGCAGTGCAATCAGGCTGGGCCATTCTTTCCTGTAGAAGTGCAGTTTTACCTGACTGGGGAACTCTGAATCCCAAGTCTTTGAACAGGGGCAAGAAAATACGTTCTTTGCTTGCTTGACATTCTTCCTTGCTTTGCTCCTTCTGTTAATTGGTGGAGACAGATGCTGAGCTGGGAACCCAATTCTCTCTGTCTCCTTTGGGCACTTGTGGAATGTTGCTGTTCTTAAAGAATGAAGCTAAAGTGTCTCATGCCTCATCTTGCTGTTTCAGCTTGCTGTGACACCTTAGTTGATATTACAAAAATGATTGGGTTGCCCTATGAACAGTCTCTGTGGTAAGAAATAAGGGTCAGAATTTCATACCAGCCTCTGTGTTGCATTGATATTTAGCTATGATGGATACAGGCCTAGCCAAAGGCTAGCAAATCTCCCCAGCTGCAATGGGTATAAATAAAGTAACATAATTGTTTTCAGTCTTGAGTGTTTAATCAATAGAGAGAAGTCTCCTGATGACAAAAAGCCATGTCTATAGATCAGACATATTGCCCTGCTTTCCTCAGAGCTGCCGAATTAACTTAAAGCATGCAGCTGCTTCTCCCTTCCCTTCATTCATTCTTTTATGGGGAGTTAAGGTATGTGCGACTGCGAAGTAGATCAGACTGTCACAGTGTTTTCATTGAGCTTATTAGCTTTAAAGTGGCTGACAACCTGGTACATTTTAGATGATGGGCACAAACCCTTTGGGCAGAAATCCCACAAATTAAGTGAGACCTGGTGAGCTTTGTACTCTACAGTGGATTGCGATAACATTGAATTCCATTTGCATGCCTTTTATTTTTAGCTTGCAGTGTTCAGGATATGAAAAACATATATAGCCACAGTTTCTGTGGGGTTCTGTTTTCCCACCCTGCTGTTTAATTTTAAAAGACACTGCGCCATTAAGTTTCTGGAGGAAGTATCTGTGCTTCTCAGTGGAAGAAGAAAGAATGGGAGACAAGTATGATAGAAGAGTCTTGTTCTGTAACCTGCCCCTAAAACCTTTTCTTTTTTACACTTGTCTGTGGATCTTCCCAGTACTGTTGGAAATTGTCACTGCTTACTATGGGACCTGTTATGATCATACTTGTAGTAAGATCAGCAAATTAAAACTGATACCCAGCCATGGCTTTTCTTGCACTTTGACCAACCTTTTGAGCTTGGGAAAGTAACTGGGGATATGTTTCAGGAATGAAGAAAATAAAACCCTATGGTTTTGGACCACAGATACTTCCTTCACTGCACAATCAGTGTTCAGCTCTGGTCTGTACGGAACCAGAAACCCCCACATAGCGCTGATTTGCTATTTTTATTTTGATGTTTATTTTAATCAGTAATATAGCAACCATAGAGGTTGTTTTTCTTCACTAATTCATGTGATTGTCTTGAGCTCTTTTAATATGTTTTGGGTTTGTTTTTGGTTTTTTTGTCACAAAGATTTGATTCTTAAGCAAGGACTGACTACCACTGTGCCCAGGCACAGAGGTTCTGGAAAAGGTTAAGTAGTCAGTAAAATGTAAATCTTAGAATGTAATAAAGTGTTAGAGTAGGAGATGCTCTGCAGTATGAAAATCCAAGAGTTTCTGGTTTTGATGCCCAGAAGGCAGCCCCCAAGGTCTGTTTGAACTGTGTGGAAATGAAGGACAGCTGTGCCTTTTGTGAAAACAATATCCGTGAAATGCTGCCATGTGTAATTGTCTAATCCTGACTGCTGACTTCAGAGAGGAAGGGACATTTTGTGGTTAAGGCACAAGACCTCCAGGTTGGGAGTTCTCAGTTGTGCTGGAAGCTTCCTTATGTGACCATACGAAGGATTTTTCTCCGTGTCCCACATGGGATATGGACATCTCTTCTGCTTGTTTCATGTGCATAGGGATGGTCTCCTGTTGCCATATTGTGCCCAACCTAGATCTAATTACAACAAAGGCATTTCAGCCCTGCTAGACCTGTTGGGTTTGGGGGTTATTTGCATGGTTTACAAGCAGAAGTTTCTGTTCTCTGCTATTACTCCCTTGATGTCAGGACTGAAACTGAAAAAGTAGTCTGCCATGGGGAAAGGCTGTCTCAGTATTATTTCTGCTGACTATCCCACCACTGAGTCAGCAAGATGGTTCACATCAGTTTTGACAGTCTTTTGACTGTGTTTGCTGAGTCTGGCCTCAAGTTTATCTCCTGCTTTGTGCTTAGGGCTTGGCTTGCTTGCTGGGGCCTGTGGTTTCAGACAGGAGGACGAACCCTGTGCCGGGGGTGAGGGAGCCTGCAGGGCTGTAGCTCCCTTGGTTTCCTGTTGAAGATGAAGGGGATGGGCAAGGAAGGGCTGCATGTCCATGTCAAAGTATGTGGAGAGATTAGTCTCCAGTGCATTGTTCTATGCCCACCAGCTTGCAGTGACTGATTGTAATGATGCTCTTGTCCACTCTCAAGCAAGAGAGGAGACACAAGTTGTGTCCTGTTTGAGCTGACATTTTGTCTCATGTATTTGAGTAATTTGATAGTGTTTCTATATTTTTATGGCAGGAAAATATTGCAGTAATAGGTCTGTGGTGGTAAAATGTGTTCTTCCACTCCAGGTGTTTGCATTATTAAATAACCTTGGTACTAGCCTTCAGAAGACTTACCTGTTTCTTTTGCTTTCTATTTTGGGGGGGTTTTCTAAGTAATGCTTCTTTTGTTTCCTTAGGTCCTAGTGGGCAAGCAGTCATCTTGGATGGCAATGGCTGTTTTCAAGAGGAAACTTCTGTTAAACCTTGACTTTTTAAAGTATCCAGAGGGAGAATTTAGATGCATTGCAATGTTTGGTTTTATCACGTGCAAGCTGTTATGCATGCCTCCGTAATTGAGAGGGATTGCTTAAGACACTGACCCACAAGTCCTGGAAGTAAGACCAGATGGGTTGAGATACAAAAGGCTTGGCTGTGTGCTTAGGGCACTGCAGCCAGGACTGAGGTGTTGGGATTTGGTTCCTTGGTCTTGCAGAGCTTTCACCTGTGGTCTTGGGTAGTGATCATGGTTTCATGATCAGCTGTCTGGAAGCCAAACACTGCCCAACAGTTCTGGTAACCTTGCTCTGTTTTTTTCATGGCTTACTCCAAATGATGATGAAAACTCATTCAGATGTTTGTAGGATTTCCTTGGAATGCAGCATTGATTTTCAGCAAATTCTAGTGCTAAGTTAGCTTGGCATGACAAAAAAGGCAGGGGATGAATGCTCTGCTAATGCTGGGCTGGTTAATTACAGCTGTGAAAGATGGTGACTCTTTGTTACTCCTGCTCATGATTACAGGCAGGCCAGCAGGAATCTCAGTGTAGTTCAGGTTGCATTTCTGCCTATAGAATATGTCCCTGACCAAGAAAATCATGCCTCCATATGGCAAAAAACCTCTAAGGCAAACCCAGATAAAATAGACTAGCCAAACCAAGAAGCAACACATTGCTGAGGAAACAGAAATGTGGAAGAATTATTGCTTGGCTACCTTTTTTTTTTTCCCCCCCCATAAGGCATGTGGCCCTTTAAGAGAAGCTTGAAAAACATCTGAAGTAGGGGCAGATTCAATGAAAAAGCTTGCAAACATCTGATCTCTGCATGCCAGTGTGCCTTCAGTCAGCCCCCCCTTTGTCCGTTTGACTTTCTGAACAGTTGATGATCTCACCAGAAAATAAACAAGCTGCAGAAGTGTTTAAGGATTTTGGCACATGTAGGAAGTAACCAAGGAATCGGGGTGGGGGAAGTTTTTCCTCTGCTTGCCGTGAAGCAGGGTGCTTTAGCCTCTGCTGGAAAGTGAAGTACAGTTTTATGTTATTGCAGGAGCCAGATCTTTTCCCAGCCTTTTCCTGGGCAGGGAGTGGAAGCGATGGTGGATTTTGCTAGTGGGGTTCAAGTGGGGCGTTTGCATGGTGTGCTGAAAACCAGCATATTCGTGAGTGGTCTTGCTGCGTGGGAGAGAGGAAGGCGAGGGAGACACTTTTGCCCCAGAGTAACCTCCGCCTTGCCTCAGCTGAGGCGGGTGATTTACTTTTTCGTGTGGAACAAAAAGGCAACGGGGAATTTGTAACTGGATATGTAGATGAAGGAGCAATGACCGTCAGTAACCCCGTGTACTTCGTGCTGCAGGAGCAGAGTGTGTGGTTCCTCCCCTTGCCGGCTCCCTCTGGCAGGATCAGCCTGGGAGGCAGAAGTGGCACCCGAACCACCGGGTCTCCCTGACACCTTCCGTGGAACCCCGAATGCACACCATACTTCTTGATGGGGCCATTAGTGACAGTATCACATTCCCAAGCTAAACCATAGCCAACCAACAAAAAAAACCCAACAAAACAAAAAAAAGAAAGAAAAAAAAAAAAACAAACACAAACCCTCCCCCCCGCAAAACTCCAAACAAACAACAACAAAAAAAACCCCCAACCAAAACACAAAAAACGAAACCAAACCATAAAACTCCTCCGGCACAGGAGGTGGGGGAGGAGGTTGTTACAGCTGTGCCCTATAAGAGGGTAAAGGTACAAGCCCCTGCATCTTCCATATCATTACTTTCTCTTTAGAGTTCATTGTTTTCCACTGTTTGCTCTGGGTTGCAGCATCCTGTCTTCCTAAAGTAAAAAATACAGCATGACACCTAGCTAGATTTCTCAGTCTGGAAATCTTCACTCTAGTAAATCCTATAGGACTTGGTCTCTCACCTCCTCCTGGCATAGGTGCTTTGCTCATCACTTCTTGTTTAAGCATTATGGAGATAGAATTTTCCTCTCTCTCTCTTAAAGAAAACCACAACAACAAAAACCAAACCAAACACCACTCCCTACCCCCACCCTCACCCCCCCCAAAAAAACACAAAACCAACCAAACCAAAGAAACCAATACCACAAAAAAACCCAACAAACAAACAAAAAAAAAAAAAACAAAAACCCCAAACCAAAAAAAAAACCAAAACCAAAAAAAACCAAGCCCATGCTCAAAACCCAAGACAACAACCCAAAACACTATCAGCTCTGAGTATCAGCTTCTAAAGATCCAGTTTTGTGGACTTTAGTGTGCTTGGATTAGAATTTCCAGATGGTTCCTCCTTGTTGTAACGTAGGTTCAAATTTGTTTTAAAGTCAAGAGCTGAAATGCTGATGGCTTGAGTATGCGAAGCACTTGGGAAAGAATATGGAAATAATGCTGCAAATGTATTTTTTAATTCCACGTAGCTAAGATTTTTTCCTAGATCTGTGATTCTGTATCATACCTGTGTGTCTGCATATGTCAGACTTTGAAATTAATGGTAGAGTACATCAGCTGTTAACATAATTAACTAAAGGCTAGTAAATCCCTTAGTGGTCCATGCACCAGCTCAGTCCCATGTTCAGTAACAACACAGGGATTAAGTGCTAATGCTGTAGTAGGTTTCAGATCAAGGGAGCAACTTGGTGTGCCTTGCTTCAGTGTATTTATGAGCAGATTGACCTGAAGTAATGATGTTAATGGGAGTTGGTTTTGAAGGTCGATTGCTTTTTTTGTTGTTGGTTTGGGGATTTTATTTGAGACCGAGACATCATGGATTGACATTTCTGAAGCCTGCCAAGTTTCAGAGCACTTTACCAGCAGCTCCTCTTCCTTTTGTGCTATGGTTTGTGTAATTCCCTCTCCCCTATTTATCAGCTTGACTTTTCCTGTTCAGTGCTCTCACATGAGTTTCCGTTCAGCTTTGCTGTGACCAGAATTTTGCTTGTTTTGTCATTTTCCAGACTTGAAACTTCGGGATTTCCTGATTGACAATGAGACATTCTCTGACTTCCTCCATCATAATGTCTCTATGCCATCATCTGCCATAGAGGAGCTACTGGATGCAGGGGTCAACCTGCAGCAGGTAAAGAGTACTTTCAGCTCCTAACATAATGCTTGTCTATTGTTTGTTTAGCTGTAGTGCCAAGATCCACAGTGCTGCATCCCTCTGTGCTAGGTGCTGTGGAAACACAGAGGAAAATGTATTCCCTGCTTCTGTCTTCCCCCTTGCCCTCAATTTACTGTCTTATTTGATTTTAAACTGTAAAAGGACACTGGGAACATTAGTAAGTGTTTCGACCTGCATAAGAAAATAGTACCCTCAGGCTAAGCTGAATTTCTTCCTCCTTCTTCTTCTTTTTTTTTTAGTGGAAGTAAAACATTAATTAAGCTGCTAGTGCTGTTCTGACTGTTTTCAGCCATGCAGCTTGGACTGGAGCAGGATTTCTAGGTCTTGCTCTGCCTTACATTCCTGCGCAGCAGAAGGAGCTCTACTTTTAGGTTTGTGGCCCACACATTAACACAGACACACGGTAAATTATGCTGGACAAGAGTCCTGCTGTCCTGAGTGATCCGTGATTGCAGTCATAAACATCGCAAGTGGTGACAGTAGACTAGAGCCCTGTCATGTGATGACTGTCTGTCATTGTCATGCATGTAAAATGTTTTTTGCTAGGTTTGATGAATTAGTCCCCCAGCATCCTTTCTAATGCGGAAGTCAGAACAGACTTCAAAGGAAGACCCAGGGTTCTCTTGAAAGAATGCAAAAGGTGGTATGCAAAAGGAAAAGAAAATCTGTTTTGATCCTCAACTCCATATCAGATCTCTTAATTGAAGTGGAATGGATTAATTGTCCTTTTAGTCTTTGTTTTCCTGTAGTTACAAATGCTGTCGCTCTTTGCACACATTGTCTTGTTCTTTAGTGAATTCTTTCAAGCCATCTGTTTTAGTGCAATTTGATAAGTTATCCTACAAGTTAAGGACACATTCTGCTAAAAAAATGTAAAGCAGAGAAAAAAATCTTACCCATTTTAGGCTGCAAGCTTTGTTTTACTTAAAACTAATTAGACTAAGACAGAATCATGCTACAGATGATTCTGGGAGGGTAACTGGAAGACTGAAGCAACAGCATTCTTATAATTCTCCCTAAGTTAGTGGAGGGGCAGAAAGATTTTCAAACAGGCAAAAACCACATAAAAACCTCACTATACATTGTGTGACTGCCAAGCTTTATTGGTTGTATATGGAAATGGAAGGAGGCAAAAAGCTTAGCTTGTATCTACATAATGTGTCTGAAGTATGGTGAAAGACTGGTCAGTCACCTTATTCTTCCTTGAATGCTTCAGGCTGTGCTCTTGTGTAATTTTTGAGCTGATTCTGCTAAAGGACTAGGAGTGATGCTGCTAAGTCATAACAGCATTCTGTGCTTAGGGATGGCAAGAAGAGCTAATCTGAGCACCAGGATGTTAAGCTGTGGAACAGAGCAGTGGCCCACCAAATTTTCTGTGAGCAATTTTCTAATACAGATGGTAACTAGACATGCAGACCACTCCCTTCCTGCAGAATGACTTTATCTGACTCACAAAATGGACATCTTTGATTTTGCTGGAGATCTGCTTTGGAGATCTGACCTCACTGCTGAGCTGCCTAGTGACTTCAGTATTAATAGGCAGTATTTGTTAGGTTTCTTAATGAGTGGGTCACAGCTTCATTCAGAAGTCATATAGTAAAAGGGCCTAGCCAGAGTGTGCCAACCTTTCACAGCAAATACGGCCTGCTTCTGCCGTCTGTTGGTGTCCTGGGGCTGTTCAGCAAGGCCTGAAGTTACGCTGCACCATCAAGTAGGAACTGGAGTCTCCAAGGAGATGGGACTATTCAGTGGTGTTACTGTAATGACAGCGCTCTGGTATATCCAGCAGAGTTGTGTATCTAGCATACTGAAATTAGTGCAAACAGATAAAAGCGACCAGAGCCTTGTCTTGATGGGCATGTTGCTTCCTGGGGCTGAGTGGCTCAGCCTTGTGTTTTTCCAGTCGTGGCAGGTGTGCTCAGAAGGGTGTGGGATTTGGAAGGTGCTTGGGTCAGCAGTGGGCAAGCAGCTGTGTAATCAAGGCTGGTATGCTGCTGTTGTCCAGGTGTGGCCAGACAGCTCTTGTGTGGCTTGGAGGTGGGAATAGGTCCTGTCCCTCTGAAAAGCTGAAGGCACAATGAGGTCCTGGGCCAGTGCTGAAGCATGATGCATTGACTATCAGTGAAGAGTAAATAGTAATGGCCACTGCCTATTCTGCTTGGAATAAATCTCTGTTTCATGAAGCAGGAAAAGTCCCAAGGAGAGAATTACATGACATGTAAGGACAGAACAATTACCTATGACTACTTTCAGGCATAAGCCTTGCATTTTGAGAGTCCTTAGGGAACTAAATTCATCATTTCAGATGTATTTTTGCCTGCTGAAGGCACCATGGGTTCAGATGACTGCAAGTGATTAGAGAACTTGCTGACTTGGTGAGACTGGGTGCTTCAGGATGGATAGGTAGAATGGTTTTTCTAAGGTCTCATGCTATTGACCTCAATGCTTTGAAAGGGCAGCTTCTCACCCAAGCAGCCTAAAATCTGGGTGAAAAAGGTGGACATTTTCAGAATGGTGGAAGGTTGCTCACCTTCACTTTTTGTGAGTGAACACTTGAGGCACTGGGAGACACTGGTTTTTCTATATGTCCACCCAGGGAAGCTTGTTCTGGGAGTGTTATTTCAGTGCCCCACAAATACCTCCTTTTCAGCATGTCTGTAACACTCGTAGTAGTATTTCTGCGGGCAAGAAAAAAAGCACCCCAAATTTTTTTGATGTGAAAGCTTTTGGCATTGAAAGATGGGATTTTTGGCATATGGATACAGACCAAATTTAAAGGTTTGCATGCGTATTGCATTAAAAATCCCTTCTCTCTCCTGTCAGTTTCATTTGCTTGTTTCCTGAATGTAATGCAGTTTTTCCCTCAGATTATGCATACCCTTTTGGTTTTGACAGACGAAAAGTTTCAGACTTACCAGCCTGGTTCATGAGCTGCTAACTCTTCTGGAATGTAGATCAATCCTCTTTAGTTGTTGAGAGTTGGGCAATGTACACTGGGTCTTATGAAATGACAGAAAGAAGAAATTAAGTATACTGCTGTTGTTACCTGTGTATTTACAGTAAAATGGTTCCATCTGTCTAGCCCCAAGGCAAACAAAGGTTTCTTTCCAATAGTAGACTCAGGATTTTTCCTTGTTTATCACCTTTGAGAAGTACACAGCTTTTTGGCATGGACTTTGCTGTTCAGCAAACATGAAGCTGGTAACTGACCTTATTAAAAGAATTTGTTTATCAGGTCTGAAACAGTCTTGTGATAACGCAGAGGGATTTTATCAATTTTGTTAATACGGTGATTGCATGTGGATTAGAAGACATTATTGACAAGGCAACCATTACCTTAAGAAAAATATGCCTGTGGAGGAAGACTCTAGGATCTTATCTCATTTGTTGCAGCCAGTAAGATAACTTTTTTTTCACTGATACATTATCTCTCAAAACCACTGCAAAACGTTTGTCTCAGCAGTTAGTGAGTAGATACTTCAGAGTTCAGGGAGATGATTCTGAATCATTACTGCATAGAAAATGTGGCTGGCTGATATGTCTTAAGTAGTTTGGGACATAGGTCTTTTGCCCTTCACATAGATTTGCCAGACTTGTGTCTGGTCACAAGCCTTGTTTTTTTCTCTGTGGCTCATTTCCCAGAAAACTGAATTGTTAGGCAATGCATGTACCCTTGGTTGGAGGAAATGGCTGCTGTGGAGGACAGGATCATGGCTGCTTTGTGCATATGTGCGGGAGAATGAAGAGAGACCTGCCTCCCCCAGGACTTCTCTCCCATGTACTCAGCAGGGAAGGGATTTTCTTGGAACTGAGTTGCATATGAATCAGGGCTGCTCAACCTGTAGGGAAGAATGCTCCCTCACCTCCATCTGGAAGTGTTATGAACAGCTTGCTTTGTCTGAGAAATAACCAATTTTTTTTGTTGAAGTCTTAGATGAAGGCAGACTTACATGCTTTTCCCACTTTCACAGGTCATTGTGTCTGGTTACCGAATGCGACTGAGAGATCTCTGCAATAGCTCAACATCATCTGAATTTCTAATGATCCAAAATCAAACGGCAGCCATGGACTCTGAAGCCTTCATTTGCACCTTGTCAAAGGAAAAACTCCATGCAGCCGAGCAAGCCTTCCGTGCCAACCTGAATCCTTTGAAGCCTCTTCAGGTGAGTTCACTGGGCACACCAGTGAGAGTCTGTCATTGACACAGTGACATTTTCCATGTCATTCAGTCTAGGAATTCATCCCTGCATTTCCAGAACTGCTTAGAGGCAGTTAGAAAGAAGAAGGATGGTCGGGGACCATGGGACCATGAGCAACATGCTTCTTCCCATCATTCTTGCTGCTCTTCAGTCTGCTGCTTGCACAGCATAAGTGTGTGTAGTCTGCAGTTCAGCTTGTCTGAGGAAAGTCTTTAAGCTGCACAGTAACAAACAGGCTCTTGGTTGTCCCTATGTTCTGGTCAAATGTTGTATCTTGGCTGGAATGAGTCCAGATATGAGCCTGGCTTTTGCTAAGCACTAAAACTACCACCCTCTGCCCTTGGCATGGGGCCACTGAGTACAGAATTTTCTAGCCTCTGACAGGCCACAACCTTTAAGGAGGTTTAAATCATATGAAGCAGAGTCAAATTGTAAAGTCCTGTTTCAAAAATCAACCAGTGGAATGGGTATTGGGGGAAGAATTCATTGAACTTCAAGAAAATACATTATTTACAGGGTAACTGGAGACTTAGATCTAGGAAAATCCAATAATGTTTTGCTACAGATCTGCAATATCTGTTAAAATATGGAAGTTTGAGGAATTCAGTGCTAGAAATGACAGCAGAGTGAAGAAAGGACTACAGAACCAACTCTGTTACCCACTAAAACAAATATTCTATTGTCTGCTGTGTCAGATTTCATATTTGATGAGTCTTTCAGTACTCAAAGCCATGTACCAATTGCTTGGCTTTGTCCACAGTCAAAGAGGGTCATTATTAAGCAGTGGAATCATATTTCTCTCCTGCACACTATGTAGTGGTCAGTGACTTCTTCTCTCCACAGCTCATCTTCTGTTTTCCATGTGTCCTCCATCTGCACTTTGTCTTTGCTGCTGGAAGAGCAAGACAACCCATAAGCAATAAGAGATGGGGTAACAGCACTAAAATTGTAACAGAGATGGGCTGTTTGGAGAGGACTCACTGTAACTTGTTACTTGTCTTCAGTTGTATGTGTATATGCACATATATACATAATTTACTTTAAACCACTCAAAGGTGGTAGAATTCTGGGGTCTGAGGGGGCTGGAAATAGACAGCTATTGAACCACTCACAATTGGTTTTCTGGGCCCTGTGGAGACTGTCTTGCTTTTCTTATTTATAAAAGCTTCTGCAGCTTAGCTGACAGAAGCAGGTACTGCTTGTCTGTGTTCTTAGGTCTGTGTTGTTTGTTGGTGAAAGGAAACATTCATAAGCCACTTTGTGCCTCTTGGCAACAGCAGTATAGATTTAAGACATTATGTGCAGTTTTGGGGGCCTTCTGAGAAGCTGGCTCATGAGCTTGTCTTTAAGGGGAAAAGAGCTAGAGTCCAGAAGCCAGGAGTTCTAAACCTGCTGTGCCTTATTGTCTGGTAAAGGTCTACAGAAATGTGTCACAGTGTATCCGGTAGTTAAGAGCTGCTGTAATGAATCAGTGAGTGAAACAAAAACTAACTGGCTTCTATGTGGCCAGACAAAATGGATAAATTTAGTGTGGGATCACAACCAACACATTTGAAACTTAGTGTTTTTAGAGGCTAAAAGGTGCTCTGACCTGCAATACCATCCTTGAACAAAGAGGGAACTTTCTGCTCATGAACAAAGGAGGCTTTTGACCCAGCTTATTGAAGGCGTTGTGTGTCAAATCTTGGACATGCACACTGAAGATAGCATGCTCTATATCTACTACAGAGTCTGTAAAACAATGCCAGCAATTTGTCAAGATATTAGTTTTTTTTTCCCTGAATCTCTTTGATGTACTTCACAGCAAGGCATTTCAGTAAGCAAAGTAAGGGCCAAGTCCAATGCAGGTGCAACAGCAATTTGGAGACAGGTTTTTAGCGTGTGTAATTGGACATGACCTTCACTGACTGCACTATTTTGTGATTTATGGAGAGGCAGGATCTTAGTACAAGAAGGTTAATACAAGGGCTTGCAACTGTGCAAGAACTCTGTAAATTCAACACCAAGGGCTTCAATTGTAAACTGGAAATTTGTGCCTCTCTGATATCTGGGCAGTTAAGTGGCTATGATTTCTTGAAATGTCTTAATACATATGACTTATCCTGACATCCACCTGCTTGGTTTTTTTCACCTCTTCATTCCTGTTTGTTATTCCCTCTGCAAGATGGTGCAGTAAGTTTCATCATGTAATTGATCTGGATTAAAAGTGATTGACCTGATTGTATGTTTACACAAATATTTATGCTAAAACATGAAGGGTAGAGTACAAGATTTAGAGCCCTATGATCAGGGAATGAGTGTGTGGGCTGAGACCCTGATGATAACACTCAGTTCTGGCTTAAAATGTGTGTGCATTTGCAGCCTCAGGGAAATGCTAAGTGTTGTAAGTAGCTCTCAAAAATGCAGTAATTACTAGCAAATTATGGACAGATCAAGGTTTTAAAAAAATAAAGTGCATGCATGATGAAATGCATGAGCTCTAAATGTCACAGCACTGTTTTTATAAAAAGAAAGGCAAGGAATAAATATTTTACATACCTGCTCCTCAGTTCTATCCAGAAGACCTTCAGTGTTGCCCAAAGGGCAGTGATACAGTTAAAACAAGAATTTCTAATTAAAATTTTACACTAGAATTCTAGGTCTGTCATTGATCTTTTGTACTGCATGAATTTAGCCTGTTCTGTAGGATGCAAAAACAGAGCCAAGCGCATGGAGGTATGGTAGGGAGGTTAAAGTCTGTGTTCTTACTCTTTTTCATGTAAGAACCTACTTGAAGCAGGCTGTTCAGATCAAATCCCAGCAGAAAATCTGTGTGTGATCATGGGGCACCAAGGTGGAGGATCAACTTTCCTTCTTCTGAGTGTTCACTCCACTAGAAGGAAAAAGTGTTTCAAAAAGTCAAATTCCCTATTCCATGGCCCATGTCTTAATCAGCATCCATTCTCTGAAGCCTTCTGACCAACTATACTATAGGACATGTTGTACAAGCTCCTTGTGGACACATTCTCTTCTTGAGGCTTGCCTTGCACTGGCTGAGTGAGACTGAGGCAGGAGAAGCTGGTTTGAGAGCAGTAGTGAGACATGACTGCATAGACTGCGTGCATGCAAATTTCCTTCCTGGCTTTCTCCTTGTGGTAGGCCAGCACTTGTCCCATAGAGGAACTACGCAGTTTGGGAAAGGCTAACAAGAGCAATGGCAGTAAGTTCCCAGCCATTACCACACAGTCCAGTGGACATTTCTGACCGTCTTATATAATAGAAGTACCTGTTTGTATATCCTTCTGCAAGTCTTCCCAGTTTTGAATGTGATTTGGTGGGGGAAGGTTAAATGATACTTCAGATTGCTCCTGTGGAATTTCATCTCTTGGACAGCACTGCCTAATAAGGGTTTTGCCCTACTCACTTCCAGTGGTATGGATCTATAATAAGCCATAAATATGCTGTGGCTTGTCTACTACAGTAGTCCTTGAAATACTGTGGGTGAGCACATGAAAATCTAATTGTTTCTTTCTCCCTCTTTAATATGGGTGGTATTTTGTCAAATGGTTAGCATGAACTAAACATTAGATAATAAATTCATTGCAGTTGAAAAATGGTTTTTAGAAAAGGTCTCCTAATGTAAATATGTGCTGCAACTGAATTCGTAGTTTTCCTTGGTCTTTTGAGAGAGTTTTCAGTCAAGCACAATGGTATCACCCTTTAAGCAGCAGAGGTTTGAGACTTCCACTTTCAGGAAACAAGAGCTGAAGCTTCAAGCACGTGATTTTTCTGCAGAGGCCAGTGGAAAATTTCTGGTAAGATCAGTATAAAGTTGTAATAACTATTTCAAAGCAAATGTGGCAGAGTCATCTTCATTAAGGAGAAGCAGTCAGCTGTATGTTGCAGACTGAATTTTGGCTGAATATTTTGACTTCCCAACACTTTAAACCCATGCATTCTCATGTATGTTAAATCAGATTTGTCCATCCCCTGTAAGTCTCATGTGAATTTATTCAAGGCTCATCCCTCAACTCTAGCCATCTCAAGTATTCATCACTAGAGTAAATCTTGTAGCATGCCCAGACAAGCACAGAGTTCTCCACAGTACACTCAGTACTTCAAGAGTATTATTATGTTGGCTGCCCCAAAGACAAATTTAGTGACTTGGTAGCCACTACCACAGTAATTGTAGAGGGCAGCTGTGTTCAAAATGTGCTAGACATGTCTTTCCACGGTGTGCCTAGAACAGACAGGTGATGTTTTTGCAGCACATTGCCAGTAAATGAGTCACTGCCCACCCCAGCCCATAGATGTAGTGCAGATGTCTGCTAAAGACAGTCCCACAGTAGGAATAGTCTTCCTGGGTCTACCCTGGACCTAGAGGTTTCTTATTAATATAATTAACTACTTAGTGAGTCACTACAAAGATGTATATTACAGGGAAATTAATGACATGTTCATCTGTTCAAAGAAGACTGGCCCTTGTGACTGATCTTTTGTTATTGTCTCTGGTCATGACTTATGAGAGGCTTCCTGAGTGGGCTTTAAGGTTCAAGAAGGGTAGAGAGAGTAAAATTTCCTCCATATAAATGGTACTATTGCAAGTTCTGGTGAGAAGCGATCTTGAAGTGATATGAATTTGTTAGGGAAGAAAGGTCAGGGTACTGTGGTATGAAAGGATAGATGGGTACTCTTCACATTTCAGAGTAAGGTTTGCAAGCTCCTTGAATCACCTAAGATGTACGAGGTCAGGAAAAAGTCACGTTAGATTCAGTGTCCTTGACTCATAATCCAGCAGTGGCCCTTAATGGAGGCATGTGAAAGGATGCAGCCACTGGGCAAGCATGTAATATTTCTTCAGTGTAATGTCCTGTTCTTCAGTAGCTTGCAACCCAGATTTTCTCATCTGCTGTTGGGATCTTGTTGTTTAATAACATTTTTATGTAAGATTTTTATGCTCAATTAGTTCTTTTGAGTATTTATCAAACTCACAATACTTTCAGCATTGTGTAGAGTCTACTGGGATTTTTTCCTGTTTTGACTAAGCTGCATATGCAGAAGCTACTTTAGTTTTGTTTTAAACGGATCATTTCACTGGAAGTTTTCTAGCTCTGTATGACGAGGCATAGAGGGCAATCATCCCACTTCCATTCCTCATCCCACTTGTAAGTCTACAAGGTCATAACCTCTCTTTGTCCCTACACATCCCATTGGAAGAACTGGGGTCTATTGTTCTTCCTTCAAAAACCATTTTTACCTTGAATGGTACAGACATGGCCTTTGTCTGTACCTGAGCTCCTTCAGAGATGGAGAACACAAAACTGCACATAGTACTTGTGAACGAGGATTGCATTGTGGATTTATGTTGATGTCGGTCTGTTTTATCACTGTATTTCTAAGATCTGTCTTTTCGAGTGGTATTAGCTAATTCAGGGCCATACAAGGGGTGTCTTAAGGTAGAACTGTCTTTTCCCTATGTACTTTACTTTGCAATGCTGAATTTTGTCTGGCACTTTGTAACAGTGTCAGTAGGAGAATGTTCACTAATCCTTTGCAATTGGATTTTGACTTTTCACTGTTCTGAACCAATTAGTATCTTCAGAAAACTTCCTCATCCACTCTGTCCCTGAATCACCTCTGAATGCAGTGAACACAAATCTTTGTGTAGATTGATGAAGTATATGGAGCTGAAGAAACACATGCACATTGTTATGCATGAACCTGGAACTTTCTACCTCATCTTACTGCTAAAGTTGTAGTGGTAGAGCAGATAAGTGGCTTTGATATTTGCTGGCTGAATTTCTTTAAATATGTCTTGAAGGTCTACACCTTCAAGATATATTTGGGATATTTAATTGCTTTTCTCCTAGATTATGTGTTTTTATTTATCCAGACCTTAAGGACTGCATTTAGTACAGATCCATAGAGGTTAGAGAATCCTCCCTGAAATTGCAACTGGTTTTGGAGCAAAAACTAACTGTGCATTCAGAAAATGAGTTTTAAACATCCCAGCAGATCAGCAGAACAGTGCCCATTTACAATAGCTGGCACTGACCAGGTCTTACCCATCTCCAGCAGATCTAGCAGAACAAGCTAAAACCTCTAGGCTTTGTTTCCAGAAATTGCCCCAGGAAAGATGTGAAAAGGAAGAGATTCAGCTCAAAAGATATGTTTTAAAATCAAGGGCCTTGGCCGTTCATTTGTGTGTTGCAGTGCTATAACTTTAGTATGCTTTTAAATGCTGCAATGAGCTCCTAATATGAAATCTTAGGAGTTTGTTTTAATCTTCATTCCCCTGAAACAAGGATTGTGCCCAAATGTTTTCCATGCAAGATAATCCAGATATGTGAATGGAAGGGAAGAAGAACCCCACAAACTGAACTCCAGGCCACCAGTTACACATAGAGCAATTGGAAACAGGGAGTTGTCCTCAATGTGACTTCCTGCTAGAGCAAATAGTTTCCTGAAAGCTATGCCTTCCATTTCTGGAAGCCTATCAGTCTTGCTCTTTGGTAACAGTGCATGCCAACTATTTCCTGGAAGCTGTTTGTTTTAAAATACACCCTTGTTTTGGATAAAGAATATCAAGGCCTGTGATAGTGCACACTGCAGTAGGGAGTCCTTTGTGTCTGAGTATCTTGTATCTGTGTAGTCTCGCTGAAAACCAGTACCCACCAAATTGTCCTTTTCTCCGCTGTACTGACTTTGCATCCCCTTCTTAGCACTGGCTTGTGGGATTTCATGTGCTGTCCTGTAGACTGTGCTTGTTTTGTGACCTGGAATGCAAGTCATCCTTTGCATTGTAAGTGTATGTGCATGCATTTAACGTTTTGTTGGTATGGTTCTGATTATGGTATCTGTGTACTAAAACTGTGAGAAGAGAAAGGGGTGATCCTATCACATTGCAGGGTGCAGAAGCCCATGGTATTTTAAGTTCAACATTACACAGAAAGCCAGCTCCATCTTCCCCACCAATCTAAACAGTCCTAATTGCTCTATTCAAGAATGTTTACAAGAGTTTAATTTCTTCATTTGTGCTTTGCAGTAACTTCTAGTTTCCTTTTCTCTCTTCCTGCAGAGACAACTTTCTTTCAATTCCTCCTTGTGGGATCTGTCAGAAACTGTGGAAACTTTGAGAGAGAGCATTGGAAATCTTGTTAAAGAGGTAAGAAGAGCCTTTGTGTCAGGAGAACACATCACTGTGGTTGCTATCTTAGCCTGTGATCAAGTACAAGAAGCAATTTATAGTCAAATCCCTGGCTTGTTTTGAAACTTTTCCCCATCCTACAGCTGTTTTCCCTGTGTGCAGGCAGCATGCACTTCGCAACCTCTTGGCACTTCAAGTTACAAATACCATAACAGGGATTAGGACATTTTCTGTAGTGTTTTGTCTTCTCAGCAGTGGCACAACGGTTGGGCTTGCAGTACATCTGCTGCCAGGTAGTGCCTTGCAAACTACATATTGAGGCTTTCCTTTCTATTTTTTCCCATCTAGTTGCCAGCCCATATTAGGGTTATTAATTGGTTATATTTACTGGGTTTTGTGTGCAGCAAGGGTATGGCTTGTGGAAAAGGTGCTGTGGCTGTTGTAATTTAAATTAGTAGCAGTAAGCTACTGTTTTCTCTTTATCTATTTTGCATTTTGGGCCAGAGATTGTTTTCCAGTCTTGTGGGGCGTTCAGCACAATAACATCACAATGCTAAGACAAAGCAAGTTGCACAGTTAAATTGACATTCTAGAGACTGCAAGTATTTGCTTTTGCAGGTGAAACTATGGATTAAGAAAAAAAGCCCTGCATACCTAAGTTTGAATCAGAAGTCCAAATCTGGGGGGGTAGGGGGTGGGTGTTGAGCCAGAAACTTATCCTAGTTTTTTGTCTGGCTCTGACTTTGAAGTGCTGCTATTAGTCAAAAACATTCTCTCCCTGGAGCAGAAATCACAACCATCTAAGCTAAACAGTGCCGCCGCCTCCATCTAAGCTAAACAATGCCTTCGACTCCTCCTCCCTTCGCTAGTCTTCCGTCTTTGCATCAGAGCAAGAGGCTCTGCGCCGTGAACGGCAGTAACCTCTGGGAGCATGCACAAGAGCGGGTCACTCCAGGTTAGCGTGCGCCTCACTCCCACAGAGGGGCAGCTGCTGGGAGCCTGCGCTGTGCCAGCCAACAATTCCTGGCACGCACCCCTCTCCGAGTCCTACAACCTGCTGCGCAGCTCCCTTCACATTGAAATTAAGACGATTCCAGGATCAGCTTCAGTTAGGACTATGGAAGAGCTTTTGCTGCTAGCAGGGAGGCTGCCCTTCAGAGTTTGACTACAGCTGTTTCCTGTTACGTCATTTAAGCTTGGCTTTTCTTCTTGTCTGGGATAAAAATAATTGAAACCACGTGATACCCAGTTTGCTGATGTGGCCGAAAACGTCCCAGGGTAACGTGCCTTTTGCTTGGCAGCTGTTTTGGGCACGACTACCTTTTATTCTGTCCTGCTGTGCAAACAAAGGCAGCATTTTGCTATGTGTACAGCATGAGCTGCTCCAGATGGCTTGACCGAAAGTTACTTCTTATTGTCTGTCAGGCGGATTTCTGTGTGAAAAGGAGGGACTTGCTCCCTTGTTTCAAAGGGCAGCAGCTTGAGGGGGTGGAGAGACCTATTGTTTGTGCCATGTCTAGGGGCCTTTCTAGCAGGGAATTTTAATTAGAAAATGGTCTGAACAAAATATTTGTCTTGGAGTATGGGGATTGATTTGATCTGTGTCCTTGGACTCTTTAAATCAACTTCTAGGAGGGCAGATTAAACATCAAGAGCAAGGGCAACTATTTAGATACCCTTAGGGAGCCAGGCCTGATGTCTGGAAGAAGAAATAGCTTAGTAGCCCTTCACATTTGACATATTTGCTTCCAGAGGTGTAAAAACATCAGCTCTGCATGTAAGTTGTGAAGATGCTGGTGCCGAAGACGAAACAAAAGTTCCTTACTCAAGCTGTTTCAAAATAATTTGTAGAAATGTGTTTGCAAATGCATTCCTTCTTTAAAATGGTTATTACTTCATATGTTCGTGGGAATTATCTGCACTTCCTATTTAAGTACCTTTACTTATCATATTAGAGAGTTTATGGTACTTTAGCTGAAGTAGCTGCCTTTTTGCTGAGCAAAAATTAGCTCTTTTAGCTAACGTACCAAAAACTCCCTGAGGCATCCCTTTGAATTGCGCACTCAAATTGTCACAACTGAAATGCAGTCTTGGCCTTTTGGGTGAGGAATCCTCAAATCCAAACATCTGCATGAACATATGTAACAAACAAAACTGGTTGTGTGACAGTTTTCATTCCTGTTCCATGATGCTGGTGTCCTATAGGTCACTCTGAACCTGGAGCCAGGTTGAGAGGTGCCAGGCTGCAGGCAAAGGCACCAGTGAGTAGCAAGGAAATAAAAGTACACTCAAATCAGTCAATCTGGACATTTGTATTCAGACTTTTGCTGTTCTTCCAACTGTCTTGCATTATATCAGTGTGTCATGTGCTCTTAGCCATCTGAAAAT
Source organism: Passer montanus (assembly GCF_014805655.1). Taxonomy (NCBI): domain Eukaryota; kingdom Metazoa; phylum Chordata; class Aves; order Passeriformes; family Passeridae; genus Passer; species Passer montanus. The sequence continues at coordinate 2,967,224 of NW_024370152.1, read as the reverse complement.
AGAGACTCCTTGTGTAGGTGACACGTAGTAGCTGTTGTTTAGCATCAAGAATTTTTCTCCAGATGTTGGCATATCTAAAACATGCACAGATGGGTCATACAAAGGGTCAGGTTTACCTCCCACTGTAAGGCCAAAGAGTCTTGAGTGTGCTTTCCTTGGATGAACTCGAATTGGTTGTTCCAGCACACTGCTGCTTTCAACATTGTTGCTGTCTGGCTTTACCAGCTGTCTTAGACTTTGATTATCTGCATTTATTTAAACAAAGGTGATAGACCAATGCACTGTGAGCAAAAGTGGCAGATGGTCTTTGACTCTCTTATTGTCTCTGAAAATAGGGCAGTTGGAGCACAGCATTTGAAGTTTTTTCTGAAATGCGGTTGATGAGCAGTTACAAATAGGTGTCTCAGCAACTCTGCTCACCCTGTTAAGTGCACGCGCCTGTTCTGGACAGCCCAGTAAGAACATCCAAGTTAATGTCACCTGATATTTCAGTGGGAGTCAAGAAATCAGATAAAATTCTAGAAAACACTTAAAAAGGGATAGAGAACCAGCTGTAGCATTTTACCATGATACTATACAAACCCCTTTGATAAGGAACACAGATCTAGGGTCTCGTTCTCTGAAAAGCGATAGCATAAGGAACAATGTTCAGAGAAGGCCAGTTAGGACATTTAGAAGTATAATGGCTTTCACAAAAGGAACAAGGGAATAGGCTGAGACTGTTCAGCTTTCAGAAGAGAGGAGTTGGGGATATGACAAAAACCTATAGAGTTGAGTGGCACATGAAGAAGAGATAGGGCTTGAATGCTCACTGTCTCTTGCAGTAAAAACAAAAAACAAAACCACATGACACAAAATGGAGCTAACCACAGCCAGATAAGGAGAGAGAAGAGGTTCTTTCCTGTGATATTGGATGTTAAATACTTGTGGATGTTCTAAATTCTATGAGTTTACCATGGAAGAAAGTCATTGAGGGTTAGGAAATTGAGATTCCCTGAGCTGCAAATAAATGGGAGCTGGAAGGTTACTTAGAGGAATATCCTAGATTCTTGCCTTTGTCTTATTTCTTCTTAGCATCCACTTATTATCACCATTTGATGTTCTGACGTCTCAGGATAGGGGGTCTGAAAGCAACAGTCCAATGTAGCATGAAACCAGTGCTCATGCAGCTGGGTTATTTTTTCCTGTTGTGGTGAGCTTGGCCATGCCTAAGTATGGCGGCATTAATGCAGTGAGTATCTCAGGTTCAGGGCATGGTGCTTTTGTTCATGACACATTACAGGCATGTTGTCTGGCTTATGCCACTCAAATGAGTCTTGAGGTACTAATTGTTCTGGCTGGTTGAATGTTGCCACCTCAGGCCTGGTGTCAGGTCAGCTGGCCAGCAGAAGGCTCCTGCAGTGACTGGCTGTGTGCAAAGCTTATGCTGTAAGTCAGGCTCCTGGCTGCAACAGGGCTTGTTTTCAAGGGTATTCTGGGAATGCTGTTGACAATGGGGCAAGGAGTTTCCGGGGCAGGAATAAATGATGCAAATCTGTGAGGTCAAACTGGCTGCCTGGTGTAAATCAGTGGAGGTTGGGTGGAACTGTGCCAGGTGACACTGCTGTGGCCTGTGGCTCATCCAGTTTGTGACCCACAAGCTGCAGTCATTTGGTGTTGTTCCTTTAATTCCTATTCTGACTCGATGTACCCCACCCCACCTGTCCTTGTGAGGGTACTCCACTGGAATGTAAGCCATTGTGCAACCAGGAGGACAAGCAGCTTCCATGTTAGAGAGCAGGGAGGCCAGGAACAGCCACAGCACTGGAGCAGAAAATTCAGTAGTAAAGAACTTGGAAAGGATATTTCAAGTGCTTGATCAGAAGAGACTTCCATTGTGGTGGTGGGGAATTGTTTTCCCTGGTTCTTCCCTTTGATATTGTGTTCAAGGGGAGTCTCATCTATTGAAAAATCTGTTCTGTGGTTTCAAGAGAGAACTTCTCCTTTTACTGATCCTGTTTGATACTTCCATTCTTTTCTCTGCCCTTCCTCTCCAGCTGCTGAGCATGAAGAGCTGGAGTGACATGAGGCAAGAGGTGATGTTCCTGACCAATGTGAATGCCTCAAACTCCTCTACGCAGATCTATCAGGCTGTGTCACGCATCGTGTGCGGCCATCCTGAAGGTGGAGGACTCAAAATTAAATCCCTCAACTGGTATGAGGATAACAATTACAAAGCACTGTTTGGAGGCAACAGCACTGAAGATGATGTGATTAACTTCTATGATAACTCCACAAGTAAGTGTAACAATGGCATGGTCTGAGGTCCCATCTACTTCATGATGGTCATTGCTAGTGTTTTCCAAACTTCCACAGATGAAAGTAGATGGTCCTTGTACTCACTGCTCTTTCAGAAAGGCATACACATATTGTCCTACATATGCCCTTAAGGCCAGTAAGTTATCAACTTGGAGAGTCCCCCAAGGACCTGTTACCTAGCTACTGTGTAAAGTACGCAGAAAGCTGTGCAGTGGACCTGCTTTAGTGGGAGAGGGAGCACAGTCATATGCAGCCTCTGGATGTCTGACCTTTTCCGGACAAATTTTGTTTGTGCCATGCACTGGGGTTGTGGGAGTGTTGCAGAACTAGTACTGTGGCTCTTAGTGTTGGAGGCTACCTGGTTGCTCCTTGTTCACTGGGAAAACTGTGCAGGCTTGGGGTAAAAGGAGCTTTTTGTGGAGCTTTGCAGTAAAGGAGGGGGTTTGTGTCTGAAAAATGCTTTGCTTTCAGCTTTGATTGTTCTTGAAGCTCTATGCCTTCTGCAGTTGTCACTGTGCTGTTCAGCCACTCACCTTTGTGCTCTTCTTCAGCACCCTACTGCAATGAGCTAATGAAGAACCTGGAATCCAGCCCGCTTTCCAGGATTATCTGGAGGGCTTTGAAACCCTTGCTGATTGGGAAGATCTTGTACACTCCAGATACACCAGCTATAAGGAAGGTCATGTCTGAGGTAACTCTAGCCCTGTCCTCTGATAATGTAGCATTAGCTGTGTCCTCTGGCTGTGCAGCTGATCCTCTCTAGTTAAATTGGACCCAAACACAAGCCTAGGAAGGATTGCCTGCAAAAGCACAGCCTCCCTAATCTCCCACCCCCCATGCACTTACTGTTGAAGGTTCAGTACACCCTCTCAGCTTATGATGGTCTCTGCCAGCTTTTGCAAATAACTTTCCTCTCCTCTTTGTGACAGGTGAACAGGACATTCCAGGAGCTGGGTGTGTTTCGTGACCTCGGGGGAATGTGGGAGGAGATAAGCCCAAAGATTTGGACATTTATGGAAAGTAGTCAGGAAATGGATCTCATTCGGGTCAGTATACTGTCCTTGATAGAACCACTGCTGTTGTTTATTGCAATAAATGATGAAATATTTATTTTAAATGGTGCTTCAGTCCTGAATTGGGCAGATAAATATTATGGATGAGACCCCTTCTTGAAAGAAATCTTGATTGTACTGATCTTGCATTATGCTTGGCATTCCTTTCTTCAGTCTCCTGCAAACAGTCTCCTGCAAACAGGAGCAGTGCACATTTCACACCCGATTCTAATTTGCCTCTGCTGGAAAATGTGCTGTTTTTTCTGCAGTGTTGCTCTAATGTGTCATGAGCATGTCACCATGGTTCCTCAGGTGCGGCTCTGAGGTATATATCTTTGCACCTTGTGCCAATGCCTTTGGAAGTACAGTGATGTAAAACTAACATCAAGAAACAGAGGGACCACTGTAGACTAGTTTTTCCAGGTGTCTCTGCCACACAGTTGATTTGGTATCACACTGCACTGTCTTGTGTACAGAGACCTCCCCAGGTTGTATAAACCTTGAAATTCATACCTTTTTAACCCCAGTTTAATGCTCTGCTGAATAATCATGTGACCTGGCCTGTTGTACTTCTCCATCAACATGACATACTAGAGCGCCAGAGACAGTTGAACAGTTCATTACAAAGCTCAGGTGAAAGTTGAGGTCCAAAACATTGATTTGCAGTGATGTCCTCTGAAAGTGAATGTTGCTCTTACTTTTTTTTTTTATATTTTGCTGAGCCCTGAGCTTTTATGGTTTTATATTTTATGTTGCTTGTTAACATTGTTACCTCTGGTAGCTAATTATTGATGTTCCCAGCAATCTGGTCTTTTCTGCACCAGTGCAGTAACAGTGGTCTCTTTGTTGTCACCTGTTGACATTCACACAAGCAGGAGTACCTCACTGTCAGTGCCTTGGCAGCTCCCAGGGGGCATCCCCTTCAGTTGCAATGTTTCTGGGTTGACTGGCCATCACACCTCAACTTTCTGGGTTGTACAATCTGTTTGGCATATTTCTTCCTGCTGAGAGAGAGGAACGTGCTTTACTTGCCCATCCCTGCCACTTCTAGCTTGATGCTAGTGTGCCTGTGAACTTCAGAAAGGGCAACATGTGCCCCTATGGTTAAGGAGCTTTAATGTTGGACTTAAACACGATAAGGCTGAGCCATTTCCCTGCACACATGGAGACCGAATGAGAAGAGCACAGCACATCTGATTCCTGTGTGCTTGGATTTCCTTTTCGTATGTTTTGCTTGGTAGCTTGGTCTGTTCTGTTTTTTCAGTTTGCAAAGTTGTTTTTGTAACTGTGTGACCCACTACTTTCTAGTTTGCTGGTAACAGCAGAATATGGGGAAGCTCTTTACCTCTCTTTCATTTTTGTTGTGGCAAAAAATCTACTTCCCGTTCTTAATCATAAGGATTTTTGCCATTTTCTCTCTTGTGCAGGTTTTTCTTTTTTCTCCCTGACTTCAGTTCAACTATGTAATTTACAATTGCTGTTCCCTTCCTGTCTGGCCTTAAATTGTCTGCCCAGTGGACTGGTTTCTGCTTCAGTGCATTTGCGCTAGGCATAGTGCGTACAGTAGCCCGTCCTCAAAAGCTAGCGGTTAAACCAGGTGAAGAAAGCACTGTCCCAGACAGGAGGACAAAGGCAGGACATCATGGCTGTACAGGGCTGCTTTAGCCAGTCCTGATGGCACAAAAGCAAAATACAAAAATCACCTGGCCTCTGGTGCTTGTGCTCTTCTGCTCAGCACAGTTACTGTTGAGCCTTCAGGCATGCCTCAATCACTCTCCATCCCAGCCAGAAGGTGAGATTTTTCTGGGAGAAGTGAGCAGAGCTAGGCACCAAGTATTGGGCAAATGCGTTTCTGCTGAGCTAACATCTTCCTCTTCCCTGGTTTGCCTGTGTGGGATGCAGAGTCGTACATGGCTCTCTGCTGCCCTCTCCTTGGGAGAGGGGTTGGCAGGACATGGAGGCAGGCAGCCAGCCTGCAAAGCACACCAATATGGTGTAGCTGTACTGAGGAAAGCACATCCTTCTCAAAGGGAAGGTGAGGGGAAGGACGCCACTGTTCTGATCCTCTCAGTATGACAGAGGGCCTCTACCTGCACCTTCTTAACAGCTGTTTTCCTTGTAGTGCTTGTCTTTGTTATGAGAGAGGAATCTAACATTACTTCTCACAACTATTTCTTCTTTGAAAACAAAACTCCTGCAGACATTGCTGAAAGGCAAAGCCCTCTGGGACCTGCACTTGCCAGCTTCCAACTGGACAGTGGAGGATGTTGCCCGTTTCCTGTCAAACAGTCCAGAGGATTTTGAGACAGAAAATGGCTCTGTGTACACCTGGATGGATGCCTTCAATGAGACGGACCGGGCTATCCAGACCATCTCCCGCTTCATGGAGGTGAGATCCTGTTAGTGTGGACAAGGCGCTGGGTGAGGGCAGCAGCTTGATCTCCACTCATGCAGTTGGGTATTCTGAAAAGGGAAGATAGATATTCCTCCATCCATTTTCTGAGTACAACCAGGAGGTGGGAATCTAACTGTAGGCCTTGTTTTTGAAGTTTTTGCTTTTGTCACTCTCTGTGGTTTGCTGTCCTTCTGTTACTCACTGAAAGCTGCTGCTGTGTCCAGCAGTGTAGAAGCTCATACTTCAGTCTGGGGTTTAGCTGGGGGCTTTGATAAAGCTAGCAGCTGCTTTAAATGGGGGGAACAAGATTAGTTCTACTTCTTGCCTCACCATCTTGGGAGATGAGTGCAAACAGAAACAGGTCATGTCCTGTTAAGGGCCTGATCCAAACCTTCGGGTCTCTCTAATGATGTTTAGAGGCTTTGAATCAGACTTGATTTATTGGTAACAGATGAAATGAGACTATCTATGGAAGTTGATACTTGGATGAGATCCTGTAGGTAATACTGAAGTGCTAGCTGACCTCTTGTACAGAAAATGCCTTTGCTGGGGTATTTCTCAGTGATATATGTTTGACTGGTAGGTGACTGTCAAGCAGAAAGCAATGACAGCTCTTGCAACTTGCTGGGCTACAACAAATCATTGCAAAATAGTCTGATGCTGTTGTCTCTTTCTTGGGCGTGACATTACCATTGGAGTGTTCTCTCCCTCCACCCCACAACTAAACAAAGTACATTATAATTTAGCAGTGAATCCCGTAAATGCTTCCAATTCTGTTCCTATCTAGTGTGTCAACCTGGACAAACTGGAGCCTGTGCCCACAGAAGTCCGGCTCATTAACAAGTCCTTGGAACTTCTGGATGAAAGGAGGTTCTGGGCTGGCATAGTCTTCACTGAAATAGCTCCTGACAGCACAGACCTTCCCCAACATGTGAAATACAAGATACGCATGGACATTGATAATGTGGAAAGGACCAACAAGATCAAGGATGGGTAAGCCCTGACATCCTGCCTTATGATCAATTTCTTACAAAGGATGGGGTGAGAAGGATTTCTAATGGAAAGGTCTTGTTCCCTTGGTGCAGGTACTGGGATCCTGGTCCCCGTGCTGACCCCTTTGAGGACATGCGCTATGTCTGGGGAGGCTTTGTCTACCTGCAGGATGTGATAGAACAGGCCATCATCAGGGTTCAGACAGGCACGGAGAAGAAGACAGGAGTTTATGTGCAGCAGATGCCCTACCCGTGTTACGTGGATGACATGTATGTATGCAGGCTACTTCAGAAGCTCCCAGGACAACGAGCTTGGGAGGCATGGGCTTTTGTCATTCCTCAGGCATGGTTTTTGTCCCTATTGTCAGTGAGGAGGTGATCTCCATAGTGTTCCTAATCCCTAGAATTAGGGCACCCACATGGAGGATTTAGAATGTGTAATGACTTGCAGAGTCCTGCCCAGGAGAGTACTGGAGTTAAACATACACAGTACCTTCCTGAGGTGTGACCATATCCCCACACTTGATGCAAGTGAAAATAGCACTGGGGAAAAAAGCAGACAGATAGGCACAGGAGAGAGGAAATGAGGGCAATTGAGAGCAGTCCCCAGGCAAGGCAGCTCTTTGCACTGAGTGACAATTGCAGGTCCAGCTCCAACTCCTAACTGGCAATATGCTCTAAACCCATCCACCTCACTTCATGGTGAGACAAGGATCCCGTGTCAGGGTTTGCACATCAGCTGCTTTGTGCAGTGGAGCCTTAGCTGTCACCATGCTCTGATAGCCTTTGAAGTGGTATCTGAAGTTGCAGTAATGTTTCTCACTTGGTTCTCTTGGCCCCTTTCATTTTCTCAGATTTCTGCGTGTCATGAGCCGCTCCATGCCTCTCTTCATGACACTAGCTTGGATCTACTCAGTGGCTGTGATAATTAAAGGCATTGTGTATGAGAAGGAAGCCCGGCTGAAAGAAACAATGAGGATTATGGGACTTGACAATGGCATCCTTTGGTTAAGCTGGTTCATTAGCAGCCTTGTCCCTCTCCTGATGAGTGCAGGATTGCTGGTGCTGATCCTGAAGGTGAGTAGCCTGGTTTGACCTGGCAGCAGACTTTAGATCCTTTAGAGCCTGCTAAGCAGTGGTCTGCACTGACACACTAGGGAGGAGTATGTGGGTGTGTGTTGACCAGCCACTTTTTGGGAAGAAAATTTTGGAACAACAGGACTGTGTGGCTGAAAACAGTGGGAGGGAGTGTTGTAGATTCAGTTCTGTTGAAAAGTGCCTCTGGTACTGCCTCACTTCTGGGAAGGCTGTTGTGCAAATTGCAGGAAACCCTGCCTCCCCTGAGAGCTCTGCAGAGCTGTCTATAACAGAGGTACCTTGGAGAGCCCTTTCAAAACCTCATGCACTTATTGTTCTCCTGCCAGATGGGGAATCTGCTGCCTTACAGCGATCCTAGTGTGGTGTTCATTTTCCTCTCAATCTTCGGTGTTGTGACCATCCTCCAGTGCTTCCTCATCAGCACTGTGTTCTCCAGGGCCAACCTGGCAGCTGCCTGTGGGGGCATTGTCTACTTCACACTGTACCTGCCTTATGTGCTGTGTGTTGCCTGGCAGGATCACATCAGCTTCTCACTCAAGATTTTTGCGGTGAGTCTTGATGAAACTTTTCTGGGCACCAGGTTGTCACCAGTATGGCATTCATCAGCTGAACACTGTTACAAGGGGAGAAGTGGCAGTGGGAGGTTAATTTTCAATGTAAAAATCTTCAGGGTTGGGCTTGATAAAGAGGTTTACTGAACCTGGCAGAAGTTGCTGGGAGAGTTTTGTTGGCTTTGGTAGTAGAAGTAATGCAGCTGGACTAAGCTGCCTTAATCTCTGTATGCTGTCATACTGTACAACCAGACATACAGGCTGAAGGAACCACCTGCCTTTCCTCTGCACAGCACTTCTTACCTGTCTGAAGAGGGCAACTGTTAGCAACCTGTTGCCTTGCAGGAAAATCCAAAGAGTAAGGGAAAGAAAATAGGCAAACAAACAATGCTGGGTGGAGGTCCAGTAGAGATTTCAGGCCTCTTGGAACCTAGATCAAATATGCCACTCTGTATCTGCAAATACAGTGACAGTCCATGGAACTTGGACTTTTCATATGGACAATGTCCCTTATTCTTGTGCTACAACTGAGATGACTATTTGGAGAGTAAATATAAAAAAACTCAGTGCATGTTCATGCCTCCCATTTTCAGAGCCTGCTGTCTCCAGTAGCCTTTGGTTTTGGTTGTGAGTACTTTGCACTGTTTGAGGAGCAGGGAGTTGGTGTTCAGTGGGACAACTTCTTTGAGAGCCCATTGGAAGAAGATGGCTTTAGCATCACCACATCAGCTGTCATGATGCTGTTTGATACCTTCCTGTATGGAGTCATGACCTGGTACATTGAATCTGTCTTCCCAGGTGAGGTCTACTTCTGAGAGATAATCATGTCTTAAGGCTTTTAAGCAAATCCTTTCATCCTTTTCACTTGCTAAGGTGTAAATTTGGCCCATTTTTAAGCAGAGCTATGTAAAGGTCATGGAGCAAAAGCAGCATCAGAGCAAGGTTGTTGCTTGCTGCTAGCAGTGAGTGTTGCCCAGCACAGAAGCATGACTCCATTGTGGCCATGGCTGATCTAGCCTCAGAAGCTTTGCTGTACTTCTCTTGCTCCCTCCTCTAAAGTTCACAGACTGTGCTGCAAGAGAGGAGCTGAGTATCAGTAGCACATGTGGTACTAAGTACCTTTCAGCATAGGGTTTTTAACCCTGAAGTGAAGTTAGATGTCTCTTACCCAGAGTCTGTCAGTGTCTTCATATAGAAAGATTTCTCCTTAGTGTCTCATCTGGAGGCTTACTGTGGGTGGAGTACTTGCCTTCTTGTCCTGAAAGCTAATTAAAGAAAAGGGACAGATGCACTCAGGCTCATGTAATGCTTTTGTTTTCAGGCCAGTATGGGATTCCCAGACCCTGGTACTTTCCTTTCACAAAGTCATATTGGTTTGGGGAGGAACCACAAGACAGACAGCACCCCCATCCTGGCCAGAAGGGATCTTCAGAAGGTAAGTGCTGGACACAGACTCTTTCTGAAGTGTTAAGGTTTGCCTTTTTCTGAAATGAGAGTCCAAGGACAGCAGGAGCAGTACTGGCACGGATAGGTGAAATTGGTCACCCTTTTGTTATCCTGCATTGGGTATGCTGATCAGGTGGGTGCATGCAGATAAACCCAAGATACTTTGTGCACCTGAGTGCAGCTGGGTACTTCAGGCTGATGGAGTTGAGAAGGCCTAGTTTTTTGTCTGACCCTGGTAAAACTGGAGATCTCTAACTCCTAAATTAGCCCAGGAGAGAGACAATAGCTAAATGACAACTTCTGTGGAAGATTCCTATCTCTGAGGAAGAAAGCAGTCAGTTCTTCATATAGCTCATTCCTTCACAGGCTTGGGGGAATGTGATGTCTATTAAAACTCCCATGCAATTTTTGTTAAAACCTATCAGATCTCTCTACGTTGTGTTTCCTTCCAGTCTGCAAGGAAGAAGAGCCAGTGCATCTGAGTCTTGGTGTTTCCATCCAGAACCTGGTCAAGGTTTACCGTGATGGCAAGAAAGTTGCTGTAGATGGTCTCACACTTAACTTCTATGAAGGACAAATCACCTCCTTTCTGGGACATAATGGAGCAGGGAAAACCACTACCATGTAAGAATAAAATAATGATTTTAGAGAGAAGGGAAGTGACTGAATACTGCAACTCCTGTCCATATAGTAAAGGTAGCCATAGAACTGCAGTGTGCAAGTGGTGCAGAGTAGAATGCCTCTGCTGATTTAGCCTAGTTGTGCTGCTGCCTTATAGATATAGGGGACTGGAACCACAGAGGGTTCAGGTTGATGCTGGGTCAAATGAATCTGTAGGTGGCATTTTGTAGTAATGCCATTTGTGATTCCAACTTACCAGTGAAAGAAAGCAAGTTGGTACTGAAAGAACAAGAAGCTTTTAGAGGAAAAAAATCTTTCCTTCATGCAGCTATGTGGGTGTTCTTTGATCACCACTGGAGCTGATTTGTGGTTTGGTTTATTTAAAATCCATTAGTGAGATGTTTTTCAAAGTACTTTCTTGATATGGGAGTCCCTAGGGTTTTCACCTACTCTTAATTCAGCCTTCTACTGTTTCCTGGTGGCAGAACCTGCTGATCTGTTCTGCTTTTCTTGCAGGTCCATTTTGACTGGCTTGTTCCCCCCAACTTCAGGAACAGCCTTCATCCTGGGCAAAGATATTCGCTCTGAGCTTAGCACCATCAGGCAGAACCTGGGTGTATGTCCACAACACAATGTGCTGTTTGACTTGTGAGTATCACGTTGGATATGTAGGACTGATGCTATCCAACAGATGTTTGTGTTCTCTGGGAAACAGCAGTGTGCTTTTGGCTTTGACAGTTCTTTTTCTGTGTGTGCAGGGTGTGAGACAGTGGTGTGGTGTGGAATTGGTACAGGAACATTCTGTTTATTAGCACAATCCTAAGTGCCTGGGAATGACCAGCAAGAGCTTACACTTTCATCTTTCATGTCTGTTAATAATGTACTCTACTCAGCTAGGCTAAGTGTTTCCCTGGTGCCTAGTGATTTAGGTTGTTTGTGGTAATGTCAAGCATCCTTAAAAAAGGATTATTTACATGGGTACTGAATAGAGCCACACCCTGAAGTCAGGTCCAAACTGAACGCACCTAGTCTGTGGCTCCTTCCTGAAACCTCAGCCTTAAGAGATGTTTTCCTGAGGAAAAGAAATGCCTGCAGTAATGCTAATAAAAGGGATTAATCCAATATGGTGCTTTCAACTCTACCCTGAGGCTGCATTTGTTCCCTAGGCTGACTGTGGAGGAGCACATCTGGTTCTACGCTCGGCTGAAAGGGCTGCCAGAAAAGAAGGTGAAAGAGGAGATGGAGCAGATGGCAACAGATGTTGGTTTGCCTCACAAACTGAAAGCTAGAACAAGCAAGCTCTCTGGTAGGTTCAGATCTTTTACATTTCTCAGCCTCAGAAACACTCCACAGACTTTTGCAGAGGTTGTGTTACGGACCTTGATGGGATCCTGCAATTATAGACTACTATAAAATTAAGCATTTAAGGAAGTCAGTTATTTATTAAATACCTAATCAGTGTATCTTAGTAAACATGACAATCTTGCACAGTCTCAAGCTCTCCAATGGCCCTAACAATTCTCTCACTTTCTCTGAGTATTTTGTATTTTTTTCCATCATGACATAGTTCAGCTGCATTTGCTGTGTGTTGCCCAAAGCGTACTAATATATTTGAGATTTATGCGTCTAGGTGAGAGCGGCTTGGACCGTAGTCTACAAGTCTCTTGCTGTTTGTGAATCATACATGCATTCCTTATACTGACTTCTTCCCCTTCGGCTGGTGATCTGGAGTGCCTTTCTCCTTTGTTCAGTAGGGGCAGAATTCCTGTGTCAGTCTGTACCAGATACTAGAGGGACTGACATGCCTTTGTCTTACTCAAGTGTCAGAACAGACTGCACATTTAACTTTGGGGAGGGAGAGCAGATGACTGTGGTTGACTTTAGTATTGAGGAATGCAGTTCCTTGTTTTTGCCTCTGGAACACTTCCATGGAAGGGGAGTCTCATGGGGACTTATTTCTGCAGCTCAGGCTCTGGAGACCTGTGTTCCAGATCCCCAAATATGCTTAGGCCTCCAAACTGGCGATTTGCTACCCCTGGTGCTGAGACAGTACAGTTCACTGTGGGCATGCAAGGTGTGGTTCCCTGCAGTAGGAGGAGAATTAGACTCCACTACGGAAAGACTTTCCAGATGAATTATCCATTGTCCAGAAAGTGGTGGGGCCCTGAAGGCCTGAAACAGCAGCAGTACTCCTCAGTCTGCTTTCTTTCAGAGCTCATTATCCACCATGCTGCAAGTATTACTGTTCAACTCATCTCTGCATCAGCCTGAACCTCTTTCTTGTGCCTGACAGGTGGCATGCAGAGGAAGCTCTCTGTTGCCTTAGCTTTTGTTGGTGGCTCCAAGGTTGTCATTCTGGATGAGCCTACAGCTGGGGTGGATCCTTATTCTCGCAGAGGAATATGGGAACTGCTTCTAAAATATCGGCAAGGTATGTCATCTTTACTCTGAATAAATGTATGGTGGAAGGCAAAAGAAAATCAATCTGATTCTTGACTGTTCCCAAAATAGCAACATGTCTTTGCAAATTTATTGTTGCCTGCACCAAGGAATGAACAAAGACCATGCAGGACAAGGATGCTCAGATCTCTCACCTGTATATCCTTCTCCTCCTATTCATGTCAGAATTAATGAACAAAAATTTTTACTGGATTATGACTGAGGGCAGGTGAAGTCAGAAAATCACCCTAGGTGTTCATCAATGTCCTGTTCTACTCCATGCAACCAGCCTTGCAGACATGAAATTAAACCTGCTGTTGCTGAGCACAAGAGCCAGCAGACAGTGGGGAGAATAAACCCATGACAGTAGTTGTGAACCTTCTCCATAGTCCTGGTCTTATTCAAAGGAGCCAAAATTGTGGCATCAACCTCCCATCTAGCTTCTGAGCAAGATGCAGGTGATTGTGGCTCTGTTGTGGCAGCACAGGTTTGTTTTGACTTAGCAGCTGCGTCTTCCTTGCTCTCTTCCAGGTCGCACCATCATTCTCTCCACGCACCACATGGATGAGGCAGACATTCTGGGGGACCGGATTGCCATCATTTCTCATGGAAAGCTCTGCTGTGTTGGCTCTTCTCTCTTCCTGAAGAACCAGCTGGGAACAGGCTATTATTTGACCCTGGTCAAAAAGGATGTAGATTCTTCTCTGAGCTCCTGCCGAAACAGCAGCAGCACAGTTTCCTATCTGAAAAAGGTACAGCTGGCCTTTTCTGCTCATGTTTATTCTTTCTGCATGAAATCTTAGGGTTTTTGGAAGCAGCAACCAAGATTTTTGATGGTAGAATGTCTCAAAAGAAAATCCCATGTTCTTTGAAAGAAGTGTTATTTGTCTGGTGGGTACTGTGCCCAGACCATGTCTCATTAAACTGTTGTGTAGGACATACATCCCCATTATAGTTTCTTTCAGTGCCAGTGGTCTCAAGTTTATCAGAGAAATACAAAATAAGTGAAGTATATTTTTGTAACAGTGATCTTACTTCTGTTTTAGCCCTTTGTAGTGCTATGTCTCCATCTGCAGCATCTGGTTGGACTTACTTAGTATGTAGCATCTGGTGGGCCACATAACAGAAAATAATGTTTGTCTTCTCTTTTGGATAAACAGCAGAAAATAATGTTTGTCTTTTCTTTTGTCACCAGGATGACAGTGTCTCCCAGAGCAGCTCTGATGCTGGCCTTGGCAGTGACCATGAAAGTGACACATTGACAATAGGTGAGGTTTGGAAAAAAAATTAAGATTGAATCCCATGTGAAATTAGCTCTGTAGCTCGCCTTGGATGGGTATCTTAACTTTGTTGCTCCAAGGTAGCTACACTCTTTGGAAAATTATTAAATTCACAGTGATGGTATTTTAAATATTGGCATGCATTTCTTGAGTGAGCCATTTTGAATTCAAGCTGTCCTGAAATATAATAAGCAAATATATAGTTGTGTGGCCTGTTAGCAGTGTATGATGTTGGTGAGCTGTACATAATGATTTATTTGCAGGTCTTCCAGCAGCATGTACAAGCACTCCCAAGTTCTGCACATAAGAAGTATAGCCAGACTTTAGTCCAGGCTTTTATCCAGTCTCGTGTTAAATTAAAAAGAAATGGCACTTCGTGGAAATAAGCTTCTTTCCAGAGATGTCCTGTTTGTCCTCCTTTTCTTCTGGCAGGATTTTTAAGACTGAGCTCTTTTTTCCACATAATGAGTGGTAATCAGAACAGAACTATCTTTTACTTTTGTTTTTTCTAGATGTGTCTGCAATTTCAAATCTCATTACAAAACATGTTCCTGAGGCAAGACTGGTGGAGGACATAGGTCATGAATTAACCTATGTCTTGCCATACAAAGCTGCTAAAGAGGGAGCTTTTGTGGAGCTGTTCCATGAAATTGATGACCGTCTTTCTGATCTTGGCATTTCTAGCTATGGCATCTCGGAAACTACTCTGGAGGAGGTTAGTGAGCTGCTGATTTCTGTTTGTCTTAAACTAGGCAGAAGGAATCATGGCAGAATTAAGAATGAGATGAAGCCTTATTGCTTACTGTAAAAATTGACAGAACAGGCAGCTTTGTGTGCCTCTCCAAAAGGAATCGTCTTCTGCCCTGTGTAAGAGTGTGCTCACAGAGGTGTGCATTAAAAACTGGAACGTGGTAGAGACAAGCAAGGACAAATCCTATGTGCTCATCTGCACTTTGCTGAGATGTCATGTATAGGCTGGCCCCTGATTTGGCTTCTAATATTTATGTTATTTTTAGGGATGCTTTGTGTTGCATTTAACAGAAATCATACATTTCAGTACTGGATACATACATTACATGAACAATTTAGACATATGCCCTTGTCAGTGATTTTTTTGTGGTTTCAGGGTTTGTTCTATGTGACTGTGTTCCAGCTGCCAAGTCTCTCTTTTTTATCACAGAAGTATCAGGCACATTATCTCTGTGTAGGATCTTTATTTGTTTACTTTTAAAGAATGATAAGGGAAACTGAAACAATGGTTTTGTCACTTACTGAGGTTGCTCTCTAGGTCCTTCACAGCTGTGAAGACCTTGGTTGTTATCTGCAATTTGAAAACAGGTTATTTCTGGTTTAGGAGAGTCCATGGGTCAAGCTCTATGAAGGTGCCTATTCAACCAAGAGCTGTTAGACATCAGGAAATATGAGATTCACCAAGTTTAGTTACTAGGTCTGTTTCTGAGACACAGGAAATAGCTCATATTTGAGATGGCCTGTGAACTCATATTGGAAAGGGGGAACAGCTGGTAGCAGTCTGGCTCCCAGAAACTAGACAGAAGCCACAAAGTCCATATCGCCATCATGCAGAGGATAAACTCAGTATCCTCGGTTCTCTCATTGCACCTGCCAGTCTCACATGGCATCTTCTGAAGCAGTACCCACAATATCTCTTCTCTTTTGATTTTCACTGGCACTTATCATTCTTTTTCAGATCTTTCTGAAAGTGGCTGATGATAGCGGTGTGGATGCAGAAACCTCAGGTGGGTGTAGTTGTCCCTTACAGAAGTGACACATACCAAGGTGTGACAGAGCCTGATTGAGACTGAACTGAAGCTCTTCTGTCCTAGTATTTTTAATGACCTGAAGTAGCTGGGTTTAGTGTATTTAATGCATGCTTTTATGTGCTGTAAAGGTCAATTGACTCAGTAGCATATTTATTTTGAAATAGTGAAGAGTTTCTGTTGTTTGAGTATATTGCAAATTACTTGACTGACACTGTTGTCTGCTCTGAAAAACTCCTGATGCATCAGACCACAGTAGGGTCCAAATTACTTTCTCTTTCAGAGAGCAGTGCTCATAACAGCAAACTGCACTTGTAGTCGCATGGCTATATATGACTCTCATGTCATTGCAGAATGACCATCTTGGTTTTGTTTTCACTTGCACTGAAGTCACTCCAGATCCGCTCCTCCGTTTGCAAATGGAAGACCTGTAAAATGAAAATGATATTGCTTTGTTTTTTCTGGGGCTGGCTGGAGATTAACTGAAGCAGTTCAGCTAATCATAACTGCATTATTTTCAGATGGTACATTGCCAGCCAGAAGGAACAGACGTGTGTTTGGAGACAGACAGAGCTGCCTTCGTCCGTTTACAGAAGATGATGCATTTGATCCTAATGACTCAGACATAGATCCAGGTATTGCTGGAGTTCAAGCCTGTTTTCTTTCTGTGGATGCTCTTTCATGTTATAAGTACTGCAGATCTAAAGGCTGAGTCTGCCAAAGGAGTGGTGATTTATTTGCCTTTAGAAATAGTAGACAGTGCAGGATGCACAGCCTGCTCAATCCTCCCATCACAGCTCAGAGATAAGGGAGAAAACACATTCATGTAAATTTCTGTTGTTATTGCTGCTATGTTTTTTTTTGTTTTTGGTGAGTGAGAGCGGTTGCTCCAGCCATCACCTTGTGTCTTCAGCACAGACAGCATCTCTGAACTTTTAATAAGGGTCATTTCTTCTTGCTAGCAGAATCCAGAGAGACAGACCTTCTCAGTGGCATGGATGGGAAAGGCTCCTACCAAATGAAGGGCTGGAAGCTCACCCAGCAGCAGTTCATGGCTCTGTTGTGGAAGAGGATGCTTATTGCCAAGAGAAGCCGGAAGGGCTTTTTTGCCCAGGTGAGAGCCTCCAACATGAGCAAAGTTCCTCATCAGGGGCAGCTCTGGACTGTATGTTGTAGTCTGAGTTGATGGTGGACTAAAAACCTCAAGGGAATGCAGATAACCAAAATTAGTCTACACTGCACATGGAGGCAGAAGTGAAGCACTTGCCTGTGCAGGTGAAAGGAGTTGTACAATAAACCATGTGATTACAATATTCTTGCACAGAAGAATGTAATTTTGCCCTTGAGAACAGCATTTGCAGCTAAATCCTCTGCAGCTGAAGTGAATTCCCTGATCAAATGCCAAGATAGATCTTGGATTGGTGTCTAGCACTGCTTTGGTGTAAATAGCAAAGGTATTCCTGGGAAATTTTGAAAAAGTTTTGATCCAATAAATGAATCATATGTAATTCCTGATGCCTCTGGAAACATTTGCTTATAAAAAGTGTTTTTTCCTTACAGATTGTGCTGCCAGCTGTCTTTGTGTGTATTGCTCTCATGTTCAGCCTGATTGTTCCTCCATTTGGGAAGTATCCCAGCCTGGAACTACAACCCTGGATGTATGATGAGCAGTACACTTTTATTAGGTATGTTTTGTGTGGCCTATAAATTATCTTCTTTCCGAACGTGAATTACTGAGTTCCTTAACAGGTTGTTTTGGGCTTTGTGCTTATCTCAGAAGCACATTTGTTCAACTCTCAAAGAGTTATGTTGTTTTCTTCTTTGACCTTTAAATCAGCTCTAAACCAGCTCTAAGTACAGGCAAGGTCATATCCATTTCTGAATGGTGCTGTCACTCTCCTAATAATACTGTGTACAAAGACTTGGAATGTGTGTGTGCTCTTAGGCCAAGCATTCTTAGGCAAATCCCTGCCCACATCCTTTCACTGTGCTCTTGGCCCTGCTCTGTTGCTCTTTTGCTGCGTGCTTGTTACCACACTGACTGATAATGTTTTGCTGCTGTTCCCATAGCAATGATGCTCCAGAAGATGCAGGCACTCACAACCTTTTGGATGCTCTTCTTGATAAGCCGGGGTTTGGGACACGCTGTATGCAGGGACATTCCATCCCGTAAGTAGAACTCTGGTCTGGCAACAGGAAGCACATCCCTGGTAGCTCTAGCTGACTTTAGGAAATTATAGTAATGCATGGTCAGAGCAGGATTTAAGCCAAAAGACTTGTAAGCAATTTTTCTGCTCAGAACCTTTTTCAAAGTTGCCAGCTCTCAGTCCGGTGAGGAAGTTGAGGTTTGGGTGCAAGTCCTTGCTGATAGAGATGGAAAGGAGAGAGCAAATGACTCAAGTTACTGTTTGATCCAGAACTTGGTGAAGGACCTATTTGTTGGTGTATGTTATTGACTGTAGCTATTCCCACTACACAATCCTTTGTTTCCAGCTGAATTAGAAACCTGAGTTAGCACCCCACAAACACCAGCAAAAAGAGTGGAGAGCCAGACAGCATTTGTTGTTTCCTAACTCTGCCACCTGACTTGGTGCACGACCTTAGGCAAGTCACTGAAAATCTAGTCTGTGAATGTAGAAGAGGTACACACTCCAAGAGTCCAGGATGGTGTGTCCAGAAGACCTGCAGCTCATGCTTACAGGATGATGGGGAGGGAGGCAAGGTGTCTGATATCATGGCCAGTGATGGCAAGTAGGCTGCATCCTTCATAACAGGCATGAAAGCCTAGCTATTCCACCAATGGGCCATGAGGAAAAAGCTGCCCACTTCTACCTTGGCAAAGAGCAGTGTTTTGATGCCCCAAAGGCAGAAACATATCCAAGAAGTCATCCAAGAAGATTGTCTTCTGTGATCTTAAAAACACAGGATATCTCAAGTTGGAAGAGACCCATGAGAATCATTGAGTCCAGCTATCTGCTTCTTGGAGGACTACTTGTAACTAAACCATGTGACTAAGCACATTCACCAGGTGCTCCCTGAACTCTGGACAGTGTGCCTGCTGGGACTGAGTGAAACAAAGCATTTAATTATAATGCAAAGAGGGAAGTGTCTGGCCCTACAGTGTTGGCCAGACTCAGTTTCTTGGGCAGTGGGATCTGTTAAAACCTGCAGTCTGATCTGTTACTCTGAGCTGTTTATCTCTGTGAGGTCAAGCTTCTTTGAGAAACACACTGCCTCTTCTAGGGACTGTGGAGTTTGATCTTTAAATCTCTTGTAAGCAAATACCATCATATTTGTTTTAAAAACTGCTTTTTTCTTGCCTCTTTCCAAACACAGGGACACTCCTTGCACTGTGGGGCAGAAGGAATGGACCACTGCTTCAGTCCCAGAGTCAGTGCTGGACATCTTCCTGAAAGGTAACTGGAGCATGGAGAATCCTTCCCCATCTTGCGAGTGTAGCAGTGAGAAGATCAAGAAGATGCTGCCTGTGTGCCCCCCTGGTGCAGGTGGCCTGCCACCCCCACAGGTAAGAGGGGTGGTACTGCAATGAGGAATGCTCATGAGGAGCAGAGTGGCTAGGTGTGATTCTTGCATGCAGCATTTTATGAGATTTATTTCACTCAGCACTTGTGTTTTCTGATGAGCATTTATCTGTGTTTTCTCTGGTGACACCAGCGTGAGCAAGACACAGCTGACATACTCCAGAATCTGACAGGCCGCAATATATCAGACTACCTAGTGAAGACCTATGCGCAGATCATTGGGAAAAGGTAGCTGTTGAACACTCCCCCTTCCCTCCCCGACAAACCCTGCTTGCTCTATGGGTGATGCACAGATCAGGCAAATAATCCTGGGCAGCCCAAATTCTTCAGTAGTGAGCCAAATCCACTCAGGTCCTCAGATAGGCCTGATCCTCAGCTCAAGTGATGTTTCTGCTTTGTGAGTGATTCTGTGTGCTGACCCTCACAGGCAGATTACGGGGGAAGCCAAGGGATTACACTGAACGGGAATGGTAGGAGCTATATCAGATGTGATAGGCTATTGCACTCTTTTCCCTGGCTATGTGCCTGCAGCTTTGTTATGTCTGTCTCTCCTCTGGTTCTGTATTATATATCAACTCTTTTTTCTCTCTGCAGCTTAAAGAATAAAATCTGGGTGAATGAGTTCAGGTGAGTTACTGCATTTTCCTTTGCTTGTATATGTCCACTAAACCTTGACTCTAGTGTTTAGCAGGATACATCCACCCTGCTTTGCAGTTTGTGTTATAGGACTCTTAACTGCCAGGTATTGAAGGAAGATGTTTAAGGATAAACTGGAACAACCCCAGCGCACTGGACAGCATGTCCACCTTATGCAGAGAGCAGTCTTGAAAAGATTTGCATGACCAGCATGCTGGTACTCTATTCTGTAAGGTGCTATTCTTCCAAGCGAGGGCAGCAGGGACACATCCTGCTTTGCCTGCAGCAGAGAAGAGCTGCCTTTGGACTGCATGCTGAGCACTCGTGATATAAGTGTTTAACCCCAGAAACAGAGTAGAAGACTTCATGGCTAAGCACCCATGTAGGAGAATGAAAGTCATTCCTTCATGTAAGAGTGGACATGCTAGCCTTGGGTGTACTGCAGGAAGAGGAGACATGGACATGGAGAGGGATAAGGAGTAGCATTTTGTGGAGGTCCATGAATAGTTGTTTCTTAGCATCACTTTCTACCTGAACTTTCAGGTATGGTGGCTTTTCCTTGGGAGCCAGCAGTTCCCTCGTGCTTCCTCCAAGTCATGAAGTCACTGATGCCATTAAACGGGTGAAGAAAATTTTGGAGCTGGCACAGGTGAGCAGTTGTTTCCCATAAGCCCAGGATGCACTAAATACTGAATCTTTTTACATGGGAGATGACTTGGAAGCCATAAAATGAGGAGCATGTGTATGTTAGCTGTGTCCACTGACTTGTCCCCACTACCACTGAGCTGGAATCTCCCAGGTTGTTGTCTGGGAGTAGCAGAAGTCTTGAAGACACGCTCAGCTAAAGCTTGCCCAGCCCATGTTGCTGATGTGTGTTCTGCCCAACACCAGTTGCAAGCCAGTGGGAATTGTAGACATCTGAATGTTTTGTGGCAGGACAGGGTGGGCTGTCTTTTGGAATTAAGAAGTGGTTGCTGCCATTTTCAAAACCTCATTTGAACCTTCCTGTGCTGAGTCTGCCCTGGCTCAGAAGAGAATTTGGGCCACTATTTTCTTCTGAGACTGCCTGCCTGCAGGCTGCAATATCTCTGAAGGTTGCCTGCAACTTTGGTTAATACATTTTGCTGGGAAAAAACAAGGCATAAGACTGACCCTTCTTACCAGTGAGACTACAGAAAGGAAAGGGTGAAGGGAAACCACAGTTACTTAGTGGTTTCTTACCACTTACCTTCTTACCACCTCCACTTTGGCGGGTAGAGGCTGTTGAATTGGCAGAAAGCTGTCAGAGCTGTGAAAAACATTGTGTAGTCTCTGTTAGACCCCAGGGCATGAATAAAGGTGTACTTGGAGGGGAAGTAACTGTCTCTTTGCTGTTTGCAGGGGAGTTCTGGGGATCGATTTCTCAACAGTTTATCAAGTTTCATGAAAGGCCTGGACACAAAGAACAATGTGAAGGTAAATTAACCAATCCTCATTTCTGTGCCTGCTATTTGAAGCTCTGGTGACTTGGAGTTCCAGCAGTTTGTCTTGGAAAGCTTTATAGACCAGAGTTCTCTGTATTTGTAATGGAGCAAATGTAGCTTGTAGTTTTATGTGGACTTCCTCAAAATCTGTTTCTCCTGTAGAGTCTAGGCCTAAATGGCAAAAAGAGTTCAGTGCTGAATCAGTGATAGCTTCCAGGAGCCTCTTGTGTTTATTGATTAAACGGTGTGTTCTGCCCCTGAGCAAGCTAGCTGGAGTGATATGGAAAGAAATATACCCTCAACAGAGGAAGGGATGTTCTGAAGGGCTTAGGAAGCTTTTGGGTAGCTGACCTACCTGGTGCCTTTCTGATGTTGATGTGGTGTCTTGTAGGTGTGGTTTAACAACAAGGGCTGGCATGCCATTGCATCCTTCCTGAATGTGATCAACAATGCCATCCTTCGGGCCAACCTCCAGCAGGGTGAAAATCCAAGTGCTTATGGGATCACTGCCTTCAATCACCCACTCAACCTCACCAAACAACAGCTCTCTGAAGTAGCTCTGTAAGTAGTGACATGACTATGAATGGGTTTGGGCTTATTGCTGATGACTGAAAACAAGCAACATGGGAAGTTTTGGACCTACTGGTGGACAGTCAGTGGCCTCTGCCATTTAGAGTCTTAACACGCAGGCCTTATTTTATCTGGTCTGGGGAGGTGGCAACCTGTGATGCTGAGAACTCACTGTTGAACAGCACTTCTGTACAAACTTTCTTTGTCCTCGAGTCCCTGGAAGCTGCAGTTTTTAAGAACCAGTCCTTTTCAGGAATCAGACCTTCTGCAACTCTAGGAAATCCCTCTCAGCCACCTTCAGAAAGGTGACCATATTTATATATGGTCATTCTTTTGTCCTCACCATTTGACTAGGAACCACTAATAGGTCCTGTTGAGTCTTACTCACTGTCTCAAGCTGGGGGGCACACAGTAATGCAGATAATGGGGAAATACTGCTCAACTTTGAAACAACACCAAAAAAAGACAAACCCCAACAACCCCAGGAAATGGATTATGTGGGAAACAAAGTGGTGGTAATAAGGAAAGCAGAAAGCAGTCTATTATCCTGAAGTTATTAACCAGTCTTCAGGTTGTGATGCTGTGTTTGAGATGCCAACAGACTGTGTATGTTCCCTTTGTTATATGGCTGGAGAAGAACTGTGCAGTTGGCTGGAGAAGAACTGTGCAGTTAAGAGAATCTTGCATGGTAATTAATTACTCAGGATTCTGAGTATAAGGACAGACTAATGACAGCAGAAGAAGAAATAGTTTCTGCCCTGCCCTGCATGAGCTGCCTCATTTCATCTCAAAGGAGCCAGTACCAGCATACAAACAATTTGCTTTCTTCCTTTTTTTATCCAGGATGACCACCTCTGTGGATGTCCTTGTGTCCATCTGTGTGATCTTTGCCATGTCCTTTGTTCCTGCCAGCTTTGTGGTTTTCCTTATTCAGGAACGTGTCAGCAAGGCTAAACACTTGCAGTTCATCAGTGGTGTGAAGCCTGTTATCTACTGGCTGGCCAACTTTGTGTGGGATATGGTAAGGACTTAGGCTGGGCTAAACTATCCTCCGTTCTGTTTTTCCAGGGTGTCTTGAAGTGCACAGTGCAGTTTGTTCCAGTGGGCACCATGTTATTTCAATGAGTAACAACCGTGGCTATGACTCTTGTGTTTTCTCTCATGGGGCAGTGCTTCATCTCAGTGGGTCAAGGAGTACAACAGAGGATGGAAGGACAACCATTAAGCTCAATCGTTAGCATTTATTATGTCACTCTAAAGTACTTGCCCAAAAATGTTTGTTTATGTAGCCCCTTGTTCTGCTCTGTCCAAAGCAGGTTTTCTCAACCTGTGGTGTCTGAAACCTCTGAGGGTCTACTGACTACTTCTAGAGGGACTAAGTAATGTAAATGTGTACTGTATTATGGTTAACACATATGACACTTTTAGGAGTTTCCCATTGAAAACAGCTTTGGGAACACTGAAGAGTTTTGAAAACTATTGGATTACAGCAGAAAAAAATCTCTCCATTTTTTATGTCACCTGGAAAGAAATCTAAAGTCATGTTTTTCACCTTCTAGTGCAACTACATTGTTCCGGCCACACTAGTTGTCATCATCTTCATCTGCTTCCAACAGAAGTCCTATGTATCCTCCTCCAACTTGCCTGTGCTGGCTCTCCTCCTGTTTCTCTATGGGTAAGGGATTTCTTTTCACAGGATGACTGGGAAGGCTTTTAGACTTGGAAGGTTCTTACTTCATGTTGCTGCCTTTTCTCTTGCCAGGTGGTCCATCACCCCTCTCATGTATCCGGCCTCCTTTGTGTTCAAAATCCCTAGCACGGCATATGTTGTGCTGACCAGTGTGAATCTCTTCATTGGCATCAATGGCAGTGTGGCCACCTTTGTCCTGGAGCTCTTCACCAACAATGTATGTTTTTCCAGAGGCTCCTCAACTGTTTTGTGCTGCTACAGTCTTGTTCCATGTTGGTTCCATCTTGGTACAGGTTCTTCATCTGGTGCCTTTAGCAGCCAGATCTCCAGAAAAGCTAGGCCCTGTATGCGTTAGCTTCAGCTAATGTTTAAACACAGCTGGTAGAAATGGGTTAAAGCCCCCTTTAGAAAAGCTTGCAGAGTAGTTAAGGTGGGGAAGGAGCTCCTGAATTGTCTAGTCCAACCTCTGAACAGGGTCCGGCTGCAGCAGTGTAGTGGGTTTGCATGGCCTGGTTTTTTGTAGTGGGCGGCAAGGTCAAACTGCTACGAGCAGGTTGCTCAGGGTCATTGGACTTCAACATTTCCAGGTAGACACTCCACAGTCTCTCTGGACAACTTTTTACACTTTTTAGTCATTCTTAGGATGAAAAAAGAAATAGAATTTTCTTATGTTCAAATGCGTTTCCTTGTATGTTCTTAATGAAGGGCGTTTTCCATCTACAAAGGCCATTTAATCACCCAACTATTTAGTTGCCCCAAAGTTTGCCTCCTATTGTAGATATCTGTCTAGCTATGGGAGCTTATGCACCTCAGTTTTTCAACACCAGATGCTTCCTGGGAAAGGTACAAGTTCCTCTCATGCTTCTAGAAATCACAAGATGTCTTAGCACTGTCTGACCCACAGTGGTACGAAGTGTTCCTTGTGGGAGGAGGCCCACAGATGCCATGGGAGTTACTTGTTGATTGTACCTCTTCCTGTAGGCATAAGGGCACAGTCCTTGATGATGGTTCCTTTTGTTACAAAGCCCGTTCTAGCTCAGTAAAAATCAGTACACGCTCAGAGATGAGTACCTGCCAGAACAGGAACTCAGGGTGCTATCAGTTCAATCCATGGACTAAGCCAGCTGTAAGACAACAAAGGAAAAGTATTAGACCTTCCAATATGGGACAGGAAGAAACTTCCTACAGCCACTGACATAACCAGTCTGTTCAAGTTAAACTTCCCTGTGTCCTCAGCCAGCAGCCTTTTTGCATATTGCTGTTTGCAGGCACTGCCTTTTAGACTTAGAGTGTTTAGAAAAGCCTTTTATTGTAGGTTGCTTGTGTTAATAGCATTGTGAGCAACACAACAGCACTGACTGTTCAGAGGAGCCATGGCCCTGGCTCTTGGGAGAACATTTTTAATCCTTGGATTTTTGTAGGGTTGCAGTGTTGGGAAAGAGAAGGGAGGGGTCAGTGACAACACAGGTCACTCTTGGGAGGTGGTGGCTTTTTGCTCACCTGGCTCACTGGCACTTGAATTTTTTCTTAACAGAAACTGAAGGACATCAATGACATCCTGAAGTCTGTCTTCCTCATCTTCCCTCACTTCTGCCTGGGCCGGGGACTCATTGACATGGTGAAAAACCAGGCTATGGCTGATGCTCTGGAGAGATTTGGTGAGTGAAATTGTGTTTCACACATATAATGGCCTGAAAGGAACAGAGAAATCTAGAGTCTTCTCCAGACAAGCTCCTCTAACTTTTCAGGGACTGAAAGTGCACAATTTGCAGCACAGACCTGGTCAAACATGGAAAGGCATCATAGCTGTCCCCTCTTAACTTGTTAAGAAAAACTGGTAGATAGATCCAAAGATTTTTGAGTTAAGAGCATTAAATAAAAATGCATGAAGACAATTTAATAGATGTCATTAGGCCCATTGTAAGGAGTAGCTGGGGTTCTGGAAATCTGGAAAGTTTTTTTTTCTGGAACGCAGATGTCATGTCTGAGTCATAGTCTTTCTGTGCTTCACTAACCCTTTGGACAGGTGGGCTAGCTCTTTGGCAGACTGAATTCTCTGGGCCCGAGTCCCAGCTTTGCTACAGTAAAAAATGTGCTTGCAGCCACAGCTGGCCCCTTGTGTGGTCTTACCTTTCCCTCCTGTAACTGGCTGATCACCAGTTGTCCCAGTGCCCAACCTGGTGAGCTGTGCTGGAAGAAATACTAGCCTGCTCCCCTTGCCCTGGAAAAGTGATTGTGCTTTTAATCTCATTTTGGCAGGAGAGAATCGGTTTGTGTCCCCTCTGTCATGGGACCTGGTGGGCAGGAACCTCTTTGCCATGGCAGTAGAAGGTGTGGTGTTTTTTCTCATCACAGTGCTCATCCAGTACAGGTTCTTCATCAAACCCAGGTAGGCTGTCCTCTGTACTGTGCCACTACAGGCAGGTGAAGTTTTCGTTGGTGTCACCTAGGAAATGGGGAGAATATTACCTATGAAGGCCCTGTCATTTTCTGCTAAGGCTTTTTCTATGTTGCTTTCTTCAGGCCTGTGTATGCCAAGCTGCCTCCTGTGAATGATGAAGATGAGGATGTAACCAGAGAGAGGCAGAGGATAATTAGTGGAGGAGGACAGAGTGACATTTTGGAAATCAAGGAGCTAACCAAGGTGACAGAACTTCTGAATTCGTGCTCATTGACACAAAACTATGCAGTTCACTGTGCCTTATCAGAGGAATTTAGTGGGATCAAAACTGGATTGAGTTGGGAGTACTGCAGTTGTAAGCTATGATTAGAATTCTTTGACATTATCCTTCTCATTTTTTTTCCTTATGGTTTTAGATTTACAGAATGAAGAGAAAGCCAGCAGTTGATAGGATCTGTGTTGGAATCCCTCCTGGAGAGGTAAGCTTATTTGTTAAATGGATTGTTTTGCTATTACTGCAGTATTTAGGAGCCACAAGACAGCAGAGGGTAGAGTAAGATCAAAACCAGATGAAAGTTCAAATTGCACCAAAGGAAAGAAGAAGCTGAAGCAGTTTCTGGTTCTATGTGTCTCTGCCTTTGAAGACATTTAACTTTCAGTATCTGGGACCAGAAGCCAAACTCCAGTATGCAAGGTTTGGCACAGATCAACTGCAGTGACAGGGTATCAAGGTGACATCACAATTTGTTCATCTTCCCAGCCTAAAGGTTTATACTTGAATTAAAAACCCAGAAGTTTGGGTGGGTTTTTTTTTTCTGAAAATGGACTTCAGAGTCCCTCTAGCTGTCCTGAGGGTCAGGTTTGCTTCTTCCCATCTTGTCGGTGCTGAAAATGATGCAGTTGGGTCCTGTTCTCAAATACACTGTGCTCATTTATATCCCCAGTGCTTTGGACTCCTGGGAGTAAATGGTGCTGGCAAGTCATCCACTTTTAAGATGCTAACTGGTGATACAGATGTGACGGGAGGAGAAGCTTTCCTCAAAGGAAACAGGTGAAAGACAGTGCATATTTTCTCTGCTTTCTCCTCTAATTTTAACAGGGTTTTTTTCAAAACTCTGAAAACATCAAAACTCTCTTCTACTTTTCCTGTTTACAACTCCTGGCATCTGTTTCAGCCCTTGTTTGAGTCTGGTAAAGTATGTCAGTGGCTTGGGAAAGTTGATTTAGTCTGGTAGTAATTTCTGTGTAACAGCTCTTCCAAGTTTAAATGCCACTTAAAAAAACAAAAGAGGAGAAAAGGGAGAGAGAGGAGAGAGATAAAAAGTAACTTGATCAAAATCGACTTCTATGATTCTGTATTTTTGTTAGTTTAGTAATTCCAGGAGCACTGTTTCACACTGTTTTAACATCTAATTTAGCAGCATATGCTCATGAAATCCTGACAAAGGCTTTTCTCTTTTACAGTATCTTGTCCAACATCCAGGAAGTCCATCAGAACATGGGCTACTGCCCACAGTTCGATGCTGTTAATGAACTGCTGACAGGGCGAGAGCACTTGGAGTTCTTTGCTCTCTTGAGAGGTGTTCCAGAGAAAGAAGTCTGTAAGGTAAATGAAATGCCACAGGACCCACTCCCGTGACCAACTTGCAAGTTCTCACTTGCAGGCATGCTCCCTGTAACTCATGTAATGCCATGATGTGAAGCTGTTGAAGATAGTGTATAGTGAAATCTGCCCCCCTTCCCTTCAGGGAAACCCAGGAGTTCCCCTGTTTTTTCAGTGTTGCCTGGAAAACTGTACTAAATGGAAAGGCTGATAATTTGGATCCTGTGTTCTCAGAGTGAATGCTCTTTTCCACTGAACAACTTTCTTCCTTTCAGAATTTAAGGGCTGTGGAACTGCAGGACCTCACTCACTGTCAAGTGTTAATTCTTTAAAGTCCCTGGAAACAAACACTCTATGCTTAGCAGAAGCCTTGTGCTAAGTTTTAAAAGCTTTCCAGTTGGTCATGGTGCATCATTAAAGTGCTGCTATTTCAGCATTCAGACATGAGGTTACAATTACAGTCTTTAGGCAGCTGATGACAGCTGCCAGTACCATGCAGCACCCTTCTCAGTTCTGTTTCCTGGAATTAAGTTTTTACTGTATGAGGCCTGAGTGCTCTAGGTAGATGATATCTAGGGTAATGTCCAAGTAGCTTGAAACCTTCTGTGAGGGTAGATGTGATGGGTGGAAACTGCAATCTCCTTCTAAGATTGCTGCCATTCTTCCATGTGATGTTCTTAACAGCTCCATATAAAAAGGGATCCAGTTCTGGGTGTAATTTGGGTAGTAGCTGAATCTCTTCCCAAAAACACACTGCAGGGCAGCAATGCCTGCCTGTTGGCACCATTAGGGATAGTGCTGAACAACAAACCAAATTCCATCTATCCAAAGAGCTAAGATGCACCATGGTGTGTCACGGCTGTAGGTCAGTAGTGTCCATGTCCCTGCTGTAAGCCCGCAGTTATAGGAAAGCTCACTGAAGCTGGTGCTACTAAAAGCACTAGACTGCTGGTTAATGTGGCTCAGCTGATGTTGAACTCATGCCCACCAGCTGATAAGCTGCAGCCATTTGATTTTTCAGGCCTCCTGTGGACAGGGTTACATATATCCTGATCTAGAGGTGCACAGGGTGTTTCAAAACCTGTGTCCATGCCACATTAGATCCTCAGATTAATGGTCCTTCTGAAAGCTGCTTTTGAAGCCAAAGTTGTAAGAAAAATCTCTTTGTGCAGATGTTGCTATGCTTGATTGAAGGTGGTGTTGTGCTGTATGTCACAGGTTGGCGAGTGGGCAATTCGGAAACTGGGCCTTGTGAAATATGGAGAAAAATACGCTGGGAATTACAGTGGAGGGAACAGACGCAAGCTTTCCACAGCTATTGCCCTCATTGGAGGGCCGCCTGTGGTGTTCCTGGTGAGTCCCCAACCTTTGCTCATCAACAATTTTCTTGTAAAATAGAAAAACATGTTGGAATGAAGACATTTAAAATCCAGCACATAAATGACTTTGTCATTTTAGAAAATAAATAAAACTTGCATATTTTCAATGTTTCCATAATCAGGAATGGACAAGTCATTTCAAAGATGAGGTATTTTTCATCAGAATGTAGCAGCATAATCTGTTTTTTGCATCCCTTTTGCAGGATGAGCCAACAACAGGGATGGATCCCAAAGCACGTCGCTTCTTGTGGAACTGTGCTCTGAGTGTAATCAAGGAGGGGAGATCAGTGGTGCTCACATCTCACAGGTAAGTAGCAGCCCACTTGTGTCATACCTTGGCTTTTACATCTGCCAAGGCTGGATGCTAAGCTCAGCCTTTCTGCTCTGCCCTTCAATGCTGTTTTCAGTACTAATAAAGTTATTTCTGCTGGCAGCATGGAAGAATGTGAAGCCCTGTGCACTCGAATGGCAATAATGGTCAATGGGCGATTCAGGTGTCTGGGCAGTGTCCAGCACCTAAAAAACAGGTACGTGGGGTGTTTTTTTGCTTACACCACAGAGTTTGCATTTTTAGGGAGATACAGTTAGGCTTAGTTCCTCATGCATGTAGTTTCTTCCATTACTGCTCTGACTATAGGAAATGCTGTTGAATTTTTAGCATCACTTGTATTTCAGAAGCACTTAACTCTTGTACTGACATTTTTGTTTGCAGGTTTGGAGATGGTTACACCATAGTGGTGAGAATTGCAGGGGCAAACCCAGATCTGAAGCCTGTTGAGGAGTTCTTTGGGCACGCTTTCCCTGGAAGTGTCCTAAAGGAAAAACATCGGAATATGCTGCAGTACCAACTTCCCTCTTCACCATCCTCCCTGGCCAAAATATTCAGTATTCTCTCCCAGAACAAGAAGAGACTCCACATAGAAGACTACTCCGTTTCTCAGACCACACTTGACCAAGTAAGTTTTTAGTAGCCTGGATGCCAAAAGCTTCTTTTGCAGAGGTAGGAGTACATCTTCCAATGTAATTGACCTGTCTTATAAGGGCATTTAAATGAAGTAGAGTACTGAATCTCAGGACGATTTCAGGATATCCAGTGTTAAAATGCCATGAATTCATTAAATACTATGGTGGTGTTTGACATGGCCTTTTTTTCTTGTAGGTTTTTGTAAATTTTGCTAAGGACCAAAGTGATGACGACCATACTAAGGACCTGTCATTGCACAAAAACCAGACTGTGGTGGACATTGCAATCCTTAACTCCTTTCTGCAAGATGAGAAGGTAAAAGAAAGTTGTGTGTGAGCCAATTTCATCAAAGAGATGATGAGCAGAATGCAAACTTCCTTTTCCTGGGATAGGATACTCCCAAAGAAGCTAGAGGAAAAGCAACTGGACACTCTACTGATAACCATTCAATGCAATGCAATTCAATGCAATGAAAACAATTCCTTTACAGGGGCAGTGCCTCATGGAGTCGTCTTGTACTGTTCTCCAGTGAAAGACTTGAACTTAGCTCATTACAGTATAACTCTGAAGCTGTGGTAAAGCACCCACAAGATGCTGTGGGCTTTCAACTATACTGTATCTTGTTCTGTACAGTATGTTTTATTAGGGTTGCTAAAATACTTCATTGAGAAATCATGGCCAGTGGTTATTTACAGATATTTAGGACATGCATGTTTTAGTCTTTAGAACATTCATGTCAGGAGTGGGAGTGTGCTGGTGCTATATTCATTGCTGGCAATGAATGCACCAAAACAGTCCATGGCAAGAAAAGTCACCACCAGTGTTGTAGCCCTAGGCTGTAAAAACTTACCTGACAAACTGCTTTCTCTAGGCTGGTGTAGGTCAGTGGTGACAAAGCTGAGGCCACAAAGCAGTACTGTGCAGGTGGGATGGCAAGAGACAGGCCATCATAACCACATATCTTCATCAGCAAGTGGTGATATGAAGAACTGTGAACCCTCCAAATGCTTGATTGTCCCACCAGCATCACAATCAACACCATACTCTGACTAGGTGTTTGTGCAGTTAAGTACTTTCCTGCTCCTTTGAGGTACTGTTACAGCTGCATCAACGTCTAGTAGAAAGAAGTGGGTGAGAAGCAGACATAGGGTTTGGACCACAGCAGCAAACTCAGTAGTTGTACAAGCTGCTAATGCCAAGAGCAAATTCTAAATCATGAGCTGTCACTCAGATTTGTAATATCTGCTCTTTAACCCCTGCTTTGCACCAGAAAGGTACCCAACATCTGGAATTACTGCTTAGCACAAGCATGTTGCTGTTTCTGGCTTTGCCAGATAAAACTAGAAACAAGATGTAGATTTTTTTTTTAACAGTATTATTTATGACTTTAAATAGGTAGGTAGCATAATTAGGGATTGGAGATGCTTTCAGTTGATCTTTGTAGCCACGGTATTTCTTTACATTATGCCTGTAATGCTATGCTCTCTTTCTGTCCATGTGGTGGATAGCTGCATTCATGATCTGACCATGTTCCAGATTCTAGCAATCAGCTGCTATCCACAAACAACTGCAAGTTGTTCACCTAAAATTTTCCTGTTTGGAAACTGGTATAACATTAATGTGTAAGTTTCTGCTTCTGTTGTGCAGTGTAGTTTCAGTCATTAGGTGATCCCTAACTGGAGTATACACCCTTGTTATACATGTGACAAACAACTGTTTCAGTAAAAAAATCCTCCTGAAAAACCAGAGAGTTCAGGATAATAGTGCTACAGTTCATCAGTCAAGTTTTTCAAGTTTTACAAAGCCAGACTAATATTAGAGGGGAAATTATACAGCAAGAACAACCAATGCTTGTTCACACTGTACAACGGTCATGGGAAAGTATGCTTTTAGGGCCCCTCTGTGTTGCTTTTACATTTGAAAATTGGTTCAGTAATGTGGTTTGAACACAAGTGCAGTTCCCGAGCTGTTCCTGTATGCTATGCCTCTGCCTTAAATACCCACAGAGGTTCTGCACTAGTTTTGATGCTACTCCATGAATCAGTCATGGACCATTTTCTTCTGTGAATGACCATAGCAGCCCAGCAAATACTGAAATGGCTGGCATGAGCCTGAAGAAGATTAATTACATATTTCCAAGTATACTTGGTGACACTGACCAAACTCAACATTTTTAAAACACAGTTAAACCAAGTTCCTTGTCCCTCTGTGTCCTGCCTTGAGGTAAAGTAAGAGCTTAGTACAGGCTCTGCTGAAGTGCCTTTTTCATACTATTTTTTTTTTAAATCTGTATAATTCATTGCTAAGGGGATTGAGAAAAGGAGTGTAAAGGGGATTGGTATACCTCACTGAAAACATACTTTGTTATTACCTTTATGACATCATCACTCTATGGGGATGAGTTACAGGGTGATGAATACACCAGACTTCCAGGTGCAGAAACAGCAGAGCTACAGCCATGACTACTCCAGAACAGGCTGCAAGTATGTTGCCGTATCATTTAAACAAGTAGCATGTCCTGGAGGCTTGCCACTGCTAAAAGTTGCTATTACAAATCAGCATTACATCACTGAAGTGAAGGGCTAATGTTTTGCACTGCACCAAACTAGTGCATGTAGAGCCAGAACGAGTTCTAGGAGGATTCAGATTTGGTCCTGAAAGGGCTGTGGTTTGCTCTTGGTAACTGCTCATTTAAATTATTCATGTATCAGGAAACAACAGTTACATGGTAATACACTTTCCTTAGCCCACCAAAAAGATTCTTGATTTCTATTGCCCCATGACTGTCATGCTTACAGGGTCTGCTATCTGTGACAAAATATTGCAGTAAATGTGGATATTAATCAAATACTTCACAGCTCTGATCTGCATTGTTTGTACTGAACAGACAGCATAATGCAACACTGGCATGAAGATTGGTCATGGAATATGTTCAGACAGCCACTAATTTTTACTTAAGTATGTGTTGGGGAAAAAATCACTCTAGTCATACACATTATGTGAACCACTTTTAATTATGAAACTACACTGAGGTGTTAACTTATTTTAAACTTCAGTACTATTGATATGTTGCATCCCTCTTTGTAGTACATTTGTATTTCAGTAAGGAGTTGTTGTATTTTCCCCATGGTTAAACAACTACTGTTGTGCTTATCTTTCCCTCCTGAATTATAGTTGGTCCTTCGTTCCAAGCACTTTATGCTATCTGTGATGGGATCTATTTTTGCACTGGAATATCTGTTAACTTTGCAAAAATCTAGAGAGATTTCACAACTGAAATTTCTAAGTTAAATCCTTAAATGGACGTTTTCATTAAAAGCAAAAAAAAAAAGTATATATATTTGTATTTGCTAATATCTGTTATGTGAAGTATTAAAAGGCACTCTAATTGCCTTGTATTAAGTAAAAAATAAAGCTGTTATAGCACCATTGGTCTTCATAAGTGTAATTTTTGCATTTGCTGTTTCAAGGAGCACTGCTAGAAGCTTTTAGTTTTGCATGGTTTTATTTTGTTGTTAACTAATGCATGAGATCTCAGTAGCTCTAAAAACAAGTATGGAGTAGATATACTATTTTCAGGTAAATGAAGAGATGCAAGATATAAAGGTAAGTGCTACATTAAACTTAAAGTTAGTAAATGAAAAGGCCTCTAGCAAGTGATTGGTTAACTGTCAAATCCAACTGCAAAGCATAACCAACTTCTCTGGATGTTTAAATCCCAACTCACATACTTGCCTCTGAATTTTCATCACAGATATGCGAGTTGCTGATTACTCCTCCTTGCTAAAAACCCCCTCTACAGTTGTTTGATTTTGAACAGCAGTTTACGAATGAAAGCAGGATAACAGTGTGATTGTTCATGGATAAACTGATATTAAAATATTGTCTGCTACTGCCTACAGTATCACCATCAACCAAGAATTCCTGAAGTTACACTCATCAGGAAAATTCATCCTGGTATAAGAAGTGAATTAAGGGGGTAGGAAGAGACCGTAAAGGATCCACAGGTCCCATTCCTGGCCCTACACAACATCATCCCCAAGAATCACACCATATACCTAAGAGCATTGTCCAAACACTTCTTGATCTGTGTCAGGCTTGGTGCTGTGATCACTTCTGTGGAGAGCCTGTTACAGTGCCCAGCCCCCCTCTGGATGAAGAACCTTTTTCTTATACCTAGCCTAAACCTCCCCTGACACAAACTGAGACCATTCCCTGAAGTCCTGTCACTGGGTAACAGAGACAGGATCAGTGTCTGCCCCTCTCTTCCCCTCAGGAGGAAGTTGTAACTGCAATGGGGTCTCCCCTCAATCTCCTCCAGGCTGAACAAACCCAGGGACTTCAGATGCTCCTCATTCAGCTTCCCCTCAGGGTCCTTCACCATCTTTGTTGACCCTCTCTAATGGCTTAATCTTTTTTACATTGTAACGATGCCTTAGGATTTTAGCTTTTTTATTTGTCATATATTTGTCATCCTGCAGTTCTTTAGTGTATAAACTCCACATATAGTGCTGGCTACTGTTTTCCCATTTTGGTCAGACAAAACAATTCCTCTCCAGGCCTAGGAATCAAGGACACCTTACTTCCTTAGGCCCTAAGAAATGTAAACAGAAGTGAGTTGAGGGGAGCAAACTTGGTGTAAATTACTTCATTACCTAGAGCTGTACTTGGAAGATTAACCCCCAGTCTGCAAAAGGACCAAATTTACAAAAGTATGAAAACCCGTGACACATTGTCCATTTTTAGGTGTAGCCCCTGGGGATGGGGGGAGCACCTTCATCTGCCTGAAATGTATCTTGAAGGCCATTCAATAAACATAACTGCTTTTTATTCCCCTAATTTTGTCTGGCCTCTGTTTTTACGTAGTCCCAAAAGGCATCAGTGGCACCCAAACCTGCCTCCAGCACTCAAGGTGAGGCAGCCCCAGTGGAAGCAGAGTGGGACAATCCCCTCTCTTGCCTGGCTGTGATACTGTGCCTGATGCACCCCAGGACAGGACAGAGCTGGCCCTCCTGGCTGCCAGGGCACTGCTCACTCATGATCAACTTGCCTGCGACCAGGAATCCTCAGGGCCCATTCCTGCTGCCTTCTAACATCTTGTTCCGCAGCCTTTCTATACAGCCAGGGTTGCCCTACCCCAGGTGCAGAATCTGGCACTTTGAACTTCATGTGGTTGATGATTGCCTAGGCCTTTTAATTTCCTGAGTTTTCTGTTTTGGTCTAGTGTCCAGCTGGCACCTCAGGATAAAGCACACCTCTAACATCTTGAATGTCCTTTACTCTCAGTGCTGGTGTTACAGAAAATAGTTTTAATTTAAAAAAAACAACCAACCAAAAAAACCCATGAAACCCAGGGAAACAATTCTTGCATTCAAATGAAAAAAAAAAGTATTTTTAACTCTCTCTCCACACTCTTCAGCCCATGGTGGGTTTTTTTGGTGTAAAAAAGTCTTCCTTTGAAAGAACTCTTTAAGGCAATGTTCTGAACAATATACTGGTTCACCAGCTCTTGGTACTTCCAAAGGTTGATTTGTAAAATGTAAGACAGGGGTCTCTGAAGTATTGTTTGTTCCACCCTGAGAATGCTAAACACGGCTTTGTTGGAGGGAGCAGTGTATGAAGACATGGATATAGCAGATGGCAGATGGGACCCGTTACACTCCCTTAACTATAGCAGCCACATCCCATGCACCCACCAGGGACACAAGCATGATGGCCCAGAGCTCATTTTTAGTGCTTTCTGTGAGATCTTACTGCACTTTAAAGAAGCAATAATCATTAGGCAAACTGCACTAAGATACTTCAGTACTCAACTGCTCATTGCAGCTCCATGATTAACATGTAGAAAACCCTCCCAAGTGTTCTGCAATTTTTAGTTAATACCTATAAATTGCAGAAGAGGGTGCTCTGTACCACTGTACACAAAATGTAAGTTTGACTTCTCAGCCCATGTGCCCTCTGCCCAACTGCTACTCACTCTAGCTTACTGGTTCTAAAGCAATTTCTTGTTGACCAAAAGACAAGACCTGCAAAATTAGTACTGTACTTGGAGAATGAGATTTATAATTTCGTAGTTAAAAAGAGTAAGAGCTTGAGCCACAACCACTAAGAATTAATGCTTTATGCTCATTTATTTAGCTTTCAACTAAAAGTCTGAGAAAAAGTATTTCAAAGAATGACAGCACATGTAAATCAGTTGATTCTGATGACACAATTGAAGAAGAAGGGCTAATCACCCTTAGCACCCTAAACAAATATTAAAATGCCCCAGCCAAAGCTTGTGTGGATAACTCACAGTTTTGAGGCCGTGTTTAATGAAAAAGGAAAAGGCTGAAATAAGCCATAACAAGTTATTTTGTAAAAAGTCTCATGGCAGAGCTCATTAGGATACACTACCTGATCAGCCCCACTGATGTTGCACATTGCTCAGAATTAATATAAAGTATGCCAGTGAGAAGTCAGATTAAAACATAAGTGGGTAAGATATATGTGGGAGCTTTCCTTCTTAAAACTGTATAGACTAACTAAGATGTGATAATTATAAGGGGCATCAAAGCATGTTATAAAAATGATACCATCCCTGGCTGGAATGCTGGACAAGAGTACTTAACTTTCTCAGTTTGGTAAGTGATCTAGCTATGCAAAAAATTATTAAGAACTTAGGGATTAAAATAGAAGGCTGGTGATACATGGTTTGTGTCATGAAGTTCTTTGTCCTGGAGATGTAGGAACATCACCGTAAACTTCTGTTTTTGGTATCAGAGTGCTGATTTACACTGCCAGTGGATCAGCATTTTGCATCCATTTCTAGTCCACTGAAGAACAGCACAGCTCATGAGGGTATGAGGGTCCATGTCACTTGCTGACACTTCCATCTTGTCTCTTCTGCCATCAGTTACATCCTTTAGAAGAAGGTTACTTCAGTGGTGAGCATTGCAGAGGAATCAGAAGCACATTTTGCTGGGACTCCAAGAATCTGACACTGTCGCGCACTAAAATTAAATACATGTTTAATTAAGACAATATTCTAATGAAAAGCAATACTTTTCTCAGCATGCATGCAGGTAACACAAGTAAGTGCTCTAGATTCATCATGTCTTACCAGCTGCTACAACTCTGGCATCTTCATGGGCGCTGTGTCTTCCTGCTGCCCGGTGATCTGGGCTCTCGTTCCACCATAACACATGGACTGAGAAAGCACACATAAAGTCAGCTGAGCACTATTATGCTGCAATACAAGATGTACTCTAAGCCCTAGCAATCTGCCTTCATCTGTTACATGCCTTGCAGTTATCAGAAACAATTCTCCAGGCATGCCAGTGGTGAGATGATCTTTCACTGAGCCATTGCATGGTTTGACTTTAATATCAGATCTGAAGTCTTTTAAGATTGAGGCAACTGGCTTAAGTTTATAACCCAATATACAAAGCTGGGTTCAAGGACTGTTTACAGGACTTCAGTGATCCACACCAACATTTTCAGCAAGCCAGCCAATCCTGATCCAGGACAGTGGCTTGCCCCTCTGCCTCTGCCCCTTCCTGTTCCAAAGTCTGTATCAGAAATTGATGAGAACCTGTGTTAAGTAATCCATATTCTGTGTGGAAAACACCGATCAGCTTGGTATATCCTGTGTTGATGTGAGCATTGATTGCAGCTCGAAATGCTTCACCCCACAATGCTGGCCCACCAGGCTTCATCTGGAAAGTAACCCATTCATATACACCTAGAAGAAAAGTCAAACACTACCACAAGGAAGGAAATACAAATTAATACACCAGATCTTGAACCATGCCTCATGGCCACAGTGTATCTGCTGTGAGACCAGTATAACACTTCCCTGTCATTTGGGGACAGCAGGAAACTGCCCCTTCCTCCCAACATACACAAGAACTCACACCTTCCAGAGGCTCACAAAAGCACAAACTCACTACCAGCAATTAGTTCATGTGTCAATCTTAAGTACCAGGGCCCTGAAGAACAAAAGGCTGCACACAAAGCCCAACTTTGCAATTTTCAATGCTGCATAGAGACTTTGGGATATTCAGACTACTTTTCAGATACCACAAGTGCTCATACTTGTTTGAGGGATTTGGGCGTCTGCTTGAGCAATGCTGGGTGTCTTTTCTACGACTGGAGATGTTTTCTGGCATTGAAGTGGTTCATGACATTACAAACTCCTCTTGACTCCTGGCAGTTGGTTACATTAAGATCTGATAGCATAACCAAAAGAGCAGTACTAGTTTAGCACCTCTGCTGTGCCAAGTGATCTCTCTTATTTGTAGAGAAATGGCATAATTTGCCAAAAAAACTCCAGTCCTGCTAAAAGTTACTTGTCTTCTTTCTGTTCAGGTGGTTACTTCAGATCACAATTGTTGACACAGTAATAGAAAGTCAGACACTTGCTCCTAGTAGTGTCTGGTGTCACTCTCCAGCAACAGGCTGGAGATAAACTACAAAAGTGTTTGAAGTCGTCTCTCCAGACTTTAGAGAAAACTGGACTGCTTTCAAATTCAACAGCAGCAGCATAAAATTCCAAATCCTGAATAAAGGAAATAAAGAACAAAGATTACTGTAGTTACACATGTGCTGAGGGCTGAAGCAAGGTCTGCTCCCTGTCGCTTCATGCAAGAAAGCCTGCCAATGTTCATGAATTGGGGAACAGTCAATATTACTAACATCAAATTTGCTCCAGAGAGAATTAAAATGCAAAGAGATGTGATTTCTACACCTAACCCATGATTGTTACAAAAAGGGGCATAAGGAAGAATTGCAGAACTACAGCTCGGTCAGTCTCACCTCCATACCTGGCAAGATCAAGGAGTAGATCCTTATGTTTGACTTTCACGTATCTTTTAAAAAGTAAGGAATCTTTTAAACTTTATGTGAAATAAGCAGTAACATCAAAGCAAATTGATAAGAGGAAAATCTCTGTGAAAGAGAACAATGATTATCCAGAAAATGTCCTCTCACTGATGGACAAACAAAGGAAGTCTGGGATGACTGCTCTGACCACTACTACGGCACTGCCATTTTGCACGTTCATTTACCAAGTCACCATCCTGATCATTAACAACCTTGACGATCAGTCAGCTCCAGTCAGCTATTGCTGTATGTTAGTGTAAAATCCTTCAGAAAAACTCTGTCTTTCACTGTGTTGTGTCACCTTTTCCACATGGGTGCACGTACATGCATTTGTTATGTAAAGGGTCAAAAAACTGTGCAATACCAGGTTTAAACTTTAAGCCATTTTTTGTTAGTGTCAGTAGCTTTAATCAGCAAAAGAAAATATAAGCTCACCCCCTTCCTTTGAAGGCTTCCCGAGCTGACACCAGGGCACCAGATAAGCAACCTCATTGTGCTGCTTCTCTACCAAGGGGAGAGCTGCAGAGATGAATTTTCCCTGCCAGTCTTTGTCATTTGCTAGCGCGTGCCGGACTGCTGTTCTGTGGGCAAAATTATCTGTAAGAAAGGAAATAAAAACCATGAAAAAATGCATATGATGTCACATCAGACTCAATCAAAATGTGTAATTGCAAGAAGGCAAAATACACTTATCCAATTTTGAAACTGGTATTTTTAGACATCATATTAGCTCAACACAGATGTGGTAAGTTTTCTTTAAGTTCTGCAAAACTTCCTTTAAAATCTGCTTTAGCTGTCAGATTAAAACGGATTCAAGCCAAATGGAATATTCCAAAAAAGTTTACAAAAGACTTGAAATAAGTTAAGCAATTTTACTATTTAAAAAGATTTATACATAGCAATTTCAGGGACTACTGGATGTGGCAACAGTTACTCAGGATAAGATTTGGAGAAAGCACAGTGGATATGGAAATGAAGTGGAAAAAAATCAGGTGAAGCAGTAGTCTATCAAGAAAAAAAATTAATAAATGTGCTTTGGCTTATACAAAGTGACATTAAAAGTGCAGAATTAATGTTTGTGTGTTCAGTTTAATAAAAAGATGTTAAATGCCCAGAAGCTAAACCATTTCTTCTTTTTTTTTCTTAATGGAAAACAAATCCACTTAATTAGGAGTGTGAATTTCAATTGCTTAAGCTGCAGTGGCATCTTAAGCAATATATTTACGCAGACAGTCCCCAATATTACAAAAGAAAAATCCAGCATCTGAGAATGGGAAGAACCTTGAAAAATATCAGTATCTTGGGACTAAGAAGTAAATATAGAAATTAGGTAAGCAGGGACCTGATGAATCAAGGAGGAAGGATGTTGTAAAGTTTGTTCGTTTCTCAGATCATAGTGTGGTCTTGGGGTGGGGGGAGGAACCGCAATTAGACTGTAAAACACTCTTAGGAAACAAAAGGGATTGTTTTTGTCTTAGTTTTGCATTGTAAAAGTTACCCATAGATTTTTTTTTTAATTTAGAGATAGTCACAATAGCCAAGAATAAAAGAATAAATTGTCCTGCTTCTCTTCTGAGAAGCAGGACAATTTATAAATGCAAGTGAACTTAAAATATTGACAAATGAATGGTCCTCTCTTGAAGGAAAAGAAAGACGTGGCTGCCCAGGTCATGAAAAATGTTGAGGTACTCAATGTTCTTTTTTGCTTTGGTCTGCACTGGCAAGTGCTCCAGCCTGACCACCCAAGTCACAGAAGGCAAAGGCAGGGACTGTGAGAATGAAGAACCACCTGCTGTAGGAAAAGTCCAGGTCTGAGACCATCCAAGGGATGTGAAGGTGCACAAACCAATGGGACTCAATGAGATACATTCACGGGTCCTGAGGAAACTGTCAGAGGAACTGGCTAAGCCACAATTCCTTGTATTTGACAACTTATGGCAGCCCATTTTTATAAAGGAACATAAGAAGAATTGCAGAACTACAGTTTGGTCAGTTTCACCCTGGCTCAGGGCCATCTCCAGCCTGGCAAGATCAAGGTGCAGATCCTTATGGAAACTATGCCAAGGGTCATGGAAGGACATGAGGTGATTGGTGACAGCCAACATGGCTTCACTAAGGGCAAATTGTGCCTGACTAATTTTGGCCTTCTGTGATGGAGCTACAGCTTTGGTGGATGAGGAAGAATGTCTGACATAAGAGGAGGTGACAAAGATGATCCAAGTGCTCAAGCACCTCTCCTGTGAAGGCAAGCTGCAACACTTTTGAGCTATTCAGCCTGAAGAAGAGAAGGCACAAGGGAGGCCTTACAGCAGCATTCTAGCACCTAAAGGGAGCCTATAAGAGAGCTGGAGAGGCACTTTTTACAAGAGCATGTAGTGACAGGACAAGAGGGAATGGCTTTAAAATGACAAAGGGTAGACTAAGAATCACAGGAGGGTTTGGATTGGAAGTGACCTCTAAACACCTAGTCTCAATCCCCTTGGCATGTGCAGGGACACCTGCCACACAGAGCTCCATCCAGCCTGGCTTTAAATACCTTCTGGGGGATGGAGAAAGGTTTAGATTAGATATAATGAATAAATTCTTCATTGTGAGAATGCTGAGGTACTGAAGCACACTGCTCAGAGAAGCTGTGGATGCCCTACCCCTGGAAGTGTTAGAGGCCAGGCTGGAGGTGGCCCTGAGCAACATGGTTGAGAGGAACCAAACAATTCTCTGACTCCATGATCCATCCCTCCAAAACAAAAGGGGTGATCCTTTAATCTAAACAGGTACTGTTGGCCACACTGGACTTCAATGAGCACACTGTCTCAACATGTAGATACACCTGGACTGCAGCAGGTGTTCAAGGGGAATTATACCATTGTGCTTTCCCACTCCTCAATAACACAAATATCACTTCCCTTCGGCTCCACAAAAAGCACAGCCAGCACACTTAGCATATTTTTAGCATAACAGCTCCTTTTCTGGCTTACCTGCACATTCCACGTCAGCACCAACTCCAGCAAGACAAAAATTTGATCATACTGCAAAAACCATATTGCTAGCAAGGTTAAAGCTACAACAAAAACACTCTGCATGTCTGAGAAGTCAGACCTGGTGAAGTAGCTTCTCACCTTAGTACAGGCCCACTGCACAAGGAGTTCAAGCATGCAAACTGCATGCTCTTTTTTTTATGGGAGTGACTGGTACTCTGAGCTAAAATACAAGAACATTTATACATGCAGATAAACACACACAGACTGCATATGTGTGTATATTTCTTTTTTTCCATCAGCTCTGAAAGTTTCAAAACATTTGTGGAACTGACCCTAAGTTAAAAATATTTACCATGAATGAAACACTCTGTCACAGTTCCTCTATTAGACCTGTTTTGAACCGAGCCTGCTGTTCCAGAAAATTTGTAACTTTCTCATCCCAACACCTCAAAGTTGTCCTGACAAGCTCTGAAGTGTCCTTGTCACTAGCCAGTACAGGAGCAATGTTTTGGGGACATCTCCAATGAGAGCAACAAACAAAAGCCAGGTAGGCATTCCCCTCACCTTCTTGCCTAGGAGACAGGGGACACAGAGAGAGCAGAGCAGCGCGAAGGGATGCTGAGCGTACCGTACTTCCAAATGTGGAGCACCTTGTTCATCGCTCCCAGCTCCGAGTACCAGAATCCCACCAGCTCCGAGTGAGCGGTGCGAAAGTGAAAGTACTTGTTGACCATTTCCAAAAACTCCTTCATCTTCGCTGGCTTAATATCGTAGGTGCGAATTTCATAGAAAATGCCATTGTTTTGTCTGGGCCCTGTAGCAAGGCATGCCTGAAAGAAAATAGTAAGAAAAAATAGTAAAAATAATTCTCAAGCCAGAAAGTTGTATTTTGTCTATTTTTTTTTTTATTAATGCAATTAATTAACAGTAACAGAAGGATCTGTTACTGCAGGCTGGGAGAGGGGTACTTACTTCATGATGTCCACTACAAAAGAAGTACCTTTTGAGACTTTTCTTTGGAAGTAGTTCCAATGTGCATTATTTGCTGCCACTCCTTTTGGCAATGCAACAGACTGTAATGTGTCTTTTTTTTGATGCACTCAACTGCTTAATTATTAGCTCATAACAAAGCAGGACTCTCCTTGTCTCAACCTCTTCCTCAGGAAGTCAGCAGCAAGATGCATTTGGCTAAACACATTACTCAAAAGCAAGGCTGCTGAGATGCCACCAAAGAGGAAACAACTCCAACATCTGCCTGTGCTGCACTTACCCAACCAACCCACTCTACTGCATTGTGTTTTTCCACTGACAATCATATACCAGTATTAGAAAATTACACATTATTGGCAAATGAAAGAAGAAGATACCAACACTTAGGAAACAGTGATTAATTCCAACAAAAGACTGCTTAAGTCCACATCCTAGCCCATTACTGGCTGCTTCCTAAGGGCTGATCAAGAACAGTTTTCTGTTCATATTAGATAAAACCCTTTGGGAGTCCCAGACTAAGATAATATTGCAGCTGCCTCAATAACCTGGAACATGCTACTCACCTCTCAAATAAAACATGAAAAATTAGGGCCAAAACACAGCTTTGGCCTTAGCCCATGTTTGCACAGAGGCAGCTACAGGTTGGATTTTGGACATGTCCTATTTCACATCAATCTGAGGCATGAGCACCATGCAACTCAAGCCACAGAACAGAATAGTTTATGTTTAGAAATTACTTTAAGATCATCCCATCCACTGTGAATCCACTGTGGCATGTGCCAGGTTCACCACTGAACCATATCCTCAAGCGACAACTCTACTGGTTTTCAAACACTTCCAGGGGTGGTGACTCTACCACTCCCCTGTTTCAGTGCTTTACAACCCTTTCAGTGAATAAATTTCTGCTAATATTCAATCTAAACCTCTCCTGGTTTAGGCAGTTTGAGGCCGCTTCCTCTAATTCTGTCACTTGTTACCTGGGAGAAGAGCCTGACCCTCCCCAGCTGGCTGCACTTCCAGGTCGCTGGAATACAGAAGGTGAAAATCAATGGCTCTGTTCCTCAATGGCCCTTTGCAGCATGACACATCAGTACTGACTTGCATGAGTCACAGCTCCTTGGGGCTGTCAAAACCCTTGCAGGATCCTGACTGAGTATGGAGCCCGCAGCAGCGACCCATTACACACTGGATTTCTGTGGGAACTGAGAGGCCCTGAAGGTTTCTGCTGCTTACACAGACACTGGGACACGACAGGGCCACTTCTGCTCCAGAGAAGGGCAATGGAGCTGGTGAAGGGTCTGGAGTGCAAGTCCTGTGAGGAGTGGCTGAGGAAGCTGGGGTTGTTTAGCCTGGAGAAAAGGAAGCTCAGGGGTGACCTGATCACTCTACAACTCCCTGACAGGAGGCTGTGGCCATGTGGGGTCCACATCTTCTTGGAGGCTGAGGACAGTGACAAGGTAAAATGGCAGAGTCTCAAGCTACAGGGGGAAAGGTTCAGATTGGACATCAGGAACAAATCCTTCACAGATGGGGCGATGGGACATCGGAATGGGCTGCCAAGGGACGTGGTGGAGTCCCTCGAGGTGTTTAAGGGAAGGCTGGACATGACACTTGACGCCACGGTCTGGTTCACAGGGCGGCGGTGCTCGAGCGTGGGCAGCACCCGCCGACCTCAGCAGCCTTTTCCAGACGAATGGATCCCGCGAGCCAGGGATGGATCCCAAAGGACCCCACACGACCCCGGGCAGGGCCCGGCGCGCCCGTGCCCGCGCGCAGGCTCGTGACAGACGCGTCGCGACAGCGACAGGCCCCGCGCGGAGGGATCGGGATCGGGATCGAGCATGGCGGGCACTGCCGGCCGCGGACG
The DNA here is from genome assembly GCF_014805655.1 of Passer montanus. Taxonomy (NCBI): domain Eukaryota; kingdom Metazoa; phylum Chordata; class Aves; order Passeriformes; family Passeridae; genus Passer; species Passer montanus. The sequence continues at coordinate 2,922,329 of NW_024370152.1, read as the reverse complement.
CGGACACGGACACGGAGACCGCCGGCCGTGGGGGCGGAACCGGGGCGGCACGGGGGCGGGGGAGCCGCTGGGACCGCCTGTGCAGCCCGCCCCGCCGCCTGCGCACCGAGCCGCCGGGGACGGGCTGGCGGGGACGGGGCCGGATGCGGAAGGAAAAGCTGCTGTGGTTTGAAGCTCAGCTGGAGATGAAGCAGGTGGCCGCTGAGCTTCCCCCAGCCCCTCCCTTTCCCACGTCGGTGGAACGCGGAGGAGAATCCAATTAAAACTTGTGTGTTGGCATTAGAGGAAGTGAATAATTGAAGCAACAGTAACAACAAGCGCAACAATGCAGTTGCTCCCCCCCGTAGTGACTGAGCCAGACCCCCCTCGCCGAAACCGGAGCATCCGCCCTTCTGGGTTATTCGCCCCAGTTCAAATTCCCGTGTGTGGGACATCCCTTTGGTCAGTGCGGGTCACCTGTCCCGGCCATGCTCCCTCCCACTTTCATTTGCGTGCCGCCTCCTTGGCGGAGCATAAGAGAAGGGGGGAAAAAAGTCCTTGAGGTAGGATAAACACGACTTGGCAAAATACCAAGCCATCAGTGTGTTATCAACAGCATTCTTATTCCAAATCCAAAACACAGCCCTGCAATAGCTACTGAGAAAAAATTAACTCTGCCTTAGCTGTAACTAGGGGCAACAGCTGAGAATTGCTCGTTTAAATTATCCAGCATGGGTGCCTGAAATGTGGTGTCTGTGCCTGCCCATGCACCTGAATACAATAAAAATTATCCTAGCTGCTTGAGGAGACCTGTTCCTCACAGGATGCCCTGGGGCAAATCGCTTAGTAAAATCACCCACACCCCAGGACCAAACTTGGATCACACTGATCATCCTTTGCAGAATCAAGCTTGAAATTGTGCAGATATAAATCCTTCATCAGCAGTTCTCCTCCGTAAGAAAGTCTCATGGCACTCTTCTGTGGCATTCTTTTGGGTGCAACCAGAGATGCCAGCCGTGCACAGCAACAGGAACTCCCCCCTGCTCACAGCTCTGGGCCTAGCTGCACACTTCTTCCAACCACACAGTTACCATGGGATGAGATTTGTTTCTGAGACTGTATCTTTACAGGGCCAATTATTGACTAAGATGAATAAAAAGATAAAATTTCTTCAGTTACCAGTGCAATCTAGAGTTCTACCTTGGGAGACAAATCAGCTCCTAGTAAAGGATGCTTTATGGAAGACTATTTACAAGTAATCTTTTATGCTTCCTCTTAATAGGAGCAGCACTTTCCTTCTACACCAAATAACTGATTTTGAGGGTCTCTGCATGGAATTAAATGTGATAAGAGCAATTATGAATTCATGCCTATGTAGCTTTCATGCTTTTTCTCACAATAAACAAATTTTTGTTTTGTTAAAGACAAATTCAGGAAGAAAGATGATTGTCTAAATTAAAATATGATTGAAAAAGTTGTTCTAACATATTTAAAGAGTATTGTGGAAAGAATGAAACATCTACATTGTGTATATGTCATATGTTATTTTGCAAGTGGTTGCATTTGTTACAGATTTTTTGCAATACGACATTAAATAAGTCTCAGAATTTCTACAGCAGAATCACATAATCACAGAACGATGTGGAGTGTGGTTACTGACACAGTTGTTGCCACTTCAAAATTGGTTTAATGTGGAAGTTTTTTTTTTTTATTTATAAAAAATTGTGTTTTAGCTGAAGGCAAGGAATGAGATGGCAAATTCCAAAATATTTAAACTTCTCCATTGTTTATCTCATTGTATAATTGAAGTAATGCTCTTCATAACTATGTTGTAGTGGAATATTCCTTCACATTTTTAAGAGATTTTATTTTTATTGTTTGAACATTTTTTTGTGTTTGCTTTGTCATCAGTAAAGTTTACACAAGCCAGGATTTGAAGTGAGTAGCGATACAAAGCAGGTTTTGTTCTTGCTAACCTGAATATCCAAGAAGAAGCTTTGGTTTTATATTTATTTTTGTGTAGTTGGGGAATAGAAAGCTGATCATGACTTTCATAACTGAGCATAACAGTTCAAAACAGAGCAGAGTTGAAATGTACAAAACTGCGCTGGAATTCAGTGAAGGTCTGAAATTATTTCCTGAAACAAGTCAGTAAATTATTTTACACAGTAAGTTTGAGAAAACTGCAGTCAAGGAAGTGACTAAGAGAAAATTTCTTGAGAAGACTTCTTTCAGCTCTGCGATTTTGCCTGGAATTTGAGTTCGCTATCCTTCCTGGTATTTTCTCATTTGTGTTCTTCTAGTAGTCCATGGGTATCTCTATCTTTCTGTGTGGATGTGGCAGAGACAGTGGTGAAGAGAGAGGATTGTAGCTCCAACTCCTGTCAGCCACTCAAAAGGCTGTCTAGCAATACATGGAATGGTGAATGTGAGCTGTGCTTCACAGACAGCTCACAGATGGTACTGAACATCTGGGAATGACAGTGTTAATCTTGTGGAAGAACTCATACTGAATAGTATCCTGTTTTTGATGAGATGCTTTTAGTTTGATTGTGAATTCATGAATCATATGCTATGTTCAATTTATGTAGCTGTGACTGACAGAGCTGCCCAAATACAAGAGGTTTATTTAAAAAAATTCTTTCTATTAGGAGCCAAAGCTCCATGGAAACAAAATGTAAGAAGGTGATTTGTGCACATTGTAATCCCTGCATGAAACATTTTCATCCATTCTCGTTTTCCCAGGGAACAGGAAACACTTTTAATCTCATCTGTATGTGTCTTGTGAATGTGGGCAAGGTGTGGGAAGGGGTTATACTCCATGTGAGATGGTGGTAATGGAAAAAAGGTACCAAAAGGCTTAATGCTTTCAAAAGCAGCTTAAACTTCCTTTGTGGTATTTGCTTAAACACAAAGTAACTCAGAGTTTTGGAAAAGGAGAAAGCATAATACCTGTTCCTTAGCTAGGGGGATGTTCCCATTTGCTTCCAGCAAATCACAGCTTCCAGTTTGCTATTGCCTTAATGATAAAACAAGGACATTTCCTTCTATTTCTCCATAAATCTTTCAGCTTGAATTCCTTTTTCAGAAAGGCAGTTTTCAAAAGTATAGGAGGGTGTAACGCACCATGCATTTTCTTTCAGCAGCAGTAGGGTTTCCATTACATAGTGCTGTGCCGTTTGTAGGCTTGAGAAAGGTGTCCAACAAGCTTGTTTAGTTTGTTAGACACAGGGATTTTGCTGTTTGGTTTTCACAGATCTCTCATACTGAGTGCTTCCCTTCCTCTCTCTCAATCTGCTTCTGTGTGAGCAAGCAACAAGTGGTTTCCTGCTATGCACACAAGGCAACATTCCTGAATGTAATGCAGCCTCTTGGTATGTTCCCAGTAGGCCAGAACATGTAAATATCCTCTGGTTTCCATTCGCTCAGCTGTTCCATATGAGAATGTGGATAACAACTTGGCAAACTTGTTATTCCAAGTTTGTTTTTCCAAGCCAGTATGCATTCCTCATCTCATTAAAACAATCTGTATTGTTTATAAATATTTATTTTGTAGAACTGATTAGAATGCCTGAAAGAACCAATGTCATCTTTGTGTTTAGCAGGGGTAAGAGTCATGTTAGTGTTCTTTGTACCTAGGGCCTGGAGACATGGTTGAACCAGAGTCATATGCAGGTGCCCTACCTCAGGCAGTGACTGAGCACAGAAAAAATGGGTTCCATGTTTTTGCTTTGCTGGAGAAGGCAGCAGGACAACAACGTAGCACTTTGTCTCTCTGAGAAGCAGGTCTATGTTGTTCTCCCTGGATTTATCCACTCCACAGCCTGACCACACCAACATGGAGCCCATCATCTCTCTTGGTCTGGCTGAGAGCCTGCCTTCCAGAGCTGCACAGTTGAAAGAAAAAAGCAGAACAGGTGCTTATGGCTATGTGGAAGGGAATTAGCAAGCTGCTTCATACTGCCTGGGGTTTTTTTAAACACTTAAGTCTGATGTTTGTCATCATGACACTTTATGTCAATGCTTAAATCTTGGAGGAGATAAATGCTATTGTATCAAAATGCTCTCTGCTCATCTTTCAAGCAGCCATAGCACAAACCCAGTAGCAGGCTGCTCTGTCCATTTGAATTAAGCTCAAAAGAAAAAAAAATATATATTCCCTGTTCTTTTTTTAGAAGGCCTGTTTCTTACATGCTTCATTAATGGAGTTTTCCTTCCTTTTTCTTTCCTGGGAAATCTGTAAAAGTTTAATGATTCCAGAAGAAGGACATGATTCCAGTTGAAGACAACACACATACTGAAATCCTCCATTTGTTTTTGTACAAATGGTTTTATTCAAAACTTCCGAATTGTATATATTGAGAAAGCTCTTCCCTGTCAACAGATCAAAAGTATTACAATATTAAAAAAATGTATTAATTATTTATGCTTATTATTTGACCACTCTAATTGCAGTTTTTCCTCTCAGAATAGCTACTTGGGCTTTGCAAATGATATTTTTAAAAGCTGAGAGTGAAATATTCCTTTTAGTAAATCCATTTTTAGTTAATTGGAAAAAAATGAATGCTCTGCTTGCATGTCTTCACAGATGGGATGACATAAGGTAGTTTCTCACACTGTAGATATTTAAAGCATGATGCAACTGAGAACTGGGAGGCCTTTGCTACAAAGAACATTGAAAGGATTCAACATGAGACAGAGGCTTACACAAGGAAGATCTAGCTAGTTGACTTTTTACTTCACAGGTACAAAATTAGCTCAATTAACATTTTTCCTAATAAAACTAAGACCTTAAATGATGCTGATAAATCACCTAGATCCTCTTTACTTAGTTAAAACTCTCCTCAGGCTTCTCTTACTTGCTTCCCCTTTGACAGGCTTTCTTCTGGAAGCAGAGAGTGAATTTTCTCTAGGATGTAGCCAAAGTCGTACTTGTATTCTTCTTGTCTCAATTGCAGCACCGACATACACACTGAGACAAGGTATTTCTATTTCTTTATTCTAATTTATGCAAAGTATGAGCTAGGTGGTGACCCTCAAAAGGCTGGCTCCCCAACCATCAAAATTTTACACCAGTTGTACAATTTAGCAAACAAAGAAATCACAGTTCATTGACTACAAGTTACACAGTTCTCTTATTAATTAGTATTACAACCTTTACTGGTTAAATTATTATCTCTCTTGTCATAGTAATTAGTTCACATGTGCATATTTATTTTCTTTTGAGTTGGTAGGTTTCTTTAGTTTGTGGGCTGTGGGTCAGTGGTTCCCATCTCCCTCTGCCAGAATTACTCTTTACCCAGTTGGAGCTGGTCCCAGCACAGTTGCTGGGTTTGCTTTATTAGTTTCTTCCTTATCATAGGAGTCATGCCAAAAGTCCTTGTGGCACATAAATTCTGCTTTGTTTTTGTCCACTATCAGCAGCACATCCTTCTCCCCAAGCTTTGTCAACCTCCCCCTACCTCTGAAATTACTGAAGCACGTTAAGCTTTAAACCTTAACAAGGCAGTTCTACCAACAAGTAATTTGTCTTTCTGCTCCTGGACATCATTCTGAACCCATGTTTTCTTGAAAAGAAGTAAGATGGGAGCTAAATATTGTTTTATGACAGGCTCTAACATCTCTCGTATGAAAGCAGGTAAAGCCAGATACCACAGATCATTATTTCAGGGCCATTCCACCATTCCTTGGTTCCATGTTTTCTGTCCTCTACACAGAGATCTGGCCATATTTAACTTGAAGAAAGCCTGTGTGGTTTCAGCTGAGGAACAAAATTGTGCCTCCTAACCTCCTAATTTTTCTGAGGCCTTATGTCACAGAGGAATCAAGCAAAAATGCCCCTTGCCTCAGATTTTTATAAAGGAAGAGAGAGTCCAGTGTAAGGCAGCTGACTGGAGAAGGCACCTTCTCACCTTGCGGTGTCATGGCAGGCCCAGCCCATAGGTGGAGAAAAGACACAGTCCTTTGCAGGCACAACAAGTGTGTGCGGGGAGGGCGTGCCTGGCCCTTGCACTGCCCCAAGACTAAGGACAGCGCTGCTCATTTGCTGTGAGACTCATCAAGCTGGGTGGAGATCCACCAGTGCTGGCTCATAGTAAGCATCTCATTTCTAGGGATTTTGTTCTTTATCTCTTTATCTGTGACCCACTGTAATACCAGTAATACTACTTATGAGACTGACCCATTCAGCCTGCAGCGAAAGTCCCAATGCCTGTGTTAATGAAAGGAACTCTCTGCAAGGCTGCACTTGGCCTCCTAGAGGCTAGTCTTCTCCTAGAAGATTTTTAAAAATGAAAAACCAAAAATAGTAAGTGAGATTTCTAAGCAAGGTTTAATAAGTCCAGAAGCTCACCTCTCCTAATTATTGATGCATTGCTTAGATAAACATCTCTTTCCTGTAGAAAAACAGCCTTGTCCCACTTGCCTGGAAAAGTTATTCCTTCTTCCACTCTCTGTAAATAACCTCTTTCAAGGCTTCCTTTGCCTGAAGTTGCATTGAAATGAATACTGATAATAGGAGTCTGTTTCTGCCTTGGTTCCCCTTCCCTCAAGCCTTAAAAGACTTGCTTTTCTTGGTATTGCAAGATGAGATGTTCCCTGCTATACATTTCTTGCCAAAATTCAGGAGGCAGTACTGATCCTTGGGGTAATAAGCTGGTTGGTTCTAATCACACATGGCAAATTTGCAGCAGTACTCGTCAACGACCTCAGCATCTATCCAGCACGGTGCCAGCCCTGTCTCTGTCCTTCTGATCTGCGTGCTTGTGCAATGGGCACAGCTGAAGGCTGAACTACTTCATCTACCTGTGAGTGAGCTGTGGTTAACACAGGTTAAACATGCTGAGCTGGGTATAGCTCAGTTAAATAACCTGGTGGGGTCAGAGGATGGAGACTGGGAGCAGAACAGACAAGTTCTGCCACCATGCTCCTCAAAGCTGTCCCTAGGGTGGTACTAAGCAGAGGAGCTGTGAGATTAAACCTCAGCACTCCTGCTATCACACAGGAGTGGCTGTAGTCCGGTGAGCGGACGTGCAATGTGAAGAATGTTTGCAAGTGGGCTTGACTCACCTGGGGGTTGTTAATTTACATCAGAGTCCACCCCCTTTAAAAAAACCCCACAGGCTTCTTTTTGCTTGCTTACATCTACTTATGTGGCACCTATTCTTAAGTAAAGAGTTAGATGAAATTGGTGTCTTTTAATATGCCCACACTATTTCAGAAAATGCTCTGAAATGGTGTTTTCTGTGAATGCTTCTGAAGAGACATGTCTCTTAGAATTTAATGTATTAAACCCAGAACAAATCAAATCCTTCTTGTTTTAGGTTTGGAAATGTGTATAAAGCTTTGATACAGAGTCTCTCAGCTGGCACAACTAAAGGAAAGTGATTTTATGGAAAGTTCCAGCCTGGAAAAAAAGTCACTAATTGTTTTTAGTGATTCCATCTCTCCTACAGTGAAACAAGAATAAAAACAACAACCTACACTGGAAAGGATTCTGTTAATTGTAATCAACTTGTAGGAAGGAATACACCTATTATGGAGAGAATCCTCCGAGCAGGCTTGGATGGCTTGATATTGAGAAACTCATGGGTCACTGCAATGTTAAGCAAATTGGTTTAATCATTCACCTGGACAGCTTCAAATATCAATACTTACCCAGGGGGTTCCTGGTATTCTGAAGTCCTGAACTTCCCCTTGTTTACTTGGAAGCTACTGATATCCCAATGGTTTGATGTAGTCCTCTTGAAGAACCTTGATTTTTTAAACACCTGGAATATTTTAGAAAAAAAATTGAAATAACTTCTAAAAGAGGACATCTGTCCACCTGGAAGTCTTTCACAATGGTGAGCTCTTTCACCAGAATTTACAACATCTGCACCATCTCCAGCTTTAAATTACTTTGGCCATCCTTTGCTCAGTAGAGCAAGTTGTTATTTCTAGAGCTATCTGTCAAGTGAAGGAGCTGTGAACTGGGATTCAATTTGCCCAAGATCAGACAGATTGGCAGCAGCAGAACCTGAGTTTGAATCTAGGTATTTCTGGCTCCATATCCCAAAAATTTATAGTCTACAAGCCCGGAACATTTTCTTCACACTTGATATCTTCAGTAATCACTGCTCAGGTCTAATGAGAAGGTAGCCTGTTGCATTTTTGCTTTATTGGGCTGCTAGGCCTGTCTCAATACAAACAAGTTACACAGGCAGCAGGCCTTACAAGGAATGCTGAACAAAAGCCAGGGTTGTTTTAATTTAGAGAAGAGGTAACTTGGGGCTCATACGATCCTTGTTCATGTAATTACAGGAGTGCTTCAGGAGAGAAAGGTATAATCTGTTCTCTCTTCTGGATAAGATCAACGCAGGTGGCTGAAATTACAGGAAAGGAAATTTAGATTAGATGTTTTCCCCTTGTTAAGATAGTGAAACATTTGAAAAGATTACATGGGAGAAGGAAGGATATACAGACACAAAAATAATAGGGATGGTTAAAATGGTGTTCATGCATTCACACAGCTGGTATGGGCTAGATCAGCATCTTTATCCTGTGAAATATGGACTAGAGAGTAACAGTCCATGAGATGTACATGTCCCATGCAAGCATGCAAGGACAAAGGGAAAACAATCTAAAGATACCCCTCAGTCTGCACCTAGCCCCCTACTCTGAGGCATTATTTGGCATTTTGGGACCAAAAATACCAGTTTGTAAAACCTTGGTCAACACTTTGACAGAATGCTAAGTAATTTACCCATATCTTGCCTGCTAATCACCCTCAGATCCTGTAATGCTTAATGGCTTGTAGCCTTTTCTTTTCTGACTAAAGAAAGTTGTGATGTTTTTGAGCTACTTGACTTTCCAGGTTCCCCCCCACAAATCTTGTCTAAGTTAATGTTGATTTCTGTGAGCAAGTAACTTGTATTTATACCTAACGATTTTTACAGTGATTTGATGGCAGGCAGCTACTGCCAAGAGCCAGTCCTTTTTCTCTGAGCCTTCTGTATTTTGAGTGACTACCAAAACAATCAAGGATGCTTCAAGATTAAACATTGCAATGCGTCTCTGCCCTCTATATGCCATGAAGAATTTCTTGCTGGGATGGATACAGACTTGGGGAAGGGTGAAAAAAAACTGAATGCTGTGCCATAACTCAGCTCTGTTGATCTTTTCATTATTTTTTATATGTGATGTTGGGGCAACAACTCGGGTGTTCACCAAAAAGCTGTCTTTGATAACCAGAAACTCTTCCATCTGCTAGCAAAGAGAATGAAGGAATTCTCTAGTTAGAGCAGGCAGGATTTGAAAGGGACCAATTGTGTTGTTAGTGTTGAAACACCAAACTCTGGCCTTGTTTGCCTGCTGCCAGGACACATGTATCACAAGGAACTTCTGCCAAGGTTACATTTCGTGAAGACTCTCTTCCTACAGATTCACTCTTTTGGGCATATCTCTTGCAATTGCGTCAGTATTTCCCGTCTCCCATTTGTGTCCTGCTGGACACCTTTGGCAGGGAAAAAATACCTAGACGAGTAAATCTCTGGCCAATACTGACTTCTGCCCAAAGAGATGTACTTCTCCCTGTCTTTGCCTTGGAACAAACATAAATAAAGTTCTGATTTCCATTAAATTAATTTTCCCTGAGATCTCTGTCCTACATCTGTTTCAAACTAGCTAACCAGTTCAAAAGATGCTATGGGAGGCAGACAGATGAACAAACAGATAACAGGTTGCATAACCCCATAATCTTTTGTTTTCTCAGAAAACCCAGCTAAAACAAGAACTGTTGAATCAAATTGTTGCTCCCTGTGTGCTGGTCAAGTTAGGCATTCAAGAGAAAGCCAGTGCCTGAAAAACCATGAATCCAGCAGACTCCCTGGGGAAATACACACTATATGAATATGTTTATATTTTAATATTTATAGTATTTGTTTTTGTATCTTTGATGAATATAAATTCCCTGTCCAGGATGAATTGTGGTTCAGTGTTAAGCAGTGCTCTCAGTACAGCTTCAGCAGACTGTGAGCAAAGGAGATGAAGACACCCTTGTGGTTGAAGGGCAGGACTGAGTACAGAGGACTGGGGTTGGTCCCATCTGTGATATTGCCTTCTTTTGGGACTAGAGGGAGAAGCTAAGACAGTGGGTATCAGGATATGGCAAGAGGGCAACCACAGAACCTCAGTACCAAGTATTTCCTTTCAGGGCACCTTTATTAGCTTCCTTGTCATTAACATTATAGAAGTTGAACATCGACTTCTAAAAAATATAGTTTAGATTGAACTGTGAACTTTTTGGGTAAGGAGCAATGCTAGCAAGCATTGTCCACATTTTGTTCTCTCTCACAGATACACAGTACTTACATTAATCTTTTGGGTGGTCTGTACTGTACCTTATTTACTGCAACATGCTCTAGTCTTTGAAAGCATTCCACTGTGTTCCCTTTCAGGAGGGCTTTCATCCTTCTGTGCACTCCAATCATATGAGTTTTCCCCATAGTCTACCACTGCAATCCCATTTGAAATACATAGTGCCATGTCCTAGAGATGACTCCAATCCATAAAGAGAGTTTTTGACTGGTGATTTGTCATATTTTAGAGAATATCTTGGTGGGTTGAGATCCATTAGTTGTGGGTAAAGTTGTGTGCTGTGTATACTACAATCTGCCAGGTCTTTTATGGGCTCTGATCTATAGGAGAACCCATGATTGTGGTGGCTATTAGGGCAGATTGTATCCCTCTGTTCACTTCCATTACCTTCCTCTGCTGGATGTGCAGTCACACACTTAAACCAGATTAAAATGCTGGAGTCTATGCCCAACCTCTGCCAAGTCTTGTAAAGTAGTGCCAGAGATCTTCTGGCTTTATTAATTTCAAACACGGCTTCCTAAAGAGTATAAAAGTCCTTTGACAATCTTTTTTGCCAGGTTACTCAGTGTACATAGCACAATGAGTCTTTCCATGTATTTGAATGTTTCATATCCAGAAGAAACTCTTGTTGAGGTATTTGCAAATCCTCAGGCTGCATCAAGTGCAGCTGTATGGCTTGAGGTCCATAGCCTCGATACAAATATTACCTTTGTGATGTACATGTTCCATTCAAAAAAATGCATTCCCTGCAGGAAGTACAGAGAGAATGCAGGAAATGCAAAAATTATTCCTGTCACACCACCAGATGATTTGGTAGTTTGTGTGTCATCATAAGCCTACAATGTTTGTTTTCTTTAGAGATCAAAGCCATTATTTAAGTAAGTTATTTCAACAATATTCACATTCCCATAATGGGAAATAGAAGGATTTTCCATTATACTTTTGGCTTTTGCTAACTATCCAGTGCAAATCTGTTTACTTTTCATAGGTGTATCTAAATAATTGCTGGAGGAGTTCTTTGGAAAAGCTGAGCCTTTATATTTTACCTACAGAAAACAGTGATCTCTTGGTATCAAGGGAGACACTAACACATTTACAAATACTGACTTGTAAAGAGAGACAAAAATCTTCCATCCAATTCATAAAATCTCCTCAAACTCAAATCCAATATGTGACATTTATTAATCTGAGCTCCTTGATTGAAAGGTTTTTCCCATTAAAGAAGGGAGATGGAGGGTCAAACCTGAGTGTCTCAGGAATATCATTCTCTTCTTTTTCCATCCAGTTCCATCAAGCCCAGGCAACCTGGGGAAATTCAGGTCCTCCCTGATGTCTCATTCCACAGAGCTAACTCCTGAGGCAGCTGGGCTGGCTGGCTATTTTGTGGCCACTACAAACGTAGATTGCATTCAACACAGTTCTTGACCAGCTAAAAAAGTGAATATGGATCTAAGACCTCTGGGTCCTGGATTTATAAAGTAGTGGTGTATCTGTCTAACATAATGTAAGTGACTACCTGCAGTGGGACTGAACCATGTGTTTAGTAGGGACTGAGAGGTGCCTGGCTAAGAGACATTTGGTTTATTGCCATGCAAAGAGCAGCCTTTTCATATTGAGTGTAACACTCCCATGCATCTGTGGTTTGATCGGGTCATTTCACTTCTCTACCTCGGTTGCTTCATCTGAGAAGTCAGATTGCTAGGGCTTTCATGTCGACAAGTGGTGTAGGAGGATTAACTCATGAGCATGCACTCTGGACTTCAGACAAGCCTACCAGTATGAAAAAGTATAATTAAGATTGCTTGTCCTGTACTTGAACACACTTGCACACAGCCTTATCCTGAGCACAGCTGACTGCTACTAGTACTTAAGGCAGTGAAGGCTGAATGTGCTCAGTAGGATTGGAATCAGACAAAAAATTTACTTTTAATACAGCCATGGAAAATCCAAAGTTTGGGAAGAACCAAGAGAGACTCCAAAGGCTGAGGCAGGCAGTGATAGATTTCCACTGATTCCAGCAGGCTTTGAATGAAGCTTGTATCTCCCACAACTGTCTCAAATAGTTATCATTCCTCACCATACATACTTCTTCATCTTCTGCTTCTCTCAGAAAACAGGAATCCAGGAAGTTCTTCAAGACAGAAGCGACTACTTCTGGTGTCAAGGAAAGGGAAGAAAACAGCATGTTGCTTCTGTACCTAGCTATCAAAATCTAGCATTCTAATTAAAAATATATAAATGGGAAAATATTGTGAAGGATTGGAACACAGACTTGTGGAATTGAGGAGTTTTTTTCCCTTGGGCTGATTTTTGAGTTGCATTTGCTCTTAAGATAATTAGGGAGTTGTAAGCTTGATGGAATTGTAAGAAGTCAATATGGCAGTGGATGAAAATAATAAAGATTTTGGAAACAAAATAAATAAGGATTTTTGGATTTGAGGAAGTCAGGAGTAGCACATCTGTTCTACCTGTAGGTGCTGCATCCACAAGGTTGTGGTGGGTAATAAGGACCAATAAATGACAGGAAAGGCCCACCAACACCCTTGGTTGTTCAGATAAAACCTGCTTTGGAGGAAGTTGAATCTCCATGCTAGAGTATTGCATTGTCCATTTCATGCCTTCTGCATTCCTGGTGAGGATTTTCTGGAAATAAGGGGAAGGTAGAGATAGATGCTGTATAGCAGCTACTCTGACTTTTAGTGCAGGCATCTGGGGTGCAAAGGAAGATGTATGCAATGGTGAAAACTAATACTGCAGGCTATAGCACAGGAGCAGGTGAGAGCTGCTTTACCCAGTTGCTGATGGAAGAGTAAGGCTGAGGCAAAGAGTAGGGGGAGCAAAGCTGATAAAAGCAACTAATCTGGGGGGGGGGAAAAAGGTAGAAAAAAAAAGTTGAAATGCAAAATGATGCTCCTTGGCCAGAGCATTCTGTCTGCAAAGGGCGCGCCTGGTTACGTGACATTTGGCACAACTGCAAAATGGTAGGAACAAATGAGAGTGGCGCGGGTAGGAACTTCCTACCTCTTTCCTGCTGCTTCAATTAATATGAAAAGTCAAGTTTGTGCCCCCATCTCATTGATGAAGTGTTGGCTCCAGGCCATCGGCAGGGTGGTAATTAACAATTAGCTGGGGTAATATTAATAAGATAAATGATTGCTAAGGAGATAGGGAGCGTGAGTGTTGGGATGTATGGCAGAGAGGCTTGGACTCTTCACCAATAGGGCAGCAGTGCTACAGAGCAGGAGACCAGGGGGACTGACAGCTGCAGTGCTGGGGTGTGGGTTTGAGTGCTGTAGGAGCCAGGGCTGTAAGGAGCAAGAGGTGGAGTTTGGTTGTGAGGAAATGGGGTGGTACAGGAGACAGTGGACATTTAGAGGATGGATGCTGACATTGATTTTTGGAGAGGGAAGAGACAGAGATGAAAAGTTTGAAAGGAGGTCTGGTGGAAATTGAATCCACTTTGGAGAATCAGCTTTGGAGAAGAGCAAGAAATTGTAGATTTACATGAGAAAAGAGGATGTGTCTTCCCCTATAGCCAGTTTTCCATCCACATATTCAGTTTGTGATGCCAGGCATAGTCTTCCTTTCTCTTGATGCAAAGCTACGCCTTCTTTCTTTCTCTGTTCTCCCAGGCACCTCAGGGCTGTTGCTTTTTTAAGCTTTTCCATGCCTTCATATGACCCTTCCATGCTGATATTAGCCCAGTAGGCTGTGCAGCACCCTTGTGTGGCAGGCTGCCCCAAGAAACCAGCCTCAGAAGAAGAAAGCACCATACTCCCCCATGCGTGGTGATACAGCCCACTGCACAGCAGACAATGGCTGTTACCATGGTGCTGCATCACAACAGTGGGTGTCTCTGGTGTCACACTCTGGCTGACACATGATACTTCTGTCTCCAGTCTTTTTCAGTTTTGGCTCCTGTCCTCTGCCATGGGAATGAATGGTGTTTTCCTTTGTTTAGAAAATCTGCTGAGAGATCTGCCAGATGAGGCCTTCCAGTTCTGACCAAAGCCAATAATGATCTGTTCACACTGGCTAGGCTCACTCTGTCCCAGTGGAATGGGCTTGTCCCCATTTAACTTTCCACCTGTCATTTGTGACTGATGCATGCTCACTGCCTGGGCAGAGCTGGGCATGGATGTGGATGTGCCCATCCATTTCCAGCTCTCTGCTGTCAATACCCATTGCAGATTTGTTTAAGTAGAGGAAGTGACCTTGTTAGTACTTTTCTTCAGAGCAATGTTGTTTGCTTTTTTGACTGAAGCATTTCAGGCAGAGGCTGCTGTATGAACATGCCAGAGTTGCAGGCCATAATTATCTCATTTTGGGGAGGAGAGTGGGATGTTATACTTTACTTTTTCCCAGCTCTGAAGGCTTGTTGCATGTTAGTGTGACACACAATTGTAGCTGCAGCAGTCCTTCTCAGGTTTCCAGATGCTGATAATCCTGTAAAAAGCTGCTGTCTACCCTATCAAAAAAGGGCTGTTGAATAAATGGTCTTTTCCCCTCATGTCTCACTGGCTTTGTATCTGATGTGCAGTCTCAGTCCTCTCAACCATCTGTAGCAGGATAAAGAGGACACTCATGAAAAAGGGAAAATTGTACGGGAGACTCAACAGGAATATGCCAGGGTCTAAGGAAGCCAAAACCACAAAGCCACCATGTCTTGGCTTGAAATGTATGCTTCTCTTGATGATAGCATACCATACATTTACAGTATTTGGCATCTCCTTTTGGAGGTCAAGACCAGAAAGATTTGTGTGAGACATGCTAAGACCTCCATAGAAAGAATAATGCTCTGTAGAATCACATATATTTTTCAGGAGGGTAAAAGACCACCTGGACAATTTGTCTTGTGCTCAAATACAGTATCTCCTCACCAGTGTTTTTTAATGCTGTTTTGAGCACCACTGCTGCTATTTATGCAAAACATTATTTTTTCTTGTGGCTGATAGACTAGATGTGCTACTTTACTAATGAATCTATCTGGTTACCAAATGCAGGCACAAAGTAGAGATGGCAGAAGGAAACAGTGAGTCTAAGGCAGATGGGGCTCTGAGTGGAAGACTCCTAACAGTAGGCATACTTAGGCAGAGATTTTTCACTTATTTTGAGATGGCCTTTGATAATCGGATTCGACAGATCAACATAAGGTTCAGTGCTTCAGCCTGAGAAAGAAAGGTGTCTCTTTTCTTATATGATTCCCTTGCTTTTCTACTAGGCACTGTATCCTCTGGGAGAAAGCTGAAGGAGATGTGCCTGCCAGATTGACTTGTGGGGCTCATGATTCTGATGTGATACATGCTCTGCAGTACAAGGCAGTGTGTCCTTGTTAAACCAGGGCAGAGTTAATTTCTTTTTGGTAGCTGTTACAGGGCTGGTTTTTGATTCAGCATGACAATGGTGTTGATAACACACTGATGGTTTGTTATTTGCCAAGTTGTGGTTATCCTAAGTCAAAGACTATTTTTCTCTTGTCTTGTGCTCTGCCAGGGAGGCGGCATGCAAATGAAAGTGGGAGGGAGCATGGCCAGGACAGGTGATCTGGACTGACCAAAGGGATGTCCCACACCCAGAACGTCATGCTGGGTATTTGAACTGGGGCGAGTTACCTGGAAGAGTGGATGATCTGGTTTCACGAAGGGGAGGTCTGGCTCAGTCAGTGGGTGGGGAGCAATTGCATTGTACATGACTTGATTATTTTTCATGAGCATTGTTATTATTTACTGTTATTTTATTTTCCTTTATTTTCACTATTAAAGTGTTCTTATCTCAACATTATTTGATTCTGCTCCCCATTCCACAGGGGTGAGGGAGGAAAAGGGAGGAGGCTGAGTGAGCAGCAGCATGGTGTTTAACTTCCATCTGGGCTTAAACTATGACACAGTGAAAGAACCCTTCCCTTTTATTCTCCCAATGCCAAATCTATCTTTGCCATGTGGATGACATTGCAAAGAAACCAAAATGTGATTCTGTTCTTTACCCTCTATGCGGCAAGTTGGGGGAAGGGAAACAGTCTTGGTGATTTGATCCTTAGAAAACTCCATCTAATGATCTAATATGGCAAAGATCCAGGCAGAGAAACAACACCAAGCTCCTGGGACTGTCTGAAATTTCATTTTCCCTGCCTCCTCTGTTGGTGTTCCCCTTGCTGGAGTATCCTGAATTCCTAGACCTGGCCTCTTGCTTGCCTGTCAGGTGCAGGATGGAGGGCTTTCCCCCATCCAGAGAGAAGGGTAGGTTGTACCCTCAGTGCTGGGAAGCAGAAGGAGCAGGACTTGCTATGGCTTGGTAGCTGCACAACAACCAGCTATTTCTCTGTCACTTTTTGGACATGCTTGGGAAGAACATGGCCAACATCAATCTGGCTGGAACCCTTCCTCATGGTCTTCACTCTGGCAAACTTTTAGTATGGTCCCTAGGTTACACCATGATTGCTGCATTGGGCTGCCTCTTTTGTAGGCAGTTGGCAAAGAAAATATTTAATGACCTGTCTCGCTGTGGGCTCATTAGTTCCACACAGAAATCCAGGAGCTCTGGCTGTTTGTTGGGGAGGGGATGGCAGCCTGTTCAGAAGGTTGCACCCCTTACAGATGGGCTGATTTCTAAACCCTTTCTAAAGAGAAGGCCAAGGTGACCGTTTTGCTAGACATGGGGAAGAGTAAGTGTTAAGATTGAGAGGACATGACAGTAGAGACCCATGAGGTAACCAAGAACTTCCAAAGCAGGATTTTCTGTGTTCTTCAGTTTGACTTGGGCTAATAAGGATATTTCTAAAGACTTAGTCATCAGGGGAAGTACTGTGACGTCCCTGGTTGTGGAAGTAAATATAAAATTGGAGATCCCCAAATTCTGATGGACAGAGTAACAAATTAGAGATTTCCCATCAAATGGTTGAATTCTGGCTAGTTACAGCATTCCCTGGGCAGGGAATGTTGGTCATTTCCTTTCCTCCCAATGAACATGTCAGATGGAGGACAGAGTGCAGTGAAATCTCTGGATTGTTTCCTGGCCATAGCAAGACTCTAGAGAATTGTCCATGAGTGAAGGAGCAGGACAAGAGTCAGTTAACCCATAAAAGGGAAGTTTCCAGGAGCTCTGGGTATGAGGCCAAACAATCCTGACAACCTGTGAGGAAAAAGCCAAGTGAAGAATGGTGATACTGTCGTGGCTTGCAGGTGGCTAACTAGCCAGTGTGTCCACTGGCTCACTCCCTGCTGTAGCTGTCACCCTGGGCTTTACTACAATAATTTATACCTGACTCTTAAAAAAAATAATAGGAAGGTTACCATCTTTACACATGCTGTTTTTCTTACTCTGCACCTCACCTCCAAGTTTGCTGTTCTCCTTGTGGTGTTGCAGCTTCTTTTCCACCTTTAATTCAGAAAAAAACTGGTTGCAATGGCGACTATGTTTTTCTGAGTAAAACAGAAAAAAAAAAGTTTTCCCAGCTGTTTCCAGAAAATCCAGACACACAAGGAAAATCCAGTAAATGATTAACTCTATCTTTCCATTTGTAGATAGTGGTGTTTCTGGCTAGGCTTTTTTAATGATATTTTTTTATATCCCTAGCCTTCTTCTCCCTCAAGACAAAAGAGAGCCTCTTTGATTTGAAATGCAATGTCGTGAGAAATTTTATGGTGAGTACCTGGATGATTGCTTATTTGTGGTTTTCTGCCTTTTGAATAGGGAAAGATTATTTGGAAGTGCATTTCCTGTACTACTTCTGTGTGACAGCAACTTTATTGGCAAAAAATGACAGAGTTTATGCATTGGTTACTCTTTGCAGAACTCTGATTTTAATATACTCCTTTTTTATTTTTCCTTCTTTTTTTCCCCTTCATTATGGGGTGGCATAGTGAGGTAGGGTATTTTCAGCTGTGAATTTTTTGACCCAGACAAGTTTGTCTTAGAAAGTGGAGGGGAAGAGACTGGTGCCATCTGGCTGGAACAGGCACTGACACAGCAATGCTCAATCCATGTATCCACTTAGGTGCTTCCCTGCTGATGAGAGAAAGCATTCTATGACTCTTGTGTTGTGACAAGAAGCAGGTTTGACCCATGTGTTATAGTCAGAAATCCAGGTTTGATTTGCTGCCCTGCTCCCACTCTGGTGGTCAAGTGTGGGCTTGCTTGACAAGCACATCTTGGCAGCCCTTGACACTGCCTGTTGTACCCATTTTCCTATTTACTGACCTCCTGTTTTCTACTCAAGACTCTTTGCAAACATGTAGTCTGCCATAACTATTTTTTTGCCCAGGGTATCAATTTTGCTACCTGGCATACCCAAACTTGATATTTTCAATACTGTGACCTGGGCAATCTCATCTGACAGCATTACTAGAGCACTTCTGGCTTTGTAAGGCTCTGCTCCCCCAAATACCCCCAGCAACTGCCTTTGCAGTTTGGCTACTTCTCAGACAAATCCCTCTTATCCAAGCTGTGGAATCCAGCTGTCCCTTGTGCTGCTTTCACACTTCTGTCTGCCACAGCCACCAGCTTCTGAGATTGTCTCCCATTTCCCACACCCTGCTCAGCCTCAGTCCAGTGCCCATGCACATCACCTGCCCAGTGTTGGCTCCCTGCTCCCCATCACTGCCCATGGCTGGGGAATTCGGAGCAGAGGCCACTGCACAGGCTGGACTTGACTGCCATCTTCTGAGTTTTTTGGTGGTTTTTTTTTTTTTTTTTTTTTTTTTTTTTTTTTTTTTAATTTCTGTTTGGGCTGTTTAAAGATACATGCTGTGCGCTCATGACTAAATTCTTTAACAATTAAGACTGCTCTCTAACTGTGATATGTATCTCATAATTGCTTCGAAAGCTGCCAGGTTTTGTGTCAGCTTTTTGTGACTTTTTTAAAATATAGCTATAGAAATTTATATCAAGTGTTTGGACAAAAAATACAGATTTCCTTCACAAATGTACTAACCCCACCACTTTTCTCTGCTGATTGCCCATTCACAGAAATGTTTTAGGATTTAATATGGCCCTTCTGCAGAAAACAATGATCAGTGGTGTAAGAAACAACAGTTGGTGCCAATTTCAGGACTCCATCACCCTCCTTTGCAGTGAAGCTAACCAAGAGCTTGATGCCCACATAGCAGAGGCTTGCAGGACCATCCTGCCCCAGGCTGGCAAATGCTCTCCTTTCCCAGTCCTTCAGCACAGAGCATATTCCTGGCAGCCTAAATGTCTGTGTGACTCAGGCCAGATGCCTGGATAAGAGAGAAAAGGTCAAATTTTTCTTAGCACAAATAGGTGGTGGGAATGCTCCAAACTGGAGTTCAGTGGCTGCATCAGCCACCTAGGTGCCGAGGGCAGGGGATGTGCCTTGCAAGGGACATCACCAGCCCCTGACTCCAGCCCTGCTTTTGCTCTCAGCTTCCTCCTGGCCTGTAGTCTCATGACCTCAGCCTGTCAGGGAAGAGGCAGGCAGAGTGCATCAACTCCTCGGAGACCCAGGCACTGGGTGGTTTCTTTTTCCGCTGCATTAGCCATCTCAGATGGGGCACAGATGGGGAATCTGCAGCCTGTGCCCCCACACCGGCTCCCAGGGCCCCCAGGGTGTCTGACAGATGGGACAAAACCCTGGTGGGGCCAAAACATGTTTGTCATCACAGCTGTGGCTGGGGGAGAGGGGTGAAGCTGTTCAGCACATTGCCCAGCCCTGTAGGCACAATTCAGCCACAGAGGATGGGCACGGAGGAGCTGCACCACAGGGACCTCTTTGGGACCCTTGCCAGCTGTTTCAGGGGATGGAAAGACAGTTTTTCACCCATCTGTTCCCGGAGGACAGAAACTACTGCATTGGAGTGCTGCTGAGCAGGGCAGGGGGCAGGTCCTGTGCTGCTGCTCCTGGGATGGATGATTAAAGACAACTTGTGGTGCTGTGGAGCCGGTGAGAGGCTTAGGATGGGGAGAGGGGAAGTTGTAGGGAAAGAGCAGAATGCCTTCTGAAATACAGTGTACACCACTGGCACCCAGATGACAGAGGCAGTGCAGTCTGCTGCCAGGTGACGTGGGTGTAAAGCAGGGGCAGTACTGTTTGGGTAAATGTGGAGCTGGAAGTGGTGAGAAATAAGTGGGCTCAGTCTAGGAGAAGCAGTGCGAACTCTGCATGCCACAGCCCTGCTGGGAAGAGCACGGGGAGGTGCTGCTAGATGGAGCCCCCAGACAAGTTGGAAGAGCCCAGAGATGGTGCTGCTACCCCTGTCGTCTTGCCAAACAGGGAAAGCTTCAGGCCAGGGTGCTTCAAGCGTTATGCCTGGATATACTTTTATCCTGTTGGAAATGGATTTTTCCCCCACGGGCCTGGAGAAAGGCTGAGATTGCCCAGTGCTGGCAGGAAGGGTGGCTCTGGCACTGGGCTGTGAGGCCAGAGGGGAACAAGGCAGGGCTAGGCTGTCTCCTCAGTCATAGAGGTGCTGCTCTGTCTGGGTGTGGTACACTTACGTCAGTGACTTCATGGTGATGCACTTCTACCACCAGCACTGTCCAAAGCCTTTCAGAAGAGCACAGCATTAGAGAATAACCTTGCCTACCACCTAACACATGGGGTTTTTTTACCCATGCTCAGAACGAAGCAAACATACAATGTATTTAGTGATTCCCCAGAGATTGTTCCAGAAAGCCTATCCTCAAGCTTGACTGGTTAAAACCAAAGAAGTTTTCAGCTGTCGCTGAACAAAACACAGATACACTGAACTTACAGAGACTGACATCTTTCTTTATGTAGTCTGCCAGCTACTTGTGCAGTTAACTCCTCTAACTGGGCTGAAGAGATTTGGGAGTATTTTCTAAAGCACAGCTTTTGATAGGGAAACCCCACTTTTACTTAAAAGAACAAAGCTCAGAGGTCCTAGTTAGAGAAGTTCTAATGATGTGGCGGAGTGCTCTAAAACCTGACGATGCAAGAGAGTTTCCAGCGAACTGTGAAAAAAAAACCAAAAAAACCCAAAAAAACAACAAAAACGGAAAATCAGTTTCGAGTGTTCAGATGGGGTTACTCCAAAGACATCTGGGCTCTTCTGCTTTTTGAAGGCAAACTGCGAAGGAAGCCCCAAGGCTGGAAAAAGCTTCTGCTTTTTTTTTTTTTTTTTTTTTTTTATTTTTTTTTTTTTTTTTTTTTTTTTTTTTTTTTTTTTTTTTTTTTTTTTTTTTTTCCCTTCCTCTCTCAACAACTGCGAGCCGCACTGAGGGGATTTAAGAGCAGAGTACGGCATGTCCCAGCCCCCGCGGGCTTTGGTCGTGTTCCTGCCCAGCGCCGCTGCTGCGGGCACGCGGTCTGGCTTGTGCTTTTCACTCTATTGCTTTGCTAATCCTGAAATAATTCCCATTTATTTATTTATTTATTTATTTATTTATTTAAAATCTTTTCAAGCAGCACGTGGTGCACTCGGCTCGGCTCGCCTCCCTCCATCGCGCCCACCCCCGCCCCCGTCTCCCTGCCCTCCCCTCCCGGGCGGCCGCCCCGCTGCGGGCCGGGGGCACGGCACGGAACAGACCGGCTCGGCGCGGCTGCACTCGGCGCGGCCCGGCGGGAGCGCGGCTGCGATCCGCCGCGGCCGGCGATGGGAGATGGAGGGAGCCGGCGGTGCGGTAAGGGGAGGCGTATGCCCCTGCGGGTGCGGGGGTGCGCTCAGCCGGAGGCACTTTCCCCCATTTACTTTTGCATTTTTTCTTTCCCCCTACCTCTTTTTTCTTCTTTCTATTTTCTTTTTGTTACGCTTTCTCTTTTCTTTCTTCCTTCTTCCCCTATCCCTTTTCCTCTTTCCTTTTATTGTTTTACTTTCCCCTCTTAATTTCTTGTATTGTCCTTTTTTTTTTTTTTTTTTTAATCCTTTTCACAGTGCCCTAAGAGAAAAAAGGTCGGAGCCCACTTCTGTGCTCGTAACTAGATCCCGAGAGACACCAGCTGCAGCAGGAAAGCTGCACTCAGGGCTGGGACCCCAAGCCTGCACTTCGTTTTGCTTGTGTCTCCAAGTAACTTGTCTAACACATCAGCATTGTTGCTGCACTGACAAGCTCTCTTAATCTAGCCGAATTCTTGAATTAAACACGACGTTGTCAGAAGAACGTTTGGTGGAGTAGTAGCATTGCACTTTCAGGGCAAGAGTGGGGTTGAGATGATTTCACCAAAAGTGTAAAACTGTAGAATATTACCCAGGCATGCTCCTGTGCAGCTGAGGTACTATTTTCATCCTTACTCCCGGGGACTGGAGCTACACTTCTCAGTGGGAACATAAACATATATTTGAAATGAGTTTGAACTTCACACAAACCCACTGAAGTTGCAAGCTCCCATATAGGTGAGTATTTCTGTGCTATAAACATCAATTACCTGTCTGCCACAGGGTCCAGTTAGTATGTTGTCAGGCAAAGCCCCATGAATGTTATTGAAGTGCTTTGGGTGTGTAATAGGCAGCTGCAAGTACTCTTAGTTTTGTAGCTTCAGTCACACTTTAATTCTGTCTGTGCATAGGGGCATTAACTCAGAATGTCAAATGCAGTATTTGTAATGAAACTGGAGGCTGCACACCCAGTGTTTGAAGCAATTGTAATAGACTGCTGAGAGTCATCCAAGCCTTTCTGGTTTAGCTAGTAGAAAGAAGCCTCTTTCTACTCCAAGTGCTTTTTCATCAGTCATATCCTTAGTTGATGTGTTTCAGCAGATGTTACCAGTTTAATGCTCAGTGAATCTGTCCAAGCTCTGTTGATTTACACAGACAGAGAGGTTGTTTGGGGCTTACTTATGGGAGAGAGGTGAAGTTATGTAGGAGATCCTGTTCAAATGATCGCATTCAGTTAGAGCCTTGGCTCATTGAGGAGTGTGAGAACATCCTTTGTGGTAGTGGTGATGATTTAAAAAAAATCCAGGAAACCTACATGTTGCTGCTTCCAAAATTTGAAACAAGTTTTGAAACAAAAAAGCTGGGACTTCTTAATCCGCACAGAAAATTGTTGCATAACTGACCTGTGTGAGAGTGGTTCTCTTGAGCTATTAGTGCTTGAGTGGATTGTTTAATTTACTGTTTCCAATTTCCAGTTTTCAATTTTCAGTTTGATCTCTGTGCTGTCAAAGTGAGAAGGAAAAGAGCAGTGAGGATCTTAACGAACGTGCTAGTGACTTTTTTCCCCCAGCAAATCCTTTAGTGTTGTCAAGGTGCATAGATGAAGGACATGGATGTACTTCCCCTCCCTGCCTCCACACCAACACAGTCATTCTATTCTTGCCCATCACTCCAGGAAGCTCTGGCAATTGATTTTGCAGCTTTGATATAAGACATGTTGGGGTTTGATTCTTGTAGGCTGAGAGGCAGGCTCTCTGAGAGAGTGCCATGGAGCATCTCTGCAGGCACTTCTCCATGCATGTGTTCTGAGACGTGTGCTGGGAGATTCAGCATTTAGGCAGTACAAGTTGTACACCACATAAGGCCACTAGTACTAAGTAAGGGTGCTTGGGCCATGGCTGGTAGAAACAGTCTTTGTGTTTGCACAGTAGGTGATTGCTTGAAACTATCCCTGCTTCATGGAGAGACAGGCAGGCAGACCTGAGGGCTAGAGTGATTTTTCTCAGGCATGTGTTTCTCTGAGGTTTGTGTTTCTCTTTTGAGAACCTCTGTTTGCTTGCCAGGTCTTGAGAGAGAGCAAGACGCTGGGGTACTGCTGGGTGCTGATTTAAATGTGATTTAGAGGTAGCACAATGTAGTGGCCTAGTGAAGGGAGCCCAAGAAAGGGAGGGAGGGAGGGAGGGAGGGGGTACTGTCTGCATAGTATTAGGTGGGTGGGTCCCCAGGGTGCTGGAGGCCATCTGCCAAACTGTTGTTCTTCAGCTGAGGCTGGACAAACCTGTGAACTGCTACTAGAACTCAAAGATTGAGGCTGTCAGAGTATCCTGCTCCAGATCAGCTCTGCCTTGGTAGTGCTGAGGATCCCCAGGGTGCAGCATCTGTTAGAGTTGTTTGGTGGGAGTCTTGCTGAGCTTACCCAACAAAGGTGGGAGTAATGTTCCTGCGCTCAGCAGGGACATATGCCCACCCACCACCCTTGAAAGGACATTTCCTTGCAAACGGTCCTTGATGGAGAGCTGGCTTCTGGTGGAGCAGGGATTTCTTGATCTGCCACCAAGACCTGCTCTGTGGCCTGGATGGTTCATTGCATCCTAGTGGGTTGTCAAATTGCATGTGGCTCCCTCCCTCTGGAAGTTTGGCTGAAAAGGGGGATGTGCGATAGGGACCTTCTCTGGGTAGTGACTGCAAAGTGGCTCTGCAGAGAAACAAATTTAGGTCTTGTGCAATTTGTGTCCTAAACTTCTGACTATCTTCCTAAATGGATTGATGCCCATCAAACCCCATGATCACAAAGACTATTTCTAGTCCTTATTTTCCTGTTTGTAGTGATGTGAAATTGGGCGGGGGGTGGGGGGTGTGTGTTAGAAATAATTTTCTTCTGTTAGATGAAAAAGCTCGAAATGTCTGCCTCACACTTCCATTCTGGATGTAAGTGTTCCATTCCTCTCAGGAATGGCACTGTTTGAATTATCCTTCTGCAGTATGTTTCCAGATACTTTATCTGAGTGCAGCTCCTCCTTGCTCTGAGATGTTTCTTGCTGTTTTGCCAGCTTCTGTTCGAGACCACAGACTCCTGTGATGCTAATGCATCCAAACGTTTATTCCCTTCATTACAGAGATGAGCAAGGCAGGTTGCGGATGGTGCTTAAAAGCAGGGTGGGGTGAGAGCTAGCCCTCTGGGTGCGGGCTTGGTTGCTACAGGGTTGAATCAGGAGTCAGAGGAGTTGGGTATTACCTGGCCCTTGAAGCTTGAATGGCTTCTGACTTGACTGTACTTCCTGGATGGTGTAAGTAAAAAAACCTGTTTGGGCACTGGATCAGGCTGTCCATCAGGGATCAAGCTGTCCATCAGAGTGTGAGCACTGCATTTCCACCTCCACGGAGTACCTCAGCCACCAGTGATGGCTGTGGGAAGTGTGTGCCTCCCTTTGCTAACTGCACAGAAGATTTTCAGTATTGCAGCTTCTGGGCTAAGCCAAAGGAAACCAGGCTGGAGCTGCTTCTAAAGATGGCCTGCCAGGGCAGAAACGCAGTGGTCACTGCTGTGCTTGCCAAGCAACTTTTTACTGCCTGGTGAAAGGACTGTCTTGCACAGGACTTGGTGGTCATGATGGGTCCCTTCCAACTCAGCGTATTTTATGATTCTATGACTGAAAGGAGGCCCTTGTCTTGAAACTGTGATGCAGTAGTTTGGGGGCAGTAAGAAAACAACAGCACAGATTACATAATACAAGCCTCCCTTTTTGCAGAAGCCATGAATGGGGCTTGCTTTCACTTCTTGGAGTGAAATGACACAGTGGAAGAGGTGGCTTAAAGTGTATTCATTATTTTGTTACAACAGTTTTCAAATGGGAAGTGTCATTTGAGTAATAACTGCATCTCTCAGGCTGAATGAATGCCAAGTGTGATGGAAAGATGCACTTAGGCCTGGGATATGTCTGCATGACAGTGCTAACAGAAGAATGCTTCCCAGAAAAGCCCTGTTCTCAAGAGGAAATAAATTCTAGTACCAGCAAGTTTTGATTGTCGTCAGCTGTCTTGTCTGTGGACTTGCTGTGAGTTAATGAGGAAAAAAGAAGAGGTACTAACTTCCACACCAGTGGGACATGAGTGCCAGCTGGCCTGTGTTGTGCTGCTTGTGGGGGACGTAACATCTTTAATGTCTTCTGCCTTCTTGCCACAGCTGGAACTGCCTGTTGGCTCCTGACCTCTTGCAGAGCCGTAGTTGCCCAACAATGTTGGCAGTCCTTAAGGTGCACTTTCTTAGCAAGCATACGGTCTTGCAAGAATATTTTCAGTCCCCCAGTGCCTGCTCCTCAGGAGAAATTTGTTGATGTGTTTTCTCACTTCTGCCTTAATTGTACCAGAGATAAGATGGCTCAGATCAAACTTCAAATTTCTATTCCAAAAAACTTCTCTTAAATCTAGGAAACGCTCAGAAAAAACTGCTGTGGTGAAAGCTGTAAAATTAATTTAAATATGATAGGAAATAATAACGCAGAATCAGTAAGCTATGTTTAAGATACGTACCCCTTTTTGCATACTCTGTTACTGTGTTGTTAGTTCTACAGTTTGCACTTGCCACAGAAAAAATGCAGGTTTTTACACATTCGTAAATGTTAATTCTTCCGCTGTAGAGTGGTTTGATGGCTGGTTGTGGGGTGTTTTTTTATTTGTTGGTTTGTGGGTTTTTTTTTTAAACCATTCACTGAAATGGAATATTTTAATCACTTGGGTACGCTGCCTTAAACCATGTTTATAACATTGATTTGAAAAATGAAGATGAGCTCTCCCAATACCCTGTCCCTCCATCCATAAAAGCAGTATATATTTAGCTGGACATAAAGAATGTACAACACATGGCAAAGGATGCTGTCTGTAAAGTTTCAAGGGACAGCAGATGTTGGCTAGGGTTTTGGAAAGAATTTAGTTGCTGAAAGAGAAACAGAACTAACTTCTGTTAGGCTCATTAGGCACTTAGGTATATTCAAATTTTAGCTTCCATGGAGGAGAAATCCATGTGGAGCAGACCTGTAGCCTGTCTAAACATTGTCCTGCCATCTGAGATGCCTGAAGATGATGGAAGCACACTACCTGCTGAAGTGAAGCAGTCTGTCAGTTTGCTAAATATACTGGAACAGATTCAACAAAAACAGTAAATGCAAGATGTCTACTGCATGCATCACTGAGTTCTCTGGATATAAGATGCTGTCTTTGCACAGTTTTTCTTAAATCACACCCCACCCTAATGCTCTTTGACATAACTCAGGAATATACTTGCACTGTCGCTTTAGAAAAGTTTGGGGTGTTTTTCTTCATCTCTGTGTGTTATGTCTAAGACCACAGTGGTTCAGGGAGTGAGTCTTCTTCTCAGAGTACTTGTTTTGATTCTTGCACATACCTTAGAAATAATGCGTAGATATCCAAAGGTCCATACAACATGCATCAAAAATCACTGACTTGACAAATACATAATGCTGAGTGACCTTTAATGGTAAAGTGTAATCATACAGACTTTGAATTAATATGCTGTTCAAAGCCATGCAGTTACAGCTCAGACAGCGTCAGCCTTTGCATAATAGACTGGAAACAAATTTTACCTGCTTGATACTGCTGCTAAGGCATTCATTTGAGGTTTTTTGGTCGCTGTTCCAAGGTTTTCTCCTAAGCAGAAAGTCTTTTCCTTCATTTCTGAGCTGAACCTCTCTTTAGATACTGAACTTCTGTGAAGTCTGCCTTTGTGCAGGGAGAGCAGCTTTGATAGTATCTGCACTCTTTCAGTTTTGTTCTCTCCAGCCTGACTGCTTCCTGAAAGGCTGCTCATAGCAAACAAATCCTGTAGTGCTGGAAATAGTGGCATAGGAAGCCTGCAGTGCCCTGGTGCCTTTTGGTGGATCCCTGGGGTAGGCTGTGTAGAGTGTTGTGGTGAGGACTCAAGAGGAGCTGGCTGGATGGTACCAAGCCTGAGGCCTCTCCAGTCCATAGCCATGCCAAAGCCTTGTGAGCAGGTAATAGTGACTCTCTGCACTGGTTTGAATTCAAGGCTGCTTTAGCCCAGGAGCATATATATGGTCATGGAGGTCAGCAGATGCCCAGGACGAGGTCAGCTTAGAGATTCATGAGAAGGATGTGATTTCTATATTGTTAGGGATTTGTATCCCTTGAGCTTGTTCACCCTCCTTGTCAGATACCTCAGTATTTTGGTTTCTGTGAGATTGCTTTGCAAGGTGGTTGGTGATTTTGCCTACAAACTGTCCTCTTTGGTGTGGTGCTGACTCCCAATACCTTCTGTTGTCTTCTGGCTGTTGCATTAAAAAATAAAGGTGCTGAATTACTGATTGTTCTTTGTTTTTTTCAGACCCCTTATCACTGTAAGCACCTCTGCCACATCTCTCAGTTGCCTTGTAGCTGATAGTCTTATGTGACCCTCTCTAAAACCCTGACTTCTCTGCTGTATTCAGTGCTCTCACACAAGCCCATTCTTTCCTCCCCACCTTGTAGCTTTCTATACATGTCCCTGCAACTCTTGATAGTTAGGAATTAGTTTAAAACCCAGGCTTAGATTTCTTCTCATTCAAAATCTTGGGTAGCATTAAGTTTTAGCAGCTCTGGCTGAGATTAAGCCATGCAAAGGTCCTGTTCTTTTGCATTTTTAATCTGTTTTGCTAATGCTTTAATGCAAGAATTGCAAACGTGTATTAGTGTGGGCAGGTATAAGGAAAACACAGCTATTGTCTATGAGGTCACATGGAATTAAACAGTACAACCCTTGCCTACCCAGTGGTCTTACTGTGAGCACCCACACTCTTTCTGTGATGGTGGGGCACTAGGTTTACCAGTTAGCAAGTTTATTTTAATGCCAGCTTTCTGCATTTAATCCTGTTACTTAGGAAAGTGATTTAAGACAAGCTCAACAGGCATAGTCTTTTCAGAACAATTGGTATGACCTGTCAAAAACAGTGAAGCTTGCTGAGCTCTTGGCCACTCATGGATGATGTGACAGCAGAGGCAGAGCTCTCAATGCAGGATTCTGTAAAGACTTGCCCATGACATTGCAGCTTGCTGGAGAAGGTTTTAAATTCTGTGGGAACCATCTGTCCATCATTCCTGCTGAGAGCATAAAGTCACTCTATTGGAGTATTTGATAGGCTGCTGGCAGGCAGTTTTTTGCTGCTAGAGATGTTGGTGAAGCAATGAGAATGGACCAAGCACAGCCTGGGACTAGAAATGGTCCAGGTGTGGCTGTGAAGGTCTCCATAGTAGACTGACATACTTTACAGGCATTCTTCAAGGCTTTTTTTCTGCTTTCTTGCAATACTGCAGCATTTCCCCAGTAGCCTCAATAAAACCTCCAAAAGTCACTCCAGTGTACGGGCTGTTGCCTGCTGTCAGGGACCCGACATCCAGTGGTGGTATGGCTGAGGGGGAAGGCAGGAAGCTCAGGGAAACAGAGCTGTGCACATGCGAAAGCATGTAAAACTGAGACTTCCTCATGATACGGCTTAGCTGTGGAGACATGCCTGAGAATGCTTTCACCTCTCTGTCCTGGCTAACAGTTCTTCATGAACAGTCCTTAGGTCACTTCCTGCTGATGTTTTCCCTTAGTGGTCTCTTGCTGTCCAGAATTTTGGCTGATGCTTGCTCTCTGAAGACTCATATTTGAGCACCCATCCTGTTCTGCTTTTTCTCACGCACTCTTTTCCCGGGTCTTCTGCAAGGAGTGAGTCTGTCTTAACAGCATCTGTCCTCTCAGGGAGTCTGAAAAATTCCAGACTGGAAGTTGCCATTTAATTATCTGCTTCTTTGAAAACTTCCTCCTTATTAGACATTTTCAAAGAAAATATATGACCTTAAGTGTGATTGCTTCAAGAGGCACGGGTTCACACTGGTTCTTTGTGCTCAGACTGACCCATTGCTTGTCCCAGCAGCTGTGGACCGTGTTATCCCCTTCCACTGAGACAGAGCCCAGTTCTCCTGTCAGCTTAGCTGAAAATGGTGGTGAGATAGCAAGAGTTTGATATTCTTCACTTAAAGCTCTTTGACATGTAGGTATGTGTCTTGGTTTCAGACAACTTAGGAGGAAACATTTACCCGAAGACTGTATGATAAAAAAGGCCCCAAGACAAAACCAGTTGTTCCCAAAAAAAGGTCCCAACCAGAACGTCAGTGAAAGTCAAAAGGGGATGCTTTGGTGCTTTTCTTCTGTGGAGAAAGGAGAAGCATTTTCTTCAGCTTTTTATGACTCGCTATACCTATCTAAAAACCACTGGGATTTTTGGAGGGCAGTTTGAGGGGAGCTTACCATTTGAAATGAAATTCATCCAGAGAGCGAAACTGTGCTTCAGGAAAGGCAGCAACCAGCTCTCTTCTGGAGTTAAAGACACCTCTCAAGGGTGAATTGTGGAAACAGTTTCTCCTTGCGGATACTGACCTGCTGCTCCATTTGCACATCCAGACTTGCTGGGCTGACTTACCTGTCCCTGGCAGCTCCTGCTGGAGAAGCAGGTACCCTGTGGTCTTAGCATCCTGCTGCTGTTCAGGTCAGTGCTGAGACACGGATTCAGCAGCTTCATTCCTGTGCTGGCCTGAAACCACCACAGGCACTACGGGCTTATCCTAAAGAATCTCTCTGCTCCCTAAGCAGGAAACAGAAGGTCAGCAAGGTAGGACCTCTGTTGACCCATGCCAATCAATGCCTTGCGTGAGGTCAATAGAAACCGGTCCAGTGTGTTGCCAGGAGGTCTGAGGGGTGAGGACTGCCAAATGCAAACTAATGCAGCATCATAAATGTTATCTAAAATTCACTGAGAGGGAAATGCAGCCTTCCTAACTCTTGACCAAGAGCTATGTTCTAGAGAAGTAGGCTTTATCAAACATGTTCAAACAGGCAGAAAGCACTGCAAGAATGATGCTCCATTGGGTAGGAGCTTGCTGCCTCTCTGCCCAGAGCATCACTTGACTGGAAAATAATATGTATATGGCTCATGAGAAATGTATGTACAGCTGGGTTGATTTAAGGGGATTGGTGTTCTTAAGTGTCAGCCTCTCCGGCAGTGACAGAGAGAGATGCTTCAAAGGTGGTGGTTAAAGCCCTCTGAGGGAAGCAATTATGAAATGGCTGACCTGGATGCAGATTTCTTTGCCCTTGACCTGAGAGAGAAGGCTTAAGCAGGAGTTTTCTATCCCTTTCAGTCTTGCTTGTATTTAATCTTTGCTAATGCAGCTTGAAAGCACCATGAATATTTGTCCAGCCCATTTCTGGGCTCCTCATTTCAGGGCATTTTGACTCCTGCAAAGCTTGGGTGAGTGGTAGATTGAAAGAAGGAAAGGAGAATGCATGTTGTCTCTTGATTTGGACATTGGTAAAGCAATAGTCTTAAAAATTAGTGCTGACCTCAAAACATCCTCATTCTTTCCTGCTTTTGCATTCTTTTTTAATATGTCTTGTTTGGATGAAATATGATTAACTAACCTTTAAGCCTGGATGTGAACTTTCTTTATACATCCTTTTAATGCTCTGACAACCTGAATAGATGTTAAATACAGCTGTTCCCATACACAAGCCAGTATCTGTAATTTTCATCAGCAGCATTGAGCACTTCTGACAATCAAGTTACCCCTTTCAGATACAAAGACTAAGATCGTGCAGCCTCTGTTTAGGCACTTAACTCTGATAAATCATGGCCTATACACTGAAACCCTATTAATTTTACAATTTACTTGTGACTGTTACTGCATGATGCAGAAGGTGCTGTAAGCTTTCTTCTTTGCTTTACTGTAAGGTAGAGATCCTTGGAAATAGAGATCCTTGGAACACGTGTTTGCTGGCAGGGATACTCAGTGTAGCAGATGTCTGTGAAATCTCAAAGAGCAAGGCTGAGGGATGGAGAAGCTGTGTCCCAGAGGGGTATAGATCAGAAATTCTTTACTGCTCAGGAACTGGACTGTTCTGTTCATTTTGTTTTCCATTTCATTTATCTGTCACTGGGATTTGGCACCAGCTAGTTGTTAGCCATCCCATCCTTTCACATCCGTCTGAGTAGGCTGAATTTTTGTCTGGATGTGTAAGGTACTCCTGTCTAAGCTGTTGCAGACAAAGAGCCTTCTCCTGTGTCTGGCTCCAGCTATTCCTTTTCTAGCCCTTCCTGCCTCCGTGCCAGTGAATGAATGCAGGCCTGTAAGGGCAGGACAGGCATGGTGATTTCTTCCAAGCTCATTTTGTCATGGTTGTGATAGCTGTTTTTATGATAGGAATCCCTTTATCTGTTCCATCACATCTTTACCAAAAGATTGGGTAGGCTGGTGTTAGCACGTGCATCAATGTACTGGAATCCCTAGTGCTGAGTAGTTGGACTAGTGAATGTCTAGTGAATAGTAAATAAATTAGTCCAAGACCCCTGTGTAAGATCTGCTGTTGACTTAGGGCAGAGTGGTGTTGGACTAAAGCTTGTGCACAGGCACAGTGCAGAAAGGTAGGAGAAGAAATGGGTGTAAAAGGCCGGGGAGCCTGGAGCAAAACCATTCTAGAGCATAGGACAGGATAACTATTTGTCAGTGTGCTCCTGGAAGAAAATACAATTGTTGGACAGATGGCCTAGGAGGAATATATGGATTTGTGGTTCTATCCATCTCTGATTAAAGAGCTGTGACTATGTGTTCCTGTGAATTATGTGTCCCTTGTACTTTGAATTTCTGTTTGTATCTGACACTTATCCCGAGGTATTTGATAGAAATGCTTAAAAGTTATTGTTGTCCTGAGGGGGCAGAATATTCCATTTAACTTTTTTTTTTTAAAGAGTGTTTTTGTAAGGTAATGCTTTCACCAGTGTAAACCATGCCATGGCTTGCTATGCCAGAGCAATTGACTGCCTCATATGAGAGAAGAATTTATAGAGTTAGTGATTTATTTTATCTGTCACTTCAAACAGAAGAATTACGGGCTCCATCTTGCCCAGCTGGGAAGAAACTTAATGCTGACTCTAGATAGTTTTTGCACTACAGTTTATTGCTGGCGTGTGCTTTATCTTAGAGATTTGTTTTGTTCCTATCTCTTTAGAAAAGTATTTTGATCTTAGTCCTGTAGCCTTTCTCTCTTCTGAGAAACTGGAGCTTTACTCTGTCAAAGTGTTTCTTACAAGAAAGGAGCAGTGGGAAGGTGCTGGGGGGGCCAGGCCTGGGTAGAATAGGTTGCTCAGTCCGTCTGTCCATTCACCCCTCCAGGTGTTCCCCTGCTCACTGGGCTCACCACCCTGTGTCTCCTCCCTGCCTCCAGGCCAGGTAAGCAGGTTTGACTTGTGTGGTATGGTTGTAAAACCAAGTTGGGCTCTTATCCTGACCTAAACAGTGATGGTCATGCATGGGCCGCCCAACAGGGACCCTTAGACAGTACTCCCATCTAAGTACATGTTTGCATACCTTATCCTTCTTCCCCTTTTTAATCATCCTTATTGTAGTCCTTGCTCCTCACTTTCTCTACCCCACTATCTTTTCAAAGAGACAGCCTGCTCCATTTATGGTTTTCCCATGAGTTCCAGTTTTATGACATGTATACTCAAATTTGCTATTTCTGATACTATTCCCTTGATATTTTTAACCCTAACCAGTATTATTGAGATAGTTGGCCACTGCTGCTGGCCTTTCAGTGGTTAAGGTGCTGGCTAAAGAGTGTGTAAAGAGTGGCTGGGTGCTCTCACGTCTCTGTAAGGTCTTTGTTCTTAGTACTGAAATTCTTGGGTTACGTGACAGATGGGTGAGTTCTTCAAAAGTACTCTGAGTTGGCCCATGTCTACTCTGTATGATCTTGGTGGTGACAAAGTGAAATTAATACTTTAAAAATGCTGCCTGAAGGGATTTCATGTTCCTTCTGCTGTTTTTTCACTAAAAGGTATATAAGCTTTGTTTATTTTTACTCTAGGCAGAAACACTTGTGCGGGATAATGACATATCAGCTCATGCCCAGAATGTTGCCAAGGCCAAATATGAATTTTTGTTTGGCTTGGAAGAAGAGAAGCCTTCAGGAATGGGTAAGTTCTATTTATTACTATTGTGTAAACAAAAAAAACCCAAAAACAAAAACCCACGACAACAAACAAAAAACAAAACAAAACAAAAAAACCCAAAAATACCCAAAAAACAAAAACAACAACAAAAAAACACACTTAAAAAAAACCCCTTAAGCTACTCAAGAAAGTTTTGCAGAAGCTTCTCCTTTAATGACCCCATGAGGCTCATTCACTGTGCTATGCTGCCCTTCACAAGTACCAGACCATAGGATCCTGGTTTGGCCCCAGAAAATGACAGTGGTTCCCTGTCTTACACCCCTGCCTTTCTTTCTGGCTCCTCTGGGCCACCATGATGTGACAGCAGGGACTCATGTGCCAGAGACGTATTGGTGGAGGGAGTCCCTGCACTTTTCTCCAGTGGAGTTGTTCAGCCACAAGTTCTGCAATTGCAGATGCTGAAACATTTCTGCCTGGAGATCCTTCCAGAAATGCACTTTGTGGTCCTCCTACAGGTAGAGGTAGGTGAGATTTTAATTCAGATACTTGAGGTGGTACCCAAACTGCTCTGCCCTCTGGAGTCAGTGATTCCAGTAGTCCAGGTGCAATATCTAATGTTATGCCTAAGGATCTGTCTTGTTCCTGTTGTCTTGTAAGTATAGGCCATTTTCTACCTTTTAAGAGCCCAAGCTTAGAAGAAAATAAATGTAGTTATTGTAGCTATTCCTCTTGCCTTGTCAAAATTATCAATAAGCCCTGTCCTCTTTGAAAAAGCATTTCCTCAGGCTGTTCTCTTTGTACCTTGATCCTTTCTAATTGCAAACTTTCTGGAATGTCACTTAATTAAACAAGACTCCCTTCTTGCCAGAAAAGGGCAGCATTTTGCTCAGAAATAAACTGTGTATGTGCCTCAACTTCAGTAAGGAAAAAAAAATTAATAATGATAATGATAATAACAACAACAATAGTAATAATAATGAGGAATAAAGAATCAGAACTTGAGTTTCTTCCTGGATTTTATAGTTTGATCATCTGCCTGGGAAATCCTTATTGCAAAGTGGAAAAAAAACCAAATTTCCAAAAAGAGAAAAGAAGCCTCAAAAAAACCCAAACCAAAAGGACCTCATTTAGGAATTTTAAAAACTCTTCCAAATTGCCACAAAATGTTTATCACTTTATTACAGGAATCATGATGACCTCATTTCTTGCTTGGAAAGACACAGTGAGAGCACTGTCAGCAGGCATTGGTACAAATCCAGAGACTGGTATTAAATAAAGTATGCTGTGTCTAATAAATCCAAGTGAATCTATTGTTATTACCAGCCAAAACAATTATCAAATATGACGGGTATTCCAAGCTAAGTACTGAGCTCTAAAATAAAGGGTAGCAAAGAGTAAGCCACATATATTGACTTATGTGTCTAATTCTCTGTATTTTTCCTGTGCTTCTTGCCTTATTTCTGGATCTCCTTCTTACCTTTTTTCTGGATCTTCTCCTGTTCCTTTATTAATGAGAAACTGCCATTAGAAGCTAACAGTTAGCAAAATGGGAGTGATTTCAAGGGACCTTCACAGGAGGGTTTGTGAATATTTAACAATGGTTAATATACAACATTTGTGAATTGTACCCAAAAACTGGGTGACATTGTGCTTACCCAGACTGGCCTCATGCTGTCACAGACAAATGCATCCTCCTCCTCCTCCTCCTCCTCCTCCTCCTCCTCCTTTCTCTTTTACAAGTTGTTTGACTGCCATGGATAAATAAGAGTGGTTCTGCCCCTTCTAGTTTTTTCTTCTGCTTTTGAGTGCTTGTTTACTGGAGGTGAATGAGGACAGGGTGACTGAGGAGACAGTAGTGCAAACTCAGGGCTTTTGTACATCACATCATGGTTTTTTTGATTTGATATATGTCAAATATGTCATGACATATGCTTTTGGGGGAAGCAGCTATTCTTGAAAGTCTTTCTGTTCTTCTCTGTGTTAGATGGGAAGGGAGAAAACACCACCAAAAATCCAAACAAACATGCTACTTTCTGAAGTTTCCTTTAAAAGAAAGAAGACGTGCTTTTTAGGGGTCAAAGTATGAAATATTTCAAGCAAATGAGTGACAGGGGCAGGGCCAGGAGAAATGTTGGTGTTTAAACTTGATCAAGAAACAACTTGTCACTGTGGGCAGTTAGGCTGAACTTTAATTTATCTAACCTAAAGCAGTTGACCCGTGCCATGGCTGGCCTCAGAAACGGAACGTAGCATGTAAGCTGCAGAACAGCTTAATTACTTCTGCCTTCTGGTTTATCCTTTCCCTTTGAGCCACAGCCATGTTACTGTAGCCCTGCTGATGCTGCTGAGGTTATACATGTCTTGACTGAGTACTAAAACACTTGCATCAGGCAAGCTAGTTCACAAAGAAAGAGCAATAAGTGGGGACAACTGTGGCAAACACTTCTGTTTACCCATGTGGGAGATGGCAGCTTTTGTTAATAAGCTCCGTGCTGATTTTTACCTTCCAGGTTGAGGCTGCTGGTCATTTTCAGATGAGAAAATGGGTGGGGGGGGGTGTGTGGAAATAAAAAGTTAGGTGGCTTTAGAGTAGGTGTTTCATCAACGATATTCAAATGCTAATAAAGCTGAAAATGTAAAACATTTTCCTTTGCTGTCTTCAGTCTGATTTTATCTGGGATGTTTGTGATTACTGATGCCCTAATGTGCTCTTGTGTTTAATGCATGATTCTTCTTGTCTGGGTCCTCTCCTCTCTTGTCCATTGCCCATCCTCCTGCCCTCCATGCATTACTCAGAGCAGAAGCAGGTCCAAGCCCCCGGGACCCTCCTGTTGTGGAAAGGTTCAAGACCACACATTTCCCTGCAGATCCCTCCCACTGAGGGAGCAGGGAGGATGCACCACACTTTTCCACGTGGCTCTGCACAGCCTGGCTACCTTCCTTGGCGAAACCCCAGCCTTCTGCCTTCCAGCAAAAGAAAATGTTTTTTAGAAACTGAATTTAGCTGGGTTGGACAAGACCTCTTCTCAGACTCACTGACATAAAAGGCTGCTTGTTGTATGTGGAAACATACATTCCTCCTCTGGAAACTGCTGTGGAAACAGTGATCTCTATTGAGCAGACTTTTCTTCAGGCTTGGCTGTGCTACAAGCCTGATTTTTATGACTTTGCCGTTAATACATTTAAATACCAAAAGGAAAAAAAAAAGTCATGGCTACATTACTTAGTCTTAAAAGTGCTTCCTTGGGGGAAAAAAGTGGGGGACACTACAAAATAATTTCTTAAATAAACATGAAGGCCAAATACCCCATAATTCCTGTTATATGAGAAAATAAATCCAAGACTGTTGTTAGGAAGAAAATAGCTTCTTAAGGTTAATAAACAGTCTTTTCTCTGATGCTTTTGAGAGGAGAAAGCTTTCCTCCCTCCTGTGTACCAGAGGTTTAATCTCATCCTTCACAAAAAGGCCCTGTACAAATACTGCCTGTGTTGCTATGCAAATCTGGTCTTTCCCAACAGCTGCTGGAAGAAGCTTGGTTTTGAATTCCTGGAGAAACAAATAGCTTTTTGGAAAGCCTGTCACTTGCTGTTTTGTGTTCAGTGAGGTGTCATGAGGCAACTGAGCTCATTTAACATCTTGCTTCTGCCAAAAGAGATGGTCCCAGACACATACTGCCACCGATTATGTCATGCTAGTTCTTGTGCTCATCTGTTTGCTTAGCAGGCTCAAGCCAGCAAAAATTGTAACACCCCCCCCCCCCCCCAAAATAATGCTAAAAGATCAATTCTGAAAAAAAGAGCTTATTTTCTCCTGGCAATGTGTGTTGAATCACCTTTGCAAGGGGTCAAACAATGCCAGATCTGACACGTGAAAGAAAATCAAACACATACTTCGACCCATGAAACATACCTGTTCCTGAACTAAAATCGAAGAAATGATTGCTTTTGCTTTAGAATGTCTAGAACTTTTTTCAAGAGCAAAGGAAGGACACAATGGCTGCTATTTTGTACAAGTAAAGTCTTTTCAGGGTTCTTATGCTTCTGATTTAAACACCTTTAAGAAAATTATCACAGTATCTTTGTGTAAAGTGAGCATCACTGACATACATTCTGCCTCACTTGTTTGCTCTGTTACTTCAAGGCACACATGTCCAGCTCTGCTGCATCCCCCTCGCATTGCATGGAAGTGGTACCTTCCTGGTCCTCACTGCAGGAACTGCTCTTAGACCACAGGCACTCATTACATTGTTCTCATGACAGCCTGACTGCTGACTGTAGTCTTGCCAGTGCTCCAGCCCTGTTGTTTTCCTTTTTGAGGCACCACCCTTTGCCATATTTTCATCTCTTGCTCTTTCCATCTCCAGGCAATCCTGTAAGTCTGGGCTCCCTGGTCTGGTATCTTCCTTTGCAGCTCTCTTTTCCTTAAGAGGTACAAAACTGTGTTTTCTGAGGGCTGGAGGACTGCCTGATTTTCACATTAATTTTGCTGAATTATGGTGAAGGATCGGCACATCAGATGTCCTGCAGCGTTTACCAGGCGCACATACAAGGCTGGAATACAGAAAGCTCAGAGCTCTGGTAACCCTCTCCCACATAATTAAAATTCCATCATCCTGTTCTGCATACTTGACTTTATCAGCTTCTTTTTGTTGTTGTTGTTTCTAGTGTCTCACTGCATTTTCTGACATAGAGAAGTCCTGCAGGAGTTTTTAAAGCATAATGTGCAATCAGTAGTTTTCTCATAAATATCCCAAATGTTTGGTGTTGCTGATTGGCAATGATGCAAAAAGAAGGTTAAATTTTTAAATTTAAGTCTCCAGAGGTACTGTATTAGAAGTTTGTGCACTACAGGAAGTAGTTTGGCACCAGCATGTTCACTGGCCATGCTGAGTGCTCCTCTTTCACTCCAACATGGAGTAAAGCAGGTCATTTTGGGTGCTCTGAAGAGCAGCAAGCTCTTACAGTGCTGTCAGATGAGAATTGTGCACATGAAAAAATAAATGCTGGTGCAAAAGGACAGGTTCCATTATGGTCTGCATCTTGGCTGCAGAGGTGGAACTGTTGTGCTATCTCCCTTGAATTTCTTAGTCCTGCTTCCTGGGGCTGGGAGAAGCTGAGGCATGCTCAGGAGCTGTCAGGTATGGTGTGATGGATGTCTGGGTTTCCAGTCCAGAGGGGAGGAAAACTAAAGGGGGCACAAGGCGTTATCCTAAGTCCCTTGCTCCACAGGAGGAAATTGAATGTCTTGTGACCTCCACTTGAAAGCTGGATAGATAAAGTTATCATAACCTACAGCTGTAGGGAGGAGATTACCACATCCTCAACTTTTTAAACAAGAGAGTTGTTTGAAGGCCAAGAGTTTAGTACAAATAATCATTAAAACATGTACTGTTTGTTTATTGTTTTTTAAAGATGCAGAATTAAGCACTCAGAAGTTAGGAAATGCCAGAGTTAAGGCAGTCTCCCTGTCTGTGCTCTTTTGGCTGAAGCTGAGAGCCATGCTGATGTGAGCACACAAATATTTGGGGACTTGGTGATGCTGGCAGTCTGTCAGTGTCTGGCCACAACAGGCTCTAAGCACACGTGGCACAGGCTGAATCCAGCTGAAGCTGGCAGGACTCGGCAACGCTTTCCTGGAGGCAGTCAGGTCGTCCCCTTCCATCAGGCAGATAGAAAATGGGGCATCCAGATCAGTGGCCACAACAGGAGAGGCTCAGCCAGCTGACTTAGCTTGTTATAGACAGGTACAGTGGGACACAGATAAATTTTTACCTGTCACTATGGCCTTCTTCCTCGGCCTCAGCCCCATCATCTGGTGAGATCTGCAACACCAACACAAACCCTCTACTGTGCTGTAGCCTTGCTTCATTTCTGAAGCTTTCTGAAGGAAATGATGCATGTTAACTTGCTGTTGATTTGCACACAAAGGCATTTAAATAAAATTATGTGGGTAGGTGCAGTTCTGGCCTGGTATTGGACTAAAAGAGTGTAACACAGAGTACAGCATGTATTTTTCCTGTTCACAGTTCACTGGTTTAACAAGTACCTTCTGCCATAGATCCCTGTGTTGTTTATTTAACTCTATCCAGTGTCCGGAGGAAGGGAGTCTCATTCACTGTGAGAGCCTGCTGAAAAGTTACTATGCAATGTCCAACGGCACCTTTAGCAACAAACACTTGGAGCCTGGGAGAGGCACATGTCCCTCTGTGTCCTATTTTTGTTTTAGCTGGGCACATAACTTGAGATCCATCTCCTAGGGTGCTTTAAGAACTGCCTAGCAAGACTACCAAGTTGGGACCAGTTAACCAAGACCAGCTTGGTTAACTGGTCCCAAACTCTGAAATGTAGTAAAGGACATCCTTTTCTGCAGGTGTGCTTGGTTTCTGGATCTACAGAAATCCAGAGTTTCTGAGATCACTGCTTACAAGTCTTACAAGTCACTGCTTACAAGATTTTTAAGGTCATTTTTGCTTGCTCGAAGCAACTTTCTAAGGGTTTTGAGAGGATTATTGAAAAATACAATATTTTAAATATATAACATTAATTATAAATCAATTTAGAGAGGCTGCAAAATTGTAGATGCTGAAAGTGTCAAAGCAGCTGTGAGTTGTCACTGCTTCAGAAGTTTTTTCTTCAGGTGAAGGCTCTTATGGAGCTTTTGAAGTAATTCTTGCTAATTATTGTGTGTATCTACACTTAGAAGATCTGTTAGCTGCTTCCTTTCTAAATCACAGCAGCAGAAAAATAGAAAATTTCAGATTCTTTCTGGATCTGTTGTTTACATTTTAGGTTTCAGACTTCTCCAAACATAAGTCTTCAATGAAAACTTGAGATTCTCACAGCCACATAATTCCAGAGTGTGGGACTTCAAAGAAGAAAAGGGCATTAAATATTCTAAGGCCCACTTGCACTTTTATGGCAGGATAAGGAGTCCAGATATTCCCTTTGTATTTTCCCTCCTGTTTCTGCTCATGCTAGCAGCTGTTCCACTCTACCATTTTGCTTTCCAGGCTAATGACTCTTGGGACTGAGCTATCTCACTGACCATCTGTGGCCCATACAGCAATTTGTAGTGGATAATCCCTCACACTAAATCCTCTCAGCACGTGCTGCATGTTAGTTTTGGACTTTGTCCTGTTTTGAGCTCGCTGTAGGCCTGTGAGTGACTGCAGCAGAGTGCCATCCTTCTTGCAACCAGGGAAAAGGTAAAGGGCTCTTTGGAGGACACTTAAATTCAGTGCAGTTGGGGTTATGCAAGTGGTCCCAAACCCTGTTTACCACTGGGAATTAGTTAAAATCTGTGGGGGAAAAGATGCAGCCAAGTTACAGTATTGCTTGTATAAAGCTTTCCGTCAGTAATAGAGCAAGAACTTGTGCAGCTGTGAAAAAAAAATCCACACAAACTCTCAGAGAGGTACAAAGTGACCCATGTATTTTACATGCTTTCTAAATGGTCATTGCTTTCTAAATTCACAGGATTTATGTCCTTATCCTAGTGGCTTTTCTCACTCTTTTCCAAACCAATGACAACTTAGCATCATCATATCCTACTTCAGCACTGGCTAGCAGAGAGATTCATCACAGATTTACTTAGCATGGGCATGGCTGTCCTATGGCAGACTGAACTTTTGTCTAACACTGTCTTTGGCAGCCCAAAACCCCCAGAATTTAGGGAACTACACGAGCAGTGGTGGGCAATATCTTTTAGTGAATCTCTTCCAGTATGCAGGAAGCTGTGGGTGTATGATTTCCTGAGGAACATACTGTCCCTGCATGCATGCAGGGGATTATTTTTTTTCCCTGAACAAATTAGTTTAATTTCTAGGTAACCCTGAGCCACTGGCTGTCACACCACTGTCTGGCTGTTCAAGCATGGACTGTAAAGAACACACAGCCTGTGCATGCTATTGGGCTCTGTGCCAAACCTCCCAGTGACCACAGCAGGGAGTCCCTCTGGTTGTCTCTTTTTGGGGTGAGGGACCTCAGCCAAGATGGTCAGTTTTTCTGCAAGGGCTCTGCCATAACTCTATTTTCTTTTACCTTCCCTGCATGTCTGCTAAGGCACAGAGGCATTTCACCAGGATTTATTTCTAGGCAATTCTCCCCAACCTCTTCCCTCTGCCTCTCACTTTCAGTCAGCTTCCCCATTTCCACCAACTTGTTGTTTTTACATAATGCTGCTGTAACTTTCGACGGGATGAAGATCTGGCTCTGCTTCTCCTTTTTGGGGCAAGCAAACTGCCCAAAAGCCTGGAGTGTCTGCAAGCTGCAGAAAATCCTGCGCCCGGTCCGGTGTGGATGTTTGCAGTCCAGTTACAAAAGCCCTGTGTTTGCATTATGTTAATCCCCTGGCTTTGGCTACTCTGGCCAGGCAGGACCTATCGCATGGAGAATGACATCATTTGGAAAAAGGGCTGCTTCCTGAGGCTGCCAGAGGCTCTGCAGCATCCCTCCCCTTTTATAGGGGATGGC
Organism: Passer montanus; assembly: GCF_014805655.1. Taxonomy (NCBI): domain Eukaryota; kingdom Metazoa; phylum Chordata; class Aves; order Passeriformes; family Passeridae; genus Passer; species Passer montanus. Next base: position 2,879,953 of record NW_024370152.1, on the reverse strand, counting down.
TGCTCCATCTCAGCAGGGGCAGGCTGCTTTATCAATTGGAATAGTTTTAGTGACTGTAGACATTGTAACGTGATGGAGTGCAGGAGAAGGAGATGTGTGTAACCCTCCTCTCTGCCAGGCTGCAGTAGCGATACAATACCATAAATCCTGTGATTTGTTCATTAAGCTCTGTTGCCTAGAGATTTGTCTCATCTTAATGCATACATTGTTTTTTACTTGCCCTAATCTGCCTTTTACAAATGGTGGCAAGAATACCAGGAAAGTGTAACTGATACGATGCTGCTTGCAAGCTCACCCACGTGCTACTTGTGATCGGCACAAGGAGCTGCAGAGATATAAAATGCAGGGTGACTGGGCTGCTTAGTGAATGCTTCCAGCTCACTAATGCTGAAATGCCATAAAGCATCCTGCATTCTGAAACCAGCATATGACTCTCAGCATCGCCATTCTGCCCGATTCTCCCCTTACGGATGCAGTTACAAAAACGGCAGCTAAGCACAGACGTATCCCTGGCATGCCGTCAGGCAGCCTTGCTGGAGGAAATTTTTTTTCCCCCTGCAAGCTGCCAAGGTGGACTCCTTAGCTCCTGCGATAGACTGAATGAGACTGCAGTTCCCCCATCAGTTTCATAATACTCAGAAAGCATCCATTTACATCATTGTGTGCAGTGCAGGGCAGCAGCTGCCAGGAAATTTGAAACTATTTTGATTCCAGTTGACTAGAACAGCAGCAATTGAATTAGCTGGTACCGCTATAGATAAACTGATGATCTTTGCATTTTATTTCTTTGACCAATGGGTAACTGCTGGAGCTACAGTAATCTCTGTGAGTAAGGAGACTGTTCAAGCAAATATATCTAATTTCTCGAGCTATATTATATATATATATATATATATACTGTATCGAGAGAGACACTCACACCATTCTTTTTTAAAATGTACCTGTAAACAAAATGTCTGTCTATGCTTTTAACTTGTGTTTTGCTTCCTAGAATTTCCTTTTATTATGCTGTAGACAAGTTTGCTTGACATGGAATGGTTATTTACCTATGAAATATCATATCTATGCCTGATTTAAGTCATTAATTCTTTCAACGTCTAGTCATCAGAAAGGCTGCCAAATGCTGTTAGGTTATATTTGCCCAGTCTCAGTTTTCTAGTCACTTACCCCCTTTCTATTTTAGCTTTTTCCTTATCCATTTCTTTCTTTTTTTTTCTTTCTTTCTTTTTTTTTTTCCGTTTGTTGAAAGAAGCCACCTTCAATGCAAAGTAGAAATTTGTGTTACCTGAAAGTGTATGTCCTTTGTTTGTTTGGTGATGGGTATTTTTTTCCCTGCGCATCTTCAGTGCAGTCCTTAAATTTTGTTGTTGTCTTTCTATCCTTGTTTGTACTGCAGTCATATTGGGGGATGGGGTTAGACAGGATATGCCAGTAGCTGCAGCAAGACATGATGCTGTGGTGGTGGATGGGAATAAGGGAGGAGTTTCCCTTAAAGAGCTCAAGCTCCTATAAGCTCTTGTACCTGAAATAGCTCTCTGATGAAAGAGAAAGGCTTTTCAGTTTTGGGCGAGTGGCAGATTGGTCGTGATTTACTTCACAAAATAGAGACCTTGGCAGTCATGTGCATGGTGGTACCTAACATAATGGCAACAGAACACTGCTTTGATGTCATGTAGGAAGTTTTTTCAATCAAACAGAGAATTAGGCAATATTCCTGCATGAAGACAAGAATCCCACTGACTTGTGCTTGTATACAGCAGCAGCAGCAGCAGCAGCAGTCCGTCCAGAGGACAGCTGCTGACATTTCACCTAGAAGAGGCTTTACTTTTCTACTGTGATAGCGCTACTCTCTTGCCAAGATGGAACACAGCTTGCAGGTGTGGCAGAGGGGAGTACATGTAAGCACTCTCCCTTTGGACACCTCTCTGTGCCTGCATTTGTGGGTATGCGCTCTGTGTACCTCTTCTGGAGTCTGATGGGCTTGCTATGAAGTTCAGGAGGAGAAATAAATCAGAAACTTGCTCAAGATTTCTTTCCACTGTCAGCAGTGGCTGTTGGTGGCAGATGGGGACGCACAGCAGAGCATTTAGCATTCACCACAAGAAATAAGGCCCCTCTGTTTTCCTCGTGTTGGTTCAGAAGCTAAGATAGCAATTAGCAGAGATGAGCCTGGCCTCTTGGCAGGATCTGTGTGCAGTGCCTTGTTGGGGCTTGGCCTGCAGAGCATGTTGGCTGCCTCCCAGCCCCACAGGAGGCCGGGACTGATGCTCTGGGCTTCCTTCCAAAAGGCGGGATGTGTGGGTTGGAGTGAGGCATGGGGGGTCCCAGCTCTTGGTGTACTGTGTATTCCCTTTCTTCATGCAATGCAGCCAGAGTGTGGCCCAGGCAGTGGTCTGGCCAAGTGCTGTCCCACAGTGCTGAGGGCATATACTAAGCATTGCTTGAGGGTGGATGTGTCCACCAAGAAGGGTTTATGTTAGCATCCATAGTGACATGCTCCCTTACTAGTCCTCTCCTAAGAAATCCCTTCTCTAGTCTGTGCTGGGAGCAGCAAGCACTAGAGCTTCTGCATCAGAGAAGGATTGCAGGATGAGAAGGCAGCTTGGGGATGCTTGCCTGGGGTTGTTCTAGTGCAGGTGTAGGGACATTGTTACCACTGAGCATCACTGTCATATGTGAGTCTGTCCTGGTGAAAGTGTCCCACAGTGGCAGCCTAGTGCCTGTGCTGTGAAAAGTGTGGGCTTGAGATGCACGCAAGCACTGCGTGGCTGAGTTGTGTGCAAAGGGCTCTGTTTGTCTGCTGCTTCAGACACTTAGGAAAAGCACTGTGGGTGCCCCCACACCTGTGTTTTGGAAACCTTGCCATGAAGATGGGCTGGTGATGCAATCTTTACGGCCTGGGACCTTGCCGCACAGAAAAGGTCCCTGCTTTGTCTAGTCACTGTCCTGAACAGCAATCATGTCATATGGATGAAGCTGAATTTTTATTATATAGTGATTAAATCAATGGCATGGAGACGTTTGGAGAACACACTGGGGAAGATTCTGAGGCTTGGCAGGGTCCAAGACTGTCACTTTGATCCAGCACCACACCCAGTTTGTGGTATTTTCCCTGTGGCAAGATATACTGGGATATACTGGCAGGTGTCAGCTTTTGCTTACCTTAACAAGCCACTGGCACATAGGTAGCCACATTAATGCGCATCTGAACTTGTGTTAGATTAGCCTCTCTTTCACTTTGAACTCAGCCTACCATTAACCCCAGCTACATGGCTTCTGCCTCAGAAACAGACCTTGGCCGGCCTGCTTGGAGCAGAGATGGGGATCATTTTGCACCTAGAGATGCACCTTGGGACCAAACCCTTCAATTTCAAGTTAGTCTCTGGTTTCAGAGCTGTCACCTCGATGCTTTTCAAAGTAGGTGTTTGGGTCTGGCCACCCTGCAGTTTGATTTAAAACACTATTACACTCCAGGCCAGTTTTTTTTTTTTTTTAGTTTTTTGTTTTGTTTTGTTGTTTTTTGGTTTTTTTTTTCCCCAAAGGAGTGTGACAAATGCTGTTGTTGATGGTTGGCTTTTTAATTGTTGTTTTCGGGTTTTTTTCCCCCAAGAGCTCAGTTCCTCCTTGGGCTGTGATATAAGGTGGGCAATTATCTGTCATTATGTGATCCCTGAGGTCCCTTCGGACAGATGGCTCTCTGTTATCTCGAAACAATGGGAGCCACTGGGTGCATGGAGCTTGGAAAATGGGACCACCCATTTTTGCTCCTGCTTTGTTTACATCGTTGGAAAAGCACAAGGAAGGGAGGGGTACCAAGGTTTTTCTGCAGCAGTGTATTTGCTGCAGTAGAAAATGTGCATTGCTTGGTATGTATCCATCACTGCAACATGACCTTCAGCTACCTGAGTTGTTAAAGGAAGAGGGTAGTGCTGGCAGAAAGTTTAATTGCTCATTAATTATTATGTAATTTAGCCAATTAGTTTTGTCAAGGCTGTAGAACATAAGGGGTGTGGCTGATTATCTTCCCAGCGTTTCACCTTTACAAGTGCAAATTATGTGTAATGTCTTTTTTAAGTAAAACCATCATGGGTAGTGCATGCTGTGGATGAATGTCAGACATCTGAATCTCTGCTTTCTTAGGCCTGCACACCCGGCCTGTGGCCTGGCCTGAGGCCTCCGACTGTTCACGTGCCATCGGGACCTTTTCTGAAGTGTAGCAGACATTTCTGGCATTCCTTCCTCGGTAGTGCAGACTCCCAAAGTAGGGCCGCCCAAAAACTCCTATGTAAAAAGACCAACTTTAGATAACTGTAGTATGAGAGCAGAAGTGAGTTAAACTGAAGTAGTTTCCCTTCAGGGGAGAGCGTTTTTGCTCTGTAAGGAGCGGGCGGGGAGAGAGATCAAACTTTTTGCTTTGTGCGTGTAGTAGATAAATCCAGGGTCTCTCTTCTTTTACTTTGTAGGTAGTGGCCGTGGAAGCAGCAGTTTGCCTCCTCATACCATCATCAATGAATTTCCAGAGTATGGCACTGTAGAGTCGAGCAGACAAGCTCCCTCAGCTCTGTCGATGTGCCAGGCCGAGCCTGTAACACGCAGTCCGGAAAGACGGGACAGTCACCACCGTGTCAGGCCTGTTCCTCAGTGCGCAGCTCCTGCTGATAATTTGAGGCCTGATGCAGGGGCAGTGCAGCTTCACACCCCAGAAGAAGGTTTGCAACCCAGGGGTAATCTGCCAGAGATTATGAAAATCTCTCGACAGCTAGAAGCAACAAAGGTGCAAGAAAGAGCAAATACTTCTCTCGATTCAGAGACGCAAATGGAAAAAAAGAGCGTTACTGGCAGCCAAAATGTGCAGGCAGCCAGAGAACCAGTTCCAGCAGGCCAAGAAAAACTCTCAGACATGCTTCTTCCATCTGAACGAACAGCTGAGGAAAAAAAGTATTTGATCGTAGAGAAAGATCTGGCTTCAGTACGGGCTGGAGAAAAGCAGTCTGAATCCTCACAAGCCATAAGTAATAAAGCAGAGGAGGTCCACGCAGCTCAGGAACCAAGCTGTCACAAGTCATCTGTGACAAACCTGGAAGCAGTCAGCAGAGTGGAGAGGGGGACACGTTTTGAGGAGTGTTCAGAGTACAATCAAGGCAAAATGCAAACAGGTACCGAGAGAAGGCTTGGTAAAGAGGCAGCTGTAAGTAAACATGTAGAATTTCAAGGTGTGGAGATCTTATGGCTGCAAAAAGCTGAGGAGCAGAGAAGAAAGAAGCACTCACTGCTGGATTCTGTGTCTGTGGAGAGGAAGGTATTCACCAAAACATCCAGCCACCCTGTGTCACCAATGGTCTCCCCAGCCTTGCTTTCCTTGCCAGACAGTGCATGGAGTGAGGTCTGTGAAGACCCAAGGCTGGAACCTGCTGTGTCTGCAGCCACTCCTCTACCACTGCTTGAAGAAAGCGGGAAGGATGAAGTTTCTGTGAAGGACAGGAAGAACTGTGGTGAGGAGATGACTGTGCTTGCAAGAGGCCAGGGCAGGTGAGCTGGTGCTAAGAGGGGAGCAGAAGTCAGGCAGGGGTTCTCTTGTCTAGGCTTGTGGCTTGTGCCTACCTGTTTAGGAGGTAATATGAAGCAGAAAATATTTGTCTGCTGCCTGTGGTGTAGTGTTTACAGTACTGGTTTACATAGATGGTGGTTGGCTAGTGCCTGAAGTTGATACTGAAACCACTTCACACCGTCTTACTGAAGTTTACAGTCCATCTCAGATTTTGAAATTTAAAGATCAGAAGTCTTGCTGTTTGCACAGTGATGAAGCATCTGTAGCAGGTGTAATTGGGATCTGGACATGCCATGTCATTAAATACAGTTGGCATGCAAGCCTGGCCATACGCACCTGAACAGATTTTCTGGTTTCATTCAGTTTGTGCAAAAACAGTGTGACAGCTTCTGAATGGTTGGATAATAAAGACATTTTATTCAGGGCCATGTAGATCACAGGAGGATAAATGTTACAATATGTGCTTTCTATATTATCTATCTATCTATCTATCTATCTATCTATATTATCTATCTATTTATCTGTCTGTGTTTATATCATTTTAGCAGTACATATTGCAAGAATGGTGTGCTGCTTTGCATCCTGATTTGCTTGTTTTTCTTTCCTGATGGACATCTCTGACAAAACAAAGGGTTCCACTGGTGCGCTCTGAGCAAACTATGTCCACTTTGAGCTGGAGCTGTGTGCTGCTGAGACAGCATCTCTACAAGGGAGGCTTTCCTGCCTCTGCACCTCTCTATCTGTGGAGTTTTGCTTTGGCTAGTGCTTGGAATTATTTGGGTTGGCTACCCTCACCTCTGGCATGTTGAGGAGCCCCACAGTATTGTGTGCAGCAGAGAAGAAAACTCTTCAGGGGGATGGTATACCTTTCCTTGTGTCAGCAGCAGGCTGAGTCTTCTCAGTCTGGTTCCCCAGGCTCCATATTTTTAATTGCATGTGCTTCCCTTTGCATTTTGGAGCGATTTCCTTCAGCTTTTTGCTGAAGACCCCAGTCCTAGGACTGCAGAGACAGCAAATTATCCTTCAGGGGCAGAGGCTCCGTCTGGTTACACATCTCCAATATGTGCAGCCTCTGGATTGGGACTGGTGCTAGGACAGATCTTACACATTGGGTGTGCTTTTATTTTTTGCATGTAAGCAGCTGATCTGTTAGATAATATGAGGATGTCTCCAAGCCGTCTTCTTTTACCCAGAAAATTGTTTCTTTCTATGTCCCTGGAGAGGGAGATCATGCCAGTCATAAAGAGAGGTAGTGCAAGGAGGAACCAACATTTTACCTGCAGTGCCCTCTCTTGCATAAAGCTGCATTGACCTTTCTGTTCAGAAAGGTGGAAGGTGAGAAGGGTTGCCCAAAGTCTAAACCTTGCCCCCAAACTGAAACAAAGTGTTTTTTCTTTAATTTTCAGGATGGTGGAGGAGGGGGAAACCGCCACAGGAGGATGTGAAGATTTCCTTGGGCAGAGGCATTCTGATGTCTCCACTGATCTGTACAGCTCGCAGTTTGAAAACATCCTAGACAATGCATCTTTGTACTACAGTGCGGAATCTCTGGAGACATTGTACTCGGAGCCTGATAGCTACTTCAGCTTTGAGATGCCACTCACTCCCATGATCCAGCAGCGCATGAAGGAGGGTGGACAGTTTTTAGATAGGGCATCAGCCGTGGGGCAGACAGATGTCCCTGACAGGGAGGTGAAGGGATGTGGTGAAGGCATTGCCAATGGCTTAAGGGATGTAAGCGAAACACTCTTCAAAGGAGATGTCACAGAAGTCCCTCGTCTGGAAAGGTAAAAGTAGTGGGTGAGCTTTCTGTGTGCCTGCTGATTTTTCCCAACTTCTCTTTACTTCAGTGTACTGTCGCAGAGTGTAGTTTTGCCTCTTTTAACACTTCTAATTTTCTCCAGAGGATAATTTCCAGGGTGACTGCAGGAGAGAAATGAGCCATCCAAACCTGCCATTCATAATAAGAGTGACAATTTACATTATGAAGGTTTATTAGGCAATGCTGATGTGTTGATAAAAGGTATTATCACATCTCTGGGACCTGTCTCTGGAGGAGTTAGTTATTGGTTACAAATGAACCTTGTTCAACTACAGTTCCTACCTGAATTTATTGGCAGCAACTGGAAGACAAGCGAGCATTGCAAAAATGTTATTCATTTCTGTTTAGGTAAAAGGAGAGGTTGTTAAAAGCAAGAGTCATGTGAAAAGCGAAAATTAGGCTGAGTGGTCATAAAATACTGCACAATTGTAGAATATCACTCTATGTGAAAACTTTTCTTATAGTGTGCTGTCAAAGAGAGTGGGGACACTGAAAGGCAGACACAGACAAAATGGAGGTTGAATTAAAAGCAGAGTGGTGAGGGTGTGTTGCAGATTGATGAAGGACCTTGTGAGTGACAAAGATGCCTCTGGTCTTCATCTTCCAGGGACAGGATGTTATCTTAGAGTCCTAGGACTATTCCCTTAGATGGGACTAGTCTAGTTAGAGCTTTCCTGGGAGTAGAGGTGGGAGATCTTTTATGTGTTTTATTTCTTTTGTGCTAAAATGAAAGAAGTCCTTTGAGCAGAGGTAGTTTTTCTAACTCTATGGATTAAGGTACATTTTGCTCTTAAAACAGCAAGCAGAAGGACATTAGAGTTTAAAATATTTTTCCCTCAATCATACAGTAAAACATGTTTAAATCTTGTGCATGTGTGGTGCCTACCAATAGGCAATAAGTGACTGTTAATCTGCAATTACCTGTATGGAGCCAGAAACTGAGGTCAGTCCTGAGACTTGAAGCTCCTTACAGCAAAACCAAAGGCTGACATAAAACTGGACAGGGGACAACAAGCAGCACATTCAGATCCTGATTCTGTTACCCTGTAGTTGCAGCATCTACTATTTAAAAGATACTGTCAAGTAAGGCCTACATTGGCTCATCAGGACAAAAATTATGACAAAGACAAGGTGTGCTTAGATGAGTCACATCAGGTGTCTGCCTAGTGTGGATTTCACTTGGAATTAATTTTAGTTTAGATTTGCAGCCATACTGATAAACTAGCAGTAGATGTTTAAATACTTTTTTTCCCTCACTTAATTAAAAAAAAAGAAAAGAAAAGAAAAAAAAAAAAAAAAAAGAGTGTTCCTGGTTTGTTTAGGGATAAGTCTTAAGGGCTCACCTAAGGTAGGTGCCAGTAGAGAATGTCACTACCGCAGGATAGCTAGCCACGAGTATGCCCAACAGTGATCCTCCCAACAATAACCTTACAGCTAACACCACCCTTCCCCCTCTGGTATTCCCAATATCATGTTGTATTGCACCAGGCGTGTATGTTGTGTGGTGACTGACAGGTTGTGAGTACTACTTTGTTGGAGCCAGTGGGGAACATCACGGTGTTAAGAGCACATGGGTGAGAAGCAGTGTGTGCGTGCTAGGGACGGCGGGATATTTATTGCACGGGGGTCAAGGTGGTGTGTCATGGTGATGCTCAGGTGAACCAGAAATAGCCTCCTGAGCCCTGGCGGCTGAGGGGTTTGAACGCGCGGTTGTGTTGCCTGAAGCAATCCGAGACTTAGGTTTACCTGAGTCTGCCTGTGCGATGCGTGTATGGCACCTCTGTGCCTGCTGCTGAAGCTCTCGTTTCCTACGGCGCCGTGAGCCCGCGGTTGTGCTTGGGGCTGCAGTTCCTCACGCGTAGCGCCTGTTCGAGCACCCTCCGCAGTGGTCCAGCCCTCCCGGAGGAGGAGGCTGGGGGGGAGGTAAGCCCTCCGCCCCGCCGTGCCCGGCCCCGCACGGTGCCGCCGGAGCGCTCCGTGCGCTTTGCCCGGCCGGGCCTCCCCCCTCCCACCGCCCCCCGCCTGGAGGAGAGCGGCGGGAGAAGCCACTCCCAGAGGGGTGGGGGTTTGCTGTAGGGGCTCGGCATGTGAATACTGGCAAGTGCAAAGGGAAGCGGGGGGGATTTCGGGTGCGGGGGATATGGGAGCGGAGCAGGGCAGTGTGGCAGTGCGGGACAGCAAGGAGCATGAGACCCCCTCCCCTTTTCTGGAAACGGTACTGCCAAACCGAGGGAGCAAAAACCGAAACCAAAATCTCAGCTGTGCCTTGTGCCGTAGTATTTCGGTGATATAAAAAGTGATTGGGGAGGGAGCATGCTTCCAAGTACCATTACTAGTTAATGGGGGAGCAGTGTGAAACACGAGCAGTTCTTCCTGGCCCAGAGCAGAAGGGGATGACCGACTTGAGTGCAAAGAGCTGGTGGTTTTTCACCTGGAGATTGATAGCCGTGTGTGCCAGTTGGGAAAAGAGGAGCTGGGGTTCCCGTGGCCATGCCGTCCTGTTAACAGGTAGCTGAGCACCATAGCACATTCTGCACCTGTACGGAGGGATCCAGAGCGTACCTCACACAAGGTTTTGATATGTAAGGACAAGTAATGGCCTGGCCACGTAATGAATAAGCGGGAGGGTAACATCCTTCTTCACTCTTAGGAAATTGCTGGCTTTGGGAGGGGTCAACTCTGGTATGTGAGGGCCGGTCACATGCCTTCAGAACTGAAAAAAAAAAAAACCAAGGAGGAAAAAAATTATTAGAGGCTTGCAGGCTGCAAGATCCTATGAGCTCCTAGGTGTCGGAAGATTTCATCCCCGCTGTCCTCCCTGTCAGCTGCTGGCCGTGGTTAAACACAGTAAGTCCTGGCAAGAGCTGTATGATGGACCTGCCTGCTTTGACAGCCACCTGCCATGCTTCCTTAGGGTAGGGGGATGTCAGCTGCTCCTGAGTCTTCCTGCAGAGCAGGCAGGCTTACTTTTGCAAGTAGCCCTTTCCTAGCATAGCTTGGGTACTCTTGGGTGCCTGGCCAGTGGAGGAGGGATGGTTGGAAGAGAAGGGTGTGCAGCTTGCCTTCGTGTCTTTGGGGTGGAGTTTATTGTCTTTCAGTTCTCTGAGATAAGCTCAGTTGGTTAGAGCATGGTGCTAATAATGCCAGAGCTGTGGGTTTGATCTCTGTGTGGGTCGTTCACTTAACAGTTGGCATCGATGATCCTTTTGTGTCCCTTCCAACTCAGAATATTCTGTCATTCTGTAGTGATTAACCCTCTGAGGGAAAAAAATACTCTGCAGCTGAAGTAGCCTTGAATTTCCACGGGGCGGGGTCGGAGAACAGGGGTAGGAGGGGTAGTGTGTGAGGTTTCAGAGCTGAGCGACAGCCTTGCTATGTGTCAGGGCACCATGGGATCCTCATGAAATAGGCTGAGCCTCAGGCTGTCAGTGTTATGAAGCTTTGTAATCTCAATAAGGACGTTTCATTTGGACCGTGTTTGGTGCCCTTGTCTCTCTGTTATCCTTGCAGAGGCATGCAGTCGCCACTGCCACACCCATGTTCCAGGTTCTGTACTCCTCCCTTCCCATGCCAGTGGGCTTTTAGAGGCAGTAAAAACTGTTTGCAAGCTGTTACTGAGACAATGAGCTTGAGTTAGCGTTGCCTGGACTAGGTGTAATCGTTTGCAAATTGAATGAAGTTGGTGATCCAAGTCAGAGTGGCGTGAAAGGGATGTGTTTCCAAAGTAGTAAGATATACCTTCCTGAGGGGAAAATGAGTTATCTTTTCTATGTATACCACAGACAAAGCATCTACGTGACTAAATGTGAAGTGTGAAATTTTCTCCATGGTGATCTCTTTACTTCCAGACTTTAAGGGCTGGACTTCTTTTATTGTTTTCTTATACTGCATACTTTACAGCAGGTTTTCCATTCCCTCTCCCCTTGTAGGCTAGAGTCAGAATAAATTTTTAAAAACCCACAGAACAAGAACAAAAAACTTATGGCATTTCTTTTCCTGCCATAAATGCCTTTTCCTTTTGTTTGGGAAGTATTGTCTCTGTTGGCAGGACATTGCCCAAGATTTTTGTAAATCTAGAGAGAAGATAAAAAATCTGTATTGCAACTCCTAATCCTCAAAAATGTTAAATATTTGCCACCTGCCATCATCTTCAAGGAACTGCTGGTGCTCAGCAAATTCTGAAAGTCCTTTTATTTTTTTTCCTAGAGTTGCAAACACAAATTTAGTTGTATATGTATTCAAGAGGGGAAGAAAACAAACTCCCTAAAGCAATCTGGCAATTTTAAAAATAAAGTCACAAGAATGTAGCCTGAAATTCCCATGGGTACCAGGTTACTTCTGATTGTTGGGGCCTATTGAAAGCATTACGATTTGTAGTGGTTCCCATGGTGGATATTTTTCTTCTGTGTATAGGTCATTTCCAGCAGTTTTTTACTTGGCACTCTGCTTGTTCCTTCTTTAAGACAATAAACTTTGTTGACAAATAAATTCACTTTTGATTCCTCTCTCCGGGTTGATTCTCTAAGTCTCTTCCCAGTTTATGAATACCCACATACCAGTTATTATTTTGGTTTTCAGTTTGTACACTGGTAGTCTTGTCCAAAGTAGCTTGTATCTGATTTTTCCATGTAGTTACAAGACTCAGTACTAAAGAATCTAACATGTAATGTTTATGCATTCATTTATTTACTTTGAAAATTCACTTTGAGACCCAGTTGAATTTTTTCATTTAGGGTGAAATCTGCTGAGATCCCTATTTTTCTGAGTGGAGGTTTTTTCGCCTTCAGACATGCCTCAGCTTGTGGCAGATTCTGGGACCTAGGAGACATAGGTCAGTCAGAACATGGTACTTCATATTTGCTGCCAGCCATATGCCCAGCATAAGGAAGGTTATTCAGAGGGATGGAGTTGGTTATTGTCCTAGAAAAGCAAATGCATCAAATGCATCTGCAGCTAGTGAGCAAGCAAACAAGCACTGGAGCCCATTTGCTGGGCTCTACATTAGCCACATGGGCTAATGCCTCTATCAGTTGTTGAGCCACTGCTGACCACAATGTGCTGGCACAGGTGTGTGTTGAATCCAGGTAAAGATGAAGTGGTGCAATTCTCAGGGTAAATTTCTGACACCACTGGCATTTTGACAGCTGAGGATTTGCCTTGTTATTTCACAGCCTAGTAACTTCTAAAAAGTTGTGCTACACTGTTCACCTTGGTATTCCCTCCAGGAAAGTGTCATCACTTTATTAAGGCTCTGGAGATACACTGTACAGAGTTCACCTTTGCTCTGGCTAGTGAGGTCCTTGGAGCACCAGTTTAGTGCGAGTTTATAAAGCTGCTTCTAGTTCCTAAATAAACTGTTGTTTTATGGAAAAAAAGGGCTGCTGACTTTTCGCCTCTTCAGTTCCCAGCCTCCTCTGAAAATAAAACAAACACAACAAAAATCCAGGAGCTGACAGAGACAGAAGAGAAAAAGAAAAAAAAAAAAAGTGGAGCAGCTGATCAGTTTGCTAGACAAAGCGCCTCAGTATAGAGCTGTCAGCAGCTCAGCTTTTAAGCTGGCATCTGTTGGCATATCCCCATTAAAGTCAAAGCCATTTAGGTCAGGAAAGCTTGATTCACCCAAACCGAGGCGTCTCTGCCAGCTCTGAGCTGGTCCCAAAGTGCAGCCTTGCCGTCTCAACTATTAGCCAGGACTGGCTGCTAGTCAAGCCCCTCTCCACGTCATTGCTGGTTAAGTCTCTTCTTCCTCTGTGTGTGTGCTGGGATAGGGAGAGACAGAGCCTGGCAGCTGGCAGGATGGCATAGAGAGGCATGCATGTCTTTGGATATGATGCTGGAGCAGCGGTGGAGAAGAACAGGGCACACAGAGCATGCAGACTCCCTGCTCACACAGCTGGGTGAGCTGTGGGTTGGTTAGTGGTTGATTTTAATTTGTTGCTTTTTTTCTTTATTCACTATTCTTTTTGAGGACAGATGATTCATTTTGCTACATGGTTTCAGTGAAAAGCTCCTGTGTGATACCAGTGCTAGTGCTCAAGTGCTTAATCTACACATTTGCAGGGAAGCCTGAACTGAAAGGTGTAAACACATGTATTTTTATGCATCTGTTTTGCTCCCTGCCAGGGAGGACCAGCTGCTTGGTTAATATACTTTTCCTGAGCCAGTCTCCCCACAGTTAAACCAAGCCCAAGCATAGGGTGGGGGAAAAGTCCTCTGATGTATTTCCAGTTTTGGTCCTATCCTGGAGGACCCAGCAGGAGCCTCATAGGGAAGGAGGATCATGTGTGTGCTGAACACAGGGATGGTGGCTCTTGATACCTGGAGTGGGTGGTCTCTGAGGGGAGAGCCTGAGGGTTCCTGAAAAACGTAGGTGCTGAGTGTTTTCTGAACAAGTTCATAGCTATGCAGTGCATTTGTGGGGTCTGTTTTTTATTTTTGTTGGGTCAGGTGGATAAGATCCTGAGTATGGGACAATCCTAATGCTTTCAAGAGACCAATATGTGTCTGTGCATGTCAGAAATACCCATTGCAGGGAGGGGCCTTTGGATACCTGCTGTAGTGAGGACCAGTTTTTCACTTTCTAGGCATTGTGACACTAATGTGGTGAGTGTCCCTTTGCAGGCACTAACCCTTGCCAAAACAATGTATGAAGCCTGAGGTCAAAATGGAATCAAACCTGAAGTATTTTTAGCAAGACATTTGTACTTCAGGTGGCAGTGGGCCAGCATGTGTATGTAATAAAGTACGTGCTGTCTCTTGGAAGGGCTGCAATCCTGTCCCTGCACGTGGTGGGAATTCTTGTTCTAATGCTGTGATCCTGTAATGACTGTTGCATTTTCTGTATACAAACCTACAGAAATGGTGTTTTCTGAATGCTTTAGCTGCTAGCTCCCCTTTTTACAATCAGTAGGAATTATTTTAATGAAAGAAAAAGACATTATTACAGGAAAGAGGTTATTTTTGAACCGCAGTATGCATTTCAGCCTGTGAAATTAACTTGGCATATGTATTTTATTGATAACCAATAGGGGATTACAGGGATTGTTACTTTTAACTTTGCTCCACTCCCTGTGATGTGACAGGGTTGAGATACTTTTTAATAGATGCTTGGTGGTTACTCTGGCTTATGGACACCATCCTCGCTTTGTATGTCCTGGCTGATGCTGTGCTTGTGAGACACCCACTGAATTGAGTTGCAGCAAAGTGCAGCTGTGTCAGTCCTCAAAGAGGGATCTACTTCAAAGCATGTCTTTGAAGAGAATCCATACGTAGGACTTCAAAGCTGATTAAACCATTTGGAGTAAAATAGCACACTGAGTCATCTGCTAGGAAAGGGCATTGTTTTTATTTTTTTATTATTTTTCTCCCCTTCCTACGTCCTATCTTGGACAAGCCCTGGAGCTGAAGGTAACTGGCAAGGTAAATCATTGCTTGAAGTGCTTTTGTTCTCACTCTCTTTTGGCCCTGAAGAAGCTGGTTTGGAGCTGCAGCAAAACTGCAGTACAGCTGTTCCCAGCCCATTTGTGTGGTCAGGTCATTTGTAGCAGGAACTGAGTCATCGCATCCCACTGCTACCGGGATTTCTTCACTTTCTTCAGTGAGGCTGCTTCTTTCAGAGCTGGGCTGTTCAAGGCCTTTTAAACAAAATGCAGACTGTGCCCCTGGTTATGTTCTGAAACGTGAAAGGATATAATTTACTGAGCAGCCACATCTCTCTGACTGCAGACCAGGGGGATTTGTTTCCACAGGGCAGGACATAGAGGGTGGAGTGGAGGAGTCGGGGTAGGCACCTGACTGTTTCTGATCTGTCCCTGTCATGCTTCTGAGAGGCTGTTGGACTAGTGTTAGAGCATGCTTTTCATGGACAGAGTTGATTGTTATGGATGGAGTGCTGTCCTGTTTCAGAACCAGGTCAGAACCGGTAGGAGAAGGCTTGGAGTGGAAGTGTTTAAAACAACAGTTTTTTTAACTGTTAACAGTTTTAACTGTTAACAAAAATCAAACTGCACTGTCCTGCAGTGGATGATTATCAGCTTCAGTGTGGCTCCCCAGTGGACACTGTACCCCTGCTGAAAACAACATTGGTTCTGGCCCTACCTTCAGCATGCCAGAATCTCTCCACCCTTCTTATTTTTAATCATTGCTGTGTTTTGCTCTGATGGGTTTTGCTGGCAAATGTCTGACACAGCTTGCCTTGGAGTAAAGTTGATGTTAAAGGCTTGCACATTTATTTGAGAGAAAAAGTTGGTTTTCGTCCTGTTCCCTCCTCCTCTATTTCCAAAAAGTCTGTGAAGGCTCCAGCCCTGTCTTAATCCAAGCTTCCTGCAATTGGTGCAACCAGTGCACTCCCTCCAGACGTGTATGCCAGATGAATTCGTGTTCCTTGGGGAAGGAACATATGCATCCAGGGGAGTCCATGTGCTACAGAGCATATGCTGTGCATCAGTGTGGTAAAAGTGAAAGGCAGTGGCAAGCTGGGATCAGTGGAGTGGCTGTGATGAAGACAGCACTTAGGCTGAGTTGTTACACCTTACACCCTGCCACTCAGTGTCAACTCTGAGCATCACTTCTTTGCTAGCAGCTGGGCTAATTGCTCGGTGCTTTTACTCCAAAAAGGAAAGTGCTAACAGGCGTTTTTTCCTTGGGATGAAAGAGAGTTTTTTCTCCATGGCTTTCAACAAAATGAAGAGCATACCAAGGTTTAAGACATCATAAACTCAAATTCAGGCTGAGGTTTCCACTTGAAGGTGTAGTTGGCTGGGACGGTGGACCACTGAGATATGAGGTGTCTGTATAATTTTCATTATGTTACTGGCCTTGCTGTGTTTTCCTGGAAATTGCAGCCATTCTCTCAGTCAAACATTACTATGTATAGTTTCAGTTTTGGTGGGACCTAGAATGGGAGATGGGGGCTGTAAGTGAATCTAGAATATTCACAAACAGATCAAGTGTGCTAAGTGCTGAGCATGGCAAGATTGAGATAGTTTGACATTGGGAGCTAAATCGCTGTAGAACTGATCTATAATGGACTAAGTGAAGAAAACAGTATAAAATGCCTAGCAGTTACAGTATATTACAGGAAAGCTAGAAAGCCTGGCAGAGCTTAGAGTCTACAGCTTACATGTTTTATCTGTGAGCTTGGAAAGCTGATAGAAAGTATTGCATTTACCACAGTAGCTGCTTATCAAATTCCTGTAATTTCTGCTAGATATGGTGGTCAACTTTGGTGCATTCCATGTGGTTGTGGGGATGCTTTGACAGAAGGAGAAAGGATGCATCAGGAGTGTGTTGCTGGGACAGAAACACTACGGTCTATAAACCTGGTTTCTGGCCAAAGCTCATGTGCTGTGAGACTAAAGAGGTCTGGAGTTTTTTTATAGTTCTGTTTTCTGTGTTTACAGATAGCAGAGATTAATGTAAGTGTCTCTAGATTAAAATCAGCAGCCATTGCTGGACAGGCAATTACCAGCAAGATCATTACAATCCCTTTTAGCCTTGAATCTAGGATTAGAGGGAATATAATCTATTTTTTCAGCCTGTGATTTTCAGTGGAGGTTTCTCATTTTTACGTGATAAAGAGTAAAGCTGCATGAGAAATCCATGTCCAGCCTTGCTTTGCATCACAAAGCCCTTTCTTAGCACTTTTTGTGGTGGCAATGGTGCTGTGGATTCTTTATGTGTAGAAACTGTAGACTGCAGAAGAGAGACCTATTTTCAGCCTTGGTTGCTTTTAGCTCTTGATTAGAATTCATCATAAGCGCTTTACAGAGGGAGGCAAGCATTACTGAGTTGAGCAGATTAGTAAACTGAGGTATGAAAGGAAATTGATGGACCTGGAAAGTGCTGAAAGTAAGAAGAGACATCAGTCTTTTCCCTGAGTAACACCACTTGGACCCTGCTATAATATCCTGCCCTGAAGGCAGCTTGCACAGTAGCCATGCACAGGTCATCTGCATTTCCTAAGCCCTCAGTGATATGAGCACTGAGTCTTCAAACTACCTAAAGCCGCTTGAGAACTGAAGTCTCACTTTTCTGCTAAGAATCTATAATTTCCCCTGAACAAGAGGCTTATGTTACAGACAACCTGTATTGATTTGACAGCCTTTTTGTACTTGTACTTTTTGAGTACAAAAAGTACTCACTTAGTACTTACTTTTTGTACTAGGTACAAAAAATACTTACTTAGCCCTCCCGTTGTATTAAGTAATAAGCAAATCAACTATCAGAATTAACTACTGGAATAGCAGAAGGAAGCCTCCCTTATTCTTCAGTGCATTTGCGGGCACCCTCAGTCAGTGTGAAGCTTTAGAATGGAGAAGTTGGAAGATAGTTTTTCTTGTGCAGCCCTGTTGACTAGTTTTGGCAAACAGGGGAAGGAGCACACCCTCCCTCTTGCTGGGTGTTCCTCCTTTGCATCCCAGCCATGGCTCCAAGAGGCAAAGCAGAAGCTGGGAGCTGCTGTACTGTTAATCTCACTAAGTGGCAGATGCTGGTGCTTCCTTTCTTTCTAAACTTTTGGTGGTTTGTGGTAATGTTGAATCTCGTAGTGCAGTAGTGCCTAGCAGGGTACAGATGTTTCTTGTCAGCTTTGGCCGTCTTTCAGGGCTATAAATACTACCTTTAATAAAGAGCAGTGGTGAAAGAGGGCTGTGATATATAGTGAGGTGAGGCTCTGTGAGTTGGCATGGCTTTTGAAGCAGCATTTTTACACTGAAGACTCTGTAGATTTGTTAGCTTACCTGGGTATGCTTTGCTCTTGTCAATTGTTAGAGATGGGAATTTGGAATGAGTCGTGCCTGATTTGAATGGACAAGGTGTTGCTCAGGGCTTGTGTCAGGGTACTCTGTTATTAGCTTTCTTCACAAGTTTGGTATAGGCCAAATTTAGAGAATTTCAGACATTTACTAGTGGCTTTGGATAGGGCCAAGGAGGCATTTTCCACAACAATGATGTCAGGAGGGGCTTTTTTCTTTTCTAGGATGACTGATGGCCAGTAATATTAGTGTTGTTGGAATTGTATTTACAGTATTTATTTCCTACTAGGCATTGAGACTGACTCCCTTTTGTTATAGCACCATTTTATTTACACTGAAATAATTGCAAACCAGTGCAAATCCCCAGTTCTTGCAGGAATCGGTTTCCCCAGATACTTGATAAAGAAGTTGTACTTACAGGGTGAATGTGTGATATTTCTGATGTTGTAGAAGCCCTGAAAGGATGGAAACAGAGGTAAAATGGGCAAATCTCTGTTCTGTACATGTTCTTCTCTTAAACCATGCATGAGAAGTGAGGTAGGAAGCAGGTGATGATTTGTGGCATGCTGAATACCTAATTTTTTTCTTTTAAGCTCACCTTATATGAAATCTCATCTTGAGGAGTTAATGAATGACTAGCAGACATTTGAGTAAATGGCTAGACAATTGTTACTGGAGCATAGCGATCAGTTGTTTTAACCATGGCTTGTCAAGTCTGAAAATTACAGTGGTATGTGAAACTGTGGTATGTTGTTTAAAGTGCTGTGTGTACAAAGTCATCTTTAACTCATTCCACTGTTATCTGTCCTGTGCATGACCCTTGCTGTTCATTCATTATCCCTGTGTAAACGGCATTTTAGTAAAAATAATTTCTGTATCGTATAAAAATATAGAAATAAAAATAGAAAAGCTGTCAAGTGCACACACACACATACACGGAATTGAGATTTTGCAAAAATTTTCATGCCAGTGTCAGAGAAAAGTTTCTAAAGTTAAAAGTCTGCTTTTGTGCAGGGGTGTGTATATGGGGGTGTGCTTTTTGGTGCAGTGGGCTCTTGCTTCTTTCATGGGAGAAGCAAAGCATGCACACAGCTAAGCCAGAGCTCTCCTATTGTATCAGAGGTGGGAGGAATCCGTAAGTGCAAGATTTATCTGAAGTGCTCTGAGATTGCCATGCTGAGCATTTTGACTTTCAGCAGCTGTTGAGGGAAATAATTTTCACCATGAGGGAGCAGGAGGGAAGCAAGGAGTTCTCCAGGCTGGCATGGGTGGTTTGTGTCTCTCATAATCCAAACTGGGTTCCTTGCTCTGAATCCTGCTTTTTCTAGCAGTGCCTTCCCATGGGATGTCCACTGCTCATGGGTGACACAGAAGCCACTGAGAGTTCTGGTGATATTGTTTTAGATTTAAGGACAACAGGGAAGAATGAGGAAGGGACTTGTTCTGACTCAGCTTGGAGTAACTGATCACCCTAGCTTAATTGCTGCCTTTCTCCTGGAAAATGGTTAATTTCCCCCTTTGAAAGAGGCCTCTTCAAGCCAAGCAAGCAATTGGGTTAAAAAATACTAATGCAAGAAGCATTAGTGCAGTTGCAGTTGTAGGCTGATAATAGCAAAGAGCTCTTTCTGAAGTGAGCCCAAGTTGACGATACTTACTTACTTACAGTCAGAAGAAAGTCCATGTTGTTTGTCTGTTTGTTAAAAACCCTTAACTTCTGCTGACTACTAAGTCAATGTCCCAGTTCTACACTGCTTCTTCAATTAAGTGGATTTTGTTAACATTGTGTCATCTTGCCTCTGTACAGTTAATTGCTAGCTGTTCTAAGAGGAAACTCTAATGTTATCTTATTTTTCTTCTTTCCATATTTTTTTAATCTCACAGCAATGTTGACCTGCAGAATGTGGTGTTAGATTCCAGTGCAGCCATGGGGAGCAATGAACTTCAGGAAAAAGATGCCACTGGAGCCCTTGGCCATGACCTCAGCAATGGCAGCAGCAGCAATTTGGAAGCAGCCAGGCGCCTGGCTAAGCGCCTCTACCATCTGGACAGATTCAAACGCTCTGATGTGGCAAAACATTTGGGTAAAAAGTATGTGCTGATATGAGGACATGCTTGGCCACATTCTTCTTGATGGTTCTGGCGGGGCTCACTCTTGAATGATAACCTTTACTTATTTCTTCGCTTTTCTTTAGCAATGAATTCAGCAAGCTTGTGGCCGAAGAATATCTTAAATTTTTTGACTTCACAGGCATGACACTGGACTGTTCGCTCAGGTACAATTCCATTTGTGGACTTCATATTCTTATTTTTTAACAATGTTGTTTGCAGTGTTGTCCTGATTTACATGGTTGTCCTTTTGGGATATAAGAAGATGAAGAGAGGACTGTGATGTATTTTGGGGGCAGAGCTTTCCTCTTCTGTTTGGCTTGGTGTGCTACCGTACTCTAGTGCTACTGGAGTGGTGGACACGTGGAGAGTGAAATATTTGGGTGGACCTCCCTAGGGATGGTTCTTGAAACACTGGAGAAAAGGGTACAGTCACTGGTAAAACAGGGGACTTGTCGTCTGCCAGGTGCTAGTGAGGAATTACAGTGTTGCTCGTAGCTGATCTGCACAGACTCTGGCTGATGCCTTTTAGAGCTTACCCTGCTTTGCTGCAGTGCACTAAGACCTGGTGGTGTGGTTTGGCAGCTCCCCGCTCTGTGTCTCCCTGAGGAATCCAGAAATGTGCAGAACAGCAAATGCTTCTATGTGGAAAAAGCTGTAGTGAGGTTGGTAACTGTTGGCGTGGGTGTTTGAAGACCCAGCCCTTCCACTTTCTTTGCGTTTTACATTGGAATCAGACCTCAGCAACATTTATTTTCAGTGTTTTTTTTCTAGAAGTCAAAACACTAAGTTTGTCTAGCAGTGGTCTAATAGTACAGTTGCTGGTGTTCTGGTGTTTAAGGGGATTTAAATGAGTTTAGCTCATTTGACTGAGGTTACTTAAGTGGGAATTTTTTTTTCTAATGAAAATCTAGAAGACGTGCACACATTTCTTAGCCCCTTTGCAAATGCATTTCTGGGGGTCTGATGCCATTAGACCATAGCAGATCAATGGTACCCGCAAAAGTCCTGCCCACTGAAGGCAGTGGAACATGCCTGCACAAACATGAACTGCCTGATCCTGAGGCAGGAGGAGTGGAGCCAAGCTGGAGCACCCACTCAGTGTGGGGTGGGAGCTGCTGGGCAGTGGTAGGTCTATTGCGCAGTTCAAGGTTTCAGCACCCCTGAAGCATGATGCCAAATATACCCTTCTTTTAAATTGTGAAATCCAACACATAATTGCTTTGTGGCACATATTTAGGAGGTCTCTTCTCCCTGTAGATCTCCTGTTAATATTAGTATTTAGGACATCCTCTAAAATGTGCACAGGCTCATGTGGGATTTAAATAAGCCGAGGGGTTGTTGAGGTTTCAAGAGTAGCAGGTAGCAGCAGCTGGGGACAGAGAATCGTTCCAAAGCCTTAGGAAACTGAGGCATGCTACCTCATGCTTGGCAGAGAGTGAGAGGAAACAGTGCTGTGTTGCTGGCTCACTGAGAAGCTGTGGTTTATTGAGCATTTTGAGGTCATCTGCTGAGATCTACCTCCCAGCTGTGTGAGGCTGTTGTGCAGCATCAGTGACAAGTCTCAGACCCGAGCAGGGTTGTTCCTTCACTGTCCACTCCCTGGATTCGTGTTGCCCATGCACCTCCTGAGTACATCTCTTGCAGCCTCTGTAGGATGACAGGAGGGAATGTGGTGCTGCTCTGACTCCTCTCAGTGTGCATTTTGGAGTCCAACCCTGGACACAGGGAGAGCAGACTTAAGGCTGCCCAGGGAACTAGTTTCTAAGGTTCACTGGGAAAATGCTTCTGGAGGTGCTGGGATCCATCAGGGCTGGTCACCACCTCCTAAGGGTACAGGGGCAGGCAAATCCAGACAAGGCAGAAGGCTAACTTGAATGACCAGGGATCTTCTGGAGCTAACAAAAAAAAAGTGTTTGTCCAATGGGTGAAAGGTCAGGTGATGTGGGAAGAATACAAATTTGCTGCTCACCACTGTAGAGAAAAAATTCCAGCTGACAAAGTTCAGCTGGAGTTGAACATTGCCAGTACTTGTGTGGGACGACAAATTTTTTTTTTTTTTAAATAAGTCAATAGAAAAAGGCAATGTAGAATGGCTCAGTGCATTTAGGGTCCATGGCTGTGAGAATGATAAACTCCCAGCTGACCTTGAAATTGTGTGGGATCTGTTGCTCCATCTGGATCCTCATGAGTCTATAGGGCCACATGGGATTTATCCAGAAATACTAAAAGAACTGGTTGATGTCATTGTGAGGTCTCTCTTAATGATTTTGGAATGGTCTTGGTCATCTGAAGAGGTCCCAATTGACTAGAAACTGTCTAACCTTCAAGAAGAGCAAGAAGGATGACCCTGGAAACTATAGGCCTGTCAGTCTCAGTTCAGTGCCTGGTAAAATAATGCAGAAAATTATTCTGGGAGGTAATGAAAAATACCTGAAAGACAATGCATTGATTGGTCACAACCACCATGGCTTCATGAGGAAAAAGTCCTGCTTAACCAAGCAAATTCCACTTAGATGATTGAGGGAAGCCAGTTGATGTGATGTTTTTGGATTTCTGTAAAGCTTTTGATACTGTCTCTCCAGGACCCTTCTGGAGAAGATGGCCAGCCCACAGCTGGATAAACACATCATGTGGTGGGTGAGCAGCTGGCTCATGTGTCAGGGTCAAAGGGCTACAGTGAATGGGGTGACATCAGACTGATGTGACCTCTTCCACTGGGCTCCATCCTTGGCCCTGTGCTCTTCAACAACTTCATAAATGACTTGGACACAGGACTTGAACATATAATAAGTAAGATTGATGATACTAAACTGGGCGGAGCCATTGACTCCCTCAGAGGAAGAGAGGTCCTATAGGGAGACTTTGATGAATAATAGGTCTGGGGAACTACCAACTGTGTGAAATTTAACAAGGGCAAGTGCTGGATTCTGCGTCTGGGATAGACTGGGAAATGAGCTGCTGGAGAGCAGTGCTGTGGAAAAGGACCAGGGAGTCCTTATGGAGGGCAAGTTGAATATGAGTGAGCAGTGCCCTTGCAGCCAGGAGGGCCAGCTCTGTCCTGGGCTGCATCAGGCACAGCATCAGCAGCCAGGCAAGAGAGGGGATTGTCCCACTCTGCTCTGCACTGGGGCTGCCCTGCCTCAAATGCTGGGGGCAGTTCTGGTCCCTTCAATATAAGAAACAGACAAAGCTACCAGAAGGTATCCAGGAAAGGTCTACAAAGATGGTGAAGGGCCTGGGGGGGAAGCCAAAGAAGAGGTTCCTTGGTCTGTTCAGCCTGGAGGAGACTGAAGGGAGACCTCATTGCAGTCTGCAACTTTCTCACAAGTGGAAGAGGAGGGGCTTGCGCTGATCTCTTCTCTGTGGTGACCTGTAGCAGGATGCGAGGGAATGGCTTAAAGTGTCAGGGGCTGCTTAGGCTGGACATTAGAGAGAGGTTCTTTGCACAGCAGGCGATTGGGCACTGGGACACACTTGCCAAGGAACTGGTCACAGCACCAAGTCTGACAGAGTTCAGGAAGTGTTTGGACAGCATACTCAAGCACATGGTGTGATTCTTAGGGGTGTTCTGTGCAGAGCCAGGAGTTGCACTTAATGATCCTTGATGGGTGCCTTCCAGCTCAGTGTATTCTATGTTCTCTGGTGGGCAGAAACTCATCCCTGAGGCCCTTGGCTGTAGCATTGTCCTCTGAGAGCAAGGAAACTGCCTTGTTTATTTACCAAATATTCTTTCATCAGTTTCCTCTCCAAGTTAGCTTCCAAGGGGTTAAATGTGCTGCAGAGGAGGAGAAGGTGTAGGTCAGTAGTACCTGGCATGGGCAGGGAGTGTTGCTGGAAGGAACCCAGACTGGGGTAGGAGACAGAAAGATGGCTGATTCTCAAAATGTGCCTTGGGAGCTGTTGTGAATTTAGGAACAGTATTCCCCAATTTAAACACTGCAAAACATGTGCCACTTGCTTCCCTCTCCCCCTCCCTGTGGGGCATCTGGAGAGGAGAACTGGAGGCACAAAAGGCAAAGATCAAGGGTTGACATAACAACAATTTACTGGAAACAGTAAATGAAACAAGAAAAGGAAGGGTAACAGCAACAATATTAATAACAGAGTATACAAGGGAGATGAATGATTCACATGCAAGCATTCACCATGTGGAAACCAGCAATACCCTGACTGCTCCACCACGTTACCTGATCAGAATGGACGCCCTCCCCCTGACAACCTGTACCTGAGGTTGTGCAGAATAACATCAGGCTCCTAAGCATGCTCGTCCTGGCTATTGTAAAAATGAACTGTCCTGGCCAGAATCAGTATGTTTTCCATCCCTTATGCTATAATATCTATATCATGTCCTGGTCCTACACCTCCCAGCTATATATATGTGTATATATATATATATATATATATATATATATATATATATATGTAAATGCAAGCATGAGTATCATTTCCATAGTCAGTAGCTGTCCTTTCAAGATGTCTGTTCAGTTCATTTAGTCCATGACTGTGGGTTCTATCTGTTCTAGATATCTTCCAGGGCAGGAGGGCTGCTTGCTTTCACCTGGTTGCAGTCTGCATCAGGTGCTCATGACTGGTATATCTGGAACAGTGCATATTCATTCTCCATGTAGTTATGGCATACAGTGACAGTGCCATTCAGAAAACAGTATTGTACAATTGAACATTGCAGACCATTCTCACCCAGAAATTGAATCCCATTGGGGTACACCTCATGTTTCCCTGTCCCTCTACATTAACCATCAAGTGCTGTCAGTTCCTTGAGCAAAACCAATCCCATGAATTGAATTGCCTTTGCAAAAAGGTGGGACCAGTCTCGACTGTATTCCCTAACATATTTCTCCTTCATACCACAGGGTCTTCATCCCCTGCTACAGTGCATAGTAATTTTGATTGGGCAGGACCTGCTTGATTGGTAGAGCCTCTTGTATTAACTAATAAGGTGGCCTTTGCTAAATGCAGATCCCCATGTTTGAAGGTGCCACCACCCATTGCTTTCAAAGCCATCTTTTACAGTCTATTGTACTGTTCAGTTTTCTCAGAGGTTGGTGCATAATAGGCAATGTGTTATAACCACTCAATTCTCTGCTCTCTGGCTCATGTGTCTGTGGGGCTCCTTTTGAAATGAGTCCCATTAGTCCAACTCAGTTCTTTCTAGGGTGCCATGTTGCTGCAGAAGTTGCATCTCAAGGCCCAGGATGGTGTTTTGGGCCTTGGTGTGAGGCACAGGGTTCATTTCCAGACACCCAGTGGTTGTTTCCACCATTGTGAGCACTTGTATGGCTTGCCGTGGTGTGTTTGCAGCAGTGTGGTGTCCCAGTTTGCCAGGCTGCCCCATATCTGTGTTTCAAACATCACCCACCGTACCAGAGAGGCCTTACCTGCATGGCCTGCTCAGTCACAGCGCATGTTTCACAGTCATGGGTAACTGAGGGGCATTGCCCATGGTTAAGCCTCTTGATCACAAGCCCACATGTATGTTGTGTCTCTTACTCTGACGACCTGAGGCATCTTGAGCCCACTGAGCCAGAAATAATTTGCTCTCACATTGCCAGTCCAGATTAACCCGAGCTACTTTAATCTTGGTGGTCTGATCCACCTCTCCATCACTGCGATGCTCTTCAGCAGCCTGACTCTTGGGCACACGTGCATCTCATGATGTTCTTCTACAGCCAGCTTCTCTACCAGGGCAGTGGTTTCTTGCCACAATTCATCAGCCCAGATGGGTTTCCATCTGTACTCCCAATTGGCCTTTTTCTGTCAGTCCTGTCACCCAACATGGCATTTCCCACTATCCACAAGTCAGTGTAGAGGTAGATTGCTGGCCATTTCTCTTGTTCAGTGATACTTAAAGCCAACTGGATGGCTTTCAGCTCTGCAGCCTGGCTTGATCCACCTTGTCCTTCAGTAGTTTCTGTGACTCGTCATATAAGGCTGTCTACGGCTGCTTTCTATCTTTGATTTGTCCCTGTGATATAAAAGCAACTGTCAGTAAAGAGATTGTATTCCTTTTCATTTGTAGGTAGCTGATTGTATGGTGAGCCCTCCTCAGCATGTGTCATCTTCTCTGATTATAATGATGATGATGGTAGTCTGAAATTTTCTGCTTCAGGCCAATTAGTGATGACTTCCAAGATCCCTGGGTGATTGGGATTTCCTATTCAAGCTCACTGTGTGGTAATCCAGTTATTCCAGTTACTCTGCAGTGGCATGATGTGTTGCAGGGACTTTCTCTTTGAATATCCAACCCAGTGCTGGCAGCTGGGACCCCAGGAGGGGTTGTGCTTCAGTGCCAGTCACTTCTGAGGCAGATCCAGCCCCTTCATAAGTTGCCAGTGTCTCTGCTTCATTGCGGTTGTAGCTGGTCTCAGATCCTTTGTATGTTGAAATGTTTGTATTCCCAACTCCAGAAAACCAGGGGTTGTCATCAAATCTCCAGATGTACTTTTGCCAGCAACTCCCGGAAGGACTATTTGTCCTGGTTGCACTGTGGAGCATATTTTTTACATTTCTCCTGACTGGCTATTGCATGAGCAATCTCATGTTTAATTTGTTCGAAATCTTATAATTGTTCAGGACCCTGCTTGAAATTGTTCTTCTTTAGTATCACTTGATAGAGAGGTTTTAAAATCTGACTATAATCTGAAATATGCATCCTTCAAAAACCCACTGTGCCCAGGAAAACCTGTGTTTCCTTCTTGATGCTTGGTGGGGTCAGAGCTACCATGTCCATTGGAATCTGATGGCATCCCTCTTGCCATTTGACTCCTAAAACCTGAGTTTTCTGGGCAGGTCCCATGATCTTACCTCAGCCTTAAGGAGGATTTGGATTGTCTTCTCCCCTTTCTCAAAAACTCCTGCTATGTTGCTCTGCATGATCATGTTGTCAATATATTGCAAGCATTCTAGGACCTCACCCTTTTCCTCACTTCTTTTCCAGTGCAGTCTGGATTAGTCCAGGATAAATAATGGGGTTCTGTTTCCACCTTTGGGGAAGTCAGTTCCAGGTGTATGTCACACCCCTCCAAGTAAAACACTGAGGCCTGCACCCTGCTGTTAAAGGAATGGAGAACAGCATGTTAGCAATGTTGATGGTGGCACAACTTCACTGCTTTGGAGTCCAGCTCATCCTGAAGTCCCAGCATGCTGGGAGCAGTGGCACTCACTGGTGGTGTGACTTCGTTCAGGCCACGGTAATCTTTTGGTCCCTGGGCTTACAGACTGACCATATAGGACTGTTAAAGGGTTAACAAGTCTTGCTGACCACTCCCTGGCTCTCCAGTTCAGGGATCATCTCGTGGGTGGGGGTCTCTGAGTCCCAGGTGGTGCAGTGTTGTCGATGGCGCAGTAGCCATGTGGTAGCGATTGTTTATGTTGTTCTTTCACCCTCAGCAGTCCCTAAACAGAGGGGTCCTCTGAGAGACCAGGCAAGGCATTCAGCTGTCTCGTTTCCTCTGTCTCCACAGCAGCTATCCCAAAAATCCTAACAATGCCTTTTTGGGTCCTTGAAATAGCTGCCTTGAAAAACCTACCCTCTTTTAGGGTAACCTATGCTAGGGATGTGCAGGGCCTCTGGGCCCGTCACAGTAGGGTGTTTTTGCCATTCATTTCCAGTTGTGCTCTCTCCACCTTCCAGTGCAGTCAGCTGTTGGGATCCCCTTGGCACCCCAGGAAGAGATGGATTGTGTCCCCACGTATCTTGGTGGCATTAGGGTACATCATGTGCTGGTGTGAGCTAAAACCTTGGACACACTCTTGTGTGTCTGATGTGCCACACAGTCCAATAGATCTGATTGGCTCTATCTTCTACCTGGCTGGGGCCTCTATAGTTCTAGTAATAGTACATGTTCCTCACTTCTTGTAAATGTGAGCTGGAGGTCCCTTCAAGAGGATCAGAAGTAACATCAGTCCTTATTTTAAAAATTAACTCTGTCCTGGCCAGAACCAGGACAAGAGCACAAAGTAGGAAGGCCAGAGAAACCCTGTCAAGATTCACTTATGAATTCACTACTTGTGAACTGGATTATTTGCAATCCATTACATGTGAAATTAAGTTATTACCATGCAGATCACACTCTATGTGGGTGTGAGATTGTTGCAAGTACAGCCTGTCTCTGACCTTTTTTCAGAGAGAAAAAAATTAAAGTTTGTGCATTGAGACTAGATAGATGTGAATGTTTCAGCAATATATTCCATTCCTCTCAGATCTGGTGTTAGTTTCTGTTTAACGGGATGTTTAAAAATTGTCTGTTAGACAGTCATTCTGTATTTCTTACTTCAGATCCAGAACTTTTGTGTTTTTATTATTTTCTTAGAAGCATCCTGATAAATAGATGTAGAAGGTCATCTTTGGCTGTGAGATGGATTCTTTTCTATGTGGGAAGAGCAGCAATGTGGTTAGGAGGAGGTGTGGTCAAGTAGGAGAACAGAAGTGAAAGATGTGTGTCCTCCCTACCTCTCTGCACAGGCTTGCTGGCTGTATCCAGTGAGTGCCCAGACGTGCACCAGCCCAGCCCCTTGGGCTCTCACGAGCAAGAACCTCAGGAGGGCCAAGTTACTCCTCCTGTTGTTGAAACTCAGTGGAAGATGTTGCAAGTCTTCTACCCTTTTCCTCAGATATTTTCAGCAGGTCCAAGTGGTCACACTCCTCCCCATCTGATGTGGTCCTGGCCATTCTAATAAGTGACCACACATTTGGTATTAGCTGTGAGTGCTGTGCACTTGCTTGACTTCACCACCTGGAGTAGATTTTCTGATTTGGAGAGCAGTACTAATGAAGTAAAGTTAAAAGGTGCGAGGTGGGCAATTAGAAGAGAATAGGGAACATCCTGGATATCTTATCATGCATAAAAAACATGTTCCAATTCCTTGCCCACAGAAAAAAAAATTAAAAGTTAGAACAGCTCTTTCAAATGGTGGAATTACTTATTATTTTGTATATTCAGTGGCTGGGACTGATGGTAATTTAAATCTTATTTCATTTACTAAAATGTTGGAATTAACTGCACGTGGAATGATAGCCCAATTTCCTAGAAAGACTCCTTGGAACTGAATGTGTGCTTATGTACTTCTTGCTGTGATGTGTGCTTTGCTCTGTGCACTGTGTGAAGCAAGAAGAGATTTATTACCTTAATTCCACTTTTTTTTCCACTGCTCTTTTAGGAGTTTCTTTAAAGCCTTTTCACTTATTGGAGAAACTCAGGAACGAGAGAGAGTTTTAATCCACTTCTCCAGCAGATACTACCAGTGCAACCCAAATGCCATTTCTTCTCAAGGTAACTTTGTCATACTGGGGTCTCTACGCACATATGTTGTATGCCTGGAAAATGAAAAGTGTACCACACTTTAGAGTCTGTCTCTGGTAAGCATTGAAACCCTCAGCACGAAAGGTGTTCGATGTAAATAGGTCCTCAATATAAATCCTCAGTTGTGGCATCTCCAGATTTGTCCTCGGTTGTAATTTCTGGTCGTGCTGGCTTCAGTGTGTGGGTGCTTGTACTCCAGCTGCACTCATGTGGACAAGAATAGGTCCCGTGTCAGGTGAAAGAGAGGCTGTTCGCTTTCTGTGCTCCATTCAGCACTTGTATCTGCATGCACTGGCATCAGGCATGCCAGTTCTTGCCAGTTGTGGGGGTGAATTTTGGGTGCTGTATCCAGACCCTGGCATGGTTTCATCTCGACTAGCTAACATCAGACATAGTGCTCCTCCATGCCAATGTTTTCAGTCAGTTTGGAAATAAATTATGGAAACAAACAAGCACATAGATCAAACCTGAGAAAACTGGGATTGCAGAAGAGGACAAACTGTCTGTTGGCGTAACTGCTGTGTTCAGCCAGACATGCTGGCAGAGCCTTGTGGCCCTGTGATTGCAGCACATGCTGATCATACACTGAAGGAGGAGGTTGATAAAGAAGGCAATCATCGGTTTAGCTGTACTTTAAGTTTAAAGTGTGAGAAAGAGCTGCTACAGTTGGAGGTAGGCTGCGCCTCCTTACCCCTTGCTTTGTGACCTACCCCTGTTGCAGTGAGATAATGTTTGGGCACTTCGCACCTCTTCAGCTTTACTGGCTGTCAGGCAGGGGAGGGAAACAGTTGGGAGTAAGACAGGATCTGCTTCTGTGCTGTCTCTGTACTCTGCCTATTGCCTTTGTTATTTCAAGACATTGTTGGCAGTCAGGTAGAACAAGTCCATCATGTCCAGAGTGAAATAATGACTTGCCTGATGGTATGGCTGCCTCACTCTAGTCAAGACTACAAGAGGGATATTGTGACTTTGGACCCCGAGTAAGCATTTAAATCCTGCAACCTTAACCCAGGATCTTAGTACTATGTATAGTTTGGGCACCCCAATATACAAAAGATACAAACCTGTCAGAGAGTATTCTGAAAAAGTATGTGAAGATGGAGAAAGGTTTAGAGGGGAAGCCAAATGAGGAGCAGTGAAATCACATAGTTTGCAGAGTCTGGAGGAGACTCAGGGGAGACCTCATTGCCGTCTACAGCTGCCTCATGATGGGAGGAGGAGGGGCAGGCACTGATCTCTTCTCTGTGGTGGCAATGATAGGAGCTGAGTGAATGCCTTAAAAGTTGTGTCAGCAGAGGTTTAGGATGGACATCAGAGAGAGGTTCTTCTCCCAGTGGGTGATTGGGCACTGTAACAGGCTCGCCAAAGAAGTGATCACAGCACCAGCCTGAAAAAGCTGTTTGGACAATGCTCTCAAGCACATGGTGTGATTGGTAGGAATGTCCTGTGCAGAGCCACGAGTTGAACTCCATGATCCTTGTAGGGTGCCTTCTAAACTTGCTTGGAAAGGTTATTCAAAAAGGCCTTAAAGTACTCTACTTTTTTCTGAGTTGGGCACAAAGAAGAACTTGACAGAAGTTCCCAGAATGTTCACAACCAAACTTTCCTAGCAAAACTTAGAAAATCAGGAATTTAAAACAAACATTCAATCAAAATCATTTCACAGAGCATTGACTTAGTAAACTTTATTCATCCAATCTTTATTACCCATATTTCAGAAAACAAAAATTAGGAGTTGAAAAGAGGAAAAAGAGACGAAAAGAAAGAGCAAAAATCAAGATACAGATACTGCCCTGGATGCTAGTGTGGTTTCAGCTAACCCAAGACAATAGGGACACAACCACATGTCCTGGGGTCTGCTCTGGCTTCCTGTGTCAAGCAGCCCCCAGCGGCACTTCCAGTCATCTGGCCAATCCAGGGCTTGACTGAGGCTCCAGGGCAGAGTGTGGGGCATTGCTTTCAGTGTGCCAGTGATTGGTGGCAGTTCTGAACTAGAGGCTTCAGAAAGTGGGGTGTGGAGCAGTGCACCATCCCATTTTCTGCAGAGCTGCTCCCCCTACACACACATATCAGTTGTTTTGAGCCAGTAATAATTTTCTTCAGTCTCTCAGTCCTCAAACGCTGTTCTATGGTTCTGTGAATCTGGCTTATTGCTGAGGGTCTTGGCCACAGGACCAGCTTAGAAGCCCCTGGAGTGGTCTCTACCCAATGTGGAGGCAAGGCAGCATAAGCAGCTGCACTTCTCCAAAATTGGGTCTAATTGAGCTCTGAATGAGGACTAAGGCAGAGGTGCAGAAAACCAGGATACCCACCCCTGTAATGCTGCACCCACTCCTTACACAAGAATGAATGTATTTTGCTTTTCCGTTTCTGCACTGAAGTAAATGAAGAAGGAGGTGTTGATTCAGACTGAATATGGTATTAGCAAGCTAAGAGTGATAGCATGATTTTCTGTCTTGCTTGCCTCATCCATGGGTGCTGCAAGACAGTTTTGATAGTTACTAAAAGATGAAAGAAAGACTGTTCTGGTTTGGCAGCTGTGTGATGATCTCATTGTTAATTTATTTAATTATGTATATTTCTTGATAAAACAGATTCTTATGAAGGGAACAGACTCAATTAGTCTATGAGTCTCAGTTTCAGCTTCTTAAAGGTCCAGATGTGGTTTTGCATGTGACTGGTTATTTCTCTTTCTGCAGATGGAGTTCACTGTCTCACGTGTGCCATGATGCTGTTGAACACAGACCTCCATGGCCATGTGAGTATGCACAGCTTTGTGTAGACTGCTCCTATCCACACCATGCTGGGACTGGGTGGTCCTGTGGCAGTCCCTGGGGTGGCCTTTTTCTGAAGCCCCTGCAGACAGCAAACAGTGAGAAGGCTGCACTCCCAGGCTGTTGTCCTGGACAGGCCTTTCCAGCATGCCTTGATCAGTCATGTGTAAGCAGGCATTGTGCCTGATGTTGCCATAATGTCTGAGAATACTCCCTGACCTTCGGGCCACCTTTCTGGTGTGATTACCATCCTTCCTGCAGCAGGCACTGACCAGGAAGCTGTGCTTGGGATTGGCTTCCCCTTTGCAGTATGTACAAAGATGTGGGAAAGCAGAATAGAGATTGGAGATGAAGAAGTTTTGGTAAGGTCAAAAAAGGGAGGTGATGTTTGCACGTGTTCAGTTGTAGAGGGCAGATCTGGTGAAGCAGTTTTGCACAAATGATGGGTGTACTCAAAACCAAGAGAATGGAGGGGGGATATGGGCATGCTGAGTGGGAGCCCTGTGTTCCTGGACTGCACAGCTCTCCCCGTTGTGTGCCTGGGTGAAATAGTATTCTTGTTTGAGTCCTCTTAGTCACACTGCTGCAGGGTGCCAGCAGCCTTAGGATGGGTATTTCAGCACCCATGGTGTGATACACCTGGTATGCAAGGTATTCCCATGCTGATGAGAGGCTTCCTCTGCCCTGGAGTTAGGAAGGAGTGTGTAAAAACACAGGGAGCATGGCATTATAGTATACAAAAGTAGTGGTTTGAGCCAAGTGGCTCTAGGACTTCTCTCTGGCCCTCCACTGCAGTTGCAAGGGCTCTCCCAGGAGGGTGTCTGTTGGGAACTCTTACACATCAGGGGTTTTGGATTAGGCAGCAGGACATGCAGGCATCCTGGGTCTGTCTCAACGGGCTACTTAGACTCTCTGGTGGTGCAGGTAATAAAACCAAGACTTGAGTGTTAACAAGGCATTCTGAGACCCACCTCTCCATTAACTGAATGCCTTTGTCTGCAGGTTGTGGAAGCAGGAGGGGATAGGGAGTTGTGAAGAATTTTTTTCTCTGAAGGCTGTACACCCCACCCAGGACATGGGGTGTACAGGAGTGTGCTGTGGTTTGTCTCTTAGCACACAGGGCTTCTCTTAAGGACACCTGAGTCTTTCTGCACAGGTATCCCACTCCCCAGAGTGGTGAGCAGCTGGGGCTCCTGCTTTACAGTCTGCCTGGCCTCACCAAATAATGGTAACGCATTAGCCTGGCAGCAACTCCCGTTGCTCCCTGTGATGCTTCAGTAGGCTGAACTGTCTTCACTAGGTACTGGAATAAATGATCTGGCTCTGACCCATCATTGCTGCTGTTGACTCTGGTTGTTGCAGTGTGTAGCTTTGGAAACTTATACCACTGGCAGTTGACAGTGTGTTGTTATGTATATGCAGCTGTAGTGTTTGTGAGACTCCTACTTACATTATGTCTGTGGGTGTGTCTTCATGTTCCCTCAAACCCCTCTGATTTCCTCTAATTTTGGTCTTCCTCTTACTGCTTTGCATTTTTCCACATAGGTGGTAAGTTTGGTGTTTTTGACTTGGAATGCAGCCCTTGCAGATATGCCTAATTGCCTGTTCCCTAACAAAGATAATGCTTTGCCCTATCCTTACCAGGATTTTGCTAGAGCAGGAAGCAAATGAGTCACAGAGCTTGTCTATACACTGTGCTCTATCTGTTACTGACATACTGATCATAAGCACAGACATTTCTATTTTGCATTCAGCTCCACTGCTTGTAGAGCTGTAATGCAGTTGCCCTGCCTTCAGTTCACACTTGCCTTTAACTCTTGGAGACAAATTCTTACTTAATTCCCTTTATGTTCCATATCTTGCCACACTTCTGTTTGTAACTAAACAGTTTTTTGCTAGGTGTGTCTTGGAAATGCATGCTTAGTTTTCTGCACAGAGGTCATCACCCGCATTGGTGCTAGAGAGTTTTGACGTATCTCTAGACCACCAGGCACATCTTCTGGAACCTCTGTGGCACTGTATGTTAGCTTTGATCCTGCAGCAAAACAGCCATTTGTCTGCAATGTTGGCTTTAGTCAGTATAGGGAAGCTGCCAGCTGCTGCTTGGAGGAAATAAATAGAAGTAGGCTGAAGTTACAGGGAGAAAGGGAAGCACTTGTAAGTCTGCTAGACTAGCTCCAGTCTGCACCTGAAGACTGAAGTTATAAGCTGTGTTCTCTAAGCTTTGCAACCACAGAGCCAGAGTTACAGCTCATATGTGTTGTCAGGAGCCATCCTTTTATGGGAAGCCATTAATTGTTCCATGGTTTCTGCTTGCCTTCTTTTTGTGGGTTTGTGCTGGCTGCAGGCTATGAGATATTCCTTATTGGCAAGGTAAGGCTGATGGCCAAGATTTGGTGGTTTTTCTGATCATACGTTGTGGAAGGGAAATAGTGGATATGCACTTCTAGCTGTCATGTAATTCGTAACATCGAATAGCTTGTATTACCAACCGGTGCCCTTCCTTGGGCTCCAGTCCAGTGTTAATTTGGGCTCCTGCTCCTAGCCGAAGACAAAGCTCACAAAGAGCTCTTCTGCCTTATTTCTGCAGACAAAACGTGCCCTGACAGTTTAAAAGTTTTCACTTCCATCTCCTGACTGACAGTGGTGCTATCCCAGAGCCTTATTTTCCCCTCTGTCTATACCACGTTTCACCGCTCATCTCAGGCTGCTTTCCTTTTCTCAGATATCTTTGGTATGCTTTTTCATCAATGCAGTGTTGTAATTATTGCCGGCTCACAGGGCTCCCCACATGCTAAGCAGGGGCCTTCTTGCACCTGGGAGACTGAGTACAGACACTTTCTCTGAGGGTGATGGAGGCAGGGATTCAAGAGTATTTTAGGGCAGCCTCAAACTTCTGGATATAGTTTGGCTCCTACACAGACATGTAGGGACAGCCAAACTGTTCCTTTCTGTTTGTGGCTTATTTGGGCAACTTTCAGTCTGAGACTTAGACAGAAAGAGAGAAAAGAGAGTGAGCCTATGGAAATGTCAAAGCAGCCTCAGCCTGTGAATCAGAAAAGGTAATGGCCATGCCTGGGCATCATACTCCAGCTCACAGCAGTTGCAACTGAGGGGGCATTTGAAATTGTAAGAGAAGGGTCTAGAAGGGGCCTCAGTCATGTGTTTCCTGGTGCCCCACAGCAGATTCAAGTAGAGCTTTTCCATCAGAGACTGGTAGAGCTTCTGGAGACATGGGGATATAAGGCACCATGCTAATACCAGAGATCTTCGTCATTGTCCTCTTCATTACCCCCAGTATTAAGCTGGGTTTTTTTGGGGGGGTGTATGTGGGTCTTTGGGTGCAAAAGTACTTTCCCTTTTCTAGCTATATGCATACAAGGATGCTCATCTATGAGTAATCTCATGAATGTGTTCTTAGTGCTGCCTGGCTTGGGTTTAAAGGAGAGCAGGAAGATGCATTTATTCTGATGTTGCTTGTTCCTGTCATTATGGAAAGCAGCAGGAATATGATGTTGTGTTTCTCTGACACTCCTTTCAGAACATTGGGAAAAAGATGACCTGCCAAGAATTTGTTGCTAACCTTCAGGGGATGAACGATGGCAAAGACTTCCCGAGAGGGCTCTTAAAGGTAAGGAATTAACTGCAGAATGTGAGTTTCATTTCTACAGAAAGATGGTTCAAAACAAAACACCCATCTTGAATGTTCTGAATCTTAGTTGTCAAACATGACAAGTGATGGGCACATTTCTCCTCCCAGAACATACATAATACATATAAGGTTTATACTCTTGTTTTCCCTCTTGCCTTCACTTGTTAGTGAAGGAGACTCTGCAGGACAGAGAGGTGAAACTGAGCTGCGGTAGGTCTCGCCTCAGAGCTGTGTGCTTTGTAAACTCCTGTGGTCATGCCAACCCAGAATGCTGTCTCCTGATTACAGTGGACAGAAGCAGCCAGTTGGCTCTGAATGTGAATACATTAAAGGCTAAGCCTGATCTCTGTGTACAATCTGGAAGGCGTGTGTGTTTTTCATCAAAGGTGCTTTGGGGTATTCACATTAGAGCTGGAGATGTAATTTCAGATTGTAATGTGCTGTCTGGCACAAGCTGCGTTGCTTCAGCTTTTGTTCATTAAGTTTGTACTAGGAGTTAAATCTGAGGAATGGGGGAAGAGGCTGAGCAGGACAAACCTTGTTTTATTGTCAGTAATAATGAGAATGTTTCGCTTTTTTGTCTGATTGCTAGCATGAAACAGCACTTTGTTTAAATGAAGACAGGTGTGCATACACTGGAGTTCATTATTATTTTTTTTTTTGTAATGGAAATAAAAAGAAGAGACTGCCATATCTGAGAGCTGGCCCAGTGCCTGTTGAAGCCAACCAAATGAGTTACCATCTCTTGTGTGAGTTTTGTGTCAGGATCATTGTGAAATACAAATGTATCTGCATAGTTGAAGCAGCAGAGTTTGTCTTTTACTATTGGTAATTTCTTAATTTTCTTGATCTTCTTCAGGGAGATTTTTGTTGGACCTTCCTGCTTCAGTTCTTATTAAGCAATGGGGAATATTAAATTTTAGATTTAATGTCTTTAATTTTTGAATCTGTATATCTGTCAGCAGCCACACTTAAATTACTTTTCCCCCCAAAGGAATCTCATTTCTCTGTTTGCCATAGAGGGATGTGTTGAGAATAATTTGCAGGCTAATTTCAGCCCTTACTGAATAAATAGTTCTCCAGATTGTGTTTAAATAACCTGAGTGTACTGACAAGAGACTTCCAGTGGTGCTCACCTGCTGTTTGTTTTCCTCCTGACAGAATTATGCAGTTGGGGCTGTACTTTCGTGTTTAGTGCTCACCTGCTAATGCTAGGGATGTCTGACTCTTCACCCAAAGCAAATAGCAGGGCTCAGGATTTTTTGGATGTAGACAGACGGAAGAAATTTGGTGTTGGTGTCCCATGTTGCTTAAGGCTTTCTGACCTTTTCTGTGTGCTGCCTTGATGTCTTGGGAACAGAGGTGGCATGCAGCTTTGTTTTCTCATCTGGCTTGTCTGAATATTTGATAAATTGACCCTTGTTTTTTAATTTGTTAGTGCACGGGAGTGGAGTGAATAAATTGTGCTACTGTGTTCACAGCAGCCATGCTGCCACTAAATGTGCGATTACAAAGAATTAGCAGAAATTAATTTTTTGCATTAGTCTCAATAAATTAAATTCACAGTATCTTTCTTCAGCCCAGCACCAAAGTTCATGTAGCTTGCTGCTGGATTAGCTGTGTAGCCGCTGAGCATGGGTGAGGCTGCAAGCCTTCTCCATGCATCCTTGCCTAGCTGCCAGGGAGAGGAAGAGCAGTTTCCACAGGGTGGCAGTGTGTCCCTGTGGGAGTGAGGTCCTGAGCACCCACTGGTGACTAATGCAGACCTGTGGTGAAGCAAGTGGGCTTTTCTGGCTCTGCAGTCTCTCCATGTTGTCCTGGTGGCCCTGCTGCACCCGTATGTGAAGCTCTGCAGCTCTGCTGAGCCCCAGAGCAAAGCTAAGCAGTAGTGGAGGGGAAGGAAGGCTGGGGAGGGCTGAGTGTTCATCCAGGGCTTGTGGATCTCTGTGCAGCATTTATTGTGGATCTAGTTCTCAGATTCAAGGGTGCAAATGCAAATGCTTGTGCTATCCAGGACAGCTGGTTCACAGACATCTGTCAGACATTGCCTTCAGTCACTCCCTTCACTGTGTGGAGTGCGTCCCTGAGTGTTTCGTCTGGATTGGAAAATAGCACAGGGACAGACATCAGCACGTTAGGAGGGACAC
Source organism: Passer montanus (assembly GCF_014805655.1). Classification (NCBI taxonomy): domain Eukaryota; kingdom Metazoa; phylum Chordata; class Aves; order Passeriformes; family Passeridae; genus Passer; species Passer montanus. The sequence goes on along the minus strand of NW_024370152.1, from coordinate 2,841,827 downwards.
ACTTTTGTGTGATCAGCCTCAGAAAACTTGGGACATTAGATCAAGTTACTCTTTTCTTTCACCTCCATGGGGGAGCTATCTCTATTTTTATTTAGTTTTTTTTCCCAACAATGAGAACACTTTTGGTACAAACCACAAGGCCTTCATGACCTGATTCTCTGTATGTCACTAGTTGTGCTTTGAGAACGGATTATTTCACTCTGGTTTGAAAGTAGAAATGCTAATGTGATCTTGCTCACCTTGTGTCTTGCTGTCTGTTCATTTAACATTGAAAAAGGTTTTGGTTTTGTACATCAGTCTGCACAAAGATTCATTGCCTTTTTCCTCACTCCTTTAGTCAGATCCGAGGTTGCTTTTGCAGTTGGGACTTATAAAGACAAATACACCAAACTGTGATTAAAAGTGCACTTCTCCTCATGGGGTCTTGTTGTAGTAATATATATATATATATATATATAGGTAGAAAGGGAAGCCATGGCTAGGATCTCCCTCCTTGGAAAGAAAACAAAATCAGTCTGACATTTTGGCAGTGTCAAGAACCTCATGATTACAGTGTAGGAGTGGTTTCTTTCTCACATGCTCATACCAGTTTTAATCTTCTGTAGTGATACCGTCTTCACAATTATATGCTAGGGGATTGTACTGTGTGACCACAGCCTTCTTCACAGCTGGGCTTCACAAGATTTTCTGGAATGAAGAGGACATTTGGCTTGGAAAGAGCCTAATTTTGGCTATATTCTTCAATTCCTGAGGGCTGTGTGGTCCCCACAAATAAAGTGCTGGTATGTTACTGAACAATGTTTTCCTCTTGTCATCTTGAGACAAGGTGTGTAGGGGTTCACTCCATGAAGGTGCTATTAATGACCTTTCATATGTAAGGAGGGAAAATGTCTTCTGTGGTCCACAGAGAGCTTGCAAGAAAGCATCACTGATGAAATGGATCTCTGCTTTTGTTAGGCAGTGTTCTGGGAGGGGTACTCTGTTGTTAGGCTGTGTGCAAAGTACCACCTGTCCTGCATAAGTAAATGTTCCCTGCATTTACAGCATCCAGCACACCTCATTCCTGGAATCACCCATCCTTTGACATGGGCTGACTGGTAATAGTGCTGTCCCATGACATGAAGTGGGGAAGTCATACCTGGCTGTGTGTCTTTTGGTAGGACATGGTAGCTCTTCTCTGACCTGTTGTACTATCTGGGAACCTCCATCATGGTGAGGTACCTGGGATGCACTTGGCTAGACTCATCCTTTCAGGGACTGCTGATGGAGATAAGATGCCAATCCAGCATTAAAAATCTGCTTTTTCTCAAAGGGTGTTTTTTGGGTAGGCCTTATCTCCTGCAGAAGCACTGTAATGAAGTGACCAAATTAACTTGGAGTTGCTGGTGCTGAACTCTTCTGAAGAACCTGTCCTCCTTAATTTCCTAAATGATCTGAATTCTTGATTAGGATTCCTGGGATATGCAATTTCCTATAGAAGCTGCAAAGTAGGGTTTATCTCATGTTGCTGTCAGTTCCCTGCACTTTAATTACTGGGTGTTTTTGCCACTGTCTTTCTGCCTTCTCTCGCTCTCCCCCTCTCTCTCTCTTTTTTTTTTTTTTAAATTCCCTTTGAAAGCCCTCCAAAGCAAATACTCAATTTAAAGAGAATTATTGGCATCTTACTTTACCCATTCCAAACATTTCAGGTATTTAGCAGAGAGAATGAGCATCAGGTGGCTAACTTCTCCCTGCACAGCCTCAGGCCCCCTTTACTGAGAGGAGCTCACACTAATTGGACTGCTGTGTGCATCCTGATTGCTCTCATCAACAGTCTCTGTACTTCATCCATTTCATGGTTTTTTGGCAAGAAATTCCCACCTTTGAAGGAAACCTGATGAAGTTGAGAGTGTGTGACAGAATGCCAGGATGGCCCAGGAGGACCGCGTTGACTGCTGTAAAACCCTGCAGCAGTGAGCAGAGGAGGGAGAGGACTAAGTGCCTTTGCTTCACAGAATAAGACAGTGCACTGGCTCCTTGTTTCTTCCCCAAAATGAAGTTTTTTCTCTTAAAAATACTTCTGTTGGAAATAGTATTTTTGTGCCATTTCTTATCTGTATGAAATAGAAGATCCATTACAGAAGGCCCCTTTCAGCTGCTAGGAGACAACAGAATCTAATCTGGTGGTGTAAAAGTTGGGGAATGCAGGATTAAACTGTTAGTCCTTGTCTTAAACAGTTGTTTGTGAAAGCATACTTTCCTTTCACTCTCAGAGGAGCCACAGATCCATGGGGTGACTGTAGGGAACACCTGGCTTGTCTTCACTCTTCTCCATGCTTGCTGAGAACCTTCTTGCCATGATAACCTTGGTTTCCTTCAACTTGGAGTTCTTTGGGTGTTGTCATTTGTCCTGCTCAAGAGCAATAACATTTAAGCATGCCTGTGCAGAACTGAGAATTGGGCTAGGTTATGGTGGTGTGTGTATTGCTTTGTGTCCCTTGAATTACAGAGATCCCTGACACCTTCCTGCCCTGTTGAAATGCAAATATATTTTCTTTTTGTATTTCAGGAGCTTACCTTAGTGCATATAAAAAGAAAAATCTATAATATATATTTTTTATCAAGTCAAACCCAGATAGAGTTGAAGAAAGCCTTACAATAGAAAAAGCCTAATACCAGCTGTCTCTGAGCAGGGAAAGCAGAACTTTAAATAAGGCTTAAAACATAACATTTTTTGAAGGTGATCCAAGAATTAGGATTGCTCTGCATAGTCCAGGGGTGGTACGAGGGGTTGTTTATCTTACTAGAAAGCAGGCTCAATTTCAGGATGTATCTGCTGGATGTTCTGCTTTGACAATCTGCATTTCTCTGAATTATTTTTTGCTCCTTCAACCTTTCACCTCTTTTCTTTCTAATTGTTATTCAAAAGATCTCACTTAGCCTACCAGGCTTTTGTGTCAGCAAAGAGTGAAACCCAAGCAGAGTCAGCTAAGAATTTCCATTGCTACTGGCTGCAATTACGTGGCACAATACCAGCCTGATAATGAACATTTAGGGGGTTAATTTTCATCTGTGGAGACAAGCTGTCGTGTCTTGTCCAGGTTAATCAGACAAGGGAATTATTTGATGTTTGACTTGTTAGATAGCCAAGGCCATCAACTTGTCTCCTACTGTAACTGAAATGCATGGCAGGTCCCAAGGATGAATGTCATCTGTCAAGTGCGGAGGATGCAGACTGGTAGTCTCCAGGAATGATGCACTCTGCCACTTTAAAAGAGGAATTTTGGGCTCTTTTCAGACTGGGAATTCTCTAATACAATGTCACATATACATTTTGGTCCCTATGACTTATTACTCCCACCTCCATGTAGGTAGAAAACAAATTCTGAAAAACATTCTTTGATCTTCCACCCACTGATCTGCTTGAAATTTAAGTTCTGTGCTGCATCTCAAGGGAAGGAAGAGAATGAATATAATTTATACCATATTAAAAAAAAAAGAAAAGAAGAAGAAGAAGAGAGAACATTCCTTACACCAGCTTTAGGATTATTGCTGTATAAATCTTCGGTATTCCTTCCTTCTGTTTGTCGCCACACTTTTCAAGTAGCATTGGATTGTTCTCTCTCTGACCCAGTTACACTGTTTTCTTTCAAAGAAGAGTATAAGCCTGCTCCTTAAATTCAGTTTTTTTTTCTCCTTTCCTGTGATGTTAAATGGAATATTTAGTTTCATTCCGAAGTCAAGGTTTCTTAGATGATTAAGTATTCACAAGATCCTTGTACAAATGTGGGGCAAATGCAAGGCACCATTTTTCTGTCCTGTTGACAGACAGGTTCTGGAAGGTGTCAAGACACATAGGAAGAATTTAATCTGCTTTTGGGACAAGGTAGCTGGACATTACTCCATAGGTAGATGGAATTGTGGAGAAAAGGTATGTCAAAAGCTATGCATATTTCCCCCCCTTCCATAGTGCAATGCCTACAGCCACAGGTGACACCAACTTGTAACTTGTGTGGATCTTAGAGTGGCCTCAGTTTCCTTCCTCCCTGTCTCTTCTCCCACTTCTCCCTACTGTGCCCCCTCCCTTTCTTCTTGACCCCATCCTTTTGCCTTCTTCCTTCCTTCTCCCACTTCCCTTGACGGCCTTCTCCTCCCCTTCCTTTTCCTCTTTTCTTTTTGTTGATGTTGTGTTTGCTATTTGAGTCAGAGAGAAGCCTGGGAGGGAGGTTGTTGTTTTTTGGGTTTTTTTTTTGTGGTTTGCTTATTTTTTTTGTGTGTGTGTGGGGGGGGGGTTGTGGTTTCTTTTTGTTTGTTTTTGTTTGTGGTTTTTTTTTTTTTTTGTTGTTGTTGTTTTTTTTTTTTAATGCAGATCTCTAGGGTGAGGGGTTTATTTCAGTGGTGTTGACTCAGAGCATGCTCACTGCAGGAACAGAGGCAGAGGTTGTTTGTAGCTGATCTGAGATAGTTTATAGACTTTACATCACTTCTTCAGTCACTTTCCTGTGGGTTTCTGTCATGCCTAGCAGAATTTTAGTGTTTTGATGCTTTTATGATTTTTTTTGATGTCTTGCTGTTTTCTGTAGCTACATTTATCAGCTTTAAGTTAAGGAACTTGGTGGTCTGTGTTAGTCTGCATACTGTATGGCTCACTTAATTTCTGTGAGCTTGTTGGCAGCAGATGATAATTCCTAAAAGAAGGAATTCAAGAAGAGGAACTTTTTCCCCTTGGATATTACAGTGCTTAGCGAGGAAGTACAGCATCTAGTCTGTGAAACAGCTGTTTCCAGATCTGCTGTAAGGAAAATGAAGATGGCGGAAAGCATCTCTTCACTTGCAGTGCTGATCAGGATAACAGGGTGCATGATTTCTTTGCATCCCTGTTATTATCCAATGGCTTGTTTTCATTAAAGCTGTGATCTCCTATCATTCTCAGCAGGGCACTTACCTCAGGAGTGTTTCTTTTGGCACAAGACGCACTGTGGTTCCCAGAGATACAGTGATGGCAGGATTCATTTGATCTTCCACCAGTCATTGTGGTTTTGTCATTCTGCTCACTTCTAGGTGCTTATTGATGTAAAAAGTCAGTTGTAAAGACTTATGCTGTGACTGTGAGCTGCTGGCTGTGGATGCTCTTTTAGCCTTCTTCTCATGTAACTTAAACCAGAGATAGTTCAGTTGTCCTCATGCAGTCATACAATGTTCTCCCATCATTCCAGCTGTTACCCTGCTAGGATTCCTACTGACCTGGTTACTTGTGCATGTAGAAATTAAGTGGTTGCTCTAGTATTTCTGCTATTCACAGGAGACATTTAATCTTGATTGTCAGCTCCCCCTAGTCAGCAGACCTCAGAAATTGTTATCTTAATATTACAGGAATTTTACTATTGATCAGTTTTAAGCTCTAGTTCTGTAGCCATTGTGTAAGAGTAGCTTATCCATCAGAATTGACTTTCCCCTTCTTCCCATTTGGGGAAGAAGGAAAAAAAACATGAAAGAAGGAAAGATGAAGGACGAAGAAAAGATTTAATGTTGTTTATTTAACAAACAGCATTTAGTGGCAGCATTAAGTAGTTCTGCCTTTTTGTGCTACAAAAATATGTTACTGGCTTTTGAGGGTATATTTTAAATAATTGGTATGCATGTGTTTATGTATTTTGTCAGCTTGTGTTGTTTGTATTTGTTATTGACATCAGGCTTAAATAATTTTAAAGGATTCTTGTGACTTTATTTGAGGACATTGGAGTTCTTTAGATAAAGTAATGTGGTCCTTCGGTTTGTACCCCAAACGCCAATATTGAATTTTACTTTGAATTCTGCAGTTTTTCTTCTTGTGTTGTTGATTCGCTGAATGACATTAGGAAGACCAAGCAAGGACTGAGTACGTTTTGCCTCCCAGGGAAATTTGACTGGTGGGAGGAACAGATGGGAAGGAGCTTATTTTGGGGTAAGTTGGAACAGCTGCCCATTTCCTCTGTGGGTGACGGGGTCTGGCATAGTGCTTTGTGACAAGAGAAAAGCTTTTGTATGGTTTTAAAAGGATGGGATGGAAGGAATAATAAAAACTCTGGTTTTCTGTTCCTGCATCTGTTTTGACCCAAAGTTTTAAATTTTCCTGCTGGTTTGCGGTTTGTTCCTTAGAGGAACTGATTGAGAAGGTCCCTATATAGGGTCATAGTCCTTTTGGTCACCACAGTGGTGTCACTGCCTAAACGAATATTTACATTCTGCCCCTTTGCTATCACCTCTTTGCTTGACCTCTGAACAAGAGGAAGATTCTGAATTCTTGAAACACTTGGAGGGTCCCCTGGGTGTGGTCAGCTCTCATTTTTCTGATACTGCACAGCTGTTTCAACCCCTCTTTTAAAATGTCCCTTCTATCCCTCTATGTTAACAAAACACTTTTCCCTCAGAAATTCCTGTTGCTCAGTTACAGACATAAATCCTGTGTGCATACTAATTTCTAAAATGGTGGGTCTTCTCTAATGTCAAAGCATGGCCTTTCCCCAGAATAACCGTCAATTTATACACAGAGAGTACTGGCTCAGTCAGGAGTACAAGATTGTATTATCACTTGCAGATGAAAATTAGGGATGCTGATGAAATCTAAACCAAATCCCCAATCTGAAGATATTTAAGGCTTCAAATGTGTTCTCTTAGGAGGCTCTCTTTGGGAGAGTGTGAGTTGAGAAGTGTTTTCTCAGAAAACACTAAAGAAGGAAGAAGAAGGAAAATCCTTGGAATTTTGGACTGCTGGAGAAACAGATTTGTTACTTTCTGAAGTAAGGTTCCTGTCCTACCTGAGGATCTGCTAACTTCAGCTCAGAGAGTGCTAGATGAACTGCTGCAATTAGGCAGCAGTGATGGTGCTGTGGGCAACAGAAGAGAAATATTGCTTTGATTCAGTCTAGCTTGTGTTTAATAATAAAATTGCTCTGTATAATTGACACTGGCTTAGGTCTGTATGTGATATTTAGGGAGTATAATTATTTCAGATATGTTGAGAGTGCTTGGGGAGTTGGCCCTATAAATCTGAGAGCAAGAATAATCTGCTAGGCAGGGGGCTGCTAGGATAGAGAGTGATTTGTGGCCATTTACGTAGCACCTGTCAGGACCTGCTGCTTAGCTCATCTGGGGCGGTTTGACTGCAGTGCAAATTTCCTCTAAGAAGAGATTTTCTTTGAAAAGCTTTCGCACAAGCAGTGGATAATTTCACATGGGTTAAATAACATAAAACCTTTTTAGTGAAGTGGCAGAAGTAACTCAGAGCATGATTATTGCCAGGGAAAAATGTTCCTTTCAGTTATCCTCTAGCAATGACAGGTTTGTGTTAAAAAAGGGGCACATTTGGGATTTGATCTTAATGTGTGAGGTAGGGATGGACTTGCTATATCTGACTGTGGTGGAAATGAAAATGTATTTTTCTTGTTGGCCAGAAGGGAAGGTGTCTGTGGCTCAAGCAGGATGGAGGCAGAATCTGTGAGGAATCAGAAGTTTCCCACCCCAGGGACAGTTTTTGTGTTGATATTTAGGTAACCTGTTCCCTGTTCCACTGATTGTTGTCCTTCAGCAGGGTCCACACCTATTACAGTCTGTGGGAAGGATATGTACCCTGTAGCATCGTTGGGGACAACATTAGCAAAGAGTTAATGCTATCAGAAAAACTGGGGAGACAGCAGCGTCTTTTATGAGCAGAAATGCACCTAGGACTATTATGTGACTGTCTAGCCATTTGCCCTGTGAGGGTGTAGATTCTTGATTGCAAGAGACTGGGAAGATGAAACCAGGGGAAAAGTCCACTCAATTAATATGCATCTTATTTACCCCTGGGTGCTGTTGGGCACATGATATGCAGTAAGCAAATTCTCACTTTGCTTTCACATGGCTTGGCAAACATGGAACACGGTTCAGATGTGAATAGAGACTGAAGCCTCTTCACCCAGCTTTTGGTTGCCTGAAGTATCTCAGCATGGGACATTCACCTCAGCATGCCAGGACAGCACCGCATCATTGCTGTCTGCATGTAGACTTGCTCCCTGTGTGTCTTGGTGTGAGTGGGATGAGAGCCCTTGTGTCCTCCCCACAACCCAACACCGCTGCTGCTGTCCTTGCCCTGCCTGTGATGTGGTGGTGTGGGGCAGGTTGCTGAGCTTGGTGTTAGCCTTGCTGCAGAGTCTGCCAGCTCCTCGTGCCCCCTCTGCACAAACTGTTTGCCTTTTCTGGGTTTGGCAAAATGTCCCCATTGTCCACTTTTCCCTTGCTGCTCACACAAGCTGCTCCACCTGCCCAGTGTGTGTCGGCAGCTGTCACGAATCTGTGCTGAGCAGAGTAGAGCAGAGCAATTTCTCTCTCTCTCACATTGGAGCACGTTGCCATGGCAATGCACAGTCTGCTGCACTCTGGGTCTCCAGGAGCCAGAAATGATGGTGCTTTTGCAACACTGAGGTAAACATCTCTCTTTTCCCGTATTTAGCGCATCTACCACTCAGTAAGAGTACCAGCTCCTTTTGGTGTCGGCCTCCCCTTGTCCCCTGCATGAAGGCAGGTGGCTCCAGGCGCAGAGAGCGTGCCTAGCCTCTGGAGCCAGGCTCATGTGGGTTCAAGTGATGCCTCTGGCAGTGGTTGTGGCCCTCCCATCACTAGGCTGTATGGGTTTGCCACAAGGGAGAAAGAGGGTGCCAGGAGCTGCATCATTTGTGGGGTCAGCCACTGGAGCATGCGATTTGCTTGTGTGGGGGTGTGGCTACAGCTCTCCTGGCTGCCGAGTGGGGAGATGAGTCCCTAGGTGCTTGTTCGTGACTCTGCCACTGGTTTGCACTGATTACCTTGGGAAAATAATCTCTTTTCCCCTAAGCCCCTTTAAGAGTGTGAAAGTGGTCTTCCTCTCCCTTGCACTTTTGGAAGGCACCCCAAGGACTCTGGCCAGTGAGTGCAAATACTTAGAATTGTGGAAATTTGCTGATTTGTCTCTCTGGGGCTTGCCGGTATTTTGTTATGATGCGTAGGTTTTCACTCCTTTTTCCAGTGCTCTGGGAATCCATCAGTATTTCTCACATCCAGAAGCCTGTAGCTTCTGGCAGTTGATTGAAGACTCTTTTTACAGTGTTCTTTGTTATTGCAGGCAGTAATGAGCATGGCAGGCTGTTGCAGGCAGGGAAGTGTGGCTGCGTGAACTGAAAATGAATATCTTGCTTGATCTGCTGGCATTTGTTCCAGCATCTTTCTCTCCACCTCTCTCCCTCTCACTGTGTGTGTGTGAAGGGGGAGTAGATGCTGGAGAGGGGAGCAGAGCAGAGCAGGGGAGGAGTTTCTATCAGTGTCTTCCTTTTCTTTTTCTTTTTTTTTTCTCCCATCCAGTGACGTGAGCAATGCCTGGAACAATCAGGCTGGCTCCAAACACTGTGCCTGAAGATGCTGGAGAAAACAGCCTAGTGTGCTTTAAGCAAACACTGATTGCTTGAGCCTGAGCTCTCCAGTCGTAACCTTTTCCAATTCCTCTGCAGGGGATTGGGAAGTTTCATTAGCTTTCTTCTTTCCCATCCCATCCACTCACTTTTGGAAATGATTGGAGTTAACAGTGTTCAGAGCACCAGCAAAGTCCGGGTGAGAGCCACAGGTTCGGTGAAATACTCCCGAGAAGAATCTCTCTGGCGGCAGTCCCATCGGTCAAAATCTATGAAAATCTCCAACTCTTCTGAGTTTTCTACTAAAGAAAGCAAGGTAAATGACTAAATATTAGTAGTGTTTTGCTTGGTTAGTCTTGGGGTTGGTGGTGGGAAAAGGTTATGCTTTGCAGGAGTTAAGAGCTCTGTATGATCTGCAGTGATCACAGAATTGCTGTCAGGTCATGAAAAAAAATCTCTGCATTTGAGGAGAGACCTGAAGGTGAAAGAGCTCTGATGTTACAATGATCAGGTCTTAGTTGAATGCCGTATCACTGAGCTTGGTGCACTAGTAAACAGGAAAAACTTGCTAGTGACAGTGCTAGTTGGAGCTTTACTCTTGGGAAATGTGCCAGAGTTGGCAGGTGATGTCCTTGGGGTTATTTGTTTAATGGGAATTGTTTTCTATAGAAAAATAATTTTTAGTCCTTACCTACAGCTCTGTGGTTTAGTAGGTATGGGTGCTAGGTGAAAATATTTTCGCAATTGCATGCATGATTAAATACTGCTGTCATGTATTCATTAGGAAGATATTGCTTGTGCATTTATAGGAATACATTGGTGTATTGTAATGGTTGGTAGCACAGGCTATTCCCAGCTGCCACAGTGACTGTGTGCAGCATCTCCTCAACCAGCCCAGCCCAGTTATTCAGTTCCTAAGCAAACAACCCCCACGCCCCCATGCAAACCCCCCATGCAACATCTCTTTGTTTTTCCTCATCCCTCTCTCCCACACAATAATGGAGAAGCACCCCGGAACTCTGGCAAGTGCTTTAAGAGCTGTCTCCCTCTTAAAGGTGCTCCATATCTCCAAGGGTTGGAGGAATTTTATGCTGTGATAAAAATATGCCTCTAATTTAATTCTTATTGCCACTTGATTCTGACCTTGGGATTAAAAGATACGACCACTTGAGAAGGTGTGCATCAGCCAAGCATTTAACTGTGTCTTGGGTCCATGTGCATGCAAAGCAGGCACTATGCGTGGATCTTCCTGGTGTGTCCCTTCCCTAAATCTCCTATCTGTTCTGTGAGAAAAACCTCCTCTGCCATGGTGAAAAGATCCCAGCGCTGCACAGTAGTTCCTAGCAAAATGCTCTCTGCTAGCTTACAGGTTGTATGGCATTTCAGAGCCTGAGCTGTGTAACTTAAATCACAGGGTACTGCAACCAGAAATAACTGTTAAGTATTTTTTTCAGTTCAATTAAATGAGCCTCTATTTTCAGGACCTTGTAAACAATATCTAAGAAATAGTGTATTGCTAAGTTAGGGCAGAGAAATAGCATGGCCATCATTTTCAGGCTATTGCTGGTGCAGTATGTGCTTTTACAAATATCAAAGTAAAGGCTGCATCTTGCAGGTGCTCTGGGACCCTGCTCTTGTGATCACTTTCACCCTAAGTATGGGAATAATGGCACGGTCTTTGGTGGGAGGATTTATGCATGAAAACTCTCCTGCACATGGTAAAAACTCAAGTCTTTTGACACTGGATGAATTACTTAATCTCTGTATCTTCCTCTCTGAGACTTTGTGTCCACTGTGTATGCATGGTGTAGCGTCCTCAGGGCAGGGACTTTCTCCCAGGGATGGTGTCTAACACTATTAGTTAACTACTGCAGTAATGAAAGTTCTGTGTTCGTTCCTCTGTGGAATTCACTTTTTTTCCTTCTAAGTGCTGTAGATTGTTATTTGAGAAATATCCACTTCTTTTTCTGCCTGTCTCAATATGCCGGGAAGAACACTGCAGCTTTGTTTCAGTTTGTTGTACTGTTTCCTTATTTCAGACAAAGGTTTTTTTAGGGCATCTAACATGCATAAAGGCTGTGTTATGGAGGGCTGAGAAGATCCCTGCATTCCCTTCAGTGGTGCTAGCCTGGTTGATAAGATGACAGGTGGCTCTGCAAGTGATTGGTGTCGTGATTTCGGACATTCCTGTTTGCATTTCTCTGTTCCACCTTCTGATCTTTGTCTGCCCTTTTTTTTGTTAAGATGTTGCTGATTTAGAGAACTGAATTATAATTGAACTTTGGCTCTTTGATACTGTTGTGTTGGTGGAAGAACCTGGAGTGTGGCAAAGGAGTTCTTTTTATTAGTGTAACTGCATATATGTTTGTGCATCGCTTCTCAGGAAATGTCTTCAGTTGTAGGCTGAGCTTTTCTGGGCACCGATGCCATGTAGATCTCCTCAGTCTTAAGTAAGGTTTGGTTTGTAGACTTCATATTTCTGTGGGTGTGTCTCCGTCTTTGTGTCTGAACTGCCTTGTATTTTATCTACTCCCCATATAAAGTGATTACAATGCTCAAGACCTGTTTCTGTGACTGCTTCAACTGACTTTGGAGAGGAGATAGATTTAAAACATTTGTGCCTCAGAAACATACTCCTCTTTTACTTTTCATGCATATGACTCAGCCTGTTTTGGTAAGCTAGAGAGTATTATGTATCCTCTTGCTTTAGTTAGTATGAACAAAGCGCCAACATGGTGCCTGCAGATAAGGTCTGCGTGCTGCTGTGTCAGGGAAGCTAGGTAGCCCAAGTATCTTTTATCTCGTTGACACACATCAGGTAGTGCCTCTGTGTGGCGAGGCTTCACTAGGGGTCTGCATCCTGAGTGTTTATTTTAGGCAGGTACCACAGCTTTAGGCCAGCAGAAGAACCTGTGAAATGGTACTGTGAAATCTGTACCATTGTTCTGTGGAGGGCAAGCTCAAGTCCAGACTGCATGCAAGGTGAGTCTAAGGATCTTAGGATCATCCATGTGACCCAGCACGTTCAGTAGTCTCTTTTTCTGACGACTTTTTTTCTGCAGCCAGGGACTTAATTCCAAGTACTTGTGCCTGTCCTGCCTGCAAATGCACAGGGCCAATAAAACAGTTTGAAATAGGCTGTGTAGAAATAGGCTGTCAAGGTGCTCCACTATGAAGAAGTACTTCTCTAGCCTTTGCTCTATTTTTCTGTAATAATTCAGTATGCTGCCTTTACAGTAACACTGATTAAACACTTCAGCAAATACAGAAAAAAATATTTTCAAGCAAGCTGTGTGTATTAATACAGAGGATGCATTTCATGTATGGCACTAATTTCTTGGGTCTCAGGAGCTACAGCTAACTATCCTTTTCTGTTTCATGATGATATATCTGGCACAATCTTTCCTTCCCTTTTTTCTTTCTCCCCCTCCCCCCTCCTTCTCCATATACAAACCAGATTTTTAACAGAGGAGTTTCTCTTCGAAATGTTCTCCTCCAGTTGGTGACGCACTTGAAATTCCCTGGGTGAAATGATCTCCTTTCCTTCCCTCTAAAACATTCCTATCAACCCTATCTCCTCCTACACCAAAACAGCATTCATCAGTTCCATATGCTGCTGAACAGCTCTGTGCTGTTTTATGAATAATGTATGCTGGCTTGTTAGAAGAACGCTTGTTGTACAAACCAGTGAAATTTAAAATTGAGAGCAATATCAGCAGACATGATGCCATGCACTAATGCACAGGCTTCTTGGGGTCCTATTTTGGCACCCTTGCTGCATCCCCATCTGAAGGGGGGAAAATGCAGGGTGTGTGGGCTTTGAATCTGGCAACAAGTTACAGGCACTCAGTGATCAGAACCCTTATCCTCCCTTTGCCAGGTGTTACAGATCTGTGCATGAGGACAGGAGAAAATGTCAAGATCTGGGTTTTAAGGGAGGGTGGCAAATACCAGGTGGGGGAGTAGTATAGATCTGTATTCCGAGTGAGGTCCAGCCTTCAGATAGTGATCTAAACAGCAAGCTACGAGTGGTATATAGCAACCAATATAGCTCTGCATCCAGACTTGGCAGAAGGCAATGATACAGATCTCTGCCCTGGCCCAAAGGATGAGCACATTATGACTCCACGCAGACATTTGTGACGTCTAATATCTGTTGCCTCTGTAAACTCTTTTTTTTTTTTTTAGAGTTCTGCTACTTCAGTTGTTTTTTCTCCCTCCAGTAAAGCACATATGGCAGGAGCCAGAGCTGATGCCTGTCTGACTGCTCAGCTCCAAAGGGTAAAGCTGATGGTCGGGTGCTGAGTGACTCGGGGAGGTGCTGTGACTGCAAAGACTGAGCATGTGTTTGCCCTCAGGTGTTTATGGGGCTTCCTTGCTGCTTGAAGTCAACCATGCCATTATCAGCTGGAGGTGAAGGAGTGTATCCAGGAAGGGCTACTTCTGGAAGTGGCAGCAAGGAAGTGTGGCAAGGGCCTAGCTCAGACCACACGTGCATCCGTGTTCTGGGGGCATCAAAAGCCATCCAGGCTATCCTCTGCAATGATCAGATGATCATTCCTCCAACAATGACTCCAAAAATCAGGGAGGAGCTTGATGCAAGAAAAGATTGTGGGAGACAAGAACTGGAAAAAACAGTCTGGGTCATCCCTGGTGTCTCCGTGAACTTAGTTTTGGTTTTCTTATTTACCAGCTCACAGCAGGTGTTTTCGTCTCCTCTTCTGTGCATGGAGCAGGTGTAAAAAATGTGTGTTATATTCCTTTCCTTCTCGGCAGGCTTTTCTGCATGGGCTAGTGCAAACAGAACTCCAAGAACCAGCCCTCGGCTGCTTTTTGAGGGGAGGAATTGTACAGTGCTTTGGGATCTCTTCAAGCATCTTGCACCCTGCTGGCCAGGTTTTCGGGGCCCTGTGTCTACTTGTAACTTAGATGATTTACCATTCTCAGTATCTGTGTAATTTGCTATGTCTTGTGCCTGTGTACATACCTGGTTGTGTCTTCCTTTTGCGCACTGCTTCTGCATGCAGAGGCTGACTCACAGCATCACTGGCAGCCGGCAGGTGACAAGAGCAGCCTGTTTAAATGGGTCCAGTGGTTCATGCATGTGACAAGATTTTGAGGAAGTGAGGGTGGTGAATGACCTTTTTTCCCGTGGTAGCTTTGTACAATAAACCAGAATTTTCAGGAGCATTCTCTCCATAGTTTTGCTTTTCTTTCCAATTGGAATAAAAGTACCAATTTTAGTAGTAGTAAGAGCTTGTGAAAATCTGTGGTTTTTGTGGACCTATTTGCTTACCAAAGGGGAAATGGGGGTGGAATTCAGAAGTTTTTTAGAGCTACAGCCTTCCACTTAAAAAGGAAAGTGTGTCTTGCCTAGTTTATGAACAAATACAAACAAATGCCACAAACACATAAAAAATATCTTTTTTTTTTTACACCTCATTCTTCTAAGGGTCAAATTGGAGCTGTAGGAAACAGCATTGGAGTTAAAACAAGGAAGTGCCTATGATTTTGCCTACTGTTCTGCTTCAGCAGTCAGTTTCTTTTATTCTGCCTTCAAAATTGCATTTGTTTCTCCAAGGAGTTTATAGCCATGCAGAGCCTGAGGTGTGATGTACCTAGAGATCAACATTTATCATAAAGGGGAAAGTTGTAAGCTGTAAGGAGTAGGTCTTTGTGTTCTGGGTAATAGGGATAAAAAGTCAAAACATTGAAGTCAGACACTGCTGAGTAGTTGATATCTGGGGATTTGGATCCTGTTCAGAGTAGCCTTGGGTGACAAAAGGGATAGAAAGTCTTTCCACTTTGTGACTGGTATCAGTCCAGCTTGGAAGACGACACCTATGCAATATTCATTCTATCATTCACTGCTCTGGTTCAACCTCCTGTTTTCTGGCTTACGCAGCAAATCTGCCAAACACTTCCCAGGCCAGCAGGTAGGAAGTAGTGATTGTTGTCAGTCTGTAAGATTGGTTGCTTTTAGAGCTTTTTTTTTTTTTTTTTTTTTTTTGCTTTTTTTATTTCCCAGAGAGAAAATATGAGTTAATAAAACTTGTCCTTGCAGCTAGCTAAGTACAGTGAGAGTCATGACCATGCCGTAATCTCTGATGAGCTTTATTGCAATCTGGTGAAGCATTTGAGTGCTTGTCTCCAAGTTTGTTTGATTTATTCATACTCTGGAGAAATGTCTATTGAAATGAGCTACTCTCTGAATCAGGGCCTTGGGGAATAACCATGAGGTAAATCAGGGAGCAGGTGCTGTGCTGTACACACACGGTTCTTGTTGCAAAACATGGCAGGAAGAAATTTCGCTTCTCTAGAACATGTGAGAGCCCAGGTAGACATCAGGAAAATGTTAAAGTAGAAATTGTTTTGGAGAAGTGACATAAAGCAGTTCTGAAAGGCTGGTGAGTCTAGGAGCAAGTGCTCAGCCTTGCCAGCAGTCTCTGCCAAAGAGGTGAGTTGTGGGACAGGCATGAGAACTCGTGTATTTGCATCCCTGGAGAGGTCTGCTTGCTGAGGTCTCAGTAAACATGCCTGGTAGACACACAGAACATGCACAGGTTCACAGAAAACAGCTGCCCAGGCTGTACATATTCTCTACAGTTTCCTTTCTGTTTTGTAAATACCAGAAACATCTGTTTGGTGGTCTGTGGGGGGCACCATGTCCTTGGTCAGATGCGTGCTGTATGACTGGGTTGGTGTCTGTTACTCCCTAAAGAAGGAAGATGATGTCTGGCTCATTAGTAAAGGTTGGGGCAAACATAGCTCTCTTTTCACAAGGCAAAAGCCTTGGGCATTTGTTATCCCTGCACTAATCTGGCCTGCTGCTTTTGTGTGTTCTGCTCTTTGGCTGCAATGATCCCTCGAGAAGTGCTTAGCAGTGAAACCTCATAAAAACCTGCACAGAGCAGGCGTTAATTTTCAGAGGTTTTGACCCAGTCTTGCTGGCATTTGGGCCAGAGAGTGACAAATGTTTCCTCAAGCCAGGTTTTTGCTGTTTCTGAAACACATTGAGCTAGATGAGGAAGAAAATATTATTTCTGAAAAACTGGGGAGGCAGCTGGAGGAAGTATGCAGCCTCTTCACTTTGTATTTGGAGTAATTTTCTGGCTCAAAATGTAAGAGTATATTTTAGTCTTAGCAGGAAGGAAAGAATAAGTCAAAGAATAAGACAGGGGCTTTGACCAAATCATGTAAGAAATGCTTGGTGACTGCAGGAACCAGTATCAGCATTGGTTTGTGTACAAAAATGGAGTTGTGTATAATTATATAATAACTGGCAGGAAAAATCTTAACTCTTTTGCTTTCTTTCTGCAGAGTGGTCTTAAAATCTCTTGATAGCTTTCACCTGAAAATTAGCGAGTGCCTACAAATTGCCAGAAATGCCTATCCATTCATGTTTAGCTGTCTGCCTTTGGTTCAGAGCACCTATATACTTTAGAGAACGTAGGTTCTGTAGAAATAGTGAAAACTCCAGACTTGGAAATTCTTCATCATATTTCTCTGAATGGCACAGTGAAGCTCAAGTTAGTGGATAGGACCTCTCTTTGCTAGCTCAGTGTCGGTAGGATGAGGCATGAGTATTCTTCGTGTTCATATCTGTTGTACTGCTCTGAGAAACTTACTTTCTTGGAATACTGTGACCAAGAGTTGCTGCCTGTGAAACATCAGCGTAAGGTGAATTATACCATAATGTTTGACCTGCTTATGTATGGTTCAGTTAAGCCAGATTTCTACAGAGCTGAATATTAAGGATCTTCAAATAAGACTTCCAGATTCAAAAAGGAGCCAGTGGATGACAGGATGAAGAGTGGGATACGCTTATGGTATTGCTCATGCAAATTCAGCTGTGGCATACGCACAAGACTAATTCCAACTCTTCAGTTTCCAAATTATTTTTGGTTTGGGTCAACATTAAGGCTATCTAAATGTTACTGTTTCTGTTGAGCATCATGTCATAGCTATTATAGTATGTGATTTTCAGGCTTGTTCATACTTGATGTGCTACTTTTTGCTAATCATGTGCATCAACAGTTCTTCTACACGTTAACATATTTTGAGGCTGTGTAGGAGTTATGTGCCAGAGGGAGTAAATCTAGCTATGCATATAAGGTGAATTACAAATGCAGATTATACATGTGAGAATCAGGGACATTCCATACCAAAATACTTCACTTGAGTTAAGTGACCTATTTGAAGAACTCCATTAGCTTGGTAGTACCAGGCGTTTATCCATTGTATATATCAGCTCATGGAGGGCTGAATTAAGACATACTTATCCAACTGATATATGTACTTTCTCTCAAAAAAAAAAATCCATTCCAGCTGTCTGATACTCACCCAGTCTTAAGTCGGGTTTCAGACTCTTTTCTTTGCAGGCTTGTATCCAAAACAGAACTGTTACCTTTGGGTAACCTACTGGGCACCTTTCCTATGAATTGAAAGAGGAGTGGTGTTAGTGGACAGCAGTCCATGCCATCTTCAAGCACAAAAGTTGCTTAACACTCATTTTCTGGTTTGCGCTTAGAAATTGAACATGTTTATGTTTAGGTGTGTGACTGGGAAAGCATTCAGGTGTCTGTGAGACTCAGTGACTTTGGATAGCTATTCTGGTAAATTTTCACAGATTGGCCGGTATGGTAAAATCTTGAAGTCCCCATTAAAGTCATTGACCAAAAGGTCTCTTTGAGTGTCAGGAATTAGACTGAACCTCAAATATCAAGGCCATGGTCTTGTGGCTTTTGCAAACTGCAAGTAAAATTCAGGTTCATTACCACCCGAGGAGCTAGAGTGTACCTAAGTCTATTAGAAGCAGTGAGACGTATCCCACAGTCCTGAGGGAATTGGCTGGTGTAGTTGTAAGCCACTCTCTATGGTATTTGTAAAGTCACTGTAGTCATGAATTCACCATTGTATTGATGAAGTCCCAGGTGATGGGCAGAAGGGAAACATGGTATCCATCTTTTAAAAGGGTAGAAAGGAAAACCCTGGCAACCAGGGACCTCCCAGCCTCACCACCTGCCTGGGAATATTATGGAGCAGATCCTCTTAGGAGCTGTGCTCTGGCACATGGAGAACAGGGAGATGATTCAAGACAGCCAGCACAGCTTCTCCAAGGGCAAGTCCTGCCTGACCAACCCAGTGGCCTTGAATGATGGAGTGATCATGTTAGTGAACAAGGCAAGGGCTACAAATGTCATTTATCTGAACTTCTGTAAAGCCTTAGACAGAGTTCCTCATAACATGCCTGTCTCGTTATTGCAGAGCGAGGGGTTTTATGCATGGCCTGTTAGATGGATAAGAAAGTGGTTGGATGGTCACATCCAGAAGGTAGTGCTCAATGGTGCAGTGTTCTGATAGACATCATTGTCAAGTGGTGTCCCTCAGGGGTTCATACAGGGATCAGTACTATTTAATGTCTTCTTTAATGACATGGATGAAGGGATCAGATGCACCTTCAGGAAATCTGCAGGTGACACCCAGCTGAAGGATGAGATGGCATCCAGAGCGACCTGGACAAGCTAGAAAAGTGGGTACATGGGAATCTCAAGAGGTTTAACAAGACCAAGTTCAGGATGCTGCACCAGGGTCAGAGCAACCCTTGGTATCAGCACAGGCTGGGGATGAGCAGATGGAGAGCAGCCCTGGAGAGAAGGACTTGGGGTGCTGGTGGCTGAGAGACTGGGCATGACCCAGCCATGGGCACTCCCAGCCCAGAAAGCCAAACGTGTCCTGGGCTGCCTCCAAAGCAGCGTGGGCAGCAGGGGAGGGAGGGGATTCTGCCCCTCTGCTCTGCTCTGCTGAGAGCCCACCTGGAACCCTGCACTCATCTCTGGGGTCCCAGCCCAGGAAGGACATGGAGCTGTTGGAGTGAGTCCAGAACAGGAACACCAGGATGATTAGGTGGATGGAACACATTTCCTATGAAGACAGGTTGAGGGAATTGGTTTTTTTGAGCCTGGAAAAGAGAAGGCGTAAAGGTGACCTAATTGTGGCCTTCCAGTCCCTGAAGGCAGACTGTCTACAAGTAGTTTTTGCAAGTGCATATGAAGAAAGGACAAGTGGCAATGACTTCAAATTGAAAGAGAATAGGTTTAGAGTATATGTTAGGAAGAAATTCTTTACTGTGAGAGTGGTGAGCACTGGAACAGGTTGCCCATAGAAGCTGTAGATGCCCATTCCTGGAAGTGTTCAAGGATAGGCTGGATGGGGCTCTAAGCAACCTGGCCTAGTGAAAGGTGTTTCCACCCATGGAAGGAGTTGCCAGGGGTGGAACTAGATGGTCTCTAAGCTCCGTTCCATGGCTGTTTCATGATTCTGTGTTCTTAAAAAGGCACAAACCAGAAATCCCAAAGAATTGCTTGAGCAAATGATTGTTACCTAAAACACACATTCAGTATTTTTTTCTTAGGTGGAATTTCTGCTGAAGATTCTCACATTATCGTTAGGAGATACAGGACTTTCTTGATCAGAGACTGCTTGCTTGCTGATATTAGCTGAGTGTTTTTACTCAGCATATTAATGTATATGTAAGAGGAGTCAAACAATAATTCCATCTCATTTCTCTCTCTTTGCAGGCTCTCTACAATTCAATCAAGAATGAGAAGTTGGAATGGGCAGTGTAAGTATACTTCTGTTGTAGAAATTAGAAGTTTAACAGTAGTACCTGTGTAGTAATCTGTTTATATGTCCTATGTCACCATCTGTGTGGGCTCTGAAACCTGTAGAAGATAGTCAGCGTACATAATGAGTTTGCTTTTTTGCTAATGAATGACCTGGCAATACAGCTCATCTGTTTCTCTAGCAAGGGGAGTTGTTAATGATAGGAACCAACTGCATTTGTAAGGAAAGAGGACATTTCATTTAGTAGGAAACTGCAGCCTGAAAAGAGAGAAATTAAATCCTCTGTTGTTCTGTGGTTGCATAAATAAAACAGAAGTTGACGTCTCCCTTTATCTTTCTGTTCATTGTGTCAGAACTGCTGAATAGAAACACACTTCTTGGATTGAATTTCCTGCTGTTGGTTTATTGTCTTGGTTTGTCTCCTGATTAAGTATGGATAACTTGACAACAGCCTAATGTGAAAGATGATAAATGGACAAAGTCTGATATCACTCCCTCCAAACTTTAGTTGCTTTTGACAGGCTAACACTTGTTAACTAGGTAAATGCTGCAGACAAGAAAAAACTTCAGTTTCTGATTGTGTTAAACTGACATTTCTCCATGCTTAGGTTTCATGTGGTCTGGTTATGCTGGGAAAGGGCAGAAGTGTCTACTTTTGATTTTGCCACTTGCAGAGCAGTGGATTTTGGTATAAAATAGGAAAATGACGTCTTATATATATATTTCAGCTATACAGGGGTATTTCCCTCAGCTATACAGGGGTATTTCCCTCCATGTATACCTGAAACCTCACCTTCTTGGGAACAATGTCTGGAATGCATGCTCCTACACCTCTTGTGCTAGAACTTCTAGCAACTGCCATAGGTCTTGCAGGCCCAGTGGCTTTTGATCTTCATTGTTTTAAGTTCATGATCTGCAAACAAATTTCTTGTTAGGGTGTGCAGCCCCACAAAGGCGGCTGGTTCCAAGTGGGATTGCTGTCCCACTTAGAAATGTGTTAGGTGGTGTCAGAGTACTGAAGAATATATGCTTTTAAGGGGACTCAGCAAGAAGTGCCATCTCTGATGAGCATTAAAAGTCTTGGTGGGAGACATTTTCACAGACTGTGTCTTGGACCTGGAACACGCTGCATGAATCTTACATGTCACACCAAAGCTGTTTGCCAGACACTGTCACAGGTACTTTAGAACCAGCAGAATCCATTATGTGACTTTCTCAATGTCAGAATTTTCCTCCAGCTCTTGCCAAGGAACTATACCGTGTCTAATACACTTGGGCAGCCTCCAGGTGGCAACTGGCTCTGCTCCTGTGAACCTCAGTCAAGGTGATTTATGAGATCTTGCTGCTGTATAGGTGGTAACTGCTTTGGCATTTACATAGTCTAGTCCGAGTCCTTTGTTTGGGGGAAAATTCCAAGCAGGCTGGAAGGGTGATAATTCAGACTCTTTCTTAAATAAGGCTTTGGGTGGATATTATATATATATATATATATATATATATCTATATCTATATATATACACATACAGGAGAAAGCTCAAAGATGCCAATTGTTGACTCCAGTCTGAGACTGACACGTAGTTAAGACTGATGTTACAATTCATTTCCATGATGAAAAACAAAGCTCATTCTGGACATAGTCAGTACCTTTAGAGCTGAGAGTACTGGCTGGAAGAGGAAGTGTGAAGATGTTTCTCTTCGTTTTTATAGAGATGTGTGGTTGGTGTAAAGTAATAACCCCAAGAAGCCCTGGGGCTGCCTGCGTTTGAGGGAGGAGGCACATATATCTCTTGCTCTACTGCAGAGAAAGCTGAATGGGAAGGAAACATGGTCAGTTTTGTTCTGGTGGGACCAAAAAAAATCCTGTCTCCCCTCCAAAGATTATCTCTTTGCTTCCCTGATGCACTTGTCAGGGTAAGAAAAGGAAGGTAAGGCAAAGGTGAAGATAGGACTCCAAACCCCAGTATAAGCTCTCCTGCAGTGCTGGCATTTTGAAGGAATGCCTTTCCTACTGACAGAAATCCTTTGAGGGTCTAAGACGCTCATTAGCTAAGCGAAGGTTTAAGAGCTGCTCTGGAAGTACATTATTTAGTGGATTAGTGGCAATGAGTAAGTCCATAGGCAGGAAAGGGTAATAGTGTAACATAAGATGGGGAAGGACAGCTATCCAATCCTTATCGTACTAGTTGTGAGCTAGGTGTTTGCAGTTTGCAGTACGTTTCCAGTAGAATTATATGTCTGATCCAAAGCCCACACAAAGAAAAGGCTAGTATTGACTTCAACTTTGTAATCATGGAAGTGACACCTTAATCAGCAGATGTTCTCCAGAGACTTTTAGTAGGAGTGTTCCTTTATCCTTTTTGAACAGGAAAGCATGAGCACAGCTCTGAAGAGAGAATTGCATTACAGTTCTTCTTCTGCAGTAGTGCCTGGTTCAAGTTCTCCACAAAGTTAAAAGTGAATCACATACCATAATCTGTAAAATAAAGAGATCTGACCTGGAATTTACACTGAACTGGTGAATGTGGGATCCTGAAACTACACTTCTGCTCCACACTGCAAACGCCGAAGGTGTGAACTGTTCTTCATGTCTGTTGTGGATGGCCTTAAATTTGAAACAAGGGAAATTTGACATCAACCTTTGAAACGTTTTCTATTAATTTAAACTAAGGCACAGGTTTGCCTGGATAAAGTACAGAAGTGCTTTCATTAGAGGTTTTTGTGAACTGGTTCTTCTGTCTGGAATGGGTTAGGAAGAGGAGATCCAGCCATAGGGACAAAGAGATAGATTGCCTGGCCTCCTAACATCCCTTCATTGTCTATGATACTACATTGTCAGCTTTAAGTCGAAAATGAGAAATCCATTTGATTACAAAGGTGCCAGAGCTAAATATGTTTTATTTGCATTATGTCTGCATGGAAATGTCACGGTGGTCATTATTGTTTTCCTTTGTTTGTAATACTGTGTCTGTTTACTGTTGAAAGTAATAGGAATAAAAAAATCACCATCTTGAAATAGGTGATCTAGAATTAATATATGAACTCCCAAAGCACTGCTTACAACATTGCTAAAGCCAAATGGCTGCATTTGAGTGCAAAATCCTCCTCTCAGCAGAACAGTGTAGTTTTCAGGAGAATCACTTGGTTTTTAACTAGCCAGTGATATACTTCTCTAACCAGAGAAGTTTACAGGGACATGGTGTATTCTTTTTTTGTTTATCTGGACTACACTGATAAATTATCTCCTTTCAGCCAAAACAAAACAGGTAATTCAGATAGTGATGGTGAGAAAGAGATGCTGCCAAATCAAACTGTGATGCTGAGATCAGGGTAGTTATAAAGACATCTGTGCTGAAGTTCACCTTTTTCTAGATCAAACTGAGAAATCTCCCCCTATTATAATTAACTTTTGTCTCCCAAGTTCTAGGATGTTTCATGTTTGCAACTTCTTGATTGGTTTGCGGGCGGGGTCATGTATTCAACCTGGTTCCCTTTCTTCCTCCTCACACTGGGAAAGATGCCAAAACTTCTCTCAAGCCAGTTTCCTAATACAGGTGCTGTTAGTTTCATGGATGCATGTTACAAACCTGAATTTTTTTTTCAGTTCAGCAATATTTAAATAGATGAACTCAGCCTTCTTCTGTGTCATATAAGGTTGCTATTTGAACAAATGCAGAGATGGAGCAGTTTTAAAAATGAAGGGCTTGACCACATTGTTCCAGATCAGTGATTTCAGAATTTTCTGAGGCAGAGCCTCAAATCAGACCATAGATTGCACAGAAATAATTTTGTTACTGAGAGAATCAGATGATGCTTTTCTCCCAGAAGACAGAAATGGGACTTTCTTGCATAGGATCATCTTGGGAGAGGCAGAAAATGCTTTTCTTCACCAAAATGACAACATCTGAATTTTTCTTTTTTTCACATCTATGTGTTTAAGAATAAGGGGCAAACTTTTTCTAGTTGTCAGTTATCTGTATTTGGGAAGGAAGACATTGCTGTTTCAATGCTGTGACTGCAAGTGATAGCACAAGCTTGTCCTGGGTTTGGTGTGCTGGTTTTCATGGGCAGCCAGAGGGCAGGGAATGATTTTCCTCTGCTGATCAGGGTCAGAAAATCTCATAAGACTTCTGCAAGCCTAATTGAACCTTCATGATGATGCTTTGTCTACTGAAAAGTGTTTTGGACCCATTGTGAATTTTTTCCCCCTAAAGGCGTAAGTATTATGTTACTTCTTGTATGAAATGGAAAAGAGGGGCAGTGGTCCTGCCCTTCAAAAAGACCTGAGCTAATGCCTGTGTGACACCATGTCCACGACTCTGAACATACCTGCACAGAGGTCGCCACTGACTCTTACCCACATCACTGGAGGCCTTCACACTGGGGATGTTGCAGCGCATGGATGATCTGTGAGAGCCATCTGAGGATGGGCAGGTAGTCACACTCCCCACAGTTTAGGGTTTCAAACAAAGATCAGTTTTCAGGTTTCTGTATCCAGAGGCTCCCCTGAATTTTTTGCAGTTCTTTCTTGCAAAAATACCCTAAAGGCTTGTTAGAAGTAAGCTCAGATTGTTAAATCCCTGATAAACAGTATTTGTGACCTATCTATTCAGCTAGCTTTGGAAGATACCTGCAGGAAAGCTAATACCTGAACTTTTTTTGCTACTTTGACATTCCTCCAAATCATCTTGCTTTCTTCTTATGTTTGACCACTGAAGTAACATGGAGTATTTGAGCAAATGAGTCTCAGATCCCCTGGTTTTCATCCATTTCTTCCTTGTAATGAGTCCTTCCTGCCTCTTTGTCTCCATTGCCTCTTGCAGATTGATTTGTGCATCTTTCCGTCATGCATCTTGTCAGAGCACTCAGCTCTCAGAAATGTGTGAAGCTTCTGAGTTTCAAAGAAGTCCCATTTTCATAATAGAACAAAAGACCAGTTAAAGGTTTGTTCACTGCTGACGGCAGTTGTAGCAGCAGATGCTATTTTGTCCTTTCTACCATGTCCAGAGGAATTCCTGTTTTAACAGCTGCCCTAGAAGTGCTCAGTTTAAGAGCACTGCCCCCAGCTCTTACTGGTGTTCAGGATCCCCCCCAGGGTTGCTCATCACACCACTGTTGGCTGCTTGGTTAAGGGCACTACTATATTCCCACAGGACAATTGATCAGTATACAATAGTTCATTCCAATTGCTCCAAAGGAGATAGCTTATTCCAAGAAAGTGTTAAGCCTTTACTGCAGTTGGTCTCTGCTGACAAGGAGAAATCTGCTGTGTCCTTGGCTGAAATCCCAGAATTCACAAGGCATTTCTGTGTGACAAATCAGCCTGTGTGCTTATGCCCTTTGAGAGATTTTAGTCTGGATTAAGTGCCTCAGACTCCTGTTGAGAGAATTTGCTTCTGGAATGGACATGTATCTAAGAAACACATAACACACAGTGGTTCAGACTTAGCAGCAACTAGCAAGTAGAGGCATGTAGGGTGGGGACAAACAAAATTGTCAGAAATGCCTACACCTTTTCAACTTGGAGAGGGCTTCAACTAAAGCATACTTGAATGATTCCTTATTGCTTTGACTAATAAAAAAAATTTGTAGAACTTTCTGTGCTAGAGTGGGAAAGCAAACATCAGTAGACTAAAGATGCAAAGACTGCTCTTCCTTGCAGGAATCAGGTCTTGAAGTAAAAGTTTTGTTCCTCTTAATTAGGAGACCTTGCAAGACAACGTCATGAAGGTATGGTGCACCTCCTGACTATATTTCTATAATTTATATGAGATGACCAAAGTTGAATGCTTGGGAACATTCCCTGCTGCTACAGAGCTCACTAATACAGCCCCCATGTTTCCAGATTTGCTTTCCTTGTTGTCAAACCAGTCTCTTAGCCTTTTACCTCCTTAGACTAAGTTATTCTCCCAAACACCATTTCATAGAGTCACAGAATAATTTAGATTGGCATCATCTAGTTTGGAAAAGACTTCCAAGATCTTCAAGTGGAATCTCTGACTGAACATCACCCTTTCAACTAGGCCATGGCACCAAGTACCGTATCTATTTGTTTCTGGAACACTTGCAGGGATGGTGACTCTACCATCTCCTTGGGAAGTTTGTTCCAATGCTTAACCACCCTTCAGTGATAAAATTTCTCCTGATGCTCAACCTGAACCTCCCCAAGCACAGCTTGAGGCTATGTCCTCTCATCATTCACTGATTGCCTGGGGAAAAAAGGCCAACCCCCACCTGGTTACACCCTCCTTTCAGGCAGTTGTAGAGGGTGATAATCAGCCTCCTTTGCAGCAGAACTGAGGATAAGATAGATTTGTTGCTGTAGCCTGTAGTTCTTGGAGGACATTTTTTTGAATGATCATTCCCATCAGCAGCCATGGTAGCAGTGTATTCCGAAAGGGAGCTTCCAGATTGATATGTGCCTTGCTAATCATCACTTAATACATGCCTTTGAACATACAGATGTGTTTGGAAGATCTGCTTGAGCTTGCTCTGCCAGTCATCTGGGTCCAGTGGGATGCATCAAGTTGAGGTCCACCCCCAGTGGGTTAGCAATATTAGCCATCATTATGCTCAAATGATTTTTTTCTTTATTTTTAAATCAGATGCTGGTCTCAGGAGGTGTTGTTACCACAATTTTCCAATCACAGCCTTCATACTCCCTGACACGCCTTTCCTAGTCACCTGGAGGGAAATGTATGTGGATTTCAAAGGATGAAGGGCTGCTCTGTAATCTGGCCTGTTCTCTGAAAACTGTTGTCCTACTCTTGTGATGGACACGCTTTACTTTCTGGGTTACCAAGTCCTTTTTAGCCTTTGCCTGTGACAAGAAAAAAGGCATTTGTTAGTCAGGCAGTGCTTGTGACTTGCATTGTTGTCCCCAAGAGCTCTGTGGAATACATTGCCCTAATAAGTAACACTTTCAGCAGCATTTTATTTCCAAAGTAAAGATGACCTGTTTCACCTAGTGTGGTTTTTATTTTTAAATTACTAATTTTATGTTAGTCTGCAGAGGAAAATAAAGAAAAATAGGTACAGTTTGTGTTTCATATGCTAAGTTAAGGGGTAAGCCACAGTGATCTGTAGTATTCTAATTATTTTTGACTACATATGAGCTCATGAAGAAGTTGGGGATTTTTCAGCTGAACCCAGCAGGCAAATATTTCCCATTTTGGTACTCAAATACATGAATTAAAAGTAGGAAATGTTGGAGGACACAGAACACTCTTGCATTCTAATCTTTCAAAACAATAATGGAAACTTGGGCTTTCTGAAAATCTGTGTCCTGTGCTGGTGAAGTAGGTGAACTGAAGCTTTGCTATAATATGTCTATATTTTGATATATTTTTAGATTTCTCCCTAAATATGGCCCCCTGTAAAGAGAGAGGTATATTTTGACAAGGAGCATTCAAAAATTGCTAAAATGAAACTTTGCTGATCAGTCCATCCTTCATGCTTGATTTTCACTGCTTTTTAAGGGATGAAGAAGAGAAAAAAAAATCTCACTCGGATGGTGCAGATGAAAAGGATAATGGGAACCAGACAAAGGCTGTCAGTCGAATTGGCAATTCAAATAACCCATTCCTGGACATCCCTCATGACCCCAATGCTGCCGTGTATAAAACTGGATTTCTGGCTCGGAAAATCCATGCAGATATGGATGGAAAGAAAAGTGAGTAATTTTTCAATCCTAATGTGTTATTTTCTTGTTATGTCTTCACAATGCCACTTGCAAATGAGCCCATGTACTTTTCAAGGCTAATAGTGCTGCTTCATTAGAGGAAATAGCAGCAATAACAGGCAAGACAACAACTGAATTATCACACTCTCACTATTAGGCCAGAATTTACAATGCTCAGTCCGATTTGCAACAGCTCTAATGCATAAGAAGTAATGTGATACAGCAAAGCCATTTGGTGAATTGGGCTAAAAGGAAATTAATATAGTGGTTTACAGATAAAAATAATTTCAAGTGAATTACAGTAGATGTTCTGCAGTAATTTGATAATTCTCCTTTTCCTTATGTGACACTGGATTGTTCTGATCTCCCCTCCTCTCTGGATCTGTCTTTAAAGAAAGACTGTTCTTTACCTCTGTTTAGAAGATACTGTTCCCTTCCATACTTTCCCTGCCTTGGGTCACATATCCAGTGAAGGGTGGCAGCTTTTGGCACCAGCCAGCTTTTTATACGCCGTTCGTCCCTGCCCCTTTCTTGTACTAATCCTGCTCTGTCTCTTACTTACTTTAATTATCTTCTTCCCTTCTTATCCTACTGCTGTTTGTGATGCACTAATTATCAAGGGCCTGTGATGCATCTGAGTGTGTTTTGTTATTTGTATATCTTCGTTTCTTGTCTATAGATCTTGGAAAAAGCTGAGCTTAGTCAGAGCATTTGTGTTTTCCCCGGTAACTGTTGATGGTTGCCTACTCATGATTCACATTGGTGGGCTAAGTCCCGAAGACAAAGTCTGCCTTCATGATGGGTTTCCAGTGACAGCCAGTCTCTCCTAGGCTAAGTTCTTTGGTATTCGCATGATTTGCTAATCTATTTTAGGAGGTACAATTGGAGGTCATATTTTCAAGATGGAAGCTAACAGCTGGACAACTGGATTGAGACAGAGGTGTCAAAATCAGGCTGACCTAATTCTTTATGATGACTGAATACTCCAAATAGGCTTGTCTTTATTAAACATCCTCTTATTCAGCCTTAATAAGTAATTGTATCTAGTTGCCTATATTAAATTATTTCTTTAATTATAAATACCAGAATTGCTCATTATTTAGCACACTGGACACTGGCATTCTGGAGATAACTCTTTTATGAGTAATGTAATTAGGGCCTTGTTTTCAGAAGTTCCTGTACAATTTAAAGATCTGCGGTTCTCAAAAAAGTTGCATTCTGGCTTTCCAGGTGCTAACAAAACTTTGTTTGTTTGTTAGTTAGACCTTTTCATATTTCATTTTCTAATGGAGTCCTTGCAGAAAAGAGATTAGCTTGTGTGGGATTTCTAATGAAGTGATGTGCTAGAATGCTCATCTGTATTTTCTCAGGAACCTAGTTTCAAGGGCTAAAGCACTTAGACACTTAGAGGAGAGGGATGTAACAGTGGCCAATGACTGGAAACTGAACTGAACAAATGCCAATTAGAAGTAAGGCCTGTTTTGCAAGATGAGAATGATTAACCTGGGACAAGGGACTTGTAACCTCTTCATCTTCACTTTCTGTCTTCAGATCAGAATAGGATGCCTTTCTGAGTGTCATTCTTTAGTTGTATGTGTATTAATTTCGGTATAGTGTCAGTGATGCACTGTATGAATACTGGTCAAACAGTGTGTGCTTGTTGGGGAGTGAGCTTAGATGTAGGCTTCTGGTCTCTGGTGTTGTGACTGTACAGCCTCTGCCTAATTCTCTCCCTCTGTCGCACCTGAATTTCAGACTGGATCCTTCAGCCTTTGTGTTGAATTTACTTCCCCCTGCCCCACCACTGTTGTCTCTAGGAATTTATGGGCTAGATATGTTGTCCCTGTTCTTCAACCTCTAACTGACTTTGGCTTTCTTGTGGGGTTGGGTGTTTTATATATGATTTTGGTTGGCACCCTTCTCCTTTCTCAATGTCACCTTGGGCATGCAGCAGCAGTAAAGGGGAAGGATGCTCTGGGGAGACACTGCTTTCTGTGTAGTATCCCCCTGGTTCTAAGCAGTTCCTGCCAGCCTGCTGTGGCATGTAGAAAGACTGCTTCTTTCTGAAAACTGCTGTGATGCAGAGCTCAGATGTAGTTGTGTAGGGGCGATGTCTGCCTGTCTTCAAGAGCATAAAGACTGGATCTCTGTGGCTCTCTGTGGCCTCCTTTCTGCATTGCTGCCGTTCCTTCCTGATCCAGTCCAGGGCTGTCATTAGGGTTGTTGTATTGCTTTCTGTCATAGCAGGTGCATGCAGGCACTGTGCTATGTTGTATTGTCCTTTGAGAAAGATAGTTTGAAGGAGGTTTAACACAGGGCTAATGTAGCTCTCCTGTAGCATATACAAAGTGTAAAAATGGATCTGATTTAAATGGGTTTTCATTTGTTTTCTTTCCAGCTCCCCGGGGAAAACGAGGCTGGAAAACCTTTTATGCTGTGCTGAAGGGAACAGTCCTGTACTTGCAGAAGGTAGGGGAAATCGCTGTCTTTTGAAAACTAATTAAAGAGGGATAAAGCAGCGTGCATCCTCTCCACTCTCTCAGCGACCTCCAGGCTCCTTTCCCTCCGATGCACAGCATGGCTGATCTCCCTACCCCCACCCTATTAACACACACATTCAGACATGAATCCTCTCATTGATACCCTTTTCCTTTTCACAATTTCAAGTTCAGTTCCCCTGCCGCATCCACATGTGCACCCTGTAAGTTCCAGCAGTATGCTACTGCTGTCTCACACGGCTGAAAAAACCAGCCAGCTTCACCAGGAAAGACAGTGTCACCTCTCTGTGTCATGCATGCATTCCTCTAGGCTGCTTTTAACTTTGCATTTCATATGTATGACTTCCCCTTCTGTAAAGTTGTCCTCCTTTCCCACCTTTACATAGTACATTTTTCTGCAGTGCCTGCAAGACCAGCTGCAAAACAATTGAACAACAGCTTGGCTTTGGTAGGAAGCTGCAGCTTCTGTTCCTTTGCGAAATTGAAGGATAAAAGGATACTTTTTTCCCCACAAAGCAAGAAAGGATGGGTTTCTAACAAAATGTGCTTCCTGACAAAAAAGTGTCTAAAAAAAAAGTCAGATGAAACCCTTTAAGCCTTTTGTTGCAAGCTTAAATATATTATAGTCATTTTTAACTACACTGTTAGAACATAAAATGTAACATATGAGTGAGAACTGTCAAAATCAAATACATGGCAGAAACTAAGTAGGTTGTTAAGGCTTTTTGCCCTCCAATGTAGATGAAATATTCATGGAATAGATGCAGCTTGTCCAGACTGCCCTATATTGCA
Source organism: Passer montanus (assembly GCF_014805655.1). Classification (NCBI taxonomy): domain Eukaryota; kingdom Metazoa; phylum Chordata; class Aves; order Passeriformes; family Passeridae; genus Passer; species Passer montanus. The sequence goes on along the minus strand of NW_024370152.1, from coordinate 2,810,853 downwards.
GAAGTATGCTTCTTTGAAAGCTGTTTTACATTTTCACACAAAAACTGATAGTTTTGTAACTATCAGGAGTGCAAGTACATACTGCTATTTCCTCATCCCCTGCTGTGGCTTTCTGAAGTTGTTGCTTTCACTGGAGCCAGCCTGAATAGTCTCTTGAGAAGAAAGAGTGATTTGAATCAGATTATTATAGCATGAGGTTTACAAGGTGAATGCTCGGGATGCAGTACCTTTGTGAGGGGCTGGAATCCTGAAACAGACAAAAAAAAAATCTGTGGTCACAGTAGAAGATTTGGGCTGAAAGCTGGATGTGATACACTCAGAGCCAGTGCAAGAGACTAAAACCAAGTCCACTGAAGCCCAAGTCCTTTTGCTGGGAGCACATTCAGGTATTACTAAAATGCCTTCATGGCAAGCTTGTACTTACCCTTTTATGACCGAAGTGGATTCATCTGCTTCAGTTTCTGAAATAAGTAATCTTCAGTGTTTACCTGAAAAAAATGCATGGTTCTCTGAGAAATGAGAAGACTCCTTTTTTGTAATACAATATTTAATTCCTTATTTGATACTCAAGGGAAAGAACTGAGTATACTGTCTATTTTAGCACCTTAATTAAATATTTTTATGAGTATTGCTGACATATTAGTTTAAAATGCTTTCCGTGTAATAAAATGTAGAGATGTTGATGTAGCATGCAAATTTGCTACAGAATGCTGCCCTTCCCCCTGTTACCCTCCATGCTTTCAGGAGCAGGGAGTAATTTCACATATGACTGCATCTTTGCAGAATGAAATACATTGTTGGAATTCTTGTTCTTCTTTGTTTGTTAGTTGTGTGTTTTGCACTTCTCAGAGCACTTTAATTCAGTGGTTACAGGGCAGTACTCTGCAGAGCTGCATTTTCCCATTTGCATGGGAGCTATACATTGCGTTGAAGCCGTCTTACTGTAGCATACTACCAAGCAAGGCTTTTGCTTTTGTGCTGTGAAAGATTGACAGAAGGGTGTGATGGGAGGTAACTCATTCCAAGAGTGGCGGGGCAGCTGTGAGCCTCCCCACAATGCCCCTGGCCACTGCTCGGCCACATGCTGCAGCTGTGAAAAAGCCTGTGATTTCAGCTTTGGAGGGTCCGCCAGAGCTTTCCTTCAGCCCTCAAATAAACTTTACTCTCTTAGGGTTGTAGTATCATGAAAGGTGAAGGTGCCAGAGTTAAAAAACACACAGCTAGGCCAAGTAGTTATAGTAAAGGTTGCTGAGCTACTGTTTCCTTCTGTAGGGACTGAAATTATTCTAATTTTAGGAAGTACTGAAGCATTTTAGAACAGTTTGATTTCTTTGCAGAAGTGCATAGTTCTGGAAATAATCCTGGCAGTAGTCCTGGTCAAAAGATTGCCTTCTCTCAGTTCACCTGAGTTCTCTCCTGGTTATAGAGAGGGTGAAGCTGACATAGTGCAGTAGGCTGGGGTGCATTCACAAGCATGTCCTCTTTCTCTCATTCCCTATATACTGGTGGAGATGACATCTGTGGTGGTGGTTTCACTGCACTATTCAAGCAGGATGGAGAGAAATCTCACTGTACAGGTGCTGTATACACACAAACACATGTACAAACCTCTGCAGTATTGCTTTCTGTGTTCATCCGTAATTCAGCTGTTCCCTCAAGACACTATTGTAATATAAATATTAATATTTCATAGCAGCTGTGATTCCCCCAGTGGGCAGTGTGATCCCAATTCTGCTGTCTCTCTGTTTGCATTCCTGTTCTCTTTGTTTTGCAAAGGCCATGTATGAGAGTGTTTTGTAAATGGTGGTCACTTGAGATTTACTGAGGATTTTTCTGGACCACCATGTCTCCCTGCCCACCTTTTTTTTTCCCATTGGAATTATTCCAGTGCTAATTCCTGTGGTGTGTATTGTGTTGTTCTTAAATAAGTGATTTAGGAGAGATGGTTTCTAAATTAATGAGCACAGAGTGCACTGGAGGAGCTCAGTGGAAATGTGCACAATTAGCCAACTAAACGTGCCTGCGCAGTATTATATAAAATAAGAAGTTTGACGTGTTTAGGACATTGGCTGTGTCTCTGGGCATCCTCAGGCCGAGGTTTATTTCCTGCTCTCTGTTCATAGCAAGAGGAAATTGCAAAGTAGCAGCTTGACTGAATGTCTGTTCACTAGACTGACATGGGATGTGATGTGCATACACAAGAGAAGCTTATAAGGAGAGGACGTAAGGCTGACCTCGCTTCCTTGCTAGAAATTGCTTCTGGGCAAACAGTACACGACACAAACCTTCATGTTTTGTTTCGAGTCTTCTGTGAGGTTTGCAACATATTTGCTCTTTGATGTGGCACTTTATAAACTTGCAGGTTTCGGTAGTTTTATATAAATTTTCTCAAATTTCCTCTGTTAAAAATGAAAAAAAAAAAAAAATAGAGACAGGCCAGACTGATGTAAAGTGTTTGGTGGTGAGAACTTTTGAAAGAGAATCTTGAAGCCATCTTATGCCGCTGCATGGAGATATGCATGCATGGTGCAGTGACTGATAAGAAAAGACAAATGTCATTCTCTTGTTTACCAAAAAATGTGTTTAGAAATATGCTGACTCTGGTTCATCAAGATGTGGGAAAGTCATTCTCCAGGAGTTTTGAGAAAGATGAATTCAGCATGCCATTGCATTGTACACAGCGCTCCCATCGGCCTTCAGCTGACAGATAGATCACAGTTTCTTTCTGGCTTCATATATGTTTCTTATCACTGTCTAGGTCTAACTTTAGAGAGCTGTCTTCCATTTCAGCTCAACCTGAACACTGACACCAGCACATCATAGCACATGCTGTCCTTGACAGCTTAGGCAAAAATGGATGTTCCTACTCCCCTAGCATTCCCTACCAGTCAAAAAGAGTTGAAAGCCTTGGAGAAGGAATTTTGGCAGCACATTCATGTCCTTATAGCTTTCTCTGAGGCTGGCAAACTACGTGGAGACATTTCCGGTATGCTGATCAGTGCCTTTGGAGAAGCTGGCAGAGTCCCAGCTGTCACGGTAGATTGCAGGCAACTGATCTGGTGGGATTAACAAGGATTACCATGAATGCTTTCTGTTGGAAAGTAGCGCTTATCAGCCAGGGCTGCTTCTGGGCCTGCCCAAATGTGGACTTCTTCTGAAACAGAAGATTTAGTCTCCAGAGCAAGTTGTAGACATTGGTGCAGCTCATAGAGGAAGCTAGGAGGCAACAAGCTACGTGATGGCTGACCCTGTCTCTAGGCAGTAATACGAGGTAAGATACAGTATCGTATGTCTGAGGCCTGTCTAAGTTCATTTCCTGGCTCTGAGGTTTTCCCAGTCTTCCTGGACAATGGAGCCAGTCATTTTCCCCAAAACTACCACCAAATAAATCAGCTTGTTAACCCTTACAGGAAGGGCTTGACCTGAGGCCTTGCCTCTTCCATCTTTAAGACAGTGTATGCCAGACTTCCTTGAAAAAGTTTTAAAGAAATGCCCTAAGTGGGCATAGGCAACATCCTTCAAGAAAGACAGATTCCTCCAAATCTTGCTGAGTCTCAAATTATGAAAGAGGAAGGACATTTGTTTTTACTCACTGCCAGCCCTTGTAAAACTCTTATATCACAGATCTTTAGGTTGGAGGCTGCCCTTTGGTCACCTGTGCAGTAGTGCTATGCCTTTCTGCTGGGCCTGCCAGACCTGTTGTGGGTTGTGCCCTTGCCTAGCTCTGCATAGAGGTGGTGGTGTGGCAGGACTGCTGGATAGCTGCCTCTTCTCAGGTTAAGTGTCTGAGCAGCAGTGTGGGAAGTTGTGGGCCTAGCAGTATCTCCGTCAAAAAGGAGGAGACATGACAGAGGAGAAAGATGTTTTCTCCCACCTTCCAAGAGGTGGTCACCACAGCTGGTGACTTCTTATCCACTGAGACTCAACGTGGAGAGTCCCAGTCCCAGCCCAGCCTCAGATACCTTTGGCAGTGTCACAGATTCTTCTGGCTGCAGTCCTGTTTGGTGTGCTGCCAGAGAAGTTGTGTAAATGAATTCATGCACATTAGCTAGCTCTTCTCTCAGGTGGGTGTCTCCCTGGATGTTGAAGCTATTGCTATCCCTGAACATACTCTGAGTCTTGCACTGTGTTTCCTGGTAAACCTTGTCTCATAAATTGTGTTCAAGTGCACGATCGATAGTTACCATGTCTGTAGGGAGTTATTTCACTGCTTTGCAGCTGTCACACTTGGTGCATATTCCAGGTGAGACTGATTTCTGTGATACACTAAGGGGGAGAAATGGAATAAATTACAGACTGCTTTGGACTGCCCTTCAGAAAAAAAGTGATGCAGCCTTGCTGGAAAATCACTTTTCTTTCAAAAAGTTCCTGGCTTTCCCAAGCTGTTTATAGTCATGTGGGCTTTGCATGGAACTTGTGGCTACCTTATGCCCTTGTCCATCTTCTGGCAGTCAGAAGATCAAAGACTGCTTCCAGGCTGATGCTTGCAAGACAAGAGTCCCTGTTTATGTCATCTGGTGTTAGGAGTGGTACTGTTAGCATGTCAGAAACCCAGACAGAACTGTGCTTGCCATTCGTAGACCCTTGTCAGAGAGGCGTAAGGGAGTTTGCTGTAATTTTCTATGTGAACATGGTAACGAGGCTTCTGCAGTGTGTGAGGGCTTGCCTAGGAGCACCTACAAAGGTAATTGGTTGAGAAAAAGTAAAATCAGGCAGTAGAGGCTGAGAGCTTAAGTAGCTGAACAGTGGAGTTGGGGAGCTGATTATGAAGGATTCTTGAAATTAAGACAAGTAATCCACAGCTGTTGTCATAGTCAAATACTTCCTGCTTACATCTCTTCCTGTCAAGCAGATAGTAGAACTACTTCTCTCCCTTGGAAAGCCATCAAAACTGAGAAAGAAAGAAGGAAAGAAAAAAAGAAAACATGTTAAAGGTAGTGGAAACCACAAGTCAGGTTGCACTTAGTTCATGTACTGTATTGCTATTTCTGAACTCTGGAATAAGGTTTTTTCCCTAGGCTAAGGAAAAAGGGATAGTACATGCAGAAATTGAATGCCATAAATTTCTCCCTGCTATCTCCTGCAGGATGAATATAAGCCAGAAAAGGCTTTGTCGGAGGAAGATCTGAAGAATGCGGTTAGTGTGCACCATGCACTGGCATCCAAGGCAACAGACTATGAGAAGAAACCCAATGTCCTCAAGCTTAAAACAGCAGATTGGAGAGTCCTGCTTTTCCAAGCCCAGTAAGTGCTCTCCTTGTGCCACTCATTGAGGAAAGAAAGCAGTGCTGAAGGAGGAATAAATTCCTTCCTGGACAGGTTAAAACAGAGGCTTAAGAGGTTCAATCTGTTTATTTGATCAGAAACAAGATTAAGTAGTGATGTGATTAGAGTGCACAAGTAGTGCATGAGAAGGAAACATCAGGTTTTAAGAGGCTTTTTAATCTAGCTGAGAGAGGCATAACAAGATGCAGGAGCTACAAGCTGAAGCTCCAGGAAATTCAATTTGGAAGCAAGGCACAAACTTATAACAGTCAGGATGATTAATCATTGAGGCAAATGACCAAAGGCAGTCTTGGATTGTCTGTCTTCTGATGTCATCAAGTCCTGTCTGGATGTCTTTCTAGAAGATATGCTGTGGTTAGAAACAAAGTTACTACATAATACAAGTGACTTCATAAAGTTTTTCATGCTGTGATATCCAGATATAACAGATGACCTGCCTTTTGCTTCTGAGCCCTGTTCTAAGATCCATATTAAACCTCCTATAGGTCTGTGGTGACCAGCACAACCGAGGCCTTAGGACACATGTCTGAATCAGGTCATTAGTTGGCTCTGTCAGCTGTGTTGCTGGGATTGGATTAGAGAAAGATGTGTGCTAGGATAAGGTATGGACCTAACCACAAGCATCCTGAGTTACTTAGCACTAACTGCTTGCAAACATAGGCAGGAAGATGGAGCAGACTCCTAAGACTTGTCCAGTTTTGGTTATTCTGACTTTTTAAAATACTCTAGAAGGGATGGAAAGAGGTAGACAAGGCTGAGTCAGCAAGTGCTTAATATGTGTTGCACCCTCAGGAGCCAAGAAGAAATGCAGACCTGGATCAACAAGATTAACTGTGTGGCTGCTGTCTTCTCTGCACCACCATTTCCAGCGGCCATTGGCTCTCAGAAGAAGTTCAGTCGCCCACTCCTGCCAGCCACCACAACAAAGCTATCTCAGGTGAGACATTTTTATATAGAGGGTAGGTGATAATGATTTCTCTTTCTGTCCAGACACTGGATGGTGGTCCTTGTCACTGTTTTATAGCTGTTTCCGCTAGCAGTCCTAGGAGGAGAAGGCTTGCATAATAAATCTCTGCTCATTTCCTCATGCAAGATTTGAAGTGGGGGGAGAAAAGGAAAAGACTCAAATACAATTGATATATGTTTTTGAAAAAAATAGTACCAGATAAAGAATTTTCTTCTTGTGCTTGTGTCCCTGCAGAGGACATTTCAGATACTGATTGGTGGGTTTTTTTGAATTTGAGTGTTTATGAAAGCCAGTCATTTCAGAAGAAGTGGACATACTCCTGGTCTTTGGCTTATTGAATTGATAAAAGGTGAAAGCTGATGCATCAGACAAGCATCAATTATATTTCTCCCACTAGATTTTCCAGACTCCATTTATCAGCTCAGGGATATCTTGTATAAAATATATTTATAAACTGTGTCTTACATGAATCTCTTCAGTCTCCCTTGTGATCACACAAGGTTTTAGCATCTGTGGCAAGGAGTTTCACAGCTCTACTGCTTCTTGCACAAATGCACATATTTCTGCTTGTCTCAGACTAGCTGTGTCAGATGCTTGTGCCCATAGCTTTTTGTATTTTGGGAGATGCAATGCCTGCCTGGAATTCCTCCTGCACTGGCAGGAACATGATACCGAGTGTGTTGATCAGATTGACAGAGTGACAGTGGTTATACGTCATGATATCTTCCTGTAGTTTTTAAGGTGATCTGCCCATGCTGGCTTGCTTCTTAAATGCATTTGTTGTTTGGTTTTTTTTTTTTTTCTTTTTTTTTACTGTCTTCATAGCTTAGCAACTATCCTTAGAAACCATTGTCTCAGAATCTGTGTTTCTCTAAGGGTGTGGGTTTTTTTAGGTTGCCTGTGCTTTTTCTCTCTCCATGACAGTAGCCTTTCTTCTTACACTGTGGTGACTGACTTACCATTTTTTGTTCTGGGTTAAAGTTCAAAACGTGTTATGTAAAAAATTGATATTAACTTGTCTCATCCTTTTGGTTTTAGTTTTTGCTCATGCATACCTTTTTAAAAATACAGTATGGTGCTTCCGTAATTTACCCCCAGTCACCAAGGGAAGCTTTTTTACTGATTGTTGTTCTGTATGATTGTTCCATTTACCATGTTGTTTCCTAGTCTTATTGTTTCCATTTATTCTGGAAAGGGAGAAGATAGATCACAACCCTGTGATTTGTATCTTGAAGGAGAGACATGAAAAGTGGAATAAGATTTAGATAAGCAGAAGAATGTTAAGTGTTCAAAATAGATAAATTCAAAGGCAAGCAGAAACATGTCTGCTTTCATCTGTCAGTGTGGAAAAGCTGCCAGCAGGCTGTTTCTCATGAAAAAAAAAAAAAACCAACCAAATTTGTCAGATGCCTGTGGTTGATGTTTAGGATTTTATGGAATGAGTCATGATGGACACTACTTCTTCAAAGGGTCTGTTCCTGGTCAGCCAGAAGTCGAGGTGCAGTGAGGACCTAGCATAGGTAAGAAAGAGAGGCTGGACATGATGACAGGTTGTGCAAGATCATTGTACTAGATTTTCTTTCAAAAGGAGAGCAGTGTATGATCTTGGTTAGTCCAACCAAGGAGGGATGTGACAAAGCTATATATAAAGGAACAACCAGTCTAGAAAATACGTACTAGGGTGTTAGGTGTTTTTTGGTGGGTTTTTTTTGTTTTTTGGTGGGTTTTTTTGTTTGTTTGTTTGTGGGTTTGTTTTTTTTTGTTTTGTTTTGTTTTGTTTTTTTGGTGGGGTTTTTTTTGGTGGTTTTTTTTTTTTTTTTTGTGAGAATGCACAGCACACACAAAAGCTCCAAAGATGGTGCCCTGGAAATTACAAGTGCTGTATTAATAGCTGCTCAAAGACCTCCTGTCATCAGGCTGTAGAACTCATTACCACAGGATGTTCTTGGGACCTGTGGAATCAGCACAATGTAAAGAGTGATTGGGCACTAATGAGAGAGCAAGCACATTTAGGGTAGTAACTAACAGCAGCAAGAATTTTTTGGCAATCAGTAGCAAGTGGTTTCAGCCCTACCATGTTTAGGCAGAGGCAGATTATCCCATGTGTTTCTGTCTTCAGTGCTCTTGCAAAGAATTGAAACACAAGATTAGCTGGGTCTTACCTATCATCATCTGTCGAAATTTTCCCCCTTTCTGCTGTTTTCCACAGCTCCAGCTCAGCGAGCCAAGAGGCTCAGTCCCCAATGTGACTCAGTGCAGTGCAGGCATATCTGAGCTAGTTTTGAAGCTGTGGGCTTCATCTGAGCTGTGGGTTGCGCTCAAACCACACCACGGAGGGACAGCACTGGCAGCTGTTCCTTCCTCTGAGGCGAGGTACCTACACAAGGAGCTGAACTGGGTACTACCTCTTGGCTCATTCACCAGTGTCTGCATGATCATGTGTCTATTTTGGACTTACCTGATTCAAACATAATTTCAGATCCAAGCCTAGAAATGGACAGAAGGCCATCCTGCAGGAGATGGAAACCTTCTGAGATGAGGGAAGGTTTAGCTGACAGATGGACTGGAGGAAGTGAGTGGGCCTGGGTTTATGATAAAGGAAATTGCCTAGAAAGTGGGAGTAGCAGCTCCTCACTTTTTCCAACTGCACAGTGGGATAAAAACTGGTAGCATCTTAGCAAGATGAGATTACTTTTTGGGGAATGGACAGTCCTTTCTCTTCTGAATGCATTGTATTGTTCTAAACAAATAGAAACCACACACCAGAGAGCTTTTGGCAGTGCAGAAATAGAAGGAAGGGCCCTGACTCCATGTCTTGTCTATCCTGGAAGGAACTCCTTTTACATTGCAATAACCTCAGGCAGAGTTTTCACCTGTCTCATTCTGCCCTTGCTTTATCTGCAAGACAACAGTCTCAATTAATTTACAAAAAAAATGTGTTAGAACAATGTGTCATGTTGTCAGTATTGCTCGGCAGCAAGCTGCTTCTGTTGCTCACAGCAAGGCAATGGATGACAAGTTTGCTCTCCATCCCAGCGGCATCTGCTAGCTGCTGAGTTTTTCTGCAAGCTTGGCCACTTTGAGTGCCTTTGAGAGAGCTGTTGGTGGCAGTGCTTCGGGATGACAGACTTTTATCAATCCAAGAAAAAGAAACTATGAGGTATTATTGTACAGGAACCTCTGTATTTTTCTTTGCCTATTGGATATTTTGGATTCTGTCACTTAAGTGCCTAATGTGTTTCTGAAGGATGAACAGCTGAAGTCCCATGAAGCTAAACTGAAGCAGATCTCAACTGAGCTTGCTGAACATCGCTCCTATCCTCCTGACAAGAAGCTCAAAGGCAAGGAAGTAGATGATTACAAACTGAAGGACCACTATCTGGAGTTTGAGGTATATATGGGAAACATTATTACTTTTACTTCTTGGTTGTGGGTGGTCTTATATTTGGGTCACAGTCTGGAAGTTCTTAATTTTTCACTTTACTTCCCTAGGAAGTGTGTTCTTGCTAGGCAGAAAAGTCACAGCAATTGCAGATGCTGGGATGTGGCTCTTCTTTCTGGTGAGAACTTCCTTAGTGAATTTTGCTCCCAGTCTGTAACATGGAGGATAGAAACAAGACTCCTGTCCTTCCTGATGTACCTTTTTAAAAAAATTGTAAGATCTTTGTGCACGAAGTGTCTCGTGTTGTAAAACTGTGCTGCCTAGTGTATTGGAACCTCAGTCTCTAAAGAATGACTGCATTCTGCAGGAATGCAGATCATGGTAATTGTCTTCCCTTGGTAGGTTCTGAAGGAACTGATATGCTGAAGTTATTGTCATAGGTATGCCTCCCTCATCAGAGCCACTTGTGTTGTATACCACTGAAATGGATGTCAGGATGAGAAGGAAAATGGTAGAATTAAAGATCACAGGGTTGAGTGATGCAACTTAGGCAGATGCATTAGGAGATTGTTTTGAGTATCTGACAGCAGCTTTTATCTATAATGGTGTCTGCCACATTTTAGGACTATGTGGGAATGAATCTGCAACCCAGCAGATGTCTGCCATTTGTTATGACTACACCTTTGAGCTTTTTCCCCCAGGACTGCGAGTCAATGTTGCCTTGGGTCTGAAAGGATCCTACTCTAAATAGGCACTGCCTGGCAAGGAAAATACGTAGTCTGAGAAAGAGGAAGAGCAGATAAGACAGATGAGACAACCAGAGCTGATGCTGGAGGCAACACAGCACAAGCCTCCAGAACTGAAGTAAGCCTTCTGCCCTGTGCTATCAGTTTCTGTTAGAGAGACTTTTTTTAGTCCTGGACTTAAATCATTGCATACTTTTGCTTTTGAAGAAGGTTGACTACTGTGTAACCACTGTGTTGAGTTTGACTTTGCTGTAGCAATGTCCATCAGTATGGCTTTATGAAGGAGGAATCGTAAGCTGACCAACATGATAGTCTTCTATGATGTGATGTTTGGTTTGATGGACAAGGGGACAGCAGTGGATGTTGTTTGTTCTTTACTTTGACAAGAATTCTGATATTGTCACCTCTAACGACCTTGTAGTCAAGCTGATGAAGTAGATTAGGAAGTCGACAGTGAGGTGAACAGTCGAGATCAAAGGGTTGTGATCAATGGCACAGTGTCAGTTAATTTTGAACAGTGCACTCAGATGTACAGGGTAAGCCACACACTTTATCTCTGGAGGGGATCTTGTAAAACTTGGAAGATCAAGCATTTTCTTAGCTTTGGGTTCTTGACACAAAGTTTATTTTCTGTCACTTTTAGAAGCTTGGTGAGTTAGGATGAAATGTAGGCTGGAGTGTTAAACGTTTATAGAAAGATGGATGAGGGAGTAGATTGTTGCAGGGATTTTTTCTGTTTCCTGTGAATTTTATCAGGGATAAAATTTATATCCTTTATCTTCTGAGATATTCCTCAGGTACCTCAGTACAAATCAGAACCAGTATAGCCCAGAAAACAAAAGGTATCCTCTTCGCTAGTGAGAGTCTCAAACAGCATTTGAGCTGTGCAGTTCAGATAAGTGATCAGCTCTGCATGAGTGCCCATCTAAGCAGGAAAGTTGTGGCAACAGCTTCAGTTACTTAGGAGAAATGGTAATTCGGGGTGCTGGTTTCGCTGTGCTGTGTTACCTTCACAAGAAACACAGATTTCACAGGCCATGTTGAACTATCAAGACGCCATTCCAAGGGTCATGAGAGCAGGCAATTCCAAAATGCTGGAAGTCAAACAGATGAGGCAGAAGGGTAACTGGGATCTTCTGAAGCTAAGGCAAAAAAGTAAGGTTTATGCTGAGTGGAAGCAAGGTCAGGTGGCATGAGAAGAATACAGAGAGTGATGCTGCTCACCATTGTAACAAGAAAATTCACGTGGCCAAATCTTAATTGGAGTTGCATTTGGCCAGAGCTATGGGGGATAAAAAGAGTGTTTTAAAAAGAGTGTCAATAAAAGCAGTGTTTTTAAATATATTAATGGCAAAGGGCAGGGTAGAAATAACATCAGCATCTTACAGGATTAGTACATTCATCTCACAAACAGGGACATGGACAAGGCAGAGGTGTTTAAAAAAATGCCGTCTTTGCCTCTGTCTTCAATATGGCTGGCAGACCAGGGGGTTCTCAGTGCCCTGACATGGAGGACCATGTCTGTGAGAATGCTCCCATTTAACCTTGAAGGTGTGTGGGATCAGCTGTTCCAGCTGGATCCCTGCAAATATATGGGGTCTAATGAGATTCATTCAGGAAACATCAAACAGTTTTCTGATGTTTTCACAAAGCTTTTCTCGATGATATTTGAGCAGTTTGGATAGATCCCAGTTGGCTGGAAACTGTCTAATGTTTTCCCAGTTTTCAAGAAGGGCAAAAAGAATGACACTGGAAACTACAGGTCTGCCATTCTCACTTCAGTGCCTGGTAAAATTGAGAAAATTATTCCAGGAAGTACTGGAAAACACCTGGAGGACACTGGAACCATCATCACAGCCAGCACAGCTTCATGAGAGAAAAGTCAGGGTTGTCCAACCTGGTTTTCTTTTATGACAGGATAACCTACTTAGTTGATCAACAGAAGCCAGTTAATGCAATCTTTTTTTGATTTCCTAAAGATTTTGATACTGTCTCTCTCAGGACCCTTCTGGAGAAAATGTCCAGCCCACAGCTGGATAAACACATCATGTGGTGGGTGAGCAGCTGGCTCATGGGTCAGGCACAAAGGGCTACAGTGAATGGGGTGACATCAGACTGATGTGACCTGTCACTAGTGGGGTTCCACTGGGCTCCATCCTTGGCCCTGTGCTCTTCAACATCTTCATAAATGACTTGGACACAGGACTGGAAGGGACACTGAGCAAGTTTGCAAATGATACAGAACTGGGAGAAGCTGCTGACTGCCTTGAAGGCAAGGAGGCCCCCCGAAGAGACCTTGACAAATTACAGGGCTGGGCAATCACCACCTGTATGAAGTTCAACAAGTGAAAGTGCTGGATTCTGCATCTGGGATGGGACAACCCTTAGTGTATGGAATGAGAAAATGGAGAGCAGTGCCATGGAAAGGAGCCTGTTCAAGGGCAAGCTGAACATGAGTGAGCAGTGCCCTTGCAGCCAGCTCTGTCCTGGGCTGCATCAGGCGCAGCATCAGCAGCCAGGCAAGAGAGAGGATTGTCCCATTCTGCTCTGCACTGGGGCTGCCTTGCCTGGAGTGCTGGGGGCAGTTTTGGGCCCCTCAGTATTAGAAAGATCAGAGCCTCCAAAGGAGGGCAGTGAAGATTATGAAGGGCCTTAAGGGGAAGCCGTACGAGGAGTAGCTGTGGTCTCTTGGTTCAGCCTGGAGGAGAGGGACTGAGGAGAGACCTCCTTGCAGTCAACAACTTTCATGTGAGGGGAAGAGGATGGACTGGCACTGATCTGTCTGTGATGACATGTGGGAATGGCCTGAAGTTGTGTCAGGGGAGGTTTAGGCTGGACATTGGAGGGAGATTCTTCTTCACCCAGAGGGTGGCTGGGCGCTAGAACAGGCTCACCGGGGAAGTTATCACAGCAGTGTGAGAAAAGCTGTGCAAACATGCAGCTGCAGAAGGCTGACTAGAGGCTAGGGTGCTGGGAACACTAGTTTCCTGACAGTGTGGGGCATGTTGGTACTGGTACTTAGCAGCAGGTAGTACAGTAAATAGTCACTGTTGCTTATTGTTACTGCATTGACCCTGGACACTTTGTGAGTGTGAAGGAATGAAACCTGGAAACCTCTGGCAATGCTGAGATGATGGCATTGGAATAATTTGTTTGCTTCCTTCCAAGCAGAGAACCTTCTCCTGAGTTTGCAGGCTGGAAGACATCCAAACCCATGCTGTCTCTGCAGTCAGGAAGATTAGGGATTACCCAGTTGGAATGGCTATCTGGGCTTCACATTTTTTTGCAGAGAAGGCTGCTGTAGATGTCAGCCATTAGCATTATATATTAATTATATATATTAAAGACAAAGGGCCTCTGTGTAGTTTTTAACTATACGCTCTCACTTAGCTGCTATATAGAGCCTTATGATATATTGTGTCCTGTCGCTTCCCCTTCCAGGATTTTCCTTGTTGGTGTGCACAGAGAGCTGCTTTCAATTCCTCTCATAGTGACAAAGCACTTTGCCTTTCTTCTTCAGAACGGGATTCTCCTCAGTTCTCCATTTTCCTTCTTTAGCTCACATATAGGTGGAAGAGGCTGATGCCTCCTCACAGTTCCTGCATATATCCTGTGCCAGGCTTTCCAAGGGGAGCACAGGTCTAGGAGAGACCACCATGGGTAGGTCTTTCCATACCTGAAAGGCCCCTCTTTGTGCCATAGGCCCTTGGGGTAGCCAGCAGTTTTCAGGCACAGAGAGCAGAAAGATGACGTAGAAATATTTTTCCTACTTCCCAGCCCCTCTTTTCTGAGCAGTGTCATGGCTCTGCAGAGAGTGCTGGCTCTCCTGTTACCTAACCTGTTACCTGAGTTTTCATGCTGGCCCACAGGGTGAGCTTGGATAGGTGTCTCCCATTTTGTACCACCCTTTCTCTATATGAAGTAGTACTACCAAACTGGCCTTTCCCACAGAGCGCCTTGGGAGGTAATGTTGAGGGCCAGTTGAAAATTGCTCCTTGCTGTTTATTCTGTTGTGCCTGGCACAGGACAGCCTTCTTGTTGAATTCAATTCTTGATGCATATAGAAACATCAAGATCAATGCAAGGACTGTTTAGAAATCCACTGGTGTTTTCAGCCCAAGTAGCATCAAAAAAATTGCTACCTGAGTGGATGTGTATTCTGTCAGGCTTCCCAAGGGTCCAAGTCAATTAATCTAGTTTTATTGAGCTGCCAGTCCAGTGGGCAGAACTATGAGTGATCAAAGAGAAAAGGCCTTTAGCAGGCACTGCATGATTTGCCTTCCCTACGAAATACCACCGTGCCACAGCTTTCCTTTTGTTGTGCTGACTGTTGGCTGTGACAATGATGTTGCACTCTCAGATGTGAGGTTTTGGGGCAAATTGATACTTGCAGCTGCAGCCTGACAGCAAAGCCAGATGAGACTGTTCTCACAAGTGATGTTGGGATGGTCATCAATCTGGCATCTGCCACAGTTGGGGAATGCTGAATACACTTTTGGGAAGAAAATTTGACCTCCCTTTTATGATTAAGGAGTGGTATTTAGTGTTCCCACTGAGCCTGTCCAAACTACATGGCCCTGGGTCACTCCCTCCTTCCCCTCCCCATCCTTGCAGTGGGCTGGAGAGAATTTGAGGCATAAAAGGCAAAAATCACAGGTTGAGATAACAATTTACTGGAAATGGCAATGAGACAAGAAGTGAATGGTAAACAACAACAGTATTAATAACAGAGTGTTCAAGAATGCTCACCACGCAGAATCCAATACCCAACCATTTGCCTCCGAATACCCCAACCCAGAAGGGACATCTTCTCCTGTTCCTGGAAAATGACATGAGGTGGTATAGAATAACCTTCAAGTCCAAGCCATGCTCCTGCCGGGCTACTGCATAAATTAGTCCTGGCCAGAACCAATACGTCATTCTGTGAATTATTTTATATAACTATAGGATACATGCAGCAGAAACAAAACCCAAAAAAGGTGCAGATCTATAAATGGCCCTGCTTGGCTGTCATGGTTGGGTTGAATAGATGATCTTTTTGAAGGCAGGCTAGAACATGCTTGGCAAACCTCTTCTGTTTATGGAGTGCAGTGCTTCAAAAGGCGAAGAGGTGACATTTAACTTTCTTCTTCCCTGGCTTTAAACGTGTTTTGGTTGCTGAAAATTCCAGTTAAATTGCTGAGCTCAAAAAGAAATTACTCTTGTTAAATGCATTTTGTAGCTTTGACACAGAAACTGGGTAATTCCTCTTCAAAGTCATTGCAGAAAAGATGATTTGAAACAATAGGAAAAATCATAAAGTGAACTGCAAAAAATATGGGTTTTTTTTCATTATTTATTATCTATTTCCATGTATACTTGTAAACAGATAGGGTATTTTTTTTAGGTCTCATCTGAGTGTATCAAATGAAGTTTTTCACTGCATTTTTTAGTCATTAAACATTTGTTGAGCTTAGAGCAGTCTTGCTGAAACTGCTGAGGCGTGCAGATCAGTTTACCCAGAATTTATAGTATCTGCTCCAGTTTTAATTAATGCCATTTTCCTTTGTTGCTTTACAATCTGTAAGCATTCCAGGCACCTGTGTAGAAATGCACGCTTTGGAGAACAAGAAAAAAATGTGATCCTCTTGTGAAAGTCTAAGACTTCTGCCTTCCCTTGGGAATAGGTTCATCTACCCATCAGTACTGTAATTAGTTTTTTTCCCTCCTGATGATACCATAAAGGATAGGGCAGGTTCTCAGGTGGTCTTAAGTAGTGCATCTCCTTGAATAGCACCATTAAGAGTCTGACCAGGTAACTTTGCATGGTACCCTGCACCCTGCCTTTCTTTGCTGAAATGTTTGCCTTTGGGGAAGATCAGTGCTTGATTGCAGGGACTCAGTAGCTCTGGATGCAGTATGTAAGGATATTCTACTGGTTTCCAGCCTGCCTTTGGGACTTGAGCTGCAAATCACTGGAGCAGCCTGCAGTTTCCTGGGTGTACTCAGTGTAAGGAGTTACTGGCTGGCCGTCATGAGCATGTGTGCTTGTGGGAGAGCCTTTGCATTGGTGGCGCAGGGAGGTGTCATCCTTCCTTGTCACCCTTCCTGCTCCAGTGTGCTATCATTGCTCAGGCGAGGCCTCTGCCTGCATGTAGAGAGTGGGGATGTAAAGAGGGGGAGCAGGCTAAGGCTAACACCTCCTTACTCTCCCTTTCTTAAGGTGCAGACAGTGGTTCTGGGGGCACCCGCCCAGCTCTGAAGCGTTGCTGGCTCCAGAGACTGAACCGTTTGCTATCGCCAGCAGGGGAGGAGAGACAGAAAAGGGCCCCACTAGTCTGCACCTGACAGCAGAGTGCCTATGGAGAAGGGGAGAACTGCCTTCCCCTCTCTCCACCCAGCGACCAAAGTGGGTGAAATACTCTTTTGAAGACAAAACCATACTCTCCTCTATAATTCAGCAGGATGCAGGGGACTGTTTGAGATGGATTTTGTTCATCAGCGGCTGCAAAAGAGACTCCCTGGACTAGCTGTGTGTTTGTCGTGTTTGTCTGCATCTTGCAGATAAATTACGTATGAACCAGTGAACATGACTACAGCTTCTAAATCCAGTATTTATGTTGTGTCTTCAGTTGATGTAGAGAGATAAGTCAGCCAGCAGAGTGATTAACACAGCAGAGTTGTGTGGGAATGCTGTTCAGCTGTGTTGCCAACTCAGAGTTTCATCTGTAGCCAGACACTTGTAAATGGTTACTAGAAACTTTCTAATGATTAGTAACAGCTCGTCACTAAAATACTTTCCCTCTGATCCTGCCTGCTCTCAGGTTGCAGTCTGTCTATATTAAGGGACTCTCATGGAGAGCTGTGCTCTGCACAGTCCTGCTTTGAGGAGGAGTTTGGCATAACAGACCTCCAGGGTCTGGAATTGTTCAGTGACTTTTGACAGCTCCAATGCCATCGGATAACAAGGCTGGTTGTTCTTCTGGCTTGAAAAAGCAGAAACTTCTACCTTTCTCCAATGGGAAAATGAGGTTCTTGCTTGACTGGAGTAGGCCATTCTGTGAAGATGTGGTTATGGCAGTGGAAGAAGTGAGATATGACAGGATTATCATCAGGCTTCTTGGAGGTATTGTATGGCAATGTTCTCCTTGAAAGTGGGGAAGGCTTTTCTCTGCAGATGGCTTACTGCTTACTTTGTCTGCATTCTCCATTTTTAAATTAATTTTGGTCTTATTGCAGTTAGTCTGACAGCTCCTCCTCCTTTTTTGACAAGCTACTCTTGTCTGTCATCTTAGCACCTCAGCTGCTTCTGTATAACAGGTCTGTTTCTTTCCATGCTTGCAGAAATCCAGAAAAATTGACTCTCCCATCTTGCATCAAGAAAACCTGCTCTGAAGCAGTGCTGCATTGAATGGGTAACCCTGTGAACAGCTTTTTCACTCTGCTTGTCAGTAGCCTGTGTTTCCAGCCACAGTTATAGCTGGGAGGTGCGAGACCGAGTTTTAGACTGCCGTGATTCTCTAGTTGTATGCTGCAGGGATGCTGAGTCCCCCTTCCCACACTTAGGCCAGATACTTGCAACATTCCTACTCTTCTAGTATCCAGGTTGTTGGAAACACTGGCTACTTCTTAAGGGTCAAAGGCAGTATACACATCTTATGCCAAGAAATCTTGCAGCTTGCTGCTTGTTTAATTTTCTCCAGTATTGCTCTCCCCAGGCTCTGGGACATCACATCTGCTCTGAGGGGGCAGCTAAGAAGTCCACATTCCTCATCAGAGCACAATCATTGCTCCCCATCATGTGTTCTCAGCATCTGTTATCTAGGCTTCTTAGAGGGATGAACCACAGAAGCTGTTTCAGAAAAAGCTAGTCTGCAGCTTGTGCTTTTTAAAGGATATTTTTAGTGCATATAGAAGCAGTACGTCTGGCCTCTCCTCTCCTCTCTCCCAGAGCTCTCCCAGCAGCATAGGTGTAGCATAGCAGGTTGCTTCATCTGGAGCTTCACTGTGGAGACCTGAGCTTCAGGAAGAAGAGGCTTTGTCAGCCTTCAGAGAAATACTACCACCTGAGCTGAGCATCAGTGCACAGTACAGTGATGCTGGATGGAGAAGCCAGTACCACCCTCCATGGCTGGTCACCTTCTGGAGACTGTGAGCTCTAGCATTGCCCTCAGTGTTGGACGTAATGAGGAACGGTGGCTTCCTTTGCCCTCTAGTCTGTGCTGCTTGAGGAACTCTCTTTACCACCCACTACTTTTCTCCCTTGTGACAGCAGCACCCTTATCCAAGGATACCACAGTCCCTTTGTGAGAAGACTGGTTTACATGAGAGCAAGGAGGAGAGGTCATTGGAAAAAGTCTGAATGCCATCTGGGAGTATCTGCTCTGCTGATGGCAGCATACAGTTAAACATTTAAAGGAGGCAGGGCCAGTCTTGCCTGAGAGAACGTCGCTTGCTCAAATATTTTGTTAGCTGAATTAAGGTTGTGTTTTAGTTATTCGTTAGAGCGCATCCCTTACCAAATGCAAGCAAAAACTTTCACAAAGGTTCGACCATTGACTTGACTTTGCCCTTGTGGCCAAAAGGAGCAAATTTAGGCTAGTCCAAGGTGTTCTCTCTTGCCTGCCTTTGAATGCTTAATTATTCCATAAAAATTATAGTTGTTTAATCAATGAAGGTCCTCTCATGGCATCTGCTTTTAAAGCAAGCCACGAACCAGCTGGGGTATAGGCCAGAGATTTATTTGGACCAATAAAGGTACATCACTTAGCAGTGCAAGGATTGAAAGTGCAACAAGCCACAAGGGCAGGATTTTTCTCTGACATAAACCACTGTAATTAGTAGCCACTCTAGCAGTGATCCTATCTGTAACTCACCTAAATGAGACTAGCACAAGAAGACAATTTTTGTCTAAACAGGCAACGTTTCAGCTTGGGCCAGTTGATATCATGGTGTAGTGACAGAGCAGCTAGCTAAGCTGCCATGAAGACTTGTTTGACACAAAATCCTCCAACTCCCCTTATCCTCTTGCTGGGAAGAGGGAGATAAATGCTATCGAGTCTGTGTCACCACACAGCGCAAACTCTACTGGTAATATAAGTCTTAACTCACAGACTTACGAAATTCTCATACTCAGAGCTGTCAGATTCTGAAAGACTGTAGGATGAGAACAGGGGTGGGTTGTGGTTGGGGTTTTTTTTAAATTTGTACATATTCATGACAACTGTGTCCTCTTACTTGAGTCTAGAATTATAATTTGGCTAAAAGGACAGAGTTTTTTGGCTGTTGAAAAGCTTTAAAATCACTCCTCTGTGTGAGGTACACTCTGAGACTTATATTACTTGGTGAACATGTTTAAGTGATGCCTATAGATGTATTTCCTAAGTATAGTATGGCTTCTATGGCTCAGCACTGCAGAACCTGCTGTTTTTTTCTGAGGCTAGTTTGGTCAAAGCACTTCAGCAGCTGCAAACATTGTTAGGATGCTTTGTTGTTCTCATTGTTCTCAAGTGAGGTTAAACAGCTATCAGAGCTTTTGCAGATTTAAAGTATACCTTGAGCTGCCTTGATCTTCATGTGTTGTCCACCAGGGACTGCCTGTTGTTTTGCATGTTGAAAGCAAGGCATATATTTGAGAGTCTAAGCAAGAGCTAGTGGGTGGAATTTTCTGCTAGCTTAACACTGGGCTGACTTTCTCCCTGTTTATATCAGCCGATGCCTGTACAAGGAGCATCCATGCTGACTTCTTCTGAAAATCATGCTCTGGGGATCTAATGCACAGCTTTACTTCTGAAAACGTTGACCTTGCTCTGTGAAAATTCGGCAAAGGGACATCATGTCCAAAGTGTCCAAGAAGGATAGGTGCCTGTGATGTCTCCTGCAGATACAGCAGTACAGCAGTAGTGAGGGGTTTTTTTCATCAACTGTTCAAATTTCCAGAAGAGTGGCTCATCAGTAGAGAAGAGCAACAGGGCTGAAATTATCTATCTTGGGCATCTCTTATGCCTCCCAGAGGTTTCTTTTGAGAGCATTGAACAACCTTTTTAACAAGTTGCTGGTCTGAGGAAAAAGACATAGGAAACCCAGTGATTTTTCCAATTGTGTTCAAGTAAGGGCAACAGTAGCATGATCATTATCATTATTCTAGAAAGAGAGAGCAAAAGCTAAGGGTGTGATTCTTCCCTGGAGACATAAAACTTATCATGCAGTTAGGTTGAAGCACTTGAGCAACTTCAATAGTGAAACTATACCTTTGCACTTCACTGGACCACAGCTAGAGTGATTGTGCCTTGCAGAATTGAGATGTGAATGAACTACAGCTCAGAATGAAATGAAGGAGAACCACCCTGTCACCTTGCTTTGGGCAAGCTGCAGCCCTGTAATCTTTTTTCGGGTGCTGGGCTTCTCCCTTGGGTTTCCTGCCTTCCATGGTGATGGGAAGATGTGGGTGAGCACTGTCAGTTTCAGAGTCGCAGTTAAGAAGTGTCATTTACCCACCACCTGAGCTGTTGGTATGTTGTTTTCTCTTAGGCTGAGAAAGAGGATTTTTCAGTCAATGTTGCTTGGTAGCCAATGGGAAGCATAACTCAGCAGTGGTGATGCAGAAAAACTTTTGCACATGTGTGTACATACACCTTAGACATCTCTTGTGTGCAGAACAAACCTTACAACTCTTGACAAGAGTCGTTGCAAGACCTTTCCTCTGGGTGGTCTCCAGTCGCTTCTGTGATGTGTAGGAACCTTGTTTCTGGTAACCTTGAATTCAGTTTACTCTCATCACTGAATTGCTGGAGTGTTTTTCATGTAATACACTAGAGACAGTCCCAGTCTCGCTGCTTTGTGGTAACTTCTTGGTCTGCTGTGAAGCAACAACATTGAGGTAGCCATTAAGTCTTTTCCAGCAGCATGGAACTTGCTGTTCTGACTCTTGGAGAGGTCATCATCTCAGGTTTGACACTATCCTACCACCAGGACACCCTGTTTTGTCCCTGGGAATAGGCATGGCCAGAAAAGCATACTGGGTGGTTAGAGTCAGAGCTGTTAGAGTCAGAGCAGACTTAAGCCCTGATTCAGGGAAGATTTTTCCATGTGCTGCTGATGTCCATAAGGACTCAAACATATACTTGCTTACACAGAGATGCTTTCCTGAAGCAGAGTTGTCACTCTTTTCTACAGGTATCACAGGATGCCCTCCCTTATTCTGCTTCATGTATCTGGTACTAGAATGATCATTTCCTGATAAATGAAGGCACTTAATCAGTCCTCTTCCCCTTGGAAGAAGGACTTTTGGGGATATTGTTATATCATTTAAAATAATATTTTGGAATTTAAGTTTACATTGCTTTATTTTTCACTTGAGGTGACTGTATATAAATATTTTCCTCTATTTTATCATTGCTGATAAAGTAAGCCTACAGTATACAGACAAATAATTTGCCTTTGATGTATTGAAACTGTGAGATAAAAAGTAGATTTCTCTCTTGTGTCCATGTTCCTGACTATAACTCTGTTCCTCTGTGTTTTTATAAGTTGGAATAAATGTTGCTTACGGGCAACAAAGAGCCTGCAAGCTTCCCAATAATTTTTGTCATTGAACTCAAGCAACCCTATTGAAGGATCTCACATATGTATAATGATATATGTATATGTACAAACTTTAGAAAGAAATAAACCAAATGTATTTCACGTTCTGCAGCTGAATGTTTTTTATTTGAACCCTAACAGTTGCTCCTACAAGTAAGAACATGAAGGTGGCTGACTGTCCTGCTTCTGACTCTTGGAAGTCAGTAGTTTCAAGGTTTTCTGAGCTGAAGCTACATGTACTGTCTGCCTTACAGTCTGGATCTGACCTGCAGTTGGGGTAACCAAAGGAGCCAGTGGCAATTCATGCACATTAGTCCTGTGTGAGGGTAGCTGGAGCACATCTGTCTTCCTTCTGCACCTGTACAGGAGGTGGCATCCCTTCCAGTTTTGTCAGGGTGTGTAGCCTGCAGAGCTACCACAGCTTGCAGTGAAGAGACAGCAAGAAGAGAATTAACTGATTTTAAATGGGTTTACCAGCATGTGGATTAAAGGAGAGAAGCTGCAGCAAACATCTGTTCAGAAATGATTGGGATTGATCTCAACATTTATATGAAGAGGTCATTGTTGGGGTTGGGAATTGCTACTTATGCATGGGAAGAAAGGACCCATGAAAGTCAGAAGACTCAGACACTAAAGAAAAAGATGGAGTGTAAAAAGGCAGAGGTGGGAGTGGTTAAGAAACTAAGCCTATCCAAAGTAAGGAGAAGCACTCTTGTACAACACACAGCAGTGTTGTGCTTGCAGTTGGAGGTAGCTCAACACGGGAAATTAGTACTCTCTGTGGAGGGTGGGTCACAGGGCAGATGGAGAGGATGGGTGGGACATGCCCAAGATTTACAACAGGGCTAGCAGCTTGTACTTGGAACAATAGTAAGGAAGACGTTGTTTCTTACCAAGATTTCTGTGAATGTTTGACTGACTATCTTGAGGTGACTGTTTCTTTATATTTTTCCTCAGCATGTTGCCTTTAGATGAATGGTAAGACTTTCACACTTGAGATAGCTCTGTGTGTGTTTTTTGTTGTTTGTTTGTTTTTTGTTTGGTTGGTTGGTTTTTGTTTGTTTGGTGTTTCACACTATGCCTTGGGGTATTAGAATTTTTCACTGTTGTACCATCCTGCATTGCTTCAAAGCGTTGGGATTTTTTACTCCAGTGCAGGCTTCTGGATTAATATGTTTTTAATGAAAAGACTAAACAAAGTGGTGGTAAGGATGGGTGGGAGTATTTTACAAAGATGTATTAAATGCCTCCTCTAAGCCCAAATGAATGTTTGAACTGTGTCTGAATGTTAATGTCAGTACTGCTCACCACATCTTTTCTTACTGTTTCTTCCTAGCTGACAGAGTCAACACTGAGAATTTTCTGGTGGTTTTTCTACCTGGAATCATTAGTCATGTCACGTTGCTCACAATGCAGTGAGCTAGAATAAAATGACAGAACAGGTGCAAACTGAAAGACAAATGCATTTATATTCTCTTCATTGTCCGTTTTCAGTTCAAGTTTCCAAGTACAGAATATAATTATCAAGGAAGAATGAAAAGGCTAGTTTGTGTATGCAGGAGAAACCTCCACAGTCTACAGCAACTACATATTATTTGGGTATTCATAAATAATGTAGCATGAGAAAGAGACTTAGCCCAAAGTAATACACAATTTGGTCTGAAATTTTCATGATTATCTCTAGATTGGAAATGAGAAGAAAGTTCTTACCCAACAGTGCACTGATGTACTGCAGTGGCCTCCTAATCTACAAGGTAAGGGCAAAAATACCCAGGGGCTTTTAAGGTAGAGCTGGAAGAGAAATCACGTGATGATAACCCAGGTTTTCATTTTTCAGGTCATTGCACATTGCATCTGTTTCTTTCCATGTTTGCTACTAAATTTATGTTTCTCAAATTATGTCAGCCATGATGCTAACTATTTCTCCCAGAAAAAAGGCCATCCTAGAAAACATGAGTTACTGCAAAACAGCTATCCACCTTGCCAGGTTTTCTGTGTCATGGTGGCATTCATTTTAGGACATTTTTCCTGGTCCCATTCCACAGCTGGCTTTTGGATAGATCCGTACATAAATGATACGGGTTTTTATTTTGATGGCTTGCTCCTCACAATAAGATGCAAAGACAAGGAGCTAAACTGGGACCAGATGAAGGAATCAAGACTTAAGTAGACCTACCTGCCTTGGAGAATGTGAAGGTACTATGTTGCTATTATAAACTGGAAGTTTGTGGGGATGTTTTTGTCCCCTCTTCCCAGGCAGGGTGTAATAAAAGGCTGAGTTTGCATCCGAAACAGCCTTGGGAAGTTCAGACTTGGGACTGGTTTTGTTGAATTTGGCCAGTGAGGATAATCTAACAAGGGGTGTGTCTTAGGCAGGAACCTCGGCAAAGAAGGGGAGGCACAAGAGTGGCAAAAAAGTTTTTCCAGGAAATAGAAACAGTAATGAATAAAGCAAAAAAATCAGATAAAGAACAAAAGAAGAGGAAACCTTCTGAAAGGAGGAGTGCAGGTGCCTGTGCATGTGTTACTGATTTGCATCCTGATCTGTCAGGAATTCCCCTCAGGAGGCTTGTGTCTGAAAAACTTTATTTGAGAGGGTGGGCTTCAGAGGGATAGATTTTTCACTGTGGTGATACGTCATATAAAGAGGTAAAGTGATGGATTTCTAAGTAAATAGTTGATGTATGTGATTAATAAGATTTAAGAGTGTGAAATAAGCACTTTTTGTAATTGTGTGTAATAGGGTGGAAAATAGTATAATTGTAGATTAGCAGTAAGAATGTGTTTGTTTGATAATCAGTATATTGATTACTTAATAGATTGACCAGTTACTCAGTTGTGTGTCGCTTAATCACTAAAGCCTGTAATTTTGTTACAGCACTTACATCTTGACCTTGCAATCTAAATGGTGGGAGCTCTTCCTGAAGTGGCAGTTATATTGAGGGAAGGAACATTTCCTACCCGGTCTTTTACTTGCTTCAGCCACAACACATTGACCATTGCAAGGACACTTGCAGGAATGTTTGTAAATATTTGAATTATGCCAGTGACCACAGGCCACAGATCTCAAGAATGCAAACAGTGTAGAAATGACATATTGGGAAAGCAAGGTTTGTGAGTTAAAATCTGAGGGAAAAACTTTCATAGTGTACAAGCACTGTTTTCTCAGCTAACGCTGCCTGTCTGCATGTGTAAAGGTACTGAAGAGCCTTTATCTTTATGATGTGCAGTCTTAAAATGTAGGGGAAGTGTACAGATGGCTAAAAATCTGCAGAAGAGAGCAGAATATAGCAATGAAGACTGAAAACTCTGTGGAAAAGAAGATTGCAAGATGGGTTTGCCAAAGGGAGAGGATTTGTTTGAAAACCAGAGGTAAGACAAAAACTGAACAAGACTATAAAGAAGAAGCATGGGAGGCAGCTGAACAGTACACAGACTCATTTACCACTTGTAAAAGACAATTCATTAATAGGAAAGGACCAGCCTCTTGTAAGGCTGCCTAACCACTCCCTTTACCTGAGTGCTCTTTGGTGATAAGTTCTTACTCCCCAGTTGTTTGCAGAGGCATTTTGAATACTGCCAGGGCTTGCCATAGGGTCAGGAAAGCATGCTGTGTGCTGGCCTTCAGGGGTCAAATTCTCAGAATTAGCCAAGCCAAGGTAGATATTCCTTCCTGCATCCGGATCTTGGAAGACAGCAGCATGCCTGGGGTTGCACACTGTCTGCTGGATGGGGCGTGTCTTTGCAGAAAGGACGGGAAGAAAACCCAAAATGCAGCTGAAGCTTGTTTTCCACTGTTGCTATACTAAGATTGTTCAAAATAAGTGGTTTAAGGGGGTGGGTATGGTTTGCTTTCTTCCTCTCCAAGAAAATGTTTTTTGTTCAGCCAGAAATCATCTTTCTGCTCTACCTCACTCAGAAGTACAGTGTAGGTATGCCCCATCAGCTCTTTGGAAGGTGAATATTTTTAGTCACCTTGGGCAACCCTCTCCTCTGCCCAAATGTCCAGTGTAAAATAAGTACACTTCTTTTCTTCAGTCAGGACTTGGTAACCAAGATGTGTGTTGCTGAACACTTGCTGTGAGTGCAATCTTCAGCACAGACGTGTGCCTTGTCCTTTGAAAAGAAATTATTTTGATTGAGGTGGTGGCAGAGATGCTGCTGTTAGGGTGGGTGTGGAAAATGCTCCTGTCCAGTCAGAAGTGTGATACCTAGCTCTTGGTGTGCTCTGCTTCCTGTTCCATCCCATCTTGGGCTGAACTATGCTGAGCACCGTGTAAGTACAAGTACTGAGACAGAGATGGACGGAGCCAATGCCATTACCAGCATAATTACCCGAGTAATAAAGACTCTAGAGATGCTCACCTTGGCAGAAATTTGCAGTGGTCTGTGCCTGGGACAGGAATACTTTCCATGTCTAGCTGCTGGGACAGTTCGTGGGGGCCTTGCAGCCAGCCAATGATAGCAAGAATGGTGTAAAACCCGAGTCCTGTTACCGCAGCCATACCCACGCTGCGTTTCTTAGGCAACTGCAATGTGGGCGGCAGTCAGAGGTTGTAATTGTTTCATGGGGGGGGAAAAAGCCCATATACATACACACGCAGAATTAAGAAATGGAGTGCTCTTTCCTTTTAGCTGCAATTTCTGACTGCACTTTGGACAAATTGTCAGAATCCGCATTCCCACTGGCAGGGCGCCAGGCTCCCTGGCACTCTGATTAAACAGTGTGTGGGCAAAATGTAGGCAGATGATGGGGACTTGGTACATTGAAACCTTACAGAGCTGTGTTTTCCTTTTCTGCTGCTTTCTCTCTCCAAACTCCTTTCAGGCTAGTTTTTTGGCCATCCTTCACTAGATCCTTTTTGGGGTCTGAACATCCAACTTTGGGAACTGAAAAGAGGCATGAAGCCACAGAGATAGATGCTCAAGGTACAAGGTATATAATCCCTAGCTGCTTGTTCCCTTGCAGGTGAGCACATAACCCTCTGAGTGCAGTGAAGGTGGTTGAGAAACCAAAATGTTGGGCTTCAGCAACATAAAGGGAATTTTTCCATGTAGGTGGGAGACCTCTTCTGTGAAGGACCCAGTCAGCCAGTAAGACACGCTTCTGGTCCAGCTTCAGCCTTCCTGGGAGCTCCATCTATGACAGCTCCTCTTGGAGTATGGCTTTACTTCAGTGCACTGCTCTACCTTTCTCCATCCTGGGGCACTGGGCTCCATCCAGCTGACAAGCACTGGAACTGGGGAGTTTGAGGTGTCACATTTCTAACACTGCCATGTGTGTGAAGACTGGGGACTGTTGCATTGTTCCCAGGATATGTGTATCACCCTTGGTTTACACTGACTTGCTTGCTCACTTTTTATTTGGTTTCTCCTTGTTTCTATTAGAGTTTGACAAAACTCAGTCATGAAGATGAGTTGTCCAACCTTTGAACCCACAACGGCATTCAGTGGAGACAATTTTCATGAGCATAATTACTGAGGTCCACTGTGAGTCAGGGTTGACCCACTCCCATGTCTGATGTCACCACAAAGGGTTGGATTGGATTGCTGCTTTTAAAATGGATGACATGGACTGCACTGATGACTGCTGTGGTCCTCCCAATTCAGAGGCAGGGTGACCTTCATGTAGCTTCCAGGGCAAGACAAGATTATTCCCTTTTCAAAATATAGACATAAAAGCTCAATGTAGTTTTTAAATTTCACAGCATTTTGAATCACATCTTTAGCTAATTCAAACTTCTTAAGAAATTTGGCACAAACAAGTCTCTGGAGGTATTTTTCAGCCCTCTGAGTTTTTTGCTGCACTGGTGAATCATCAAACATCTTGATGCTTAGTTCAGTGCACAGCATGACTGACAGGGCCTCTTTTGCCAGGTGTTAGGAGCTGCAAAAGTCCTGCAGGGGTTCCTATGTGCTGATGGTGCAGTCTGGGGCCCAACCTTTCATGATTACAGAGAAGAGTCTGGTTCTTCTAGTAGGGGCTGTCGGCTCCAGCACAGCTACACTGTGATCAGTCTCTGTGCCCAGGAGCCTGAGAGGTTCCCCAGCTCCTTCAGCTTCTCCACAAGCAGACCAGGGTCAGAGCTGCATGTGTGCCTGCCAGTTCTGCCTGTACTATTTAAACTGCAAACTCTTCAGGACAGGGGCTTTGGCTATGTACATTCAATACCAATAAACATAAATCCTAATATTTTGCAAACTGCTGGCTTTCAGAGATTGATACGACTAATGCAAAACACCTGGCACAGTGTTTTATGAACCCTGGGGACAGTTTAATTTCAAATGTGTACTTGGGCTTTGAGTCACTAATGTGATCAATCACAGGAGCAGTCTTTTCCCTCTGACTCACCAAGGCAGATTCCTTGAATATGAGGGGTTTAAATATCCACTTTATTCAAGCATTTAAAGAGTTTGACTTAAAAATTCTTGCTGCTGAAATCACAGTTGGAGCAACTGACCCCAGCTCCCAGAAGTTCAAGGAGAGATCACTTGGGTGCTAAAGAGAGGAAATATGTACTAGCTTTCATCAGCTGAAAATTGAGCATTTTGGGAAAAAACGTGTCAATTCATTGGGGTACCAAACCCCAAAAACTTCCCCTGTTAATTTGCTCTGATCTGTCTCTCATCTAAATGGCTTCAAAAAGATGAAGAAAACCAATTCCTGTGCCAAGTAATGGGTTTCTCATTTGACTCCATGGAACCCTGATTTTGCCACAGGCTGCTAAAATGAGAAGGGAGAAAAAAAGCCCATGCCCCCTTCTTTTCCGTTCAGGTGCCTCCTGTTGAAGAACAACTTTTATTCCATATTTCCTCACTGTGTATGCCTTGAGCCTGATACATTTCTGTAGTACTTGCACTGTCTCACCTTGAATGGTATAATGCTACTGTGGTTTTTGCTGTTACTGTGGTTTTGCTGTTCTGCCTGCTGGTATTACTGGTGACACTAGAATATATAATTTTTTGCTTATCTGTGCCCCTTAGTGCTTTTGTTGTTGTTCTAACTGACCACATCAAGTTGTATCTTCTGTGTGAGCTATTGTCCCTATGTCCTCTACAGGGAAAACAAAGCTCATAAAGCTGAACTCACACAGGAATTTATGAGCACATCTGGATGGTGAATTCTCCTTTTCCAGAAAAAGCAACCAACCACTTTGTGTCACACTCCCTTTTTAGCTGCCTCCAGTACTTTGACAGCTTTACCTCCTTTATGAAGATCATCCCTTCTTAGTCTTATCCTTCATTATTGCTCTCAGCTTGTTCAGTTATGAATTATCATCAGTGAGGACTTCAGCAACTGGCTGAATCACTGCAATTCCGACTAACACCTCTATTATATGTGCAGCTCTCTTAGCTCAGTGCAGAACCCCATTTTTGGAGCAAGCAGTAGAACTCAACAGATTTCTGTTGGGTGGTCACCTGTGCTGCAGTTATCATCTGAGTTCAGAGTTCTGCTGTGCTAAGCAATGTGTAGGCCTCCCATAGCTCCCTACTATGGATTTGTTCCAAAGATTTATGCCCAAACTGAAATTCAGGGGTGGAGCTTTATTGGACTTTTTGTCATTAAATTTTAGTAAGGTCAGGGCGCACTGACTGTCTGTAGAGCATAAAGATTAGCAGACAAAATAGTTAGGAAAAAGAGAAAAACAAAGACAAAGAAGCATTGTGACTATTTGCCTCTGATCAGATGATTGTTAGTGTTAACTGTTCTTAAAGCTGATTTTCCTCACAATAAACAAAAATAAGAGCTCTTTTCATTGAGGGTAGAGGTTAGCTCTGCCCTAGCAGTTCTTCTCTAGCACTTCCATCCTGCCAGGTAAGAAAAGGAAAGCACAACTTCAAACAGCTAAGCCCTAGAGTCTTTCTGTTTTTCTGCTTAAGCACAGCTTAAATTATACAGCATTGGCACAGTCTCCTTATTAATTTCACTCTGTAAGCAATCATAAAGCATTTAGTTTTAACATGAAATATTCAAGTTATTCTCTGTTTGTTTTTGAATTCTTATGTATAATTTAAGGACTTTAACACAGAAATTATTAAACATGAATATGTTAGATGACAACTAAGCTGAAGATGAGGGACAAGAATACTGGAAACGGAAGGATTTTCCAAAACTATAACAAAATGTTTTGAATGCAAGATTTTTCCTTGGGTGATGCAAATAAGAAATAATCCTTAATACTATGGCTAGGAATGACCTTGTTGATAATGTGATAGAGCCAGCACTGCTCAGTATGCAAAGCACTCGGTGGGGTTATTATTACTGGCACTTATCTGTCATCGCATGATGACAACAGATTAGCTGACTGACTGCATTGTGTGCTTTAGTGCAGTCACAGCTTTTGCAAAGGCTGCTCCAGAAAGCATCACCCTGTAGTTCCCACACATTTGAGCTTGGAAAGCCCCAAAGGAAATTTCTCAAGGGACCCATCTTGTGCCTAGTTAAACTGCTTTTCACTTGGAAAAGAGATGCCATGCTGTGCTCTTCATGCACCATGTAACCATAAGGTATGTGTAGCATTGTCAAAAATAAGACAAGAACTCCATCCAGCAGTATGACAGTGCATAGTTCTGCCAGTATCTCCCAGTGCTGTGCTCTTACTGGCTTTCCATGTGCATCCCCAGGCTGCCTCCCTTGTAAATGGAGGACAGTGAGGTGGGGCTGCAGAGGAAGAGCTTTCATGCTGAAAGTCCATCTTGCTTCTTCATGGAATTGAGCTATGTCTGTAACCCATCAACTTTTCCAAGTCAGATTTCTCCTCTGACTTTCCAAAATGACATTGACCGTGGCAATAAGCATGCATGGCCCCAGGAACATCCAGGTCTTGTGTGCTTCTGGTGCTCACAGCATGCCAGCCTGTAGTGCTGTGCTCCAAGATCCTGAGCTGCACCAGGGCTCAGCACCTCCTTCCTACCAAACTCACTCTTCATCATTATCCTTTGGATTTCCCAGCTACCTGGACTCTCTCTGTGGGTACACCGCTGCAATGTTGTCTTGCTTAGATATCTGCTCTCATCTCAGCCCTGATTATTGGGTTTCATCCTTGTTGATGCTCCAGCATTCAGCACCCAAATTTCTCCCTGTTCGCTCTCCCACTGGTGGCACCCTCCTGGCTGCCCTGAGTTGCACAGAACTGGGAAATCTCCCCCATGCTCAGCTGCCAGGGAGGGAACTGCATGATCTGTACCATTCACAGAATTAAGTGCCCTCTCTGGCACTTGCCTGTGCTGCTCTGCTTATGCTGCTGGAAGAGTCAGAAGGATCAGAACAGTAGTGAGCAACGCTCCCCAGAGGTAGATGAAGAGCTCACCTCCCTTCTGGGTGGTTGCGTGGTCCTGTTTGGCATGGCAGGGATGAGGAATTGGTGACTGCAGCCATGGATGCCCATGGGGAGGGAGGGGAAAAGGCAGGAGCCCCTTAAATGGGCCAGAGCAGAGCTCAAAATGTCCTGACAGAATACAGAAACCCTGGTCACTATCCAAGGGATAGTGCTGCTGTGGGAGAGTGGCAAGGGAAATCTGCCATTGGAGGGCTTGAAAGGCAGAATGGGCTGAAGGACTGAGCAGTGGGCAAGAACCAAAAGTCAGTGCCGTGAAGAAATCTGGATCAGAAGAGCATGACAAGTTTTCCTCACTGTCACAGGATGAGGGAGCAGGAGGGGAGGCCTACAAAGACTGCAGGGGCAAGGTGAAGCAGGAGGTGGATGGGAGGAACAGTGACATCCTTTGCCCTGCATCCTTTGCCCCAAGCCTTGGCCTGGAAGTCTTTTGTTGGTGTGGGTGCCAGCAAGACATGAGTCATTACTCAGAGCCTGAATATGCATCCTACATCACTTCGAGCTTCCCACCTGATCAAGTTGTGCCAGAGGGTGTTGATGGGGTTGGCAAGATAGAAGAGGGGGCAGAACTTGATAGATGGAGCTGGATGTTGCTCTTTGGCCAAAAAAAGTTGATGCTATGATTATTCACCCTTTCTGAGGCTATTAGTGGTCTGTAGGCGTACAGGGTTTCAAGAAAAGCATTATCCATTTAAAAGTCAGATTAAGAAAAATCTGAAACAAACTATGCCTCTGAATAGAAATAGGAACTTCTGGAGAGCCAAACACTTATTCATTATTACTGAGAAGCTACTTGCTTCTGAAAAATTGGGCTCCTTGCTGCTTCTTATATTTTGAAATCTGATGCAGTTGCACGTGGGGACTGTTCAGTGGTGGGAGCTTTCGGATTTGTAGCTCAATGGGTGCAAGAGCAGAGGGAACAGTTTGTGCTGTTGCATCACAGCAGCTTAGAAAGCCATATGTGAAATATCAGCCTCCCATCAGTCACACGGACATGCATCTCCATTCTTTTCTCTCCAAATGGCTCCTGTTTCAGGAGGCAATGAGGAATGGAATGCTGTATAGGGAATGCAGTCACTGATTGCAGAAGAAAAGGCAGTCCTTGGTGAAAAGATTATCATTCAAGCTTTGTGCCTGTTCCAGAAAAGCTGGGACTTAACATTGCTTGCGAGCAAAGGAACAGAGGGATGGAGTGGGGCAAACCACTGTGCATTTTAAACAGCCTTGATTCTGAGTTGGAGCTTTATGTTAAATACCATGATTCATGTCTATTTATTTTGTTGAGCAGTGAGCAAGCAGAAAGTCTAGCAGCTGAAATGATGTGCCTGAAAGACTCCTGGCAGGCAATCCATCAAGCAACTATTGATTAGTGCTGCCACAGGAACCATTTTGAACAGTAAGACCTTTATTCTTTACTCTGACAAATGCTCGCTTAGATGTAAATTAGCTGAAGGTGTCCTCTCACTTGTTAGGGCTGAACTGGGAACGAAGGTTTGCTCTCCTAAGAGCAGAAAGCATAGCAAGAGCCATGAGGAAAAAACACATAGGTAAGATTCCAGGGCTTCAGGAGGTGTTCTATCCTTCTAAAAAAGGAGACAAGAAGAGAAATCAAGAAATTCCTGTAAGGAAGATAGCGTGCTATAACTGAAAAGTGCTACAGTGGGCTGTAAGTGGCTGAAGAGAAGCTTGCTGGTAATGGTGCTACCGAACAGTCCAGCCTCACTCACTTCCTGTGGTGTCTAATGTGAAGGAAATTAAAGGTGGGGAAGGTGCAATGGAGGGGCTATGATACCGTTTAGACTTGCACTACATGGCCTGCATTGCCTCAATAGTGTGCATGTCAGTACAATGGATAAGCCAAGCAAGTTTTGCACTCCCAGAAGGGGTCTAAATGTGACGCTCTTGTTACTTCCCACAAACGGTTAATTTCACCTTCATTTTACAAATATTTCTGAACCCGTTGTAAATATCTGACTTCAATTTCCAGCTGCTGTTTCCTATTGTACCTTCCTCTGCTTGATTAAACAGCCTGTCAGGATCCAGAACTTTCTGTCCTGAAGAGGTGCTTTTGCACTGCAGTCACAGCCTATTTAGTTTCTTGAAGAGCTAAACAGATTGAGCTCTCACCATTTCTCAGTACCAGGCATCTGCTCTGATTTTAGCCTCAAATGCCCATTTAAGTTTTTTCGATGTTCCTGTTCATGGGCATTAAAGGACAGCGTTCTCAGACACAGTTATTACACCTTTGGTTTCCTTCACATGGGGTGCAGAAAGACAATTCTCGTCCTTCCTCTTGCCTGTCTGCAGAGACTTTGCAGAGGCAAAAAAACCTGCTCTTAATAGTTGGTGCTGATAGCCAGAAGAGAACATTGCATTTTTTTCTGGCTCCATGGTGTGCTTTCGGTGAATTTGCTCCAGATGGATGACCCTGAGATTCTTCTTGCCCTCAGCAATGAAAATATCTGGGTGATATTTCTACTGGCTCTGTGTTGAACTAATTATTCCTTGTTTTTTCCCAAAGAACTGAGGTATGCAGTTCTTGTTCTTGCATTATAACTGAAATACTTCCCCAAATTCAGGAAAAATATGTGGTGGTGAAACAATCAGCATCAGCCCATGCTTGGCTGTTTGTAAAGGCTGGATGGCTTGCCAGTTTGGTCTGAAGACATCTCTGCATGCATGATTTTGGTGTCTACATGCATGATTTTCAGTCTTTCCATCGTCAATGTATACTTGATAACTTGCAGCTGATGCCATCTCCCATATCCTGGAATTAATTAGGTGTTGCCAGATCATCAGTGAGTTCCTGAACTGCAGTAGGTGCTGGGCTCAGTCTGTCAGCAGCTCAACACATCCACAAACATCAGCCCAACAAGGCAGTACACTGGCAAGCTTCAGAGGTGAACGAGATTGGTGGACTATAGAGCACAACAGCTGGGCAGAGGTAATACTGGGGGAGTAGCCTGGGTTTTCCTGCCCATAATGCCATGTCTTGGTTTTAGACAATTTGAAGGAGAACAGTCTCAAATGAGTTGCCTCTGTTTATCGGTTCAGCCAATCCCTTTCCACCAATAAGGAACAAATATGAGTAAATATAAGTGAAAAAGCAAAAATAATGTGGACAAGAAGCTGAGTTGCCTGCCTGAGCCGACTTTTAAAAAGCCTGCAATTCCAGCCTCCTCCCCCCACTCAGTTCCAACCATTCCACCTGTTCCATTTCCTGGCTACATGGTCTTAGAGAGACTAAACATTTTTGGGCACAGAGAGATATGAAATCGACAACATTTTTGGTTACTTACAACATGCTATCATGAAAGAGACAGTTATTTAAATGTGTGGAGCCTGTGTCTAAATGCTGTTGAGAGTCAGTGCCTTCGCTGGAGACTGGTGTGTGTCAAGTACCCAGGGCCTGGATGGTGATGCTGAGTGGAGGGCTCTGCTGCAGCTCAGCTGAGCCACAGCTCTGCCAGGTTGTCTTGTGGGCAAGGAAAAGGGGGATCTTTCTGCTCCTCTCCCTCCTGCATCCAGGGAGAGTTTTTTGTGCTTTCTCTGATGGCATGCTCTCTCCATTGCTTGTGAGGGTTTTAGTATGGGTCTTCTCTACTACTGTACTACTTTATTTCTTATCCTGGCAGTATGCAAACACCTGCTAACCTCCTCTCACTGCAGGATATGATTTTAGTTTAGGTTTAGTTGACTTACGACATTACTGTAGTCAGATGCCCAGTCCATCTCCTGGGAAGCTGGTACTGGACTGCAAATGAAGCAGTACATTTAGGCACAGCTCATCTTGCACCTCCAATGAACTGAAATAGCATTAAAACAACTAGGCTGTGAGGTACACATTCTTATTATGTCCAGGAGTGTTAGCCCATGCAGGAAATTATATAGCGGAGAAGGAAAAAGAATCCATCTCTTCCAAACCACTGCCTATATCCACTTCATGTCATGGATAAATTATTGTATTACTATGATTCTGGCTGCTGATTCTGAATTACTTCAACTCCTTTTGCTTCAATGTAATTTTAACCTGTGCTTAAATGAATTTGAGCTGAAGCTGGCATGAAAATAAAGCAGCCTTAGCAAAGCTGTGACTCGTACTCTTTTGTATTTTGACTACTGGCAGTAGTCTCTTTTGTATTTTTTTTTGTTTGCTTGTTAATTTTTTTCCCATTGCAACTAATTATTTCAGGAACAGGTGGCAGGGAAGAAGGTGAATGCTTCTATAGAGATGTCTTCACTCTCAGCCATTTAAACAACAATTTATTGTACTCTCTTCTAATTTATTATTAACTTGTGTAGGGTCTAGTATCACAAAATATTAACAAGAGCTGAACAGGGAATTCAGCAGCAACAGACTATGTTTATGCACTGGACTGAGAGTTCAGTTTATTAAATCATAGCTGTAGTAGACTGCATTGTATAAAATGGTGTAACCTCATATGTGTTACTCTGTTTTTTTAGTCGCTGAGGTCTCTCAGTGTTTCTCTGGTTTTCCTTGGGCCCAGTTTTACTTCAGCACTCATGTATTGATTTCTCCTATTAAGGACAGGCAGAAAAATTATGAAAAAGCACAGGGCAGGAGCCAGCCAGGGTACTGGAAGAAGAAAACCTGTACCTATGAAGTATTGGTGTTTTAATTATATCATTCATTTTTCAGGAAAGAGAGCAGAATGTACACTGGCAGCCAAAGATACACTGGCTGCAGGGACTGACAGCAGCTGGTAGGGTCTCATGTACCACATGCTGCTCTGCTTGGCTTCCATGGCACCACCTCATTGTCACAGCTCAGTGCTTTATTTTGCTGTATGCGCTTCTGAGTTCGCTACTTGCAACACCTCAGGGCTTTTTCCTGTTGCATGTGAATGCCAGCAACCATTAGCAAGATGCTTGATCTTCTATATATCTAAAATGCAACAAGAAGGATTTTCCATGGATCTAGCAGCACTTTTACTGATTATTCTGGCTGTACAATTGGCCAGGCCACAGAAGTGGACAAGGAGAGTATGGGGCAGGGGAGCCAACACAAAAGATGGAGCAGTCCTTACAGGTTTGTGATCATAGGTTTCATAAGCAGTGTTTTTCAGGCTGTGAGCTCCCACTGCTCACCATATGGAAACCTTTTGGAAAAAACCTTTGGTTCTGGTGGTACTACATCATCATTGGCTGCTGCTTTAGTCCAGATGTTCTAGGCAGCTCTGACAATGCCACCCCACTGGTGACAATAACAGAAGGCAATGGGACCTGAAGGCACTGGAAGAATGGTGGCCACTCAAAAGGACTTCTGGGGAGTAAGAAATTCTGGCATGCTTTGGCCAGTGCTGACAAGCCTCTGACTGAGAGGGGCTGACAAAATGGTCTGAGCTACCTTTAACAGGGGCGTGGAAAAGCAGGATGGCCACTGCTGAAGGAAAAGTAGGGAGTCTGCCCTCCCAGGGCTTTTTCAGTAGTGGCACTCTCCTTTGCCTTGCCAGAGGACACAGCTGACCTTCTCTGGCTTGGCTCCTGGCAGTAGTCTCTTGGGGTTTTGCATCCTCTGCTCCTTGGGTGTCAGAGTGAGCAGGACTGGGAAATACTCAACACCTTGGAAATGTTCTCCACTAATGCATTAACTCTTGTGTAAGCGCTTACCTAAGTGCACCTTACAGCTGGACACAGGATGGGGGAACCCACACAAACAGTGGTGGTTGCCTCAAGGATATCCTGTAGTTTAGTTACAGGCTTTGTTATTTCTCTTCATGTGTTCTAAGCCTATTATTTGCGAATCTCTCAGCACCAATGTTATTATGAGAGTGGAATTACTCACCTGCCCATCCACCAAGCCATTAAGTGTTTGGGACATAGCCTAAAATTTACATTTATGACTTCTCCTTCTGAAATGAAGTTCTGATCCTTCAGTCTCTGAAACTGTATGAGATTCTTGCCTTCCTCAGAGGCTTCTCTTATGCCCAGTTTGCACTCATCCACAAATATTGTGTGTAATTTCACCTAATCATTGCATGTTCACCTTCTGGGGAAGTCCACATCAATACCAGGTCTAGTTGCTACTTTGCTTGTTATTCATTCTCAAATGATGAAAGCAAGTGACTCAACACAAATGTTTCCTACTGGGCGTAACCAAGCTTGTGAGGAGAAAAGCTCCTGTAGTCCTCTGCCTCACTTTCAGCTGCAAAAGACCATCTGAAGAACCCTGACAACCTTCTCCTTTATGATCTCCCCATTGCCCCAACCCGCTGGAGTAGTTAAGTTTTCCTTTTTGGTGCCAGTAGGTGGCATTGCTTACTTTCTTAAATGCCCAAAAGTTAAGCAAGACATTTGGCCAAGCCTTTAGGAGTGGTACCTAGTTGGAAAGTCATGGCCTTTCCCAACAATGCAACAGCTTCCAAATGCAGGATCTAGATTTTAGCTGGAAATCAGCCTGGTTTCTAGTGCCCAGAGGAATGAAGTTGCGTTAGTGCTTCCCTGGTGAAATTACAGGAGCAGGAGAACTAGGTAGTTTTGTGCCATAACATGATAAAATTGTGAAAAAGGTGGCATGGTAAGATTACCTATGAAATGACAGAACAGCAGGCCATGATCTCGGCACTTCTGTAGTGGTGTGCTGATGCAGTCTGCTCAAGGGAGCCATGCCACTGGCAATTACAGCTCCATCTTGTGCTGGGTTTTAACCCTGATTGCAATCATATTATGTCACTCCGTGGCACAGATTGACAAAGATGTGGCCTTGCCATCTTTCTCCCAATGGATAACCATTTCCTGTCCTGAAAATATAGCACATGGAACATCATCTCTTCATCATAAGTTTGGAGAGATTTTCCCAAGTGGATGTTGAAAGTTTCTGGCACTGCAAATGCAGATTTGCTGAGAATCAGCACTCCAGGAAAGACAGCTTGGCAGGCTGGGGATGTCTACGGTGTCATCACAGGAGATGACTCCTTACAGACTCCTGGGAGAGGGGTGGTGCATGAGGAGAAAGGCAAGCAGCACAAAGGCAATTGGAAGTCTAAATGCAAACTGCTTTCAATGTTGTCTTGCATCCAGGAAAAAATTACACAGACACATACATGACTCCAGGGTAAACTTCAGCATCTCTTATCGCTTTGTGTGCAAGGGGTCTCCTGGAGGACTCAGCATGCTCAGCACCACCAGATTAGATTTATGAGCAGAAGACAGATCCTTGTTTTGTTTATGAGCGGACTGCTGAAATGGATAGAATATGTGACATGCTCAAGATCACCCTGGACACCTGTCTCAAGCAAGGAGCTAACCATCTTGCTGTTCATGCAGGGAAGTAGAGGTCCAGGAACAACCTTTATCCAACCATTTCTGTGTCATCACATGGCAGGTTGGGATGTGCACATTGTGCCTGCTCATATGTTATGCCCTGAGCACACTGAGGGAAGCCTGCATGGTTCACCTGCTGCCAGAGGACAGTGCACAGAAATGTTGAGCAGCTTGGCTCTGGAACACTGCACAACACCATATGCCACTGCTCTAGTTGCAGTACCCAGGATGACTCTGCCTCTTTGCAGCAGGTAGACCACTATTTTCTGAACTATGCATGGCATCTGACTCAAATATGGACTGTTGGGCAAGTATGGAATATTGATTGCATATCATGTAATTTGCCCGTGGCAAAGGCAAACAGGCCATTCCTGGCTCTACAGTGATCTTCTCCTACTACATGCTGTCCCTATTTTCTGACTAGAAATAGCTTGTTAGGGTGCATGTCTGCTCTTTCAGGAGTTAAAATAGCTCCAATGGACCAGACCCTATATAGTCTCTCCTGTGACACTGGGATCCTCGATCTGTCCCAGTGAGATGCCACTCTTGGTCTTGATGGAGCAGGAGTGTGGCTTATCTGGAAGAGGAACCCAAGCTGTGTGGGAAACACCCTATCAGGAGCTCCTGAGGACGCAAACAGTGACTTTAGGACCTTTTTCTCTTCACCCATACCTGAGAGGTTATATATTCTACCTATTGCCTCAAATTGCTGAGTAGAGGTGATGATTTTGGCCCCTGGACATCAGCTGTGCAGCAAGAGCATGAAGAATACATTTCCATATCAGATGACCATTATTAAATACCTTTCAGTTTGTTTCATAATATTCATTTGTTCCAGAATGAAGATTCCTGAGTGATGAATATAACTAGCATCAGGTGATGTTCACTGTGAATTAAAAGATTTTTGATTGCATTGTATATAATTTCTGGGGAGCCTACTTACATTACATTTTCATGATTTATTTTAAAATTGTGGCAAAGCACTGGAGTCTATTCTTCTCAGAAAGTGATGTATGACAAACTGTGGGATGTTCTCCTGAGTGTATTCAGACTGTTTTCTTACGTACTCACTTTGCCATTTTTGGTTGCAGACTCTCAAAGAAAATTTGATGGTGATTCAGATTCCTAAAGACATGTACCAAGCAACATTTTAGATGTTCCTAGGGTGTCCAAACTCTCCACTCAAAATAGGCAGATCTGGTGTGGCACCTATGGGCCCACAGGATTCAGAAACTATTGTCTGCAGAATACAGCTTTGGTAGCTAGCAATTTCATATATATTACTTTTTTTTCTTGTGTATTGTCCTCTGACATTGGAGGAGTTATGAGGAAATTAGCCCCCTAGGCTCATAATTTCCATATTCTATGTCACACCCATTTTTTTTGTCTGCAGTTAGGGAATCCAGCTCCTCCATCTGTGGCCATAATGGTCTTGGCTGCAATCTCACTGGCCAGTCTGCTGTGGACAGGCTCCTTAGGACCTCTCTTGAGTCCTGAAAGTTAAAGAAAAAAACCCAACCAGCAGCAGAAAAGGATAAAAAATGGCAAATTGTTCTAACATCTTGTGTGTCCCTGAAAGACTGTGTGACTATTGCACTTGAGCCAATGGGTATTTCTTTATTAGAAGAAAGAAGCTGGTCAGGATAGGGAAGTGGAAGGGAAGGGCCTTGAGGTTTTTTTGTACTTCTAGTCAAAGAATTCTAGAAATCTTTTCTTCCTTTTATAGCCTGCTACCACGCACGGGCATTGACCTGAGTTGTGCCAGTTGCTGCTGGTTGGGCCGTGCTGGAACTTGGAGGTGCTGTCTGAGACCATGGTCCTCTTTCTACTATTTTCTCATGCTGGACACATAGTGAAAGGGTTTCTCAATGTCTGTGAGGTCTAGTTTTCTTGAGCACAAAACCAGAGACCCAGCCTCTTATCAAATCATGACAAGAGCAATGGAGGTCCTTTGAACTGGTTTTCAGGGGTTTTCTCCTCCAGTTCAGGAGTAAGTCCTTCTAAGGCCATGTTAGCTGTTGGTAAGGAGTTGCCATGGCTGTGTTTGGCAAGGAGCAGTGTGTTTTCAGAGCAGTGCAGCAATGCACATTGAATATGCCTGTGATTGCTCTTCTCCTAGAAATACCAACTGGCCAAGAACCTCAGCTGTGTAATGCTGTGGATCTCAATGTGACTCCCACAGAGTTTGGCAGATGAAAGACCCAAGGGAGGAAACTGAGGCATAGCAAAGTGTTTCACCTCTTTCGATATTGTTTGTGGCCCCAGAGTGGGAGAAAATGGTACAAGATCTTTTGTCCATAATGAACATTATGCGTCAGTGGTTTTAGCGACCGAGGTCTTTCAGATTAAATTTGAAATTAGGATTTGCCCTATGCTATCCTTTCTCCTTCCAGGGTCATGTCATATAGTCTTTCAGCACCTCCTTAGGACTGTATTAATGTATTGTAGTTCCTGAGGGCCACAAATTCTTCAACAGCTCACCACAAAAATAATACCCAGTATTCACTAAAAAGCCACATCTGTTCCTTCCTGCAGGCCTGAAATGCCCAAAACCAAGGCCTGCAGGGGATGCCTCTGAGAAAAGATATGAAACAGAATTACTCCAGAGATTTTTACAATCTCAATATTGAACATGATACCTGAACTGAAGGTAGCATTTGGGATTACTTTCTTTAGGACACGGATTGCTTGCTTCAAGTAGCTTTAAGACTTAAACTTTGTTTTATCCATAGTATGGTAAGTTGTTTTGGTTCAATTTGGTTATAGTGAGAACCTGATGGCTAAAGCAGAACTGCAGGATGTAAAATGGTAAATTGTTCTAACGCTGTGTGTGTTAGGTACCAATCAACCCAATTGTAATAAATTCTTCTGCGGCAGATGACCTTCCTGAGGCAAAAACATATTAAGAAATATTTCTGAACTTCTTAGCTTGCATTTAATTTAAGTAATAATGAAGAAAATTTAAAATAGATCAGGACTAGCAATATGTTTCGTAATTTGTGTAATACTGTCTTTTTCCTAACTGTACACTAGGGATGAATGGTAGAAGTTTATGTCCTATTGCAAAATTAACTGATTCGTGTTGTTCTTTCCTGAATTTTCACAACAGTCTGGATTCTTCTGTAGCAGATAGTCTTCTGTCTGAAGATTTTTGTTTCTTCTTTCACATTTCACTGCTTATGATACAGACTTATGGGAATGCCTGCATCCCCTTTGCCTTTAACTTGCTGTTTTGTCAGTAGCTGCCAAGAGGGTTTCTCCTTTATCTTCTGTAGTTAATAATTTATGTATTGGGGCTGTATTTTAATTTCTCAGTATTTCCCCTGCTTTCACTTGGTATAACAGAAATGCTCTTGAGCTCCTTGTTGAGGGTATGGAAAATCAGTAACAGATTTTCCAGAGCTGTGTGTCCTTTTAATACACTGGGTGTCTGAACACCCAGCCTGGAACATACAGGAGCTTCCAGGCTTTTCCTGCAGACAGTTCTTTCCTTAATGGCCTGTTTGCTTTTGACAGTGTCCAGTAAAGTGGAGTTTGTCCATAATAGGTGATGGATTTAGGTGCCCAGCTTAGAAATAAATGCGTGTCCAAGGTTCTCTTAAGAAACTGTGACACCTCTCGTCTCTCAGTATGAGATCTGTGTCTTAACATCCAATTTCACACAGAAGAGTACAGTGGGAGAACTCTCTGATTTGGATGAGGCCCTAAAATTTCTTTGTTTTCCAGTTCATCAGATCTGTGTGTAATCTATGGAAAACAACTGGAACTTTCCTCTCGCTGAATCAGAGCTTGTGTTTGACTTTCTGGGGGTTGAATTATATTCTTTAGGGACAAGAAGCAAGGGAAAAATTTAGAAGGCAACTGCCAAAAGTTGGTGGTAGGGACTTGAGTAGGTGGAGGGACAGCAGCAGAGTCATCTTTCTTCCAGAGAGTTGTTCCAGTTGACTCTCTTGGGGTTTGCAGGGCTGACCATGTGGGTGGGAAGGGCTGCAGTGCTGGCTGCTTGCCATGGCATTTTGGGGCTTGGAGGGGCTTAAAGTGGTAAGTACTGGCCCTCTGTGGGAGAAGAGGGGTGAAAACATGCAAGCCATCATACTCTGACAGGTTTTCTGCTTAATTCTCAGCAGATCTCACTGGGTGGTCTTCAGTCAACTAAAGTCTTACAAGGTTGATGTGTTCCAGTCACAATACACAGAAATGCTTCACTGTGGTAAGTCTGTGCTGGATCAGGACATTTTTGCATAAGGGCATGAAGCACTTTGAAGGCTCTCCTTGAAACTCATGATGAGGGAAGGTATCTGAAAACCAAGTGAGTTGCTCCCATAAGCCTATGTGGAAACAGATACAAACACTGGAGACAATCAAAATGCCCAGACCCAAGAAATTAATGAGAAGTCTCAGACGGTGGTGAGGACATGCTGCAACTGTATTCAAGGAATAGTTTTATAATGGAGTGTTTTCAGTCTGTGTGTCTTCATCAGCCTTGCCTCAAATACTAGTCTCCAAAGATGCACTAGTTCCCAGGTTCACCACAGAGATGGTGTTTGCAGTATGTAGACAATCATCTGCGGTGGATGTGGAGTTACACTTAGCAATCACTTGGCAAGGCTGGCTGCAGTGCAAGCACAGGTCATGCAATTCCAGCTGTGTACACTCTCTCCAGGGTATTGTGTCATGCAGCGAACGCCTGTAACTTTTTTTGAAAAGGTCATGACTGGATTCCCAAGGGACTGAGATAGCCCTTTTCTATCCTTGGGGAAGAGGTTAATTTTCCAATGAATGCGGGTGTAGATAGAGAAAGGATGGTGTAAGGTCTTGGAACAAAAGATCGGGCTGGGGTTTAAGCAAGTTCAAGGCTAGAGGGGAATATGCCTGACTCTCCTCTTGGGTTATTATGCAGTTATTTACTGAGATGGTTTACCTAAGTGCAAAGACCCTTAAGCAAAAGTTTGGCTTTACTGTGTTGAAAGAGAAGGATGTTCTTGAGTGAGAAAGAGGCAGAAAAAATGATCAGCACAAGAAAAGATTAGAAAAAGGGGTATATTCCTGCAATACAGACCTTTATAAAAACAGGGTAAAGAAGGATTTGTCACATGAGGAAAAACTCAAAAACTGAATTTACAATGTATATATTTTTATTCTCAGCAGGATTTTTAAATTTGGCAAGAAACAAATCTTTTTTCAAGTCCCCTGGTTTGACCATGTATCCAGGATGTTTTAAAAGATGAAACATCTTTCCAGCTTGTGCAGCCGTTACACACAAAGCTAGTGAATAGATCCTACTTGAATTCCTGTTAGGTAGATGGGAAGTCACTTTTGTGGTATACAGATGCTGTAAGAATTATTTGCCATAGAAAATGGCACCATCTGCATCAATATGCTGTATCTTTTGTAGGGTTGGAGTTACTGGAACTTCACAATCTTTTTTTTTCATGGCACATTTCACAAGGTTCATGTATGCACCTCAGGACTTTGAATTCTGGGTTGGATGTTACAGGAGTGCTGTAGACAGCAGGGGCTGATGGATGGATCAGGCTATACCACCCTATGTATAGTCCAAAATTTTGCCTCCAGAAGAGGTGCTGTGGGGAAGTCTGGCGTGTACATCCCTCTATTTGACTGACACTAGTTAGCTGGCTGACACAAGGGAATGTGTGCCTCTACACACACTGGATTAATCTGCTGTTTTACACACTTCATGTAATCCTGGAGACCGTACCCTCTGAGGGAATTGTCCTTACAAATTTCACTTGCAGTTCCAGGATGCAAGAATCTCTTCCTCCAGACTGTTTCCTTTCTCCTGTTCCTGGGGCAACCCAGCCTACAGAGGTTTAGGAAACTTAGCTTCCACAATGCATGCTGTGATCATTGGATGAGAGGTAGTAAGGAAATATATCATTGCTGTAAGCCTCATGTTCTCTATGCCTGCAACCAGCATGGTGAAAAAACTGGGGAAGGACATTTCTCACAGAGCATCAGCAAGTGCAACAGAAGGAGTAACCAGGCACAGATACACACACTGACATATTTCAGCAGGCCCCCAGCAGGAAACTAATATTGTTCCCTGATCGAGTCAATCCATGCTCCCAGCCCTGTGCTTCAACAGTACCAAAGCCTACCCACAGGGAGGAATAGGACTGGGAGGAATAAGCCTGTTCCCTGCAAAACCCATCGTGATAATCAGTAATTTTCTTCAAGGA
The DNA here is from genome assembly GCF_014805655.1 of Passer montanus. NCBI lineage: Eukaryota > Metazoa > Chordata > Aves > Passeriformes > Passeridae > Passer > Passer montanus. The sequence goes on along the minus strand of NW_024370152.1, from coordinate 2,766,088 downwards.
GATACCAGACTTTGCAAAGACACACATGTAAAGCCATCATTGTAGAAGGAGGACAATCTGGCCAGGAAAAAAACATATAGTAAAAGGTCTTGTTTCACTATAAGGAAACCTTCTTTGCCACATATTGCAAAGTTACTAGTAGCTAATTAGAGCTGACTTAAATGGTATTTAGTGTGTTATTCGAGAAGAAAATACTTTTTCACAGAGAGCAAATGCAAATGATGACAAATTATAAATTATCATTCATGTTTTTCATGTATTTGCATCTTTGGGTTCTGTTTCCGGAATTTTGAAATTTATGCTGATATTACAAAACTGTGGAAATTACTTTTTGGGGATACATGTTTCAATTTTGATAAAAAATATATTTTGAAATGCTACCATTTTTTTTTCCTTTCAAAAAATGACAATTGGAAAGGAAAAAAAAAAGACATTCCTACCTAATACCAAACATGAATACTTCTTAAGACCACCGGTGATCAATAAAATAAAATAAAATAAAATAAAATAAAATAAAATAAAATCCAACCAAGTTAAAAAAAATTCATTATTCAAATTTAATTTCAAGGGCTGGGGGATCAATTCCATTTTTCTCTTTAAAAACAATTTAAAAAGAAGATTATAAACCAGAAATTTTTTTAAAAGCTGTGTTTTGCTTTAAAAGTGTCAAAACAAAAAGGTTGGATATAATTACTTTTTAATCTTGAGCAATTTAGTTAATTCAACCCAAAAGTGAAAAATGCTGTGATTGAGTCATAGCCTAACTTTTCAAAGCAAAGAACTATTTAGGCTGAAAATACTTTGCTGAGCTCTACTTCTGCCTCAAAAGAGAAGCCTGCAGCTGTTTCATCGGGAATTATCCATGGAGCACTGAGTCCTTCCTTTACCATGCCTAATCAGCCCCAAATTTGCCTTAATCCATTAGCTTTGTTTGCTCTGTTGTCTGTCTCTTCTTTATCTTGGGAAGGAATAAAGGTGACAGCCCAGAACCAAACAGTGGAGGACTGTCCTCTTCAATTGCTTGCAAAGCAACTCACAGGGTAGTTTTCCCCTTCAATCAAAGTCCTGTAATGCCCCTAAAACACAAGGAAAGAATTTTTAAAGATCTCCCTTGTGAAAGAAAAACTTTATATAGGAACTGGTTTTACCATGTTCACTAATGGAAGCTCCTTTCACGCATTTTTTTTCTTGTCTTCTTTTTTTTTTTTTTCCTCTCTCAAGACCGTTAAGGAAGAGAAATATAGACATAAATACAACAATTAAAAAACCCACAACCCTGCTTGGCTGAGATGGCAAACCACAATACCCAGATATGAACTACTGAAGGAGTCAGAGAGTGGCTTTCCGCTAATTTGCTCATCAACATAAATAAATTATAAAAGAGGGAGATTAGCTAACAAGAGAAAATCAGTGGCAGCTTATGAACTGTTCACTAGTCCTAAAAGGGGTTGAATCTTCAGGAATGAGGGCATATTTTATAGAAGCAGGTAGTTTATGTAAGCCTTTCCTTCCAGTCCCACAATTGCTTACAACTCAGAGTTTGCATTGCAGATGAGTAAATATTTAGCCTTCATGGCCACAAAGGAGAGTTTGATGTTGAAAATGTTAAACCTTAAAGACTGGAAGGCAAATAAAAAATACCCTAGCATTTGTCCTTTGAAACAAAACAAAGAAAGCCTAGCAGTTTTTAAGCTAGACTCAGTAGTATTCATTCTTTCTGCTGTTTGTAGATTCTGTAGTTTCTTCTCAGGCCTGTCAGTTCAACCCCGTACTTCTTTTCTAGAAAACCACAGTATATGCCTACAGTTGCATGCACCTCTGCTTCTCCTTGTGGTGGATCACCACAAGGCTTGCATGAGCTGGGTCCATGTACAGCCAGCCTCTCCAGTGGGAAGGGGCAGTGTAATCCCATTCCCAGCCTCTCATCACGTTTTCTGTAGCAGCATTTAGCATAGGTTTAGTGACATTTCCAAGAGCTGAACTCAGGATCACATCTAGGTTAAGACTGCTACTGAAGAGAGTCCTCATTTTGGCCTTCAGGGTGCTTAAGCATCAAGCAGCCAAGCATCTCCAGAGTGACTGGTAAATGCAGATTTCCTTGGAAAAAGGACAGCTCTGTTCGGATCAATGTGAGAATGTGGATGATATAGAAAGTGCCTTTTGCATAAAAATCTGTGTTACCGCTCCTGGATGTGAAAGTGCTTGTTTGGTCCTGGACTGGAGGCAAGTTAAGGCACCCAACGGGAGCTGAGCAGTAAGACTGAGCACCAAGAAGGCTGGGGCTGTTTGGTAGTCTGTGGGAAATTTTGTTCAAAAGAAAATTTTGTCAGGTTTACATTAAAGTGGCCTCAAGAACACCTCAGGAAAGTGCTTGGAGAAACATATAAATCAGCAGTGGAGAGTTAATAATTTCTTTTCCCTGGAGAGGAAGAGCCTAGCTCCAGCACAGAGGCCTTGGTGCACCGTGGCTGAGCTGGCTGAGGCAGCACCTAACCTCTGGTGTGCTCCTGTGCCCAGCAAAAGCTCAGCTTTGGTCTGGGGGGCGGGTGAGTGGCTGGTGCGAGGGTCCACTTCCAACAGCAAAGTAGACACATTCCTGGGACCTTCTACTGAGTCAAAGCAAGTTTGCACTGCTTCCACAGCCCCACCACAGTTGTCTGAGTCCTCTCACTGTGTTCACTGGGAACTTAATGTGATTTTATTCACCCATGAGTTTTAGGTAAAAAAAGTTCTTTTTGTTTGCCTTAGGTTGAAAAATGCATTTTTAGGTTCCTGCGTGCAATGGACTGGAAGCCTCAGTTCTTACACCAATATAAAATAATACCTAAGGATGTGAACAACTTTAAATCCTAACACTGGAAAATTTGAGGAAGAAATAATAACAATAACAAAGGAACCAATAAATTAAAAGATCTGCATTCATAGAGTTCTCATGGCATCAGACACATCAAAAATCAAGTTCACATGTCCCTTATTATTTAACAGGAATTCTTAAAATTCCCCCAGGATAAGTAATTTGAAACAACCCACAGAGTTGCTTGTTTCCTGGGGCAAATTTATGTCACAGTTTGGTAGTTACAATGTTATCAGCTGCCTTGGAAAAACAGGCTCTGCTAATGTGACCATTACCTAATTCATGCCTGGAGTCTGATCCTTGGAGATATCTAAGCCTTTTAGTGATCCCTTGAATGGCCTCTTTATAACTTTAAACACAGGGACATTTTGTCAGGTGGCTGCCATAGCAGGAAAACAGGAAAGTGTATAAGAATAACCATTTTTGTTTGATGTCCTCGCATCTGCACAACTGCAGACTCATGTGTAAATATACATGACTACTTTTCACCATTGTATGTGAAAACAAAAGTTACCCAAGACTCTCTGGGAGATGGGAGTGTGGAGGAGATTAAGCTAGTGGTGGAGTCTGATATCTGTGTCTTCCAGAGGAGATGGAAGCAGAAAATACTTTTCCTTCTTTTCCTTTTTTTTTTTTTTTCTGGTTTTACATCCCTTAGGACATCAAGTGGAGGGCCTGCCCTGCTGAGGGCAGTCTGTGCTTTGGTTTTCTTTATGCACCTCACTTTGTACACAGCCTTGGGGCAAGCCTTTTCAACCTTTGGTGCCTCAGCTTCTCACTCTCCTGTAAAATGCTTACACATGACCCTAGGGACTGGCTGCAGAGGGTGGTTTCCTCTTACTCGGATCCCCACTGCTGCTAGGATCCCACGGGAGCACTGAGGCACAGCCGCAGTGAGTCAGGAGGAAGGTGGTGTCAGAGACCATCAAACCAGCCAAGTTTCCATCTACTCTGTGTCTGCTCTGGCTGGTGGAGAGGACCCTGAAGTGGACTGGCTGTACTTCCTGCTTCCAAGGCTGCCCTTGGTGCACAGAGCTGGTGCCCCTGGACTCCAGCAGGATCTGGAAACATGCCTTTTCTGTGGCGTTTTGTGTGGCAATGTCTTCAAGTCTTCACAGGCTCGTGACTTGCACAGTAAATGTGACAAACTGAGCACTTTGCAACTTTAAAAACTGAAAAAACTTTGCCAGATTTGTGGCTGTAGATGACAATCATGCCATCATTTGGTGCCCTGAAGGCCAAGTTGATGTATTTCCATCACAAACTGTCCCTTAAAAAAAAGGTCCCCAGGGAAAATGTGATTTTCCAATCTGGAGAATCCTGCCTGTGGGATCTGAAGACCTCCATGCCCAGGGACTCAGGTCTGCCATTTTTCAGGTTTCTCCCATAGTTTGTATTGTGTTTGGAGTTGATGGATGAATAGTGAGATCTTATTGCTGCGGCCCTTGTTCTTCCTCTCCCCTTCTCCTCTTTGTGTGTCCTCTCTGTTGCCATGTCTTAGTTTTGGCAGGAGTATCTCTGGGGCAGTGACCACAGCTACATGTGTTCCTGAAAATGTCAGCATACTTGTCAAGATAGTGAAGTAATGCAAAGTAAGTAGAAAGAAGTAGGTGGAAATAAATACTATTTTTGTTTGCTTACTTATGGCAAATAGAATAGATCAGACAGGGAAATATTACTGTGTGTATGTAAACTCAGCCTGTTTTCTGGTCATAGTTTGAAGGCAAATCACTAACTGAGCTCAGCTTCGCTTGAAATCTTTTAAAGCTCCATGAGAAGCAAAATTGATACCTATAAAGGCTAGGGGCACAAAATCACTGCAGGATTTCTCTGTAGTTCCCGGAGGTACTGCATGAATGTGCTGTGACTTCAGGCAGGCTGAACTGTCCTTTGGGGAGCACACCCCTCACTCCACGAGCACTGGGCTCGGATGTCCACAGCAGCAGTGTTGAGCCAAGGGGGCGTTTTTACTTACCAGTTGCAAAATTCCAGAGAAGCAATGCTAAGTCAGCTGAAACTTTAAATGAAAATTAAAACAAATCCCTTTTGGGACGAGATGGAAATGTCAGCCCAAGGATGAATCTGTTCTCAGTAAGTTGCAAGCTACCAAAGGAGATACAAGTTGGAATCCAGCCTTGGCTGCACCACACACCATCTGTCACCCTTGTAGAGTGAAATAAAGGAAGAGCAGAGAGCCTGCAATTATTCTCTCCCTTGTTGGATAGCCCAGAGGCCAGAGAAGTGGATTCTCTTCCCTGGTACATTCCTTGTGACTGAAATGACAGATTCATTTTCCCACGGTGGTGTTGCTGCACATTGCTCTCTAATCCTACTCACTCTCCCCTTGGCAAGCAGGAGCACAGACTGCCAGGCTGAGACCTGAGTGAGAAGGCTCTCTTCCCAGAGTTAGAGATATAGATGTAGCAAATTGCAGGACAAGAACATGAGAGAATGGGGATGCTGAAGTCTCTTCACTAGGCACACTGCTGGCAAAATGGAGGAACTTGCTTCTGCCCTTACAGACACCTGTGCACTGCTAGTACTGAGCACTTTTAGTCAGGCAAAATCTCTTCTCTGTCTCCTTATCCCCTATGCCCTTGCACATTTTCGTAACCTCACAAAAGTTTCAGACAACGTCATCTTTAACCTACTGCAGGCAGGACTTGGGAGCCACGTGAGGAACAGCGAGGGGAGACCACAGCTGGTCAGAACACCAGCCCCATGGCCAATGAATGGGGGACTTGGACTACACTCCCCTACACGCCACCCCAAACAGGCTGCTGGAATGTCTCTCCCTTGGCATTGCATTTTGAAAGATGTGTCTGGCAAGACAGCTAGCTGACTTTGGCAGGCACTGCAATTAGTGTGATAATTAATTAAAGAGCAGTTGAGAAAATCACAGCGCGAGGTTACTCCACAACCGGATCTGCAACTCACTACCAGAGCAAGGCATCCTGCTCTATTCCATATCTCTATTTTTTAAAAAGGAATTAGTAGCTTTCATAGTGCACTGGAGTGGGATGAAGAGGAATGAATCCTTGTGCTAATCAGTGAGAGGACCTTGTCTGTGAGATAAGACAACCTGGGAACAGAACAGCAAGTGATATCACAGCAATAGAATGGACAAATACGGCAAGACATAACAGCTAAAGGCTGTTTTACACAAGCCTCCTCTTGTTTCCTATGTGACACCGAAGACTAGAAGAACCTCTCTGAGAAACAGAAAAGTTAGCAGGAGGAACAGGTGTCCTGTCTATTGCAGAGAGAGCTGCAGCTGCTGCATAGCTCCCTTTATTTCTATGCCTTCAGCTGGGCTCCTTCATGTACTCACAGGCGCCAGTGAAGGCATACATATTATGTTCCTAAGCAGACACCCAGGTTGTTCCTGCTGCCATCTTCCCCATCTGCCCATTTAGGGAGATTCTGGATAACCACCACACACAGGCTTTGGTGCTGCTGTAGCTCCCACCTGCCTGCACTCCTGCCTGTCACTGGGTGTCCCTGCCCCTGCTGAAAGGTCCGTGCTCCCTGGCAGTGTGGGAACACAGGCAAATATTGAGCCACAAAAAGGGCCTGCTGATGAGGGTAGGTGGGACAGGCTCAATAGTCACCCTCAAGCCCCTGGGTGTCTTGATGCTGTGCTGCTACTTACTTGAAGCAAAGAGGCTCAGGATAAGAGGACTTCTGCTGCATGTAAAGTAACTGTAGCCCAGTTAGTGGTTATTGAAACAAGCAGGGAGGAGTATTTTTTTTTATTCTCAAACTGGAGTTTCATTGAAAACGGCTGATTTTCAGAAAAATACATTTTAAAAAACATGTCACTGATATCTTTGAACAAAAGTAGAAGAAAAAGATCCTTTCTGTTTGTTTCTTTGAACATATTAGTACAGAAATAATCTGGAAGCTTATGCTGAGGTTTTGGCTTTATTTTCACTGTTTTTCTTCTGGGTGGAGAAAGAAAAAAATTCAAATATTTACAGAAAGGAAAGAAAAAAGAAAAAAAGAAAAGAAGTCTTCTTACTTTTATTTCCTAGTCAGAGGGAGACCAGAATGTTTTCTGCTTGTTTCTAAGCAGATACTTTTGTTGGAAGACTTCTCACCCTCAGTTATAAAATCTTTTATGTGAAAGCTGTACGAAAACATTCAAAGTGTCATGTTGTGTCAACCCCCTTCCCTTCTCGTTGTGCTTCAAGCTGTCTTTGGAGCATTGTTGTGGAAATGAAATTTTCTGGTTGGTTCTCCCCTTGCCTGTTGTTGTGTGGGGCCAGTGAGTTTGCTGGGGGTTTAGCACAGCTGCACCACAACGCCACCCATGTTGTGTTGGAGACACTTCTGGGCTTGTCTTCACTTTAACCTTCTACAGGGTCTCCAGGGGCAAGTACCAGTCTAGTTATGCAACTTCTCTCTTCATTGTCCAGGCTTTCCCCAGTCCTTATTAGAAGGAATGTATTTTAGCTCTCACTTTAGTACCTTCTACCCACTTTGGAGTCCATGAATACTATAAATCAAGCTCCATTTTACAGACGAAGCGTTGCTTTCCCATCTGGGATTATGTATTTCACAGAGGAAGAGGAACTCAAGTCCAGTTAATGATGGCACTGAAGCACCTTGAGTTGATGCCATGAAGCTTTTTTTCCATCTAATCATTATTATCTGCAAGGAAAAAATAGTTATTTATTAAATGTTGGAAAATGTGCTGTGTTCCATCTATTTCAGATTGTTTTACATCTGAATTTACAACAGACTTAGGCAATTTGTTCAAGATCCAAGAAGTTAGAATTAACCCCTTCCCCCATGTTTCATCACTTGAAAAGTCTTGTTTCAGGTTTGTTTTTTTGTTTTTGGGGTTTTTTTTGTGTTTTTGTTTTGTTTTGGTTTTTTTTGGTAATTTGTTGGACACTTTGCATAACCCTTTCTTAAATATGTAACTATGTCTTAAAGTGAGGCATGGGCATGAAGAAAAAATTATGCAAACAAGCCTTTTCAGTGTAACAAATTAGATTTCATTCTTTTTAAATCTGCTGCTGCCCTTGCTATTGATGGGTTTCACAAACTATATTGGGAGTTAACTGTAAGTCTGATTAAAGCTCGTGGATTTACAGACAGAGCCAGTAATCTATCCAGGGCCGGTGTGCCAAGCATTGACACTACTCCTTTCTACCTGATCCTATAAGCAGTTAAAATTTACTTCTTTCCCCACAAAATTAATTTAACATGTAATATTGTAAGCTTTTTTATTTTTTTCTCTTTTTCCTGGAATAGGCACGGATGTAGTTGTGCAAATCAGGAGACTTCATATTCTGTTTTGCTCTGCTGGGTAGGTAGGTAGCATCACCTGTGATAAGGGTGACCTGACAGTCTTCCTAACAGCAGCCTGCCTCAAAGTGTTTGTTCTTTTAGTTTGCCTTATGCTGCCATCAGGGAATGAAATTTTCTAGGAAGGATCTGAGATAGAGTCAGGCTGATTTCTGAGGAGGAAATTGTGATACAGAGTTTCAAGCAAATTAGATCAAGAGAAATGCATTGTTTAGTCCACACTTGAGGAAAAGAAAGACATGAAAAAATTCTTGCTATTGTTTTGACAAGAGGGTCTCAAACACTGTGTGTCAGAGGATATGCTCAGTACTTAGCAAGCTGCAGCATAAATCATATTTTTCCTTGCTCACATCATCATCATCCTCTGGGGAGGAAGGCTGGTCTCTCCTGCCTCTTCATCTCCAATCCCCAGTTTGGACTCCCAGCCTCTCTCCCTGCCTCACTCACTGTGCTAGCCCCCTCCTCTTCCTGCCACTCAGTTGTCTCGAAAAGTCTCAGCATGAGCAGTTTGTACCCTCGCTAAATTCTTCTGATGCCTTTTGGATATAAATAGGGATTGCTGATGGAGGAAACTCTAGTTGTGTCTTGGGGGAAAACGTATTCTCACTTACAGATCTTAGTGGTCTTTTACTGGAACCTAAAGTTGGAAAGGTGACCCAGTACTACCTCTACAATTCCGCAATCTCTTATTGAACAATCTCACTAATATAAACTACATATGTCTTAGTCTCCTAAGGTGTCTGGTATGAGAAAGATCTGTTACCCTTAAGGTGAATCCCATTTGCTTCCCATTGCAAAACCCAGGGAGTCCTCATTCCCTGTGTAATAAGCTTCTTTATGAAGCTGCGCCTTTGGCAACAAACTGTACAATGAAATGAAAACTGGTATTGTTATTAAATTAATGTCCTTACATAACTGATCTTTCACCCAGTGGCTGCCAATGCAGATCTCAGAGCACATTTCTGAGAGGAGGGCAGAGAGAGTTGAAGATCTCAAGGAATCAATTTTTTATTTCTCAGGAGCACAGATGCAATCTCCAGTAAATTAATTTTTTCTCCAAACTTGTATCCCCTCGAGTGCTGGCAAAACAAGGTCTTGACAAAGATTTTTCAAGGGAACAGCAGAAGGCCCCTTGCAAGCACTGCACAGAAAATGCAGTTAGCTGCTGGTTACTGGTGCAAAAGCAGGAATGGGAAGGAAGATCCCACCAGAGGCACAGCAGAGCTAGGTCTCCACAGGCAGTAAGGACCTAGGGGCCGCGTTCTGGGTCAGCGCTGCCCAGAGGGCTCTGGGAGGGCTGTGGGAGCCAGGCCCAAGGAGGGCTCGGAGCCAAGGGCCCTGTGCACGCCGTGACAAGCCGGGCCGTGCCGTTCCATCCAGCCCCATTGCGCTGCGCTCCATCCCGCGCCCTGTGGGAGCGCCGAGCCCGAACCGAGCCCGAACCGAGCCCGAACCAAGCCCGAGCCCGAGCCCGAACCTGAGCCCGAACCCGAGCCCGAGCCCGAACCCGAACCCGAACTGAGCCCGAACCCGAACCCGAGTCCGAGCCCGAACCCGAGCCTGAACCCGAACACGAACTGAGCCCAAGCCCGAGCCTGAACCCGAGCCCGAACCCGAACCTGAGCCCAAACCCGAGCCCGAACCGAGCCCGAGCCTGAAACGAACCCGCCCCGCGCCCCTCCCGGCCCGGGCAGCGCCGGCCCCGCCCCTCTGCGCTCGCCCAATGGGCGCTCAGGGTTGTTTGCATATTTGCATATTTATTTACATATTTGCATATTGCCCGGGACATAAGGGCGGGCGGGCGCGGTGTCGGCCGTGCTGGGCGCTCCTCGGGCTGCCCTGTCCATCTCTGCGCTTCGGCGCCGCACTTCTGTTTTAGTTCTCGTAAGTTTTTAGATCGAAAAGAAAAAGTACTTACTTTTAATTTTTAAAATTGTTTTTGTTTTTGTTTTTCTTTTCGCGCCGAAAGTTTCGTGCCCGCGGCAGGAGGCGAGATGTGGAGGGAGGCGTTCCTGGCCGCCGTGTGCCTCTGCCTGCGCTGCGTGCCCGCTCTCGGCGGTGAGTCCCGGGACACGGGCTGCCTGTTGCTTTTGGGAATGCGGGCTTGGGGGAAGCGCTGCCGGCGTGGCGGGAAAGGGCAGTTTGCAATCTTTCCTTTGTGAAGCTGTGGCGGGGAGCTTGGGATGCTGCGGGACCTGGTGTCGCGGAGTGGGCTTGGAAGGCGCTGGAGAGCGACACTGGGGGGAACCTCCATCCTGTTAGGAGAGACCTGGAGCTGTTCCCCAGCCGAAACTCAGGCACAACCTGCCGGGCTGGTGGCGCGACCTGTTGAGGTTTGGGATGTGTTTTTTTCCCAGAGACAAGGTGGCTTCCGAGAGTCCCTTGCCACAGCAAGGGATTTGCACAGCAGTAGCACCACGGTAAGGTCCCTCGGCTCCCTCCTCTGTGGGACTCCTCCATCCCAGCATCCCAGCTTCGTACAGTTCTTGGATGTAGTTAAGCCTGTAATGAGCACGATCCACTAGGGGAAAAGTGAACAGAGTGATTTACTTTCTCGGGTTCACTTATGGCTGTGTTTACACTCTGCCTGTTGTACCTGCATTTGTGCATAGGCATCCTGTCCAAGCTACAGGAAGTGGAAGATGTGCAAAGGGTGCTAGATTTTTACTAATGCTCTCTCAATTAATCACAGTGTAATTGAAACTGTTATGAACAAATCACTAGCTTTAGGAGACTCCTCAAGCTTAAAAAAAGGTCTTAAAATATTGTTAGCAGTGCCCTGTCACAGGTGAACTTTCTTATACTGATCTCCACACATAATATCTGTCTTTAAAAGTTTCTGGCCTTAGAAGAAAGTTTGGCTGTAGCTCCTAGAGCTGCTTTGTGATCCTAAACTGGAATATATAAACTGCCGTTTTTTTCTGCTGTGGGTGCCTTTGTTACTTCTTTGTGTACAAGTAAGCTGAAGGGAAGTATTCAAAAGTAAGAGGATGGGGTGCTAGGGTACAGAGAAAGGAATGTATTCTAGCTTTGAATCCAATCTTGTGCCATCAGAGACAATCAAAACTAATTTTCGTCACAGTATCCAAGTTCTATACAGTAAAATAACTGCTTTCTCGGAGAAAGCTTTCATCCCTGCAGGAACTGATTTGCCACAGACTTACCAATAATTTCATTATTTCTTCTTAGGAATAGGTTATATGAAAGCAGGTTGTGTGCTCATCCTAAAGAAATTCAAGCTTTTATTTCCACACTTTTCCATGCACACCACAGTAAAAGTTTTTTGAAACCACAAAAAACACATGATCCAGCCCTCCAAGAATCCAGAGTCTTTAAAAAACAACATAGAAAAAGATTTTCTAGATGAAGAAAACATTGATGTTCCAGGAAAAGATAAAAACAATGCTAGAAATACATCCAGATCCTTATTTTTACCAGTGTAAATCCAGAGTCAGCATATTTACACTGTTGTGTGGTAGGTGCTGCTGGCTTTTTCTATAGTTTGTGTTTGGGATAGACATACCAGGACAGCTGTGACGTGGCCTTTTGAGAAACAATGCATTTCTGAGAAGGCACAGAGGTGAGGCTCTCAGGCCTCAAGTTGTGCTGGAGATTAGCATGATCACCAGCACTCCTAAAAGTTTGCTGGAATCTCCTCTGTGCAGAAGTACTTGCATGATAGGACTTTCTCATGCATCCTTACCTCTGTGTTACTGCAAAGTCTGACAGTGGTTGCATTTTGTCTTCAGCTAATTGCAGATATTCCAGAAGGAGTGAGGATGGCTAAATATCTGCTGGATTGAAGTGTCCCAGTGAGTGTCCCAGCTGCAGCTGAGTAAAGATTAGTCAGGGAGTACCACAGAGAGGGGTGGGCACCCCTGTGTACAGTGAGAGAGCAGCAGTTTGCCAGCTGCAAAACTTGAGCTTCTTACTTACTTTCTGAACTTATGCCCACTAGCTTTCCAAAGGTGTTGCTCTTTCCATTGGCCCCACTTGGGAAGTGAAGCAGAACGTACTCTCAGGACTCTGCCATTGAGGAATACATAAATAAACATGAAGTTGTAATATTTTTGCAGCAAGGTTAAACAATAACCTGACTCGTGAGGTAGGTTTACTGGGATTGCAACACACAGTAGTCTGCTTTCAGTTTGTAGGGTAGATCAAATTAAATGATAACAGTTTCTGTGATAGAGACCCTTTGCTACAGCTGGCTGTGAGTTAGCTTCAGAACTCTTAGGAATTCAGTATGACTGATTGATGCCTGTTCATAATGCTGACTATCTGCCAAGGGAAGATTTAACCCAGTTCACTACAGCTGGTAAATGTTTGATGTTATGTGCAGATGTTTGCTGCTGTGCACGCGTGTGCATGCATGTCTCTGTGGGTTATAGAAGACACAGTCTAGCAGTATAATTTCTAGGATCTTTGCACCCAGATAATACTATTTCCATTTCTGAGTGTATAATGCTAGGAAATTGTTGTTTATCAAAGATTCCATTTTTAAAACCATAGCTTAGGTGCATTCATTCTGGCAAGTGCATTGTTATCATATTTTGGCAACCGGTGTGATGTGAGCAGTTTAACTTTTGATTAATATTCCAGATGTTGTTGCTTCCTCAAGGCTCACATTCTCCACCCAGCTGACCAGTGGTAAACAGTTTCACAATCCAGCCAAGTTATCCTGGGCTTCCTGTGAAAGAAACTTGAGACTGAATTCTCTTGATTGGTGTGTCAGAATGCCTAAAGTTAGTGGGATGCTTTCAAATTGATAATTGATAGGAGTCCCTAACTGAACAGAATTTCATGAGTTGCAAGTCCAAAGTGTCACAAACTTTGGACAGGAAAACAAGACTACTGACTTCCCAGTTTGTAAGCTTCCCCCTCCCCACCCCATCCCTCTCAACTTTCTTTGCGTTCTGTCAGGTTTTCAATACCTTGCTGCACAGGACTCTCTTTTTTTTTTTTTTTTTTTTTTTTTTTTAAATATGGAAACTCATGTTGTGCAAGTAGGGGTGTAAGGAAAGCATCAGAAGACTTTGTGTAGCATGACAAAATGGTTAAGATTTAGTGATGTGGCCTGAAAAGCCAGCTTCTATCTGGAATTGGTAATTTAATTCTTTGTAGCATGACAAAATGTTAAGATTTAGTGATGTGGCCTGAAAAGCCAATTGGAATTGGTAATTTAATTCTCAATTCTGCTTCAGTTCCCTAAATAATCCCTTTGTAGGTCATGCTAACTGTGAGCACATATCAGTAGACCCAAAACTTTATTTTGCAACAGGTGCTTATATTTGTAACTGTGTGCCTGGAATCTTTGGTAATGCACAACATGTGCCTTTGTGCCTTTGCTGAACTATGTCTGGGAAAGAGTAGTTTTTAGCAAAAGCATGGATTTCTTTTTGTCTGCATGTGTTTACTTCCAGTCTGTTTTATTCAAAGGCCTTGTTTAGAAATGGGACTTGCATTCTTGTCATAAAAAGCTGCTTCAGTATCTCAACATGGATATATGTATATTTCTTGATATCTGATTTCTGTATCTACATTATGAAAAATGCAACCTTAATTCAGATAAATTTCTGTCCACCTTTCAGAAATGTGCTGAAAACTACCTATTTTAGGGTCTTCTGCGGTTTAATTAACTTGAGTTAAAACATTAACTATGGTGAGTGTGTACATTGGATGTCTTTGCACTTCTTTGTGTAAGACTGTAAGAAGGAGGCCCAATGGTTCACTGGCTCAGGACATGATTCAAGGAGACTTTTTCCTTTAAATCTCAGAGGAAAAGGTCTGTGGCAAAAGTCTAAGTTTGGTTCTGAATAATTTTTTTAATAGACCAAGAAATACAATGATGTATGAAAGCAGAAGTGGGAAATGCTTGTTTTCTGAAGTGATATGCTGAATTTCCCTGCTTCTGGTTTAAAGCATGGTCGATGTAGGTGTTGTTCTGTGTCATGAGTGTGTACAGACTGTGTTCCTGTATTCTGCAGAAGCTGGGATGTGAGGGGGTACTGCAGCATGTGTGCAGCACATCATTAGGTGTAGACAAGATATCTTCTGCTCAGAGCTGTCTAGAATTTGCAAAGACAAATTTAGGCAAATTTCGAGGAAAGCTTCTTGATGAGAACACCGTGAAGGAGTCTGTAATAAACTCCACAACACGCACACTTCCCTCATCCAAAGGCTATCTTGCCTGCTGGGAACTGACCATATGTGGACATAAGATAACATGACACTTTTTGTGGGCATAAGATGATAACAGTAATTTCTTCTGACTTTCTAATCCTCATACAACATAGTTAAATGAGAAAAGTGGCTGCCTGCCGTTTCCCTAACTCATGGGCTGTTGCCTTGCAGCTGCTTCTTTCTTGGTGGTGACTGTATCTCAGTGATTTTCTTCTCAAATCCCCATCAAAGATTTTTAGATTAAAACACGCAAATACGTGTGAAGCACTTAGTACTTCTTCAGTGGCAGGTGCCACGGTACTGCAATCTTTCTAAGCTTTGTGCCCTTTTCCAAGTGTACCCTTAAGTATAGTACACTTTGAAATGTAAATTTCCTGTGAGCTTGTTTTCAAAAGAGCTGTGGTCTGAACTTACATGCAAATTCTAGTGTGTGTTTGTAATTGAAAACACACTACAAGACAGGATATCAATGTAATTTAGATTTTGGATGATTATCAGATAAATTTAATCCAGAAGGGAAATGATATCTAGGTATGAAAGGAAGCACTATTAACTAGTGAGCAGGTGCACTATTCTTTTTCACCTTCCTGTGCTAGGAGGGAATATACATAATTGAAAGTCCTAGCATTGTATGCCTTACAATTGAAAGCTGTTCTTGTTCCTTTCAAAGTTTTACTGATTCACAGCTGAGTGAATAGTTATAGCTGATATTTAACCAACCAGCCTTCGGGACTTTTCTTTTTCTAGATAAAAAGTAAATAATATAGGTCTAAAGATTTTTTTTCAAAAAAGTGTTTTATACCGTTAGTTAGTGACAAAAAGAAATTTTGAACATGCAGAAGTAGAGAAAAAGTGCAAACATTTGGTTAGTTTTAAAAATAAAAATAAATTTAGCTTTCATTTGTGGGTAAAATGTTATGATTATGTGAATGCTTGTACTGGTGTAAGGACGGGTAAGGGCTATGAAAAACACCTTTCTTTAGGAGGAAGGAGGCAGGAAGGGGCACCTCAGTGTAATTATCCTGGATTAGCTGGCCAGCCTAGCACAGTCAAGGTCAAAGCCTAAAGCTGAGTACTGCCTCTGTTCAGTGAATGGTTCTTGCTTTCCTGCTTGTGCTTTGACAGGTGAGAAATCCTGCTGAACTTGGGCAATTTTAAGGCATTGATTGTGGCTGACAAGTTTCTCTGAGACTGCTACATAAGCATTTGTTGCAAGGCTCTGTGCTGGTTTTAGACATGATGAGGGAGGTTAGACCCTGATTTCTTGTGACCCTCTGAGCACAGCAAGAATTTTGCAGACTTTTTAGAGCTCCCTGAGGTGAGGCCAGGCATAAGTCAGTACCCTGTTGTGTATGGTAGCTTGAATGAGAAGACCAGAAAAACTGTTTTAGAAAAAAATGAAATGTTAGTTATTTATCTCCTGAGCAATGCAGCACAACTGTATGCAGGAAATGCAAATCTACCAATTATCATAGAAAACCTCTTCTGCAATGGGAAAAGGGAGAGGAAATCTGTTTTGCATGCCTAGCATAAGGTCCTTATCTTGTCCATTTGTGTTCCCTATGGTGGCTCAGAGCCATTCATTAATGTGTGTTTAGGAGTTTGTGAAACTTTGTGGTCTTGATGCCAGGAAAGACAATGCTGAGCAGCACAGAGCTGGCCTAAGTTCAGCTGCACTTGAAAAACAGACAATCAATATTTGCCTAACTCAAGTTGCCAAACTGGGGCCTGGGTTTTGAAAAGTTTATTACAGGGTGGGCTGTACATAGAGGAATTTAGGAGTTGAATCAGACATAAGAAGAGGAGATATTTAAGTTTCTTCCCAAAGGAAATGGTGAGTATGAGGCCTAAAGTCACTTCTCTGTCTTGACAGGAAAATGAGTACTTAAATTTTGAAGCTGGAATTTGGGGGGAGTGATCTTTGTAGGCCACAACATACTTTGTTAGCAGCAGTACAAGATCAGCACCTCCTTTCCCACCGTCCTTCCCTCTGCTTCAGGCAGAGGAAGATATTTTTCTGCAGCTTATCTTTCTGTAGGTTATCAGATGATCTGAAAATGTACTCCAAAATAGACTGCTGGTTTGCTAGTTCAGTTTCTGTGATGGGTGTCTGATCTCTTCACCTGCTGCTTGTTGGTCAAAACTTAAAACAAGTATTTTGTAAAACAGTGGTGACTTGACAGCTTTTAATGCACTGCAACTGCGTGGAGTTATAAAAAACCTTGTTAGGCAGTGATTATTGGTGAGGTGATGTGGAAGATGCACCACCAAAATATGTAATAATATGGTGGTAACTCTCTGCTTTCCTGGATGACTTGTCTATGACTGTCATGTGCAGTTTTCTCTACTCTTGTGATACTTAAGAAGTTTCCTGCTTAATGTAATGAGGAGAATACTGACTCTCAAAATTTGTTCATACCTCTCTGACAGCTCAGCAGATTCTTACTGCTTTAGCAGGACCTTGGAAGGGGAGGAATTTTCACCCTTCGATTTCCTCTTTACACGGCTGTTGTGTGTCCATTGAGTGCTGCAGGAAATGAAAACCATCCATCCTGTTTCATGACTGTTCAGTGTCTCTCCAACATTGCACCTGTGCCTTCTGACTCTGTCCTAGTTGTCCTAAAACACTGCTATGTTTTTTGTGCTCTTGTAGCAGAAGGCAAAAACAATTTTGAGGGAATCGAGAGCAAGTTTTCCTTACGGACGCCTGCAGAGCCCGATGAGGATGTGTGCTACCTGGTTCCTGGGCAGGTGGACAGCCTGGCACAGTGTAACTTCAATCATACCAGTAAAACCTTTGTGGTGATCCACGGGTGGACGGTAAGACAAAGTGGGAGGAATCTCCCTTTTAGCCACACTTCTGATACACTGTGCAGAAGCGTGTCAAAGATGTATTAATATATCTCCTATTTTAATTAAAATCACCAAAACCAACAGGTGACAGGGATGTATGAAAGTTGGGTCCCGAAGCTGGTGGATGCTCTGTACAAGAGGGAGCCTGACTCAAACGTCATTGTGGTGGACTGGCTGGTTCGAGCTCAGCAGCACTACCCGGTGTCGGCTGCGTACACCAGGCTGGTGGGAAAGGATGTGGCCACGTTTATTGACTGGATGGAGGTAAGACATGGAGACACGTCTCATGTTCTACCTAATGTCAGGAGACAAAACAGCAATGATGCAGCTATGTTAATCATCTCCTGTTGGGTAGATGGAGTTAAACTCTTGCAGAGAGTAGTTTTGCTGGACTGGTAAAATTCCAGCTTTGGTCTGTCTCCTACTCAGAGGCCTTTTGTACTGCATTCCAGAGACTTTACCTTGTGGTCTGTGGGGTCCTGTGGGCCCAGAGTATTTCTGAGGGCTCTGTGAGAGGTGGCTGTGAAAGACAGGTTCCTATATATATTATACAGAAGCCAGTCCTTGGGAATGTGCCCTGCCTTAGGAGATCCAGAAATTGGTGGGCAGAGGGTGGCTGAAAACCTTTATGAAATAAACAGCCTTGCGTTCTGTCCTTTATTTTGCATTCCTCTCAGTTTTGATCTTGGCTATAAATTAGTTATATTAATAAATTGACAATGGCACAAAATTATGATAATTGTATATAATTTATTTTGTGTCTTATGTTTTTTTGCTTTGTTTCAAACTTTAAACAAATTGTTCTCTTCTGCAGGAGCAATTCAATTATCCTCTCAACAATCTCCACTTGCTGGGGTACAGTCTAGGTGCCCATGCTGCTGGGATTGCTGGGAATCTGACCAAAAAGAAGGTGAACAGAATTACTGGTAAGAACACCTGTGACTGTAGAGTTGCATCTCTTCCATACTGAAATATTATGTTCCACTGAAAAAGCACCAGAATAATTGCTGCTTGCTGGCAATGGTTCTGTATTCATGATTGGTTATGTATTCATGATTTAATGAAACAGCAGGACTGATATTTCTGGGGTAGAACTGGAAAAAGATTCAGAAAATAACAAGGGTGGTGAGTGAAAAACCTTTATTTGCTTTTTTTTTACAAGAAATGAGTGAGTTGGCCCTGATAAAGAAGTAATTTTGGGAGTTGTGGTGGAGACTGACCAAACCATGGCTTGGCAAAGGTCACAGTATCTCTTGCAGCAGAAGAAATTCAGTGGGTTTTCTTTATCCAGGCAGTCATTCCTTGCAGCTGATGGGAGCCCTTGAAACAGAGCAGGAAGTAAATTCTGCTGCAGCAAGTTTAGTACCTGCAGAACTCTTTGCAATGGGATGATGTATATGCAAGAAGTTTATATGGGCTGAAAGGGAGACTGGACAGATAACCAGTAGAGATCCAGTGTGGATTACTACAAAGTTTATCACAACAGTCTCAAGAAATATTCTAGGCAGGAAATAATACTGTGAGAATTTGGGGAAGACGTATATTTTCCCTGTTGCTGTGTCTGCTTGGATGTGTGTTTAAGGTGATTTTTGGAGCCTGAGAAATGTGCTAGACAAGGCAGAGTGCATGGCCACTCTGGGGTTGGTTTACAGCCCAGCACCTGGAGAGCTGAGCCACTAGCACTGATCTCATTGACAAAGGAATTGACTGCGTTGGCAAATGTGGCTAAGAAAATTGTGCATCTGTGGTGTTTTTGTTGCTGAGAGAGCTTGGGAGCACCATTCAGAAGGGAGCCTAGCTCCTGGCACTCATTATTCTTTCACCTGCGCCTGGTTGTGATCCCAGATCCACAGGCATGCTGAGAGGTGGGCTAGGCAGCAGTCACATCTGGAAAGGTCAGGTCCTGAGAGGTGGCAGATTAAAGTCAGAAGGCCAAAGCGCTAGTCCCTCTCTCCTTCCTTTCTCTAAGTTGCAGCTTTGCTGCTTTCACTGAGGCTGCCAAATCACTGACACGTCAGTAGCCCTCTGTTATGCCTCCACAGTTGCTCTTGTTGCTGAGGATGAACTGTTCCCTGGGAAAAGCACAGGGAACAGTTCATCTGGCCCCTGAAGCCCTCGCAGCTGAGGGGGAGGCGGCTCAGACCAAGTGTAGCTAACAGTGGGTGAGCAGCACAGGTGCCTGTCCCCAGCTGAGGGCTGCAGAAAAGACATGTCCCTTCAGCCATCTCTCAGGTGATTGTCTGAACGGGAGATAGTACTTGTTCACTGGCAGAATAGCTCTGGGCTTTTTTGATGTTAGTGTTGCTGCAGCTTGACAGTTTACTATAATAATCCCCTTCCCCTTAGGTATGTAGACAGTGAAGCCCTCATTTATGTTTCCCACATGTTCCCCTGCTGTGGAGTTGTCAGCAAGACTTTTCCATATTCAGACACTTCACACAGAACTTCTACAGTTCTTGACAAAAAAGGAAGACATTGAGAAAACACTTAAGTTCTTGTTTCTCCCATCCACTGGAAATGGTACATCTCTGAGGAAGTTAGCTGGGCTTCCTTCCATGTGTTTGCATACACTTTTATTTTTTTAAATGGTGACAACATTTCAAGGTAGTGCGTTTGATTCTCCTGTATATATTGATGATATTTAAGTGATCCATGTGTAATGGCTGCAGGAAAACTCAATATTCTAGACTAATGTGGCAGCTGAGTTTGGCATTTGTTATCAATGTCAGTATTTTTGGCAGACAATAATATCAGTTTTTCTTTGTGGTTTGCCCCATAAAGGGCTGGATCCTGCTGGTCCTACCTTTGAGTATGCTGATGAGCTCACTCGCCTCTCCCCGGATGATGCTGAATTTGTGGATGTCTTACACACCTACACCCGAGGCTCTCCAGACCGCAGCATTGGGATCCAGAAGCCGGTTGGACACATTGATATTTATCCCAATGGTGGAGGATTCCAGCCCGGTTGCAATTTGGGAGAAGCACTGCGTCTGATTGCTGAGAAAGGGCTTGGAGGTGAGATTGCTCTGAAACAAACAGTATAACATTCTGAGGGAAAACTTAATGGCCCTGCAAGGTGTCTTGCAAGGAAAGAGCTCTGAGAGGCACAGGAACATGTTCTTTCAAGTGCTTTTAAAAGTCATCCTGTAAAACCCAGTTCTGCCATAGTGGATCATGCCTGTTGACAATATTGCTTAGGGATTAATATCATTATATGCACACATGTATACATATTGCACATTTTCATTCTTTCAAGATGTGGACCAGCTGGTGAAATGCTCCCATGAACGATCCATCCACCTCTTCATTGACTCTCTCCTCAATGAAGAAAAGCCAAGCATGGCCTATCGCTGCAACACAAAGGAGGCCTTTGAGAAGGGACTCTGCCTCAGCTGCCGCAAGAACCGCTGCAACAATTTGGGCTACAAGGTCAACAGAGTGAGAACAAAGAGAAACACTAAAATGTATCTGAAAACCCGTGCTCAGATGCCCTATAAAGGTAGGTACTCCTTGCTTACTGGTGAGCAAGACTGGTACCTGTGCTCAGCTGTGTGTCATCATGGGTATGTGCTGCAGATGAAAATATTGCTGCTTTGGTGCCTGTGGTGAGCAGGGGTGAAGCTGGCCTGTAGTTTGCCATTGAATGCAAGTCTCAGAGAAAAGTGTTGTCTTACTCAAGGTGTAGGGTAGAGTGCAAGAAGAAAGGTATTTTGTAAAAAGAGTCTAAGTAGCAAAAGTTGGATGACTTCTGCTGCCTGATCATTTAGAACTTTTTCAGTGTTTTTCATCTGAATGATGACTTCTTTCTGCTGGGGAAATAATCAGCAGAACACAGTCTGGTGAGCATCTTAGTTAAAGATATGCAAGCATCAGATTTGTGCCTTTGGTAGTGCACTTGCTAGAAGAGCACCAGCCCTCTTTAAAATATCACAGCACTTCTTGATTCTAGTTGCTGCTGTGGGAGGTCCGAGAACGACAAAGCCAGAGAAAACTGGGAGGAGAATATTTTCCTCACAGCTAGGAAGATAATGTTGGATTTTACTACTTTATTTTCCTCCTTAGCTTTGCCTGTACCCCATGGTATTCTTATTGTGTGATGGACCAGCAATCAAAAGGCACATTCCTGCACTGTTAGAGCAACTGCAAGACTGGTGTTCTGTTGGCACTTGGTGCTCAACCTGCAGTGTCAGTGGGTTGATTTTTGTTTTTGGTGTTGTTGTTGTTTGATTTTTTTTCCTTTTGCCTCCTGTAAGAGAAGGGCACAGCTCGCTTGTTTCAAGTCAAGTATAGTAAGTCTTAGATCTTCAATAGCAGGTTTGAAGGTGATACTGCATACTCTGGGATTATTATAGTGGCAGCTTGAGTGCAAAGTTTAGCTGCAAGAACTGCAAAGGTGTTCTTTCATGGTGATTTCCTTGCTTGCTAGTATTTACATTCTTGCAAAAATAGTTCCCTGGACACCTGCAGGGAAATAAACTCATTTTAGTGAAATTGGCAAATTCCAGCCTAGCATTTTCATAGGCGAGGCAGGGTGGTTTTGTCACCAGCTGACTCTTTGGAGACTGAGTTTTCCTAATGGCATTTTCTTTTGTATTCTTTCAGTCTTTCATTACCAGGTCAAGATCCATTTCTTTGGAAAGACTAACATGACCAAGACAGACCAGCCATTCCTGATCTCTCTCTATGGCACTCTAGACAAGAGTGAGAACATTGGTTTCACACTGTGAGTAGCTACAAAAACAGCTGCAATGTACTGTTGAGTTTACCTAAATTTGTTAAAGTCTCAACTGAAAAACTTGTTCTGGCTTCAGCTACACTAATCTTACAGAATCCCAGAATCTGCTTTTGTCCTTGATCAAGGAGATGCATTTGCTTTGGAAATTAATGCACCAAGTCCTACAGGAGCTCTTCTTGATAAGACATCTGAAATATGGAAACATGAAGTCTGACCTGTGACACAGCTTAATAAGAGTGTTTCCAGTGCTTTCTTTTTTCTACTTAGTATCTTTATATCATGTTAAATCTTCTTAAAAGTAGACTTATGCGTCTGAAGGTCTCAGTGCAGAAGCTGAGGGAAACTTGAGATTTGCTTTCACAGCTCTGCAAATAAGTAGAAGTTTGTGTGTACATCCCTAGACACAGGCTGGCAGGGAATGGAGCTGGAAAACATCAAAACCTGTGTTCTGCTCTGAGGAATGTAAACTGGTTATGGGTGGTGGTTTTCTGGCTTTTCTGAGAGTCACCAGCACAGGTGAGGACAGCCCTTGCCTGGCAGACTGTCCCAGGATTTTTCCAGCCTTGTTACAGAAGGGTGTTTCCTTTTGCCTCTACAAAAGGTAGAAGTGTTTTTGATTCCTTCTCTGGAGTATAAAAATTCCAGGTTCTATTGCTCCTTAATTTTCTTTGTCTGTCCAAGAATTTCAGGTGGGTTTTTTTTTGTTTATTTGTTTTCACATTCTCCTTCCCACAGGCCTGAAGTCTCCTCAAACAAGACCTTCTCCTTCCTGATATACACAGAAGTGGATATTGGAGACCTGTTTATGGTGAAGCTGCAGTGGAAAAAAGACACCTTCTTCAGCTGGTCAGACTGGTGGACTCCTTTTACGTTTGACATCCAGAAAATCAGAATGAAGTCAGGGGAAACTCAGAAAAAGTAACTTGTTTTGATTGTTATAAGCTATATTAGTTCTAATTGACCGTGCTTCCTGATTTCTGGTGTCTCACAGACTGGAACAAACATGTTAAGCAGTTACAAATAGGTGCAGCATTAGTGATAATCAGGGCTCCAGTGGTATCAAACCACCATTTGTGTCAGCCAGCTTCAGTCATTTACTTCCACTGGGATCTGCAGTTTGTAGTCTTCCTCCTCGTAATTAATTTGTATCCCACTATTGTATCTACTTAAGGTTAGTTACAATATGCAGGAAAGTCTCTCCATGAACCAGCATCCGTGATTGTGTTTTGTCCTTTTTCATGCTAGGTTTTTGCATAGCTTTTGCGACAAAAAGCATGCTTAGATAGAGATTTTTGGAGATCCTTCCAAAAGTGTGCTTGCACAAGAATTTGTTGCTTAGTTAAGTTGGATTTTCTTAGGGGTCGAATGCCTGAATGGTGGATGAAAACTGAAACACATGACTGTTGCAGGCCATTGCTAATGCATGAATGTTGAAACATCAAAGCCTGAACAGAAGTGCTTCGACATGAATATTTTGAAATACTCATATTCACTAAACATGAGATCTGTTTGCAGAACATGGGCCCGGAACAGAGTATGTGTGTCCTATGTATAGTATAGTAAATAATAATAAGTTCCTCCTTTGAATAAACAGGTCAGTCACTTGATCAAAGAGCAGTTATCAGAGCTGAACAAACAGAGGGGTGGGGAAAGTACTGATAAATAGAAAAGTGAGTGCTCATGCTTTCTGGAAATTGCAACCTGCTTTGTTTGCACACATGTGAGGGAGTATGGCTTTCTTCCAAGTTCATTCACCTGACAAAAAACTCACGTAAAGACTGGTGTAAATAAAGATCCAAAAGACTTTGGGATAGGACTTCTGCTGTCTTAGCCACAGGAAGATTTTTTGCAAAGGATCAGTGAAAGTTACGGCTGTGCTTTGATGCCCATGTATAATTCATTTACCAGTTTTTGCACAGCGTTTCTTTTGTTACAGAATTCTCTTTTAAAAATAACTTTCTCACAGGCCTGCAAAGTAGCAGTGCCCCACGTGACAAAGTATAAAGACTGTTTCCAAGCACCAGTCTTCTTTCTAAGATTAAAAAGGGATGTTTGGCTCAGTCTTGTGATTTTTCCAATATTTATTCCACAGAGTGGTGTTCTGTTCTCGAGATGGCACCTCACGTCTCGGTAAGGGAGAAGAGGCAGCAGTGTTTGTGAAATGCTCGGAGCAGCCCGTCAACAGGAAGAGAGGAGGGTACGAGTAATCACTATTGGCTTTAGATTTTATTACCACTTGAGTGGTAATTAAACTTTTCTTTTAATTGACTTGTGCACTAGTCTTCTCAAGGCTTCAAAAGCATCACAGTTCAGACTAGCCAGAGGTTTGCTTATGGCCACTTTGGCAGCTTAAAAGCTCTTGGCTTGCTCTTCTGGTAGCCGCCCTTGTGTGGTTGTTGGCATGTCTGAGCAGCAAGTGCTAGTCACTGCCTCTCACGGTCCCTTGGTGGCCACGTATCAGGGACTGTCAGGGAGGGTTACAGACAAGGCTCGAGCGCAAAGAGGAAAGCATGTCTCTGTCTCAGCACTTACCTGTAGCTGCAGAACACCCAAACTTCTGTACTGGGTCAGCTCAGAGCCCTCCCTCCGCACTGGCCAGCCTCACATTTGGAGGCTGGTACAGGAGTGGAGTAGGCATATGAAGGTGCTCTTCTTAGCACACTGCTTTCTGATGGCAGCTGTCGGGTGAGTGAATTGCTGAGAGTTTCATCTCTATGGATCAAAGATTCTGCCTTTGTTTAATAGCCTTTAGGTGCACTTTAATATTTTTATCAATAATTTTCCTGACCTAGATTAGATGTGGGGACAGTCTTTGGACTTTACCCACTAAAGTCTGAGATAGAGAAGTGGTTATATTTATTTTAGTTCCATTACTGTGTGTGAATGGTCTCATGGGGACACTTCTGGACTGAGATCTAGCTCTGCATAAAAATGCACATGTGCTGGCCATTACACTGGGGCAATGACCTGGACAGGCCTTGAGACCTCTGTGTGTGTATCTGACATAAAATCAAGCAGAAGCCCGGAGAAGCCTGAGCACGTAATTTATCTTCCGGTTAAGCAGGGAGTTTTAAAATCTTAATTCTCAAAAATAAGACAAGAGGGAACAAGTATCTTACATCTTCCTCATCACCTTTGTATTTTATTTTTTTCTCCACAGTACCAAGAGAGCCTCAAAAGAAAATTCTGCTCATGAATCTGCTTAAGTGACAAGAACAAAGATTTTTCACACTGGGGAGAAGAGTCTGTTCATCCCTGTGGACTGGATGTTCAGAACCAAATATATAGAAATATTTATCCGCTGCTGGATTTTTGCCTGCTATTCCTAGCTATTTTAGAGACTTCTTGTAAAAAAGTCTCAGCATATGAAGATACTAACCATAAAGATACATTATCCAAATAGTTAAAAACAAAAGAAACTTGCAAAACTACTTGCCAAAGTTTGGAGTGCTGAAAAGATATAGGTAATTTTGCTTAATCATGGTGCCTTTTGACAAGGTTTCTTGACATCAGATCCTATATGGCAATTTTTAAATATTTATTGAAAAGAAACAAAGCTCTGTACTTGGTTTTATTTTATCTTGCTGGTTTTATTTTGTTTGGATTTGGATTTTTTTTGATTAGTGGGTTTTTTTGTTCTTTTCGCAAGTCATTTGAAAGTATTTTTTTGTGTCTTGACAAATT
Source organism: Passer montanus (assembly GCF_014805655.1). Classification (NCBI taxonomy): domain Eukaryota; kingdom Metazoa; phylum Chordata; class Aves; order Passeriformes; family Passeridae; genus Passer; species Passer montanus. Next base: position 2,740,463 of record NW_024370152.1, on the reverse strand, counting down.
GAATTTTCAGGCATTTCAGTGGAGAGAGTTCATTGTTTTTCAAGTGTGTGTTTAGCAAATAAGTAGGTTTCCCATGTGAAAGAAACCACCTTTGCTGTGTGTAATACTAGAAGGTGTCAGGGACTGACTTAATATGGGGATGAATTTTTTAGTTTGTGGTTATGAATGTATTTAATTGGGGGTAGATGCCAGTGCTGCTTAGCAATAGGTATGATCTGTTAAGCTATATACTTCTGTGCCGCTTACCCTGGAATAAATAACAGCTCTAGGAGAAGGCAGCAATGCCAGTGTCTTAGCAGACATTTAATATTTTATCTATGCTTTCAGTTATTGCAAATGAAACTGTCTAGCCTTCAACGCTGTGAAAATGGAACTGCAGAGGAATTGAGCTATGAGAAAATGCAGGAAACAGATATTTTCCCCCACCCTCCACCCTCTCCCTGCTTGCTTGCGTCATGTATGCCAAAACTGTCACAGTTTCTCTGCTCTCTGACACCAAGTGTCAGTCATACAGCTGCGTGGCTGCTGTATGCAGTTTTCAGTGCAAGTGAATCCACTTGATAGCTGACAAGGATGCTCATACTTCTCTGTACTGGGATTGTGACTGCCAGAGATCCACCTCAGTTTGTTTCTTGGCTGTGGTGCAGTGCTAGGAGCTGCCTAGTTTTCTGCCTTGAGATGGAATTCAGCAGGAAGCAGGAGCTGAGCCAATTAAAAGCAGCCTGGTTGTGTGCTCCACAAGAAGGAGTGCTCTGTAAAACACTTAAATTAGCCATGCTGCAATTTAAAAAAAAATAGGTATATTGAAGGCAGTCTGCCTCCCCATTTTTAAGTAACATATAATTTTTCTAGTGTGCTGAAAGGCCCAATAGCCCTCTTTTAACTTTCTAGAGTGTAAACAAAATACTGGGGAGGTAAAGGGCTTGAAGGTAGACCTTTGGAGAAGTGTAATGTTAGCTGTTGATGCTGCTGGGTGTTGTAGTCTTTTCCTGCATATGCAAGACAGCATGGAGATGGTGATTTCTCCAATGCCATCCCATCTTAAAAGCAAAGAAAAAAATGTATGTGTTTATCTGCACAATTTGTTTCTTATGTCCAACTGTAGCTGCTAGTATATTTGGGGATAAAAGTCTTAAACAGTGCAATATGTTAGAATATTAATAGCTCTGAATTTGCTTACATTTGATTTCACATTTGATTAAACTACAGCAGAGATGTGATGAGTCACTGAGGGTGGGGTTGAGTATTGAGCCACTGCATTTGAGACCTCTAAAAATAAATACAGTGATTTATTCCCTATAGATTCGACATTTTGTTGCAATTTTCTCTTAAAAGTTAAATTCTTCAGAAGCAAAGTATCTGGACAGCTCTTAATACAGGATCAAATACAAACACATTTAGAATTTGGATACAAAATAGTGAAGGTTCTTTTCATAAGGAAACATGATTTAGCTTTGAATGTTATTTATTAGCTGTAAATAAGATATTTATGAGTGTAAAGGTAGTTTGTATATATTGCCAAAGTTGCTGACAGTCTCTACATTAATACAGTTGTGTAGTATTAATCCTGTATATAGCTTTCAGAGATTTTTATCAACAAGCCACTTACATTGCACTGTTTCCAACGTCGTTAATTTTTTTTTTTAAATCTCCTCAGTTTTGTATAGAACAGAAACCTATGGTTTTAATAAAATTCTCAAACTGAATCTGAAGTCACTACTTTCCTTTTGATGAAACCATCTGCTGTGTACCTTTTATGTGAAGGCCGGAGCCTATCCTTGAATCCTGGGCTGAAAAGATGGAATGAGACACTAGAAAAAAAAGGAATGTGTGATTTCTGCACTGCTCTCCCCCATATCATTTTGGGAAATGCAAAACTCATGTATTAAGACACCAATCACTGTGTGGAACAAAGTATCCCACATCATAAAAGAAGTAGTTTTTCACCTGCAGTTTGGGGTTTTCAAGTTTCAGGCCCTTTCAAGAACAGTCCAAGAGCTGTCCTTACTTTGAAGGGCTCGTTTCCTTTTTTTTTTCTTTCTTTTTTTTTTTTCTCTCAGGTGTCAGAACTGTGCTTCTGTTCCACGTTTTACCAAAATAGAGATGTTCTGACCCTGCGGGTGCAGGAGGAAAGCACCAGACTCTTGCCACCACTGTTACTTAAGGAAGTAACAGTGAAAAATCACTTTCAACCATGTGTTATGAGTGCAGCTGAGCTCAAGAGTGGTTGTCACCAGAACAGTTTTCTCTGTCATATACCGCAAGGCTCCACCCAGGCAGTAGAGAGGGATTGCTGGAATTAAGGAGAATTGCAGTGACATGCACGTGGGCGATCCTGTTAGAGGTAATTAGAGCAATTCCCAGTTGACCTGGGGAACCTTGCTTCCAACACTCTTCCTTGGTGAAAGATGACTGCTCTTTGACAAGAGCAGAACTTCGTTCCTTGTGAAAGCAGAGGGAAGCTATACCATGGAAAATGGATGGTTGGAGAGAATGAATGGAGGGAGGGTTGAAAGAACTGGAGAGAGAAGGGACTCTGTAGAAGAAGGAAGAACCCAATCTGCAGACTGGAATGCTTTGAAATTGGGTATTCTAGGGACACTGCTCATCCCCTGTGTCAGTGTCTGGGTTAGGGAACTAGAAGGACTCCTACATTTGTACAAGACAAGGCTTGGGATCACATCTCCTAAAAAGACCATGGTTTAACTATTCTTTTAACCTTACAGCAGCCTCAATACACTAAATGTGTTTTTAGATAAAGCAGAGAAATAGTTTGTGGTGGAGGGACAAGAATCCAGATGTCTTCTGTGAGTATTTAGAGCCATCTTTAGAGCCATCCCTGGGCCCCTTTACACTTACATGTTGCTCTGCAGTGCCCAGCCATATCAGAAAAGGTGATGATCCAGAGACTGCCAACAGTCTCTGGAATGGGCTGCAGGGATAGACTGTCCAGCAGTCAACTAGTCGGTAGACAGACAGACAGAGACATTCTTGGCTGGAAGGAAAGAGTGAAGAAAAAGGATTTTAGCCAGTGTACCTGCAAGATGAGGAAATTCTGACTCAGGTTTCTAATGAATAGGTTTTCATTTTCATATTTAATTCTGAGAAATTTTTGGAACAGCAATGACTTTGCTCTCCATAGGTGTCTCCATGCTTTCTCCATTTAGATATAGTTGTGTGCCTGCTCTTTTGTGTGATAAGAACAAAATGTCAAAGCTTGCTGCTTGGGATGAGCAAGACATTGTGCATATGTTGTTTCTAAAGGTCAAAAACAGATATTGAAAAAAAAGTTTATGTAAGAGGGAAGAATGAAACCAGCTGTAGTATTTTCCTTTTTATTTACAGCTGTCAGTGCAATGTTCTCCGTATTCTGACTGTCAGTACAAATATAGCAGTATTAAAATCTTCAGGAAAGACATTTCCATCTCCTCCTGCTGCATCTTTCCAGATAAGTCATCAATGTCTTTTGTGGCAGGTCTGAAAGTCACCAGTTTACGTATAAGTGAATAAAGGGATTACCATTCTCCAGTGGCTAAAGGAGAACAAGGAAATGAGAAGAGGAAGGGAAGGGAACCATTTGGCAGAACATCCCATATAAAGGTTGTTTTAACAATGCTTTTATATCCGTGTGTGGTGCTATCTCTGCTCAGCAACACTCAGAATGCTTCCCTAAATCAGCTCAAGTTAACTCAGACAGAACAATGCATCCACATCAGAAATGCAGATGCTAAATGGGGACCACTTTGGATATAGCAGGTGTTAGTGTGGCAGTGCAGTGCATTTTCAGTGACATAATCTCCCAGCCATTCATGTCAGATAAACACTATGTTCTTCATTGTGGGCCCTTCCTGTGGGAAGTGACCCAATATCATCAGTCCCACTTTTTGCCAATGACACTGGAGAGGATTTGCTGCTGTGCATCACCCCACCATGTAGAACCATTCAGTGAGAAGTAAAGCAGTCTGTCTGGCCATGGGTTACGGTCCTCGAAAGAGCCAGGAAGTGACAGCATATCTCATATTGTTCCATCTACCAAAGGATTTTTTTACCCACAATTAGCTGTAAACCAGGAATATTCTAAATAGTGAAAGAAGGACACTCAAAATACAGAAATTAGAAGCAGTCAGAACAGATTCCTATGCTAGAACAGGTTGAAAAGATGCTAAAATATTCACACTTTTTCAAAAGAAACTTTGGAAAAAAAAAAGACTTAAGTTTTGCTTGCCAGATCTTCAGGCTTTGGTTAGTCCTTGCTTTTCTTTTCCTCTGGAAGGCTTAATTCAGGAGCTTTTGAGGTTTGCTCCCAGAGCCTGAGAAATTGCTGCTGTGCAAAACTACCTTTGGAGTCACTTCTAATCTTTTGGATTTGAAACCTCTCCATGTATAACTGTGTGAGTAAGGAGAGGGCTACCAGTCCTGTGCTTCTGGTGAAAGGGCCAACCCTGCCTTCAATGAGAGACACAATCAAAACTCCACTGAGGCTGGGAAAAATCTTTTTGTTGCCATTGTAGAATTTGGAATGTTTTCCTAACACCTGGCGCAAGATCTCAGATTTAAACTGAAAGCACAGCTACAACTTTCTTGTTTTTGGTACTGTTACACAGTGTTTTCAAACTGAGTGCATATAAATGTCGGGTCATGATCTGCTCAGGTACAAGGTTAAATATTGGCTCTGGATGTCTTCTCACAAATGTTGCCAACATCTCTTGGGGGTAAATATATTTGTATTTATGGGACACCAGGACAAACCACATAGGTGTAGTGATGTAATTAGCACCCAATAAAAATTAAAACAAATCAACAAACAGAAAAAACAACCTGAGAGGAAGACATGCACAACACACAGTAAGTAATTTATCACCTAGGAAGGTGATATGAGACCAGCACAATCCCGAGCAAATTCCAGTGTTTCCTTTGCCCTTCTTGCAGGCAAGCATGGGCAGTGGGAACGCATCGGGGATGCTCTCACACAGCTCCAGCTCGCTGCTCTGTGTGGTGCAGTAACCACATGTCTCAGGTGGTTTAGTTCTTCCAGATCCTTGCTGAGTCTTGCTCTGAAGCCAGGCATGGTTACACTGATTTTCAGATTCCTCACTGCTGCCAAGCTGCACAAAAAAGAAGCAGCGTAGCTAGAGTGGCTGGATCTGAATCAGTGGGCTGATCAGCTTGACAGCCTTGATCAGACCGGAGGCTCGACCGAAATCTAAATGTTGGAGAATTTTATTATCTGTCAGCATCAGTGTCGAGTGAAATTAAAAAAAAAAAAAATCAAAACAAGCAGCAAAAAGCAAGAGCAGAAATGTCTAAGGAAAAGGTAAGAAGGAAGGAGGGATCTTTGATGTTGCAGCAGGTTGTACAGTACTGTGCTTAATTTGGTGAAAACAACCATACTGAGACTTGCACAGCAGAACTGTTAAGCATTCCTTTGATTTTAAACACACATTTTCTTGACATCGGGAAAATACAAGTGTGTATCAGAGACTAGGTATACACTTAAGCACTTTACACTGTGTTGGTATCCATTGAAAATACCAATCCTAAAGAAAAATGTGTATAGACCCATTATAGAAAGATCACCAAGATTAAAGAACAAAAAGCAAGATATAAATAAATGTTAAAAAGAAGAAGCACATATTCAGAAAGAGGAATAAATTAAGAGGAAGAGGAAAAGCAAGGAAGAAGAACTCTGCTTTAGCAAATTATTCCACCCAGGACACCCACCCACATATTCTTGAATGTAATTGAGCTATTATTTATATGCTCATATGACTAATTTTCCCCCTTTCCAATGTATTTATAACCCAGACACAAAATTAAGCCAATTTTTTTGTTTATCTTGGAAAAAAATTTGCCCTTTGCTAGTGAAATTTTCCAGTACAAGGGTAAAAAGTAGATCTTAAACTCTCTGATTTTATTTCCCAGGCCTTAGAAAAGAAATTCAGGTCAGACTCAATGCAATAGAAAGACTCCTTCTAGTATCAGTGGTCTCTTAATGTCCTGAGCATAGAGCAGTGATGGAGTAAGCAAATGCCCACACAATGGCTGGTTCAAGATACAAAAAAATGCTTTCATCCCGCCCCGCCCCCCTCCCCTTTTTTATTTATAGAGCTGTGTTCATGTGCTTATTTGTAGTTCTTTGTTTTTCTTTTAACATCAGTGAATTTAAGGACCCTGGGGAGAAATCAGGGAAATGCTGGGGAACATTCTTTTGACAGTAATTTTACTCGCATACTCTGTGTAAAACAAAAAAAATTTGCATTTTCGTGGCTAGGAGAAATCAGGGAAATGCTGGGGAACATTCTTTTGACAGTAATTTTACTCACATACTTTGTGTAAAAAAAAAATAATTGCATTTTCATGGCTGGATATTTTTTCATGAAAGGCTGAAGCACTCAGTCATGTTCAAAATTGGGTGTCATGTCCCTCTTTTGCCCCTGTATTTGAAAGCAAATTTTGAATTTGCATGGGAGGCATCAGGGGAGGGAAAGAGGGAAGCAGTTTATGCTAGGTTTATCTGGGGCTTCTTATCAGTGTTATACCAACCCTCTCTGAGACATTTTTACTCAGTGGTCCCTCTTATGACTGACTAGTCCCTGACCATCTTTCTGTTTTTAGTAATTTTCTGACAGGATCCCTGTGAAGGAAGGCACCCCTTTAGCTGTCAAGATAATAGTCCCACTGCCTTCAAGGCTTCCTTGGGCATCTTAGGGATGGGGATAAGTGCAGTTACATGGGAGCATTTTCTTCCAGACAAAGTGTAACTAAGTTGGCAAAGAGCTCTGACAAGTAGCTTTTACATAACCAGAGAGGAAAACTTGTATTTTCTTACCAAGCTTAGACCAGATGCTTGGACATCTTTGTGTAGGTATGACTAAGTCTCTATGACCTTCTCTCCAAACTTATCCTAGCTTGCTGCTGAATCCTGTTTTCCATTTCTGCTTTAATTTCTCTTTTGGCAAAGTTTGCAGAATTCAGCGTCCTTCCTCCTACCAACACCCCTGTACTCCCTGTCCCATGACTACATGGTACCCTGGTAAATTTGTGCTGCTCTTGCAAGACTAGCCTGCCTGCAATCATACAGGAGACCAGCCTGCATCAGCTACTTCTCTAAGGAGCCTACAATGGTTTTTTTGCCTGTTCTGTTGGATTCCATTTCACCCCATCATGTGGTCTAATAGCCCTCAAAGATGGGGAGAAAAAGGTACTGTATCAAGATAAGAAAATAGATGTTTGAAAGTCCTCCATAAGTTGATAAGAATAAATGGAGCTAGCTGTGTAACTGTCTTCTCAATTGCAGTGTATGTCCATTTAAAGAAATAGCAGAAATCTCCTGTTTGGACTTTGTCCTCTGTGCCATGATAACATCTTGAGGACTTTGGATCTGTATCCTGTAGAAATAATCATCTTTATTCCATATCCTGTTTTTCTATAGTATTCATCGCTGATGTACGCACAGAGCTGTTAAGAATGAACACAATTCTCTCTACAATGTTTTGTGTGTGTATGTTGCTGGGAGGATTCCATTTTACATGCTTGCCTAGAGTTAGTCAGAAAAAAACTCCCAAAATATATATTTTACACAGATATATTTAAATTCTGTATTTTATGTTTCTAGAGATGAGACAAAGATCATTAAATCTTTGAAGAGAAACACTTTCCTCATTCAATTAAGTAGCATACTCTATACTGGATGGCAGGAAGGACAGTCCACAGAACAGACATTATATTAAGTTCAAGTTTCCTATTATTTCACCAGATTAGACTTTCTTACATTATATAAACTAACGGTGAGTGGAAATAAATTAAACTGTTTGTGGAAGAAATGCTTGAAGATATGGAACGGGAATTTCATTAATAAATCTCCAGAAATATATTAAAACCTGCTTGACTGCAGGAAAAGAGGATTAACTGTGAACTCTATACAGGGTCAAGTTCAGAGAGTGATGCATTTGATTCAAGTAAAACTCCAATAATACTTTTCATGAACACTTCTTTTTTTAATATTATGCAAGTCCTTTTGAGATTTTAAACAAATTTTAACTTTGAAAGAATCAATAAAAGCAAGCAGTGAGGGGCCATCACATGAAAGCAGAGAGAGTTAAGGTCCCATACTCCCATTTCTTGGTTAATATATGTCACTGAATCAAGGAATAGTTAGGGTTGGAAAGGACCTCTGGGGATTATTGAGTCCAAGCCCCCTGCCAAGGCACCACTGAAAGGAATCTAGCACCATCCTCTGGGCACGCACCTTGGACATATTTACACATATTGTTGAGATCCCCTCTCTGTCTTCTCTAGACTTAACAGGCCCAGCTCTTTCAGTCTCTCCTCATAAGAGAGATGCTCTGGACCCCAAATCATCTTTCCAGAATGATCTGCTCCATCACCTTTCCAGAGAGGGAGGTGAGGCTGACTGGCTGGTAGCTTCCTGGGTCCTTCTTCTTGCCCTTTTGGAAGGTGGGAGTATCACTGGCTTTCCCCCAGTTATTAGGCATCTCTCCCACTCTGTGCTTTTTCAAAGATAATGGAGACTGGCTTAGCAACATCTGCTAGCTCCTTCAGTGTACATGGGTGCATCCCATCAGGCCTGTAGATTTATGGATGTTTAATCTGCCTAGCTCATCTCTAACCAACCCTCTACAAACAAGTCTTCATTCTCCAACCTTTTCCTCTTACCTCTGAGGTGTGAGATTCCTGAGGGATGTTCTCAGCAGTAAAGACTGAAGCAAAGAAAGCATTCAATAATTGTATCTTCCCTGTGTCTTCCAACACCTGGACACCCATCTGATTCAGCACCATATTTTCTCTATTCTTCCTTTTGCGGTTGATATACTTAAGAAACCCTTCCTGTTGTCCTTGAGATTCCTTGCCAGACTCAATTCTACACAGGCCTTGGCCTTCCTTGTCACATCCCTGTGTACTGTGAAAATGTACCTACAGTCCTTCCACATGGCCTGTCCCTTTCTCCACATCCTCTAAATTTCTTTTTTCCATTTGAAATTTTCTGGGAGCTCCCTGCTCATCCATGCAGGTGTCCTGCCTCCTTCGGTTGATTCCTTGCTCATGGGGATTCATCAGTCTTGAGCTTGGAGGAAGTGATGCTTGAGCATTGACCAGCTCTCTTGGACCCCCTTCTCTTCTAGATCTGTAGCTGATGTGATCCCTCCAAACAGGTCCTTGAAGAGGTCAAAGTTAAGCTCTCCAGAAATTTAGGGTTCTAGTCTTGATTGCTGCTTGGCTTCTTCCATGCAGGATCCTGAATTCCACCATGTCATTGAAGCCAAGCCCAGCCTTCACATCTTCAGTCAGTCATGAGCAAGTGAAACATCTTGACATGTGGGAACACCTAAATCACTGATATGGCACTCAACACAGGGATTTCAGGTACTACTTTGGGGAAAAGGTTGTACAGCTCTCTCAAGGAAAGATGACTGCAAACTGACAGTAGCTATCTCAGAAAACATTTAGTGGATGCAAAACTTAGAAGGACCAAGTGTAACCACATACTTCTGTTAAGGATTGACACAGTAAAACACATCACAAGGAAACTCCTGTGAACAATATTTCTGTTGTCTCTACCTAAGCATTTTCATTGATTTTGTAACTTCAATTCCATGCCATCTTCTCCTGTAGAAGAAAACATGTGAATACTACTGTCACCAGGTAGAGAGGTGTGAAATGTAGTAAACCAGAGTAGCCAGGCATACAGCTCTTTAGTACATGGAGGCTGACTAGAAATATGGCTGTGTTCCTGCTACCTCTGCTGAATTAACCACAGAGTACAAACCTCACAATAATCTTCCATAAATAAATGAAACTCCAGTGTAAAACTCTGAGCAGCTGGAAGCAACAAGAGTTAACACAGAGGAGAAATTGACCCTGATCAATATTTGGGTTTCAGACATGGTTGTGTGAAAAAGCAATAAAAGAATGATCCTTGCTCTTTAACAATGCTGAGACAAATTCACAAACGAAGGGGAGTGCAAACAAGTAAATACTGTATCATTCACTTGCAGTATTTATCAGCACCTTTCACATTTGTTGAAAAACAGTGAGGCAAAGAGAGAGGAAGAGGGGCGGGGGGTGTGTAAGAAAGCTTTCCTAGTAAGTCACTACCCTGAAGACTGAATGCTGAAGATAAGCTAGTCACTGCTGTGCAGTACAGGGATACCATGCATGCTTACCCTCCCAACCTTGTGAAGCAGAGGCAGTGTCCTCCTTACTCAGTCACAGCACAGCTAGGTCAGAGCTCCTCAACTTCTTACCAAATCCCTTACCAGACATATTGTACTGGACTGCTACTAACCCCAGATCTTCCTCTTCCCCCTCAGGAAGTATGAGGAAAACCCCATTTTCTTTAAAAGCATGAACAGTAAACTCAGATTTAAAAGCATAACAAGTAAACTCAGGAATTTGATCCTTTTCTCATTTTCATTTTTCACAAATTTCAATTGACAGGCAGTGTTTCTAGGATCAGAGGGTTTTTATCTTTGCCTGAAAAATGCCTCAGAGTAAAACTGGGGGTGAAAATGACTTTTTACAGCATTACCAAGAATGCTCCCAGGGATATGCATGGGCAGCCTTGCAGGTGGGCCAGTGGCCTGGCATTGTAACATCCCTGTGGATGTGTAAGGTCCTGCTGATATGAGAAGAATTCTTTGCTGGACTTCTCATCACGTCTCTGCTCAATTACTACACAGTGCATGTCTGATAATGTACACACACACACGTACATCCATTTCCTGACAGCTATTGTCAAACAAAACTTACAGGGTCTCTGCACAAGCTCTTCAAGTTGTACAGAGCTGCTAGTGGGTTGCTTCAGATATTTTGAGTAATTTCTGCTCTCTTGGTAAATGGCAGAATCAGGTGGACAGGTTTAGAAGCCTTTGCTTCTCCTGGAGAGATCAATCCTTGATTACAGCTCCCTAGACGACCTCCTTTATATATTTTCCACAGGAAGAAAAGAGGCTCTGAGCCTCTGAGGTATTTCCACAGAGCTGTGGGTAGGCTTCATGTCTCCCTCTGACCATATGTTGAAAATGGCCCTTACACATTATCAGTTCCTGGGAGACTTGTTTGTCTCTTTCAGAGGCCCCACGGTGAGGAGATAAGTTGGTGGGAGCTAGAAGAGGGGGAAATTCTCAAAGAACAGATCTAGAGCTGTCTGAGAGGTGTAAAAGTAGCTAAAGTGTCAGTTGCTCTTTTTAACAGTGGCAGTGGTACCTGCCAGCCCTGGGGAAAGCACAGCCTCTGCAAATATTCCCTTCCCCTTCTGGTGTGTATAGGCATGGAGCAGCAAGCATCAACAGGCAGACTGGGCAACCTATGGCTTTGGAAGAGACAGCAACTTGAAAGCCATACAGGCTAGGCAAAAATGGTATGCAAATGGAATGCGTGGGCGGTGAGGAGTTACTCACTGTATCTTTGTCATGTTACCCACCTTCCCAAATATATCTTGTCCCCTGTGCCTAGCATACAAATAAATGCTTAGCTCTTTCCAGTGCCTTCCTGACCTCTCTCTCCTTTGTGATCTCAATCCAGCCCACTTACATCTTCAGGCTAGCTGTTTCTTTTCTGCAGAAGCTTTCCCAGAATGAGGCACATGGGGAAAAACAGAGAGGAGTAGAGAGTAAGATGTACAAATACCTGTCAAAGCACCCATGACAATCTCCTCCCACATAGAAATTAAACCTTCCTTTTCTTCCAGGATAAAACAAGGCTTCAAGTCTCTGAGATCAGCAGCCTGCAGTACTACCCCATTTAAAACCTCTACATATACATATAATCCATAAGAATATACATATACATATTTATGTATATTTGCATACCAACTTTTCTAAAACCCTTTCCCTGCTTGGCTTTTCCCTTGTTACAGCTGTTGTCTGATGGCCACTGTAAAGCAGCCCACCATGAGACTAACATGAGAAGGGAATTAATGGAGAAAGGTTACTTTCAGACAAAGTCTTGCTGCAGGGCCAGGATGGCTATTTGCATGTGACAGCTCCTTCTGCAGGAGGAAGCACAAGGTTTGGTGCTGGAGGAAGATGCTAGGCTGTTTTGAGCACTTGACTTCAGAAGTAATGTTTCTGGAAGGACTCTTTTGGCCATGGACACAGAGGGAATAGCTTTTGACAGAGCTTAAGGACTTCCTTATTTTCTGAGATACTGCCAGTTAAGATGGATTTGGACTGGCATATTATTTCCATTTTTTCCCCTCCACTTTGTTATCTAGGTTCTTGTGGGCCCACATCCTCCTTAAGCTTGCATGTCCAACTGCTAAAATTAATTAATTTTATTCTCAATAGAGTATATTTAAGAAATGCAGAACAGAGATTGTGGGGTAGATTAAATAACTCCCCTACACAGACCATGGATGGTTCAGAATTTGTAAGCAGGTTTCTCAGTGCTTATAAACATTAATTCTCTAGCTTCTTTCTTGTCTGGCTCTTCAAATGTAATTAAGAGGAGAAAACAATTTTGCAGTCACCTCAGATCCAAGTGTGTCAAAACCAGGGATCACTGTATAAAGGTACAATGGTAAAAACCAGCTTACTTGCAAGAGCAAGTTAAGTCCTAGGAAAGAGAAGAGAAGGGGGCAGGGCAGGGAACACCATTTTTTGAGAGACCTGTCTTTCCCATTTTTCTCACTCCAGACGACTCCATCATTTCCTGGAGTAATCGATACAGGGTACGAAAGTCTGAACCCTGCAGTTGAGGAGAGCAGAAGAGCATATCTACAGTGTCTTGAAGTAATTTCTGAATGAAATTTAGACTTAACCCTTGGGCAGATTCTTTGGTTATCTCACGGTTAGACAGGGATTCTTCCTATTTCTTTCCAGTCCTTGCTCCACTGTTTCAGGTCAGCAGCTCTGCAGTGAGACCTTGGATCTCCAGACTGTCACAGCAGTCCTAGGGGGTAGAGAAAAGGTTCTGCAAGTTCCTTATATGTGCCTTTTCACAGTGTCATTCCCAGCCATTCTGCTGTTATGTGAGGAGCTCTTGTCTGGAAAAGGTTTCACATACTCTCAAGACAAATGGACATATTTTCTGATCCTGCTCTCTACAATACACAATATTCATGCCGTGTGGCCAACAAATGTAGAATGTTCACCCAGCAGCAATCTGGAATGTAGCCTGGTGTGCTGAGGATACTTCTGGGAACTTTCCCTCCTCACAACTACAGTCCAGATGGTGACAGCAATGTATCTGTGATATAACCAAAATCTGAAGACAAAATAAGAGATTTATTTCAAGAAAATGTAGTTTAAAGGTGGGAAACCTTGACACAAGACTATGTGGCTCAGAAATTATCAGATATCACTTCTGAAGAAAAGTCTGTCTGGGCTTGTCATGCACAGCAATACTGCCTGTAGTACTGGAAATATCTGGGCATCATATGACTGGAGGCTGGGAAATCATCTTCTAGAATCTTTGCTATATTGCCTTCTTCTGCAGGCGCTTCATCTAATCACTGTCAGAGAAGGATTATCAGCTGGTAAAACTATAGCCTGGTCTAGACATTCTCACATATGCTAGCCAATAGTCCTATTTACATATTATTCACCTTTCAAATTAGAGCAATTCTAGTACACATAAACAAGATTTATTTAATGTCTTGGTCCTTAAGTTTACCCTAGGAAGTTGGTTAAAATCAGTTGTAAGTGTGTAAATTTTCTTTGCTCATTGGGCTTAAAAGAGGGCAGTAGGTATGCCCTTTGATATTTTTTTTATTTTCTTTGTTGAAAACCTGAGATTTGCTGCAGGGTAGATACACAATAACTTTTATTTTCTGTTCTAACAAGTTAAATCTTTTTTGGTCAAACAGAAATTCAAAATTCTCAGTAGTGACAGTAAATATTTCAGATTAAAAATTGAAGAGTTCTGGATAAAATGTGAAGTAAATTTTTTGTATCTAAGGGTATACATCAACTGTATGCAGGTACAAAGTTAAATGATACTATCTATTGCTAAACTGTTTATACTGAAGGCCAAGGTACACAGTCCTTGAATGTTCATTTGTTAACATGTTGAGCTAGTTAGATTTTAAGTTAAAGCTTTTCAATTAATCTTAACTAGTTTTCTCTCTGTTGGTCCTACAGTGCAATTCAGTGTACCAAGATTCCCTGTGAGAGCCACTCTGTCCTACAGTGCAGACACAGCCCAAGAATCTTTCTGGGAAAATGAGGATTTCAAGGATCTCAGATTTCAAGACAATGATGAGACAGACAGAGGATAATTAGCAGTTTAGGAATGTCTTCACACTTGGTGGGTTTTTGCTTAATGGTTTCTCAGCTCATGAAAAATTTTCTCATTTGTTCCACGCTGAAGGAATATTGCTCCTGAGGCAATGGCACTGTATTTCTGGAAGACCAGTCATCATGTCTCAAAGGCTGTACATTTGGATTTCTCTTTAGTGCCAAGTAACAGAGGCTATCATGGGAGAGATACCCTCTTCCACCCTAATTCCAGCATGCAGAGCCACTGGGCCTCATGAATAGGGGTATATTGTAGGGATAATATCCTGCACAGCAGCCTAGTAGCAGGCCACATGATAACCTGGGATTCGTAATCCCTAGCATCTTTCTATTTCCTCAGGTTTTGCAGATTATGCTTTTTTTCTGGTTTCTTCTTCCGCTGTGCTAGAGAAGGAAGGTACTCCGATGATGGATATGATGTTGTGTCAGAAGAACATAAATTCTGAGAGCAAAAATTTCCTCCAGTCTGCAAGTTGCATTCTGGGGTTGCCCAAACAGAAGAATGACAGGACTTTCCCCACTCTGTTTCTGTCCTGACTAGGCAAGGACAACAGCCAGCTATATTTACCATTAGAAGTGCTCATTAAAGGACCATGAAGAGAGGTAGGCTGTAAACTTCAGGAAGGCACATCCATGCAAGCACAGGCAGGGCTGGTTAATTGCTCCAAACCAGAAATGTATGACTTCTGTGTATACATGCAAAACATGTACTTCACTGTGTCACCTGCTTCTGCAAGGCTTTCCAGAGAAATTGTAATTGCAGAAAGACAAGCCAGCTGCCCTCTGACATAGAAAAGCAAATGTATGATTGTGCCTGTTTAGCAGCTTGTATATACTTGAGTGCTCTGCTCTCTCCCATTTCATTTCTGGGCTCAAGCCCTCACTGACCATGTCATACATTTGATGTAGCTTCTGGACTTCTCTCTGAAAACAAGCTGTTGAGAGCACAGATTGTTCTAAGTTGTGTATACTGCACTGTACTGTGCTGCACATACCTGAGAGTCCTTCAGCTTTGTCTCAGCAGACTTGCATACTCAAATGCCTCTTGCTACCCCACAAGTGTACTTACCCGACAGTATGACATTGTCATGGTGATCTGCAAAAAGGGCCTTCTTGCCACAGAAAAGGAAAGGCTGTCCCAGAACAAATACAGTAGAAATAATGAAACTATTGCTTGGGAAGCCCTGAGGATAAGGTCTCAATATATGTTGCGAATGAAACTATTCCACACAGACATCTACACCAGCTAGGGACTGGTTTGGGGTTCATGTCCTATCCTTGTTTTTAAAGGCAATATGAACAGAACCAGTTTAAAGCAGAAGAAGGGAAGTAGTCAAAGCAGCTTTCCCCCTGGACTGTCAATTTTTTAGGCATGCTTATTTTCTATTAATCCATTTTTGCTCCCTGAGAAGAACATACTCCTCTGGCATTTATTTATCTGTAATGAATTATCTCAGAGCAATGAAGCAGAATAGAAGAGTGCTGGGTTCAGCACTAAGAAAGAACTAAGCACCCTCTGGTATATGCACAAGATCTTCGGGGGACCCAATAAAAGAAACAAATGAGACAGAAGTTAGGAATCAGAAGGTAGAAAGTTTGAGATGTTTGGCATGGTATAAATGCCACTTAGAATAACCCTTACCCACTCCTTGATCATTCATGGAATCAGATTAGTTCCCGTGATTACTTTTGTGTTAGAATTGAGTTTGTCTATACCTAGACCCCTTGGCAGCACCAGCATGAATCACTCCTCAAAGCTGTCTAACAACAAGGAATATGGACAATTTTTCTCTGATCTATCATATTTTCTTGCCTGGCTAGCTTGTTTTGATGCCCTTCTCTAATGGGCCAGTGCTGGTAAATTAGAAATTCCTACCTATACCAAAACTTTTCTTACCTAAATACCTGAAAAGAACAAAATGCTGTGGTTTTATTGTTATTCTCCTTTCTGGTTCCAGCACAACTGATCTATCCAGTGGAGGTGGGGGCTGCAAACTGCTCATAACTAAAGTTACGAATAGGCATGTGCTTTATTTACTAGACAATTTTGGAAGTAGTTCACATCAGAGGGTCAAGTTAGTGGACTGGAGAATTCTGCAAAATGCAGACAATGTATCAAGTGCCAACAGACTTAGCTATTCTCTTTTCTCCATCTTGTTTCTTATAATACCCAGCTGTTGAAGATGCTGAGTCAGAAGGAATTTCTTCTATATCTATGGCTGTTCCTTTTCCTAGAAGTAAGCTAGTCAATGTTGCACTGAAGGGTTTGCATCTGCACTCTGTCATGGCTTATTCCCTATAAAGACATCTGGGGAGTGTAGGAAGGCTGGCACTGCACCAAGGCAATATGAACAGAAGTGATTTATTACTTTTCCATATAAGGGTAATCAGAGAAGCTGGCAGATTGACACTGGTCTTTGGGGAAGGCGCAGAACTGGAGTGGGTGGTGGGAGGAAGCCTGCCCTATTATCCAGTCACTCTTCTGAGATCCTGTGACAGGACCGCACTCATCCACTCTGATCAGCTCAGCCCAAAACAGAGACCTCATGATATCCACAAGACTACTCTCCACAGTCCTCTGAATGCAGAAGTTGATCCTCCCACAGAGAAATCATCTTCTTTTTATTTGCCAGCCATGGATCTTGAAGCTTACTTAGGTCTGAAAATGGGCCTCAGCCTTTGCAGCTAACAGGGCAGCTTCACAAATGGATGGTGTGGGTTAGAAGTGTTTGCAGTACAGTTGCTGTACTCTGCACTTCTCCCCAGTCCTCTCCCCACTCCCCCAGCCAATCTCTTACATTAAACCCTCAGGAGAAAGTTTTCTGTTGTCTGAAGCCAGAATTCAAGTTTCTCCTATCAGCCTAAAGATATAGCACACACTGTGTCAGGACTGGGAAAGATCCAAATCCATCTCTCTGGGCCATCCTTAAGACTGTGTCCTGCATGTTTCTTGGAGATGGAAGTGCCAGACCTTGCTAAGAAAGGAGCCCTGGCAAAACTGAAAGTCATTGTACCTGAAGAAAACCACTGCTGGTTTTTGCCAAGTTTCAATCTGGCAAAAGAGGTTGCAGGTCTTCCCTCATCTTGGTCAGCCCACTGCCTTTACAGAGAAATGCATGAAGAGATTTAAAGTAAGAGTTCCCTCTAGAGGAGTGAAGCAATAACGTACACAACATTCTATGTTCTGCTACAGTCCAGGCTCCATTTTCTTTACAGATATAGGCTGACAGTGGGATAAATCCAATTATGAATTCCACATGCAATAAAAATGAAACAGTGTTAGCTACACAGAGAAAAGCCACCAGGTTCTTCCAAGGATTATCAATGACAACAGGCAACAAAACCCCTAAAGCTTCAAGTTTAATGAAGCCACAGTTTACACAATTCTGCCACTAGAAAAGAAGAAAACACTATTACTGCAAAAACTGTGAGAATCCCGGAAAGCGATCCTGACCCCATTGTGCTTAGATATTGTGCATCCCTCCACTGCAGGGCTCAGCAGCTAAATATGAGAGAAAAGGAAACCAAGGCACAGTAGATGGATTAGGTCAAAGTCAAACAGAAGAGTAATCACCTGAACAGAATTTATTTTTATGAAATAATTTTGTAACCAGGTTACTCACTATTTTTTCATTACTATTGATTTTGAGGAACTTTGTTTTGGGAAATATTTTGTTTCATAGTCTCTTAATATTGCAGAATGCTTTCTTTCTTAAGAAGTATTCCACATCATGGAAAGGCTGTACAATTTATATGAGATGTAACTTTATTAGCTACTTTTTATCTGGGACTGTGATCACAATAGGAGCACTGTGAGGACCTGTGAGGATCTGTGAAGAATTAAGGTTTCTTGTCTTAGCAGTATCTGTCCAGAAATCCCAGTAGGAAAAGCCATAGAATTAGGTTGTCTGATTTCCAAACCAAACACATGTGAAGGGAGAAGTGATCAGTTAACTTGCACAGGGAAAGAAGACAACAAATGCCTAGCTGGGAAAAGAAGAAATATTCTTGGAAGGGTTTTGCATTACAGCAGACTGGTTTAGATAGAACCTTTTCCAAAGAGACCAGAGGAGATAGTCATACAACTTCCACTTGGAGTCATATGAAACTTCCTGCTGCAATTCAAGCATGTTATGGTTTACCCTTCTCCATAGATTGGTTTAAGCATAATGCCACTTTGTATTTGCCTGTATTTTTCATTCCAAAGGAATGGGATTCCTTCAAAAATGTATGTGAAAAATTGTTGATGTCATTTTACACATGAGGATGAAGAGACAATATTAGATTTTGGTATATCTGTCAGACATGCATGTAAAAATACTTAGAGATATATTTAAATTACCTTTCCATATTATTATATATGCAATTATTTATAGAGGAAAGTGGTCTGAGGAAGTTAAAGACAGCTTGTGAACACAAGATGCAGAGGTCTGCATTATCTAAATGACCTTTCCAAATATTTGTGAAAGAACAATACATATATCTTTTCAAGGCAACAGAAACAATAATACATACAAGAGCCACAACAGTCTGTCTGCATGCTAGTTGCTTTGTTAAACACAAAGGTCCAAAAGGTCAGTGTAGGTTTAATGTTTCTCATTTGTTTTGGCTTTGAAAATTGAGTTGAGATGAATAATCTGCAAGTCAAGATGTTAGAATGTGATAGATCCTGCCCCAGCTAGACAGTTTTGTTTTTGTGACAGCTTCATGAAATATTGCCTTGCAAGAAAGTGGAACATGAAGCAAGTGAAAAAAAGAAGATTCAGAGGCAACCTAGGAACCAGCCCAGTGTTTCAAGACACTGGCTCTGTGACCCTGGATAAATCACTTGAATAATCTTTGCCTTCATACCTAGAGCTAAACGATAAGGTTTTAAATATTCTCCCCACTTGACTGTTTTGGTACTTCTCTGATTCAAAGTTGAGGCCATGTAAATCCAAAATGTAAAACCCCCCAAAAAAACCAGAAAAACCACTAACAACAACAAAATCATCCAACCAACCAAAAAAAAACTGGAAAAAAACACCCAAGAAAAAAAGTCCAGAAATTATAAATTTTATGGAAAGTGTGTTGTTAATTATGTCATTGAGCAGCGTCCTACACTGGACGTAGTTCTGTGCAGTAGCACAGTTTTATCTGTGGTGAGGTGTTGCTCCTGTATAAGATGTTTCAAATGTAGTGTCATAGATAGGACAGGCACAAAAAGTGCACCATATCATTACTACTCCATAACTGTAAAAACAGTTTGTATGTTTACTGTCTCTGTGAAACAGAGGCTAAAGCTGCAAAGAACACTTTGAAGTCAGGTGGAAGTAGTTAGCTGTAGCTCACTTTTCCTGTGGACAGGGAGGAGCAGAGCTCCCAGCAGGCAGGAGGAGCAGGGTGCTGAGGCTGGTGGCTCTGGCCATGGGAGCTTGGTCCCAGCTGCCTCTGATGCCCCCAGAGCAGTCGCCCTCCTCCCTCTTGGGTGGAGGTGGAACAGGAGGACATCTTCCAGGCTGTTGGAATTTTCTTGGCCCATGGACCTCTCCAACACAGCGTTCAATGATTATTGTAGTGTGTCATGGAGTAAATACTCTAGAATCAGTTTAGATGTGCTATTTTTTTTGCCAATAGCTGTAGGTTTTAGGTGTTTTTTATTTTCTATTTTCCATGACACCTGCCTAACTGTGCTTTATCTAAGCAGTGGTACCTCTCTAACAGCTACCTAGCAACATGATGAAGGTCAGACTATGGGCCTCTGATAATGGTCTAACCACTCCAGCAGCGTCAGCTCCATAGGCTAGAACACTTAACAACCACTTGGTTTACAGCTCCAAAATCTCATTTGTCTAATGATACACTTTGGGAAGTTACTTACATCACAAATAAAATTCTCTGCAACAATATGCAGGTCTTTGCATGCTGGACTACAACAATAAAGTGCTCCTATTTCTGTACACTTTTAAACTCACAACTTTTTCAACTTTTGACTGCTTATGTCAAGTAGCACTTTACAGTTTTTCCCTCTGTTTTAAACTTTTAAGTTGAAACTGCTTGTTTATATTATATTTTTCTTTGTGAACAGGGTTTTGTTACATCCTGGAAAATTCTAATTTAATATAAAATTGTTGGTGATTAAAGATGTTGCTTTAGTGTCTTTAAGATTTGGAGATAAGAGAGAATTTGTTACACCAGCTAAAGTTCATGTTTTTGTTATCCATAGCTTCATCGTTTTGCTTCTTAAATGAGAGCTATCATTCGACTAAATTATTTCATGTGTCCTATTCTGTAAGCTTTTTTTTTTAGCTTTACCATTTTACTTCTAGTAGTGGCATTGGCTACTGGGTAAGTTTCCAGTGAGCCTGTAGTCATTCTTACTATGTTTAGGGCATAGTGATGCACCCTAATATTACCACACAGAAATGCAATGCGTTCTGCTTGCTTTGCATCTCCAAATTTTGAGCTCACATATCATCTTTCTGTCCTTCAGATCTCTCATTGTTTAACTTCCTCTTTCATTAGAAATGGCTTGAAATGGCATCTGCACTCTATGTAGGCAGTGTTACATCCCTAACCATTGCCTAGCAACGTGCAGAAGGTCAAACCATGGGCCTCTTATATTGTTCTAACCACTACACCAGCTCTGTTGCTCTGTAAGCCAAGATACTAGGCAAATGTAATGAAAAATCAAAACCAGCTTTGTGAAGGATGGTAAAAGCCCCAAAATCTTTTTCTCACAAATTTTTCTAATGGTGAATTCATCATATGTTGCTGTGCACCCGAAGGAATTTACTCTGGTTATGAGAACATACTCTGTATTTACAACATCAATATATTACTAACAAAGTTTCTATTACTGCAGCACTGCCTTGACAGTGTTAGGAAAAGTCTGTTTAACTATGCATTGTTAAATAAGCAATACCTAGGAGTCCAGAAAATAACTGTTGCTTGTTTAGTAAGGCAAATCAGGAAAAATGTAGACTATTTATAATTTATCTCTAACTCAAGAAATAGTTTAGCAACTGCTTGGTTGCATGAAAATAAATCCCTAAAATTATTCATAAATTTGCATATTTGATTTTTTAAATGCAGACTTTGCATAGTCATCAATATTTTCTATAACTGAATCTTTGTCTCTTTTTTGTTATGCATTTGTATTATTGCTAATGAAAACCCAAGTGTTCTCTAACTACAGCAGGAACTCTGATTGCACTTGTAGAACTCTACTTTATTAATTACACCCTCAGCTATAATCTCCTCTATGAAAATTAACAGACAAAGCAGGAAGTCTTCTCTTGACTGCAGATTGTCTTATATGTTAAAAATGCCAGTTAGACTTTCTGTGCTAATTCAAGCACTTCCCATCATTACTGCCAATTATTACAGTTTTTATCCTTTTTTTTTAATATTAGGGCATGCCTTTGTGAGGAATTCAGAAATCTTAAAAATCAAAACTCAATCATGCTTCTGGAGAAGAGCCAGAAATTGGAAAATAGCCACAATAGTTTGAAGTAGCTTTTCAGAACACAAAGGAGCCTGCAGAGTTTAGCCTCATACCATGAGAAAGGTTAACTAGAACATTTTCTAGTGAAAAGGTCTTTGCCACAGAGGTAAGACTATGTCTGACTCAGCAGAGCAGGCTGAGCATACCATACACATAAAAAACTAGAAACAGAAGAAAGGCAAATAACTGCAAGTCAACCCAGAAACCAAAACAATTCTAAGCCCACATTAAGTGGCTCCAACTTTTATGGGAACTGTGAAGATCTTGATTCCTTTCCACAGACTGCTAAGAGACAATGATAGATTGTTGAATGTTTTGTCCAAATGAGAAAAATTTAATTTGTGTGTTTCAGTTCTTCTCTTCTTTCAGTTCTTCTCTTAAATCATCCAGGTGTGTCATATGCATCTGAATCTTCCTTGCCCTCATCTCCAGAGTAGAAAGGACAGTTAAAATAACACTAAAAAAATCCAATGTGGTTGGGGTTGGAAGCCTGGGTCAAGTCTGCCTTGCCTGACTTCCAACAGCAGGGAGGCTTGGCCACCATCAGGGTGTCCTCTCCACAGACTCCCTCATCCATGTCACAAAACACTTGCAACTCATAGATTTGGCCTCTTTATTCCTGGTTATAAAACTTTCCACGGGTCTTGGAGATTTGTAACACTTTCCTACAGCTCTCTCTGACTTGCTGGCCACACTCCAGCTACTTTAGAAGTTGCAGCCTGACTTAAGGGATGGCTATTACTTTGGTTCTCAGAGCTAGTGCACCCAGAGCAAAATGATCCTTTTGCCTCACCATCAATCCCTGCCTGGGGCTGTCTCCACACTGATCACAAACAGAACTTCAAAACCAATGGAAGCCCATAGCTTGCAGAATATCCTCCCTACCTTGTTTGTGAGGCACAGGAATGGACAATTCCCTACCTGCTGCCATGTCTCTCCTTGCAAACGGCAAAAACTTCTGGCTTCAGTCCATGTGAAGAAGTTATCCCCTGTCTATTTGAAGAGGACAAGCAGGTGTGCTGCCCCTGGTTAGCTGTGCCTGCTCACCCCTCTCCAGCTGCAGGAAGACTTGTGCCCTGGCAGCACCTGGGCATTGTGGTTCAGAGCACTAGCTGAGCTCAGAGGAAAGGATAAGGGAAGGGGAGAGTTGGATTAAAAATGTTTACCCAGGGGTATATGTTCTTTTTCAAGACCCCTTTCACACATTTCCACATGCCATTTTGATCTCAAGATTGAAGAGAATCAGATCAACCACCAATCACATTTGAAATTCAGACCTGCTATAAAAAAGTTGCTGGAAGTTGTGGCTAAGAGCCTTGTCTATGTTCTTGCTGCGTGGCTGTCTATGGGAAATCCAAAATAAAGCATCATGCCCCAGAAGACATCCAGTTTGAGTGTTAAGCACAAGGGATATTCAGAAAAGCACAAGGGACAGACAGAAAAGGGATGACACAAAAGAAGAGGACAACTTCATTAGTGTGGCAAGTATTGCTGTGTTATTCCTGCCGCTCAGCTTGGGAAGAACCTCAGCAAAAGGGAGTTCTGAGAACAGTGTGGTAGTTATGTAGATATTAATAATTGCAGATGGGACGAATGCCCTCATCTGACTAGTCTCAGTCTTAACAACCCTTAGAAATCCTCCTACAATGAAATTTTGAAGGGTACTGAGAAGCTGCCACAGCTCCCAAGGTAGTTCTTGAAGTAAATATTAGGGCATGAGCAGGCTTTGAGAGGTGTGCAAGAGCAAAGCCAGGCAGCTTATATTTAGCTTTGCAAAGAGATGGGAACCCACAGAGGAAGATGAAAAGAAGGGTAGACTATTTTCAGTGACAGTAATATGCATGTTCTTTCAAGAATGCCAGTGAAGAGCTATTTTTTTCCACAAACCCCTCTTCTGTCCATGATTGGGTTTCCCATAGCTTTTCTGACAAGGGCATTATAGCAGAATATCCTCAGCCTTTTACAAAATCACCAGCAAAGCAGCATAATGTGAAGGCAGCCATTATAAAAGGCATCTCTTTTACTTATCTGTTGCCCTAGTTGGAACATTTTCAGGTGAGGAAAACAGGCAAAATCTTATAGAAGGAAAATTCTCTGATGTTGAACTGGCACTATGCCTCTGTCCATAGCTACATTTAACTCATGCTGCGAGTCTGTATTGCAGCTTCCTCATGTCTCACCCTAGATCCTGAAGAGTAATTTTTCTCCAGGTGGACTGTTTCCCTAAGGTGCTGAGGCAGACTGGGTTTTGGCATTTCCTAGGTTTGTTACACTATAGACTGTACTTTCAGGGACCAAACCTTCCAACTTTGTCTCCTCTGCTTGAAAGGATGTTTATACTTCAGCTATAAAATACACTTTCACTGAGGGAAATGCATTCAGCAAGGAATTTGGAGAATGCCTTTTCATCTGGGAAATAGATGTGTTTTTCCAGTTTGCAATCTCAAATGGCAAGACTTTCAGAAATGTGACAAATTACTCTTCTTTTAATGATATAGATAGTAATGCTATCTCAGGAATTCAGGTTTGACAATCTTGGCTTCCAAAGGAGCCTATAGTAAGTGGGTGCCCCAACTCTCACCTTCTTATCATACCACAAATTCCCTCAAAGTGAAAGAAATATTATATGTTTGCAGGCCTAATTTAGATGGTGTCTGACCCACTGTAGACACTGTTCAGATAAAAGGAAACACAATAAAAAATTACTGCATTAATACTTTTTTGGCTCTTTTCTGGGGTACACGCCAATCATCACTACAAGAAGATGTGCTGTGGATTTAAGTCACTGTTTTGTTAAGTGCTTAAGAGAAGTCACATGGTAGAGCAGACTGAAAGTACCACAGTGCTGCCTGTCCTGCCACTGTCTCCACTTAGATTGCTTTAACAAGCCTGCCTGGCCAGTGACATTTTCACTTTATTCCAGCAAAAACCCATTAACTGCATTTGTCGTTGGCTAGGCCAGAGCCCACCTTGGAGATGAGGTCTCTAGCACAATGCAGTGCAACTCTGTCTTGCTTTGATTTTAATGAGGTTCATTATAATGCTAGCCAGAAGTCTTTTTCTCTTAAGTGGCAACTCCCTAGAATTTGAAAAAACCTCATATTTTCCTTGTGGTTAATTGCATTTCATCAGTTGGGGAGTTCTTTTATTTCAGTGAGCAAAACCATTAAAGTACAAGAGCAAGGAAGTTACACAAGCCCATTTTTGATTCCCTATTATTCATGGAACACAATTAGATTTTAAAGGAACTCATTATTTCGTAACTGTGATGCTGACTGTTATTAAATCTCCTCATCTACTTTTATGTTACATTCTCAGTTCTTTATGTACAGAGTTGCTTGGATTTCAGCTACTTCACTACTGAAAAAGGTCACTCAGTTTGAAAATAGGTGCTGTTTGGCCTTGTTCAGGACACAGGAAAACTTAATCTGAACTAAATGAGCACAGATTGTCAGGTAATAGTCCATTTGGTAAAAAATAGGTATTATTTCCTAGAAATAGAAAGAATGATGCTATCAGAAGATAGTGGTGGAAGATATTTTCTATATTATCTTAATTTATTGTGGCTAGTCTGATGAGACTAGAGTGTGGTAAAATGTTTCTCCTCATCTTGGTTTGAAAATTCACACAGCAAGTTTCCTGCAGGTAGTTCAAAGAATTATCTATCTCCTCTGTACCTGGCAATTCCAGGAAAACCATGATGATTCATTTCATTGGCTTTAGAGTCTAAAGAAGATGGCAGACATAGTTCTTTTACTAAGAGACATCTATTTCCCAGGTACTTGAAAACAGACAGGGCAGGAAATGGTTAAAGAAAAAAAGCACCAGCAACCCAGAACTGAAGTGATTTGGCCAGGCCAAACCAAAGATGGTGAGGAGGACAGAGATAAAAAAGTTTGCATCCACTGGACAAATAAAATTTATCCAAGCACCACAGCAAACTTTTAGTAAGCTATACCTTAGTCCTGACCACTTAAATTTATTCTAAATTAACTTTCCACTATCCTGGTCTGATTACATTGTTAGTTCCCATTAATTTTTTTTTGCAGGCAAATTTAGATGTATCCTGACTGTATCTGTGTGGATCTGGACTCTTTTCAGGATGAACAATTGTACTTGGATAGCTTGTCCAGACCCAGTTTAATGAGGGGTGTCACCAAAGAAAAAATAGACTAATTTGAGAGGCATACCTAGGGAGTTCAGAAGTTAGCTTTAAAGTGAGGATGATATCAGTTCGACATCCAGTTTTGTACTACAAGCCAACATTTGATTGATTTCTATAGCCAAATTTTTAACTAATATCAGGAATTTAAGCCATTTTCTGCAGAAGTGAGTTAGTTTATTCCAGAGGTCCTGCTGTTTGCTTTGTACATCTGCCCAAAGTAAACATTTTCTGGTGTTTCATATATATGCTGAAGGCTTTGCAGCACCAAATTAGAGAGTAGACTCCTAGACAAGAAGAATGCTCATTTAATATGAATGTTGGTGTAAACCGGCCTTGCGAGTTCACTCAACAGTTCCTGTATCAGTAGTGTATATTCTAAGGAAATGAAAAAATTACTATTAGAAACATTACATCCTGTCATGTTATGTCATCCCTATTCCAGTGCCTAACTCCTTCAATTTAAGAACTTGTAACATATATATAACACAAGCTTTTTAGTTTACAGAGTTTGGAGTGGCTCAGGTGCCACAGATGTAGAAGACTTCACACAGTAGAAATACTGGAGAGACTAACAAAGTTTAATTGAAACAGTTTTCCACTTTTCTTTTTGTCACATTAAGAATTTGAATTATTTGAAGTGTACAAAGAAAATGTTGTACGATTGGGTAACAGATTTTCTGTTCTTCCAGGTAATGGGCCTATTCTCATTGTGTAAAAATCTAACTGGAAAATTAAGGTTATCATCCTTTTAAAGATCAAATACTCATAGTGCTCAGGGTTTCATGTTGACTTCATAGTATGCTTAGCCATAGTTAGAGCATGCCAGTTTCTCACAGTGAAATTGCAATCCAGATAGAGGTCCTATGTAGAGGTGGGTGTTTGCAGTTTCCTCTTCAAATAGACAGGGGTAACTTCTTCACATGGACTGAAGCCAGAAGTTTTTAGCTGTGTACATCTTAGAGCCATCATGTAATACCAAGACTTAAAGTGACAAGTAGTAAGAATAATGATGACATTATTCGCTGCTTGTAAGGCCAATTATTGCCTCTAATTCATGATGTTCTAGTTACAGATGAGGCAGATTTTCCATTACAAGCTTCTTCTCTGTGTCTGTGTCGCGTGAAGCTGACATTTCTCACAGTAGCTGTCAGTCCAGTCATAAGAGGATTTTGTGATTAATGAGATTCACTTTTTGCTGTTTCCAAGGTGCTTCAAATCCCACGTAGTGTACTAGGGGGAAAAGTGGGACACTTAAGGCTGATGCATTCAGTCTAGAACAGTGTCAGCTTTTCTATTGAACCTTAGCTGTACATAGGTGACTTTTTGTCACAATGACCAGAGGTTTTGGTAAAGTAGAAAAAGATCAATGTCTTCTCTGATCTGCAGCCATCCCCACACATTTTTCTGAAAGTAAGTCTTTTGAAATGCAAATGGAAACCATGTGATCTTTGCCTTGCATTGAAGGGCAGGTTGTAGAAATGTATGCTCTCCGTATTTTTTGCTTCCTTCAATTATTTGTAATATTACTTTTGAACAATGTTGATTTTATTTTGTCAGATTACCTTATTATTTTTGTTTTTTTTTTTTTTTTTTTTTTTTTTCTATCTGTACTATTTGTGCTAGTGCAGCTTTTAGAGTCTCCAGCTGGTATTAGGGCCCTGTGGTTATTTGTATGCACATAACACTGGGATTTTGATGATGTGGAGCAAAGCTGGATTGTTTAAGCAGAGAGGTGACTGACAGGAATACAATCGAGGTCTATGAAAGGAACAGAGAAAGTAAATAAGAAAATTAATGTTTCTCACTCTAAAAGAAGTACGGTGCCCCAAATTAGACCAAGAGGTAGCTTGCTCATAACAAAGGAAAGGACATGGCTCTTCACATAATATGTAGCGGTGAGCTGTGGGTCTCTTTCCTCCAAAATTTTTGCAGGCTTAGTTTTATCTGGATTCAGAAGGAGACAGGACAAATTCAAGGAAAATAATTCATCCTGTTCCACCTGGAGGGTGGTTAATTCATAGAGAAATGCTTGTAGCTTATGATGTTTCCAGAGCAACAAAACGTATCAACTGTGATAATATTCTGGAGCAATATAATTGCATTTCTGTCCTGACCATACATGGATTCTAAATTATGTGGCTTTGTGCATGGGTGGGAATGAGGACTCATAGGTCTTTGGTGTGATCCAGTTTGACTCTTCTTATGTGCTTTATATTCCAGTCTTAGAATTGTTTTGTTCAAGAAACAGAAATGAGCACTGGGGAGGAAATCCATATAAAAGTGGTTGCGGATCTCAGCAAAAGCCTGGTGGCATTCAGACAAAGTCAGCTTCTCATAGCAGAATTAAAGAAAACTTAAACAAATTTTGACAACTGAAGGTGCTGAAAATGTAATTATTTTCCCACATATGTACAGAAGGGTGGCTCAGGATAGCTCAATTGAATGGATCCAAAAATATTGGAAATGGGAAGGGCATCTTTGGACATGTCTGTTTCATCATGGGGAAAAAAGATCTCTTGAAAATAAAATAACAGGAAGCTTCCCCTGAGCTGAGCCAGTTTTCAGACTGGTTCAAGAAAACCTTCTGGACTTAGTAAAGAAAAAGAAAAAGAGAAAAAGAAAATATATGTAATGATGTATATGGTTGTCATTGATTTGCAGATTTCTGTCATCAGCAGCTGGGATGGTCAACTCTTCATACAAGGATATTACTATCTGATGATCTCAAGCTGACTTCTCTCAGAGTTTAGAAATATTTTAAGGTGGATGAAAACCCGGTATTTTTCACTCATGAAGAGTCCAGAGGCTGTGCATTAAACACAGTACTTACATTGTGCAGTCCAAGAATAACCGCCACAAAACATGAAAAGCTCAGTGTGCTTGTATCCATGTGACAAAGCAGAGACCTGTAGGTTTTACACAAAAATGTGTGCTAGCAATGAAAAGTGAAGAATGGGTCACAGATGCAATTACAGATAAACTCTATTTTCTCTATATTCCAGAAAGAGAGAGCTTTTTGCCACTTTTTAGTATCAAACACATCTTCTAGCAAGAAACAAAAGGTGACAATATATTGGTAAGTGGGTTGGGAGCTGCTTGATTCTGATGGGCCAGAGAACTGCAGAGGTCTGCTCTGAGATTCATTGACAGATGAAGTTTTCTGGAAAGGCTGAACTAGATGGGTACTCCAGCAAAGAGCAAAGCTGAGGTTTGGGGGTACTTGAAGAATGAGAATCTCAACAAATACAGGTGATTTCTTTCTCCTGCACCTAAAAGCTGGATGGGACTCAAAGGGAAAACTGTGAGTGAGAATTTATTTAAAAGATTTGCTAAATGCAGGAACTGTTTTATCTGTACTCACCTTTGGAGCCTCAGTCCATTAATCCATCTCTATCCAAAAAGTGCTTAATGAACTTTTCACAGAAAGCCCACACAGGCCTCATTGCCAGGAACAACTGCTCACATGCCCTGTTGAGTAAGGAAACTTGGAATCATAAACTCAAATTTTTGCTTATGGATTTGGGGAAATGAGTTTGCAAAGTCATGTTAGCATCTTACAGGAAAAAGCCAGACTCTGCAATCACCCAAAGAAGTAAGAAAGATTTACAGTAAAATTTCTTTCCCTTAGGAAGGCACATCCCAGCTGCCTTATCCTGACATTGTTTGACAGGCAGCAGCAGACAATAATTGTATACATATATAAATGTATTTTCAGAAGCGGTAGGGATAAATTTTCTTAGTTATGCTAGTTCATCCAGTAAGGTTTCACTCATAACAACTCTTCCTCATTGCATTCCTTGCTGCACTTCATTGTTTATCTTTAAAACCCTCAGAAATCTGGCATCCAGATTCTTAAGCCACAAACAAGGATCACAGTCACAGAAGCAACAAGGCTGGAACTTATATTACTCAATTTTGTGTTCTGTTGTAATATTGCCCAACTGCCAAGGACGCAGCTTTGATCTTACTTTGTTTTGTTGTTAAGCTTACTAGAGGGAAGAGAATGGAAAAGGGAAGTGGTTTTCTGAAGAACTTAGCTTTCATTTAGGAACCTTAGGGACATTTTCTAATTTTCAAAGTTATATATAGCAAGATGTCTTCATTTCTGTGTGTTGCTTTCCCTAAAAAAAAAAAAAAAAAAAACCAAACCGCAGTGGTTTTCTGTCACTTCAAAATTTTGTATGCCCACGTTGATGCTCAAAGGGAAACTCCCACCCTAGTATTCCAGTTCCCACTTTTCTGCTCACATAAACATTTATGCAACGAAACAATCAGCCAGGCCTAATAAAGTATCAGCTGAAATGCATCTTTAAAAACATATTTTAAAACTGTCAGATTGAGCTATTGTAAACCTGCATGTGTCCTTCACCAGGCACAGGGAAAGTCTGCTGAACTGCAGTGGGCTGCAGCACAGGATGTGGCTGCCTCTCTTTGTGGTGATAAGGATTTTCATGGAACTGAGCTCATACACTGCAGCAGCAGAGAGCACCAATGTCTTCATCCTGCATTTGCAGGGTGAGTCTTCTATCTGTGACTGTAGAGTGTCCTAATGTTTCCAAGAGGGCAGTTGACTGGTGAATTAAAGGTGCTGCCTCTCTTTATCTTGCCTCAGAGAGGTGTGTAGTAGTCAAAAGAGGCTGTTTCTTAAGAGGGGGTGGGTCTAGCAGTTTGCTGTTGGGCTCTTATGTTGTAAGCACAGCATTCAGATCTTCAGATTATTGCAAGAAATTGGTGTAACTGCTTGAAAGATTTGCTGTCTTGCTCTTGTTATTCTTGGAGCAAAGCATTCATACACAGATTGACATAAATTAGGCCAGACTCTGTTCTTGTTCATAGCTATTCCCATGGGACTCGACTGTTTCCTTGGCAATACATATGCTACACAGATTAAGACGCTTGTATCAGGGTCTTCTTTTGTATTTTCAGAACTGTGCTGGCAGCAAAGGACCAGGTTTCATTTTTGAGCCCTGTTTTCTGGCTCCAGTCAACCCTGTGCACACAGGGAGACAGGGAAGAGGGGACTAACAGAGAAATACTGCTGTCCATGTCAATGTATGCAGACTCAAAGAGCAGAAAATACATGACTGACAATCTCAGTGAACCTAGAATTTGAAATGCTTCTGTTCTCTGGAAAAAGAAATAGAGCTATTTTGTGTCTCTGTAAAGTTTGAAACCTCTTTTCGTAACCACCAGAAAATGTTTCCTTTAGCACTATTAATAGAGTGATGGATTTTAAAAAATGAACAGATGGGATTCTTTTTGGGTTTGTTATTCACCAAAAGGAACATTTCTGCCCTGCAAAAATAATAGGTGCAGTGTCCATCACTGTCCACAGGGAGGGGAACAAATCCTAGCTCCTAGCATGAACTGGGATTTTTGAGAGAGAATGCACGCTTAAACAGAGGGATAAGGAACTGTGTTATACTAAACAGACCCAATCTCCTGGCCAAGACTGCAGGGTACATTTATGTTTTGTTTAGAGGCAATTTTAACAATCAGTCTGATTCTGAAGAGAAAGAAGGATACTTCTTAAATGTCTCTGCAATAGCAATATTATTTTACTGGGTCAGAGGTTTACCTAACTGGTAGTAGGATCATGAGCAGGAAATAATGAGAAAATAAGATTAAATTGAACTTTAAAAACTATTCAGCAAAAGAGTTATTATGTCCACTATCCTGGTCATGTCAAATTTAGGTCCAAGTTGTTTCCTCCAAGAGCTCTTGAGGGCAAAAGTGTTCTCTTTCATTATGCCAAAAGGCATTTCTTTCCTGCATCCCCTCTTACATTCAAGAGCTGCGTTGTTTAATAATTTCCTCTTACTAAAAAAGCACTCCATTCTACCTGTTTCTACACAGACCTGATGCTAGCAATCTGCTCTTTGTGACAAGTTAGTCTGTGCTTTGGTCAAACCGTTTTGCCATAAGATGGAACAAAACCTGACAAGCCTGATCTAGGGGAAGCTGTCCCTGGCCCTGGCAGGGGTGTTGCAACTATATTATCTTTAAGGTCCCTTCCAATCCAAATAATTTTGTGATTCCATGATCCCAGCTCCTTCAAAGAGTATTTGAGGGTGAAAATGTGTTCACTTAAGCTGTTCCATACTTCTTGACATGAGGGGTGGTCCTTTGGCAGATACATACCTCCAGAGTACACCAAGACTGTGCTTTTCCATGATGTCAGTTCTTCAAGGTGGATAACAGTGCAGATGCACTAATTCATAACCCTATAGCTCTCCAAACAGCAGAACCAGGTGAACATGGGACCATCATGAAACCAGCATGGCTAGATATCTGCCTGGGGTTTCTTTTGTACCATGCTCCATTCATGGGGCTTTAAGGGATTTGAGAAAAACCACATAAGAAAGATGGCCCTCTAATCAAGCCACTTTGGAAGGAGCTCCAGACCCTTCACCCTTAATTTAATGATAATGCCTTTCTATAAGATGTTTGAATGCAGCCACAGAGCTCAGGATGCTGGCCAGCCTGAATTGAGTCCAGTACAAAGTATCTTCTCCCATGAATGTTACTGGACCAACAATGGCAATGGGGAAATCCAACTTAAGCTGATCCACATAAACTAATCACACTAACCTGTCAAGCTCTTTTGTCATTCTCACTATAGAACTGCAAAATTCCATGAGAAGGCCTATTTAGAAAATGATAGATACCAGGATACAGTTTTAAAAGGACCTGTACTTTATCTAGTTAAA
Organism: Passer montanus; assembly: GCF_014805655.1. Taxonomy (NCBI): domain Eukaryota; kingdom Metazoa; phylum Chordata; class Aves; order Passeriformes; family Passeridae; genus Passer; species Passer montanus. The sequence goes on along the minus strand of NW_024370152.1, from coordinate 2,707,844 downwards.
AACATTCAAAATTTCAAGAGAATTCAAAGTAAAAATGAGAAATTATTCTGATGTCGACAGCTACTGTAGCAAAATAATGTAGCTTTTTTTACATCTTGAGTGGGAAAAATGTCAGCTGAAAACATTACCTGCAAAATCAGCCTGTTTTGTTGAGATGAAAAGGATTCCTAACACATGTCATGGCTCCATGCTGGAGGTTTTGCTGTAAGATGTTTTGCTCAGCTTTCACATGGAAGTGCAACATATCTTTTCTTCATGGATTTCCCTAATGCATGCAGAGAGATACTTGTTCAGATTTGTTTGGATCATGTTTGTTTTCCTGAGTTTCTTCTAAAGGCTTTTGGTTCTGAGTGGGAGACACTTTTGAGTCATAATGACGTGGGTGTGACTGATAATGTAACTGATTAAACATTGAAGAGTGGGCAAAACCTAAATAATTTCTGGCTGGTCTGTAGTGCAGAAATCAAATTTGGCATGGTGCTCATGACACTGCAAATATCTGAAGGTAAGTAAACGTGTGATTCAGACAAAACCTGAGGCTGGAATAGGGAAGTTAGTTGCTGCAGGGATGAATAGTGCTGAAAGTAGTATGAGGCTATGCTCTTTGAAAGCACAGATGAAAGGAAGAATAATATTGGGTTTTTTTTAATGCAGATATCAACCCAGAGATTGAAGACTGCGTGTAGGAATACATACACTACTTAGCCGCAGGTAAGTAGAGTTCAATCAAGCCATATTCTGTTACACAGAGATTTGTTTCTATCCATGGGTAAGGCACACTGGGGTGGTCCTTCCTGTGTGCAGTAGCAAAACTTCAGGTAGGTGATATAAAAAATATCTTCTTCTCAGAAAAAGACTATAATTAAATTTGTCAGGCAAGGTTTTCTGTCGTATTTTTTTTAGTAAATTATGTTACAGTGAACTAAAATTGATCAGTAAGAGTTTTCATTTCCAGGATAAAAATATTCCATGACCTATCTGTGCTCTTGAGAATATTTGAAAATTGACTTGTTAAGATCCCCATTTGGCTACTTGCCTAGAGTAACTAAAATAATAATAATTAACAACAACAGCAACAACAACAATAATAATCAGAACAAGTGCAATTCATAAAGCAGCTAAGCTGTCCAATAGATTTTCCTGGCCTAGATTTCCAAATAGTCTGGTGTTGCTATACCTTCTTTATTTTGTAACTTAAAAAAGGGGAGAAAAAAAGGAAAAATAAAGGGACCTTTATTTTCCTTTGAAGGAAAAAAAAACGTTCAAAGAACTGCTGCTCCATGATGATCAAGAGCTCATCTAAAATACATGTACTTCTGAAGTTAAATCACCAAATTTCATTTGAAAATGCTTATGCACAACTTAGGTTTACATCTGTAGTTTGTTCTATGGGCTGCAGTGTTAAATAGAGATGTAAGTGCTTGTATGATGTTTAACAGGATTGCAAGGAGACAGAGCTGTTTACAGTTTGGCTACTGTGTTTCTGTCTCTGGCAGGACTGTGAAATATTACAGCAGTCTGAATTTAAATACTTTGATTTATTGCTCTACTGTGTAGAGAAAATGTCTGTAACTCAGAAACTGAAATTATTCTTGGAGAGGGGCTGTCTTTGGATTTGAACAGAAGTGTGAGAAAAAAGCTACTGTAATGTACAGGAGTAGAATTCCAAGTGAACCTTGAAAGAAAAACTTGATTGTCTAAAAATATCAATCTGTTTGAAATGATCATGCATTTTTTTTCTTTTCCTCTTATGAGGAACAGAATAGACAGTGGGATTTGCAAATGCCTACTTTCACATTTCACGTTGTGTAAGTGCTGCAGACATAGAGCACTTTGCCTAACACTGCCCAGCAGACATAAGTACCATGAGCAGGTTTTTTTACTCTGGGATGCAATTTGGGATTGTGGCTACCCTTAGTCAACTGTAGTCTGGGGCCAGAAATCAACAACTCTCCATGCACTAATTAGTTTTGTACTCATGAGGTTTTGGTTACTCTCATGTGAGCAGGCTGTGTATTCCTCTCAAAAGTGTAGCACATCTTCTAGCACAGTTTCTCACTTGACAGCCAAGAAATGTCCACCTTGCAAATGGTGGCTTATCATGCTACAGACTGGAGTGCAAATTTGTAATCCAGGACAAGGCGTGGATTAAGCTCTTCCATGCAAATCCAAAGTGAAGCAACTTGGTAAGCAGCTGTTAGTAGCAATTAGTTATTGTTATTAATTATAATTATAAGAATTATAAATCATCAGTCACAACAACAACAACAACAACAACATGTTGATACGTTAATTTCACTAAGATAGGTACTATGGCACCATCTGAATGTAATTTTCTCCAAGAGAAGTATTTCACAACAGTGAATGGCAAAAGCAGGACATAGCTTGTGACCTGAATATCTGTACAGATCAAGGCATGAGAAATCCTTTGGAGCAGAACAGAGCTGGCCAGGAATAGAAATGTGCAATACAAAACCAGCTATCAAACAATTCCATATCCTTCTCCTGAGTTTTTTCTAATTTGGTTTCAACTCAGGAAAAAAGTATCTGAATGAAAGCTTTGTCAAAACTACATATGGTTTGCATGGACGGGGAGAAGTGAACCGTGCGGACATCTTGACTTCAGCAAGGCGAATTGGGAACTGGCTGAATGACAGAGCTCAGAGAGCTGTGACCAGTGGCACAGGGAGTAGCTGGAGGCCTGTACCTGGTGGGGTTCCTCAGGGGTCAGTCCTGGGCTCAGTCTTGTTCAACTTATTCATCAATGGCCTGGAGACAGGGACAGAGTGCACCCTCAGTGAGTTCCCTGGCAACACAGAGCCAGGAGGAGTGATCAATACCCCAGAGGGCTGGGTTGCCATTCAGCGAGGCCTGGACAGGCTGGAGAGTTGGGCAGAGAAGAAACACCTGAAATTCAACAGAGGCAAGCGCAGGGTCCTGCACCTGGGGAGGAACAACCCCAAGCACCAGCACAGGCTGGGGGTGACCTGCTGGGAAGCAGCTCTGTGGAGAAGGACCTGGGGATCCTTCATGCTCATGGTGGACAACAAGCTGTCCATGAGCCAGCAGTGTGTCCTGGGGACCAAGAAGGCCAATGGGATCCTGGGGTGCATTAGGAAGAGCATTGCAGATTGAGGGGGAAGATACTGATCCTCTACTCAGCCCTGGTGAAGCAGATCTGGAATGTTGTAAGGAAAACTGGTAAAATTGAATGTAATCTCTAGACTATAAAGATTTTGCAGTCCAATCAAAAAATCATACATGAAATCTACATAAGATCCAAGAAACATTAGATAAATTAGATTTGATCATGGGTATGACTAGCATGAAGGGAACTAAGATTATGTTGTGATAGGTATCTTGTTGTCAGCAGTGGACCTCTGGAATGTGGACTGGGAAAAAGACCTGGCCTTGATTTTTCATCCTCTGCAGTGACCCAATGATAGTACAAACCTGTTGGTTTTCCTTTATGGAAGTTTATTGCCACATGAAGGTAGCCCAAATGTGGTATGCAGTCAATTGTGCTCATGCAAATTTGTTTCTAAATGTTAGATATTCTCTTGTCTCCCTTTCCACAGCTCAGGGACACTGCAGGAAAAGGGACAGCGATACCTCCTGCCAGCAGCAGGGAGTGAGTTGAACACAAAACTGTGTTGGAGAAGGTGTGCTGGAGAAGAACAAGGAAGGGGAAATATTTCAGAACTTTATAAAGGGTACCAGAAAATCTTAGGGTAGCTTTTGAGATCCTCCCACTTGGACTGGGCCAGCACCTCCACATCACCTAGTTGTGCTCAAATTATCCCAAGAAAAACAAGTCAGGAAAACCAAAAACTCTGCCTCAATCTATTTGTCTAGTCTTCCTTTTTAGAGAGAAATAGGACACAATTCCTCTGACAATTTAGCTGTTCTGCAGTATGACATTCCAGGCTAGCAGAAGACAGTATTTCCTCGGGTTCTTTCACATCTTGTGGTAGTTCTCTTGCAATTGGACTGAAATGAAATACATCCTCCCACATATCCATTCTGCTTTCCAGAATAAGAAGGAAATCTCTACAATTTGTCCAAGGATAAGAACTTGCGTACCAGATGCCTGAACTGTCATTGGTCTGTCCAAACTCCATGTTGTAGAATTACTGACTGAATTTGCCAGCTATTTCAGTGTATCACCTTTCCATTTTCCTACTGTCCTCAATTTCTCTTTTTTTTTTAGTGACACAGATGATTGCCATTTTAGTTGCCCAAATGGGTAAGAATGGGTAAGAATGTTTAGCACTAACAGTGTTAGGATAAGACTCTCGTGCTTACCAAGCAGACTTAGCACAAGCAGGGTGCAGGTGGACAGTAAGCTGGACATGAGCCTGCTCTGCGCCCTTGCAACAAGGAGAACTATGTGTGCTGAGGTGGCTTCAAAAGAGAACAGCTAGCAGTTTAAGGCATGCAACTTTTCCACAATCTTCTCTTCCTAAGGAAGAAAACATTCATCTCTGCCTTATGCTTGAGGTGTTTATCATTGTATCACAGGAAAACGTTATTCCCCTGTTGGACACAGCTAATTGAAAAATTAGCATTTAATTAAAAGAATTAGTAGTTTTGAAACCTGAAGCCCTGAAATTGTATTTTGGCTAAGCCATGTCCTTCTTACTTTATGATTGAAATAAATATGCAGTCATAAACTGACATGTTACTTCAAAGTTCAAAAGGTGAAGAACACATAAGTTGGCTGATCCAGTTCAACAACCTCTCAGCTAAGAAGATACAACTCTTGAGTTGTAAATATCAATAGGTAGCCAAAAGTGATTTAGTGTTAGGTTTGTAAGCATATTATTTTTTCTTGTTTATTTAGACAGTTCAGCTAATTGAAGGCCTCTGCAAGCACAATAAGAACTGGTACAGATATAGCAAGCTCAAACTTACTGAGTTAAATTACTTCAAATTTTGATACAGACATTGAGCCTAAGATCCTTATTTTAGGACTGCATATGTCTTTTAAGGAAACATTAAGGTATGATTCTCTTCCCTTCTTCTAGGAAATTTAAGGTGACTATAAATTAAAAAAGCACTTATTGGCCTAATGCTGACTTGAGCTGACTATGCTTGTTTGTTCTCTTATGAAGGAATGTTTCACCCAGAGAAAATACTTTTTTCCTTTTTAGAATTTTTACATTGGAGGATAAACTCAGCGAAACAGATGAAGATCAGATTGAATTGCTGGTATTAATATTATTTTTAGCCCAAAATTTAATGTCTGACTGTGACTAGAGATGTTGGTTCAGCTTAAGGTGCAAGAAACCTCGCAGTTTCTCAATGGCCAAATATAAAAAGAAATGTTTGTATCTTACTTAGAATGTCAATTTATATGCCAAGGCAGAAGTTGTTTTATTATTTTAATAAATAATTTTGTCCTCTCTCATGTAGTTATGTGTGATTTTTTAAAAAATTAATATAGAAATATTTCAGATTTTTAATGATACTTAATCTATCTTTCTGGTCAGCCTGAGGAAAATGTTTCAGCAGCTAATTCCACAGGTTAATGAAGTGCAGTATGGGGAGACACCCCTTTCCCATCACGTATAGACCAGTTGCCTTTCTTTCCTCTTCAAAGCATTCCTGTTCCTTTCTGTTGAAAGAGGGCAAACAAGAGAATATTATATCTTGTCATCCTGCAGCCTTGGTAATCTGCTACTTACTGCTGCCTTGTCCCTTCTCTTGTCAGGTTTTGCTTGCAATTAGCCCTTTGACTCAGAGTAATTCTTTCTGTACTGACAGCATATGATACAGCACATGAGAGTCTGGTTCATTGCCCAAATATGACTGCATTGCCTGGCAGGTTCACTGTTGTATGATATTAAGGACTACAACCACTGAAATCTGTAATATTCATTTTGGTCTTCAATCCAGTGGTTTTCATACCTTTACCTACTTATCAACTATGTCCGTTTCCATTAGCAAGCTTCAGAGATCCTTGCTGGACTTGTTATCCTGGATTTAAGGCATGTAATTCCTGCACAGCCAGGTGGGACCTCTCATGGATCATGAGGAGGGCACGCTACCAACAGGCCAGCTACCAAACGCAGGTGGCACTGCTGGTGAACTTGGTCCCATCCTTCCTGCCAGTCTCCAGAAAAGTTGGCAGAATGAGAGCAGTGCCACTGAAGCTGCTGGGGGAGCAGTCCTGGCTTCATCTGTTCACTGTGTTTTTGCTTAATCTCCCTTTTTCAGGCATCTATGTTCAAATGGTAATAATGTACCATCAGTTTCTTTTCCAGGTGAAACAATGGTGAATTTGGGTCCCCACAGAATGGAGCTCAAACAGACACTGTGCTCCTTCTGAGAGGGGTTAGTAGTTTCTCATTTTAAGAAATGCTTGTCCAATCTCCTGGAGAGAATAAAGAAAGTCCTTGTATTACCATATTTGCTTCATCCAAAGGACTGATGGTTATGTATATCCTATGGATTGGTGAGATGTTTGGTAGGGGTGCTGATGGTGCTAAGCTCCTGCCAGAAAATTGCTGCAGTTAGATCTTTCTCCTATACAGTCCTTGAAGGTGGCAGTTTGTCTTTCCTACAGTGTAAAAATGATGTCTAACCAGTCCCATGCTTCACATAGATGTTGTTTGCTTTAGAGGTATTGGATGGAATCTGAAGTTTGTCAGAGGAACTGTAATTGATTTTAACATGCCCTGCAAGCCCCTGGAGAACATTATTTACAAATGCAGCCATCTCGCTGTGACTTAACACTTCTAACAACATATGACTGAGGCTGGTGTTCTAGGTTCAGAGGTTCAAAGGTATTTAAATACATAGCGCCCAGTCAGATTAATGAGATCCTGGGTAAAACAGTGTAATCCTTATGTGTTTTATTATCAAACATTGACAGATCTTCATGGCAAAACCATATGGTATGGTTATTGGATTCAGGTCCAATTCCACTAAGGTACCTTGCCTGAAAAAGCAAGTGATTTCAAGAGAACTGGGAATTCTTCTTATTGCTGAACTCCTGCCAGCTGGTGAGTTACATAAGAAGAAACTGTGCCACAAACCCTTTTATTCTAAACATTAATATCCTTAGGCCCTGTTGTTTATATTTTTGAATTCTTTCTTTTGGAAAGACAAATGCTCACATATACACACCGAGCCCTAAGGAGAAAAACACAAGAACAGAACAGAGAAAAATAACACCAATATCCAGTTAAGCATCTTTAAATGGCAGCTGTAACATTTACAAGTCCCTTTTTAAGGACATTGGACTAAAAGTTTGGGCACACTTTTATATTAATTAGAGAAACCTTGCTTGGATAAAAGCCCCTCTTTCTGTCAGTAAATAGAATAGTTTCCTTGGACATGTTAAAATCAGTGTCAAAAACTGTTAATAGAATTAGGTGCCGCCTCTAATGAGAAAGAAAATTTTCTTTTGATCTTCTTTTCATAATGAGGAAGTTTGTGTAAAACACCAAGAGGAGAAACTGAGGTTCCTGAGACTAAGATTCGGAACCGTAAATTACTTTCTTCATAATGAAAGTGATCTGCTGTCTTGGATAAGGCAAAAAGGAAGGTGTATGCCCAGTGGAAGCAAGGTCAGGTGGCATGGGAAGAATACAGAGATGCTGCTCACCACTGTAGGGAGAAAATTCATGTGGTCAAAATTCAATTGTTGTTGAAGCTAGCCAGAACTGTGGGGGACAATAAAAAAGCGTTTTTTCAAATGTATTAACAGCAAAAGGCAGTGTGAACATAACATTATGCCCTTACAGCAGGAGGATGGTCATCTCACAAACAGGGACATGGTCAAAGCAGAGGTGTTTAATGTGGTTTTTGTGTCTGTCTTCAATACAGGTGACAGACCAAGGGGGTCTCAGCTGGAAGACCATGACTGTGAGAATGACCAACTCTCAGCTGACCCTGACATTGTGCAGGATCTGCTGCTCCAGCTGGATCCCTACCAATCTACAGGGCTTGAGGGCGTCCATCCCAAAATCCTCAAGGAGCTGGTTGATGTCATTACAAAACCCCTCCCACTGATTTTTGAAAGATTTTGGCAATCTTTGGAAAATCCTACTGACTGGAAGCTGACGAATGTTGTCACAATTTTCAAGAAGGGCAGGAAAGAGGATCCCAGAAAATACAGGCCTGTCAATAGTTTGGTACCATCACTTCAGGGCCTGGTAAAATTATTGAGATTATTCTGGTTGATATTGAAAAACACCTGAAAGGTGAAACAGTCATTGGTCACAACCAGCATGGCTTCATTAGTAGAAAGTCCTTCTTATCAAGGTTCATTTCCCTCTAGGAAGGGTTCAGAGGTTCACCTAGGAAGGGTGATCCACTCAGCTGATCAAGGGAAACCAGGAAGTTGTTGTGATCTTTTTGAATTTCAGCAAAGCTTTTGACACTGTCTCTCTCAATATCAAAGGGTCCTCTCTCCAGGATGGATATTAGAAAAAGGTTTTTCACCCAAGGAGTGGTTGAACACTGTAACAGGGCCCCCAGGGAAGTTAGTCTGGGGGGTTCCTGACAGAGTTCAAGTTCTGACAGAGTTTAAGAAGCATTTGAACAATACCCTTGGGGATGGTGCTTTGCAGGGCTGGATTTGATGATCCTTGACGGCCCTTTCCAACTCAACATATTCTATGATTCTGTGATTCAATTGCTGAACAGTTGTAATATTTTACAAGAGGAGAATCCTTTACAAAAATAATTTTGTATTTGTTTAGACTCATTCTATTTCTATCCTCCTGTTTTCTCCTCTCTCCTTACCACCTGAATCATAGCTCCAGCATGGAAATCTCAAGGAGATGGCAGAACTTTCCTTCTGAACTATGGCATCTTCAGCAAGGATTCATACACCTAAAACTTGCTTCCCCTCCCACTTCCTGCTCCAGGATGGAGATGAGAAATGGAAGTAAAAAGGTGAAGATCACAGGTTGAGGTAAGAACAATTTACTGGAAACAGCAATGAGATAAGAAAGAAAAAAGTAATAGAAATAAAATTAATTTTAAAAGTATAAAAAAGAGAGGGTGATTCACAGGCAAAGATGCTCACCAGGGATATGAAGACAATGAAACTGTGGCAGATGTCTTCCCTTGACCTGCCAAGTTTGTTTGACCAAAACCCACACCCTTCTCAGAAGTCCAAAGAGTCCCTTCCCTCTGCCACCACAATGACCTGAGGTGGTCTAGAATAACCTCCATCTCCTGGCCAAAACTAGGACAATGGGGGCACAGGCTTTACCTACAGTTGGAAAACATGCCTTTGAACTTCAGCCAACCTCACCTAAAAATGTGCTCCTGCTGGAAAAGGTGCTAACAATCAAGCTGCACCTCAGCTCCTTGATCTGTCAAACAAAGTGATCATCTGCCAGACCAGCTAGGGAATGAAGCAAAAGTATTAATTTCTTTTAAATCACAGACTTGATTTCCCACACACTGGCTAATGGAACTGACTCCCATAGTGGTGTACAAACCTAACTGTGGTGTCCATTCAAAGCTGATTCCATCAAGAGAGATTGACCAACTCTAACAGTCCGTACACCAGGAATAATTTGTGCCATAAAAGTAGCAGGACTCCTTTCACTACCAGTGTCTTATCAGGGAAATGTAAAGCACAGGAGTAAAATCACTGTTCTTAATGTTATATTAAAGTATTGTAGCAGATAATATCTTCCCTACTGTGATTTGTCACCTCTTGCTTATGATGTGTTCCTTAAAATGCAGAACAAAGCCTCAGAAACAGGGGTGGACAGAATCTTGATGATTCAGTTCAAACATTTCTCAACTTCTTTGACTGTTAGCAAAATGAGCAGAGAACAGCAGGACAACACTTTCCTCTCAACAAACTGTGTAATAATTTGAAATGCAACTCACTTGGAGGAAAAGAATTTATGCATTAAAGTGAAACTTTGAAGTTTTATGGTTAAGCTTGCATTTCTCTCAGAAGTTTTGTTTCTGTCTTTTGATATTTTTGCATTGTGCCTATGTTAGCCCCTGGTAGTCCCTTATGTGAGAGCAGCTCATTTGCTTCTGGCTGATGATCTTTCAGGAAATGCCTGTAAGTCAAAACAGAATTAGTTCCTTGCCTGACGAGCCTTTCTCTGGTCTGTGTATTTCAACAAGGTGATAGTAACAACATGACATAGTGACAAAAACCTTCATCCAATTCATTAAACCAACTTATGACATGTAAGGGGATAAGAAGAAAAAAGTCACCAGGATCCAACTTGATATTTAATCTTTTTAATAAAGTAAGCCAGAATGACTTTCCATCTTGCCATTTTAACATCCCCACCTGATAAATTAAATTGCAAGTTGCTATTGATAGCCATGGTATGCCCAGAGATAATGCTGTTTCGAAGATATCCCAGTCTTAACAGATGGTATTTGTGTAAAGTGCGGTGCTAGATTTACCCTCAATTTCCTTGCAGCACTTACTATGGTGTGCTCATTTAAACAACTAGCAGGGAAGTAAATTTCAAACAAGGCCCATCCTTTTGCCCCACCTATTCCAATAATAGAGGAGCAATGAGGAGAAAATATAAATTGGAATAACAATTTAGTAAATTTGTGATAGCCAGTGCAGTGTTAGTGGCAAAAAGTTTATAAAAGAGAGGCGCACCCACAAAAAGTTATTCACTACTGGGAACAAAAAAAGAGCCTTCCCAAAAGCAGCACTGCCCATGTGGTTTCCAGACAAAGGCAGTACACTGAGAAGAGCTCTCATGGCTAAAAAATCTTCCTGGACCCAATTCTGAAAAAAACCCAAAACAGACTACAATGAACTGGGAGAAAACAACCCCCTTGTGAGCCGGATCACTCGTGTTGGGCTGCCTGCTGTTTTTCTGGGCCAGTGTGCATGTTCAGCAGTGCTCACCCAGCCTGACTCAGTCCTGGGGCACACACTCTGCTAGGCTTGAAGGAGTGGAGAGAGGAGGCTGGGGCTGCCATCTGATCCCAACACCTTCTCTCTGGAGAGGGCCAGGCCAAATAGTGAATTTCTGGCACTTGGTTCTTCCTGATGAAACCAATTATATAGGTGGTATTACATTAAAAAGCCCAAACAGTTTCACCCCCTTTTCTCTGTAACTGGGATATATGGTTGCAGTTTTTGTATCAATATCAGCTCCAGCTTTCATTACTGGAAGCCTCTGTTCTGTAGAGATGCCATGGTATATTCCTCAAGGAACACAAGTTTCTTGTAGCATTCTCACTTGCTTCAATGGCAGCTCAGCAGGGCCAGCCAGATTTCTCAAAATAGCAAACATGCAAGAATGGAACTCCTGATTACAAGAAAAAGCAAATGAAACAAAAAATATACACTCTGGCTGACTCTAATGTCACATTCTTAAGAGAACAAGTCATGCTGTTGAAAAAGTCCCAGGATATTTTAAACTGGTTTTATTCAGAAGGCAAACATGATGAATAACATGCAAGGATATTCACTTTGACCATGATTCATGAATTGCCCAAATGAAAGCAGTGATAATATTCATCAAGAATGGTGAAAAGATAAGGATATGCCAAACTGTTTCACTTTATTTTTATTCTGACTTTATTTGTACAAAACTACCTTCATTAAGAAACCTTTCCAACAAAGATTTCTTAAACAAACTGTCTTTTTGTCTACTTCTATCAAGGTAAATATTTTCCCCTTGTTCTTAAGACAAACTTTCCCTCTCACTGATACTCTTGCAATGTGACAAGCCTGCATAATCCACTGTCTGAGAAGATCTCCAACATAATTTGCATTATGTTGAGCAGAATAAAATGACATTTCAGGCAGAAGCATTTGAAACATTCTGAAGAGTAGATTTTGTTTTTCAACCAGAGGAGGCTTGCAATGAGCCAAAACCAGAAGAGAGCATTAACATTTAGGTGAATAGTGACAGAGAAGGTAATGGAAAAAGGGTAAGATATGAAAGGAATGAACAATTATGATAATTTTGTTTGTTTCTCAAAAGATGAGATAATGTGGATGGCAGAATACAAACATGCTTCTGCAAGTAGTTATTCCTCTATTTTTGAGTAACCTATTATTTGTCATACATGCATATTTATAAAAAAAGGTCTGAGTCTATTTTCTTATGTGTTTGCAATAACACATGAACTAAAATAGCACAGAGATTAAAAAAATAAAACCTTCCTCTGTAGATGTAATAGGTAACTATACTCAGTTGCTGCTGTAGCTGACAGCAGACATTATTGAAAATAGACAACAATGTAAAATAACATCTCTTGGCAGAGTCATGTACATAATGTCTTTAGGCATTCAGAGAAAAAACCAAAACAAACCCCCAAACAGTTCACTCTTCTACACTGCAAACCTTAAGAAGGCAAACATTTTGATAGAAATATATCCAGGTTTTAAGGAGTTAAGAACTATGATTTAGATGGCTGAAGCTGCTACTTGACTTCAAGCTTTCTCTGACAACTTGACCGGGACACTTACTGTCACATCAGTTTGCTTTGTAAAAGGAGATAAACCCTGTTTCACATTTCATATTGCAGGCTGGGTATGAGCAGATGGAGAGCAGCCCTGTGAGAAGGACTTGGGGTGCTGGTGGCTGAGAGACTGGACATGACCCAGCCATGGGCACTCCCAGCCCAGAAAGCCAAACGTGTCCTGGGCTGCATCCAAAGCAGCGTGGGCAGCAGGGGAGGGAGGGGATTCTGCCCCTCTGCTCTGCTCTGCTGAGAGCCCACCTGGAACCCTGCACCCAGCTCTGGGGTCCCAGCACAGGGAGGACATGGAGCTGTGGGAGTGAGTCCAGAGGGGACCATGAAGACAATCAGAAGGCCAGAGCACATATTCTCTCCTACAAAGACAGGCTGAGAGGATTGGGATTGTTCAGCCTGTTGAACAGAAGGGTCCAGAGACACTTTAAAACAGCTTTCCAGTATGTGAAGCAGGCCAACAGGAAAAGAGAAGGACTTTTTAAAAGGGACAATGGCTTTAAACTGAAAGAGTGTAGGTTAAGACTAGATATTAGGAAAAAATCCTTTACTGTGGGGGAGGAGAGGTACTGTAACAGGTTGCCCCAGTAATCTGTGTATGCCCCATCTCTGGCAATGTTCCAGGCCAGGGATTTTGAGAAACCTGTAGTAAAAGATGCCCCTGCTTGTGGCAGTGGAGTTGAAACTAGGTGATCTTTAAGACCTCTTCAAACTCAAATAATTGTATGGTTCTATAATTCTATGATATTTGGGTGGCAGAGTTGCTGACACAACAAGAAAACTCCATGTTCTCAAATGAAGAGTCCCATATGAATGTGACTTCTAGGGAGGTCCACCAGGTCATATAACACCTTATCCCTAGGGTACAGCTGAATAATTAAAGTTTTCAATGAAAGTCAAGCAAAGACTGTTGTCAAAAGGCACTGTGGCAGTAATCTTTGTCAAGCATTGTTAAAAACAAACATTGGGAAGGTAACTAGCCCTCTGCTCTGCCACAGAGATTGGGCATTGCCTTTGCCAATCATTTAGCCATTCCAAAAAGAACTGACGCTACTAGTAGGTAAGCATCTAAATATGGAGCCCAGGCTTCATGCGTAAGCTTGTCTTTCAAACCTAAGCTCCAAATCTAAGCTTGACTTTTGCCCATCATCATGTTGGAGGGATTCACATGCTGTCTTTCACACAGACAGTACTCAGGCAGTGTCCACTTTACATTGGTTATTTGAAAAGTGGCAACAAGTTTCTAGGTATTTTGAAGAGTGTGTTGCAGCACTGGACTTGATTGTGAAGGTTATGAATGGAACAGACAAGCACTTGGTGCTGCCAGAGCACTGTGAGAAATGCAATGGTATAAGCATCACCTCAGGCAGTGCAGGGCAGATTCCTTATCCATCATTTTTCATTCTGGGACAAAATTGGCATCATGACAGCAGCAGAAAGATAATATTTTTTCACATAGTTCAGTCAACATTACATATTTTCCTTGCAGTATGAATATACAATGCTGATTTATCCTAAACCATTGCAATCCCAGCAGAAACCTCTCTGACCCTATCAGCCTAGGCTGCACGATCAAAATCCACTGCTGCTGCCCAAGAAAATCCCAGCCCACTGAAGCACAGCTACTAGACCTACAGGGGTGGAGCTGTCTCTCCAAGAAGTTTCATGAGTCTAGCAACAGTAGCAGCCAGCTGCCAGAAGTAAAGAGCAGGCATTTTTCATTCATGCAGACCCATTGAAATGGGTCTCTTCTTTTGGCTTGTCTCTGGACATGCTATTTACTACAGATATTTTGCCAGACCCATTCCTGCAATTTGACCCACTGAAAAAGCAGTGTTTATTTCTGTTAGGAATGGTAGAGGACAAATTCTTACCACAGGTGGATATGGTAGGGTGGTCTCGTTGTTCCTCTCTGCTTCTCTACCCTTTATGGTTCCAGTTCAGTCTGGAGAAAGTGTAATGAATATTGGGAAGTAATGGAATACTTTTTCAGGGATGATCATCATGCAAGCCAGGACAGAATATATCCCCTAAGATTTTCAACTGGAGTAGCTTGTGCTCATTTGACTTATAAATTTGGCTCTGCAGGAAAAAAATGGATAGATTTCAGGCTGTCTTATTTAATGGAAGCCCACTGACAACTTTGAGGGCTGTGCTGGTTTTGTTCTTTTCCAGTGCAAGGCCAGACCTACATTCTACAGATAAAGGTTGACCTGCAAAACTCCTTTCCTTGTGGAGTCTGAGATTTTTGTCTACAGAGGGTGGTACTTCAGACAAAATGTCATAGCATAATTTTATCTATCTTTGTGCTATCAGCCTAGAAATAAACTCTGTTACCACATAGGTTTATTTCAGGAAATAAAATAATGCCAGTGTTAAAAAAGATCTAGTGTTCTTGAGAGCTTATGCATTTTTCCAACTTTATCAGTCACTCTAGTAACAGATATTACCATTCTTTTTCCCCCACAAACCATGTCTTGTTTTTTTTTCCCCTTACTTTCTTTGCTGTTGAAAACATATGAAGAGCAGGGGATGGTTTGAAGGGAGATTAGGTAGCTAAAGTACTTCCTTCATATAGATACATTTTTTAGCTGGGCCAAATGCATTCCTCTGATGCAGTATGCCATTTAATCTTTCTTTCTTTTGCTGTCTCTTAGTTGATTCTCTTTCTGCTTTTTAAGCAAGTCTTAGTCTTGTTCAAGTAAGTCTTTTTCTTGTTTCAAAGTAAGTCTTTGTCTTGTTCAAATATGTGTACTGACTGCTTTTATACTAATGTAGCTATTATCACCACAATACTCAGGGCATTTGAGTTCCAAGAAGAATACAGATTTATTGCATAGCTTTGGTAGGTACTGTAACACAGTTATGTTTGTGCCAAAATTTTGGCTACTCTTGATTGGGCTAAATTATCATATTCTCTGTCAGAACCAAGACTCAACTGAGGAGACTTAATTTGTGGGAGAAACAGTCAGAAAAAGTAAAAAAACATCCATCTGTGTGAAAAAATCTATTGGTAAAACCAAGCCATAAATTCTCTTCAAGGGCCTCAATGCTGTTTTCAGCTGCACCTACACAATGGTGTAGGCAAGTACATCTTTGCTATGTCTGCCCTTGCTGATGGCAAGACACGAGCCAGCTCTCTTCCAGGAACAGAATAGTCTCATTCAGCATATGTACAGCTCTGAGCTAATGCATTTAAATGGTTCTGGCCTGCAGCCAGCGGTAGGCACACAAGTGAAGCAGACATGACCGTGACCGTCTGTACCTGTCTGTGCCTCCAAAAGTAGAGTCCTTGTCATTGTTTCCAGCATTCATGGTGTTGAACACTTGCTAAAACCATCAAAATATTCTCTTTGCTCTTGATGTACCCAGCTGCATGTCAATTAATCCAGCAAAGGAAAGCAGAACAACCCCGCAGCAAACAGTTATTTCCCATGTCTTACTCTCCAATTTTTTCTGCTTATAATCAGCTGCATCAGCTTAATTCACTGATGATTATTTTTTGTTTTATCTAGGTTTACCCTCAGCTGTTTCCTCTATCATATGCAGGATGCTAAAGGCTAAGTTTATTTCAATTTCACTCACCCTCAGACACCTATCCTTTCAGTGGACATTGCTGCAGGTAAAATTGAGCTTGAATTGAAAGGCTGCTGTATTCAATGCCATGGCTCAAACCTGCTCTATGCTAGCCTCTTGTTCAGTAATGTCCACTGGGCTTCTCTGCCTAGCAAAATTTGTTTTAAAATGTACTCAAAAATTTCTGCCAGAATGCATTTTTCATTTAGTTTTCCTCTCAAATCATAGTTTTGTTCAGTGGTGTGACACTTGCCTTGCATGGCACATGCCCTACTGTCTGTGTCAGGAAGTCCCTGCAAAACTTGACATAGGGACCTCTGAAGAAACGCAGGCGAGTCACATTAAAAGGAACATCTGGTTCTAGGAAATCATAAGACAAGGCAGCCTTGACTTTTTGAATCAGTGACACTGTTATGGGTATGCACAATCTTCTTTCATTCACAACCGAGGACTTCAAGATCTTTGCAATGCACCATTTGTGTAGAGGTTGCCGTAAGCTTAAAATACATTATATTAGGTCACAAACCTTCTCGCTGTAAGACTCTGTACCCTACGTAAGCAGGATGCAGGGGACAAATGTAAATAAGAATTGAAGTATTGTGGTCTGGTTATGGAGGAAGAAAGTGTGACAACAGAAAAATTTATTATCTTTCTAAGTGGAGGCTTAGGTCTTGGAAACTGATCAGAAAGGATTCATAATCATTAACTTCAAAAACCATACTCGGATGGTATTTTTTTCATTCAAGCCTAATGTCCCTGGTTGAGGGCCATTTCAAGAACCGAGTGTTCATTGATCACAGGAGAAGGCAGGCACTGATGGTGTATCTGACATGGCCATAGGATAAGGACTCTGACTGATCTGTTCCAAGTGACACTCTGCATCCATCAGGATGAAGCAGAGATATTCTTGAGGAAACATGACCCACTTCCAGAGCAGAAGTAATTCAGTTTCTGCCTAACAGCCTTGTACCTTTCGTTTTTATAGTCCAATTCCTCCGAAAGTCCAAATAAAAGTGACTGTGTATCCCGCCTTTTACTCTGACGTGATGGAGGCTTAAGAGTTATTTAGGTAGGATGTAAAGGTCTTCTGAGAACCAAAAAGTGCCCTGTTTCTGTATCATACATGTATTTTCTCTGAATGATACATTGGCTAGTCCAAGACCACAGACTATGTTAATATGTGAAGCAGAAGGGGATAAAGAGAGCAGGGGTGGGGAGCGGACACCAAGAAATAACACAGGTCCCCAATTTTCCACCCCAGTCAAACATTTCTTGCCTGCAAGCAATGTTGGAGAAATTCTCTTCAGCCTGTCTGAAAGTGGTAGAGCAAGGCTTTGCTGCATCTGCCCCTATATGGTGTGAAAAAAGGTAGAGATAGATATATTGAATGCAACCCATACTGGCAACTCTGCTATTGGGAGCTCCTGGTTGTTTCATAGGTCTAAAGCTGTTCCATAGATCTAGCAAGCAATGGTCATAGCAGGCTTCATGATCACTCAAAGAGTTTGCACTTGTGCACCTTTTCATGACACATTGAATGCCACTCAAGCATTTCTCAACCAAGTGCATGGGATCAATAAAAATATGTAACAATTGTGTAGCATGAACTTATCTTCTAAGTATTTCTCATCTAACATTTTTTCAAACCATTTAGTCAGTCTTACAGCACTCCACCAGGTTATCATACCTGCTCATCATAGGGGAGTTCTTTCATACTCAGGTTGACCTGATTTTGATGTACAAAGCAAAATTCAAAAAGACTGGCTCACGTGCTTGCAGATAAGTGATAAGAAGAAAGAAAGATAAAAACAAACATGATAAAACAAACAAGATAAAAAACACCTCCAGGTTTTAGGCTACAGCTGATGCCTTTATTACCTTTAGTCATGTTCTGGAAAGGAGGAATATACTTCCAATATATAATTGTCTTTCTCCACCCACTTCCAGAGAGAGAAAAAGCCACTTGGGGATATTGAGAGGGATTGTCATGTTTCCATTTTTCAGGAGCTCAGTCCTGTAATGTTATCAACATACACTGCTTTTGCAAGATCATACTTATTAAAAGCACTTGCCTGGTTGGAGCTCTTCCATGATCAGGAATGTCCAACAAATTTGGGGAAAGAAATGAGGAGGCTGGGGTATCTTTTGGATTATTTATTGCACTGAAGGCTTCCCTCAGAGAGAAGCTAAATAATAGCAAGGTTCAGTAAAGCAGTTCCTTATAGAGAGAGCAGAAAAGATCAAATTAGACAGAAGAGGAGAACAGCAAATGATAAAGGTTTTCAGAAGGAATATCGTGGCAGTCAAGGTACACAGAATTTAAAAAGTATTAAAGAGGAGTTGTAAAAGTGAATGTATCATGCAGTTAGTGCTTCTGCAAATGTGTACAAAATTGGACAGCCTATTACAGCAGCTCTAAAGACACAGACAGTACCACTTTGCACAAGTGAATGCACAAATTTGCTGCTTACTGTCTTCGACCAGATACTCTGTGTTCCACTTCAGCATTGCTCCTTGGCTGTATTAATCATATCCATACTGCTTCTCTCCCTCTTGCCTTTTAGGCTCTGTGTCCTTGTCTGATGAAGAGCCACACTGCTCCCCTCAAAGACTCATTGCCCAAGGAAACATCCAGTACCCTAGAGAAGGTAGTGACTCATTTAATCCCTGCTGGTGCTGGCCTGCTTTGTAAAAGCACTCGTGTTCCTATTATGTCTGTGTGGCATAACAGAGAGGAGAGGCTGCTGCAGAAATCCCCAGCCAGGCCAGTACTCCTGGTCCGAGTCACAGCCTAGGTTTCAGGAGTTATCTCATCCTCCCCATTGTGCAAGACCAGCACTGCACACCACTTAGTTCACCGGGCCTGGGATCACACTATAATTTTGATTTATTAATTAGAATTATAGCCCCTTTTCAAACTTTATGTCAATGCTGCATATGGCACCTTGGAGGGCACTGAGGATCTTAAACACAGAAACAATATAATTTTTTATAAAATCAACAAAAACCACCCCAAAAATATCAGAGCTGGCATCATAAAGATTGATGTGAGTCCACAGGAATGTATCCCCCTGCTGTGTTCCTTGCCTAAATATGTAAGGTCAATCCAGCTGCTACCAGTGGGATAGAAAGGAGATTTCTTCTAGAACAAAATGCTAGGGACTTCTGTATTTTTTTTTAGTGCCTTCCAGCATAGATCATCTGCTAGAACCATCTGGATGTCATGAGCTCAGTGAATTTCCTCTGCTAAAGGTAAACTTGGCTGTTGTAAAGTGGCAGATGCTTTTTCTATTTGTGGCTGATATTGCTTGAATTTTTCTATTGACAATAATCTGTGATAAAAATTTTGTTTCACTTCACCTCACCTTCCCCATTCCACCCTTTTTCAGAGAAGGTTAAAAATGCACAATTTGTAGAATTCTGTAGGAAAAGTGAGTCAAAGAAGAGCCTTTACTCTCCACTACTCATGTGTATTATGAAACACACAGCCCCAAAGACAGAATAAAGAAATTAAAATGTATATTTTCTTTAATTATTGGTGCCCTTTCAGAGAGACTTCCTGTTTGTGGCATTCTATCGGTTGACTTTCACAGCACCTGAAGAGCTAACAACTGTGATTGCCCTACAGTATTCCCAAAGGATAGGGATAGGCATGGATGAGTGTCTGGAAGCTGTTCTTAATAAAAAGTTTGAATACATCCTCTGGTATCTGTGTTGCAGAGGATTCCCAGAGATTTAATGATGCTTGAAGCAGCCATTGGAGAAAATCTTGGGCCACATTTGAAACATCCACAACCAACGTCTCATTTACATATCACATTTACTTTTCTCCTACGAGGAAGCTGGGATCTGACAGCCGTCAAGAGCACAAGGGCTGGGCCATTCTGTATTTGTTAGAATTTAAGCAGTATGGATGGCACAGGCAACTGTTCTGAGCTCTGTCGTTTATGTGGTGTCAGTGGGGCCCTGTGGACTGCTGCTCTGTAGGGGACGGGCCTGGACTGAAAGAGCTGTTGCAGCAGAAACACAACTGGGGCTGTTTCACAGAGTGTTGGCTTTAGTGTATCTACAAGAAGCCAGTGCAGCTGGCTTTATACTGATTAAATAAACAAGTGTTCATGCACTGGTATGTGCTTTTAGAAGCACTGCAGCCTAACTGACCTAACTTACAGTGTTCCACACAGAAGTCTGTGACAGGCCAGGCAATTAAAGAGGGCCAATACCCGCACTGACGGTGTTCAAGGATGTAACAAGTCTCTGCTGCAACAAGTGAATGCAGCTGGGAGATGTTCAGCATTCCAGGCTGAGTCCTTGGCACATCCTGTGCAAGTCTGAGACACAGTCTATTGCTTGTTAACTTCATGAGAACTATGATCCGAACCATGCACACTCAGTACTTTGAATGCAGAAGCAGGAATCCCATTATTTACTCCATCACAAAGGCATTTGTAAATTATAAGTGCACAGGTTTTAACACAGACCACAAAACTAGTGTAAGGTGGTCTGTGAGATATTTTAGAACTTTGTCTCTTTAGATCACATGTAATTCTTGTGCTTTGAGCAAAGAGGTTTGCAAATCCATGTGAGCAAATTGCCCTGAGTCACCAACTCAAACAACTAAGCAGGAAGGGAGACAGAAGAAGAGAGTAGGCCCTACATTTCCTTCCCTGTAAACAAAGACCGTGGAAGCAAGGGAAAAAATAAAAAAAAAGGACAAGAAAAGCCAAAGTCAGATTTAGAACACTTGAAACAAAACCTCACCATTGAAAGGGAAGAGTGGTGACAAAATATGATGGTTTTATCACAGTCTGCTGACCTCTCCACATACACCCTTTCATCTTCCACTAGTCTTCAGGAACATTCTGACCCAAGTTCTGTCAGGCATTTAGCTTCCCGCTTACAAACATGATGGAAGAAGCATACCACAGGAAAGTAGTTCTGCTTCTGTGCTTTTTTCATAATTACTTTCAAGCACAGGTTTTAGTGTTCTGTAATAATGTGTTGTCATGAAAAAAGCAGTCTGCCTTAGTCTCTCTGGTATGCTCCTGGTTGCTCTTTTAGCTGTATAACAGCGTGTTCCATCTTAGGTTGCTTTGAAAGACTAAGGAGGTAACCTGTTCAAGGATGCTGTATATTTAAATAGTAGGCTGTTGCATACAATGCAGAAGGGTCATCTAAAATGCTAGCCTTTCTGCTATGAGCGCAATATAGATACTGGTTTACCACTGGAAAAGTTGCAGAAGGACTCTCCTCTCCCTATAGCATCTGTATTCTTACCTTCTATGCTGGGAGCAGAAATGCTGAGGAAATGACTCTTGGCCTAGCACAGTCCTATACCAGGTTTTGGGGCTGTCACACACACCCTACATGTGAGCGTGGGGTACATGCAGGGTCTATTATGTACGATGTATAAGGAAGCCATGCAACTGCTCTGCTAAGACATTCACAGCAGGGCTTTGGCTGTCCCCAGGTGTCTGGCATCTGCAAAGGAGGTGAGTGTTTGTGAGTGCCATAGGTGAACTCCCCTTCTTCTTGCATTCCAGGCAGGCAGCCTGAGGTATTAATCTCTGGCAAGACATCCAGCTGTGGATATGTGTGTATATGTAGCATGGTTAACTTGGGAGTTCAGAAATAAAATAATTCAGTAGCTGTTAGAGAATATTTTATGAAGGTTACTGGCATATGAGCTGGAAAACCTCCAGTGCTCCTCCCCACATAGTTTTAAGCCTGAGTATGTCTCCTTCATTCTAGAATACAGCTGAATGGGCTACAGGTTTGATCAGCAGCACATAACGAGCTTTTTAGGAGGAGTCTCTGGCCATCTCCGTTGTATGTCTTTGGCAATGCTAACAAGTGTCAGCATCTCTACTTAGCTTGCTCATGTCTTTCTGAAATATGGATACCATTGGAAAGTTTTGCTATCTACTATTTATTATTTGTTTTCTGCTTTTTATTGTCTCGCAAATAATAAAACAAAGCTAAAAATTTCCCAAATCTGTTATAAAATCAAAATGTCTTAACTGATTATACAGTGGTTGTCCCTCATAGTTCTATTTCCAAAAGCATTTTGCTTTTCTTACAAAATTTTCTTCCCAAAGAGTTCATGATGAAAACTAAATGCTGGACCTTGTTTCATCTTTTTATGTTTTGTTTCCATCTTCCTCGAGTTTTCCTTAATTCAAAAAAGCTAACAAAAAGATGGTGGATATGATTTCTATTCCAGGGAAGTAAAATAAGAACTTTTTGTTCTGACAAGAAATGTATTATTATTCTGACAAAAACTGTATTTCTTGGCACACCTGAAGGACAGGGAGCCAGCCATCTGATGAGATCTTGTTTAGATTAGAGATTAGAAATTCTTTACTCAGAGGGTGGTGAAGCAGGGGAGCTGCTTCAAGGCCAGGCTGAATGGAGCTTTGGACAGCTTGGTCTAGTGGTGGGTATCCCTGCCCATAGCAGGGAGGTTGGAACTAGATGG
This sequence comes from Passer montanus, assembly GCF_014805655.1. Classification (NCBI taxonomy): domain Eukaryota; kingdom Metazoa; phylum Chordata; class Aves; order Passeriformes; family Passeridae; genus Passer; species Passer montanus. Next base: position 2,685,346 of record NW_024370152.1, on the reverse strand, counting down.
TTCCTTCTGACCCATACCAAACCATTCTATGATTCTGTGATGTTATGATGATATGGCAGTTGCAATTATTACTTTATCAAATGTGAGTTGCTCTTTTTATTACAGGTTGTTTTTTTTTTTAAATTAGCTGTGCCAGCTCCAAGAATCTGGATTTGTAAGAAAAAGTGACGAGGTCAAGAAATGTTCTTCTTTATTTATTTCATAATATTAAGTCAGTTTTTAGGTTGTATTTAGGTTGTATTTATGACACTCCACAGGGTTTTGAATCTGATACACAGAGGTAAAAATGCTGTGTGCATATTGTCGTATCTTTTGATGTAATTGCTGGTTTAGTGTGACAATAACCACTGCCAAGGGATATTTTATGTTTCGCACATCAAATTAGAAAGCAAAGTGAAAAAAGGAAAGTACTTTTCCAAATTTTGCACAACTTTCTGAGTTTTTATTGGATTTTCCATGGTCAAATAGGATAATATTTAATTCCCTCAGAACAGCTTCATTTACTTGGGTTGATAGGCAGTCATAAAAATAGGACATAGGAATTAGCTTACATCTAAGAGGAATAGAGTAGTTCTCAGTGAAATCAGCGATGCTTTCAGGCTGCCTGCAGACAGCATAATGTCTTGACGCTACTACAAGTGTAATATACACACGAGTCAGAGCAAGAAATTGCATTCATATCATGATATTTAACCATGTCATAAAATAGTGGGCCTCTGTGGGATACTCGTCCTTAGCATGGGAAGAAACTGCTCTCATGTAGGCTGCCTTAGGGTCTAGAGACACTTCTTGTTTGACCTAAGGTTACCAGATTGGAGTAATCAACAGACTTGCTGAAAAACAAAGCCAGAGACAAATACCAGGAAAAGGCTAGCACAGTCTGCATAATTTTTCTGACCTGCAGTACAAATCCCAAAGTAGGTTACTCTTAATAAATTCTCTGTGATGTGCATTTTGAGGGATATAATCCAGGTCTTTAGTGGTAAAAAGAAGTGGTTCTTTTTATCTGAGCTACTAGATTTGAGGCAGTACAGTGCATAAGCAGCTCTTGTCTAGAATATCGGATTTCAAAACTAGCATATTTTTACCAAAACTTCTTCCTGACGAGTTTCCTGTTGTTCACCAAAAACTTCTGTTGGAAACATGTCTTAGTCCTGAGGTGGAATTCCTGGCTCACTGGCAAAGCAAATGTCTGAGGTGTTCAACACTTAGTTTGGGAGGGTAGATTTCAGATCTCTGCTAATGCAATTCAAGCATACAAACCTCTGCAAGACACCATACATGACCAGGGCACTGGCCATCTGTGGGGAAAGGACACTGCTCTTTCCTTTTCCCCTAAAGGACTGTAAACATCATGATGTCATCCCAATGTGGACATGCACAAAGTTGCATCTTTTGAAATTTAGGAGTAGTTAGGTTGAAAAGCCCCTTATATGATGCTCTGGTTTTATGACTAGATGTGGACAAAATCATATCCATGAAGCTTGGATGATATCATTTACCAAAATATTTGAGCTTTAAAAGGCAGATTTCCCAAACCTCTTTGGGACTGTGCTGCTCCCATTGCTGTGAGTATTTGCAGGGAAGATTTCCCTTGTTCTGAACAGGTCTGGTGTGTGGAAATGACTTTATTGTTCCCAGACTGGGTGGAGTGGGTTTCTATTGTTCTCAAGTGCGAGGTGAGAAACTTCAGCTGCAGCCTGGCCGAAACAGGTCTGGCTCCATTCAGTGTGCTCTTAGCAAGACAGTGTGTCTATGGTAGCCTACAAAGGTTTCCTCTGGGGCCTCAGAAGCAGCTTGGTGGCACTCCTAGAGGTTCTGGCTTTACAGGCTGTAGCTTTGACATCTATTTTTTTCTCAGGAGCTGATTTATTTGCCACACACCTCTCTGTAGATGTGCAACCTGACATTTTGCTCCCCAGCACTAGGCTTCCTGGCCCCAGCATTCCTGCACTTCCCTGAAGCCCTTGCCCACCTCAGTGACCTCATTGGTGCCTGTGTTCTGTGTGGGGAATGCCTGATTCCCCTCCAAGTTCAAACTCTTACATGGGAATGAAAGCATCCTGAGGGAAAGTACTCCACTCATGTCAAACATGTTGTCTACCTGGTTGGTCTTCAGTCTAGCCAGTGCTAAAACAAAACTCCAGGCCAGGAAAAGGCTTTGGTATCTTTAAGGAAGAGACAACTAAATGTGATAGGAGTACGCCATGATCTGAAAAGAGATCTGATGAGCAGAAGTGGCCTGAAGCAGGGCCAGATCCAGCTGCAATGCCTGTTGTGGGAACAGTACAGAAGGTCACAGCCATGCACCAACTGTTTTGGACAAATGCCATGAGCTAATCAACTCAATGAGAAAACTGCTACTGAGAAGCAGGGGGAGGGCTTACTCACCCTTGCTGAAGAAAGGCCCAAGACAGAGGCAATCAAAACTACAGACCAGAATAATGAAATTGAACTTGCAGAGGAGTAGCCAGCCCAAAGCTTCAGGAGAACCTGGTGCTTCAGCAAGTGACCAAGGCAGCAGTAGCCCAGTGCTGGAGCACCATCTGGTGACGAGAAACCAGAATTTTTTCTGCAGATCCCATATTGTCTGCTAAGAAAATACATTGTCCCTGTGACCAAGATGCTGGTCAGGTGTCTGAACACTGACGTCTCTAACATAGAACATCCATCCTTCTCTGGCTGTCTAGCAGGAAATGTTACAAAAAATCACAGAGGAAAGCAGCCCAGACCGTGTTTGTTGCAAAACTAATACATGTCTTTAAATAGCAGTTGAAGAAAAATAGCTGAAAGAGGTAAATTAACAGACATGTAAGTTATTCTGCCATTCTACATATCATCAGTACTGACCAAAGAAGAAGAATGTGCACAAGAAAGAGAATCTGCCCAAATGGCATGTAGGTCCCATGACACCTACTGTTTTGGTAGGTTTTGACATGAATAAGTTCCCCTTTGCGTAACATTTCCTTACACTTCTAAATGCATTGGCATTGCTAGGCTTGTAAAACACTGATAAGAGCATTCTTTAAAGGACAAACTTACCTGAAATCATATGGTATGGAGCACTGCTCTGACCTGGTCTTTCTTTGTAGGATGTGCTCAAGCCTTTGTTTCTCCAGTATCAGCAAAAGGAAAAAAAATATCTCAAAAGAGAAGAGTATCATTCATATGGATAGCAAACATATTCGTTAAGCTGTTCAAGAGGCTTCTGTTGATTCTTTTGCCTTCCATTTAGCTTGTCAATGTCACTTCCCAGAAGAGGCGTTTGAAACATAGCATTTCTGTGTGCATGAGCTGGTCAGACAAAACTCCACGGAAAGTCAGTATTTGCCTGACTGGACATGGTTTGTGCCAGTCACAGTGAGAGAAGTGTGGTTAGAAGGAGGCTGGTAGCTAGAAATTATCTCTCTTCCCTTGACTGAGGTCCAGGCCATGTGTCCTAGCTGAGGCACAACTCACCCTTGCCCACAGCTGTCCCACTGCTCTCTCACTGAGAAAATTCCCCCGCTGATCACCTCTCACTTCTGTGTCTAACATCTGTCTAAGATAAGATACCATGTGGCCACTGTTAGCAGCTAAATTTTTTTGAATGCACAGCTTCTTGAGCCTCTGCTACCAGAGAAAAAAGCTGTCCCTGCAAAGAAAGAACATGTAAGAGCAACTGGCTTGTGTCTGTGCCGAGCTCCAAGCTCCATCCATCCATGGCTGGGAAGCTGGCTGCCTGAATGGTCTGTTGGGGTGAATAAGTAGCTACTTAGAGAGCAGAACACATACAGCAACCCATGGCTCCCAACACTTAGCCACATAATGGCATGCAGCATTGGAGAAAAGCAGCACTGTGTTCTTTAGAGAGACTTTTTGTCCAGTGTCAAGTTGACTCTGTTACACTGCAGAGCAGCTCTTACCTAATTCTTGATCCCAGTTTAGATTTCTTGGGTGAAAGAACAAAACAGTACTCTGCCTAGTGGCAAACAAGGCTGTTCATTGTGCATGGATGTACTAGTGATCTGGCTGGCTTGTACCAAAACTACCAACATGCGCAATCCAAACCACGGGCAGCTTAAATTTCTCTAAAGTTTCTCCCTGCTGCCAATTCTGTTAATATTTCTTTAGTGCAAAACCTCTTTATTTGGGTGAATTACTTATATCAGGGTTGCAGTCAGAAAGGATTTCTGCAAAGCACTGATATTTCTTTAATTAACTAGTGTATATCTTTGCTTTTTGTAAATGATGCAGTGGTACAGTTTCTTCTCTGTGACAGGAGGCTCAGAACCACATTAGGTGGTCCCACTGAAGGGCAGGCAAACAGAGGCTGATGGGTCCAATTCTATATTTGAGGGATTTTTCTTATTACAGCCAAAGGTGCCATTTCTTGCCACATGTCCCTGTGGATTTGGCAGGATGCAGAATGGAGAGTACACCCCACACAGACAACCAGTGGCATGTAGGTCAGCAGGTGCTTGATTTCTAATTTTCTGTATCACGTTGCATGAACATAAGCTTCAGTGTAAGCGCAGCAGGAGGAACATGCTCCAAGTCTGCAAGAACTGATAAGCAGAGCTGTCAGCATTGAAAGTACACCCCCACATGTCACATGCAACACAACACCACACTGGAGGCTTTAGGACTTTGATCAGCAGCTTGTTCCAGAGATGGACATCCAAACTGCCTTGTCTTGCAAGTCCCACTGGAAGCTTTTCATATTTATGTCCCCTTTGGACCCTTTCAGTTCTTCTGCTGAAGGTGAAGGACTTGGTGACCTCCAGAGCCCAAATGAAGAGATGGGAAGAGAAGCATTGACTGGTTAATTGCATAGAAAGGAGGAAGATCTTTAAAATTAAGCATATTCTATATCAGTAGGAGGATACAGTGCTTTATACTGTGATGAGCCAGAGCTCTGTAAGCTGTTTCTCTGCAGAAAGGAACAGATTGGACCATGAGTCACTCTGAAAGTAGCATGATCTTTTTTTAACTCAGAGCAACAGGTCTTCCACACATGAGTTATGACATTACTGAGGGTATACGATACAGAAAGTGCTTAATTTCTCTTCTGCTGTTCACCCATTTCACTGAGAGCCAGGTAGCACAATCAAATAATACAGCAGATAAACACCACTTGGTTTCTCAGGGATGAAATGACACTTGTATTCCAAAGTACAGGAAAGAAAACAACCTCAAACCCCTTTCTTACATCACTGTTGATGATGGCCTGCTTTCTGGCTCCCTTTCCCCCAGTCATGTAAATTGGTGAGCTGGAAAAAGATGTTGAATATGCAGAAGAGAGATTCCAACAAATTCTTTGCTGGACATTGTAACTGTGCTGATTAATATCATACCAGATTGTTTTACATCAAAAAAGCATTAATGCTGGGGAGGTTTTCATCATGCACCAGACAAAACTGAAGTTCTCATGCCCATTCCTTTACTCACAGATTTGACATGTAATTTTTTGACACTATGAGTTAACTGATTGAATTAGTGCCAGCAGCTGCAAAGTAACTTATCTTACAAAAAGGCAAATCATAAGCCTGAGCTGGATTCAAAGACCATTTACCAAATGTATTTGGAAGTGGAAGAAACAGAGAACTTTAACTTGAGAAATCTTCAAGATGCAGAGACTTGGCAGAATCCATAAGAAAGCAAGAATTAAGAATAACCACCTAGTAGTTATAAGACCTGTTTCCCTCTGAATTGTTTTTTGTTCTGGTTCAATGACAGCTGGCTCTAAGGGAACTGGCTGCTAAAGGAAGGAGTAGTACAGACACTGCCAGTCCTCTGAAAGCCGGCCCTCTGATCTGGCCCTGACCTGGGTGGGTGATCAGTTGGTGCACTGTATGGCTTCATTGCCAGAGGGATAGGAACCTTGGGATGGAATAGAGCAAGAAGAGAATTTAGCCAGTTGGGAAACCAGACACATCTTTTACTTTGCCCTCTTTTAGTTTCCCAGCTCTCCCCAGTCCTTTGACCCAGAATCACCCAGGGATGCCACACAGGCAGATCCAAAATGCTCATCTTTTGTGAGAGAAGTACTGACTGTCTTTCCAGTTCTGGAAGTGCTCCTGTTAAAGAGAACAGCAGGGAAAGCTTTTAATGCATTTTGAAAGTAAAATCTTTTGAGAGAAGCTGGAGAACCTAAATATATCCAATGAAAAGAAAAAGAAGTATTCTGGTTTTATATCCACTATTTCTGGCCTCAGAACTACAAAGGAGTTGGTCAGACACTTATCCTCTCCCTCTCTCCAAAATCTAAAGAAATAGACATTGCAGTAGGCAGGGTTTGGAAATCTGTGTCTCCTTTACTTTGCAATGGAGATAATTCACATTAAAAGAAGAAGCTCACACATCTCCCAAAGAATGCTGTTTTCTAAATTACCTTGTCATGAGAATGTAATTAAATTATATATGTGCCAAATGAACACTTAAAATGTATCTGAAATTTTGAGAGCCACAGTCAAATCTTCCCATGCCCTCAAGCCAAACACATATTTTATGCAATTTTTTATCATATTTGCCTTTCCAAAGATCAAGAAAAAGCAAGATGAGCTTTATGATAAGATGTCTGGACCTTAGAAATTCAGAATTAATACTTTTTTGTAAATATATGTTTATCAAAAGAGGAAGGAATGATTCCCAACATTGTTCCAAATGGATGGCATGATCATGATGTGTATGAAGAGGTGAATGAAAGACTTTTAGTGATATCTTCTTCCAGACACTGGGGACAGCCTTACTAATCACATCCCAATAATCTCCCACATGCTTTTGATTAAATCCTCAGAACACATGGAATATTCTTTCCTGACAAATGCAGATCCAAAGCAGGACTTACTGTAAGGCACATAGAGCGGCCACAGTATTTGTAGCAGCATGGCTCAGTACAATATGTGTCCCAGTGACAGGAGAACAATTTTCCTTCAGTCTTCCATCTTGGCCCATCTGTTCTTTGAAGGTTAAGACAGATCTTTGTGATCAACCAATCTGCCTTCCCAGGAAGGCAGGCTGTATGTATTCTCCATTCTTTCTTCCTGAGCTGGTGCATTTCAGCCTGCCTGAATGGCAGTGGTTAAGATTTGTCACAAAGTTCAGTTGAACATGCCAATGATTAATTACCATTTTGGATGAAAATGTGCAAATTTAATGTTTGATTTTCCTCCTTCACTTTCAATTATGGGAGCTCTTTGTGCGTCTGTCCACTAGATGCAAAAGTCATGTCCTGTTTGATTTCTTTCTACTGGTAGTTTTGTTCTTTCAGGTCTTTTGGAACGTAACTAAAAGCACTGGGAATTGTCCTTGTCCCAGAGGAAGCTAAGTTCCTCCTTACACTTACAGTTTTAGACCTATCAACTAGGTCTTTATCCATTTAGTGGCTAACATGACAGGTTAAATCTAGCTTTGATGGAGAACACCATCCACCACTGTGTCAAAAAAACACACCAGACATTTACAGTATGGATGCCTGCCAACTTCCATCTCTCAAGCTCCCTCCAATTTTTTAATGTGCTAAATCCACATTAACCCAAATCAAATTACAATAAACCTCTTGAGGGTCTAGCACAAAGTTCTACTAAGATTACGTTGTTTTAAGACTTACTTCTTCAGGTGGTAGTTTTATGGTGGAGGGAGTGGAAAGGAGAATGAAGGAGCAGCATTGCTTGAAGCAGAGCATTCTCTCCCACAAAATGTGATAGGAAAGGGCTTGGCAAGAGGAAAGGGGGTATATTTAGAGGAATACTGAAGAATATTGGCAGCAGAATCCTTGTCTAGAACATGTTCATCCTCATAGTAAGCATGTCAACGGCACTTGAGAAAATGAGCTGCCAGAACACAACCAGAAAAAGCTGTTAGCAAAGCAATCTAAAATCAGACCTTGCTTTTACCTGGTTCTTCCAGCTTCTTTCCTTTTCTGACAGCTCTGCTGCATGGGAGAAAGCTGTTCAGCATTCTTTCTTAAACTGTCCCTAAACTCAAAAACTCTCCTATGAAAACAGTACAAAAGAGAGAACAACTGCTCATTGAGCTGTGGTGGTTTGTCATAAGTGTAACAAACATGCTGCACCCCTTGCATGACTTCATGGGGAAAACCAACGCCCAAAGGCATGGAGAATTTGTGACAGTGCCCTGACAAATATTGCAGAATTTGGTCTTTTGAGACTGGAGAGAGGTAGAAATACTTGCTTTAAAAAAAGGGCATTCTGAGACATGAGCCTGAGATACAGGCCAAGTAAGATTTGCACACAAGGGCTTCAAGAGGCCACAGAGATGTAGGCAGATAAAATAAGTCATCAGAGTGTAGAGTTACCTGGTCTTAGCACTGCCTGGCAGAGCAACATGAAGACTTGAGTCACTGAAATACTGAAGTACTGGCAGGCAGGAGGGAATCTCCACGTCTCAGCCTAAAACTCATTTAACTTCAGCTCCACAGGTTTGGGGCAACTTCCAAACATTAGTGTTTATCTCACCAAAGATAAAGCAGGTTCATGAGGGAAGTGTGCAGCAGTCTTTATCCTGGAAGGAGAATGCCTCAGAGAAATGTCTGCATTTTGCATGTCAACTGCTGTTTGGATGATCTTGGGAGATTACAGAAAATGGGGCTTTTGAATTATTTTACTACCAGAGAGGGATGCATAAGGAGTGTCTTGGGAATAGAATCATTAAGCAACAAATGAGGGTGAAAGCCTGAGGGTTAATAGCAACATGCATTTCTTCCTTGTTGGAGATGTCTTTGATGTATACACAATTATTATCAAGTGACCAATAACTGATGGGAATGTAATAGTTTATTTTGTCTGCCACATGTGCAAGGAAGAATTCCTACTGTCTGGTACTTTAGTCTTCTCAGTGCAATATTATCACACTTTATCTGTTTTTGTGCCTTTGAAGCTAAAAGACAAACCTGATGTTGATGTTTCTAATAATAATTAAAAAAAAAGATCCTTTTTGCCTCCTTCTTGGCTACTAAGGTGTATTTTTAGTTCTATAAGACTTTTCAAATCTGTTCACATCTAGGAAACTTATTTTTTGTTCTTCATTAAGTCTGATGTCAAGTGGTGTAACTGGGAGAAGTCATCAGCTTGGGTTGCAGAATTATCTGAAAGCAAACAACAAAATACTTTTCCTCAGTAGTTGGACAACAATGAAATCCAAACCAGTCTGCAGATAAACAGGGCTGCTTGATCAGCTCATTTGACTATCAGTTATAGGATTACTGAGGTTGGAAGTTTGCTACCCAGTCAGCATTGCCTCATTTACTCATTTGCTTAAGCAAGTGATGTGGCAGAAAGTTGGAGGCAAAGATTTTGTCTATCCTCTTTGATTGTTGCCTAATTATTTACATAACCTGTTGGGCCAAATTAGAGAGCACTGTGGCCGGGTTCATATTTAATCTTGCTTTGCTATTGTTTCTTTAGGAAGTAGTGTCAAATTTTTGCATTTCCTAAGATTATGAGTTCTGTTTGCAACCAGAAAAGCTACTATATATGTAAATATAGCTTGAAATGCCATAACTTCAAGTTCAAGTGAAGCATATTCTTTAAAAAATAAACATTATTAATGCAGTTTTCTAGATCATTAGAGTCAATAAGTTCAATAAGTCAATAAGTTCAATAAGTCAATAAGGTCAATAAGTCATATATATATGTGTAACATCCAAATATGCTATAATGTAGTGTACTTGCAGCTTTAATAGAATGTTTTCAGAAATGCATGATGCAAGAGGTTATCATCTCTCTTCTGTTTCTGTCATAGCTGCTGGAAGTGCTGAGGTGGACATCCTAGTGTGGAACGATGGATGAAACCTGCTGTTGAGATCGTGTCACAATATGGTTTTGAGTAAACTCTCTGAGCAGCCCATCCTAAGATAAGGGGACAGGGAAGTTTCTTGCATTGCTCCCTTGCATTGTGGAGCAGATGAAGTGACTTGCCATGCTGTGATTCTTTTGAGAACAAGCAGTCTCTAGGTAACCACTTCTTTAATTTTGCAGTTGAAAGGCAAACACTATTCCTGAACAATTTTTTTTGTCTGATTACTTTGATAAATTTTTATTTTACAAATTCTTAATTTGCAACTGGGTAAACTATTTTTCTTACTTTCCTCTCAGTTTTATTCAGGAAACAGCCATAATAGCTGATAAAGCTCTATGACGACTGCAGTTCAGTCATCAGAAGAAAAGAGCCCTGAGCACTCAAGGTGAATATTTGGCTAAGACTGGCCAGAAATTGGGATCCTACTTGACTATCCAGATTCAAGCAAATTGCTCATGTTTGGGCAGTCTCTTCTGTAGCTCTGAGAAGCCACAATTGACAATTTATTCTCACCTGTTAAGTCAGGTCCCAAACACTATTAGCAAGCCCTAATAATTGCTGTGAAAATTATAAATATGCTGGCATTAGAAACTGGCAGCTCTGTTTAGCTCTATCACAGGCAGATTGCATTTCCAATGTATTATTAGGAAGATGGGAAATTGGAGCTAATGGATGGATTTCTGCAGTTTTTCTCTTTTCTGACACCCAGTGACCACGGGATGGCACTGAGGTTACTGTCCTGCTCACAAACACATTCTAAGTCTCACACTTCCATTTTAGGTGTTCCGAAAAATTGTCTGGGACACTGAATTTGGGTTATGTGTTTGCACATGCATAAGGCTGGTTGCCTCAGCTCTTGTGGATTCTTTACTGCCCTGGCTTTGGGACTGCTTTCAGCTAACAGAAAATGCTCACTGTAAATCTCCCCAAAGGTGAGCATGAAAACTCAAACTTGTGAGTGCGTACTGTCCTGACACACTGGTGGGTGAAGAAGATAAGAAGCCTTGATTGTAACATCAGTCCCTAAGCTAAGTCACTTGTACTGGCTACAGAGTAATGTCAAATCTGCCAAAGCGTACAATTGTCTTCAGATACTGGCAGCATCAAAATTCACACTTATTATCCAGACATCTTAATGCCCATGGCTTCTGAAGATTTCCAATGCTGAAAGCACACAAACTATAGCACAATATTTTCAGAAACCAAAACACCCACCATCTTAAGGTATTTGTAGATATCTGACCTTAAACCTCCTTATCTGTCTCTGAAGATGTTCTCTGGTGAGACATTCAGATTTGTTTCTAGTGAAAATAAAACTATGTACTTTTCATTATCCTGTCATAAGGCTTGATCCACAAATACAGAATTAGTAGCTTTTATGTGTGCTTCATCCACTCAACGTGGTATGCACACTGTGCTGGTGCACCTGGAACTGGGCATGGATGTGAATCCATCCATCTAGCTGCAACAAAAATTTTTTACTGGTTCCATCTCAAACAATGTAGTGCTGACCCTGCAGGGTTTTAGGTGCATTTGTCCTCCTGGCTCCCCTTTAGCTGCTAGTTGTTGATGCCTTGAACAAGTTAACCCCCCTTCTCTTAAGCTCTAGGTTGTGTAATCTAAACAGCTTTTCAGGGAGATGGCTCTTCAGACTGTTAATGCCAGTTTGATTTGCTTTTGCAGGGTGAGCCAGAGCTGGCCAGTAGTCCAAGTCCTCATGGTGAAAGGACACAAGCAAGGAGTGGGCTGGAGGGAAGCACAAGGGAGAAGGGTGAGCAAAACCCCTCTTTCATGCTTGTCATACTGGCAGGGTAGTGGTGTGGGTGCAATGGCATGGCACCTGGACGTGATGCCAGGGTGCCTCTGACAGCAGCTAGCCAATGGAGCAGTCTGCAGGTGATGGAGCATTGGTAGTTTAGATCTGCAGCTCTGCTGGGTGAAAGATGAAGTTTGGGTATTCAGAGTCTGAAAGGGCCAGGAGCTGGGATATAACTGTGATTAAGGTAACTAAATGCCGAGTGCTTGATCCTTTTAAACTATTTTCAGAATTCTGGATTGTTCTTGCCTGCCATGTTCCCTCAGACTTTCAGCAGACTAAAGACAAGTCATGATCACTTTGTTAAAGCCCAGTTTGCAATACACTGGCTTTCAGAAACGAATTTCAGACTATATATACAAAACTAATATTAGAAACAATCTGAACACATAGGGCATCATTTTCTGGTGTCTGTTTAGATGTGTGTTTATACACAGCAGATACACATCTAGGCACAAAAGTACATGAAAATTCTCAATGTCTCTTTTGCTGCCAGTTAGTTGCATCCAAAACCAGACATTAAGGAATTAAAGAAATCTTAATCTGTGAACACTTAGTTCATGACTTCAGAGATGCTACATGCTTGTTCTTATTATAACTGGGCATTACTTTAATACAGACTGAAAATTTGAGAGAGGAAGTATTTTGGTTTGTTTTTACTTTTTTTTTTTTAAAGATACTTGGTACTTGTATGTGAAAACAAAAGTATTTGAAAACAAAATGCTGAGACATTTAGCAGGCACATATGGCCATCATCAAGCATTGATTTGGTTTAGAGAAATAGATGACAGTGGAATATTGAGTTTTTTAATGTCTGTTCTTCTGAGAATACCATAACCTAATTTTAAATAGATATAAACTCTGCTTGTTGTTTTTGATTTTGCAAGGACCTTAGCATTCTGCAATCAGTCTGACTCAAGTGTTGCTGGGTATCCAATGCCTTTGAGAGCACTGTGTTCTGTGTGACATTCAAAGTACCTGAACACAGCCTGTCCCAGTAGCTACTGAAGCTGTGTTTGATGTGATATATAGCTATGCAGCACACAGCCACAGCAATGTGGATGCCCAGAGCCATCTTAACATCATTCTTATTCAAGCTAGTATGTCTTTTCACTTGATTTCCTCTTCAATTTTTGACTGCATCCTTTCAGTGGACACTTGCAAGATAAACAATTATATTTTGTCCAAAGGGTTTATATTTACATACTTTTGATTCCTGAGAAACTGTGGTGGCTCTTTGGCAAGCAAAGGAAAATAAAGATTGTATACTCAACAATTTTTGGGCAAGAGGGGAAACAGTTCAGTTTTACTCAGCTGTTGGCTGTTGACTCACATGGGTGTCTCTCTCTTTTTACAACGCCAACTACATACAAAAAAAGGAGGCTTTTTGTAAATTAGACGTTGCTTAGCTATGGTGTGGTCCTCTTCAATTCTTGATTTGAAAGATCTGTTCCACTGTCAGAAATCTGCTGTCCCTATGGAAAAGAATCTTTCCACTTTCTATCCCCCCAACTTTGAAGAATGTTAAATTGACAATTCTGGGGTATGCAAATGTACTTTAAAGCTCTTATATCTGCAGAAGTAAACTAAACATGGTCTAAATTTCTCTAAGTAATAAACATGCTGCTTCTAATCAGCATGAGTGAGGGTGTGTGCATGTGTGGATGGTGGTACATTAGCTGTTGTGACCTGTAGCAGATGCTGGTTAAGTTCTGTCTGCAAAGCATCATGTAAACTGAAGCAACTGAAGTCTGCATGGGAAAAGTTGGGACTTCAATCTTAGCAGCTGAGCTGACATGTTCTCACACCTCCTGGACTCTTCCTTGCATACATGCCTATTGTTGTATGTGCACTGAGACATCTCATGCTCTAACCTAGTATTTTCAAAAACCGACTTCTGAGGTGTAGATGGGAAAATGCTTAAAGCACTCATAAGCTTAAAGCTCCAGGATGGAGCTGAACTTTCCCAAACATTTCCATACTGTGGCAGAACCTGCACCAAGAAGCCAATTCATCCAAATAAGCTTACTGGGAATGGGCACAAAAGCCTTCCTGATGCTGCCTAAGCAGCAGCCCTCCATGCACAGCACCTGGGATACCAGAACAGAAAGGGTGCACTGCAGAGCTGCAATAAAAGGGGCGGGAGTGTATGTGGGCAGTGCCATACTGCTGTGTTTAGGGGAGGGCTGTGATGTGGTCTCCGTGCACTGCCACACAAGCATAGAAGTGTGGTACAGCAAAGAGAGCCCAAGCTCCTGAGGCATGTGCAAAAATGTTGCAGAACTTAAGTACCATGAATGCTAACCAAATTTAATCCCCATCCTGAAGAAACAAGGTGATGAACAGAAGAGGAACTGAATGCATGTTAGCTACTAATACAAAGATGTCAAGGATATTGTCATAGAAGCAAGCAGGAATCACTGTCACTAACATTACCCCTTCAGCACTGTAAAAGAAGTGTGACAGGTCAAGGCAGGTGATTCTTGCCCTCTGCACCACTCTTCTGATACTTCACCTGGGGTACTATGGGCTGCTGTGTGGGCTCCAGCAACAAAAAGGATGTGGACCTTTTAGAGTAAATCCAGAGTGGGCCACAAAGGTGACCAGTTGGATGGAACACCTTTCCCATGAGGAAAGGCTGAGACATCCGGGGTCGTTCAGCTGAGGAAGGCCTTGGGATGATGTTGTAGCAGCCTTCCAGTACCAGAAGGGAGCCTACAAGTAAGATGAATAGGGAGGTTCTACAGGAGCATGAAGTGCTAGGAAAGGAAGAATGGCTTGAAAGAGAAAGAGAGTAGGTTTATATTAGAAATTAGGAGAAATTCTTTATTGTCAGAGTGGTGAGGCACCAGAACAGATTGCCAGAGAAGCTGTGGATGCCCCATCCCTGGCAGTGTTCAAGGTCAGGGTGGATGTGGTTTTGAGCAACCTGGTGCAATGGAAGATGTCCCCTGACCACAGCAGGGGAGTTTAAGATCCATCTCCCCTTTCTACGTGTGGCTGCTGGGCTATGGTGTGGCCATGTGCTTCCCCAGGGACTCTTGGGGCTCGCACAAGCTCCACTGCAGCTTCCGCCATTTGTCATGAATCCAAAGCTTTTTGGCTGCTGCCATGTATCCCAGAACTGTTAGTGACACAGGGATTTTCTATCTCTCAAGTCCCTGCTGGGCACACCTGCCTAGGACACAGTCAGGGCAGTCCCTTGAGAGGCACTTGCTTGTCCCTGCCATGTCCTCTGTTCTGTGACAATTGTTGCATTAAGAGCATAGAAATTTGGCAGAAGGTAAATTCTGGCATTCCAGTTGGTCCTGGGAGATCAGAGCATGGGCTGGATGCATCTGGGATTCATTTCTGACTGTATACAACTAGGCATCATAAGTCTGGTCATGTTCAGTGAGATCCCAGGTGCAGACATAGTGTGGGTTACACCAGAAATCAGCCACATTAGCAGTGCCAGATTCACGAAGAGTGTGGTTCATGAAGTCAGTGCTTGAAGTTTGGTTGAGCTCAAAAAGAACTTTCACAAACAGAGATGTCTTCCTACTCTGGTCAGTGACTGAGGCCTTTTCCTGGAAAAGTGAGGGAAAGCAAGCAGCCAACCACACATGGCCTGGATCTGTCACCTCTGTGCTGTTTACAAGAACAGCCTATTAACTATTTTTGGCTTGTGAAGAGCAGATTTTGCATAGGGAAAATAGTAGCAGATTCTTTGGGGACATTAATAAGCTAACGGCTTTTGAGATCAAGGTCATATTTAGAAAACACCATCAGTATCCTTTACTGACTAGTTACTACAGATGGGTTGGGAGAATACTAAATATGTTTCTGTTAAGTGTCTCCTGAATCAGCTATATAGTGTTTTGACAGGACTTCTGTTTCTAGATATCTGTGCAATAGAAAGCAACCAATAGTAGGTAATTTTTGGTTGTTCTTCCCCCAAATAATGCTTTTCTTCTGCACTTTTGCTCATTTGATCAGGTCCAGAGATAATCACGGTCACTCTTCCTCTTACCATTGACATTACTGTCAAGAGCTGGACTGAGTTTACATAACCATTTCTGTAAACCATGATTTTCAAAGGAGGTGCTATATGGAGTACATCCAAGAGCCAACATTTTTTGTTAAAACAAAATGTATTTTCAAAGCCAAAGCTGTGGTGTAGCCCAGACTAATCTGACCCATTCAAAGGACCAAGTTCAACTTTCTTCACCAAAACATTTCTGTTTCTTCTTCTTTGTTAAGTTAACCTCAAGTAAGAGTCTAAATTGCCTCTAAAACTGTTATTTGGCTGCATGTAGCTCTACATCCACAGGAGGGGGCACTTGAATAAAATTTTGAGCAGTTTGCCAAATACCTCTCATTTCACACCTCCTTTTGTGCACAGTGGTTCTGTGTGTTGGAGAAGGGGAAGAACTAAAAGATTATGTAGGTGCATGGAAACTAAATAGTCCATCAAGTTCTGGAGGATATTGCTGAGTTCTTCTAATAGGTGGATCTTGCACTGTTTCAGTTATGCTTTGCTTTAAATCAACTAATACAACACATACACAAAAAGTTATCCATTAAAATAAATAAAACACTAAGTCATATTTTTCCATGGTCTGAAATGTTTGTTGTCTGCTTCAGTAGGCAATATGGCATTTTACAAGGAAGCCTTTGTTCCATGCTTAATATCCATGTATAGGCATCTAAAGGAGTGAAATAAAGTGCAAGTCTAGTGCAGAGAAACTGCACTACAGTTTGTTTAAACAGCTTTGTTTGAAAAGAGATTTGTTTTCCATATCTGCCTGGAGTACACCCATGCTAGCTGAGAGGAGCAATAATTTAAGGTAAGCATATTTTCACATGCATTACCAGTAGTCTGCACTTCAGCTATGGTGAGGTGTCAAAACTTTCTGAGTGACTAGGGCTTAGCTAAGCATTAGAAAAATAGATGTGTCGCTCTGCCAGACCATGTTTGTGTTCTTTGCCCCTCTCTAAGGCCTTTCTGGTTTTTCATGATTGACAAGATGTAGCACTTGGGAAGAACTGATTTTTAGCTCCAGTGGACTCAAAGATTTTCAAGGCTGAAACTGTGAAAGAGGCAGGCACAAGTTTAAATGCCAGCAGGACTGAGACTTACTTCTACCAACAGAGTCAATAGCAGGTGTTTATGTGTATTTTCCCTCCCTCTTCCACTCTTGCTTTTGTTCAGTTTAAATCTAAACTTGGGATACAGACACTGTGATGCTCAGGACTGAAAATAGGGCTGTCTTAATTGGAGCATCAGGCTCATAAATGGAACTGCAGTAAAGAGTTCTCAGCAGAGACCCACTACTGCCATGGCATGGCTCCTGCTCACAGATCCAAAGCTTATCCAGAGCCAGAGCAGATTCCTTTTGTCTGGGTGGGGACAATGAAGAGATGACTGCTGATTTCAGTACTCAGATTGTAACACTGAGGAGAGGAAAAAATAATAGAAGAGATCTGATATAACTAGCAAAACGTCTTGCTTTTCCCTTTCCTATTACCCAGTGCTGCCAGATGTGACTCTCACTGTCTTCCAGGGGCCATAAAACAGTCAGAAACCGTAGTTTGAAAATAACCCTTGTAACAAGAGTTCTTAGGTATGGCAGGGTTCTAGAACAGAAAAGAAAAGAGAGGAAGTGGTGGGTGTCCACTATTAAATGTATCACATTACCCTGTTCTTGCTGGTGACATACCCATAACAAATTAATTTGATTATTTTGCTGCTGCCCATGATATGAGCTCCATGTAGGAGAAAAGACATATGGCTGGATTGTAACTTGTGTGTTACTTCCTTCCTCCCCTCTTGCTTTTATTTTCTCTTATGGTACCATAGATTGCATTTTAAAGCCTCACAGCACCAGCCTAACTGCGCTCTATGACAGCTGTAATCAAATCTGGTTTGCCTGACTGCTAAAAGTTCTACCAGTGAAATTCTGACTGACTGCAGTAAGAACAGAATTTGAGCAGTTCAGGCTCCTCTAAAAATACCACTTCAAGAGATTGCTGTAGGAAAACACCATGATTCTCCACGTGAAAGAGTGAACATTTATTAGGGCCAACATCAATGGAACTGGGACTTTAGACAAGGAAGGAGACTTTTTTTTGGCTTATGTAGGTTATGGGGGAGAAAGCAGGACATAATTTTCCTGGTCCCAGGCAGATTGGTTGAGCCTAAACTTCATTGTCTAAAGTTAAGCCAAATGCCATTCTGTTGATGTCTTTGATTTCTCGTAAGACATTTCATCCAGCTTCTAATCCCTTGGCTATTTGAGAACTATTCAAGGTCAGCTACCACCCCATTTCATATTGCTGCTTTTCAGAGAAGGCATCTGCAGAACTGTGGCTACTTAGTGTATCTGTGATAAAGCTAGGACAATTTTCTTTGGTTCTTTTTCTTCCTTGAGAAAGACAGCTGCTTGGCTCCACTGACAGCAATGAAATTTTAAATTCCTGAGGCTCCAATTAAGAACTAGATCTGTTTCCAAAACACTAGTAAGGACACACCAGGGGATAAAGGTTGTCATGAATATAAAGCTGATCTCCTTAATTGTGGCCACAGACAAGCCTTTCTGTCTTGCAGGGTAAGAGAAAACTTATCTTGTACTCCAGCAAAATGGAGACTGCAACTAGTGCTTTTTTCCTTTGTGAGAAGTCTAGATTTCAGGAACTGGCAGTGGTGAGATAAACATACTATTATGAGTGGTGAGCTAATAAAACAGCTGGCAAACGTCCTGTGTCAAATCTGCCTTGTGTCCAGCTCACTTGTTTTCTCTGAGACATTTAGGACTTGATGTTCCCAAGTGTGTGCCATCTCTCTCTATATCAGACAGCCAAATATGCAAAATTGGTACTTGGTATTTTGATTCAATATTACTTGAGAAGAAGGCCTGGTAGCACTTTTTGTCTTATGAGCATTCACTACTGGCATCTGCCAAAAAAAAAAAAGAGATGATGCTGTGAGCTGTAGCAATTCAGAAATAGGCTCTGCTTCAGCTCTGCCTAAGCTTGCTCTGCCAAGGCCTTCAATGTCAGTTTGACTCCTTGTCTCTGGATGGGGATTACAGTGGACTTCTGGTGAGCTCAGAATAATTAAGCTAAATCTTCAGTTGTCTGAGATCAAGCGTCCTATATGTCTCCTCCTTCTGAGCTGTGTTGGGGTAAAGACCTGGATCCAGTCTTCACCAAGAGACTGGAAGAGAGCCATCTCTATGGGTACCAGCAAAATGTCACTCTGTAACTGCAGCTGATGCACCACTAATTGCCAAAAGCAGATACATAGCAACTGGGGGTGTCAAAGCCACTGAGATGCTTGCAGATCTCAACATACAGCTGTGCTCAAAGAGGACAGAACATGATTTTAATGTTGGATTCAAAGGAAGGCTCTTATGTAAACCGAGTAATAGACCTCTGCAACTGCTCAGCATTGTGCATGGTGTCCAAGCCAATCAGGACCAGGTTCTGGCCATAAGGAAATGTGTTTTGATTGAGTTACAATCACTGACACAGGACTCTTTGAACCTGTTTAAAACCTAATCTTTTAAACCAGCTACACATATTCAGGAATGAAAAGTTCATGGACTGTGAGGAAAGAAGACACTTTCTGTGTTTGAGGAGGTCTGAAGCCATGAAACCAGAAGCTGAAATACAGTGGGAGAAAAGCTGTCACCTGCTTGATGTGACATTGGTCTCTCCCTTCATGCTGTTATCAAAAAGTACCCCCTCTTACACAGACTTTTGCTCTTGGTACTGTAGCTGACAGTTTTCACCACTCAGTGCAGGTGCTTCTGAAAATGGCAACTAAAGGATCAGGGTTTCATGCACACTTGCCTTAGTTCATATACCTTTGTACCAAAAGAGAGGACAATTTATTAGGTTTTTGTCTTTGACTTGGGGGCAAACACAATGTTATACAGGGAAGCTTAGTCTGAAATATATTTTTCTTCTGAGAAAATTGCAGCATCTCTGCAGTTCTGAGACTGTCACATTCCCAAATGCAAAAAACAGAGAGATTTCAAACCCAGAAACAAAACACTTCAGCAGTTTTCTCTATTTTGCACCCTCACCTCCCACCATTTTATTGAATTCCTTCTTAAGCCAGAAGTGATGGCACTAACGACAACGAGGAAGATCTTGGAGAGAAATGGAATGCCTTACAGTGGATGGAGAAAAGCAGCATCCAGCATTTCTGTATGAAAATTGAGCAAACTAATTTTGCTCCTTACCACAGATTGTGTGTAATTTCCTCAGAAGAAAATAGAATTTAATACTTAATGAAATACCCTTTCCTGCCACTTGGCTCCTCAAGGGCTGTCAGACTCAGATGTACCATTATCTTTTTTCTCAAAGGCAGCCTACAACACAAAAGTTTAGAAAAAGTTGTTTTTCCTCCCCCCCTCACCCTCCCACCCCCCCCATAGCAGATATCTGAGCTGTTTGGAAAAACAAAATGAAACCAAACCAAACCAAACCCACAAAAAAGACAATTTAAGAGGAAACTCAATAGTGTCAGTGCTCTGATGACTTGGTTCTACTGTCAAGGACAGAATAAAAAGGTAATTGGCTGCAATAGATAAATGACTTGTTCAGACAAATGTCCCTCTGTAAACTGGCAGACGATACCGAGTTGGGTGGCAGCGCTGATCTGCTGGAGGACAGGAAGGCTCTGCAGAGGAATCTGGACAGGCTGGACTGAAGGGCCAAAGCCAATAGTAGGAAGTTCAACATGACTAAATGCCAGGTCCTACACTCTGGTCACAACAGTGCTGCAGGCTGGAGAAAGAGTGGCTGAAAGCTACCTGTGGAAAAATGACCTGGGGGTGGCTGTTTAGCTGGCAGTGGCTCAACATGAGCCAGCAGTGAGCTCAGGTGGCTAAGAAGGCCAGTGTCAACCTGGCTTGTATCAGCAATAGAAAATAGAAAAAAAACCTTCTTTTTGAAATTTTCATCAGGAAGACCTTGCTGCAACTGCCAACCCTTACACATTAAAAAAAACCAAACCAAACCAAACCAAACCAAACCAAACCAAAACAAAACAAAAAAAACAAAAAAACAAAAAACAACAAACAAAAAAAAAAAACAAAAAAACAAAAAAAAACAAACAAAAAAAAAACCCAAAAAAAAACAAACCAAAGCAAACCAACCAACCAACCAAGAAAACTCCAAAATATTTTTTTCTTTTGGGGAAAGGAAGTTAGGGAGAAGAGAGCAAAGAGATTGTGGACAGCTGCTATACCTATTTTCATGTGCAAGAGACTGGAAGGAATTGAAAGATAAGATGGTTTTATTCCAAAGTGCCTGTACAAAAATAAAATGTTAATTCCTTCATTACTAAAAATATTACCACCAGTAGACAGGGCTGATACTGTCTATTTCCATGGAGACCACTGCAGTATTTTAGAGCTCTAGTTTTGTGGGCAGAGGAATATGCTGTTAAATTAACCAATACTTGAGAAGATAGACATAAATCCTCACTACATATTTTGGGAACTCACATTACCTTAAGGCAATGCAACAACAACAACAACAACAACAACAACATTATAATAACAGCAAGCTACAACAACATTATAATAACATCCTCTGGCCTGCACTAAGTACTTTTTTCTGGTGATGTCATTGACACAGATATCCAGAAACAGAGTGATTGTTCTGATGGTCTTTACCAGGCACCCTCCCTATTCTGCAGTAAGGAGTTGTCCTTCTGACACTGCTGTGAAAGGGAACAACCTGATGCTGTCAAACGTGTGCAGGTTAGTTCTGCTTCCTGTGACAGAAAGAGCAGAGTGCAGCACTGTGTTAACCTCACACAGACAATAGTTAAAATAAAGCAGAAAGAGGGCAGAGGCAAGTCATTTTTTCTGGTTCCTTTGTTCATTTCTAAGCTATGAAATCACTATAGTGAGCAAGTGGTGGTGTAATGCCAGTGTGTCACTGCGTGCTGGGTCTTACTGATTAATCTACTTAAAAATATATCATGGATCTACCTCTTACAAATCCTTCCTTCCTTCCTTCCTTCCTCCCTCCCTCCCTCCCTCTTTAGTTCTGTCAGCTAACTTCCATGTGGAGCTCGTTCCTCAGGGTAGTGCCTACAGAGATGGATACAATCTTGTGTAGAGCATAAAGATCCTGAAGGACTGAGGACAGCCTTAAGCCCTGGAAATCCTTGATTCACAGATCCGCCTTTCTTACCAAGAGGGTGAAAAGTTCTGCCTAAGAACCAGGGTTAATGGAGTTCAGGAAGATGAGCCCTCCTTGAAGGAATTCAGCATTTTGGATGACTGAACTCTATGAAGTTCATTACTCTAGCAAGCCCCAGGATGAGCTGTGATCCAGTTTGCTTGGCAAGGATAAATTTAGTCTGTCAGTATCTGCCCTTCATGCCTATGTGAAAACTTGCACAAAAAAATCATTGGCCCAAATATGCAACCTGAAAGAGCTTGTGGGAAGGAGGCTTTTACTCAGCTGTGGCATCTGATATGAAGTTAGCTTTCAAATACCAAAAATAGCGTACTGAAGCGCAGTGATGGAGTTTCTCACATATGGACGGTGTAACTTTGGTATGAGTGCACCAAGAACATACAGTCTGCTTGCATTTTCCTGTGCAATTTTGTCTTGTGTTACTTTTTCCAGAATCTAAAAGCCTGACTGCTATTAACTCAGTTGCTTCACTATGAAATGTCTGGTAGATCTCCAATAGTACCAGTGCAGTATTAATACTTTGTACGTACTTTCTTGCACTAATACCTTGCTTAATCAAAATAATGGCAAGTTTTGTACCTATCGCAGTAGAACTGGGCAACTCCTGAGCCCAAGCCTGAGAACGTTAGAGAAGGTATATCAAAAAGGCCATATGTTTTCTTGTAATTCTAGCTTTATCATCATCTCTGCTCACACATTCTGTTAATAGAATTAGGAAATTTACAATGTGTTGAGTAAAATCAATGCTAAGATATGCTGGCAAGGGGTAAGAGTTACCTAATGCTTTTACAGGCTTTTTCTGTGTTTTTTGGGTTTTTTTTGTAAGGCACCAGGAATATTAATGATATATGAAGCGGACAAATATGATCTTATTCTATCAGTAATTTGAATATGGAAGTACTGAGCCATGTGTCCTATGAGTGCCAATTATCTGTTTTGCAGTAATCACAGCAGTACCTGAGCAGTGTTACAAGCAGAGGTGTCAGTGCCTTTGAGCACCCGTTTCCTGCTGACATGTAGAGGTCTGTATAACAAACATTTAAGTAAACCAGTGACATTAACTAGTGAAAACCAGCAGGTTTGAACTGCATGCAATTTATAGTCCTGTCTACAATTTATGCTCTGCAAAAAGGTCTGTAGGAAGGCACCAGGTAATCTTATAGGTACCTGATGCTAAGAAATCCTCTGTGTGTGTGTGTGGGTATGTGGGTGTGTGTGTGTGAATTTGTGTGAATTCATACAGCTTCTGGGTGAGGAGTGGACTACTGACCCTCTTTCTCAGAGATGGCTACTTAATTCAGATCCTACTGGATCCCTTCAAACAGCTTCTCAATTCTGTACTGTAAAGAAAAAAGAACTATATGAAACAGCAATATTCTTGGCTGCTCTTTCCCAGGAACTAATGACACAGAGCAGGGGTAAATTGTTCAGTGAAAAGTTAATAAGAAACACAAAAAATTAATATCTTCTATAAGCAGTCATAGAAATTTAGGCTCTTCCATGTGAGGAAGCTAAAGAAAATAGCCACTTTCCACAGTGTGTTTCTACAAACTCTGGTGATGAAATGAGCCTGATCCTGGCATGGCATCTGTATTTGGGAAGCCTTTAAATCTCAGATGAAGAGTGCTAAAATTTCTTTATATACACCATCCTCTAGCTTTTGGTGTAACAAGACCATGTCAGAAACTGCACTTTTAGAGTGATGGCCTGATTGCCACTATTTTATATTCACAGCTCGCCTGGAAACCACTGCATTGGTGTCTGAAGTACATACCGAGGCATGAGAGACATGTATGGCGGAGAACTCCTGATTCCTTTTGCAAGGTATTGCTAATTTCAAAACACCACTGTAACAAAAACATAATTCAATTCATTCAGTCAACGCCTTAAAAATATTGGCATCATCTGGAGCTATGTTCCTTGATATCTTCACTGAAGTAGAACTGCTTGGCTTCTTGGTGGGTACCCATGTGGATATGTCAGAGTATGATAGGTCCCCACATGAGCATTGACAGTGTAGTCAGAGGAAAAGGACAGCTTACACTGCCCAGTTTTTCTAATTACATCAGTGATTTAATTCTTGAGGATACCTGAAAATGGTAGAACAGTACCTACAAAAGTCCCACCAAAAAAAAAAATCAAAAAAAATCAGGGCCTTAATGATGAAGAGTTTTGGAGGTCCTACAAAGTAGAAATCACCAAGCAGGGCAGCTAGGTGGCACATGCTGGGAAAAAAAAGTACAAAATTTCAAGGAATAGTGTGAAAATCCAGGGAAAGAATGTTTGTAGGAAAATCCTGTGTGTCGGTCAAGTAATTTTATGTCTGTTTAGGGTATGTTTGAGTAGTGAAAAGTTAATAAGAAACACAAAAAATTAATATCTTCTATAAGTAGTCATAGAAATTTAGGCTCTTCCATGTGAGGAAGCTAAAGAAAATAGCCACTTTCCACAGTGTGTTTCTACAAACTCTGGTGATGAAATGAGCCTGATCCTGGCATGGCATCTGTATTTGGGAAGCCTTTAAATCTCAGATGAAGAGTGCTAAAATTTCTTTATATACACCATCCTCTAGCTTTTGGTGTAACAAGACCATGTCAGAAACTGCACTTTTAGAGTGATGGCCTGATTGCCACTATTTTATATTCACAGCTCGCCTGGAAACCACTGCATTGGTGTCTGAAGTACATACCGAGGCATGAGAGACATGTATGGCGGAGAACTCCTGATTCCTTTTGCAAGGTATTGCTAATTTCAAAACACCACTGTAACAAAAACATAATTCAATTCATTCAGTCAACGCCTTAAAAATATTGGCATCATCTGGAGCTATGTTCCTTGATATCTTCACTGAAGTAGAACTGCTTGGCTTCTTGGTGGGTCAAGATATGTCAGAGGATGATAGGTCCCCACATGAGCATTGACAGTGTAGTCAGAGGAAAAGGACAGCTTACACTGCCCAGTTTTTCTAATTACATCAGTGATTTAATTCTTGAGGATACCTGAAAATGGTAGAACAGTACCTACAAAAGTCCCACCAAAAAAAAAAAAATCAGGGCCTTAATGATGAAGAGTTTTGGAGGTCCTACAAAGTAGAAATCACCAAGCAGGTCAGCTAGGAGATGGCACATGCTGGGGACAGTTTTTCTAATTACATCAGTGATTTAATTCTTGAGGATACCTGAAAATGGTAGAACAGTACCTACAAAAGTCCCACCAAAAAAAAAAAAATCAGGGCCTTAATGATGAAGAGTTTTGTAGGTCCTACAAAGTAGAACTCACCAAGCAGGTCAGCTAGGAGATGGCACATGCTGGGGAAAAAGGAGTTTTGGAGGTCCTACAAAGTAGAAATCACCAAGCAGGGCAGCTAGGTGGCACATGCTGGGAAAAAAAAGTACAAAATTTCAAGGAATAGTGTGAAAATCCAGGGAAAGAATGTTTGTAGGAAAATCCTGTGTGTCGGTCAAGTAATTTTATGTCTGTTTAGGGTATGTTTGAGTAATTAAAAAGACTAAAATTGCCACAGCTAACCAATATTAAGAAGGAAAAAAAGCTGTTATGAACTTCTTATTAGTACACTAAAAGGCGCATCTCCATGCTGATCAGTTATTAAGCCAGATTTAAAACTTGAATAACCCTATTTTTCTGCAATCCAGGGAACTGAGCATAAGAAGTAGAGTGGTGGTCTTTATCTGAATAGCCAGGACTGGAAAACCGAGATGCTAATTGTCTGGGATATTTCACTTGAAAACATACATGGACATACAAAGAAATAGGCTCAGTCTTGTCTGAATACTAGGGCTGAGATTTGAGTCAGCATCATCTATTGACTCTGTAAATTCCTGTTTCTCTGTCAGTTCTACATATATGCATTTATGTCCAGTTTGCTCTGCTCTGTATCCAGTATAGTCACTATGCATAGAGCTGGTCTCTTCTAGTTCATACACTTGCAAGGCAACCTGAAGAGCTGCAAGGCAGACCACAAATAAGTAGTTAAAAACAAGATGTGAAGAAAAGAACTCAAATAAAAGGACTTTTATTCCAATGAAAGACAACTGTACACTTTCCTTTTCTTGAAAAAAAGTATGAGGATTACAAAAGTTGCTATTTTCTATGCCTGTGTTAGCATTACTTGCCAGAAACAGCAAAGCCTTCCTGTACCTCAGGCTCAGTTTGGTATGTGTGCACAGTTGGGCTTCCATTACACATGTGCATGGGAAGGCTGTAGTTTTCTCATGCCTGACTAAGGGCAAAGGCATAAGTGCTGAGCTATCTGTGTTGTAAAGGTGAGTTAAATTTCTGAATAGGGTATGGAGGACAAGCTGGTTTACACATTGGTTTGAGGCAATTACAGGCCCCGAGCCTCATGGCTCCTCTTTGTAAACTTTTGAATGCTAACATTTCTGCTACAAACTCACAAACAGGAGCAAGGAGTACACTCATAGGAATGTGAAAACTTGAGGCAGAATTGTGGAGTACTAGTCTACTAAGAGGAGCAGTATTTCACTCTGCAGTGGAAAAAGGACTTTCCAGCTTACAAATGCAAACTAATGCCTCTAGCAGGAGGAAAGGAGAAGAGAATCAGGATCACAGACCCACAGACTCACAAAATCACAGAATAAGCCGAGTTAGAAGTCCAAGTCCTGCCTCTGCGCAGGATCACCTCCAAGAGTCCTTCCATATGAGAATATTGTTCAAATGCTGCTTGAACTCTGCTGTGAGGTGGGTGTTGTGAGCACTTCCTGTGGAGCCTGTTCCAGTGCCCAACCACCCTCTGGGGGTGATGCCGAGAGAGACTACCTGGAACAGAGGCTAGACAGTGTTAAAGGAATCAAGTAAGTATTTATTAAAAGGCTTTTAAATGATACACCTTGGGCAGTAGCCCAACCAGACCTGAAACCAGGATGGACCCGAGATGGAGCCCAGATGGATGACTGGTCAGGAATTTTCACACTTTTTTAAGTTTTGGTTCATTTACATATTGGGGTTAATTGTCCAATTACAGCTTCAGTTTATGAAATTCTATTCTCCCAGACTGCTCTCCTCAGTTTGCTGTTGTTTGTACTTTTTGGGCCTGAAGCTGCAACAGTGTCCTTGTTTCTCAGGCTGGAAAAGGATTGTTTTGTCTAACTAAAATGTGAAGAGAACTTGATAACACCTTACATGAAGTTCAGAGTCACACACTTAGGCAGTACAGAATCTGAAAAATATGAAAGCTAAAACTTTAAGCATAAGGGGAAGAGCCCTTTTATAATACCCAACCTAAACCTCCCCAGACACAACCTCAGGCCTTTCCATGGGTTCTGTCCTAGAGAAGAGACCAGTGTCTGCCCCTGCTCTTCCCCTCAAAAAGAAATTGTAGACTGAAATGTGGTCTCCCCTCAATCTCCTCCAGGCTGAACAGAACAAGTGACCTCAGCTCTCCTCATACAGCTTCCTCTTTGGGCCCTTCACCACCTTTGTTGCCCTCCTTTGGAAGCTCTCTAAGAGCTTAATGTCCTTTTTACATTGTATAACCCACAACTGCCCCTAGGACTCATGGTGAGGCCACCCCAGTGCAGAGCAGAGTGGGACAATCCCCTCCCTGGACCAGCTGGAGATGCTTTGTTTAACGCCAACAGCTTGGGGAATTCACAAGGGGAATTATGTCAGGGCTAGGGGAAAACCAGTCTTGTTCAGTTTTCTGAGCTAGTGTCCTCCACTTTACACACTTTATTTACATTGATGTATTCTTGTTTGTAAGCTGTACTTGGGTTAAGGTTGAAGTGGCTCAGTTACTGCTTTGGTGTCTTGGTTGCACACCTGTGAGGACCAGACTGCCTGCCAGAGCTACTTACAGGCACCTTTACTCTTGCTTTTCCTCAAAAACTGGATGCTGTGTGAGCTGAAGGCCAAACCCCACCACCACACAGGTTGCCATTTGGCATAATAGTGGTAGTCCAAACCTCACTTGTTGGAGGTCCAAAGCTGCTCATCCATGAAACACATCCATTTCTGCATGTTTTTCTGGCTTGGACACTCAGGTTACAATAGCATGTTGGTGGAGCTGGAGGATGATTTTGCTGTCTTCTGGGGCTGCATGTCCGCAGATTTGCTGTGTGCCAGGTTAACCCAGTGTCACTGGGTTATGTCTTGGATGCAGTGAGCAAAGCTGGGTCCCTATCTGGGTAGCAGCTAATGAATGTCCCTCTGTATCCTGTCTTTTCCTGATGGGCACCGATTCTTCAGAGCTGTCCCTTTTCTGCCAAGCCTGGTACATGCTGATTGGCTAAGTGGGAGTAAAGCAAAACAAGCTGTCACTCACGTTTTTCTTCACTACCCTGCTTCCTTCAGTGGCAGAGAGGAGATAAATTGACCCTCAACCCCCTAAGGCTGGTCTACAATACTTTACACTGTCTAATGGATTTTAACACCTCCAGGAAGGCAGTGTTTAAACCAAATGTCTATACAATAACTAACTCAATTTTCCATTTAGTAGTGGGGATAGTGAAAAATGTCTGAACTGGAGAGGAAGGAAATGACCTCTGAGAGGAGTAGTTTGCATTTCTTCTTGCCAGGAGCATTACAAATGACACATCCCATGGATTTATTTACCATGTTCCTGAGCAAAGTGTTAAAAGGTCAGAATTGCAAGATACATGGAAAATGCACTAGCAACTCTTCACTCTGTTTTTTCTGGGGGTTATTTTGGCTTGCTGGGAGTACTCCTTCTCCTATGAACACAAACTGGCTTGTAGGATCTGGGAAAAATGAAGCATTCTAGTTTTGGGTAATAATTTGTTAAGAATCACTGAGAAAGGAGCACTGAAAGACCACCAAAAGGGAATCCTTTCTGCCTGGACAGGGTGTCAGTCCACTATTCTAGCTCTTGAGCTTATAAAATTCCACTGGGCGATTTTTCTCTCTGAACTGGCCTTGAGCATGCACAGTTTCTCAGGGACTGGGATACAGTAGAAGAGATTAAAAAAAAAACTGGATACTATCCTGAGTAATGCAACTAGGGGAGTTGAAAGGAGGACATAGGAAAATGGAAGAGTTCCTGGATTTGGCTGATCAAGCTTATCTAAACAATCTAAGAACTTGTTTAAAGGTTATTGTAGGAAGAATTGCTTATAAATCATCAGATTATCTGTTGAAAATACTTTCTAAAAACACATCCAAAGCAACTCTGCTGCTACTGACAGTGCATGAACACTGTGTTTCCTTGTTTGTTGACTTCAAGAATCTGATGCCAGGGTATTTTGCCCACTGTATTTACAAGCTGAATCCATGCTTTTGATCTTTGTGGGAAAAAGAAGTTTCTGAGCAAGCTCAGTCTTGTCAAAACAAATTTCCCACTTCTTGATTTGGAGTGGTGTGTCTTCTTCCAACTGACAAGAAAAACCCAACATAGTCCTCCTAACAGCAGGAAAACCTTGATATTAACTGTATAATGGTGGTCAGGCCTTTGCCTTTTATTTAGATGAGCAACTCCATAACCCTAATTACAAAATGAGAGACTGAAAACTTCTTTGCTATGCTGGGGTTTCACATCTAATTATGATTCTAAAATTAAAAAAATCTTACTCAAATGCCCTGGCCTTGGAAGAAGCATTTCCCACCTTGAGAGTCATTTAATTGAACATAGTGATTAAAGGAAAATAGATATGCAGGGAAAGGTGCAACTTGTCCAAAACATCATAGCAAACCAATTGCAGATTTAGGAGCAAAATTTGCTCTTGACTTGTAGCCCATACACTATGTCTTGCATTCTGTGCTTTTTTGAAAACCTGCTTGAGTAGAAAATATACTTTTTGTGACTGGAGGCAACCTTATGATAGTCTAAAGTAGGAAATAACTGACTTGATATTATTAATGAGAAAGATGGTAAGGTCAATAGCTAATAACAGGAAAACCAGTCAAGGAAATAATAATAAAGGAAACCAGTCAGGTACTGGGTAAACATGAAGTTACTTGTATTGAGTTGGTATTTTTTTCAAAAATTGTCCTCTAAATGCTGCCTGGAGGCTGCTTTAAGGGGCAGAATGGAAGAACTCAGAATAAGTTACCTTTTAATTTTTTTTAATAGGTTTTTTGCATATCAACGTTATGAAATGCAAGGTTTCCTGCTTTCCATGAAGCAGACTGCTAGATATACTGATGTTCTCTTAGAGACTTTCGAGTTGCAATGATTAAAAAAAACAAATAGTGGATACCACAACTGCTCTGGGCATTTATTTTTTTAATTTATTGCTCTCACTGCAATTTAGATGCTTATCTTCTGTTTCCTGAAACTCAATTTGACAATGCAAAGCCTGAATACTGAAGTATACAGTATTACTGCATACTTAACCCCATAGCTGACAGTGACTGTACTAGCAGTCACTCCATAGACTCCTGTCTATGGAACCACAAAATAAGAACTGATTCCTTTAGCATGTTGTCCAGCTCAGGAATAGAAGATATTGCCAATACTTTTTTTTCTTTGAACTTCTGAAATTTTTCAGACTTTCAGATTACCAGCTCTTCATATCCTCACGTCCCAGTTTTTCTAGGAAGCTTTGAATTATTTACACAATAGGATTGTGTGCACTGGGAGTAAAAAATCAGAAGCAGGCAAATCTGAAATCTAAATGAAAAGGCATCTAGTTGGATGACATGGGGACTTACTCTCATTATCCAGAAGCTAAGAGTAAACAAGAAAAAGAACAGGTGTTTAAGAGATGGCTAAGTTAAAATCCTCCTAGACACCCAGGTCTTTGGCTGCAGTGTAGCAGCAGTGAACACATGATCTCCACGTGTGTGACCGCAGGCATGCATGGGTGGATTTGAGTGTGCATGCACATTCATCAGGAAGGGGAGAAGCTTTCCCAGGAGGGGCTGCATGCTAGCCTTCACATGAGGAAGCTGTCTCACAAAGCACTGGCCAGGAGGAGCCTCTGGCTGTGCCATTATCACAGGACCTGAACCAGAAATTCTCCTGAACCTCCCTGTCATTCAGCCCTGTGGCACAGCACAGTCTTTGGGGAGTTGTCAGGGAGTGCTGCAGCTTGAAAGGAGGGAGGGTATCTGTCATTCTTCATCCAATATCATCCTTTCTATCCAAAGAAAAGTAGCATCTGGTCCCAGTCCCACCAAAACTTAGGCAAGGACTTACAAGGCTTAGCTCCAAGCAGCATTTCCTTTACTGTCAACTGTAACTGAGTAACACCCCCTGTGCTGGTCAAAGTGTTTTGTGCTACTGGACAATGCTTCAGTTCTATAAGTTCTAATAATCCACTTGGAAAACATAATTTCAAGTATGCAGTGCCATCTTCAGTGACTACAATAGGAGAGTATTCAGTGAATATCATCTCGAACATTTGTTGCAGCTGATACAGTAATAGCTTTATAATTATTGTTATAGTAAAAACTATTTTGACATTTAATCAAAAAATATGTGAATATGCCAGCACTATAACCAGTTGTAAACTGGTAGAATAAAAACATCTATACTTCTATTTAAAACCATGTCTTCATAAGTATATGTGATAGCTTTGGAATACTTGATGCAGACACATGTTGTGATAAAACTTTGATATATAGAATGGCCTTGATTAAATCAAGTAGATACCAAGTAGTTTATTGAAAGACGACTTTTCATGATTCTAGGGCTTCAGCTACCAGAGGGACTTGCTGGAGGCTTGTTGGCAATATAGGGCTGTTCTGTGTCATTATCTGAGCTCTGTTTTCTTCTTACAATCAGTGTACAAAATGCCTGTTGTTCATGCCAGTGTAGTATCCTAATGCTAACATTTTATATGGAAAAGAGTTGTAATTAATTTCTCAAATTCAGTCAACCAAAACTATTCAAGAATTTTTCTGTCTAAAACCTGACTCCTGAATGGGTTAGTTGCACTTAAGTACTTAGAGATTCCCATGGGTGCAGTAGAGGCAAGGCTGAAAGTATAAAGATGGTGAAATACACTGGAAAACATACTGGAGAAAGGTTGTGTGCCCATATGAGCTGAATCCCCGGACTTTTGTGGAGAACCAGAGTACTGGCAGACCAATAATTATTATTCTTCTTGGGTTTGTTGCCCATCCTGTAGGGCTTCAATGTTAGACTTACAGCAGCAGTAATGTCGTAGAGTGCAGTCACAAGAAAATAATTCACCTGAATAAAATGCAGAAATATTACTTCCTACATAACCAGGCACCTTGCTGGGGCATATCTAGCTTGTTCAATGAAGAGCAAGGGGATCTTCTGAAAAGTGAGACATGCCAAAGGACTTCACAGTAGAAGTTAATACATAAAACAGAAAAGCATCTTACTTCTGAAGTAGTTAGTAAGAGTTGTGCATTACACTGAACTAGCTGTAGGTTTCTAGAAGAGTTGCACAGAGTGAGAATGTTTCTTTTTCCCATGAACTGCTTCCTTGCTGGTTCCTTCCTTGCCTTCCCGGGATTTTAGAAAAGATAATGCGATAGTAGTACTTATAAACAAGCTGACCTGAGGCTCCCCTGTGTTCTGTGGCACCTTTGTAGGTTCTTCAAAGAACCAAGGGGGTAACATTTGTTAGGGGTCTGGCAGTGTGAGAAGAGGGTAAAGAGTTAGGGGACTAATGCAGGAAATTCAGTTGACTGCAGAGACATGGCCTGTACCCGGAAATAGAGAACATCTCCTACAAATCTCTTAGCATAAGATACAAAGCTACCTAAACTGGCTGGCTGTGCAATTGCTAAAGAATTGATCCTATACAGTGACAACTTTTAAAAAACCACAAACTTAACAATGTGTTGCACTAAATTTTAGAAAGCACAGTTTATGCATTATGAAAACTAATTGCTCTGACCAGAGAATTTTCTTGGTGTAGTTTTTGGAATGTTTAAATTCAGCCACTTCTGTGATGTGCTGACAAAGGAGGACTCCTGCTCAGATATCACTGGCAGAGCAGCACTAAGCCATTCATCATACTGCATAGCTAACATTAAACAAACCCACTTGTCTAAATTAATGAGGGCTGTTGTCTGTAAAAGCTTCAGAGCTGAGCAGGAGACGTCCTGCAAAGCTATAACACTGGCTTCCCCAAGGAGAGAAAATGTTTTTATGTCAATGAAAATATTTTATGAGGCCTGTACTAAATTCACTAGTTTCTATTTCGTCCAACAAACAGAATGACACACTAAAAGATGAATAAGGAAAATCATCATGTTGGCCGCTTACACTCTGGTTTCTGACAGTTTCTAGTTAGATGATACTTTAATTATTTGTGAAAAAGGGCCTCTCTTGAGTTCTCCATTGGACTGAAAAAAATTGCTGCATCTCATCATCCATGAGCAATCTGGCTAGGGCTCCTGGCACACAGAAAGTTTTCTGCATTACTTTGATTTATGCATATTTATCAAGGAGCCAGACAAGTTTCATCTGGCTTTGTATAATCAGAGATCAAGGACAAGATCTGAGAGCAGTAGAGGTGTGCTACTTGCTCCCCTGAAGTCCTGGAAGTGCTGCTTCCTTCAATTTTTCACACCTAGTTAAGGTTCAGTAATCTTGTACTGCATGTTGTTACACAAGTGCTGTGTGTCTTTTACCAAGCTGATTTTTAGGGCATAGATGAAGAATCCATTCTGAAGAAATACCTCTTTGGTTTGGGTCAAATTGTTCCAGTATTGCCCAAAATCAGCAGTGACATCTGAGCCCAGCTTTCAGATACATGAGGGCTGCTCAGCCCTCCTTACGTCAGTTCAGTGGGGGTGTTTAGCATTCTTTTGTTTGAGCTAGCTCTGACGTCATAATTTTGATATTCATTTCTGTCCAAATGGTTTGAGGAGGAGAAGCAGAAGGAAGGTAAAATTTTGGGATTAACTAATGTTTCTATATTCCTCACTCAGTGTATGCTATTCAGGTGACTCCAAGCATAGTCGCTCTTTAACTCAGATAGGCTTATTCTTCCAAGTTTGATTGAGAATGTAAATGTCTTCCCAGAACAGCTACATGCAGTGAAGTGACACTTTAATAACAAATTGCCCTGAAACCTTCTTGATGAAAGGGCAGGATTTGCAGTAAGTTACACAATGGGCAAGTAATTGGCTGGCTACTTTCTGCTTAGGTCTTAAATCATGATGGTTACATTGAGCCATGGAAAGGGAAAAGATTAAGGCTGTACCTAGCTTAAGCCACTCAGAGTGTAGAGCTTGGCAGAGAAAGCTGTCATTCTGTTGCATTCCTTTCAGCAGAGTAGAGCAGGGTTTGGATTCCTTTCCATCAACACATCAGGATGGCTGTGCATGGTATCTGAAAAACTCTTCACTCTTTTCTAACAGAAGTGATACCTTAATATATCAACTATGTTTCAACAGACAAAACAGAAGGTGATACCAGTAGATCAGGAATAACTCTTCAAAATGCCTTTGTGAGGATGGTATGCTAATGCTGCATTAACAAAGAAACTTGCTTGCCAAGAACATGTAGAAGAGTGAGTGCTGCCCGTTCTGCATTTCAGTACTGCAAAGCTAAGGTTCAGCTCCACCAGGGCTTCCTACAGCCTGTCAAGCTGTACCTGCTGCCACCACTGGCCTTTTTCTGAAATCTGTGTAGTCTGCAACTGACTGACCTACATTAAGTGTGCTTTCTGTTTCACAAGAGGAGATGGAAGGTCAGGCTGATGCTATCAGAACATGAGCTAAGTAAACAAAGAAAAGAAAGTGAACAAACCAAAAAGCATAAGCCAAAAAAGAGTGCATTAGCTCACCTGAAGCTTGTCTTGGCCTAGTATTTTTTATGAGCAGGAATGTACAGAACCATCAGAAAAGAAAGACCATGGGCGTAGTGTTTTGTTCATTTCACCCATGTTGACACCTATAAATTGAATTATGGCAGGAGCTGGAATGGATTTTTTTATACATGAAGATAGCTATTTCTTAACACTGAAAATGGCTAACATGGATTTACTGAAAATTGTACTCAATGTATGGCAAATACTCACAGGATCATCAGAGGACATCAGAGTGATACAGCATGGCTTACTGTATGCATGTATGCACTGCCATATGCAAAGAAAATGCTGCTTAGGATGCGTCTCATATTTGACTTCAAGTATCACCTAATATAAGAAAGACAGCTATTCAGTTTCAGTATGAGCCTGGAACTCACTTTTTGAGTGCTCATCCCTTGGAAATGGTTCCTTTTACCAGCCAGCCCTCAGCTAACAGAAACCTATCGCAATATATACAACTCTTGTCTATGTCATCTTTGTCGTTATTCCTGTGCACCTTTCAAACTAGATTTAAACTGCTTGTGATGAGGATCTGGGCCTTGCATCCTTCACTGTTACAACACATTGAGCTGCATCCTCAGAAACTGCCCTGGGTCTGTTCCCTTTGTTACATGGGCAGGGTATTCTTTGCAAAATATTAGGCACTGGAAAGTGACCTTTTAACTCACTGGTGACAAGAAAGAACTTAATAATGTATGAGGTAGCATGTACTCAACACATCTGGAGACAGATGCAGCTAGCCTGTTCTCTAGTGATTTTCTAGAAAGACTGAGGCACGTTTGAGTTCAAAAGTGAATTTTTGCCTGAAACTAAACTAAAAGATAAGAAGCTTAAAGCTCCTGTAAGAGAGAAACCAGAAACTGACAGACTGGGTACAATTGTCCCTTCCTCAGGGCTATCCAGGCAAACCTTTTCTTCCATTCATCTCTGCATAGCAGAAGTATTTTGGTCACTAAAAACTATTTGCCAATTCTGAATCTTCATGGCTGATTCCCAAAATTACACAGTTTAACTGAAGGCTCAGATTTTTTTGTGCTAAAATCACACCTACCTACACTCCTGGATGTACAATTCTCAAATGCAATGGAGAAAAGGGTTTCAGACAAAAGCATATCACAAAGGAGAAGAATACTATAGCCTTAAGCTTGCTCACTGTATCTGACACACTTCCAGTGGATCTAAGCCCATCAGACATGTGAAAATGAAGTGATTTAGAGCTGTAAATGAAATGCAGTTTACCCAGATCACTGCCAGAGCTTGCATATCTGTCCTAGTCTGATTTGCAACCTCCATCTGTTTTTCAGGGTCTATTGCTTTCTGGTTTTCTTCCTCTTCTCCACATCACTGTGGCATGCTCCAGATTAAAGGTAAACAAAAATTTGGATACGCACTAGGGATTCTAGGTCTGAGTCTAAAGTACAGGGGTGAAAAAATGACCTGTTCAATCAATTTCTTAAGTGTTCTGAGAAGGAGGTGTTAAGAAGATCCAAGTTTCAGGCTATTTCTGGTGATGAGGAAATGCCAGCTGGTGTACAGGCTAGGTCAGTTCTCCCAGAGATGAGGAAAACTTAAAAAAAAAATGACTGTGTGGGAGGAAAGGAACAAAAAGGCATCAAAATGCTCTAGTAGAATAGAGACTTGCTCCACTCCAAAACTTGCTCATTTTGTTTTCAAGAAGCCCCTGCAAAGTGACTGCTGCATCCAGAAATTAATCACTGAAAATTCCTGAGGACAGCAGTGTAAAAGACTGCAATGAGAAAAATGCACTCAGGTGGAAAAGGAACAATATTTCAGTTGGGCTCAGGGACAAGTTACCTTTGTCCACAACAAAACTCACCTGCCCTCACACTCTTAAAGGAAGACTGTGTTTTAAAAACTGGATTATGTCCAATGTTGAATGGGTCTAAAATACCTACTTGATGTGATAAGTTTGGTCAGTTGCATGAGAAGAAATAAGGTTAACAGGTTTCAGCTTCTCCTTCCATGGAATTATTTGAATTCAGTGGAACAATTCACTTGCTGCCATTCTGAAGTTCTCCAAGCTTCTGCTTGGAGTGCCAACTGTTCATTGCCTGGGGAAAAGGCCAGAGCCCATGGTTTGAGGTTCTGCACAGCCCCTACTTTCTGGGACAGAATTGAGCTGGCAGAGAACAAAGCTTTTTGTCATCAGAAAGACTGTAGCGACCTTCAGACTGACTTGGGGCCGTTCTTTCCAAGGATTGAATTTCAGAGAGAAAAGAGTTCCTTTAAAACTGGAAGTGTTGGATGACTTCAAGAATTTGGTAAGGCTAGACTGGAAACAACCTCTGATTTTCCAAACATTGAGTTTCAATTCTTTGCATTGCATACCCTGTTGGAAATTTACGAGCTACCACTTATGTCAGGTGCATGCTTGCATAATCACTGAAAGTCTGAACTAAACATGCATACAAATCAAATTAGTGTGTCTTAGCTTCTTGACTGTTAGCAGGGAAGTCCAACACTTTTGGGCACTGCTTTGCAAGCAGTTGTAGCAGTGGCATTGGGATTAAACCTGCTGCACTCATTAATCATGTTTGAGAGCCACATGCATTTGACGTAAGTAGAATTTTAAATTCCAAGTCATCCAGAGCAATGTATCCTGTCCTCAAGACATAGGCTGGCACCTATGACTCTGAGTTGTCTCTAATTCCTGATAGTTCTTGGTCCTGCGGTGAACAGACAATCTAATTACTTGTGGCATGTATGTAGCCTCATCCAAATATGGTTAACTGATTTCCTAAGGCATCTGATAGGGAGACAATTTAAACAAATAGTAATTAATAACACTATTTCAGTGTGACAATATTAGTGATAATTCTTAGGTTCAAAGAAGGAAAAGTAGTTTGCAGTATCTAAAGGCTCTGCACAACATCTCTTGAAGTAGTAGCAAGCAGCTACGAAGAATATTGGAAGGTGGTCAACCAATTTGTCACTCAGTGTGAGGCCTTTGACACATCAGAGAGCTCTGGTATGACAGCAGAGATTATCCTCCAGCTGCTCTATCGGAAAGGACATCACAAACAGAAGCTCGTAAGAACTTTATAGGGGTGAAAGTACACTATGATAGAATAGCACAACTGTTCTGCGGGTGACATAAGATAAAGATCTACAAAGCAAATGATTTTTCCAACATATCCTATATGTAAAGAAACATGGAAGTTATGTGGTGAAAACTGTCTGCTCTCATGCAGAAACCCTGACTTATATACATGAAGGGAGCTCTCCGTCATAAAATGAGCTCATCTGCAAGGAAAAATTTTGTTCCCAGCTCTGGCAATTCACTTAGTAGGTATGGGGCATAGGGGAATATGGTATCAGTCTCAAAGTTGTGCATAAGAACATGGTCCAGTTGGAAGGGAGCAGCATGGTGGCCATGGTCTTACTGAATATTTCCCACACCAGAGACAGGAAATGTTTTTATCCTTGTTTCGAAGCACTTTTTCATATGAACAGCAACCCGTAGCTTTCCTT
This sequence comes from Passer montanus, assembly GCF_014805655.1. NCBI lineage: Eukaryota > Metazoa > Chordata > Aves > Passeriformes > Passeridae > Passer > Passer montanus. The sequence continues at coordinate 2,647,297 of NW_024370152.1, read as the reverse complement.
TCATCTTACAGTTTGTACCAAGAGGTATGAAAACCATACTTCATTCAGATCTACTGTGAACAGCATTTGTTTTGGTTCTTTTTGCTGATTTTGCACTTCATGAAGAGCTAGGATAAAGAATTAGACCATCTCCTACACGGTCTGCTACAGTAGTAACCTTTTGGGGCAGAGACCCTGTACAGACCTGCATTAATCATATGACCCACTTCCTCTTCTGCAGACAGCATACTTTCTCCTTGCGGTGGTTGCTTCACAACTACACTGGTGTAACACTTGATTTTCTTAGAAATAAAGACACTGGAAGTAAGATAGTTGGAAAGAGCCCCATGCCTCTTTTCTGCAGGACCACCAAGTGTGGGAACATCTTGGATTCCATTCTGATTTTGATGGGCCTCATCTGTTACTTTTTGAAGCAAACATGTGTGAACATCAGTGATATACTGTGAGGTAGGTGGAGGCATTGATTAGTCCTTAGAAACACCTAATTTCAGGGCCAGAGGTTCTGGGTTCAGTCCATGTGCAGGTGGTACTTGGCTCACATTCCTTCAAAAAGAGCAAAATGTATTATCTCAAACGCTGTTTAAAATTACATTGAGCTGCTGGTAGAACAGGCTTTTTCTCTGTTTTACTTCACTCCAGAGAATTATCCTTCCCAGTTCCTCTCAACACGGCCTCCTCCACATCTAGGGTTTTTCTGCCACTGGTTCTTTCATGGTGAAAGGGGTGCAGGTTGTCCAGCAAGACAAACTCTATTCCCAGATCAGGATATATAATACTTTCAAGGGCTTTGAAATTTAATTGCGCCATTCAGTGTGGGGCAGAGTCAAGAGATGCCAAGCTTGGGCCAAAGCTGGAAAGCAGGCATTAAGACCTGGCTTCCTGGTAGAAGTCTTTTCCATTAACTGCTGCTACACAAAAGTCCAGTGTATAGCAGGTCCAGATGATTAAACCTCATGGCTATGCAAAGTCTCACAAGGACAGTTTTACATTTCTGAGAACTGCCAAGAGCCATAAAATAAGGGTTAGTGGTTTAAGGGTGGGAAAATATGCCTGGATACTGTAAATCTACGAATGTGGGCTTTACTTGGGTTAAATATTTGGGAAGATAAACCAGTGCTGGCTATATACGTAGCACCAATTTATACCAGAGCTCTTGTGCCTACACAGCTCAGTAGTTGGTCTGATCACACAGCTGTCAGAGGAGCTCCTGGCTGTAGTGAAACCTATCTTCAGTCATGTAGCTTGCAGTTACAATAATCGATTGTACAGGAGCAGAAATAAATTTGATGAAGCAGAACAGCAACCAGCTGAGCATAAGCCTCCCAGTAGAACTGAATATCATGCCTGAGTCTTAATATCATGACCTTTATAATAAGGCAAGGCACATTAAATTAGCCTGGTGTCTCAGAATTACCTACCACTGCCTGATCATAGTGTCCTGACCTCATCTTATTCCGCTCTGAAAACTTAGTATCAAGCTGCAAGGGTTAACAGTGTGGTAGCTTCACATACCACCAGGACCTACTCAGGCAGGACTCTTGCCCTCTCTTGAGGTCCAAAATGCATACTCTATTCCTCTCCTTTTTTAACCTCATGCAGATGAGGTCTCTTGGGCTGGGGCTTTTTTTTTTTTTTCAGAATGCAGATGCATGTATTGGAAGGGATCTGGGTAAACCCTTGCAGATAATGCTGAGCTTTAAGCTCCCCTTTCAGCTCAGGATGAAACCAGTTTTCAGAAATTATCCCACTTTTTCAGATAATAATATTTGGATGTCTGCACTGCTCTATGCTTGCTTTGAGTTTATGTTGTGGCTGTTAAGACGTATCCATGTTTGCATTAATGATTATGAGTGAGCAGGAAGGCAAGTGGAAAGGACTGACTGCGACACCCAGGGACAGTTTGCTAGTCTAAGCCAGAATGCAAATCAGAAACAGATAATTGCTGGAGTTGAAATGGGAAGTTTCAGGCTTTGTTACAGTATCATTGGACCATTTCTGACTCTGTCTTATACAAAGCAAAGTCCTAGTGAACACCCCTACTGCATGTTTCTTTCGGAGGAGTTTTTTCTAGACATGTGACTATGACCTTGTCTATTATCATTCTGAAAAGTACTGAGAACAATACACCTGATACTCTTGCACCTCATCTCTGTGCAGTAATAGGGTATTTAGTTTTATAGTTCTGTGATTACTTCTATCAGACAAGGTGACCCTGGAATCTCCAGCAAAATAGAGTGTATAAATTTATAAAGGTGCATGGAGTTCCCTTGTGAGCTACAGCCCCACTGTGCTAAGCCACTCTGGTGCCAAGAAGCCTAGACACAGTAAAGCTGTAGTCTCAAGGGGAAACTTCTAATAGTGGCTGAGATAGAAACAAAATTTTGGGTCTTCAGCATGCTGGCTTGCACCCAGTCTTACCCAATTTTACAGCTTCATGGAGAAAAGTGCTGAATTTCTACTACTTAAAAAGACCACACTGGCTTAAGATTGTGCATGGGTTTAATATAGGCCTCATATGGGTGCCCAAAGGAAGCAAAAAACCCCACAAAAATAGTATTTTGTACTGTGTAAATAAAAGCAAAGCAAACAAGGCTCAAGCTCAGCTTTTTAGTAGTCCAGATGCATGTGAATGCTTTTGAGAAAAATAGTTGGAATTTTTCTCAGCAGCAGTTGAGGCATAGGCAAGGAGCTTCATGCTTGTACACTGAACTTTTTTTAGGCAACATGTCAGTTTGGGAGAAAAGAGGAAGACATTAATACATAGCTTAAAAAATTGGCTAAAAGGTCACAAAGGATTGCTCTGTGCCCAAGATAGGTTAAAATCCATGCTTGTTCTTGGTAGCAAAACACTTTCCACACACAGAGGCAAAGAGCTGGAGTTTTGCTGCTCATTTTCCAGACTTCTTTAAAATAAACATGAGAAACATGACTAAAAATCCCAAACTCCAAGAAAACTTCAGCATGAGCATATGAAAAGTCCTGCCAGATCAAGAGGATCTTTAAACACTTGAAAGTGCATGCAGAAATCTCAGTTCACATGATGTGGTGGTAACTGCTATATCTTATTGGATAGGAGGGACTGGACAGTGCTAGTGACATCTCTTACTTTGATTTGAGCCCTTCCTAGATTAGGTTTCTGTTATAAAATCAAAAAGTTTTAGCAATTGTTACTGAGTACAAAATTTGTGACAGGAAAATACAAAGCACAGTTCTTTTTCTTCATCCTTATTGCAGTACTACTAAAAACCAGAAAAGAACAACAGAGTTTTAATAATATTCTTGAGGCCAAATTACTAGTTTGAGTATAAAGAGGGTTGTGAGTGGTTAGCATGGATTCACCAAGTCATCTTTACTGACCTGATAACCTTCCACAATGAGCTGACTGTCTTGGGAGACAAGGGAAGAGCAGTTGTTGTTTTCTACCTTGACTTCAGCAAAGTTTTCATCACTGTCTCCTATAACATCTTCACAGAGAAGCTCATAAATTATGGTCTGGATGAGCCAACCTCATTGAGTCTGAGACTGAAAACTGACTGAAGAGGCAGGGGCAGAGGTTAGTGATCAGTCACACAGGGTCTAGTTGGAGGCCAGTAACCAATGCTTCATCCCAGAGACCAATCCTGTCCGCTTTCCTATGGTCTGCATGTCGGGGCAGAGTGTGCCCTCAGCAAGTCCGGTGACAGTACAAAACTGGGAGGACAGCTGACACACCAGAGGGCTGTTGTGCTCTCCACAAGTTGAGGAATGAGGAACCACATAAAGTTCAAAGCAGGGAAAGACAAAGTTCTGCAGCCTGGGAAGGAAGAACCCCAGGAACCAGCAGAAGCTGAGGTCCACCCAGACAGAATAAACCCTAGCGTAAAAGGATTTGGGGGTTGTCACTGAAAACTGGAAAATAAACTCTCCAACAATTTTTTAGGTTAGAAAGCCTACTTCATTAGCACTGCTGGATGCAAGACTCACTGCTGGAATCTTCCTCAAAGTATGCAAACTAAGGAAGCTATCAGACCAGGTTATATTCCTGAAAAAATACATATTCATCACATTTTTGAATATAGGCATATATACAAATAATTTCCACAGACTTATTTGAATATGATTCCAGGTCTTCTGGTGAATCTTTTCTCCTTGTAACCATCTCAAATATGTGATCAAGTCATAATGTTCTTCTCTGATCATTCTTTGCTCTGACATACAATCCCTGTTCTCAAAATTAAGATATTAGCTAGTATATATTAATAACCAATACAAGTAAATAAGGAAACATTAGCTGGAAAATTACTTACTAGTCACAGGTGTAGGGGACAAAACTGAGAATTAACCACAAATCTAGGGATGATACACTACAGTGATAAAGTTAAAAGAATCTTCCAACATCTTCCCCACTGCTGTATGGACTTCTTCTTTCAGAAATATAACCTTTTTGGAAATGATTCTGGTGTACTCCAAGTCGGTGATGAACTCGCCATGTTCCCTTGCAGCAAAGGAGGTTAATGAGTTGGTTGTGAACTTTCCTTGCTTGGGGAAATTGAAAAGACATCTGGACACAGTCTTGGTTCTGGATGCTTGTTTAAGACCTCAGAAGGGAGGTTGGACCAAGTGACCTCCAGAGATCTCTTTCAACCTCAACCGTTCTATAATTCTTTATATACAATTAGGTTTTGTCTTATCATGTTAAGAAGTTTATGGGAGCAGATTATTGATGCTCTGATAGGTTTTGGAGTAATGTGTCTTGCTTGCATTTTACTGACAGCGCACAATCCTCTGAATTAACTTATCCTGTAAAGGATATATACAAATATTTTTGTTTTACAGAAGAATCTTAAGACAAAACATAAAACTGGGACATGTTTCCCATCAGTTGTTGATTAGTAAAAGTACAGCCAATAAAATACTTCCTAATATCAACTATAGACATCTAAAAATAATTCACTTTTTGCCTTGTTGAAATGCAATATGTTGCTTTATTCTTGTTAATCTTCAAATTCAGACAATTTAAGGCATGGTGACTCAAGCAACTTGTCCTCTTTGCTATTTTAAGTCTAAAAATAGGTGTATTCATGCAACAATGAAACAATGACTCATGTCTGAAGCAAGGCATTTAGGGTCTAATTCCTCTTTTACCACTCAAGGAGAGGGTAGTGTGGAGGGACAGAATCACAATGCTAAGGAAAATTGGATCTTTATCAGTCAAAGCTGGAGGAGTAAAATGAACTGCTAATTTTTTTTAGCAGTTCATGTGGTATGTGAATAAAGAGACAATTTGCAAAGCCTAAATGCGGTTCAAGGGAACTGAACACTTTCTTCCACCAGATAAGTCACAGCTGTGTTTTTGAAGGACTGTTTGCAAAATGAGCCACTGTGCACAAGGTGGAAGGTGCCTGTGTTTCTCACTCAGCCTCAAGGCAGTCATTAACATGAAGCAACTTCACAAAATACCCCAAAGCAAGCATCCTCCTTATTATGCAAACATAATTCACCTACTGAGGGCTTGGCTCTAGTGAAATTCATTCAGAACAGACAGGCTTGGAGGACAAGCACGCAGATCTGTAACAAGAGCAAAACATTTGCTTTCTGTCTGTATTCAGCAAGCAGCTGCAGATTCCCTGTGGCACATTTAAAAAATGCTCTATTTATACATGCCAACAATACTAGCAAATTCCGGAGCTTGCTGGAGCATTCTCGCTATATGAAAACAAACTTGTTTTTTCAGTGACAGAAAAAAGATGTGAAAATGGGGGCTTTCATCATAATCACGGGGGTTATTACAAAACTAAACTGTTCTTCTAAACTACTATTTCCACACAAACAACTCATTTGCAATTGTAAAAGCAAGTGACTTAGCGGAAATAGACCACTCTGTTACTAAAAAAGTTGCCTTCTTCCTTTACGGTAGGTTTTATTTTAAGAAAACTGATATGGATAAATTCTCATATCTCTTAATGGAATTTTAAAAGAATTACCATTGTATTAGCTTTTCCTTGTATCTGCTTTTCAAGTATAGCTTGTGTTTTATAGTAGTACCAAAGCAGTAATCAAGGGCCTGCTCTGCTGCTTTCATATATTTTTATTTTTTTTTTAACATTTTAACATTGAAATTTTTCTGTTTGGGATGGGTAGCGTTTTTGACCTCACATCCTCAGATACATTACACCAAATTTCCATACTCTTAACACTTCCAAGGAGTGGTAATTTTCTTCTTTACAGGGGCACCTGGAACAGCTGCTGCATGTACATCAGGCCAACAATCAGGGTCTGGAGCTGCTCTCTAATCCCAGTGACACCTTTTCCTTGTTCTCTGTTCTACTCTTCTTCAACTGTCTAGTCCTCCTTTGTGAACAGATGCAGTCCCTTATGCTTGTCTTGAAATGCTTGGAAGGAATGACTACTTTGGCAACAATACTTCATTGCAGGCAGGGATATCCCTAACTTTTTTTTTTTTTTTTTACTTAGGAAAGTGCTCAAAGAACTTGATACTTCCAGTGGTGGCTTTCTGACCTTGTGGGTACAGCTTGGGGCTGTGCTACAGAACCCTCTCTGTCAGCTGATATGGATTTCTTTTTTCTTAGAGGGAAACTCAGCTGTGCCTGGGAAAGACTAGAGCCCCTGCTGCAGATAGGCAGAGGGACACGGCAGAAAGACAAACATTTTGAAAGCACAGTTAATTATGAAATTAGGACATTTTGCATTTGTTTCTGCAATGAAGAAGCCTTTCAGTCACAAATATAGAGGAATGAGAGGAGTTCTTCAATAGTAGCCTGTGAACAAGACTTGAGTGAAATTCAGTATATGGGAGGAGCCTGGGTTATTCCACTATTTGAGCTAAGTGGTGGTAAAGACTGGGCACAAGGTGAAAAGACCCATTTGTAGGATTAGGCTTCATAAATCAAATTCTGTGCTTATTTGAAAGTTCTCTTGAAGCTCACTTTTTAGCTAAAGCAATAGCAAAATACTGTAGGGGAGAATACTTTCTCTTCCACATTCTAATAGTTCATTTGCACTTCAAAGCAATGACTCAGACTTAATTCAGCCTTAACTATCATGACCTAATTAACTTTATGTTGCAGTCCAGGCCTGAATATATGACATGCTTTTCCATGTTGAGGGCTGGCTGTTCAGTCTCACAGCTTTTCCTAACTAGTTTTATCTGTCACAGCACTTCCCTTTTCCTTTCTATGCCTCTGCATCTTCCTGAAAGATTTTCCATGGAAGGCTCTCGCAAGCACTTTAAAATTCACATAGATTATATCTATCCAGTCTACTTAACATGTTTGTGTTATGTGGCACAAGTTTCCTACATGGAAATGACTAACCTTTATTTCAGACTATTTCATATCAATTTTGAGTGGTTTTGTAACACATTAGGCTTCAACTACCTGAAAACAGATAGCTCACCCTTTTTTTTTTCTTGGAAAGGGAAAAAAAATGACAGTTTTCTGAGAGCATGGAAACATTCCAGCAATGTTTTTTGGTAACTGATACATTTAATCAATTTCATGCCCCCTCCAAATTTACAGGAGGAATACAAACTAAAACATCTTTAGAAATAGTTTTGTCTAAGATGCTCTCACACAACTGGAATGTTAACAAAAATTATATTAATTTAAAATTAATTTTGAGTTTTGTTCCTGACAATTGCAATGTTGAGACCTACAGAAATGGGCGGAGCATCAAATCTGAAAGAGAAATATGATTTCTGATTAACTCACTAGCGAAGTTAAAATACTTAATGCTTTTTTTTTGCAGAAAACATTACTTAGAAAATTTTTTTTTGCAAAAAACATCACCCTAGTTGTTGGAGATGATGGTCCTATGGCTCTGAAAATATAAAGCATTTCTGCCAAATCTCTCTTATTTTTATGGAAGATAAATATGTACAGACAATCTATGAAACTCCTTGTCATTGGTCATCAGGTTGGACAAATATGTAAAAAAGTTAGAAATTAATAGGCTGAATTAGTGGAGCTGCTAGACCTACTATGCAAAGAAGAATAGGTTTTAGTTAAAGGTTAGTCTTAGCTCCTAAACCATTGATAGCTGGTGCTTGAGAGTGGATACTGATGGCAATATTAATCTATAGCAATTTTTTATTTTATACAAAACATCTGCTACTGGATGGTGGTATGAATATAGCAGATGGATCACTGTTTGTCCAGTAAATAATGAATTATGTTGTTCAGTATAATTGATAATTAATTATTTGCAAGAGACAACTTTCAAAAGAGAAAAATCTCCTTTATAATTTTTAAACATTTGAAGAATAGGCCCAAGCCCATAAAAATTCTTTAATGAACAATACTTGATATGTGCTACTGTGCAGTTTCCTACACTAACTCCTTGCAGAACTGGAAAGAGTATTCTTTTTAACATTGTCTCTACGGGACACTGCATTACAATCAAAGGTGTGCTAAGCATAGACAAAGCTGGCACAAATCTTTTAATACTGCCAAGAGCAGATTTCTCAGTAAAAAAGGCAATTTTTATGAAAAAAACTTTAAAGCCAGTTAAAAGAAATCTTGGAATTCAAATCCACAGAAGATTCTGTACTCAAATCTAGATTCCTTCTAAAATAAACCTGAAAGTTAAAGCACACCAAAATTTGAAAAAATGCCTAAATATTTTTTTGTTTTTTGTCAACTCTATCAAGAAGTATATTGCAAGACATAAAATCTATTCCAATTAAGGTGACCACTGATTAAAAACTCAACTCTATGCTCCATGAGGGATTCAAATCTTGACAAAAATGAATGTTCCCACAAATTAATATGTGGTTTTCAGTTTCTACTGAATTTCTAATTTCAAATATTCCTAAAGAGTCTTTGTCTGAGAACTGAGACTCTCTATACATGTGAGTATGCCAAGCAGGCTGTGTGGAAGATTGCTGTTTTGGGAGACAGGCTGAAAAAAATGCAACTCCTGTCCCATAAGATATTGTTTCAAAGTGGAGAACCTTACTGCACTGAAAAACTCATTTTCTGTTCAGCACCAGATGTCAGCAGAGCTTTAGGTAGCTGGCTCACAGTCTAGCTTTTTAGCATGTATGTGAAATGTCACATACTAAACCAGGCCTACATTTACATGACAACCACCTGGTGAATTACTAATGGGTGAGGAATTGCTGCTCTCTGTCCTTATCCAGATGTCCTCTTGCATCCCCGGTTCGAGCAGCTCAATCCTTTGTGCTGCACATTTCCATCCTCCTGCTTTGCTTCCACAGAGATGGCTCAGGCACAGATGTTAATTGCTCCCTCTGCAAGAGGTACTCTGCTGCTGGCAAACTCACCCAACAGCCAATATTGCCTGCTTTTTTGGTTTGGTGGGTTGATCCTGGGAAGCTAAGCTCCCTTCCAGTCACTTCTCACTCCAGCCTCCCAGTGGGATGGGAAGAAAAAAGTGGAAACCAAACCAAACCAAACAAAAAAAAGTAGTTATGGGTCAAAGTAAAGACAGGTTAATCAGTAAAGAAGAAAATTGTGGAAAAGAGCAAGTGATGTAAAAGCAATTCTACACCTGCCAGCAGCAGAGTGATGTCCAGCCTACCTCCAAGAGTGGCTACTTACAACAAAACTTACCTCCCCTGGTTTTCTTGCAAAGCATGATGCTGTGTATTATGAAGTATCTCTCCAGTCAGTTCAGGTCAGCTGTCCCAGCTCTCCTCATCCTAGACTATGCCCTAGGAGAAAACAGAGTGAGAAACAGATGATGAGCAAGCACTACACAGCAAGAGCTAAAACACTGTGGATGTTGTTATTAACTATTTTCAACACAAATGTAAAACACAGCACCATTTGTGCTGCTACGAAGAAAACTAAATCCACCCCAGTACACAGAGGAGGCAAACTACCCCTTGCTGCTAGTTCAGAGCATGCAGCATGGGTAATCTTAAATTGGTGAAGATCACTGCTTGGTGCAGCATAGCTGTGGGGTAGATCTGCAGTGAGGCAGAGCTCTAAGTCCAGTGTGGTGGACTTCTCAGTCCAGCAAGTGGAACAAATTGACCTGTGTTCACACAAAATCGCAGTTTTTCAGGCTTGCTGTCAAGGAAGTTTTACAGCCCTGCACAGTTTTCCTTCTACTACATACTATGAAAGAAAAGTTCTTTAAGAACATGGAGATACATATTTCCCTATCCACTCATCTCACCTTTCCCTAGAAGTTGCCACTTTTTAATAGACCTTCCTCAATTGAAAAGCAAACAAAAAAACAAAGTAGTATACACCTGCTCATCCCAAGTCCTGTCCTCAGCTCTTTTCTCACTTCTTAGTAGCATGAGCTACCTTGTTGCAGGAGTATATGGCTTGGAACCTGTCATTCAGTGCTATTCCCCACTGTCCTCCACTGAAATCCTTGGGACCTCCATGGGAAGACAGGGAGGATATGAAGAAGGCAGTGCTTCACCTCAGTTCCAGGCTGAGATGTGTTAGCCTGCCCAGGATGTCTCAAAGACCAAGGGAGAGTCCTACATACCAGGAAGTTCTCCGTGGCAGCTGTCCACTTTGTCCCTTCCAGGCTCAGTAAAGCAGTTAATGCATTTAACTCTGTACCTTTTTTACTTCAGTAGGACTGTGTTTGGCCCTAAAGTACACCATCAGATACCATGCTAGACTGGGATCTGATAGAGAAGCACAACATTCCAACTTATTTCCTGTTCATGTGGACTATTGTTAAGTAGATACCAGTTTTGCTAGCAGCTGGCCCTTCAGCTAGTTAGCCTACTAAAACAAAAGAAAGGGTATATTAATGGATGTATATTTCAATTATATAGTACAAATGCTGTTAAGTTTTGATCAAATGCCACTTTTGTATACTGGTAGGCTGATCACTTCACTTTACTATTTTTCATCCTTAAATATGGATTCTTCTGTTGAGAAGCACACTTTGTCTTCTAAATTAGAAAATAAGAATTATGTACAAATATTAAGTCCTTGCAATTTTTTTATTACTAAAAGTGCAAAAAGTATTGTGCTGTTTCCCTTACAATTCTGCTTGTATAGGTCAAGCAATATAGTTAGCTATAGACTAATTTTTCAGTTGAGCCTCTAAGGAGGCAGAAAGACAGAATAACAGAGTCATGTGCTCTCTGAACTTAGGCAAGTGATACCAAAATAGGACCTGACAGGCATGAACATTTCAGACAACACAGATCTTGGAGTACTGTATAATATTTTTTTTCAAGAATACAATGCAGTTTTCTCAAGCATTGTATGAGATTAAAGGCTCTGCATAGAATCATGTGAACATTCTAACTCAGTTCCATTGAAGCCCTTAGGGGCCTGATGCAAGTCTTTGCTGATGCATGCAAGAACCTTGCCCAGCTGTGAATTTGACTCCTGTTGTATAAAGCACTCTCAGTCCCATTATAAACCAATGTTGTTTTAGTTTCAAAGAATGTGACAGATTCACAAAAGAATGCTTCTGCATTTTCCCTTTATCAAGTGATTTTAATGAAACTGATAATAATTTCTTTTTTGTTTTCCAGATATTTGCACTCATTTATATTTAGATGCTTTCTGCAGTGGAAAAAGAGCGATATTACAACATAAAGGCTAGCAGCATGGGTGCATTTCTCTGCTTCAAAGCAGTCAGAGGGAAACCACTTTATAATCAGACATGCATATTGGAAGGCAGTGAATGCCAATCTCTATGTATGGGAAACCACACAGAGTTTACTTGACAAGAAAGTTTTAGAAAAAAACCCCACACCACGAACACACTTTGAAGAACTAACTTGCACAAACTCATGTAAACACGAATAAATAGGATAGATGTTTTTCAAATGTAAACGCTTAAGTATCATATTCAAGCAAAAAGGTAGTGGGTTTGGTTCTTCTAACTGTTTTTACAGCCATCAAAAGGAACAAACATGACAGGTTGCCCTTTTCCAGTTCCTCCCTCAGTTGTGCACAGCAGGCAAACTTTGTTTCTTTTCTCCTCTTACTGTTGCCTAGTCATTAGAAATTTGCATTTGATGAAAATAGTAGAAAATGCCTCTTCTTTTTTTTTTTTTTTCTCAGAAGTTTCTTTTTTCTGCTTTTTTCCTTGTTGAAGCATCTCAATGAGAGGTGTTTGTTCGAGGGGGTTTTTCCAGTTGTTTTTTTGTTTGTTTGCTGGAGATTTGGGGGTCTTTTGGGGTTTCTTTCAAGGAGACACCTATCTTTTCTAAGTTGAATTCAGTGCAAACAATATTTAATATATGAGCAACTTATAAGGATTAAAGGTGTGAAACTGCTCTTTTCCTTCTTCAGTTGGAAAATAAACAAGGGGATAAGCTGCTGCTGAACTGAGTTGCATGGGGAGAAGAGAACATTTAGTGTTGTCACAATTTGAGAAAACTCTTGTGTTTATTGTTTGGTTTATGAATTTATTACTGAGTTTTATAAATTTCTACCTCCAGCAAAATTAACAAGAAAACAAATTTTTTTTTTGTTTGTGCCATCGCAATATATGCTGTGTCCTGAAGGACACTTTTGGAAGACTGGTCTACAATGGTATAATATTCACACTCGGACTTGAAACAAGCAGCAGTTTCCATTTTTGTCTGTTCTCCATCAGTCCCTTTGAAAAGTGATAAGCAGGTCCAAAGTGCTGCAAAACTTCAAAACCAGAACAGATACTTTGGGAAGTGCACTTCTATGACACAGTATTCTTCCAGTGATATCAGTGTACAGGAAAGGTGGGGATAAGTTTAGATCCTCAAAAATGAGCCTCTGTTTTGCAGCAGCTATCAAAACAGAGTGTGTGTCTGTTTCTCTGTTGCAAAATAATAAAATATTAGCATGTTGTCTCTTTCAGTAGCGTAAAATATTATATCTGGAAACTAATTTTAATTTCATTTCTCTATGGAAAAGGAAAAGACAACATACTAAGGAGAAATGGCTTTCAATGTTGCATTTTCTTGTCTAATCTATTAGAGTAACAGCCTGTGCATCATGGACCAAGCAAATAAGGTGTCTTTGTCAAGGCAAGCAAAAATCCTTGGATTGGAGCTCCAAAAAATGGACAATTTTTGAACCTGACACTTCTGGGATTTGTGTCCAGTGGACGATTTTTAGAGAGGATATGGAAATACAGATGGGTGAGACGGCAGAATGCTCTGCAAGGGACCTCACTTGAGACACACAGCTCCAAGCAGCCAAACTCTCAAGTGTCAACAGCTTCCAAGGCGCCCGGGATAAAGATGATACCAGAGGGGAACCCTCAGTGTTGGTGAAAGAATGCAATGGTCTTGGCTGAGTGGAGTGGCTTTCTCGAGCAGCTCAGGGGCAGCAGGAAGCGCCTGAGGGTTTGAAGTGGAGCCACCAGAGGGAGACATAAGGCCGCACACATCAGAGCTGTGCCATCTGCTGTCTGCGGGTATCGCGTTCACAGCCACCTGTGCTGCCATGTCAGAGCTCAGGCTGAATCAAACTAATTGTTGTGGCGAACAACAGCACCACTAGGCCACCAGCACTTGTCATTACCAGTTTAACCTTGCCTCTGGCAAAGCCGATGCATGTAATCCCAGGGACAAAAAAACAACAAAAAACCCCCAAACCAACGCAAATCAAACAAATAAACTGAACCACCACCTAACAAAACCGCCTCAAACAAAATTCTTGTTGTTGTTTTTGCAGATCTATGCAGCCTTTTGGAGGAGTTTACAAATGTGGCTCTGTGCTGTGCGCACATAATTTGTTTTATACGTGTTACTGTTCTACTTGTTTCAAACTGAGATTCCAAGAAACCATTAAGTTTCCGCAAATACTTTGGCATGGGCCATTGGAATAATTCTAATAAAGTTCAACCTGCGGGTTGTTTTTCTTAGACCGTATTGCAGGGAATTAATGTTTTGAAAAAATTCCATGGAACGTTTCAAAGTAAATTCTACATTTAAAATAATCCTTCAAACGCAAGAATATAGACTACAACAAAAACACTTAGTGAACTGCTCATAAGAAGGTGATCAGACAAATTCTGTTAGATTGTTGTTCTCTAGGGATGTTCTTTGTCTTTTTACTCTTTGCATTTGTCTTTTTCTTTTTTATGTCCTTCCTAGACCATTTCTAGTCATAGTGTAAAATAAGAAGGCTAAATATAGTAATAAAGTAATAAATAATAAAATAGATTATAGGAATAAAGTAATACATAATAAATAAATTTAGCAACAATGAAATTGTAAGCAATAAAGTAATAAAGTAAATGCAGCTGCTTGAAAAACTCAAGCTACAGCTGTCAGTAAACACTTGTAGATTTCTGCTCTGGATCAGAATGGAAAAAAAAAAAAAACAAACCAAAATTACGACAACGTTTATGGGAAAAAAAATTTTCTGCTCTGGATCAGAATGGAAAAAAAAACAAAACAAAAACAAAACAAAATTATTACAACGTTTATGGGAAAAAAAAAAGTTGAATTATTTTGACAATTTTCATTTTAGCAATTCCAAATGTAAGTATTTTCAGGCTGCATCAGCAACAAATTGTACTCCTGATGCCTCTCCCATTGTTGCCTCCCTTCTAATCCTGTTGTCTGACTATGGGAACTCCTTCCATAATACCTCAGTTTGTCCCTGATTTTAAATTATCCTGTCAGTGTTAGAGACTAAGAAAGAACAAGACATAAAATCTTGGAAGGGCAAGAAGTCTGGAGTTAGAACATGTGATTGGCTGGTCAATCACCTTGTCATATGGGACACTAAGGGGAAAAGGAAACCCATGAACAAGAGAGGCAGAAACACAAAAATGAAAGAGAAATGTAACTGTGATAAAGATGAGAAACAAACCTGACTAATCTCAGTGACTGATGGGATAGCAATAAATTCGGAGGCACAGTGGGGCAACTGATAAGGATGCAGACTCAAAGGATGCAGGATGCTGGAGACTCGGCAGTTGCTGAAGATTCATGGAAAGGAGAGGGTCAGACAAAAAGGGGTGTAGGAGGAACTAGGTGCCTGTAACATGAGACTGGTCACCACGTTGGTGACTGGTCATGTTGACTGTTCTGGTACCTAATTACTACCATCTGTTCTGTCTTCTTCTCACATACTTTCTCATCTAACTGCATAGTCATGGTCTCTATCTCATGTGCATGACTGCTGCAAGGACTAAGTGCCAGCTACTGGGTGAACTGATGTGATGAATTTGGTGCTGGCAACTGGATTTAGACCAAGGGTTTTGGTGCCCCAGACCTGTAGTGGCAGCTACCAAAGTGAGTGGGGTATCAGTGCCAGTCACTGGGGCAGAAAGGGGCCTTGGCCACCAGTCCCTGGGGTTGAAACAGTGCACGGCCAAAAAGCCACAGGACAAATAATATGAGGAAACATGAGGAAAGGATCAGCGTGAGGAAAGCTGGTAGAGCAGTTGTTAGAAAGGATGAATGCTCCTTGTTAGAAAAGGAGGTAAAAATATCTTTTTGCACCCTAAGGATGAACTTAGAGACAACACTGAATTGCTCATAAGCACTCTGGAGCAGGAAGAGAGGAGAACATTGCTATTCCAAATGCAGAATGGTATCAACTAGGTCTTATTAGTGGTGTTTGTGCCAAGTATGTATTTAGGCTGGAAGTTAGAAGAATCTTTTACTGGTAGAGGAATAAGATTGTGGGATACCTTATCAAAGGAAATATTTTGGCCCTAATGCTTCAGCTAAAATAGATATCAGAATGATTACTTAAAAATCATTATCTTATTATTATTTTAAAATCTTATCTTGACACGGTTACCCAAGTTCACAAGTTACTTGCATTTATCACTTCTGTGTTTCTGCAGAACAATTGGCTCAGAATTAGCAAATATGCTGAAAAAGATAAAAGTGCGTTTATCACTTCTGTGTTTCTGCAGAACAATTGGCTCAGAATCTCATATTAGCAAATATGCTGAAAAAGATAAAAGCAATTCTAAGACCCTCTGTGCAAGGCTGGTCTTCAGCCTTCCCCCAGATATTCTTGCTGGAGTATGGCCATCTCAGCTACTGTCATTCTGTTGCAGGAGAAGAGTTCAGAAAGCAGGGTTCATGTGTTTCTTGATTCACCACTGTAGCACTAGGTCTTGGAGGACTTGATATTGTGTGAATACTCAGATTTCTCTAAGAAAAACTGGATGCTACTCCTTTTTTCTCTTGGCTATTATGCATACATGGGTGCACACACATACATGGGTGCACACACACACACATATGCTTTTACCTACGTACATAATATCTCAGATTTCTCTAAGAAAAACTGGATGCTACTCCTTTTTTCTCTTGGCTGTTATGCATACATGGGTGCACACACATGCATGGGTGCACACACACACACACACATGCTTTTACCTACGTACATAATACATTTTGTGTTCCCACATAAAATAGTGAAAACATGGCACATGTTTTCTGCACAAGAACTCTGGATTCTCCTATAACCTAAGGAAGCCTCTGCTTTTGTGCTGCTTTGAAGTTTTGCTGTAATTGATAACTGATGTGGCTGCCTCCCTCTCATGAAAGCGCATAAAAAAACCCCTGTAGTTTTGTGCCTTAGATATTTTGCATCCCAACGCTGCCTGATGTTAACCATATATAGTTGAAATTAAACTTACTTTTTTTTTTTTTTTGGTAGGTGTGAAATGGTCTGATGGTCCTACTCTTTGTAAGTGCAATGAAGGTAGTGATGAGTACAGAGTGGTTAATGAAAGAGACAAATAATTAAGATCTTAGGGACTTAAGTCTTCTTTAGGGCTGTTGATGGGAGAATGGAAAAAATTCAGCCTGAAGGGTGCTGAATGGGGTGATAGTTCAGTTCTTCCAGATATTGAGCATCTCTAAGAATCAGCACATTTTCCCCTTTCACTGAAAGCAGCTGTCCATAAGGACTAGGCAGTTTTTCAGAGTCAGGATACAGCACGGTGAGAATTCCCACTGCTGCTGCTGCAGCATCCTAAGCTACTGTCACCAAGTGCAGGCTTACAGAGAGACACAAGACAGCACCTGCTCAACTTCTGCTGTTTCTCTTTGCCCCTGTGCGAGTTGCCGTAAATCCTACAAAAGGGCAGAAGGAATGGAAGTCCTGCAATCTACCAGTGTTGACACAGCTTGTTGTGAGGGTGACTGGACAATCTTTGGTGATGGCTGGTATGTATTACAAAGAGCTGCTAGTAAAATACAGACATTCCCCTGTGTAGGCCTGATACTTAGAAATGGAAGTAAAACATTAGGTTGATGCATGTCGTTGTCTGGAGTTTGTCTGATCCACACTGTCAGCACACACTTACATGAGTTACATGGCATTTTGAAGTTTCAAAGTTGTTCTAAGCATAAATCTGTTTAATGATGCAGAAGCCTTGTCAGCTCTTCATAAAACCCTTAAGATACAAGAAGCTTTGTCAGGATCTGCCTCTTATTATCTGCTCACCATTGCTGATCAAGCAAATAGCTTGCTGAGTTCTACCACTACAGCTGGCACAAAAGCTGTGGCTCCTTGTCAACGAGCAGTGCCACAGAAAGGGACCTGGGGGTCACTGTCAAGGGCAAGTTGAACATGAGCCAGCAGAGCCGTGGAAGCCACCTCCGCCCTGGGATGCATCAGGCACAGTATCACCAGCTGGGCAAGGGACGGGATTGTCCTGCTCTGTTCTGTGCTGAGGTGGCTTCACCTCAAGTGCTGGGGACAGTTTTGGGTGCCACAATATAAGGAAGATATTCAACTCTTAGAGATCATCCAAAGGAGAGCAAAAAAAGATGGTGGACCACCTTGAGGGGAATCTGTAAGAGGAGTGTCTGAAGTCACTTGTTCTGTTCAGCCTGGAGGAGACTGAGGGGAGACCCCATTGCAGTTACAACTTCCTCGTGAGGGAAGAGGGGGCAGACACTGATCTCTCTCTCCTGCACCCAGTGACAGGACCTGATGGAAGGGCATGAAGCTCTGTCAGGGGAGGTTTAGGTTGGATATTAGAAAAAGGTTCTTCTATTCAAACAGGTTCCCCAGGTCAGTGGTCACAGCACCAAGCCTGGCAGAGTTCAAGAAGTGTTTGGACAATTCTCTCAGGCACATGGTGTAACCCTTGGGGATGATTCTGTGCATGGCCAGGAGTTGGACTTAATGAGTGGGTCCTTTCCAACACAGCTTATTCTGTGATTTTATGAACCAGAGATGAAATATGCATGTACTGAAGCCTTGGAAGTTGTACTGAGTATTTACTCCAATTTTGCTGTCTGCATGAAATCCCCACATCCCTATGTGGGGATTTCATAAATGCCACAGGAAGATCCACTTACATGATCCATGCTTCTTGCTACACAGGTGTGATGGGGGGCATTTAATTCACTGTCTTTGTAATCATGCTACAAATGTGAATTTTTTTCCCCAGTCTTTCTGGTGGCTTTCTGGTTGCTCTTGTTGACTATGCCTGCAAAATCAAATGTAGCCTTGTTTTTTGTTTTTGTTTTGTTTTTCTCCAGAATAAAACCCTGAGTGAGGAAGATGCTTAAGCACATACTAAAGTACAGGTTGCAGTGCTCTGTTGAAAATTTGTAGGTTTTAGAACATGTTTAACTATAAACACATACTGAAGAGCTTTCCTATATGGAGACTTTTCCTCAGAATAGTAATTACTTAGATAGCAACTGTTCAATTGAATTGACCTGAATTAGTGAACCCTCTCTGGAATTAAGGAGACAAATTATTTTTCATTTTCTGTTTAAAATGCAGATATTTGTGAAAAGAAAGAAAAACATCATTTTCTTATACAAAGGGGTCACTTCCTGCTGTTGTTAAATATTTTGAATTGTGAACATTAGTTCTAGTATTAAAATGACAGAGTGAGACATGGAAATTTCAAGAAAACTGGATATTAAAATTGAGAAGTCTCATCACATAATAAAGGTGAATTTAGGTCATTGGCCAATGGTCAGTTAGGATGGCCTGCTTGCTAGGGGAGAGATTAAATGATACAAAGGGAAGTTTTCAATGCATCGCTTTTTAGAAAGCCAAAAATTATCAGCAAGCTGTACTGTCTAGAAATATCTGAGTTCCAATCACAGATTTCAGTGCAAATCAGACCTCTTTGTTAGGCACTGCTCAAATTAGGGATGCATTGAAGTAATCAGTATTCTCTTCAAAAATTTTTTTTAATTGTTCTTTGTTTTTTCCGTTCATTTTCATTGCTACGGACTTAGGAGCCTGATACTGAAGTGCATGTACTGTGGAAGAGGAAGGAGATTTCTTCTTGTGCTGTGAATTCAGATACCTATATACCTGATTGTAATGTGCCACCAGTCATGGCTGTCCACCCGCACTGTGGATTCTAGATTAGACTTCATATACAGTAAAAACTGGAAAGTGAGCATGGGAAAGATATGCATTGGGTAATTGGCCTAAAACATGCTTGGAAAATTGGCAAGAGCTTGGGGCCCAAGTGTTTTGAAAAGCAATACAAAGACTAGCATGGTACTGGTTACCAGTCATGTCCCTCTGAAATACTGACACTGTGGCCAAAAGTGTGCAATGTCTTTACTAATGACCTGTATGATGGGACAGAGTGTGTTCTCAGCAAGTTTGCAGATGCTCCCAGACTGAGGGAAATGTCAGATGCACTGGAGAAGAAGGATGGTCTTTAGAGGGATCTTGACAAGACACAGAAATGGGCTGATGAGAACCTCCTGGAGCTGAGCATCAGCAAATGACAGGTTTAGTTTGAGTTCCCCAGTGCATCTCAAGGCAGACACTGAGCCCATGCAGCAAGTTTGGTGGAGGCCACAGATGCAGAGGAGGCTGGAGGATGGCACAGGGCAGTAGGGGCAGCAAGAAGTGGGTTTTTTCAGTTTGGGAGTCAAAGGGAGTTCATCTGGCTGTCATCAGGTCCTTTGTGGCAGAGCACTGAAATAACAGACTCCTCTCAGGGATGCACCAAAGGCAAAAGACAGTCATTGCAATACAGAGCTCTCACAGAAGATTAGAAGATACCCACCTTTCCTGGGAGGTTTTCAGTGCCTAGGCAGGGACACCCAGTGAGGGCAAGGTTCTCCCCTCTTAGGCATCTTCCTGACTTCATAGCCCAAAGGAAGCAGATGAAGTGTCAGGTTGGCTCACCCGTGAAGAAGGGAGGAATCTGTGAGCCAGTAGATGGAGGTTTCATTTAAAAGTGAGAAATCTGGATTCTTGAGTGAGCTCTTCCATGACAGAATCTTGCTGTTTACACTTTTACTGCTGCTTGCCTTCTGTGCCCCCTTACTCTAGAAGCTATGCAGAGACAGGAGCACTTGCCCTGTGTGTGTTGCTTCATGGTGAAGTAATTGGGAGCGTGAGACCCTTGCTCAAGTCTGAGCCCCGATCAGGCACAACTGTAGCCTTTTGCTCCGTGAGGAACTTGTTGGGAAACGTGGGATCTACCCCGGCTTATCGCACATCACCTGTGAGCAACACAGGCACTTCGCTTTACGAAAGTACCATGCGAAGTGCACGGCAAACAACAGACGCGACACAAACCGGGCTAAAAGACGCAGCACGGCTAAGGCAGGGCCGGGACTGGCGTTTCTGGGGGCCAGGCCAGCAGCTCCGGGCGGTGCGCGGAGCCGCGGCCGCGGGGGCGGCGCGGTGCGCAGGGGGCGGGCGGCGGGNGGCGCTGTGTCCCGGGCCCCGCGGCGCGCTGTCCGCGGTGCTGAGCGCGGCCGGGCGGGCGCGGCCCCTCGCTGCCCCGGGCGCGGAGGGAGAGGCGCGGGGAAGGAAGGAGGCTTTCCTTCCCTGGCTGCCTGCCTTGCGGGGCGCTACCCATGCTGTCTCGGCGGACAGGCACGGTCGCTGCGCGGGGTATGGAACTATCTGGCCGGACCTGGCGTTGTGATCCGGTCGTGGTAGAAAGCAGACGGCAGATGAGACCGTCAGTAATGGGCTAGACCACAGGGTGACACAAACACAGCGCGGGGTACCAGTCCAGAGCTGCTGCTGGTGTTTTCAGTTTGCAGGTCTGGACACTATCTGCTCAACATCTGTTTGCAGCAGACAAGATAAGCTAGCTCCTTGGCACCCTGCAGTTTTGCAAATGGAAACGTATACTCAGTTTTTGCTATGCATTAGCTTAAATGAATTTGAGGTCAGCCAAAACTTAGATGCATTATTCTTATATTTTCTTAGTCTTGAGTCGCATCATGACTGACACTGATTGTCGGGGAACAATATGTCCTTACTGCTAGGAGGAAGTACATTTCTTAGAGTGCAAACTCCTCTCAATGTAAAAGAAGTAGTTCCAATACACTTATTTTCAAGCCTTTCTTTCTTGTAGTCAATATTCAGCCTCTCTTTCCTGCAGCAGCTAAACATTTTCGTCCTGTGTTATCCTGCAGCATTTCTTGCAACAAATATTCTTCATTTGCATAAATAATGACCATACTGTTGCATTTTGGTATTGTGTTCATCTTTGATCCTTTAAAACTGTAATTTCTCAGAGCTGTTATATATGTGTGTGTAGGTGTGAGGAAGCCATGCTTTGCATTCAGTTATCCACAGGTCTTAGCTCCTAGATATTCTCTCAGGGAACCAAACTCTTCAAGCATTTTGCTGTAAATGTATAGCACTTGGAAGGTTGTTGGATTTTTTTCTGAAGCTGAAAGGAGTTTGCCTGTTTGATGGGTAGTCAGTACTGTTTACTACTGTGTTACCAGCCAAAGGCTTGAGAGGAGTTAAATTGTGTGGCCATGAGGCTGTTGTATAATCAGCCAGGTTAGCCATTGGCAAGGACTGTTTTCAGCTGCACAGAAGATAGCCATGTGTATTTCTAAAGGTGAGGTCTGTCCACAGAATGAAAGCTGCCACAGGCATTCCAGCCTGTGTAAATTGGAGTCTGAAAATCTTGACTCTGGGAGAGTCACAGCCTGTAAAATCTAGGCTGCCTTCAGCACCTACCTTTGTCATTCAGTGGAATCTGTATTTCACTTGCTGATATGTCCCACCTTGTAAGTCCTATCTCACACTTGCTGACTTTCGCCTCTGCTTTTCTGGTCAATGACACTAGATTAATTTCTAAATTGGTTACTGAGATGAGAATGGCAATTTTGTTTGAATTTACTTTGAAGAAAATGTTACTATTCTTCTCACTGAGATGTTGATTACTTCTCTTTAGACTATGGGAGAGAAAAAGGGAAATTTAAGAAAATCATGATCTGCCTCACATTCATAACTTTTCCTTCCATTTTGCCTTGTATAAGCCAGCACTTCTGCTGGCTTTAAGCAGATTTCACCATGGGCATAAATTTTCTCCAGTGTTTTGAAGGCAGAGGCATAATTCCTGAAGGCTTAGGTTTGTAGGTGTTTTGCTGACATGATTAATCATGCAAATAATTCCAGGGACTTCCATACTGGACTGCTTGTCTGACTAGTGCCAAGAAATATATGACATCTAAGTAGAAACCCGTAGAAGCAGATTAACTGGGAGACAAAACCTCAGCAGAGGGATTCATCTGGCTCTCTTCATCTCCGTGCAGAGGACAAAGTGAAGCACTCAGCCTAACACTACTTGTTGCTTATGCTGTACCCATGTGTCCTCTCATAAATTCTGCAGGGCTGTCAAATGCTTCCCATGCCGCAGCTGCAGCAGGGCCAGGAGAGCACTGGCCCACAGCTGGCAGAAGCGGGCTGGGAGGTAAAGGAGTAGCAGTGCACTTGTTCAAGTACACAAGTATACAGCTCATGCTTGCTGTGTAGCCCAGATGTTCGCGTTACAAGTACCCTGTCACCTCTTGCCATGAGTTTCACTGTCTTCAAGTGCAGATGTAATGGGCAAAAGTTAAGTATCCCATGTGTTTGAATGAGCCAGCTTTGCAGTCATGGCAGACAGAGATGGCTCTTCCCTTACACAATTGAAGATGTGACCCGTTGCCAAGCCAGGGTGTGTGTGTTTGTTGAGTGTGTTGACCACAGGCAGGCACTTTAACTCTTTTGTCATTATAATGACAAAATCAGTAATATCTCATTTGTATTTGTGTAGGCACAAATTTGTTCTGAAAAAATATATTCCTACTAAAAAAGTTTGTTTAAATGCACTGATCAGGGTGCTTAAAATCCATTTAATCTAATGAGCAAATAAATTTTATAAGTATATGAAATGTAGAAGATTTGAAAGTATTTTTCATACATATTCATCAAGTCAAACTGCTTAAGGTTTGATTTTAAATGTAAGCAACTTAAAAATGCATTTGAAGACCTGAGTTAAAAATAGTTGACTTGCTGTTTGCCTGCACCAAGGAGTCTATTTTTGTCTTTATTCGGTAGATTGCACACAGGCATTTCTGGGGAGTGTTTCAGGCCTCCTTTTTAGAAATCCAGCTCCTGGGTTTGTGTGTTAAATCATTTTGGTTTGCTAGCAGTCACGTTTCTTCCTGACATACAGATGTTTCTAATCATATAGATAAGGAAGGAATACAAAAGTTTATGCTAACCTCTAAACATGTTTTCAGCTCGCTCTTTTGAACAGTGACTTGATTTCACCGTCACTTTCAAAACTGCACTGAAATTCAGGGGAATGCCCACACTTGAAACATCCTTTTAATACTTGACTCTCCTTTGCACTTATGATTGATAGATTTTCCCAGCACTACTGAAAATAAACCCATCAATAGTTCATTTTTAATGTTTTTATCTATGAACATCAGTTTGAGGGTAGCTAAGACTGATTAATGTATCTCTTAAAAATAAAAGATATGACACTATCTGGAAATACTATTTTTAGAGTTTATGTGCATGTTTTGTTGAATTGATTCGCATATATAGATATTTAAAGCTGTATAAATTCTATGTTTAGAACATGATATAAGCAGAAATAGATTCTATGTATTTGTATGTGTTCAGTATAAATATTTATATACATGTTTGTATGTGTTCAGTATAAATATTTATATACATATTATGTACATGTAAAACATATATATGGAGTATGGAGAGAGGATTGATGTCTCTTCAAATTAGTCTGTTATTTTGTAGTTAGCAAGGGAGTTCGGTTTTCATAATCTGAAGCAATCAGCCTCAGTTCAGAATCTCTGAAATTACTTTTTTGTGTTTCTTAGATAGTTTCTTAGTTCTTTTTGGGATAAGTACACTGCTGTAGGTCTGGACAATTGATCCTGATGAAGCAGCCTGCCTGAGTGATCCTTTTGGGATTTCGTCTGTGACAGCTGCTTGAATTGTGGGGGTTTTCTCCTTTTTCCCCCCTCTGTTTGCAGGGATTTTAGCTGCCTTGCCACTAGCTCTGCCAAGTTAGAGGGTGGTGTTTCTACCTGGGTTCTGCAGGCTGAAATTTGCTGCCTTTCCAATGTGCCTGTCAATCGTCCTAACAGCCAAATTCTTGAGATGCTGGAGGGCTCCTTTAGTGTGAGCACTTACCTTTCCTGCTTGTCTGGGCCCCAGTCCTGCACCCTTGAAGCAGGTAGGATTTTTGATACTGCCTCTGGTACTTGTAAAGTCTCTGTTCTGACAGGGACCTTGCATTGCCAGGAGGGTGCAGCTTTCTCCCACATCTCACACACACTAATGTTTCTATTTTCATGCTAAAAATAACAAGGCTGCCAGACCTTCTCTTCCTGGTGCACACATGCATTTCTGAGGTCAGTGTTTTGGCAGGAATGGCTTGTGTGAGGAAGGTGAGCAGAACTTACCTCTGTATCTCCTTTGTGCCTGTCAGGCTGCACAGGTGCTTCCATGAGCACTGCCAGCAGCAGAAACAACTGCAAGTATGGATAGCTTTCATCCAAAATATTGGATGAAATATATCAGCATATCTTCTTTGCAAGATGCAGTTCAAAATACATCTAAATATTAAATGGGAGGATTTAAGTCTTTGCAGGGAAATGAAAGTCAGGAACCGTGGAATAAATAATTATTTTCAGGCAACCTGATAATCATTTTCCTTTCCTGTAATTTGCTAAGGATTTCACTTTTGTGCTTATTAATAATGTGTTTTGATTGCATTCTTGTAGCAGGGAGGATTATTAATTTGATTGTGAACATTTCTTCTGTCCACAAATAGGACAAAAGATTGTGTAATGCTCTGGAATATCATAGGTATATTGCTGGTCTCATGCCAGGATCATTTTCAGCAATGAGATACATATCTAAATAGAATGCATTATGATCATTACCTTAATAAAATGTGAGTCATGCACACCAGCACTTTCATTCTTAAAATACTTCATTAAACTGGTGTATCCGTTTGCCAGTGGATAGAGCATTGTGTGGACAAATCATCTCCAGCATTTTCCCTGAAGCTCTGTGCTTAATTTAGCAATTTATGCGTGAGCTCACTAATAAACATTTTAAGTGTGCTTGCATGATGTACATTATCACCAAGTTTTAACTAAAACTACAAATGTAAAGCTATTGTAAAGTCTATTCTGACTTAACAAAGTCCTAGATTTTAAATGAGATTGTTGGCTAAGTATATAATTTTGTTTGTGATGACAGACAGAAAAACTAACTGCTTTATAGCTAACTCTGTTTGTGAAGGTCCTGTAGCTATTGAGAAAAGGTAGCAATGGATAGCACAAATTGCTCCAAAACCACCATTCAAGCTAAGGTTTCTGTGTAGCAATTTATGACTCAGAAAAACTTTCACGTTCTATCTTGAAAAATATATGCATGCTCTGGGAAATTAAAAGGGAATGTTGAAACTATACAAGCTGTCAGACCACATCATGCGTGTCCATGCGGGAGATGAGCAGGTGAGTCAGAAAGAATTTGGGAAGTACAACATTTGGGGGATGCTGTGGTACTTCTGTATTTCAAATGGATTTTCTCACTTGCAGGGAAGAAGCAGTCAGTTTGGGAACATGTAAAGAACATTCAAAAATGTCAACCTCTGACAATGACATAAATTCCTGATGAAATAAAAACTTGTAACATTCAGTGCAATTAGTTCATATATTTCCATAGATTTTGAAAATAGTTTTCTAATACTGATTTTTAAAACCAGTTCAAAAAAGAACATTTAAAAAGCCCTGGTCTCTTCATGGTACTGCATCTTCACTTCATCCTGCTACTAAGTCTATAACAGTCAAAATTACTTTATAATCCACCTGCTTTCTGACAAGAACAGTTGTCAGTTTTTTTACTGATATCTCTATGTACTTGTTTGTACTGTCTTTGTGTGAAAGAACATTTGGGAGCTGAGCAGAGGAAGGGAATCTGATTCTTAACAGGTGAATAGGAACTCAATTAGGTTTTGGTACAGCTGTCCAAAACATTCAGTCTTTCTTGTGAGGGCAGGGCATATACATGGTGACTGCATTCTTCTTTCTTCTCAGTTTTCATGTTTGCTGGTTCTCTGTGCAAGGCTGGTGGAGAATGGTTGATTCTGCTGTTCTTCTTCTATTCTGAAATTTGGTTGAAAATATGTCAACTCCAGACAGCAAATATATTTTGATTTCTTCCATCAATGAACATCATCTACCATCAAGCACATTTTCACAGAATGAGCTAGCAGCTAAAATTCTTCTTAAAATGTTTTTTAAAAACAGCATTTGTGTTTATAGGGATCTTTTAAAAAAATTATTTTGTACTACCGAGTTTTATGACCAGCTGCTCTCAAGTATTCTTGCTTAAGAATCCAGTACTGCATATTCTGTGAACAAACAATTGGTACAAAATAAAGCTTGTTGTTCCTTAAGAGTATCTTACTGGCATGTGTTGCTTCCTTTGTCCTAGAGGTGGGTGGCTTCTTCCATTTTGTGTGTGATAGTGAAGCATCTGCAGTTCCTGCTTTCTTTTTTTGAGCCTCTTTCTACATTACTATTAGCTTTTGACAATGTTTTTGAGATGGGAGAGCAAGCTGAGTAGAGTTGTGCTGTTGAACAGGCATTATTTCACAACACGCTGCTGGTGGCAGAATAATAGTGGTGTCATATTAATGCTAGTTTTCAACACATGCTTTCCTACAGATGGTGGAGATTAACAGTGCAGTGCCTGTTGTTTGAGCTGCAGTGCAGAAAACAAAAGGTTTGCCACAGCTGCTTCAGCCGCATCGAGGCAAGGGCCCCTGGCGACCTTTGGCAGGATCTGTGCATCACTGGCCAAGAACAGAAGTGTATGAACACTGTTCATTTGTTTATTTATGACAGCTGGTTGTTGTCAGTGGTCCTTTGCAGGTCACACATGTTTAAACTTAATAAGGGAGAGCTTCTGCCCTTTCTTTTGTGTTTTTTTTTTTTAACGAAATGTTTTGCTGAATCCTATCCGAGGTAGGGAAGATTTTAACTAATGTTTTCTATTAGATGCATTGATTGTGTGGTCAGAAACCTCCAGCACTATATGCAAGAGGATCCTAAACATTTTGGGCTAAATTGGTTTTCTGGTACATTTTTGGAAGTATCCAAAAGTCCAATTTACATGAGAGTGTGTTTCTATACTGAAATAAGCAGCAAAACTGGCATTGACTTTCAATAACACAAGAACAGCCCCTGAAGCTATTGTTCAAGTTCAGCCTAAATTGCAGTGGAAAGTGGTTTGGGATATTTCAGTGAATATTCTGAAATAATATTTCTCCTTTGACATTTGGTAAATTGCATAGCTGGAAATTTCGGTATGTATGAGTACTCACTTTTAGATCAGATGTTTTGGTCCACTTCATACAGATTTCAAAATGTATCTTTATAAAGTGTAGTAATGCTTCAAAAGTAATCAAGAGAAGATGAAATATTAATGAAATTTTTACTAGAGATGTGAAACCTTTCCATTAACAGTGAACTGAAGATTACAGTGGAAATTACTGTAGTGGATGTTCCAGCCTTTTTCGGAATTAATTTTCTTATTTAGTTTGAATTAAAAACAAAATAAAACACAATGATGTTTACTTAGGGAGTGTTTTCCAGATTTTTCATAAGGTTGAAGTTGTAAACTCTTAGATGATTAATATTTTTTTCAAAATCACAGTTAGATAAGAAAAGTAATACAAGAAGTGATTGTATCTTTTGCTGAAGAGCTGGTATCAAGCTCATAAATACATATTTCTAAAGATCATGGGGATGAATATAAGTAGGTATAAATCTTAGCAAAAATATCAACATTTGAGAGCAAAGATACATCCTTAATACACAACATAGAAGAAAATAGTAGCTTTTCCAATTATCTTTTCCAAACATTGTTGCTGGAAGCTTCTAGATTGTTGAATGGGTATGGACATCTGAGCATTTGAGCCTTTTTAGTTTTCCTGCCTATAACTTCTTGTTAAGAAGTTGTAAGAGGAAGAGGGTGGGTGATTCATAGGTGTCTTTGAAAATCTATCTTTTTTGATAAAAGAGTGAAAATCAGAAGTGGTCTTCTGGGTGGGCACCATAAAATTATTATGAATATCTTGACTTTCAGGTAATTTATTGCTACAAAACGTATGATTCACATAGGTTTCTGGCGTGTAGCTGGTACTGGACTTGTGACATTCTATCTACTTCAGCAAGACCTGCTGTGTCATAGAGAAACTAGTAGGAGACACAACTTTCTCCCCACCCTTCAGTGACTATATACCTTCAATAGTACCAGAAACTGGATAAAGCTAAAAAAGATATCCAAACACTTCTTTCTTCCCAATGCATAGAAGAAGCATGCAGTGTCTTGATAGATGCTGTGCTTGAATATCTCTGTTCAGCTGGAGTGAGTTTTTTGTCCAATTGTGGTAAATAAGGGTTTTGTCTCTGGCTTGGAGCCACATTTTCAATCATTTAATTTACTTGGGATTTTCTTTTGGCAGGACGGGATGTTCTGCTCTGTCTGTGAAAATGTCTTACTTTATTGACAAGTTATGAAGGTCAAGAGAAACACTCGGGTTTGTATTCAGAGACATCATCATCAGAAGATGAAGAGGAAGGGACCCAAGGAAATAGAAGTAGTCCATTTACAAATGCTAATCAAATTTAAACCTTCTTCAGGTTTTTAACTATAACTGGTTGTGCTTTTAATTTTAAAATCTCACCTCTTTTCATATCTAATTTCTGTTCTAGGAGGCTAATTTTCT
Source organism: Passer montanus (assembly GCF_014805655.1). Lineage (NCBI taxonomy): Eukaryota > Metazoa > Chordata > Aves > Passeriformes > Passeridae > Passer > Passer montanus. The sequence goes on along the minus strand of NW_024370152.1, from coordinate 2,618,362 downwards.
ATTTGCTTCTGAAAATGTTGTCCAGATATGGAATAATGTATAATCTCTTTACAGAGAGAATTGCAGTCAGAATTGATACTTTTGTCCTGATGGTGATTTCCTGTAGTGATTTTGATCACTAATGCTTCTGATTATATCCACTGACTTTGAGATTTGAATTCTAATGCAAAGTTATATTTGTGGTCTAATGCTGTCTTAACTGCACATCCTTTCCCAATTCTGGGTCTCAGGAGACCTCTCAGCTAAAAAAAATCTGTTATCATCTTTTACTCCCACAGTTACTGGCAGAAGAAGCTTATTCCATACCTCAGAGTTGCCAGTGTTTCCTAAATTGACATTATAAGATAGTTACTTGTAGTAGACATTTATAAAAGATAAAAGAGAGTGGTAAAACCCCTGTATTTTTCTTTAAAACTTCCTCTGCTTGGAGATATTTGCTATTTCTGTGTCTCTCAAGAAATTCAGTATTTGCTTTAATAATACAGAATAAATATTGACTGCTGCATTGTGGTATTTATTTAAGAAATCCCTTTGATACTAATGTATCTGACTTTTTAGCATTATTTTGTACATTAAGAAGTGCTCTCCTGACCATTGTCCAGTTGTAACCACCTTTTCCCACTCCTGTTTAAAGCTTACTCTCTTAACAGTTTCTCTCAACAAACTAATCTGCTACGATGGCTTAGTAGCAGATGAACTTTAACATGATGGTACATCTTTACTACCTCTCAGTTTTGTTTTTTTCATGGCTTTAACTGGAAAGATCATGCTTACATGTTTACAGGCATATTTAAGTTTTTTCATGTTTTCTCTTTTCTTTTTTTTCACTAGCAAAATGTTGAAGCTTAAATCAACTTTTTATATTTAACAGGTATTGCAAAGTGGGAATTTATTGTACAGAATACTACATAATGTTTAGTTACCTAGTTAACAGATAATGATAACAATTCTTGTTACTATGGAGAGAACTATGCAGACGATGGCGTGGAAAATGCTGTAGCTTCCCTGTATTATTTGGCACAGGCAAAACAAAGGCAAATGAAAAAAAATTTAATAAATATAATACATTTACTAAAACACTGACATAGAGGTGTAGAAGCAAGAGAAATAGATGTAAAGCTTTTATTAATGCAGAAGAAAAATAGATATCAATAACTAGAATCTTTACTATGCAGGCAGATATTTGATAACCTTAGTTTCTCCTTGCATATAGCAGAGGTTATCTGTAACTCAAGAACAGTGTTGCAAATTTTGTGTTAGCTTCTTTTTTTTAAGGTTACAGTTTTAAAGGTGATTTCAAATCTGTTTTCCAGGCATATATTCTCGTTTCCTTTTATATATTTTTGTGACAGTCTGTTGTTCTCTTACAAATCTGGTATTTTTCTCAAGGAGAGTAAAATAGCTTTGTTCTTTTTGCTTTGAGTGTAGTGTCTGCCTTAGTGTAATATATTACATTTCTTTTCTCAAGTGTAGGTCAGCTAGGCCTTTTGTTTTAGTAAGCTGAAGTCTTTATTATCCCAGAAAGTCAACAGTCTGTCTTCATCCACCCAAGCAAAGACTTTTTCTGAAGTTTCCTTGGTGGTAGAGATTTGTGTATGTGTTTACTTGTAGTTGGAATTTCATTCACTGTTACCTGTAAGAATATATTGGTGGGTGAATTTGGTGTGGGGGAGCATTTACACAATACTGTCTGTCAATGTTACAATGAAATTTGAATCGTAGACCTTTGCATCATCAGTGTCAGCTTAAGCCACAGTTGCACACAGGGGTACATTACTCTGAGAACTTCTAAAACTCTTGCAGTTCTTTTTCAAATTCAAAATAAAATGACCAAAGGTGCATCCAGGCAATTTGCATAGAGAGATCACACCAGAAATTACGAGAGTCTGGCTTGGTTTAAAGGTGAACTGTATGAGTTTTACTTTTGTACCCATGGAATCTTTACTACCTATATGCTGTAGCCAGAATGTTTGAAATCAAGTATTTTAGAATTAATCATGAAATAGGGTGCTGGGCTTTGTAGGTTCAGACAGTAGCTATTTATTGGTTTGGTATACTGCAATAGGCATCTGGAAGAAATCATAAAGGTGTTGGAGACTGTTAAGGACCAGAAGAAATTATTAGTACAGCATGGCCTTGAAATACTTTTAAGTTGGATGCTACTAAACAATGCACATTTTATAAAATCAGATTAAAATCATAGCTTTTCAAACAAGGAGTATACCCTATTACAGAAGAGCACGATTTGGAGTAATGTGAAAATAGCATTTGTGGAAAGAAATCACAGTTTATTAATACCTGCAAAGACTAGAGCCTGCTTTGGTGCAGGAGCTAAAAGGATTCTTTTGAAAATCTTTTGGGTTTGGGGCTTCTTATCCATAAATATTAGAGTTTCATCTTGCACATGTCTATTTGTGTGTGTGTGAGTGTATGTGAACACTACAGAATTAGACAATAGGAAAAATTTCAGAGAAAAGGTACAAACCCAACTGGGCTACTGGAAACAAGAGTCGTGAGAGGTTCAGACTGCTGTTTCTACAGTAGACTGAAGATGATATAATAACTTTCTGTTAGAGGAAGATATCACTTGAAGATTTAAAAGTGGACTTTTTACACTCTGATTTTCCCACAAGAATTTTGCATTCTGAGATCTCTGGAACAAGGCGTAGGGGCTATCTGGTCTGTTCAGATCTTCACCATTATAGTGAGAAAATTCATGGGGACAAAACTATTTAATTGGAAAACACTTAAGAAACAACACAGTTATAGGTCATAGCCAGCAGGAGTTCACACCAGAAAAGCAACTGGTTGACCTCAGGAAGCCAGTACATCTGGGGCTTGTGGATGTTAGCAGAGCTTTTGATGCTAACTCCCACAATATCCTTCTGGACATAGTGCTTAATACACAGTTAGACAAGTCCATAATATATTGAATGAGAAATTTACTGATGAGACTGACTCAGAGCTGCATGAGGTTAAATCAGGCTTGTGATCAGTCACCAGTGCTATTCCCCAGGAGTCTATTTTAGGACCAGTGCTCTTTAATGTTTTTATACTCAGAACAGAGAAATCAAATGTACATTTATTTGTTAGTGATACTAAACTAAGAGCAGCTGTAGACTCCATTAAGGGTAGAGAGGCTGTACACAGAGATCTGCATAGACTAGAGGGCTGGGCAATCACCAACCATATGAAATTTAATAAGAGCAAGTGCTGTATTCTCTACCTGGAATTAAGTAATTAATCTTGGTTGTATGTACAGAATGGAGGATAAGAGGCTGCAAAGCAGCTCTGCAGAAAGATCTCTTTGTATTGACAACAAGTTGAGCCAGCAGTGCCCTGGCATGCAGGAGGACCAGCCTTGTTCAGGGGTGCATCAGGCACAGCATCACAGCCAGGCAAGGGAGGGGATTGTCCCACTCTGCTCTGTGCTGGGGCGGCCTCGCCTCGAGTGCTGGGGGCAGTTCTGGGTGCCACAATATAAGAAGGGCATCAAACTACTGGAATGTGTCCAGCCAAGAGCAACTAAGATGGTGAGTTTTCAAGGGCAAAATATATGAGGAAAAGTTGAAATCACTTGCTTTCGTCAGCTTGAAGAAGAGAAGGCTGAGGAGTAATCCCATCACAGTCTACAACAACTTCATGGGGAGCAATGGAAGGGAAAATTTCCTTCTGTTTGATGACCAGTGGTAGGAAACATGGAATGAAGCTGTGTCAGGCAGGTTCAGATTGAGCATTTGGAAAAGTTTCTTCACTGAAAGGGTGATGGATCAATGGAATAGGCTCCTAAGGTAAGTAAGTGGTCGCAGCACCAAGCCTGGCAGTGTTCAAGGAGTGTCTGAATAATGCTTTTAGTCATATGTTTTAGCTTTAGGTAGTCCTGTGTTGAGGTGAGTGCTCCATGTGTGGAGACACGAGGCTTGACTCCATTTCCTCAGAAGGCTGATTTATTATATATTATACTAAAATGCTACATAAAAACTATAAAAGAGCAGAGAGAAAAGAATGATCAGAAGGCTACAAAGAACAATACAATAGAATGCATAACAAAATCCTGTGACTGCTCACAGCCTCGGCACAGGTGGCTGTGATTGGTCATCAATTGAAAACAATCCACATGGACCGTGGAAGAGGCACCTGTTGCATTCCACAGCAGCAGATAGTTATTGTTTACATTTCTTTCCTGAAGCCCTCTCAGGAGGGAAAAAATCCTAGTAGAGGATTTTCCGTAAAATATCATAATAACAGTCCTGTAAGAAGCAGGGAGCTAAACTTGAAGATCCTTATGGACCCCTCTAAGCTTGACATGTTCTGTAATTCATCCAGCTATTATCTCAAGAAAAAAGAGTGATGTTATGAAATGTTCAAAGCATATGTTTCTTGAGATCTAACACCTGATTTTGTTTCAGCATTTTGAATTTTTCAGGGTGTTTACTTTTTTTTTAGATGTCTTGCATCTTTTTTAGATGTCTTGACACTTGAGTGACATAATGGCTCTCTGTAGACCATTCATGAATGTCTCTATAAAGACAGATTGTCCTCTTTTGCCTTCTCCACAGCTGTAAAGGTTACTGATATTTGTCTCCTGCCAATGTCTGTTATTGCTGTCATATTTTTTTTGTCACTTGTTCTGAAACCCAAGGAATTATGGAGGACTTGGGGGGATTAGAGTAAAATCTAGAAAAGAGAAAAATTAAGAAAAGAGAAGTTGTTACTAAGGAACTTCAAGGGGCAGCTTGCACCTGGTGAAATTTTGTTGCAAAAGCTGTAGCTTCAAAGCACAGTACAACTTCTCTTTTCTTAATTTTACTCTTGGGGGGATTAGAGTAAAATCTAGAAAATCTCTTTTCTAGATTTTACTCTAATCCCCCCAAGAGTAAAATTAAGAAAAGAGAAGTTGTACTGTGCTTTGAAGCTACAGCTTTTGCAACAAAATTTCACCAGGTGCAAGCTGCCCCTTGAAGTTCCTTTGGTCTTTTCTCTTGAACTTTTAAGGCCTTTGGTGGTTTATGGACTCTTGAAGTTATACAAGTCAAGGTACTTTGGCTTAATTCATAAGGAAAAACTAGAGAGACTTTTTTTTTCTATCTGCATATCAGGAAGCTCAGCTAAACACCCTGGATTACTTAAGCAAATAAGTTATGACAAAAACTGCCCATCAAATACTTGAAATAGAATGCTAGTGTTCAAGACATGAAGTGTCTGGGAAAAGACCCACTGAGCAGCAGCATGGCCCAGCTCAGAGAGCCAGCTAACCGGGGACTCGACATCTGCCATTGCATTTCTCTGCACTACAGGTTCCCCTGATTCTCCAGGACAGGTCTGTTACTTAGAAGAGGAAAACTGAGAGTATTGCTTTCACATTTATTTCTGAAATGCTTGGCTGTAATGACAAGGAACATAAATATTAACATAAATCTTCTTGCTGGAAAAAGATTTTGAACTAGCCTCTGGCTGCACTACTTGTGAACTTGTTTTCAGCTTCAAGGGTGACTTCTAACTACATGTGGACCAACATATCATGATGCTGCCAGGATAGCCAAAGTTGCAAGAAGGAATATCCATGTGTAAGTATGAGAATCAGGGAGTCTAGGAGTTAATGTGCTATGGTACTGAAACTGCTTCTCAATTTATGGAGTTGTTGGCTAGTTCTTCTCAGCCTCTCTTTTCTCAGCTCCCCAGAGCAGCTCTCTTAGTTTGATACACCTCAACCAGTTCCTCTTTTCCTGTTGTGCTGGGGAGCACCTGGGGAATCAGGTTTCTTGTATTTGAGAATAAACTGAACTGCTAATACTGACAGTTCTTTTTGCTGAATAACTTGTGTTTTTTTAGTGAAACTTGCTCTGGTATCCAAGGGTGAGCACCTTTCTCAGTCTCAAATGGGTGATAGTTCTATATAACTTAGTGTAGAGAAAAGAGTCTAATTGCTTTTGACAGAGGCTTTTAAATCAAAATAGCACTGAAAATACAGATGTAACAATCTGGCATAAAGAAAAAAACAAGGAACATTCCTGATACTTAAATGACAAAACCTGGCCTATAGGAATCACACACTTAAGGAACAAAAGATAGCCTGTATATATTTTGGGAAGAAGTCTCATGCTTTAATTGTTTTGCTGATTAGTTTTATTCAGGGGAATGAGTCAAAAGCATCCTACTGAATGGAAGAATAATGAAGGAAACAGAGATACGAAAAAGAAACTTCCTGCAAATTCCATCCCCTTGCTTTGGTTTAATAGTCAACACCATTGTTACAGTCTTGAAATAAAGCCTTCAGAATCAATATAGAGAAGTCTTTTGAGTTTTTGTTCTCCTGAAAATGTTGCTTTTCTTCTGATATTGTTTCAGCTCTCTAAATCTGAATTATTTAACCTTGTCTGTCCAAGAAACATGTGGTGCCTTATAGGCTTTAATAGCATTTAGCAACAAAAGTATGATTTGTAAATAACAGAGCTTCTAGGTCAGGCCTGCCTTGACCATGCCACGTCCTTTGACCACCAACAAGTCTAACAGAGATACACTCACACTGTCAGACTCTCACTTCCCTTTTTTTTTTGAATATCATCAGCATCTTCTGTAGTACTTTTTTCACTTCAAATGCCTATGGATGACTAACACATTGCTAGTTTATGTAATTTCCAAGCTGTGTCTTAATAGTGTCTATTAATATGACCTAGTATTCCATCTTGTTTAATTCCTTACATTTACTCTAATTTGAAATTGGGTTGCAATGCAGCACAATACCATGAACAGCAATAACTAAATCTTAAAATAAAGCATTTGCTATATCCCTGCAGGCATTTTTGTTAACATTTTTGTTCAGTTTGGAGCCACTTATATTCAGGTTATAATTCATAGCTTGGTGTTGAAGGTACTGCTCAGAGACACATCAGTTAATGAAAGACACTCTCTGGCAAAAAATCTCTCTGTGTTTTCCATAAAAGCCATTTAAGGATACAATAAGGAGAATGCAAAACTTTTTTTAACCCATCACATGTTTTAAGACTGTCCTAAAAATGAGAAATGTCTGCATAGAGAAGACAAGTGATTACTGTTTTAGTCAAAAGTTCTTCTGATGGCATGATACTGTTGATTGTTGTAGGACCAAAGAAGATTTATTGTGAACTTGGGAGTCATAAATTGCTCTTTCAACGTTGCAAACATCATGCTGTGAATAACACAAATCTGCAGAGTATGGAGTAATTTTCTATTGCATCAGAGTTGGAGTACTGTAAAATACTTGACAAAACTTGGGTCGACTGTGTTGTATAGCTAAGATGCAGTACTGGGGAGGAATTTTACAGCTCTTGCTTCACTAGTCTTAAAAAGTAACATTCTGGAACAAAGACGATTTTTACTAATCCTTGCAGAAAAGAAGAGGAGTGCATACTGATGGCAAAATTTTAAATCACTGCATCCAAATCTGAGCATCTGCCCAAGCCGTGAACACACATGAGAAGCAGGGAGATATCAGGAGGGCCCAGTTTAGCGCTCTCTTCAGGATTAGCTACATGAACAGATCAGGACTTTTGCCACCTTGCTTGCTGACATGTTTCATGTTGTCCCTGACATGGGAATGATGGTCAGTAAGCCTACCATAGTGCTGCATTTCATATTAAAGACACTATTGATAAACTTCCTTGGGAAAATGCCATTTTTCTATTTCAGATGTTCAAAGATTTTGAGCCAGTTCTCAGGGGAAAAAAGGTTTTCTGACTCAATATAAAAATATTTAATCTTTTTGTAACTCTCTTCTGCTGCTGACCTTTCCTAGAGTGTTTTAAAGATGTTTTCATTACAAGAAATGCTGGGCTTCCAGTATGATTCCATAAACATAAGACCTGATTCATTAAAGCACACTAAACTTTGTGGCACTTACAGTAAGACAGAGAGATGTCCAATCTGATTCCTTAAGAGACAACAAAAAGAGAATCAGGAGTGAAAGGTAAGATTCTTGCTAAGTCTAGGGCATTATTTCTGCTGAAAAATGCTGCAGACAGTGTACAGTTGAAAGAAATAAACACTTGCAGAACACAATCTTATTTTCACTCTAGATATTTGTTGTGATTTGACACTGGCCAAATGCCAGGTGCTCATGAAAGCCGCTGGCTCACCCTCCCCTGCCACAGCTGGGCAGAGGAGAGGAAAAAATTTAACGGAGGGTTCATGAGTTGAGGTAAGGACCAGGAGAAAATACTCCAGCATCAAAACAGGCTCAGCTTAGAGATACGAAGTGAATTTATTACTAACAAAATCAGAGAAAGATAATGAGAAGTAAAATAAGCTATTAAAAACACCTTTTCTTCTCCCAACCTATCCCTCCTCTCCACCGACAGCACAGGGAGGCAGGGCACAGGAGTTTTGGTCAGTTCACCCGAGGTTTTCTTCTGCTGCTCAGGGAGAGGAGCCCTTCCCCTGTCAGGCCGTGGGGTCCCTTCCCAAGGCTCCAAATCTCAGGAGCAGCAGTCCTCCCAAAACTGCTGCAACGTGAGTCCCTCCCATGGGCACACAGTCCTCCCAAAACTGCTGTGGTGTGGGTCACTCTTCCATGGGGTGCACTCCTCCAAGGACAGGCTGCTCCAACCTGGAATCAGGGCCCCCTCTCTCCAGTGCGTCTTCCTCAGCCTCCTCCAGGGATCCACCTGCTCTGGCATTGGCATCTCCCCCACGGGCTGCGGGTGGATCTCAGCATCCCCCGTGGATCCCCATGGCTGCAGGGGCACAGCTGCTTCACCACGGTCTCACCACGGCCTGCAGGGGAATCCCAGCTCCGGTGCCTGGAGCAGCTCCTCCTCTACCTTCTCCACTGACCCTGGTGCCTCGCATGTTCTCACCTCCTCATCTTCTCTGGTGAGGGAAAAACTCTGTTCGTCCCTTTGTTTTGATTTTTTCTTCTTAAATATGTTATCACATAACATATTTCCTTCTTAAATATGTTACCACAGAGGCATTACCAGCATCTCTAATCGGCCCGGATTTGGCCAGCAGCATGTCCGTCTTCAGAGCCATCAGCCATTAGCTCTGCTGGATGTGGTGGAAGCTTCCAGCAGCTGCTCACAGAAGCCACCTCTGTGGCTGCCCTGCTACCAAAAACCAGGCTGTGCCAAACCAGGCCAATATTCTAGTCAATCACTGTAGGACTAAAGGATTTAAAGAAAATACTAAGCAGGATGATTTAAGGTAGTTTGGTAAGCTGACTGAAGCTTTCCTCATGTAATCAATGCAGTGGAAACAGAGCCCAGCGTGGAGTCTATCTATCCCTTTGTTTCTAAGCAGTGAACTTCCATGTGTTAACTGTCCAGAGGCTGGTTTAGCTTTTTGATATTTTGATATTTTGTATTCAAAGGAAGCAGAAAAACTGGGGCTCTTATTGAACTGATTCAGCAACACAGTTCTTCATCCCTCAGTGGTCTGTGATTATAAGAAACACTTTATTGATTAGAATCAAAATGACAATATTTACAGCAACAACATCTACCTTAATTCTTTTTGTACTAAGTGGATTATATCAACTATAATCTGGAAGACTAGGATGTGAGATTAATCTTTGGAAAGAGAAGGTTAAATAGCATGCTTAAATTTAATTTTATTTTTCAGTCTTACCATATATATTATCATTACTTTGTGTTTCTGGCACATGCTCTAAAGCGTCTGTTGGAATGATTCCTGGTTTCTGCTTAATAAAAACCAAGCTGAACTCCATTATGTTTGCTTGTCCTAAGATACTTCAGAGTTTTCCTCCAGTTGTTTCAGTTACCACAAATATGTTGCTCTGCCAGGTAAAATATATGGCCTGTCAGAGCTCCTTTTACAGGGCAGTTGTCGCTTCACTGTGATCCAGTTGAACACCTAAATACCTGTTCCGTGTTGACAACTTGGATGCACGTATGTAGCACACATTTAAATGCCCTTTAAAATTAGACCGCAGTGCTCTGCAGGATCAGGTTCTAATACACAAGTACGTTTTGCAGATCACATTAGTATCACACAGAGGGTACATATGCACATGCAGCTGTGTGAGGATATCAGCCTTGGCTTTGGAAAGACATGAATAAAAATTGACAGGCTTGCCTACAATACCTGAACACCAGTTGTTTATTAGACATCTACGATCAGTGCTGAGCTGGAAGGGAAACAATGTCTCTCAAGCTGATGGCAAAATTTGCTTAACTCGGCATTTCACCTGAAGTGTCTTAAGCAGCCTGCGCTGGCTCTGCTTTTTACCCTCTCACTGAAAGCTCCATCTTCATCGAGGAATTAGTAAGCAGCTTTTGTTGAATGACTTTGAAATTTCTCCTTGTGCAGCAAAAACTGTGGCTTTTTTTTTGAGCCAAATAAATAATTCACAGGGAGTTAAGTGAGTTCATCCTCTTATTTTTTGTTTATATTCCTTACATTTGCAGTAATGACTCTAGCTGCTAACTGAATGAAAGTGAGCCCATCTGAGTTTCAAGTACCGCCAGGTAACACTTTAACACTATAGCTGATGATATTTTGTGCAAGACATTACTTTGGCTGCTTTGCCTTCACCTAGTTTCTACTATTGCCCATAGTTGACTTTTTTTTTTTTTCATTAGTCTGCTTGACAAGCATAGCTCCTGTGCCCACAATGGCAATATGTGTTGGCATTTCCAGTGTGAAAGTCTGGGTCAGATGTGTCACATTTACACTGTAGTGAAGGCCTTACCTTCAAGGTCCTGAAAATCACTTTTGATTAATCTGCAAGCAAATATGTCTGTGCAAATCTATTTGTATTCTGTGTCTTTTTCCAGGAAATATTTACAAGACTTTGAAATTCACTGTCTGTAAGTATTAGCAGCAGGAAACCCATCATTCCAGTATTCAGGGAAAACCACTCCAAAAAAAAGGAAGCAAGAAGTTTTAGAAGAAATTCCAGTTCCTTTGGGTGAAAGATTCAGGACAAAATGTGGTCTGTTTTATCTGCACCTTCTCATTCTGTCAGTCTGGCAGGATGTTTCCTACACAGAGTTTGAGAACTTGTGACCAAACTAGGAAGCACACCAAATAAATTCACAGGTTCCTCACATGCTAGGGCTGTTTTTTCTGCACCTCCTGTAGTCTCAGCATTTTTCTGCCACACAAGTCTTCAGTAGACAAGAGAAATTAAACTAACAATAAACAAAGAGTAATTGCTGCCTGCTGCTTCTAAAGTGCAAAGTGAAAAGAAAACAAGCAGCTGTGTGATAGCAAAGACTTTTCTTTCCTGTGTATAGTAGGACCCAAAGGGGAAAGGAACCTTGCTTTACTCCAAATAATCACATGAGAGGTAGGTGACTCTGATTTGAAATATATTTTCCCTCCCAGACTCTTTGGATAGTAATGTAAGTGCTAGACACCTACCCACTGTTCCTGCCATAAGGTCAAAGTTGGATTGATAGCTTTTCTACAGTTGATGAAGTGTCACTATCCAGATGTTTTCCTGGAAGCTCCAAAGCTTAGTCCTGACTGATTTCTACTCTAACCTGTTTCCCATCTTTAAATGTAGCCTGATGCTTTCTCAGAGCTCTAGATAACTGAGTGGAGATGACACTGATGGACTTTGTGCTGAGCAGGAAGGCTGTCTCAGTGAAGTCTCAAGCAAAGGAAACAAAAGCCATTGTTGGTATTTGGCAGTTTCTGCTAGAAAGAGCAGTGGAATGGAGTGGTACATGCAAAGGGTATTTAAAATAAGTGCATGGCTTGCCTCTGCACCTTCAGCTAAGGAAAGAGGTGACTGAATGAAAAGCTCAGTGGGGGTGCCTAGGAAGAGTTTGGCTTTCCCCATTGCACCCTCATAGAGAGCCAAGAAGCACCTCTAGTTGTTACCAGGAACACAAATCATATTTAAAGGATCACCCAGATGGTGACAGGTACAGGACTTTGGTCTGATTCTTTCTAAAGCAATTAATCTCTCATTCCTAATAGTCCCTCCTTGTGCTTTGTGAGCTTTGAGGAAGACAGGGAAATGGACAGGGTCATATCCATGGGCCTACCAGGACACAAGAAATTTGGATTGGTAGAATTGTGTCTCTGAGGACTGGAGAGGGTTCTTCACGGTAGCTCCAATCACTGTTTCCAAAGGTGATCTCCAAAGTGGAGAACCACTGTTCTCCAAAGATCAGTTAGTCTCTCCCGCCCTTTTTTACGCATAAGGGACTTTCTCCAAGGAGAGTGGGTCTCACCCACTTTTCAATTTTTATTTAGTCTTTGTGTCCACCACAGCCACATTCTTTAGAAAGGGGAGATAAGCAAAGTGTCTTGTCTTCCAATAAGATGGGTGACAGGAAACTACCACATGTATAGGAAGCTCCTGCTGCTGCACTGACTAGCATTGCTGCTTTAGGTTCACTGGCAAGAACACGTATTCCCTGCAGTCATCCCTCCTCACTCATTCTTTTCTTGACAGCAGATGGGAAGCGGGATAAGAAGACACCCTGAAAAAGAGTAATTACATCCTTATCTTTGCTTAATCTTGATTTTTCTGCACCTTCTTTCATAAGAGTTGATTAGTTGTGCTGTGTCAAGCAGATGCTTTAAACAAATCTATTTATGGGGACACTCTGTTTGCAGCTGGAAGTGGTTTACAATGGCAAAAAAAAGGACTTTCTCCACTGAGATGTGCAGACAGACCCAAGGTCACATTAGTCAAACAGAAGACATTCTGTTAGTGAACAAGATCAATGTGCTAGCACAGCCAGGCCATCAGGATCACAGAATGGCTGAGGTTGGAAGGGACATCTGTAGGTCACAGGATCCAATCCCCCATTTCAAACAAGACCACCTAGAGCTGATTGCCCAAGAACATGTCCAGACAGCTTGTTTAAATCTTCAAGGATGGAGGTTCTACAACCTTCATGGGCAACCTGTGCCAGTGGTCAGGCCCCCTCACACTAAAATGTGTTCCATGAAGGTCAGGAGGAATCTTCTGTGTACAGTTTGTATTTGAATGTCCAAATCAAGGGTGTTTCTCAGACTAATCCTACTGGCCACAACTTACCTGGAGCTAAGTGTAAGCACAAGTATTTTCATGTACCAGCGTGAAGCAAAATAGTTTGATATCTTAATTTTGGTGAAAGAAAAGCTGAAAGAAATATTTGCCATGGCAGGAGGAGGGAACACTAGATAGGGTTTGGCTGAGAAACATTGTCTTCTCCAAGTGATTCAGTCTAAAACGTCTGCAGGTTGACCAAGATTGCTTTGATTCCTATAAACTGCAGACTAGTGAGTGCTCCTGTTGGCAGAGAACTTGCATCTTAAAGTGTATTTTCTTTGTCATCTCCCGCAGATGCATATTTAGTTTGCATGTAATTTTAGTGTGGTGATCTCAGAGTAATATGGAGGATATGTGTCAGACTTTAGAAGGTAAGGACTCAGGCTTTATGATTACAGTATGCAAACCTCCCTCCCAAATGAGGTAAAATCTAGGGAAATTATAGAAATGCACGAGAGAAAAGCATCTAGTTTATTTGCAGAAATACCAGTAAGTCTCTTTCCTAGCAGAACTGATACTGCCTGGTGCAGGACAATAGCAAAAAGAAGTCCTGCACAAAGCAAATTTGCAAAACCCTGAAGTACAGCATCAGCTTTGAACAAGTAAATCCTGTGGCATGCTGCACTGCTTTTCAATGTTCAGGGTTATAATGTCAGGGGACATGCAACAGATGAGAGCATACGTATGCATCCTGTACAGACTGGCACAGACCTGCTGTTTGTAGAGGTCACCAAAAGCAATTTCCTCACGATTCCTAATTTAAAGATACAGTCCCTGAGTTAGTGAGTAATGAGAATGAAATTACCTCTCACCATGTGTCCATTCTGTCTCTGCTTCCCACCTGGCCACTTTTTAGCACAAAAAATGGTGAAATTTCTCATGCATACAATGGCCAGATGTGCTTGACCTAACCTGTGAGGGTATTTGAAACTGAACTGACTTTTTCTGATAGTGTGGAAGTTAATAAAAGGTTTATATGAGGACTCAAAACCACTGAATTGGAACATTTTTATGAAATAGAGGCTGGCTTTAATTTTTGTCAAATACTGATAGCAGAAGCACCGAATACTTTTTTTTTTTTTTTTCAAATGGCAAGCCCAGGTCCATAGTTTGCATTTATATTTTATGCATTTTAGAAACTGAAGAGGCTCATATCTAGTATTTTGGCTGAATGCTACCTCTAACTTCAGTAGTTCCTTTCAGAAGGCAAGAAAAAAATATTAATAGTGATAAACAGGTGAATAGTAGCAAGAGGATGCCACTTTTTTTTCAGATCTGTTTGGAAAAATAGCATACAGTGTAACACCATAAGTAAATAGCCTAAATTCTTCAATTTTTAATCACCCAGAGACTTATTGTTTCATGGAAAAAAACCCCAAAACCCAACCTTGCTTTGCTCAGGAATGTTCTTTGCACACACAACATATTAGAATGAGTTCAAAGTTCAGTGGGGCCAGCTGCTTGTTAGAGAATGCACTGCAAGCTGAGATATTTTTGACTCTATCATGGGAATGCAAAGATGCCTGCAAGAGCATCTTTTAATATTCCTGCAAACACAACAGTCTCTTCTCTATTTATGAAGCAGAATTCTGGAAAGGGATGTGTGTGTGGAAAGGGATCTATGTGTCGATAAAGACATCTATTTCCCCCCATTGTTCTGCTGTTGAAGAACATAGGGGAAATCAAGAAGGGTGCATACTATAATGACAAAGTTGCCATGCAGGCTTCTCTTTTCATTACTGGTGGCAGCAGCTGTACCAGCAGTTATTACCTTTTCTGAAAGACAAAATTTGTTATAGCAGCAGCCTGACGACAGAAAACCTGTCCTCTTAAATTGGTTTGCTTACCTGGGCAAAAGCAGAAATTGGTTAAAAGGAAAGGGAGTGAGAGAGATGGGCTCCTCATTTTTTTGGTGCCACACGTTTTGTATGGACACAGATAATGAGGCTGGCTGACATTTATGCCACTGGCAGCAAGTGCTTAGATGAGTGGGGCAGTTAGCACCCTGCAAGGACAAGCCCTGCTCTTATACATCATACCTGGGCACCGACCAAAGCCGTCTGAGTACACACTGCTTCCTCATAAACGGTGTGCTATTTCCCAGTCATACCATTTGGCAGCTTTGCTGGGGTGTCTTCTGTGTGCACTGAGGCTAATATGGGAAGAAGCAGGGCTCAGGGATTAGCAGGAGTCAGTCTTGTGTAGCCTCAGAACTGTCCTCCCCATCACCTGTGGGGAGACAGTGATGCCCCTGACATCCTCTTTCAGCTGTGTCTGACACACTGGCAATTCCTTGCAGAAATGTAAAGAAGGTGTTGTGCTGCTGTGGAGAAGGCGTTGAAATTGAAGTGATAACTGATGTTTCATACTCCAGAGGCTGTTTCCTGTGTAAGGGACTTGGACACACACTGAAGAAAAAGAAATACTTCAGAAGAATGTGGTAATGCAATATCCTTTCTTGTGAGCTGTGCAGGATAATAGTTTTTTTTCATTTCCACAGCTCTCAATCATAACTCTCTGATGTTACCACAAAGTAAGAAAGAGAAAGGATAGGTATAATTTCTTGTTTAGTTAACTTCCTATTTAAGCTTCTAAAATTGACCGGTTTTCTATGATCTCTTAGTGTGATGGCCTTTTAAAACACAATTAAAAAACAATACAGGCTTTTTGTGTGTTTGCTTGTCCAAATAATGCAAGTTCATACTGGGACTACTGCTGTTTCACATCTTTGTCAACAACATGGACAGTGGGATCCAGGGCACCCTTAGCAAGTTTCCCTCCGACACCAAGCTGTGTGGTCTAGCCAGCAAATGTGCACCTGTGGTCTGCAAGGCCAGTTGTATCCTGGGCTGCATCCAAAGCAGTGTGGGCAGCAGGGTGAGAAGGGGGATTCTGCACCTCTGCTTCACTCTGGTGAGACCCCACTTGGAACCCTGCACCCAGCTCTGGGGTCATCAACGTAAGAAAGATGTGGACCTGTTGGAGTGATTCCAGAGGCCACAAAGATCAGAAGGAAGGAGGACATCTCCAATGGGAGAAGACTGACAGAGTCACTGCTGGTCTGCTGTAGCAATGGGGAACAAAGACATACAGACCTCCTTACTTGCTCTGTAGGAGATTGCTTATTGTAATGAACTGAGCCTTTTTTTCCTTGAAACTTAACTGAAACTTAACTGAAACTTAACTGAAACTTAACCAAACAAGCACACATTGGCTGCCTGCCACTGTGGTGTCACTGTTCACATGTCCCTGTATCCAGTCAGCTCTCTGATCATGTGGTGTCCACACATCTTCCTAGCCAAGCACTGTCTCACGCAGGAGGCGACTATCAGCCCACCCTCCAGTCATCCAGCCTGCAGCTGAACCCTTCCCAGAGTGCTCTTCTTGTTAACAAAAGTGAACACAAGTGAAGAGGATTTACAGTATTTAAAGGTGAAAAAGGTCCTTGTCCTGTAATGCTTTTCTTATTTCCCACAGTCTGCCTAGAGAAGGCCAAGGGAGACTTTATAGGAGCCTTCCAGAATGCAAAGAGGGCAACAAGAGAGCTAGAGAGTGACTCTTTACAAGGTCATGTCCTGATAGACCAAGGGAGAACAGCCTTAGGCTGAAGGAAGGTAGATTTAGATTAGCTATTAGGAGGAACTTCTTTGCTATGAGGGTGGTGATGCACTGGCACAGGTTGCCCAGAGAAGCTGCATATGCCCCATCCCTGGAAGTGTTTAAGGCCACTTCAACAGGCCTTTGTGCCACCTGCTCTAGTGCAAAGTTTGCCAGCCTGTGGTAGGAGGATTGGAACCAGATGACCTTCAGGATCCCTTACAACTCAAACCATTCTATGGATCTATTATTTGGATGCTTCAGTTACGCATGTTTTCTGCTACACGGTGATGAAATGGCTCCTAAGCAGAATCTGGAAGTTCAAGTGTAGGTGACAGAGAACATCCCACTGATGGCACTATTTTTATTCACAGATTTCATCCATGTTCACCATACTGCCTCTGCATCTCCCAAACAAGATTTCTTTCTCATTGGATTAGGTCTTTTAAGATACACAGTATCTGCCAGTACAGAATTTGTGGTCTAAGTAGTGAAGAAAAGCTGTTGGAAATGAGGGAAAACTCATTTAACTATCCAGAGAGACAGAACTAGGAGCACAAGATTCTATCTTGTCTTCTGAATTTTATGCAAGGTCCTTAATTTCTCACTGTATGCATTTAAAGAGTTACATATTAATTATCATATCCTCCCATGTTTTGAAGCTCAGAATGTCACTTACATAAATTCTGCCTGGGAGGCACATATTGCTTAATAGCTGAATGAATTTTTAATCTCCCTTTGAAGAATATTAATGCTTTATTTTCTATATTTCTCAAAAACATCATTCCAACAAAATGTCTCAAAGAGGAAAGCAATGGGCATACTTACCTTTGAAAGCAACTTCTTATCATCTTTTATTGGAACTGTCAAACTTTTCCACAAGGCTCATACTTCTTTCCCTGACTGCTTTATTGATGCTGGTGTCACTCAGCGTTTATAGGAAGACTAATTTCTCAGCATTCAGTAGCTGGACCTTTTGAACCTGATGTTACACCATAATATTCTTTGCATTGCTGCATATGAATCACAGCCTTTCCAGAACCTGTGAAAATATTTGAGTATCTATTAAAGGATTAAGGAAAAACAGTTCTATCAAAAGTAGAAAATGAAGAATCATATCTGTTTTTACCATAATGTTATATAGATTGAAAGTCTTCTAGTTTCCTCTTGAAATTGTCTAAAGTTTTTGCTATCTGTCTTGAAAGTACAGCCACTTCACTAAGACTAAGAGTTGTTGACACATGTGAGTGGGCTGAATTAAAGCTAACAGGCATACTTTATTCTTTTGTTACTTTGCCTCTAAGTGCTTTACTTTACAGGCTTAATGTTCTTAAAATGTAGGAGGATGATGGGTGAAGCTTGGTGGCATACTTGCATACATATGCAAAATGAGCAATCTATGATCCTTAAATTGGGGTCCTGTTCCCTTGATCCAAAAGTGCTGCATATAATTCAGTTATGTTTTTTTCTTCAGCATTTATAACAAAAAGTAGTATTCAATTTCCAGCATTTCTATATTTGCTTTGGTGAGACAGCAAAAGGAGGATGCTTTGACCCAAACCAGGCATATTTAAGAAGAAAAACTAGTTGATGTATGTTTTAGAGTGAAACAGTCACAAATCAAATCAAGCCTGCAGAAGTAATTTATTGTTCAGGTAGAAAATGCTGACCTGAATCCTGCAGCTGGCTCTGCTGTATACAAAACTGTGGTTGTTATGAGACCAAAATGAGACAACAATTCTAGCACATTGTTGAAAGACCATGTGTGTGTGCCTCAGACTTGCCAGCAGTTGTGCACTTTGACAGGAATGGGAAGAAACAGTGCTCCTTATGAGTTTTAATTGGGTAACCTCACGCATGGCAGGAATGGCTTTCTGTTTTCACATAAACTTATAACTTCCTGTTTCTTATAACTGGCCTGCATGCTGCTAAGGTCATGGCTTCCAGAGTTAGACAGCTGCTGCTTAGACAGCTGGAAAAAGAGCCTCAAGAAATCATGATTAGGAGTAGTCTTCTTGCAAATTAGAGCCTGGTTAATGTTTCAGCTAACAAAAAAAGGCCAGTTGCCTCTCATGCTGGAAATCAGCGGATTCTGGAGGTCATGTTGTTTGCACGTTTAATGAGTTAGTGAAGGAAAGTGATAGTCTCTGTGCAAACTCTGCTGAGGACTTTCACCTCAGCGATTTGTGATCATTAATAATTCAAAGAGATCTGAGAAAATCTGGGTCGCCATAAAGACATGGCTGGCCTTAGAAAGTATAACACATGTTGTGGGTTGCCTCATTCCCTAAATATATGGATGAGGCTGGCCTTGAACAGCCTTCTGGAGACAGTGGCATGGGCATCTGGTTGAAGGTACTTTCTCATCATGCTGTTGAAAGTTGAATGAAAACTCTTTAATGCCTCATAGTTTCATGATGGACATGAGAGAAAATGTTACCTTATCATATACAGGATACAAGTCCACCCCTTTCTGAAGTGCCATGCCATTTGCATCCTGTCACAAAATATGAAGGTGATGCATAGAGTTACTTACCCTCAAAGTAAGAGAAAAGATGATGAACCACAGAGCACCTAAAAGAGAAAGTGCTTAAAGGTGTGATTATTTAATTCTGATAATGAAGCAGTATCTGACTTTGGTCACATATTGATTGCAAGGTGACAACTAGTGTAATGGAAATGTAGACTTCTAAACTCCCTTATATAGCACTCTTGTTGTAGGCATCCTTTTATACTAGTCAGTTAGTACAACCCTTGTTCCTTCATCTTAAGTATCACCAACAACATAGCTGGTTTAGCAAGGAGGTTGGTATTTTAATTTTGCTAAGTTATTCTCATTTGTGACCATAGAATCATAGAATGATTTGTGTTGAAAGAGATTTTTAAAGGTCATTTAGTCCAAGCCCCCTACATTGATCAGGGACATCTTTAACTAGATCAGGTTGCTCAGAGACCAGACCAACCTGACCTTCAATATTATAATGGAGCATCTACGGCCTCTCTGAGTAACCGGTTTCAAGTATTTAGAGAATAACAGAATTATTTAGGTTGGAAAAGACCTGTAAAACCAATGAGTCCAACCTTTAGCTGATCACTACTTTGTCAACTAGACCAGAGCACTAAGTGCTATGTCCAGCTGCTTCTTGAACAACTCCAGGGATGCTAACTTCACCACCTTCCTGAGAAGTCCATTCCAATGCTTATCAACCTTTTCCGTTAAGAAATTATTCCTGAAGTCCAGCCTGAACCTCCCCGGTACAGTTTGAGGCTGTGCCCTCTCATCCTGTCACTGGTTGCCTGGCAGAAGAGGTTGAACCCTGCCTTGCTGATAAAGCTTTCTCCAGCCTTGTTGTCCATCTCTGGACATGCTCCAGCCCCTCAATGTCCTTCTTGTAGTGAGGGGGAACTCACTTGCAGAACTGGACACCGAACTTGAGGAATGGCCTTACCAGTGCCAAGCACAGAGGGATGATCACTGCCTTCATCCTGCTGGCCACACTGTAGCTGATAGAGGCTAGGGTGCCATTGGCCTTCTTGGCCACCTGGGCACACCTGGCTCCTGTTCAGCCACTGTCAATCACCACCTCCTGTTCCCCTGGGCAGCTTTCCAGTCACTCTCACTGTAAAAATTCTATCATTATATCTGGTTGGAATCTAACTGCCCTTTGGATTAAAACAATTACCTTTTTCCTATCTCTGCAGGCCTTACTGAAAAGTCTGCTGCATCTTATCCACCTTGGGTACTGGAAGGCTACAACAATGCCTCCCTGTACCCTTCCCTTCTCCAATCTGAAAAACTCCAACTCTCTCTGTCTTTCTTCATATGAGAGATGCTTCTCCTTGCTGATCATTTGTGTGGCACTTTTCTGGACCTGCTGCAGCAGATCCATGACTATCCTGTACTGAGGGTCTAGCAGCTGGATACTGTATTTCTGATGGTGTCTCACTAAAGCAGAGCAGCAGAATTTGCCCACGCTGCTTTGGATGCAGCCCAGGACACGTTTGGCTTTCTGGGCTGGGAGTGCCCATGGCTGGGTCATGTCCAGCCTCTCAGCCACCAGCACCCCAAGTCCTTCTCTCCAGGGCTGCTCTCCATCTGCTCATCCCCAGCCTGGACTGATAGCAGGGTTTGGCATAGCCCAGGTGCACCTGGCCTTGCTGAAAATTATGAGGTTCTCATAGGCCCACCTCTGGAATGGTCCAGGCCCTCCCCCTGTATACCATCCATTCCCTCAGGCATGTCAAATGCAACACTCAGCTTTGGTATTAGCAAATTTGCTGAAGCTGCACTAGATGATGTCTATCTCTATAGTGACTGGCTAAGAAATATTAATTTTTGTGTCACCAGTTGTGGAACAGTATTCTTTCACTTCCTGTTCTTCTCCCAGCTCTTTTTGCTCTGTAGAGTGAGGGTGCCCTCTACTGAACCCTATCCATGCAATGATAGAAATTTAGAGAATGGGTCTGAATAATAGAGAGAGATGGCATGCTAGAACCGCTGTTGCATCCTGATTGTATACTGATCTCAGCCCATAGCAGAAGATTGCCTTGAAGGTGCAAAAATAGTTTTCAGTTTGGCCAACAGAACCTGAAGAGTCCTCTCTGAGTGTGTGTTAGAGCACACATTAGATGCATGCCAATTTCTAGGCAGCTTTGCTGCTATAGCTTTGCAGCAGAGCAATATTTTTCCTGCTCACAAGCATAATCTGGGTGATGCTAAGGCTAAGCTTATTATTCCCCATACTATCATTTATTCAGAAAAGGCTAGACTGGTTCCAGGTCTGTTAAAAACAACAGAGATGTGTTCAGGCTGCCCTGATCTGTGCATGCTGTCATCAGTAGACAAAAGCAGAGAAAGGAATGCTGTGGCCTGCATGTCCTAAATTTGATCTGTACTGCCTGGCCTGAACAGTGGGATAGCCATTTGAACAGCAGTGGTTGGGAACATAGTGCAGAATGTCTCTTTTCTTTTGCATGTATTCCCAAGCAAGTGTGGACCTGAAATTGGGTCAGGCAGTCTTACATGGATCATCCAGAGTGGAACATAACATCTACTTCTTTTGAGGATGTACTACATCTGACCTGCTTCATAGATAGATTGTTTGTTCTGTGTATAATGGAATGGCTGAATCTTGCTAGCATTTATTGGGGAGAGCACTGAAGGACTACTGCTGAGCCACTACCAAGCTCTTCTGCCTGTCAGGAGAGTTTTTGTTGTAATATACTATTTGACATTTGCAACTCACCTATCTCATTGCAAACTTACCTGAAAATAAGAAAAACTGCCAGACTTTTCTTGCTGGTGTTGTGCAAATGTTAGGGACTGGAGGTTCTCTTTGAGTATTTGCTTTCTTTAAAAAGCAAATTTTAAGACACATTGCCTTTCTCCATCTCTCAGCTGATTAGGTGATCTTCTCTTCCACTTTTACTTGTAACAGTTCCAAGAATCTTTTCTTTTCATAAGGTCTCATGCTCAAATAGTTCTACATTGGTTTCCTTAGGACTTCAATAGACCTACCTGCCTATTGAAATTATTACTTTTACTGACATTTAGGGCATGTTTGCAATTTTAACAATTTAGATAATAAAATCATAGAATTTTAGAATTACCTGGGTTGAAATGGATCTTAAAGATTGTCTAGTTCCATTGCAGCTGCCATGGTAGGGACATCTTCCACTAGACCAGATTGTTCAGAGCTTTGTCCAACAATTCCAGGGATGGGGCATCCACAACTTCTCTGGGAAACCTGTGTCAGTGCATCACCACCTTCACAGTAAAGACTTTCTTCCTCATATCTAATCAAAATCTACCCTTTTTCAGCTTTAGCCTCATTTGCGCTTGTAAAGAGTCACTTTCCATCTCTCTTGTAGCCCCCTTTGGTGCTGAAAGGCCTTTGCAAAGTCTCCCCAGAGCCTTCTGTTCTCCAAGCTAAACAGCTCCAGCTCTCTTAGCCTGTCTTCGTAGCAGAAGTTCTACAGCCCTCAGCTTCATGTATCTCTGAACTCATTCCAACAGGTCTTTTCTATGGTGGTGACCCTAGAGGTGGATGCAGCACTCCAGATGGGTTCTCACAAGAGCTGAGAAGATGGCAAGAATCACCTCCCTCAACTCCTAGTGGTGCTTCCTTTGATGAAGCCTGGGACATGACTGGCCTCCAGTCTCTCACCACAAGCACCCCCAAGTCCTTTTCTTCACGATCCATTCTCCACCCAGTTTGTACTTGGGATTTCCCCAACCCAGGCGTAGGACTTTGTATGTGGCGTTATTGAACTTCATGAGATTCACACAGGCCCACTGCTCCAGCCTGTCCAGCTCCCTGTGAATGGCATCCCTTCCCTCCAGTGTGTTGACAGCACCACACAGCCTGGTGTCAATGACAAATTTGCTGAGGGTGCCCTTCATCCCAC
This sequence comes from Passer montanus, assembly GCF_014805655.1. Lineage (NCBI taxonomy): Eukaryota > Metazoa > Chordata > Aves > Passeriformes > Passeridae > Passer > Passer montanus. The sequence goes on along the minus strand of NW_024370152.1, from coordinate 2,595,366 downwards.
TGTCTTTGTCACTGACAGAGATTTTAAACAGGGATAGTCCCCATACTGGGCCCTGAGGAACAGCAGTAGCCGCTGGTCTCCACTTGAGCTGTTGACTGCATTTCTTGGAGTGAGACCATCCAGCCAATTTCTTATCCAACAGCTTGGATAAAAAAATTATCCAACAACTGTTCCATCTGGAAATCCATGTCTCTGGTTTAGAGACAAGGATGTTATGCAAGATATTGTCAAATGCTTTGCACAAGTTCAGGTAGATGGCATCTATTGCTCTTTCCTCATCCGCCACTGCAGTGATCTCATCATAGAACGCTACCAAATTTGTCAGACACAATTTGCCTTCAGTGAAGCCATGTTGGCTGTCACCAATCACCTTATTATTTAGATGGTGTGCTGCTAAAAGGAGTAAAATGTTGAAATGCACTACCTAAACTATTTATAAAAGAGCAAAACCAACCTTGTGGATGGATAACTTTTAAAAGTGGAAATTAGAGCATTTATGAAATTATTATCTATGCTTTTGGTCACTGGTCCTTTTCTGGCCATCACATCAAACTGACTATATCCATCACTGATTTCTGCTTAATGCATTTACATATTTGCATGCATTAAGTAGCCATAAGTAAGCAGGAGCTTTGACAAACTGTGCAGTCGGACCGCTTAATGCTGAATAATGGCTTATGGAGAAACCTGACAAGAAATGTAAAATTAAGACAGTGCTTTTGCCCTTCTTCTCTCTTGTAATCTTAAGCAGTAATCTTAAGCAACCTTGATACTTTGAGACCTTTCTTGAATCTAAGCATATAAGTAGCCTTGGATTTTATCCTCCTTTCACCTTTTAAATAAGCTTTATACCCATTGTTAGAAAAACTTCAAAAAGCCAGCTTAAATATACAAAACCAATTTGAGCCACTTCCTGTGCCAACACTCTGATTTTCCCCAAATAATTTTATTCTTCCACTGATGTTTAGCCCCTGTCAATTTACAGATAGTCAACATACCCTCTCCAGTTGTTGCTTTGCTAAGCTGAACAGCTCCAATCCTTCAGTCCTTTCAGCTCAGGCAGGCCTCAGTCTGTTTCGTCACCATATTTCCAATTTAATTTCAGTCTACTTCAAGACTGTTGCCCAGAACCAAACACAAGAGTTCATCAGCATCCTTGTGCAGTTCTATTTTCTCGCTGTTACTCATAGACTTTCAGTCTCAGTTGGTTTACATAGAGGACAGCTAAGACATTTTTGTGCGTGGAGAATCATACAAAATTTAACCCTGATAATACCACACTTCTGTGTTAACAAAGAGAAAAGCAATAACTCCTCCAAATCATCTTATTATGCTGTGGGACATTTCTGCAGGTGAACAAGCACAGCAAGTGTGTCAGTAACATGCTCTTGCATTCATTATAAGTGCTGCTCATTCAAGGCTGCTTCAGAGCTTCTGCACTGTGCTGCTGGTATTTGAATTTTATTGGCCCTCTCCTGTTTTGGGAGTCCAGACATAGCCCATGTCTCAAGTTCTAGCTGTTGTGCATAGTTCTTTGACCTAGAAAGGGTCTGGAGATGTGCTGCCTCTATGGCAATTTGTGTCTTGTACATGACCTCTGGTTCAGGATCCTCCTGATAGCAGCACTGCAGCCTGCTGCCAAGCCATCTGGTTCAGTCTTTTTGGACCATCTCTCAATGGGACCCTTCTGGTGAGCTATGCTGCAGAGGGAACTCTGGATAAGGACAGTGACTTACGCAGTACTGTGCTTCCCCTTCCTGTCCTCAGCTGCTGCTTCCATCAATGTGCATGCCTTCCTGCTCTTCCTCACTTTGCCCTCCTGCCCGGCCAAAGTCCCAGGTGCAGGTGCATGGCAAAGCACTCACAACCACTCCTTGCAAGTAACTTATTAGGTGACATAAAAGATGTCCTAAAAGTCCCAAGAGGCTTGTAAGCAACATCAACCAATCAATCAGAGTATGTGTCAGATGTTTGCATTCTGAAAAATAGATATTTCTCTCTGAGTATCAGTAGCAGGAATAGAAAGATGATAACAAAAGAAGTCTCCAGGGGGACCTTGTGTCAGTCTTCAAGTATGTAAAGGGTGTTTATAAGATAGATGTGGTCAGACATATTAGTAGGGACTGTTGCAATAATGCAAAGGTTCATGGTTTTAAACTAAAAGATTCAGACTACATATAAGGAAGATATTCTTTATATTGAGGATAGTGAAACACCTGAACAGGTTGCCCAGAGAGGTGGTGGGTGCCCCATCACTGAAAACTTTCAAGGTCAGATTGGAAGGTGCTCTGGGAAACCTGATCAAGTTGAAAATGTCCCTTCTTATTGCAGGGAAGTTTTGTCTAGATGAACTTTAAAGGTCCTTTCCAAATCAGACTAATCTATGATGCTGCAATTTTATGGTTTTATGATCATAGAATAGAAAGGTGTTTCCTTCAGGTGACTGTTGACAGGATTCTACATAGCTCTGATGAATTACTAAATACACTCTTTTTGGAAAAGTGGGAATGCTGTGTTACAGGTAATTCAGTATCTATTTTTAAAAGCTAAAACCTGTATTTATTACCTTCAATTTCATATATAGCCATCTGTCACCAATTCTTTAAAACATGTTTTTCACAATGTGATATTCCCACCCTGCAAATCTTTCTGCTATTATGTTGTACTGAATTAGAACAAGTGATATGTTGGCTGTTTCTGTATAATTTGGCCTGTGGGTGTTCAGTGTACATATATACAAGAGCAATTTGTTTAATGACTCATGCTTACTGCCCTTGTCTTTGAATATGCTGTTGCCCCAAGCAGATGGAGATCATCATGAATACAGATTTGGAAAAAGACCCACCACCAGACCTGCAGTAGTGCAAAAGGTTTATTCAAGTATTCATGTCCCAAATCCCAGAGTTTCATTTGCCACCTCTTATTGGCACATTAGCTACTGCTATTGTTAAATTTCTCTCTTAAGACAGATGGAGAGAAAACTACTCCAAAATATTTTCTCCAAAATACTGATTATTATATTACTTACCCTCTCCTATTTTTGGAAGGAAACTGCATACGGTTCCTGAGTTTCATGTGATAAATAAAATGCAAGCATATTTTGAAAAGAGAAATGTTGTCCCAACTTAACTTTCTATTCTCTTATGCTGTTTTGAGTGAGAGAACAGCAGTATTTGAAGTAAAGCTGTTTAGCACTTCTTCTCAAGGTACAGTGCTCTTGTCTCATAAACTAAAACTACAGAGGGAATAACTACACAGAGGGAAAATAAAATATACCCATGGAAAATTAAAATATGCGATGTAACTTGGCAGGGCTTATTTGTTTGTCTTTTATTGGTGGGTAATCTCTCAATTACTAGAACATACTTTCTACCTCCAGCTGTGCCTAACCTTGTTTTGGCATGATCATAATTAACATTGTTAATTACACAGTTCTGAGATGAATTTAAATACTTAGGTCACATTCAGCCAGTGTTTTCACTTTCACCTCATGAATACATTATTAAAGGAATAAAATTTCTTTGACTATAAATACAACTTTTATCTGCATGCTTTCTCTTAATAAAATTAATTTGATATTTGTATATTTATCTAATTTGAAGCTGTATTTATAGTAAATTGATCTTTCATGTCAGTTTCTGATTATTCTCTTATCAGATACTGCTGTTTCGTTGGCATGTGAATTAAAAGTCAAGCACAATCTTCAATTTCTTCACTAGGGACACTGTTTAGCAGAAAAGAGGTGGAGGAACAGAGTGGAGGAAAAGAGGATGTTTTGGTATGCAATGTTGAAATCAGTTAAGTGTGAAGAATGGACTACTGCCTTAGTCCACTCACGAAAGGTGCAGGCAAGACTTAGCTTCTGAGGTAAGTTCCTGTAAAGGTGACATCTTGATATCTAACACTCATTCAAAACCAGATAGATTGACCTGATGATGAAATTAGGTCTGCTGATTTAATTTGTAATGCATCAGGGGTCTGGGTGTTGTCCCATGCTCCAGGGCTGGTTTGTCACCTGATTTTAAAGCAAGTTTAAGCTCTGCTCTGGGTTGATGCAGAAGTGTGTCAGGATGACACCCTGACAACCCTTTGCAGGGTGTTGCTTTTCCCATACCCTGTTTTCTCTGAGTCCCTGTCCACAGGCACCACGTCTTGGCAACATTTTTAACATTTATTACCAAGATGTTTCCTCAAAGCTCGTCACAATCTGGTGCAATTAAAGGGTTGGCTACTCCTGTCATTCAGCTCTGTGGGAAGTGTGATATTTCCCCGTTTTGAACTAAGCTTAGTCACTCCTCAGACAGACAGGGAAAAGGGACATATGTTCAGCTCTGTGTACCTGAGATAGCAGCCAGGGCTCCTCAGAGTCAGAGGGACAGATGGGCTCAGCCTCTGATGCTGTGTTCTGTCCTCTGAGTGAGCTGAGTGTCTGCAGTGTATGCTTTGAGATGGAGAGCAGGACATAAGTCAGCCCTGAGTCCAGCTTACTGTGGCCATTATTGTGTTCTTGCTTGTGCATGGAGACAAAGAGCCTAAGCTGTTGAGAGTTGCAACATTAGATTAGTTCCTCCAACTCCAACCATTAATTTTTTTTTTTTTCTCTGTGTCTACTCAGAAGCCTGCCCAAAAATAGGAGTGCCAGCGTACTGAATTTTCTCTCTGTACTAATATATCTGTGATAGTCCGAAGGAAAGGCAGTTCATGGTGAATTGTTTCAGGGTTAGGTCTTCCAGCATTTTCCTTTGTCTTTGCTAAGGGCTGTTGTATAGTGCACTGTGGGTCTTCCTTGGGAATACTCCTGACATGTGGAATGTGTCCACTGAGTTCTGTTCACACAAGGCAGAGTTATGGCTGCCTGAACTACCAGATCCTTAGATTTGGCAGCATTGGTCTGTGTTGTTGGGACCAGGCTCCATATGAGTGCAGATCCTTAACCTACCTCTTTCTTAATGTCTTGTCAAAACAGCAATAGTGAAATGTCGCTTTAATAAGTAATGTGGCAACCACACGGTTTTTAAGCCAGCTTTTAGAAGAGATTTGTGTCAGTTTTGAAGGGTGAGTACAAATATCATGCTTAATGACTGTGGTGTACAAATAGTAATATAAAGCTGTGGCTGAATGCAGAGAGCTCTCACAAGAGAAATGAAAAAAACTCTTGAAGTTGCTTGAGAATCCCAGCATTTAGTGTATCTGACAGACACAGCTGCCTCTGAGGAGACAGAACTCAAAGCCTTGTTCAGAAACATTGACCAAGTGATTACTGGACACATCCTTGGATACAACTACCCTATGCACGTGCAAAACACTTATGACTGCTGCTATACGTGTAAAGGTTGAAACACATTTGTCAATAGTGTTATAAGACTTTTAAGCTACAGGTAGCATTACCATTCAGGATGGAGGGATTTTTGTGAAATTCTCACACCTGTCTTAGAGGTTTGATTATAAGTGTCATGTCACAACTCACAAAATTACTCTGCTCTAAATCTCTTTGGAGATTTGTAAAAGATGACTTCTAAAATAGTTGCTGTTATGCTGGCATAACTCATTAGCCTGAGAAGTGCACAGCCTATGACTCTGCCAGGTTTGTCATGGACTTCAGGTATTTATGAGGGTCAGACTTCCAATATCTATATTTATATTTTTTAACTTACCCTTCTTTTTTCTTTCCTCAAACTTTTGAATCCAGTAGAATTCTACTTTTGAGGTTTTGAAATACCTAATAAATGTATATGCTACAAAAATATTAAACTATGATTCGATGCTGTGGGTAGATAGTATAACTTATCCAAAAATAATAAACTGAAAAAATGATGGAAATGCCCTTTATTTTAGGATGGCCAGTGAGCCTATTAGGAAGCAGTTCCTCAAGAGAGGAGAGGCGGAGGAGATTGACTCTGTTTAGTTCTACCACAGTCTTCCTTATCCAAGCTAGAAATGATTGACAGCAGCAATTGCATCTTGTTTTGGTGATCACACAGCCAGAAAGAAAAGCTCAGGCTCTGTTGTTTCCATCACAATATGAGGACTCTTGGGGCTTTTCAGAAGTTGCCTGCAGAGGCAGACCTTAAGAATCATGGCAGAATCCAGCCAGAAAATGATGACTGCAGAGAGAACAAGAATATCTCCTTCATTTTGGGCCTAGTCCCTGACAACTTGTGATCTATTTGATGCATGGTTATTGCAGTGGAGGAGTGGCTGGAGTTCTCCCAAGCACATTTCTGAGCTTAGGGAGAGGATGATTTAAAGTCAGAATATCTAAATCAGTGCTGGGTATTTATTGCTACATGATGTGGTTTATACCAGTGGAACTTCACATGCAAAAGCAGTTTGATGTGTCATTAGATGTTTCTGCTGCAAAAAATATTTGCATTTAAGAGACCAGATTTTCAAGTTCTTTTCCCCAGCAACTCTGTAAGGTCTTAGTTCAGAATAACTTTGGATCTTCAAACTTTCCCTTAACAGATACCCATTACATTTGGTTGCTTTAGGAGTAAAGGAGGATTTAATCAGAATTTTTCCCTTTTATGTTATCAAAAATACCTCTATAAAAGATGTGTGCTAACATTTTCTAATGAAAATGTTTATGTTGTTGTGTGTGATACTAAGAAAATCAACCTTTGTCTTGTTTAATTATGAAGAACACTGCTAGGATGCAAATACACAGACTATGTGTATTTTGTTACCACGGATGGTGGTTTATACCTGGGATTCCCAGTCATGGAAAACCAGTTATCTCAAAGCTGGCAGCTAAGTAGGCAGCTGATCTTCAGAAAACACAGAGATGGTGCAGCTCATGTGGTAATGGCATCCAGACCCAAACAGAAGGAACCAGTCCTGTGCACTGCTTGCAGACTGGAATCATCTAATATTCACAGTCCATAAGCATCAGCTGAAAAATATAGCTAATGGATAAGCCCTCTGCAAGATATAATCACTTGTCTGCCTCAAATTCAGTGCAGAAGAAAAAAAGAAAAAAGACACCAAATGCCCCCACACCTTCTAAAGGAGTAGAGGTGTCTGAAAATTTAACTGAATCACTAACATGGTAGAATCAGCCAACTGAGCTAGCGAGAAATCGAGTTGGCTCATGTGTTCATTTGGAGACCTTGCAGCCTGGGAGAGAGGCTTTGGTGCTGCCCTGGCCTGCAGACCTGGGCACCTTCAAAAAGCAATCAGGGCTGCTGCCCATCAGGGACTGAGAGCAGCCCTTTGGGAACGGGGCTGTCCCTGGCACCGGCACACCCAGCCTTCTTGCAGACTGGGCTCTGGGTAGGGGTGCTTACCAAGGGAAACCTTGTGCCACTGCCTCCTCTTGAAATGGCTCTTATCCCATAGGGATGTAACTCGATTCTATTGCTGCATCTCAGCCAGTCACACTGGCTGAGCGTTTCCCTGCAGTAGTTGTCCGAGATGAAGTGAATGTTATTCAGTGATTACTGCAGCTATTTAAGACACTTAGAGAGTAGAGCAGGAAAGTTAAGAGGTGAAGGTGTTTCTTTTCAGAAGATTCATAATTGTGGGGTTTTTCCCTCTATTTTTCTACTGTATGAAGAAATGAAAAAGCAGAAGAGACTCTAGCTTAGGCTGTGATGAAGAGGTATTTGTTTCCTCACACAGCAATGTTTAATAAGCTGGAGACAGGGAAGGGTGTTTATTTCCATACCACTGTTCCATATCAGTGCCACCTGCCAGAGGAATGGACTCTGATAGATTCGTTTAACACCACAGGACACAAGTGTTATATTGGTTCTGTAGCCTTTTCTGTTGAAAAATCATCACCACGGTGAATGTTTTTCACTGGCAGAGGAAATAGGCTGATACTCTCTCGTCTTGTGGGGCCAGATCAGCTGAAGTAGAAATTGTGAGACTTAGTGTAAAGAGGACGCAGTTACTTGGACTAAAAGCTATGTAGCTGCAGCTATGTAATGCAGGCTGTAGGGTGCTACGTGCTGGACTGTGATGTGTGGCACTTGACTGAGCATTGTGAGTACCTGCTAAACTTCAAACTGTGTGTGGAAGTGCTGCCATTCAAAGTAAAAGTCTGTTCTGACCTCTATTAGATTTGGAGTGGAATTTACTGCAGTAAGGGATGGTAGGATTAGATCTTTCAAAACCCATTATACTTAAATCTTGAACATTATTACCAATTTTTTTTTCTTTTTCTCACATCCACAAACAGTTGGGTTGGATGTTTGGATTGCTTTACTTTTGAGCTGGTAAAGTCAAATTGCTATTTAGCCTATGTTCTTCCCCAGACAAAGATGGTTTTGAAGACCTGTCTTTTTAAATCACTGACCTGACATAACTCTGCAGCTGTGTTGACAATTCTCAGTAAAATCATACTGATCATGGAACTAGGTGATTTTTTTCTTCATTAATGCATTTATTTGAAAGTGATTTTCACTTCCGACTGGACAAATAAAATTTTATGAGCCAAACCTTATTAGAATGAGCAAATATTTTCAAAAATGTTTTGCAAGTGACCTATATTAAAACAAAAAAGACTTAATTAGGGCTCACTATTCAGAACATAAACAATTTTCAGCAAAATTACATTTCTTTTGCATTGTCTTTACCTATTACATTTTCTTTACCTTTCTCCACTACCTAGAAAGCTGAACAGAAACTAAAGGCCCTGTAGAAAAATACAAAGATTTCAGATGATTCTCTAGAGAGAATTATCTAAAAATGGTGCACATTGTAATGTTAAAAAGGCAAAGGAAATATTGCTGCAAGCTATAGAACAAATACAGAATTTACAGAGGGGTTTTAAGAAGCAGGAAGTTGCTGGAGATTAACCATTAAACTTGGTTACTCTGTAACCAAGTTCCTAGTAATAAGAAACTCATTGGGAGAGCTGAGTGTAGCTGGAAAATCACTGCTTGTGGCTCTCCCTGTGTTGCCTCCAGCTCAGAGCACATTTCCTGAACTTGTAAGGTCTGTGTCCCGTACCCTGACCCACACAGATTGCCCAGTCTCCATTTCCTGTTCTGTTGTCTGACCAGATTCAAAAGGACCCATGAAGGAAACCTAGCAACATGTGGGACTCCAGGGCATTCAGTTGCTATGGTCTGGTTTCCCTCATTTGCTGTCATCTTAGAAAATGTGCAGACTGAAATAATAGCTCTTAAACTCTTGGGGATGTTTGGAAATACAAGTGCTGGTTTTCTAGTTGCATTTTTTTGCTTTAACACCTTCAGATCAGTCAGAATTTCCAAGAGTTTACTTTTGTTCAGGCCAAAAGCAGAATTTGAGCTTCAAATTTCCTCTGAGCCAGAGACACCTGGTTGCAGACAAATCTGCTTAACATCTTGTTGGAACGGAAAGTGACACTATTTTCCCTGAAAACAATTTTGCTGATTATTCTGCGCCCCAAAGCTATTTTGGCCAGAGGAAAATGGTCAAGCAAACATAGTAGCATTTCCTCTCATTCACAGAACGGAATTAACAAGAAAAGTTCAGAGCAAGAGAGAGTCTCTAAATTGAGGCCCATTTCGCTTCCTTTGTTCTACCTCTCTTTAGGCTGCAGTGCAGTTGATCCAATATCTTGTGTCTTTAGTCTATGTGGGGTTTTTTTAAACCAAGAATATGCATCTATTTATCCTTAAGTGTACTTTCATGCAGTTTGGATGCTCTGATTTTTCAGTCCATGCTGCAAAGCTGTTGCAGGGAGCCAAGTTTCATTTCCACAGTGAAATAGTCTCCTGCAGCTTTCGCTAAACATTGCTCATATCCTGAACACATTTCTTCCTCCACATACTATTCTTAGTATCATTGTTCTGTGATAGCATCCCCTTACTTTAAGCCATTTTTTCACTGGGGAAAACAGAGCAGAGTGATCTGAATGCCTATGATGGGTTTCCTCAGAGATATAGATGTCCCCAGGTGCATCCTTTCTGTATGGGAAAGCGTTGCAGGGAGCATACCACTCCAGTCAATTCTGCAGTCACAAAGTGTGGGTGGATATGGCTGGTGACAGTAGGCAGGTCTTCTCTTCCTTGACATGAAGGAATAGGTGCTTTCCCCAGGGCTCAGTACCCATATCTGCTAACTGACATTATGGGAAGAGATAACCACCATGCAGAGAGGTGACATAAGGATCACTTCTTGTGTTTGCATTGGCACACTTCAACCAGATTGATAAATAGCAGTCACACAGCCCACCTGTATAAGACATGCTTGTATTTTTTATCTAATGCATTTTTAATCTCATTTTCACTCCTACACAGAAAATAGTAACCTCAGAGTCCTTGTGTATGTAACCTGACCTGGGAGAGGAAGGATCAAATGCATGAAAGGTAGCTCTCAGAGCAGTGGGTTATACACAGAGAAAACACTAGAATGCAACTGCCCACCAGCTGGAAAGCAGCAGGTTAGCTGCCGAGAGAGGACTGCAGACAGAAGTTCAGAGAGAGAATGCGGATGGAATTGCACTTGTCATTTCTAAAGACACTGCAGCCCTCTTAGCAAATGCTGGAAGGAGGCCTGCAGTAGGAAAAGGCATGAAGATTATGCTGATGATAAAAAGCTAATAGACACAACTGTGCATCAGAGAATATGGATAATAAAAGAAATGGTTTTCTGCATAATGTGGTAGTGAACTGATGGGACTCCAGCTCTACTAGTTTTTCACAACTTTGTCACATTTCAAAGCTTCAGACATGGTTCAATTTAGAAAAGTTTAGAAATGTGAAGATTTTAATAGTGTTTTAATTTCTGTAGGGTGTAGTATAGTTTCCTTTTCCAACTACTTCATGATAACCGTAAGGACTAGAATTGTTTTATTTCCTAATGGAAGCATGGAATGGGTCAGGTTGCAGGGAACTACAATGGGTCACCTGCTCCAACCTTCCTGCTCAAGTTAGGTCATCCTAGAGTGCATGGCACAGGATTGTATCTGGTTGTTTCTTGAATATGTCCAGTGTGGGAGACTCCACATCTCTGATCAGCCTGTTCCAGTGCTCAGTCACATAATAAAGAAGTTTTCCCCAAGTTCAAGTGAAGTTTCCTGTGCATCGGTTTCTTCCTGTTGTCCCTTGTCCTTTTGCTGGGCACCACTGAGAAGAGCCTGGCTCTCACACCTTTCCTTCAGATACTGACAGACATTTCTGAGGACTCTTCTCAGCCATCACCTTTCAAAGATGAACAGGCCCAGCTCCCTCTGCCTTTCCTCACAGAAGAGATGCTTCAATCCCTTCATTGCGTTTGTTGGCCTTCTCTGGACCTGCTGAAGGAGCCTTGACTCTCTTGTCCTGAGGAACCCAGAACTGGACACAGCACTCCAGATGTGCCTCACCAGGGCTGAGCAGAGGGACAGGATCACATCTCTCAGCCTCCTGGCAATGCTCTTCCTAAGGCCTTGGCCTTCTTGGTCCCCAGGACACACTGCTGGCTCATGGACAGTTTGTTGTCCACCAGCATCCCCAGGTCCTTCTCCTCAGAGCTGCTTCCCAGCAGGTCACCCCCAGCCTGTGCTGGTGCCTGGGGTTGTTCCTCTCCAGGTGCAGCATCATGCATTTGCCTCTGTTGAATTTCAGATGTTTCTTCTCTTCTCTTCCCTCCAGCCTGTTAAGATCCTTCTGAAGGGCTGCACATCCCTCTGGGGTATTGGCCACCCCTCTGAACTTTGTGCCATGCTGAGAAGGCATCTGCCCTTTCATCCAAGTCACTGGTGAATAAGTTAAACAACAGTGGGCCAGTATGGAACCTTGGGGGACATCACAAGGGACAGGCTTCCAAGCTGACCCTGTGCCATTGATTAGGGTACTCTGGGACCCGCTATTCAGCAAGGTCTCCATTCCTCTCACTTTCCTCTTGTCTGATTCAAATGTCCTGAATTTTCGTACGAGGATGTTCGGTGAGATGATGTCTAATCCTTTGCTTAAGCCAAAATGCAGCCTTCTTCAGTGTGGAGAAAATAACCCTTGAATGTCAGCCATCTCTCTTGGACCTCTCTTCCTTGCATGGCCTGTTCCTGTGGGATACTTCCAAGAAGATCCCTAGAGAGGCTAACATTAGCTCTCCTGAAGTCTGTGATTGCTTGTCCTGCTTCCTCTTTGCCTGACTGAACTCCACAGTCTCATGGTCGCCACAGCTAAGGCTGCCCCAACCTTCACATCTCCACCAAGGCCTCCCCTATTTGTTGTTATGAAGTTGAGCAGCAAATCATTCCCTGAGGAGCACACCATTCCTTGTGGGATTCTCTGCTACCTGTGTCAGAACATTGTCATCAATGCTTTTCAGGAACATCCTGGACTGTTTGTGCTTTGTTGTGATGCTTCTCCAGCAGATATCAGGGGAGTTAAAGCCCCCTCACAAGATCCTGACTTAGGGGCTGCTTCAAGCTGCCTGTAGAAGTTCTCATCTACTTTTTCCTGATCAGATGGCCTGTAGCAAATACCCACAGCAATGTCACTCTAGTCTGTCCTTTTATCCTGACCCATAAGCTCTTGATTCTCTCATCATCCACTCCAGACAGAGCTCAAAATATTTCAAATGCTTCTTCACATAGAAGGAAGCTCCACCAATGCACGTTTTTGGTCTGTCTTTCCTAAGCAATATGTGGCCCTTCATGACAGCATTCCAGTCATGTGAGGTATCCCACCATGTCTCCATAACTGCAGTAAGATCAAAGCCTTTTGCATACAGATATCAAGTTTCTCCTGGTTTGTTCCCTTTACTGCATTCACTGGTGTGCAGGCACTTTATAGAAGTATCTGACTATGCCAATCTCCCAGTGGGGGTACAAAGACACCACCATTCTGTCCAGCAGTTACTGTTTGGCTGCTTGTGCTTGCTTGAGATATTCCCTCTTATGCTTCCTTATCCTACTTGGCTGGTTGCTATAGTCCTCCCCTTCTGACACCTTATCTCTGTCAAGCCTGGCTATGACCACATCCACCTTCAAATCTAGTTTAAAGCACTCTCAATGAGCCCTGGTAAATCCTGAACTAAGATTTCCCCTTTGAAAGAGGTGGACCCCATTTATTGTCAGCAGATTTGGTGTCATATAAACTGACCTCAGAATTTTGCTGGAAACACCAGTCTCAAAGCCAGGTGTTCATCTGCCTGTTTTCCTCTTTATTGCCCCATCAACTCCCAAAACTGGCAGAATAGAAGAAAACACAATTTCAGACCTCTTGACCAGCTGTCCCCAAGGCCCTGAGGTCCCTTTCATTTATCTGCACCCTTGTTGGGACTTGTCATTTACCCACCTGGAAAACCAGCAGTGGGTGATCATCAGTGGGCTGCACAAGGCTGGGAAGTTTCTGATGATGTCCCTTACCCAGGTGTGAGAGGGGCAACACACCTTCTTATTGGATTGGATCCAGTTGGTATATCAGGCCCTCCATTCCTCTCAAGAGGGAGTCCCCATGACTACCACCCTTCTTTTTCTTAACTGAGGAGGTTGTGATGTGGTGGGTAAACTGTTCTGCTGTAGGCAACCTCATCAACTTGCAGGGACCTTCACCCACATTCTCATTTCTCTGGTCCTCATTTTCCTGCTTCTCAGATTCCAGGGCCTTGTATCCAGGGCACTTGAAGAGGTGAGGCAGGTCAGGAAGGGTTTCACCTGCCACCCCAATCAGAAACCCATTTTCACTCCCCTCCACCCTGAAGGTCCCATCCTTCTGGCTGGTGGTGAGCAGGTAAGGGGTCCATGGCTTCTTGTGAGCAGATATCAGGTCTGTTTGTCTGAGGTGTGGCAGAGTGCAGCTGCACCAGTCAATCTTATCCTCAGAGTCCCCAACACTTCATGTGCCATCTCTATGGCTAGGCTGAGCAGACCATCTCACCTCTGCATCTTCCTCAGAGTCCCCAACACTTCATGTGCCATCTCTATGGCTAGGCTGAGCAGACCATCTCACCTCACAGAGCTGCTCTCCCTGCTGCACTCCCTGCAGCCCGAGATCTGGAATGTGCCAAGTTTTTGTGGGTGCTCCACCTGGCTCATCACATCCTTTGTGGTGCACACAGAGGAAGTAGCTCTTTTCCAAGTGGACAACATACCTGAGCTGTCTGGGTGAGGATGATTACCACAAGCTGAGCTAAGTGCTTGAGCTGGCAGTGCCTCAGTGTCTGTCCTGCTCACACTGCCTGCACAAACTGCCACACCCTGTCCCAGATGAATGTGCCATGCCCTGTTTGCCCACTTTATTCATTTGGTGTAATTGCAATGTGTGGTAGGACTGATGAATGTTGACTGAATTTGAACAAAGTGGCACGCTGATTTAGGTCAATGGTCAAAGAGTTCTGACAGTTTGTTTCTTTCATAACCATTCTGAGCAAAGACATTATGAACAAAATCTCTTTTGCACAACTTTCTAAAGGCTTTAGAAGAGATGAAAAAAACTTTTGTGATTTCTTCAATAATATGAACAAAATCTCTTTTGCACAACTTTCTAAAGGCTTTAGAAGAGATGATTTTGTGATTTCTTCAATAGATTGCTCACATCCTTCCCACATAATATGTCCTTGCAGTTGCATTATTTCAAGTAGCATTACCTTAGCCTTTAAAGCTTTTGAACAAATACCAGTAGGTCCTTACAAATCAGGCTCTTTTTCATTTCCTGTCTTGTGGACACAGTCCTGGTCACACATGAAAACCTGTAGGCTCCTGTGGCTGTCCTGCCTGTCCAAACACAAATGTGCATGACTTTTCTCATGACAACTAAGTAATTAGAATGTATTTTCATTTTAGGTATAGGTAGCATTTTTAGGAGCTCCATGTAGATGTGAAAGCCCAATTTATAGACTCAAAAAGTGAGGTGGGAAATTCTGAGTCATTTCTTTGTTAAAAGTATTTTGCATTCTTACATGTGAATTAAGATTCTTTTAAAATTCAGAAGGAATTTTTGTCTGATTGTCAATTTATTGGAGCCCTAATTTTTGTGTTACTAGACAGCAAAAGCTTTGAACTTCCATCAGTACGAAGAAATAAACTGTTAAAGCCTCAGTGGGGGAAAAAATGTGAAAAGGACTAGAGCGTCACCACAGTATTTCTATACAATTTTGAATATTTCATGCACCAAAGTGAAAGTCACTTGACATCATGCTTTTGAAAAGAAAATTGCTCTGGAGTATTTTGCAACCATCAACACTGACAACAGCATCTTCTCAGAGAATGGGCTTTTATCAGCTGTGAGGTGGTAAGAGAGCACAGCTGGCTTACAATAAAAAAGACACAGTGTGAGTCCTTATGGCACTTTTACTGCCTGAGATGTAGCAAGGATTTTTTTAAAGTCCATTCCTTCTGTTTGCATCACAGAATCACAGAATTAAAGAACTGTGTTCCTTTACCTTTAAAGTAATAAATAAGCTTTGTATTTCTGTTGGCTAATTCAGTGGTCAGTCATGCTTCCTTCCAGAAATTCCACAGAAATAGGATGTCATTCCTACTACTAGTCATGTAAGTTTTTGTGTAGAACCAGTTATCTATTTGTGATGTAAGTCTAAGTAAGAAAACACCTAAGAATGTGACATAAAGCGCAAGACACTGGCACTCCCAGATAAATGTGAAGTACCAGTCTGAATATTTTTGCCTTGTCTCAATCAGAACTTGGGGGTTTTGCTGCTTTTGGGAGAGGACTTACTCCAAGAAGGAAGTCTTAGTGTGGCCTGTCAGCAATACATTAAGATCACAGAATCACAGAATTAATCAAGTTGAAAAAGGTCTCTGAGATCATCCAGTCCGTCCTATGACCTAACACTGCTGTGTCAACCAGATCATGGCACTGAGTGCTGCATCCAGTCTTTTCTTAAACACCTCCATGGACAGTGATTCCACCACACCCCTGAGCAGCCCATTCCAATCTCCAGTCACTCTTCCTGTGAAGAAATTCTTCTGGCTAAGAAGAAGCTAAGTTTGTCTGACTAAGTTTAGCTATAAAGTAAGTATTTCTTCTTTAAGATTCTTGAAAATCAAATGAAAGTTCTCCTTTCTTCCATCTAATATTAAAAGTAACACGGAAAAGAAAGAAAAGTAGGTAGCTTATTCAGGACATGAGTGTGTCACAGCATGCATTAGTCCAAAGTAACTAACTGATGTTCTGGAACGCTTTTCAGAATTTTTCATGAAAAAAAAAAAAAAACTCTTCAGAAAAGCTGTTGCCTTCTCTCTTTACTCTCTTTCTTTGTAGCAAATTTGAGTATGAACTTGATTGCAAATTGTGTAACAAATAAGATTGTGATGTGTTCATGGTGTCGTCAAATCCCCAGAATCTTCCTAAAGTAGACAACCCAGAGATTCATGTCTATTTTCCTTGCTTATTAAATGATAAAAGAGCAATTGTCTTACACTAGATTTTCTGATTTGCTGTGAATTACTAGGAAACTTACCAGAGTTTACAGGTCAAGATACACATAAGAAAAATTTTCTTACAGAAGTTATCATTCCACTAGATGTGTATAATCAAACCGTCCCTGATTAGGTGAGATTTTCTTGATAATTGTATGCAAGAGGCTTGCCTAAATCATAGAAAAATTAAATTGCTTAGATTGGAAAAGACCTTTAAGATCATTGAATCCAATTGTAGGTCTGGTGCTGCCAAGTCCACTGCTAAGCCATGTCCCCAAGTGCCACATCCACACATCTTCTGAATACCTATATGCATGCTGACTCAGCCAGTTCCCTGGGCAGTTTGTTCCAATGCTTTACAGCCATTTCTGTGACTGACTTGGCTTTAAAACCCACACATTTAATGTGTATAAATTGACCATCTAAAACCCCGCACATTTAATGTGTTGGTGATGATGCATTATAAAGAGGGATTTTAAATGATCAGTTTTAGGAAAGACAAAGGGAGTGATATCCAGGACTCTTTTTACCACTTGCATCTACTTTTCATTTCCATTTGTTTCTGGAATCTGTTGCTGAAAGATTTCATATGACTAGTGATAGCTGCTGCAGTGAAAACAAAGTAGTGGATGGTAGCTCTCAGATGGACCCACCCAGGGACAGACAGAAGCTCTTCTTGACTGGTCAGTGTGGGACCAGAAACCTCCATGCAGCTTGCATTTGATACCAATTATGTGACTAGATAAGTGGTTGTGATTTATCACAAGAGTTGTCAGCTGATCCTAGCTGTGGATTTTGTAGATGAGAATATTTATCTTTCCCCTTCATTGGGACCTCTAAATACAACCTAGACAGAGGAAAATGCCAAAGGGGTTTATTCAGTCATGCAGATTCCTATTACTAGTTCTCCTTGAATAGAAAGTCCTCAGTGGTCCTTGAAACCTCAGCTGGCCTTTAGGCATCTCCTTCAGCGAAATCATGACGGATTTTAAGCTTATCCTTGGACTTAAGGGGTGTGTCATTTGGGTAGATAACAGCAAGCCTTTGAAATGGTGCTGCCTGAGGTCTGGATGCTCGGTGCCAATTATTTTCCAGAATAATTTGTGAACACTTGGCCTGAATCCCCATTGTGTGCTCCATAACACAACTCTTGTCAGCTGCTGGTACTGAAAATAAAGGTCACATTAGAAAGACTGTGGTACAGATGTATAAACAAACAGAATAATTGTAAATTTGAAGATTTTGGTTTCATTTAAATGTTTTCCAGATGCCCCATCCTAACGATGCTCTGTTCAGTGATTATACTTACTTACACAACCTTTTGTAGACAGTTTCGTCGCCTAAAATACAAAAGAGAAGTACAAAATTTCTTGGCAATGAGCAATTTAAAAATTCAAGAGATGGCTGGATCTAGTGCTGGGTGATGTAGTTTAGAGGTTACAGTGGTAGTGCTGGGTTGGCAGTTGGACTGGATGATCCTGAAGATGTTTTCCAACCATAATGATTCTGTGATTCTATTTATATATAGAATATCTTCTTTCCTTTGGTAAAGAACAAGACAAATTAACATCCTACTGTGTTAAATTTCCCACAACCTTAAAACACTGTTCCTTGATCAAATTCATTTATATTTCAATGAAGTAAGCATTAAAAAGGTGGGTGTTTTTATTTTTCCTGTTGATGATGCTTTTACATTGGGTCCAGTAATGAAAAAATTGATTCAAATGAGAAATGTTGATATAATTAGAATGTCAAGCTTCCAGTGTGAGTTGGAATTTTTTTGTTAGTCTAACTATAGCTGTAAATAGCTATATAAAGCTAAATAAAGCTAAATACCATGTGTTTAAGGAGACTATAATAGATGAAATTTTTCATTCAGTCCTATGTACAAAATAAATAGCATTTAAATAATGAAAGATGACAAATTGGTGACAAAAAGGGAATTTTAAAAAATACTTCTTTAAGAGTTTTACTGATTCATGTTGCCTTCTGAGAATTGTTTTATAGTCTTTTCTATGGAGACATTATATAGTAGCTCTTGCTGTGAATGCAGAGTAAAGACTCTGGGTACAGCAAAGAAACCATGGGTTTGGTCATCACCACTGGGACAAAAGAGTCCCAAGTCTGACTTGCAAAGGTGCTCAATGCGTCTTGTATTGCTTTGAGCAAAGCACTCAAGCTTACAATTGTCAAGAACTTAAGCATATAAAAGATTTTTATTTGTTAACATTTGAGTTATTCCATTAAATGCAATTAAATTTTATTCCAGAAAATATATCTAGGGAACACCAGTACAAGTTTTGGTCAAAAAAGAAAGGAGGTTGTGAAAGATATGTTTCTAGTTGCCTTCGCTTTTTTCCCCTCTTGGCAGTTCCAGCCACAAGCTGCCCTTATTTTGTTTGTTTTCACTGTGGCAGGTATCACTACTAATCTTTTGGCAAGAGATTTCACAAGCAAATGGAAATGAAAAGCAGATGTAAGTGGTATAAAATCCAGGATTTTAATTTTCAAAATCTGTCAATATTGCTTGTGTTATTTGCTAAACTGAAGTATACATTTTTTCTTCTTTTAACACAGATCTCTTATTTCTTTATGTAAACTATTTTTTATTAAATTATCACTAAGACAACAAAGGGAGGTTCAACCAAAATGCTTTTATTAAAAACTTAGATGAAGATACAATTATAAAAAACAAAACAAACAAAAACCAACAAAAAAGCAAAAATTTTCTCTGAAATGCCTGATATTTAAAGAAGTATTTAGATAAGAAGTTTACAACAAGCTCTGCTGCAATCTGTGCACAGAAGCTGCAGCTGCAGGAGAACCTGCTGGCAGTGGCTACCTCATGCAGTTCTCCATGGGGAAGTTCTCTGTGACATGATTTGAGCAGGGGAGCAATGTTAGCTCTAAATTTATCTCAGAATTTGAATAGGTTTAATTCCTGTTGTGGGAAAAGAACAAACTAAACATCTTCATGAAAAGCAAAGTAGTGAAAAATATTGTTTGCTTCTTTATTTTCCACCTCACCTGTAAAATCTGCAAATTGATGGTTAATTTAATTTTGCTTCCTTTTCTTCATATACATATTGCACCTCTTAGCAAGCCATCTTCCACTGAATGTCGTGTTGTGTTTATGTATTTGATTCAGCTCAGTTTGCGGTTCTAAAACCTCCAGATCATGTGTAACACTTACTGAAATTTTACCACCTGCTGAAGATAAGTCTATTTAGCTCCCAGGTGGGACGATAAAGTAAAAGTATTTTCAAAACTAAGTGACATAGTATATTAGTGTGAAAGAACTTTTTTTTTTTTTTGAGATGAGTTATTTTAGTTTCATTGTAATGGACATCAAGTAAAATCAAAATGGGTTAGATTATCTTGTGCTCAAAGGTTTTGTAAATTTTATCATTAATTTATAGACAGCACTGATTTTTAGTGGGAACAGCCCTGTTTCTCAAAGTTATATTGATTCCTTTCCAAGGCAGGAGGGTTGAAACCAAAGGTGACTTTAAGGCTCCCTTCCAGCCCAAAGCATTCTGAGATTCTGTGACTTTGCATCATGAGAAAACAGCAAGGGAAAAAATGCAAATAGTGTTGTTCTAAAGCTTGCTTCAATAAACTGCAGAAATAAACAGTTTTGATCTCCATGAAACTCATAAAAGTATTTAGCTGAAAATTGGCGCCTCTTGTGTAGAATTGCATTTGGGTTTTCTGTCTCGTGAAATTCAGGTAAATTTCACGAGACAGAAAACACACCACTGAAAACTTGTAAAATTGAAGCAACAAATAGATATATTTGGGACCCTTCTGAGTCTTTTCCCCCAGGAATATGCCTTTCTTCCCCCACTTTGGAGGCATGTGGACATTTATCTTAATCTTTCCATCCACGCTGGAGTCTTTTCCCATGACTTCAACAGAGGAAAATGTGCTAAGCACTGTATGTCTCAGTTCTGCTCTTTGTCTAGATGTTTCTGAAGTTTTCTGTCTAAACCACCTTATGCCACTAACAGGGGTGATTGTGGCAGTTATCAATACAGAAAAGGGACTCCCTATTGCAGCAAGACATTGCTTAAGACTTAGGAAAAAAAACAAGAGAAGGAAGAAAAAGTCAGAAATCTGAAAAGTAACCTAAGCAAAACAGTTCACCAAACCAGTAATGGAAACAAATGGAGACTTCACTCATAGAAGGTAGAAATAGAAAGACACTTTGATCTGTCTCAAAATGTATCTTCCCATTTGACATTGTCATCTGGGCAAAGATAAGATTAAGACCCAGCTCTATTTCCTGTGTAAACAGATACTGTCCCATGCTTTAATAGTCCTTGATAACTTTCTTCTCTAGGGCTCCTGCTTATATTATCAATCTGTGTTTTGCTGTCTTTCACAAAAATATTTCACAGTATTGGTCTGGCTTTCCCCAGATTATCCTAATGACAGCATCTCAAGTATTAAAAGCTATAAAGTCAGTTTCATCTACACTGAGTGTCTGTAAGGCATCAGGAAAGAAACTCTGTGAAATTGTAAATCTGGATAAAAGATATGGTAAAGAGTGATAAATCTTCGTGCATGTGAGGTATCAAAGGCTAAAGACAGGTGAAATCAAGTCTTAATGTAGGGTATAATCTGCTTTCTAGTGAGTTGTAGATAAAAGCTATTGTAGCAATACAATATAAGTTATTCCCTCCCTCTCCAACTCCAAGCACAAGGAAAGGTATTTGTTTTTAGTCATAAAAAGCTGGAAAACAATGATGAAATATTTAATAGAGAAATATTGATGTCTCCTGTTTGTAGTCCTGGAACACAAACCTGCAACATTCACATGTACAAGTAGCGTATGTTGATACATCTCTAGCCAGCTAGTAAATGGTGGTTTGTAGACATATCACAATAATTGTGGATATTTGGATTGTAAATACACACCACCAAAAAAAGACATTAGAAAGCAATCAGAAAGGCTGCGGTAGTAAATGAACATCTGCTGTACTGCTAGACTGTAAAGCTCTTGAAAACAGTGAGAACTGATAACAACTTAGAATAGTAGGAAAGACAGGCTTGCATTCAGCTTCAGTCATCTGTTTGAAATCAACTAAGAGGAACTGACTCACCTCAAGGGAAGAGCATTTATTGCCAATGGACAAACTGAAAGTGCATCTGAGAATCCATGAGTTTAGTAATGTTTCTTTGCAGTTGGTTTATTAATTTTTGCCTATATGGAGTTAGTTTGGAGACAGAGAGCTAATAAGAAGAGACTGAACACTTACAAGTAAGTGTTGCATTCCATATTGCCCTACAAGGGAATTGGCTTGGAGTGTTTTTGGACCTGCTGAAATTTCATATCTTCTGCTACTACATAAAATATGAAAAATATCAAGAGGATTCAAAGCAGACATTCAGACTTCTAATTAATTGATTGTGCTTGGTAACATAGTCACTTTTCCATTGTTCCACCTCCAGCATTGAAAGAGCAAGGCACAGAACAAAAAGTCAGGCAGAAAGATCTGTTCTCCCACATCTGAGGCAAGGGTTTGTGTAGACAGTGTCATGTCTCCTTCTCCTGAAGGCTAGGTGATACCTAAGGGCAACAATAGGATGGATGAGGAGAGCTGCAAGATCTGAAACTCATTCCATGGGAAATGCTGATAAATTCTATGAGCAAGATTTTCCAACATGTCACAGAATGAGGCACTATGTCAGAGGGCAGGGGAACATGGACAATCTTGTGTCCAGGAAACAACTAGTTCCTTGGCTGGATAGAAATTGCTCATTTCTATGAAGATGCTTTTCTTTAAATTAGTGGAGCGGAGAAAGGGAATGGTCTTTGGTAATTTTATTCAGTGGGTGATGGGGGAGTGCTTTCACTGTAGGTAAAGCAAGTGAGTCAAGGGGTTTGGGTGGACAAGGCTTAGGGGAGCCCTTATTGCAGTCTACAGCTTCCTCTAGAGGGGAAGAGGAAGGGCAGGCATTGGTTTCTTTTTTGTGGTGACCAGTGACAGGACCTGATGGAATGGCCTGAAGTTGTGTCAGGGGAGATTTAGGTTAGACATTAGGAAAAGGTTCTTCACATAAGGGATATTTGGGCAGGGAAACAGGCTTCAGAGAAGTGGTCATAGCATCAAGCCTGACAGAGTTCAAAGAGGACAACAAGCTCATTGTGTAATTTGGGGTGGTCCTGTACTGGGCCAGGAGTTGGACTTGATATTTGTGAGTCCCTTCCAACTCAGTATATTCTAGGATTCTGTGATTTATTTTTCTGAAACTACGGCCTAACTGTCACAAGGCTTGTGTCCTTGCACACTGGAGTACTGAGCACACAGTAAACCCATGTGGCAACTGTCTCTTTGCTATCAGTTAGGTGGGGACTAAAGCGTGAATCTTAAGTTTTCCATAGTGGGAGATTCTTGTTTAGTGTCTTTGGAAGTTAGAATTGCTCAGGTTTGCAAAGAAAAATATCTGAATTCAAGTTTACTGAAACCATTGATATTTGCGTGCTCATGGGACACAAAGAGAACAATGTAAGTTGATGTAAGGTCTTTAAAACCATCTTATTTTTTTTTTAATGTGGTGGGTTGCACACTGTCAGCCCTGAGTGATGCTGATGTACTAGTTTGAAAGCAAACTAGTGAGAGATTCTAAGTTAGAACTACAATTTAATTAGAAAGTTAAAATAAAGACAGTAATAGAGAAATGCTGGCTTAACCTGACAGAGTCAGAACACAACCTGACACTCTGTGGGTCAGGGTGTTGGTATCAGTCTGATTAAATGGTGGCTGCATTGCTCCTGCAGTGACAGGCGTGGTTCTGTTGGAGCAGTGATCCTGTAGAAGGGCTTGATCTTCCTCTGAAGGTCCAGTGGATGGTGATGGAGCTCTTGTCCTCTGGAAATCCAGTAGGTAGGGTGGTTCTGGTGTTCAAGCCTTGAATTATATCCAGGTAGGAATGCTTGGCTCCTCCCCCTGGGTGGAGTCTCTCACAATGGGATGATGTACTTTTATCAGTCATGCAGTTACCTGATGGTCCATTAGCAGAAGATAGCCCTGGGAGTTATCAGAGATGAGTCATGGAGGAGATAAAAGAACACTGGCCCACCTGTTTTGACAGCTTGTGAAGATGGTAACAGAATACATACTCAGACAGCTGAGTGAAGCAGAGCTCAGAGGTTTGAGAGAGCCAGTAAATGTTCTTTTTTGCAGACAAACTGTTCTTGTGCAATTTGTTGCAGGCTGCTTTCAGTGAGGCTTTAGAAAAGGTGTCCAAAGCAGCCATCTCAGATAAATGCAGAAAATTTAAAAAAAAAAATTAAAAAATAGGAAAAGTTTATTTAGAGTATGGTTGCTGAATATAATTGACATTGAGTCAAAAAGGAAACCTCATTTAAAAACATGCCTCTACTGAAGGATAATGCTAGAAGACAAATCTTTTTTGGAGCCCTTGCTACCATGAGTGAGAGAAAAAGTTAGAACAGAAGGCTAGTCATGGAGAACCAATGTCATATGAAATACCCAGACATATCTCGGAGTAAAATGCAGGTGGTTTTGGTCCTTCCTGAGCAAGATTATGATCCAACAGTTGGCCAACACAGACTCATTTTCTGCTGATCACATGCAGCAATTTCTGAACTGAGGTAAGCAGCAACAAACAGGTGTGTGTGTATGTGTGATAATGTATTTTGTGACTCTATTTACATTCCCAGTGTAACTACAATGACAGGACTGACAATTCAGTGTTGCCACTAGCACCAAAATGATTATGACAGAATTACTGAGCCATTTTACGTAGCATGGAAGAAAAATGGTGGTTTAAAGATTCAATTTCCCACTGCCTGAATGGCCCATCAGGATGCAACCCACCTGCTTTCCTGAACTACATGTGTTCCCAGAGGCTGCCAAGTGCTGGAATGAGAAAAAGGTGATCCTCAGGGGAGAGAAGAGAGTTTCAGCAGGGCCTGGAGGAATGCTTCTGTTGTATAAGAGAAAAAAAAAAACAAAACCAAAAGTCCAAAACAAAACACAAAAAACCCAACCGTACAAAAAAAAACAACAAACCCTCCCCAAAAAAAACCAAAACAAAAAAGCAAGCAGAAAAACCCACCACTACCACTAACAACAACAACAAGAAACCACCAGAAAGAAAGAAAGAAAGAAAGAAAGAAAGAAAGAAAGAAAGAAAGAAAGAAAGAAAGAAAGAAAGAAAGAAAGAAAGAAATTTATATTCATGTAGAACTGCCATGGCTTGTTTCTGTAGAAAGATCTCTGAGGGTGTCAAATCCTAGCACTGAACAGCCAGAGGACTCTGCAGCAGAAGACACTGTAGTGGATAAATGTAATATTTAAGAACAGAATTGAAGTACCTTCTGATCCTCCTCAGCCCTATTTTTACCAGTTCTATGCAACTGAGCAACTTGAGAGTAAAAATAACTTAGCAAATGGGAGCAACTACTCGGGCAATACTGTGGTGACTGTGAGATGAGTAGTCTAGAGCTGCCCATATCTGCAGTGACCCATAAATTATATAAGTCTGTGTAACACAGACATAAAGGTCTGGATGGTGTGCAGTGTTTCATTATGGGAGCCTTCATTTTCTGAGGGGTCTTTGCCTGCAGAGTGGGGAATAACTGCTGAACAACAACAAAACCTGTTTCAATGCACATAAGCAGGCACTAGGTGTGATCACATTGCTCTTTAAGGATGAAGGGCAAAATGATGAAGATTTGGTTGACCTCCTGTGCCAAACCTGTGTCATGTCACCTGAGATTGCTGCAGTTTCCTATAAAGGTTCCCAAACTGCAGCAGTTCTTTTTCAGAAACATCTCTTCCTCCTCCACTTAATTGATGGCCATAGAGTAAAATAGAGAACAGTCTGCTTTTCCTGTTGTACTTTTCCAGCAGTTAATTATTTTCCACATTTTTCTGTCTTCTGTGAATCCTGGTTTGTACACCAGTTTGTACAACAGTTCAAGTTCACGGCCTCTGGACCTTATTAGGTCTCTCACTTGATGAAAAGACAAGTCCATTGTTGTAGAACAGGGCATCTTCTTCACACAAGTTGGCACTTCTCAGCTTTGTGTTCAGCAGTCATAAATGATGATAAAGAAGGAAAGGATGATAAATCATCCTTCTTTCCTCCCTCTGAGAAAGTGTGCTCTCTGTCTGATGAAACATTTATGTGGCCCTTTGCAGCTTTGGGATCCTTTTCCAGGTTGCACAGCAGATCAAGGGTCTGTTGCTGTTTCCCTGACCTGGTACTTGTAGAGGCTCTTGCTCTGTCCCTGTCAGGCCCGGCTCAGTCCCCGGGCCTGTCAGACATGAGCAGTGCTGCCATGCACAGCTGCATCCTTGTGGAGTGGCCGCGGGCAGACACAGCCTACCGAGGGCTGCTCCTGCAGAGCCAGGGGCTCCTCCAGCACAGCTAAAAACAGCCTCTCAGCTCTGCTTTGCCATGGATCTTCATAGCAAGCAGGCAGTCTTGCAATCTTTGCACACAGACCAGCATCTCCTTCCCAGGCCATGTCTATCCCTTCACCTCCCAGGAGTGTGAAATCCCTAGTCCTGCAACTCTTTAGGGGGAAGAGGCCCCAAGAGCTGGGTGACGTGCGTACAAAAAGAGCTTTGGCATTTCCTTTGCGTTGACATCTGGTGGATGTTTGCTTGATGTGCCTGAACCACCATGTACAGCACCAGTCTACAGGTACAAAGGAATTTCTAAGCCAGACCATTCAGCAGCAGCACATGGCTGTGCCATGAGGCAGAGGGGGAGCTCAACTTCAATACCTCTGAGGCCTGTTCACAGAGCAGTGAACACACCACCAGCAGTCATCAGGTGAAAACCACTCAAACCACTTCAAACACTTGGTTAAACAAACCCAGTTTAAAATCTTTACTAAGTTGTCTGAATTGCTTGCCAGTTTTAGAGCTCAGATGCCTTAGGATTGCTGAGTACTGCCCTGAAAGATAAAGGTTCTCAGTTGTTCAGTTCACTGTCTCATGGGGAACAGGGAGGGTAAACTCCCAGGAGGCTGCAGTGGCCTGGACCAGGCAACAAAGTTAATGCAGAAACAATTAATAAACTATGATAAATACATTTATTTAGTTTAATAGGAAAATAAAAAAATAGAAGGGAGAAATATTCTCTGAC
Organism: Passer montanus; assembly: GCF_014805655.1. NCBI lineage: Eukaryota > Metazoa > Chordata > Aves > Passeriformes > Passeridae > Passer > Passer montanus. The sequence continues at coordinate 2,568,935 of NW_024370152.1, read as the reverse complement.
AAGTGCTAAATAGCTAACTGTCTTGAGTCACTGGGTTTTTATTATCACAAAAATTCTTGCATCGTAATTGTAATACCTGGAATCAATAATATGAAATTGGGTTATAAAGAAACATTGCTGTGATGTTAAATACATTATTGGCATACTGAAATAATTTACAATCCAATAATCATACCTCTAAGACTGGTTATTGCAAACTGTAATTTGAGAAAGTTAAATTTTAAATTGTAATTCAATACTGTGCTTGACAATTATTCCATTATGTATAAAGATAATAGGCATAACAATTGGCTTGTTTACCTGTGGCAGAAAGCCTACTCATTTTAATTTTGGATATTCCAATTGGCTGCCTTTTATAAAACAGAAGATAACTCTGCTCCTGCTTACCCTTGAAAAGATAAGGGTGATTCCATCAAAAACATGGGCTCCTTTGCATTTTTGTGCCATAGATCACAATATTGTCTCCTGAACTTACTTCTTCATGTGACCATCTTCTGGTTGGCAAGTTTCATATATGTTAAGAAGTTTTCATCTTAATTGTAGATTATTTTGGCTATATGGTGTGGAGCATTTGTGTAAAAAATAGAAGTTTGTTCAGCTCCTGGTATGACCTCATCCCTTTAAAATTAATGTAGAGTTATAAAAATGACTCAATTTTAATCAATTGCATTTCTACAGATTGCCTGATATTATAAGCTGGCAGAGATTTAGAACTTCAAAAATCAAAAGCAGTATTTTTTAATGCCTCAGATGTTGAAATAAGCTAGTGACTTCCAGAACAACATATTTTAAGAGTAGGGTTATTGTGCTCTTTTTTCATTTTATTTATCTTTTTGCTTTGTTTTGGAAGATGAGAAACTATGAGACTTGTCATAGCTACCTTTTTAGCTACCTTTATCTGATTAAATGTTTGGGGTTTTTTTGTAATTTGGTTGGTTGGTTGTTTTATTGTGTATCCCAGCATATCTCTGACGTAACTTTCTTGGGAGAGTAAAAGAAGACAGAAGAAGAATTAGAATATATAATTTTTCTCTTTATAAATAAATCTCACAGAAAAGAGCCCAGCAAGAAAGCCGTGATTCTATTCTAATTTGTCCTCTAAAAAATTGAATAATCCAATTGTTTTTCAACAGCAATCATCAGAAATTCATTCTTTAACAATAAAGAGGGAACTTTTTTTTTTGTTTTGCATGCAGAACAATCTTCTGCTTAGGGCTTCTAAAATGAAATTAATACTGCACATGTACAGTGTTCTTATTTTAATGACTCTTCAGATTAGGTGAATAAAAATATAAGTTTTGTTAAATATTTTTTTTTTGTTACTACTGTATAGAACCCAGTCTCAGAATAGTGGGTTGGCTTTTACCTCTGTTAAAGAATTTATGACATTTTTTCTCTTATTAAACAGGAAGTTTCAGAAAAAGTATTTTGAGGGTTTTTGCCAAAAGAAAAAAAATTCTATTGCCTTTACTGATTAAAGTGATTAAAGCTTAAATATAATTTCTGCAGACAAATGTGATGACCTTGAGAAGTAATGTACTTCAATTTTTTAAATAGGTTGTTTAAGCCAGCCTACTGGCACAGAAGTTTTCTAGCCATCTCAAAAAAATCCCAAAACCCAAAAAAACACCACGATTTTTTTACTGTTGTCTGGAGGTGCTTTCCATGAGCATGGCTTGGGGAACTGTGTGAGTCTGGTTAGGTATGCAACTATTAATGTGCCCTTGCAACAGAGAATGATATTCAGGCTAGTTTCTTATTTCAGAAATGCTTATTTATATTTACAAAAATCTTACAAGAGGTTAAAAAAATGTTGGTGGATGTTAGATCACTGAATCCATTTACAAGAAAGGGAATCTGGGTTGTCTTTGCTTGGCAAACTCCAGCTGACTGAAAGGTACTTAAGCCAGCAATGGCAATTGCCTCAGAGTGAAAACAGTGAAACAGCAGAGTGTTTTTACATGTCAGCTGGCCATTGCAGTCCCCCTGCCAGTTTATCAGGAGATAGACCTGATTTGCTTTTCCAACAACTGAGTGACTTACCTGGAGCTAATATCTAGAAGATTCTTAAATTCTTTTGGTTATAGGAGCAGTCCATTGTCTATTAAGTCCTTATCCTTGATATATTTGGGGACAGTCCAGGGCAGTCTGCTCCTGCATGTGCACAGAGACTTGGAATTATTATCCAAAATCATACAGAATCTTATAAATAAACTGGGGTTTATTGACACCAGAGAAAACTAACACTAATTTACGAGTGTGTTTTCTCACCACCTCAACCTGTTTGTGTCCATTGAGTATCCTCAGGGTTATATTTGATTGTAGCTTCCACTAGCTGTGGTTGTTCCCTCTTCATTCCACAAATAGCAGCACTTTCACATTATTTATTTTTGGTACTTCAATAGGAAGAGTAATGTAGTGAGTAATGCACTAACTAATGAGGACATCTCTTAATTTGATAGATTAATATAACACTTTTTTATTCAAATAGTTGCATCCAAGCAATTTGCTTCTAAGAAGGCAGGTAAATGGGTAAAGCATAAAGGCAGTGTAAACAAATGGCAAATGTTTTACCTCTTTGCAATGATTTTGGGAGACATTGCAACTTGATGCAAAGCAAAATAGCTCAGCCCAGTTCTACTGTGAGCGAATACTGCACAACTCATGTATAACAGCTCTCCTGTACAAAATTTGCAAAACAAAAGCAACTTCTGATTTGTGATATAGGAAGGACTAGAAGTTGAATTTCAGAGCAGAACCTGACATTGTATCTAGCAAGACCAGAGGAAGTGAATATATTTTTCATTTATGCTTGGATTCATTTAACTTCACAGCTAATTTATAGAACCAACAATAAAAAGACCTGATTAAAAATCCTATGTCACCTGTTAAACAAGAAAAAACATGATCATGTCTGGAGGGAGTAATAATCTACTGAGGGAATGTAGACTTGTATGGAATGCAAGATTTTAATGAAACCACAGGCTATGACGAAATCCATTCAGTCCAGGTATTGCCCCAAGAAAGCTTTCTTTTTTTTCCTTTTTTTTCTTCTTTTTTTTTTTTTTTTTTTTTTTTGTCACAGGCTTGTGACACCTGGAATTACGTAAAGGGTTTTGATAAAAGAGATTATGTTCAAACAGAAAAGCTTATCCTTCGATAAACTGTGGCTGCATATCTGACATTGCTGTCAAGACTGACCTCAAAAGGTCTGTCTCCTGAGTTGCCAGCTAATATTGCTTAAACTTGCAAATGTACTTTTCATTGTTATGCTACAGGTGAGGAAGAACAGACAAAGAAGTTCAAGGAAATACAGACAAACTTCTAACATTGATTCCATAAAATCCAACTGAGGTATTAACTAGCTGGCCAGGAAAGGGGAAAGTTCCCAAAATGCATCTCAGCTTCTAGCAAGTTATCTGATAGCTCCTAAAAGTTCTTCATCCCTCAGAACACTTGAAATGTGAAATACTTAGGGACACCATTCACAGTGCCTGAGAAACAGTAAATAGGAGGGGGGAATCAAGCAGGCCTGTAGGAACAGAGATTGTGCGGGGTCATATCGCAGAATCATAGAACCATTGGAAGCGACCTTAAATTTGACCTAGTTCCAGCTCCTCTGCCATGGGCTAGGACACCTTTCACTAGAGCAGGTTGCTCAGAGCCCCAGAAGACCTGGCCTTGAAAAAATCCAGGGATAGGCATCAATGACTTCACGGGGTAACCCATACCACTGCCTTGCCTCCCATAGTAAAGAATTTCTTCCTAATATCTACTCTAAATCTGTCCTCTGTCAGTTTTAAGCCACTACCTCGTCCTTATGAAAAGTTCTTCCCCAGCTCTCTTGTAGCCCCTGTAAGTACCTGAAGGCTAGTACTTAGGTCTTCCTGAAGCCTTCTTTTTAATAACCTCATACTGTCTCCATAGGACAGGAGCTCGAGCCCTCCTTTCACCTTTGTGACGCTGTTCTGGACTCCCTCCAACAGGTCCATGTCATTCTTACATTGGGTGCTCATCTTCAGGGTAGGACATGGCCTGCATGCATGTTTATCTCACACTGACTTTGTTTCTCAGGGTCATGAGGATGGTGGAGGGTCTGGAGGGGAAGCAGTATGAAGAGTGGCTGATCAGCTTGGAGGAGACTGAGGGGAAACCTCACTGAGGTCTTCAACATCCACACAGGGCAAAACAGAGGAGGAAGTACCAATCCCTTCACTCTTGTGACCAGTGGCAGGACTCAAGGAAATAGCATGATGCATCAGGGGAGATTTAGGTTGGATATTAGGAAAAGGTTTTTCACCCAGGGGGCTTTTGGGCATTGGAACTTATTTCCCAGGGAAGTGGTTGCAGCACCAAGCCTGACAGAGCTCAAGAGGCATTTGGAAAACACTTTCAGGTGTACAGTGTGATGGTTGGGGTGTCCTGTTCAGGGTCAGGCGTTGGACATGGTGATCCTAGTAGGTTCCTTCCAATTCAGGATATTCTATGATTTTATAACTTGGATGTCTGAGTTCAGAAATACAGGTGAAGGTACCGAGTTGGAAAGGATTTTTCTGCTGTTGAGATGTCAGGTTGAAGGAAAACCTCGCTGTATTTGCCAAAACAGAATATACTCCATCCTGCAAAAGGCTGAGAAAGTGAACTGACCTATCTTTACCCAGATTATCAGTTTCTTGCAGCTATGTAGGCTCCAGGATGGAAGGATGGCTGGATCTCTCAGCAGAACAAAAGTGAGTGTACATTAATTCATTTCCAGCATAGGTCACTCCCCCTGAGACAGAGTTTGTGGAGGTCTGTTCCAGAAAATTTAACTGATTAAAAGGGCTACAAAGGGCTATAACTAACTATTATCTATTAAAAGGGCTATAATTAACTGCTTATGAAAGCAAGTGAAATTAAGAAGAAAATGGCATAAAAGAAGAAATCAGTAAAAATAAGTAAATATTTTTCATCAACATGCCATTCTTAGTATGGAATCTGTGTGCTATGGAAGTGTATCAAATATAGTGTATTCCTCTTCCATTTCTTCTTGTGTTAGTTTGGTTTCAGTCTGATAATTCTTAATGCATATTTAAGAATGTTCTGCTGGGACAATTTGCAAATCTAAAAGGTCAATTACAGGCTTGGTTTTTATTTCTTGGGAGGTAATTTGTTATAGGTCTTATAAATTTCAGCTTGGCATGTAAGAATTTTTCACTAGTGATAAAATGATAAGGGGAACTCAAAATATTCCTATTCCTTGAGCACATTGCAGTGATTTAATGGGATTAGCTCATGTAGTACAAATAGCCCAACCCTGTCCAAATGCAAACACTTCTTTCTCTTCCTTGTTTCTTAGCAATGATTGCTTTAATTAGAACTCTTCATGATTCTTACTGTTTGACAGTGGAGTTTTTTCCTGTGTTGATCCCTCCTCAGATGGTGTTTAAATTGCCAAAGGTTTTGAAGTTTAACCCAAAAGCAGCTATAACTCATTATGAAGTCTGCTTTACTCCAGTCTGCTTGCAAAGATTTGTGCAATACTTAACTCTGGAATCTTTGCAGAACAAGATGCTATGCTTGCCTTTGTAAACAAAACTGTAACATATAGAGCACCTGCCTTTTTTCCTGTTTGTCTCTTTCACCTTAAAAAAAAGACAACAAAAAACAACAACAAAAACAAACAAACAACAACAACAAAAACAAACAAACAAAAAAACCCCCCAAACTTCATAGATTCAGAACTGTGAAGGATAGGGTATCCACAGAACTATGAGCCCAATCTAATCCATTTATTTATGAATTATAGTTTTCTATTTTATCAAAATTATGATCTCTCCAAAGTCAAAACATTTGCTTTATATACAGTACTGGATTCTGGACCTCAGTGAAATTCAATAAGTGCCTAGTCTGTTTGTCAGTTTTTTAAAAAATGTAACTGCTCTTTTCAGAGTAAAACTAGCTTTCAACATAGAACTCCGGTTACTAGTATAGGACCTTTTTTGCATTTTTCTCTCATAGCCCAGCCAAAGCTGAATTAGTCTATTTAATATTTAATAATTCAGGTAAAAACTGTTTTGGAATTTATTTGTGAAGAATGTTAAATGGGGTATTTTCAGAACTGCCTATTCCCAAAGAGTAATCTCTTTGCAGGGGGTAAGAAAAGGCCTTATATTGCCTCAATGCCTGCTTCTGTTTGAGGCCTGTTCTTTGATAACAGCAGCTTGGACTAGCACCTGAGAAAGTAAATGTGCTTTATTTACTTCATTTATTTATTTTATTTTAGAGGATCAAAATTGCTGCACACAGCTTAGGTCATGGCAGAATGAAGTAGCTGAGGGCACAAATCTTCCTTTCATGCTCTGCCAGGTTCAGTAATCCCTGGATTATTCATTTTTTCCTTTTCATGGGATAACTCTGAAGATAACTAAATTTTAACAAGTATTACTTAATGCTTTGGACTCTAGAGCAACAAACCACACCACCCCATCCCCCCTACTCTCTCCCACCCCCCCAAAAAACAGGAATAAAAGAAAAAGAAATAAAGCAAACAAGAAATAAAGCAAATAAAAACATTTCCAAAATATTCAGAAGCTTAATGCTTTGAATTTTAGAGCAAAAAATAAAAAACAAACACTCCCACCCTCTGGGAAAAAAAATTTGAAAGTAAAGGTATTTAAGTGTCTTTAAGAAAAAGGTACTTAAAACCCTAGTGCCAAATATTAGTGTGAAATAGATTTTTACAAATTTTTGTGGGAAAAACAACCAACAAAAAAATTACCAACCAAAACCAAACCAAACCCCAAAAACCTTCTATAAACAGTTTTCATGCAAGAGACACTATTTTTCCATCTGCAGCAGGGCATCAAAACTTTGGGCCACCATGGATTCAAGGAACAGTATCCCTTCTGTTAACCATCACAAAGTAACAATAGCTGGAGTTGAATGCTTCAGCTGGAGCTGGAGTATTATGGCTTTCAGCAGCACTCTGTACTGTACTTTGTCATAAAAATTAATAAAATCAGGAGAAACATGTATTTTGGAGCAAGCCTAGAATTCTTCTGAGGACAGCCGGCTTCAAAGGCTACTTCCTATGTACTCTCTTCAGAATCCATTTCAGAGCTGTTGTCAAGGGGAATTTAAAGGACATGGCCATGCTTCCCTCAGAATCGGGACCATGAGTAAATTGGTTATCAGTTGACTCACACATTCCTGTCTTCTTACCCCTCCATTTCAGACACGTGCTTTGTGCTGCATTACAGCTTTTTTAATACTTCACAAAAGGCAGCTTCTTTAAACGATTTATTACAGCACAAGTACTAAAGAAAACGATTAAACTTTTAATCTTCAGCATTTGGTTGACGTTAGTTTGGCTGAAATGTCAAACAAATTGCTTGAATGTGTTTCCCAAACTCTTAGTTCTCCAGAAAACTGAGTCAGAAAACACTCTGATGGCCAGAGCTGGCCCACAAAGAGAGGTTAATATAATGGCAAAAAAACCCCCCACTTTTAAACTTTCCTAAGGTAAAATCTTCACAGAGGTTAGTAATGCGCTATTTTTCTCTTGAACTACTCTTAGCAGATCTTTGCATAGCATTAGATTAACATGTTTGGTTTTTACAGTAGTTTATTCACAACTGCATCTTGAAGCTTTTTGCAAATGAGTCAGTTATGTGGTGGAAAGTGAACATCGGATGAGCTCAGAGCAAGAACATAATGCAAAACAGACAGTTTTATTTCTTTTTTATAGTCGTCACTTATCTTACAGGAAAACCTCTTTAAACAGAAGAAACAAATGTGGAGGTTTTCAGTTTCATATTCCATTTTCCAAGATATCATATCTCTATCTCTTTCCTTCTCACCCAGCAACACAATTCAGGGTCATGTGCTGCGTAACTGACTAGATTTTTTTCCTACATCAAAATGACGACAGGAAAACAAGGACTTAAGAGTCCAGTACCACTTTAATACATGACAAAGTCAGACTTCTGGTTTTGATAGGTGCATAAATGAAAAAGGGAAGTCTAATTGAATGATTTTTTCATGTCAAGTGGTACACTTCAGATTGAGTCAGTGAAAATACATGGAAATTTTTCTTCTAGTATCTCTGAATTCAGTTCAAATTACTGAGACTTTCAGAAGCGTGGCACTGGCATTTTTCTTGGCCTTTTCCCCTTTCCTTCATCATCCTTTACACTGTTTTCCCCCCTATTTTGTACCATGGAGCAACAATGTGGTGAGCTTCACATTTGCATGCTGGGAGGACTTTCAGGGTTGGAGCAGTCACTTCCATGTTATCCCATACATTCCTCCACCTTCTTCTTTCTCCCTTCATGCAGAAAGCAATACCATTTCCTCTGTCATGAGAGTGCCTGACAGTAATATTTCTAACTGACTCCCTTTGGGGGTATAGGAATATGTAATCTATGAACTAGCCTAATGGACAGCAAAAAACAATTTGAAAGGAGCTTCTTTGTAGGACTTCTTGACAAACCTGGTGAAGTCTTGAGTTAAAAAACCACAAAAACCCAAAACCAGAACTTCCCCCTCAAAAGACAAAAAAGAACAATGACAACAACAACAAAAGCATCAATACCAACCAACCAAAAAAGCTCCCACTCACAAAAAGAAAACATTACTCTAAATCTTCTTCTGAGAGATCATGTGAAAAAGTACATCCCAGTTTGAAACTTGAATTTCCCTAGTATCATTAAACATTTCAATAATTTTCAACAATAATTTTCTTACAATAATGAAGAATTTTGTTTTCTGCATGTGTAATAAAAATAAAAATAGTAATGGTAATAGTAATATCATCACAGGTAGGAATACTTAATAAAATGGTCCAATATTTTAAAAAGTAAAATAAAATAAAATAAAATAATAAACATAAATTAAGTTGGAGCATCTCTCCTATGAGGAAAGGCTGAAGGATCAGGGCTTTTTCAGAGCTGAGAAGAGATGACTGAGAAGGGACCTCATCAACATCTAGGGAGGGTGTCAGAGGATGTATCCAGGCTCTTCTTGGTGATGCCAAACAACAGGACAAGAGACAATGGGCAGAAACTGATGCAGAGGAAATTCCACCTGAGCATGAGGAAGAACTTTACTGTGCGGGCTAGCAAGCACTAGAAAAAATTGTCCAGAGAGGTTGTGCAGTCTCCCTTACTGGAGGTATTCAAGAATCATCTAGACACAATCCTGTGCCACGTGCTCTAGGACAAGCTGACCCATTCTGTGAGTCAGTGATTCTGTGAAATACAGAATTCTTAGAGAAAATGAACTGGTTGTTCTGAGAACTGCAGGGACTTGCGGAGGTTACAAGTCTCTGGAAAATGAATGGATATTTTAGGTGCTTAGCACTGTGTTTGTAGCATGAAACCTTTGGGTTCTCAGTATTATGTCCTCTTTCAACTTACTGGTTTATTTATAAAATAAACATAATGTATTGAAATACTAGGTAGAGAGAAACATGCAGTAAATAAATTGTTGATTTATGAAGAGATGTTTGAGCACCATTTTTAATGAAAGCATATATTAATAATCAATCTTTATTACAAACAGCTGCACAGCATTTTAATTGACTCCTTGGGTATGATTTTCAGAAGGACCTGACTGTGCTTTAGTTTTCAAAAATAGAGGCTTTACTAGAAGGTCTTATCAAACAGCCTTTTTTTCTCCTGTTATGCTGTTAGGTTTTCTAGAAATAAGCTAAATGTCTTGCCTCATATGTCTGTGTTCAAAGCAGCTCTGGTGCCATACCAGATCATCTTACTTCTGTTTCACTTACTCAAGTGGAGTTTGAAAGCTGAGACTGTCAAAGTTGGTTGGTGTACAGCTGCCATTTTAGTACCAAACTACTACCAAACTGGTTCAAGATATGATGGTAGGCTTTGGAGATGATTCCTGCCTTAACAGAACCATCCTGAGACACAAGCATCCATCAAGTTTTTCAAAACTTTCAAAAAATAAGGTGATAAATATATCGGAACTGAATACTGAAGCTTTGCAAGCTATTTTCTATATGTCTCTCAAATATTTCTACTTTAGCAAACACGAAACCTTTAAAATCTGATCCTTAGAAACCACCACTTATCCTTCAGAGTCTTCGATGTCTTTCAATAGACTTTTCTTCATCAAGAGTTAAAATCATCTGAATTACTTTGCAAGTCCTAGGAGGGTAACTGGAAAGTAAATCTGTGCTGTCTACTCCAGTGTATAATAATAAACTTTTTCTAAAGGAAACTTTTGTACTGATGGAATAGGGAAGTCATAGGAGTGGGAGGGAAGGAATAAAAAATCAATTCAGAATCAATTCTGTTTTGACCTCTCTGAAAGATTCATTAAGCCCTAATTTACACTCTGTTTCCTGCCTGTTTTCTGGTTCTTATGTAACGCTAATATTTTCTTCAGGAATTAATTTTCTTAATTTGAGGAGCACTGAGTTAATGCTTTGCTTTCCACAACCAGTCAAGTTTATAATGCTAGCTTTTAATCTCCATTAATAGGACTCTAAAAGATGCATTTTTATTGCTGTTGTTGTTATTAATTGCAAGAGGCTCTTTGCAAAAACACTCTAGTATCAGATACTCTTGAATTAGGGTAATAATTAAAAAGAAATGTATTTGTCATTTTGACAATACATGAAAGCTGAAGTACATACTCATCCACATGACTGACTTGACTCATCAAAATCAAAACACACCCTTTCTGTGTAACTATCTTTAGCACTCAACATGTGTTACTATAGAAATGGTATCCACACTCATCTGTTCCCCTTCAGCAATTTTAAATCCGTTTAATTCATGGATTATCATAAGCTTCCAAGGAAGGCTAACCTCCTTTATCTCTAATGGTATGAAAACCCCATGGCAGCTAGACTGTCTTTTAATTACTGCTACAGTAACTGACACTGACTTTTGTATTAGTCTCGAATTTTTTTGGATCAAACATAACAATATATATAATTTATGAACATTATTAACTCTTTCCTGAGTGTTTAACAGTGAACTCATTTTCTTTCTCGGAAAGATAGTGATAAACTACCTGGACACCTGTAGAATTACACACTTATTTTCCCAAAAAGAATCAGCTTATACAGTCCCCTTAGGAACTGCAGATCATCTTCCCCTGTTTGTCTTCTGAAGAGTAAGGCTGTAGCTTATACCATAGTTCTTCCAACTGTATTAAGCTAAAAAATAAATCTTTCCAGTATACATTTCTCATTGGTAGTTATTTTAGGTTATCTTAAGAATCAGTTTAAAAAGTGGAGCTGAGAGTAATATTAAACCAAGAGGAACTATTTTTCATTTAAGCAAAGATAAATGAAAACAAATTTTGAATTTGTAGACTGCTGATTACCTAGCATCTTCAAGTGAAGTAGCACTATAGTATTTGTTGAGTCTTAAGAAAGTTGAATTTAATTTTCAGGCATTAAAAATCTCATTAAGCTCAAGTTGTCATTGATAATATTGCTCCCACATTTAAAGGTAGAAGAGACTATTATGGGAAGATTGCAACTCCCTTGGAAAAAAATCTTGAATATGTGTGCTAATAAGCTAGACTGATAAAAAGACCAAAAAGAATAGAGCGTCTCAGAGAAAAGAACAATACACCCTCTGATTAGGCTTGGATTTACAGCTACCCTGTGGAGTTTCCAATCAGAACACATTCAGGTTGTCCTTTATTTGTAGCGTCATAGTTTGGAGCCCAAACCTAATTATTTTATTTTCTCCTTCTGTTACTTCATCATTTATTTTCTCCCCAGGATGATGTGACTAATATTCTTTAATAAATTCAACAGAAGATGCGAGGTCAGATCTTTAGATGCTGTGACTTTATTACCATCATCCTCTTACTCCTCATCAAGGAGCAGGCTTACTCCTATCTGATCTTACACTTTTTGCAGCCAAAAACTACCTAATGTGGCCTGACTTAGTTTAATTGTCATTGATGTGTTTTTCAAGATAGGTAGCTACTGTAACTTAACAGTGTAGTTCCTAGAAAATAGCATCTCTGGTGGAGACAATGTTTTGCCCAGAAGGGCATTTGTACTGAAGCAAATCAATGTTTTTATGCTATTAGTTGTTTAGGAAGCTTGAGTTTCTAAAGAAAAAAATAATTGCTCTATCTAATTTCCTACCAAAATGGAAATCCATTTCCGTGTATTTTTGAGCTGAAAATAAGCATTTGGACATTATTATTACCATAACCAACCAAATTTTATCACCTTCTAAAATTAAGTTCTTCCAAAGCATCCAATTCCCCAGGGCAGGTCACCGCAGTGTTCAGTTTAGTGATCCTTTTCTGTCCCAAGGCAGAATAGGTGAAATTAAAGGGCATGACTAATTAATGCAGCAACTTCTACGTAAGGTAATACGTGCTTTGACTCTCTGCTTTCTATGTTGGTCACTTTTATCCTTTTAAGCCCACTAGCACTGCGTATTTGAGGATCGGGGCATTTTAGAGTAAATCGGGAATATTTTAGAGTAAAGAGGACGTCTCATAATATTTATTTGTCTGGTTCTTTTAATTTTTTGTAATGTCATTTGAGGGTGGTTTGAGTTGTTTTATCTGCCTGCTCTGAAGAGACATTCACTCCATATCCAGTTTTGGAGGTCTCAGGCTCATTCTAAGTGGTGTAATCTAAGCTGCAGGGTAAGGAAAGAGCTGAAGTGTTTTCTGCACCCTACCTTCAGACCTGACTTTTCTATCTCTTGCAGACTGGATCTGGAAAAAGCTCAACTGCTGCAACTTAGATCGTCATCAGTTCTCTTGATGTGGTGTTTTCCTTAATCACAGATGCTTTTGAGAGAGAAATAAACAGATTTACTTTGCCTTAAACCTTGAAAAGGGATTTTGTTCCTCCTTTTTTAATTTTCTTTTTATTATTTATCCTCCTTATTTAATTTTCTTTAACCTGGTTATAACAGAGAAAAAAAAGAAATACATTTAGAAAAAAGAAAAAAAGGAAGACATAGAGAACAGAAAGGACACTGGGGTAGTAGAAAATGGTAAGTATATTTATTTGCTGTTGGTGGGAGCATCAGCTGACCAAATGGTATATGAATGTGCAGTGTTACTAGATGTAGTCCAGGCAGAGTCCAATGTATTTTTTCCTCAGGTGCACTATTTATAAAAAGAGGGAGAGGGATGAACCTAAGTTTGGCAGATGCTGCAAAAAAGTGAGAAGGTACAAAGAAAGAGAGATTCAGCATCAGGAGCCACAGTTTTATCAGTTGATATAAGCCTTCCCAATTAAGATGTCTGTGACCAGGACTTATATCTCAGCTGTAAATCACACTAGAGAAGGAGGTACCATACTTCAGGGTTATGGTTGGTTTACTCCCTCAAAACTGCAGGTTTTTTTGGAAATCAAAGAGTTATCATGGCTTTGAAAAAAAGGATTTGTTAAAATGCATTTTATTTTAAAAGCCAGTTGCCAGTTGGTTGTGGGATGTGTGAGTGTCACCTGGGTTTGAGCTGTGAGGAACAGCAAGATGTGGCACAGGACTGGCCTAAACTATGGAGGCAGCAAGGTGGGAAGTGACCTCTTGAGACTGACCATTCCAACACCCCTGCTGGGAGTGGTCATCTTCGATTTAGGAGCAAGGCATTATATGTTCAAAGGCATCCTGCAACACAAGTACTACAGCTTCTGGCAAACCTTTGGAACTGGGGAAATAGATGAGAAACAGAAAACAAAGCAAGTTTAGGTAAGTATTTACACTACTCACACCCCTGGGAATCAATGGCTCAGCCACCATTTGAATAATGAGCTGAAAGACACAGAAAGAACATTTGTCATAGCTAAACAAGTATGCCTGATTTATATTTTAATTTAGTTGGTTGATAGGGTTTTTAAGCAAAGGACTTGACACAAAACAAAATCTCCCCATGCTTTATTTCCCCATGGATTTCAAAGGATCTTGTTGCTATTTTCCACCCTTGTTTTCCACCTCTTTGTGCTGTTTCTGACAATTTTTTCACTGTTCATCTCTTTTCCATGCTTTTCTCTGCTTTTTCAAATCCTCTCAGTGAGATGCTTGCTTTCAGTTCTGTTTTCCCTTGCAGATCCTGCTATGTAGATGTCTTCTTCTCTAGCTCTCTTGTTTATAAATCAGTTCCAAGGACTTTAAAACAGGATGAGGGGAGGATGAAAGCTTACCTGTTGGCAGCAATGACACTTTACATGGGACAACAAAACTTCTCATTATTTATTAACTGATACTGAACCTTGGTAAACTTCTTGTGTCACATCTTTGCTTAGTCTCAGGAAAAATAATGTGGTTCTGCAAGGCTTCTCTCTGCAGAAGTTAGTCTCAGGAGTTTGTCAAACCCAGTGTATTAACCCCTGTTTGTAGCTTGTAATGTGCAAATTAAAATAGTATAATACCTGAATGTAAGGTAGCAGAGGGCACAGTTACCTTTACAAAGCATTCCCTGCCCATTTCTATCTTGGTCTCACATAGTCTGTCCCAAATCTTTTTGCATGTCCTCCCTTGAAACAGGATTCCTGAGCACAGCTGGGGGATGACCAAAAAAAATTAATAAAGTAAACAGGTAAACAGCTGGAAATTTCTGGAGAAAAACCAGAAAACCAAACCAAAATGAAACAAAACAAAGTAACAAAATACAACAAAACACACAAAAAGTGCCAATAACAACCAAACTGTAGTATTGCTTATCCCTGTGAGAACCTTGCACAAATAGATACAAGGAACCAGTTAAAAATTAATGTGTTCAGTAGAACAAACAGTAAGTGAAAATATTTTTTCATTAGTATAGTCTAAACTTGTGCTTGTAGAACAAAAGGAAGATTTTTCTTTAACAACCACAGAATCTTATTTTGAAAGTGGCTATGTAATTGATTCTTACATCTCAAAGTAAAACCTAGATTCTGTAAGGGTTAATACTATATTTTCAACAACAACAACAACAACAACAATAATAATAATAATAATAACAATTATAGCAACAGTAAAACTAATAATAATCTTAAAAACATCTTAACAAAGCTCTCTGTCATGCTTAGGCTTCTGACATGTTGGATGTTCAT
The DNA here is from genome assembly GCF_014805655.1 of Passer montanus. Lineage (NCBI taxonomy): Eukaryota > Metazoa > Chordata > Aves > Passeriformes > Passeridae > Passer > Passer montanus. The sequence goes on along the minus strand of NW_024370152.1, from coordinate 2,553,898 downwards.
GGCAAATTTCAGATTACTCAGACTAGTAGAAGTTGTTTGTAAAAAATTTCTTTACTAATGCACAGCATTTGGACAGCATATCTGGATTTTTACTTTATCATTGCCAAAACAATTTAAAACAAATATATATGATATGCTTTTATATCTGAAGATTATTTCACTCTAAGGGCAACAGGCAGGGATCTGCCCTCAGATCTATTCTTACTGGTGATTGCTGGGGAGGATGAGGAATGTACAGCATCAAATGTATGTTGATGATGTAGCCTTTTATATTTGCTATCAGTTGACACAAAATACAGGATTACACAGTTGCTGTGATTCAGAATGCATTTTCTACATTACATTTTTACTTTGTTAATATGGTAACGACTAAATATTCACTTTGAGATCCTCAGATGAAATGATTGTTAGTCTCAGTGCAACCGTCACCACCAAATGGTAGCATTAAAGACTTACTTGGTATGGCAAATACTTCAGACTTTCCAAGGACTTTTTTTTTTTTTGTGGGTTGGTTTTTTTTGTGTGTGTGTATGTGTCTGTGTGTGTGTTGCAGAATGCTTTTGCTTTGTTTAGGTGAAAATCACAGAAAGAGCCAAAGGAGATTTTAAGCTTTGTTGGGTTAAGAAACGTTAGTAACTGGTATTGTAGAGGTACTGAACGGTATGAATCCACAGCTGGGATGTACACCAGAGATAAATGAAATTTTCCAGGAACAATCCATTCTCCATGTTTCTTACTTGCTCTCCTGTGCAGTGGGCAGAACTATGAGATCTGCTAGTAGGGCAGCAATAGGAAGCTGGGGGGCTTTCCCTGTATGCTTTTACTTTGTATTGTTTTCAGATTGTATCTTGTGACCTCATCTGTGCTCCTTGCAGAACACCTGGTGCAGTTGTGCTTCCTCTTCTGCAGTGTAAATGTGTCTTTAGGGAATGATCATAACATCAATTTCAATTTGTATTCCTGAAGTTAAAATCTTTGCTCCTGCATAGAGAAGGAGCCACTCTCTGCTAAGAAAGACCCCTCAGACCTCTAATATGCTGATACATATTGTTGCTCTCCTACAGCCTGAAGTCCAATTAGAGCTGTACACTGTCTTTAGATACTTTAGGCATACATTTGCAACCCAGGGATTTCCTTAATCTGCTTTGTTTAGATTATAGGTCCTGAATGTCATAACAGTGCTATTCCTCTAAAATAGACAGAGAATTCTGGAGAAGTGAAGGAATTATGTAAACCTGTTTTGAAATGCTCTAATCATTGCAATTAATTTTTTTCCAGTTAATTTTTTGGTTGAGGTTTTTGTTCTGTACCAATTTTGACCTATTTAATTGGCTGTAACTGGCTTTGAGTAAAGCTATCACCCATGAATTAGTGGCATTATCAATTTTAGGCATGTAAATGGACAACATACATCAAGGCATTTCAGCTTGCAGTCACCTTTTTCCTCATGATATGGCAATGTGAAGGAAGAAGCTGTGAAGGAAAAGCATGGAGATGCTTTGATCCAGGGAGGAGAACATCATGAAACCCTGTTGACTTGAAGGAGTTGCTATGGTAGTGCTGCAGTCCCAGCTGTCTGACTAGATGTCTAAAGGCTGTTTCTCAGTCCTGCACACTCTCAAGTTTCAGAAGGGCACGTGCTAGCTCTGCTTTAAATAGGAGGGCTGAAAAGGGACGGTGTCTTTCCTGTGGTAGCCGAGTTGTCACAAAGGTACATGCGCTCTTTTAAGTCCTAAGGTCATTTATACTCACATCAAAATTTCAAACCTTTGTATACCATCAGTGAAAAGATAGTCTGGGTAGGCTGCTGGGTTGTAAGGGCACCGAACTGTTAATAAAACAGATTAAGACAGAGAGGATCCAAGTAATTCATGATTCTGCATTTCAGAACTTCACACAGGAGTAGTGCTCACAGGACAACTAACAAGACTCTTCCACTAAACACTTAGTTACTTTAAAGCTGGAATTTTTTTTCATATATATCCTGTATCTCTAACACAGCTGTAAAATAATGTCTAAGCTGAAACACAGAATAGAGGGAAGAAGACAGGGAGGAGATGATAATGTCAGCCAGCTTAAAAATCTCAGCTTAAAAATCTCTGCTTTTTATACCTTGAAAATGATCATTGGTGTTTTATATACTGCACGGGGAGATATATTTTGCCCAGGTTTAAGTGTGTACTTTTAATGGAATCACTTGTGAAGTAAGCTGGGTGAAACCGATCTTGCATCGCGAAGTTATTTTTCCCAGGAGGCACAATATACTTAGGATATCCCCCATATTTTTAACAATTCTGATGAGTGCTTAGGATTTCTAAAGAGAGCTTAATTTAGGAAAAAGTCAATTTTTTTTTTCAATAAGAATTCAATTCTCTAGATAACTATCAGAATCTCTTTTATGTTCCTCTTAGAAGGAGACCAAAAGAACAACAGAAAGTATGCCCTATTGCAGTTTAGTCAGGATGTGTTTTATTGCCTTGGGATAGGTATTTACACTGATTTTGGGGTGAAAAATTTTCCATTATATTTTTAGAGTCATCCCACAGCAGTTTTGAACTCTGTGCATGACTAGATTCTTGATTTGCTGCAAGGGTTTGCAAATAGGAGTGGAATAACACAAGGTGACCTACCCACTCCTACATTTTTTAAGCTGACTTATTGCTGCCTCAGCACCAGGACCATTTTTTCACTGGACTTGTGAATGGCTAGTCCTTAAATGAGTGGATCAATAATTATCCCTTAAAATTAAAAAAAAACCCCAAACACTTGATCTCCTGTCTCTTTCCTCTCTCAGATCTGGCCCTGGTATGCATTTCTCACTCAGCTTGCCTGATGTCATCAACCGCAGCTCCCATATGCTTCTGTTATGATGATGTTCATTCAGATGTGTTCCAACTAGTCACAGCAGGAATCATATGTTCTTGTTCATGTCCCTGGTGAGCTGTACACACACATAAGGACATTTTCTGCCACTTGAAATTTGCTGACTTATAGCCAGCTGGCTTATAGCTAGAAAGTGTCCTTTCAGATTTCTCAAAATTAAGGTAAAAATAAAGGACTTCATCTAAGACTTTCCCACCCCTTTGTATTTTGAGAAAGACCTTTTTTTTTTTAATCCCCACATTTTCATTCACAATTCAAGTTTAGTAATGTGTTCTTTATTGCTCTCAAGAGCAAGTGTTGTTTTGGATTTTAGTGTCAGACTCTAACATGAAAGATTTAGGCATTACCAATTAAAGGCAAGCTTGTAATTCTTACAGTAATTTCATTGAAAGCCACTGACTGAATAGGAGATAATGAAGATTTCAAAAAAATATAGAAAGGAAAACTAAGAAACCTATTACACTCCTCACTCCTTCTTATCAAGGGGAAAAGCAATCCACATTGGAGATAATAATAAAAAAATACATTTTGTGGCTCTGATATTTTATATGTGCACATCAACACTGAAAGGTGTGACTCCAACCAGGTTATTTGCTGGTGGTCTGGGGGAAAATGAGGACTCAGTTTGCATGGGGTTTCCCTGGTCCTGAGCTGGTTTTATAGGAGCTATAAAATTTTCAGAGTTGGATCTAAATCAAATCTTGCTCAGGATTTGTGATAGTATCTTCCTATAGATTTATATATACTTACTCAGCCTAGGAAAAAAAAATTAAAGAGGCCACATAGCTGGACAATGCAGAAGAGCTAGTGCAAACATTGTCCACAATTTCCTAGAAAGGAGCACAGATATTGGAACAAGCTGCATTTGTCAAAAAAGCATTTACAGGTTCCACAGGAAATCAATTGCATTTCAACTATTAATGTGAATGTGATGCCCTGTGCTTGCATAACAGGGTGGTATAAAATTCTGACACATGGTAAAATCTGCCTTCTGTCTTTATATGACATAAGACAGGGAGAGGAGGGATGAGATCCCCATCTCATGGGAGGAACGTTGCTATGACAATTTACACCAGCTAAAAATATAGTTATGACTGTTTAAAAGTCAGGGTAGTAAAAGCAATATACCCATTCCAAGACAAAAATAAACAGTTTTATTGAAGTTCAGAAATGGGTAAATCTGAGGAAGATATTTTGACCCTGAGTTAGGTATCTACATTCAAACTATTTAGTCTCTGCAATGAACAGTAAAAAATTAAAAGTTGAAGTTACATAGAAAATATATAGGTGGTTTGTGAGTTTCTATGGTGAATTGCCTCTTTCTGCATTTGCAAGTTTTTTGAGCATATGAAGAGTATGTGCTAATTGGTCCATCAATAAAATGATGCTGGTCACAAAAGTAAATCTTCGTGGCTATTGGAAAATATGATGTGACTTTCTCAAGCAGACAAACAAAGATTTGTCGGTGCAAATCATTATGTCATGTCCAAACAAGAGTTGCACAGGAATAGTTTTCCAAATCCAAATAGTTTTCCAAATGTCTCTGTCAGTATTTTTACAGTACCATCGTCTACAGAGTGGGCTGGAGTTCTAAATAATTATTCAGTTGAAAACAGAAATGAGGATGTGGCAGGTCACACATACACCTCCTCCTTGTCACAGTGTTTCTTGTACATGGGTACCATATACTGCTGGAGAAGACAGAGTTGTTACTTTGCCTCTCTGATGTAGGTAAAACCAGCAGTATTTACATGGCCCACATTCTAGCTCAGACCCTGTGCCTGATTTGCTGGTGGGTGGGTATAGGTTTTCAGTCGTTAGATGAATCACCATTTGAAGGGATCTGCCTGTCTCTGCTGAATTTCAGGAGAAAATGCAGTACTGTGCCAAGCAGTGCTTCTCTAATTTGGGATCCCTAACAGTGTTTACATCACGAGACTCTGTAATTTACCACAGGCTTCATCTTTCCAAATATTTATTAAGGGCACATGGCACTTCCTTTACAATACGAAGTTTACATCCCTAAGGCTGCTTCATTGACATTCAGTCTCATTTTAGCTGCATCCATCTAGTTATATCAACAAAACCATGGCCATTTTAACAGGCAGTCATTCTAGTGTCAAGGGTCTCAGAAGGAAGGTCTCAAATGCACGCAAATAGCAGACAATAAGGTGTAGCCTGATGCAGGTGCTACTTTTACACCCTTCTGAATCAGATAACCAAAACAGACAAATTCTGTACGTATACCCAGGATGTTTTAGTATTTAATTTTTACCAATTTTTTCTTGTTTAGATTTGATATTGAGAAAAAATTCTTCATTGAAAGTGTGGTCAAGCATTGGAATAGGCTGCCCACAGAAGTAATGGAATCACTGCTCCTGCATTAATGAGCATGTAAATGTGGTGCCAAGGGACATTGTTCAGTGGTAAACCTGGCAGTATTGAGTTAACAGTTGTATTCAATGATCTTTGAGATTTTTTCCCACCTAAATTATTCTGTGGTTTACTGAAACTCATGTAACAGTAACTGGAAGAAAATAAACTTTTTATTTTTCTGTTGTTTGTAAGTAAGGGTATGCTAAATTTAACAGAGAAATACAGATGAGAATTGAAAAGAAGGCAGTCAAACTTAAAAGGCCCAACTCTTCCAATCACTGGCTGAACTGTGAGGCAAATCTCTAGGAGAACTGATTATAAATAAAGTTAAAAATATACACTGCAACCAGAATAGTTCTTTTATTTTTATCCAGGTCAACAGTCAGATGTTTGATGTTAACTTCCTTTTCTTCTGTGTCTTTTAGATCAGGGTGCATAAAGCTCAGCTTGTGGTGACCTGCTGTAACTTAGTGCATACATTCCTTCAAATTATTATATAGGTGTAAAAATTTGACAAGAAAAATCATTCTTCTTGAAATACTGGGTATTTATCAGCAAACAATTTGAAAATAACTTCACACTACTTGCACCTCTGTTTAATTTACTTCATCCAGTGAATGAAATCTGATTTTGTTCAATTTTGATAGTCTTTCGGATTGCATCTAAACATAAACAAACCACTCAGGAAAATGAAAGCCTCAGTGCTTTCCTTGCCTTTTTCTTAAAGATGTGTATTATCTTTGAAGGTTAACAATTACCTTTCTTCATTTTCTTTCAGCTTGCATTTGTCCATGTATTTATTACCAAGGGGAGTGCTATCTTTAATTGTGTGTGAAAACCCGCCCTTGCCTGGTGCATTATTTCCCCCTTATAAATGATTTTTCTTCATGTGTTGTAAGGTCCATAGGCACTTGCCATGGCTGAGTGTCTTCCTGAGGTGGAGCTCTGGTTACACTTTTGGGTAAGCTTGCCCCAGAGGTCATGTATAGTTTTGCAGAGACAGCACAGCAGATAACTGCTACCCAGTTAGATAACTAACTAGATAACTGTCCAGTCAGCCTGAACTTTTCACACACCATTACTATGTGTGGCAAAGTCCATGATGTGTTTTTACTCAGTTCACAATCTTTTCTATAGGTTCCTCCTTTACACTCACTCCCCTGGCAGGTTTTATCATTCTCTGAGGATAAATTGCAAAAGGCTGCTTAGTGCTGTCAGTATGTGGATCACCTGGCTGCCAACCTGCAGGATGGATGTTCTAGGACAGTTTGGTACCTAATCATTACTCAGGAGTTTCTGCAAAGTAGCATCAAAGAAACATATTGCTATAGGTCTCAAAAATCCAAAGGAGATTGGAGGAGAGGAAAAATAAGAGAAATTAATTCATGACTCTAGACATTTTTATTATAAATACACAATAAAACTGTGGATAGAAGCCTGTCACTATGATGAAATCAAATATGTTTACCATATGTTGGGCTGCTGGATGAGGATGTACCATTTCAGACACAACAGAACCTTCTGTCATTGCAATACATGTGATTTCCATCTCTGATGACTACCCTCTTATGTTCACTGCCACTGTCAGTATAAATATCTATATAAACATCTTTGTCAGCATGATGAAAAAAATTTAAATTAATCCAACTGGAACCTAAAATTTTCTTTCCCAACACAGAAGAGGGTGTCACTCGCTTTTACAGTGACAATCCCTGTTACAAGGAATACTTGAAATTTTCATGGACAAAGATAAGACCTTTAATGGAAAAACCAAAATGTCAAGGAATTGAAATGTGTGTTTGTTTTCTGTGAGTGTTGTTTGTGGGTACAGGCAGCAGAGTTTTAAAGAAATAAGGAGAAATCATGGCTTTAAAAAGAGAGAAGGAATCACTGAGTTAATTACAGCATTCTGAGATTGTCACATGCTGATGCTTCATATTTCTCTATTGGGGAGTTTGGTCCTTGAATTCCTGAATTATAAAGATTTTCTCTTATATTGGTATTCCTAATAGTGGGAGCTACATGTCAGCCTGAAAAACAGGCTAAGTATGAGCATACCTTTTGAAAGCCTGAATTCTCAGAAAGCCAACACTGGGTGTTTGCCTATGTCTCAAAGAGGCATAAGGAGATGTAACTCTTCTTCTCCTCTCCTTTTCATGATGAAAGGAAATCACATCCCCAGGCTAACATTCTGTGCTGCTACAGAGACACTGGTAGCATTAGAAATTGTCAAAAATAGAAAACCTTGAAACTCTGAGTAAGCCTCTGAACTGCATGCATGTCTTCATGGAAAGTACTTTCTAGTTCATACTAACTTTTAAAATAACAGAAAGAAATAACTATAAATTATTTCCAAGACAATTCTAAGAGTCTTCTAATTTCTTTTTCTTTTTCCTTTTCTTTATTGTGTTGTTGCTTTGAGGTAAGTAGCTGGTACCAGCTCAACAGGAACACATGTAATCCTGCAAGGTGGGGACTGGTGTTTGAAAAATGTACTCAGCATATATAAAAATAAAATGCAATGCAGTCCCATTAAGACTAGACCCTGTCAGCCTCAATCTGAAACAAAACCTTGTATCCTCAAAATTTAGGCACAGCATCAATTGTGTGGGAATTTATGGGAGAGAAATGAGTCCCCAAAGTCCTCGCAGTCTGGATTTCTTTTTCACTTCACACTTTTTAAAACGTGTCCTTAATTATAAACTGACTGAGATGTCCAAGCTCAGGTAGGCCCTTTCTGGTGGGCCGACCATCTGTCTTGGTGTGTTTTGTGCTTTTTTTTTTAATGCTTTGAATTGATTGTGCTGTTGTGTTTGATGGTGGAGGCCATGCCTGGAGCTGCTGGTGCAAATGCAGAAACACCTTCAGCAGTATATTTGCAAATCCAGCCTGTCTGGATGCCTGCAATAAACCTGCAAGTAGGGGCAATGACACAGTAACATTGAGAAAGCTGGAGTGAGTTTTGCTATATTTGCTGTTCAGGGCAAGCACAGAATTGCAGTTTTCTATACCAGGGAAAGGTAATGAAACAAAGAGCAAAATGAGAAACCTTGCAATAGCAGGAGAAGAGGGACAACAGTTGTTAGGAAGGGGATGAGTGGGAAGATGCAATAACCCTTTTGACTTAGGCACACCAGCGATTAGCAGCCTGGTTACACCTACTGTTGCCATCCCTTGAAAATAAAAGAATATATATTTTTGCATTGCCTTGCAGTATGCCAGGTGCAGCAAAAAGGTTAGTGATAACTAACTAAATGACTGGGGCTGTGGACAGGAAGGGAACTCACAGCTTCATTCCCACCATGCCTGCAGACTTTATAGCCAGGCAGTTCCTCTCTGCTTCAGATTCTCTGGGACAAACTCAAGAGCCTTGTCCTAAAAAGATGTTGCAAAGACAGAGTGTTGCAACGAAAGGATTCAGGTCAGTTACCTGATGAATTAATAGCCCCTAAGTCTCACTGCTGTGCTTAGGGGTTTTATCTGATAGTGACAGTACAGATGGATGTAATCCTGTCTGCTCAGTTCCCTGTACAGGGCTGGGAGCAGATGGTAAGGTTGCATGAGTTTTACCTCTGGTTCTGAACACCATTCTTAGAATTGATCTTGCCTTGCTAATTATTGGTCAAAAGGCAGACAGCACCCTGTCCCGATGGATCCAAAAAATGTCCAGTGTTGGGGAATACACTCTTTCCCTGGGGAAATTAATCCAATGGCCAATAGTTCTCATTGTGAAAAATTTTACTCTGTGTCCAACAGGAATATCCCCAGAAGTAAGTTTCACCCATTACCTCTCATCTTTTCTGTGTGAATCCCTGCAAAAAAGGTTTCTCCATCTTTTTTGTAGCCACACTTTAAGCATTGAAACATAGTGTTAAGGTCTCCCCTAAGCTTTTCTTTCCCCAGGCTGAACAAACCCAGGCAGGTTTGTTCAAACAAACCTCACATGGCAGGCTTCCCAGTTCTTTGCTCATCTTTTTGGCCCTTCTCTGAGCCCTGTCCTTTTAGAACCGTTTTTTCCTGTCCAGCAGGGACCAATATGGAACACAAGATCCCAGAGGTGGCATTACAAACACTGAGTAGAGTGGATAGAGTGACTTCTTTAATCTCTGCTGGTGATGACTTTTTGGTGGAACCCAAAATCCTCTGGTCTTTCTTTACCACAGCAGTACATTGTTCACTCCTGTTGAGCTTGTTGTGCACCAAAACCCCAAGTCCCTTTTCTACAGAGCTGCTCCCCAGGCGGGCAAATCACAGTTTGTGCTGCACTCCTGCATTATGTTTTCCCCAGGGTAATGCCTTACATTTGTCTTTGCTGAAATTAAACCACAAGCTGTTTTCTACTTCTTCACACAGAGTTCTAAATGGGCTCATCTTCATATCATTTGCTCAGTTTCTAGAACTGCTGTAATCTGCCACCTGGTGTAGATCATAAAAAAGCAACTCCTAAGCATGTCCTGTTCATAAGTTGTGATAATTCATAAGTCAGAAAGCAAATTTTGGCTTTATTACATACTTTAATATCAAGATCCATTGTCTTGATTTGCTTCTGACATGTACTGAGGATTGCTTCAACTTCTTATTTTAATGTTTTACAAAGGTGCATACATTGGTTGTTGTCAGTTAATTATTTTCTTTTATAGTCAAAGAGATTTAATAATGCATCTGACTAAAACAGGCAGCCTTTAATATAGGTTAGTCAGTACATATGAAATAAGTATTTTTAATGGGGAAAAAAAAGTCCAAAGGATTTGAAGATTATCTTCAGCTTTTTGGTGTGATCCTGCAGCAGTTCTCACATCTCTCATTTGACAGCACTGGTATTAACAATGATGAATCTATTAATTTTAGAGTTGTCAAGAAAAGTCTCCATTTTCTTAGTCAGTTTTGTTTTTCATTTTTCTTCATTCACATCAAGAATAGCAGGAGAGTCTCTGATCTGGCCTGGACACTCTTCCTGACATTCTCTCAGATAGGCTGAGGTCTCGGTGTGACCAGGATGGTGAATACAGCTGTTTGGGAAGGAAAGCTTATGCAGACACTAGTGCTTTTGTCCCCTTCTCTTGGATAGGTTGCACAGGTGCAGATTGTCAGTATTAGCTGAGCATCTATCTTTGATGGAAATAAACAGTTAACTCCAATGACAGTCACATGCTGAACACCTTTTGGATGACCTAATTCCTGTACACATGAGTCTTCTATTAGGTGGGGGAGCTATTCTGCCTTATCGCCCTGCATTGATGTGCACTAGATGTGTACCAGACCTTTGTGAGGAGACCTTTTAAAAAAAGTAGGATCAGAGGTGCAATCAACAGCCATTTCAACACACTTACTGTTTTTACTGTATCTGAAGATGAATAGTGACATAATAAAGTATTTCAGTTAGCACTGAAAGACTGAGACTGCAGTAATCTCTCACTCCTTCTCTGGGAATCAAACACAAGCATTTTGTGATCACTGAGCCCAAGGTTGCCTCCAACCCTCCTGTCACCCACCAATCCTTCTCTCTTCACAAACAGCAGGTCCAGCAGTGCCTTCCCTCACTGGCTCAGTCTCCATCTGTGTCAGAAGTTCTCTGTCACACACTCCAGGAACATCCTGGACTGTTTGCTCTCTGCTGCACTCTATTGGCAGCAGACATCCCCAGCCTATTCCATACCCCTTGCAGAACGCAGCACCTACTATCCATGGGAACCTGGGAAGGGAAGGCAGTCACACAAGAGATGCACCAGCTGCACTGGGCCCTGGGCAAGAATCAAAACACTCTCGCGTCACAGCTGCTGGTCTGTATCTGCCACGGCTCTGGCTGCCCCACTCCTCATGGGCTTTTGGCTGGAAATGCAATTGCACTTTTTGCCTCATGTAGAAATACCAGGGCTGCACAATGGCCAGTAGGTCATATCCCAAAGGCACTGCAGCATGGGGTTGATGAAGGAAGAAGACCCTTCCCCAATTCCTAACCATACCAAAAACACCATAATTGGTGTTTATGCTGTTATTACCATTTTTCTTAGATAATTCCATAATGGTTCTCTAAAATACTCTCTAGAGCTTCAGCTTGATCATATTTATGTTTTTACTTTTTTTAATATGTTTTTTTATTTTTATTTTATTTCTAAGAAGGCTGCAGATTAACAAATCTGGTCTTACTCATCATTACCAAATATATTTTCTGTCCTCTGCAAACTCTGTGATGACCTCCATAGTAATGCAAACATCTCCACTGCAATTACTCAAATCCTATTACCCTTATGGTGAAGTGAATATTTTTTTGTTTAGTTGTCCGTTTTAAAATTGTTACAGGTTCCCACTCTGTTTCTGAAGAAAGAAGTGTCTAACATTAGAAACAAAGCAGTGTTAATTTATCATTAAGTACAACTTAATGTACGTAAGTAGTACTTACTAGTACTTTCCCTGATATTTATTAGTACTTGCCTTGAGTTGGAGATAGATTTGTGGGTGAAGATCTGCCCTTAAGCTGACATGTTGGTTAATACTGCAGGACACCATGGGGGATATCTCCACTGTAGTCTCTGTTGTGTGCTCAGCATTTCCACTTATTCACCAGATCAGTATAATCTAGCAGGCTCATTACCTTGTCATGACAGGGAAAATATTCAGAGCATTAGCTTCTTTTTACCGTATCTTTGTTCCATGAAAGTGGGAAGTGGGAAATGTGTCAAGAAAAGAACAAGTTGACACCAAGTTTTTAAAATAAAATGAAGTAACAGAATTTTCTTGAGATTTTGACAAATCTGCCAGCCTTGCATAAAACTGTCAGTTTCTTACAGAGTCTTTGTCAGTAATGATACTAGATGAATAAAATGAGAATAAATCACAGAGCCCTAGCAATCCAACCAGAGCTTAGTCAGTAAGAAATTTAGATTTTTGCTTTAGCAATCAAGGTTTGGCTCTGAAAAGAACCTTCTCTCTTTTGTCAAAATTTGTGAGTGTTCAATTGACTGAAGATAACTGAAACGAATCATTGACCATTGTCCCTGAAAAGCAGTGCTCCAGCACCTTGACACACTGGATGCTGAGTACCACTGATATTTGTGAGAGTAAAATACCTGGAAAAATCATCTTTAAAAATTGATCAATTATTTTACCTTTACTGTTAAAAAGATTGGCGTGATGTAAGGCATCTGACTTGAGATATATTCCACATCACCAGCAACTTATTTGCACGCACTTTAAAATAGCTGTGGAGAATTAGGTCTCCTTGTTACAGGTAAGGTCAGACCAACTGATGGTTGGTAGTCCAAGTACAGGTCAGAGCAGTCTACTGTTTACAAAGGGAAACACTTAATGTTGGCAGAAGCTCGTGGCTTTGCAAAGATCCATTTTTAGAAATAGTTTTGATTGCTCTTCTTGATACTTAGCAACATGAAAGCGACACATAACTAGCAGTGGCAGCCAGTGGATAGGTTTCTGACAAAGTGCTTTGTGACAAAAAAGCAACAAGTGTATCCAACACCTCAGACAGCGACAATTCAGTGTTTGTCAACAGCCTCCTGCAGAGCAGAAACCAAGGCAAACCCAGGAGAAGTTAGAGACCTTGACAGATCATGTAGGTGCCACAGCAATTTCACTGGCAACAAACCTCTTAATTCTCAACTGGATTTGGGAAGGGATTTCCTAAAGGCTCTTCCCTCCACATCTGCTCCAGCTCGAAGCAGCAGAGCAGCACTGCCTGACTTCTGTCCAACAGCACGGCTGATCAAATCAACAGACAGAATGGGAAATCAGCCCTGGTCAGTGGCCCTGAGCGATCGTCACTGGAGACTCCAAAGGAGGACTTAGGCCTTTAAGCTCTGAAGAGAAGCACTCCACTGACTGCTGACACATAGCAGGCAGCACGGTGGGTGCCAGTTGGATAGCCAAGCTGCCGAAACAACCAGCTGGAGAGCACACCGTGCCCAGCCAACATCCCATGGGATGTAGCATCTGGCTCCTCTTCAGGGACAGGGCTTGCTTCTTCTGGGGCAGATCATTGCTTTCAACAACTTTTAACACAGTGGCATCCCCAAACCTGAGGTAACCCTTACACAAGGTAGCATTGTCCAAATCCAGGAACAAATCCAGATGCACCTGACACATGGAAGCACCCCAAACCTGGTATCATGCACCTGACACCCACAGCAACACCCAAAAACCCTGAAGTTCACCCAAAGTGGCGGCAACCACCACACCCTGGCACACCCCCAAAACATCTTAGCAACATCCAAATCCAAATACACCCAAATCCAGGGACACATTTTCAATCTGCCAAGAGCACCACAAGTTCAGAGAGCCACCCCTGAACTGGGCACCTTTTCTCAGGCCAGGCAGCAACCCCAAAAACTAGCAGCACTGCATGGCCCAAGCAGAGCACAGCGATCCGAGCCCAGTGGGCTGCTGCCGTGCCAAGGCATCTGGGGCAGCCACTAGGCTGGGCCCCCAGCTCACCAGGACAGGGAATGAAGGCTGAGCAGGAAGCCTGGGATGGTGGCAACCTCACCATCAGGCAGGCTGTGCTCTTGTGGTGACAAGATGTCTTGTTTGGGGACATTCCAGGGCACTGGGACCCAGCCAGGCGTCCTGGGTAAGGCACAAGACCACAGGTGCTGATGGAACTCAGGCATGTGAATATCCCCTGGGAGCAAAGGTCTGCTCCAGAGGGATACAGACCAGCTGTTCTGGGCCAGCAAGGCTTGAAGCACATGGCCATGGCTCTGGGCAGCCAGGCAAGGCTAGTCTGTAAGGAGAAGGGCTGGGGAAGATGCTACCAACCCTGGCAAAGAAGATGAGACCCCAGTCCGTCCCCTAATGCTGCTGTCACGAAAGGCAGAGGATAATGACTGGCGAATAAGTGTGGGATCTCCCAGCAGAGATGAGCAGACCACTTTTCTGTGACAGATGAAGAGGGCCAGCCAGTCCTTGGGACTGGCATACAGCTGGTCCTGCAGTAGTTTTCAGGCCAACTTTAGAGCTTTTTTCCCCCACCATGGCTGCCAAAAGGTGTGCAATGTCCTGATTGGCCCAGTCTGGGACTGGCTGTCACTCTTGGCTGCCACAGTGCTATGGGGGAGCCCTCTGCCTTACTGGCAGTGCTGAAGCTGCTGGTTTCAGCACTCTGTCCTGGCACAGTTGAGCAGTGACATTTTTCAGGCTGGTTGTGTGAGTTTTCTGCCCACTGTCATTTCCTTGAGACTTTAAGATCCAGTCTGCCCTGGGTGGCTGGAGAGACTGTTGCCACCCTGATGCCACCTGGCTGGCAGTGCTGAGGCTCACAACATCGAGATTGTCACTGGGGGCTGCAAGGAGAGGCAGGATGGTCAGCAAGATGGCCACCCAGCCCTCAGGCAGGAGAAATCATTGTAGTACTCACAACTGTCCTGGAGCCAAGCCCTAAGGCTTTGCTGACAGCCCCAGTCTGTCCTTGGCCCCAGCACAAGACACCCAGGTGCTCTGCCTCTTTCCAGTGTCCAAGGGTACAGCTGTCACAATCCCAGGATGTTTCGCTGTTCCTCTAAGAGAAGTAGCTTTGCTTTGGGCCAGCAGGACCAGAACAGAGACTGTCTCCTGCACTGGGAATTGGTGAGGCTGTGCCTTGAGCCCTGTGTCCAGTTCTGTGCCTTCCTGACAAGAAAGACATTGAGGTGCTGAAGCATGTCCAGAGAATGACAACATAGCTGGGGAAAGGTCTGGAGCACAAGTCTGATTGAGGGGGTTCAGTCTCAAGAAAAGGATTCTTGAGGGGACCTTCTCACTCTCTAAACTGGATTAGCACTTGGACTCAGGTTCTTCAGGGTCTTTTCCAACCTCTCTGATCCTGTGATATCTATGAGTTTTATCATTATTATTATGAATAGCAGCATTAGTAGTTCTTGTTCATGTTTCTCTCACTAGAAGTCTTCCCTGCTTGCTTTGGCTACCCAAAATGTATTTTGCTTGTTACCCATTTCTCCCCTGCTTTTTAGTTCATAATCTAAAAGTTTACTGTTGCAAACATATTTTTTAATGTTAGTATTTTATCAAGAATTAGGAAGAAAGGATATGTTAGGGATACTGAACCCTCTGTAAGAAAGAGAATTGAAATATAGATGGGTTTATAAGCTGAAAGAAAAAGGATAGTAGTGCCTTTTGGGGCATTTTGGGAAAGGCAACTGAATTCCTTTGGGTGTTATTATTGCAACTAAGTACCTCACTGCACTGGAAGAGGACATGCATATGCAAATCTGGCTGAGGACTTTGAAAAGTGATCACACCTTTTGATATGGTGGAAGTGTGTTGAACAGGATGCCTAAATTAAGGTATCCAGGGTCTGGTAACTCCTCAGCTTTTTTCCCCAGTTTGTAGTGCTCAGCAGACTTCCCTGAACACATGAATGGTTGCAGGGAAAGACTGATTCAATAACCTTTCTTCAAGCCCAATTTTGAGCTTAACTGGGCAGGCTGATCTTACACCTGAAGTCATACAAGCCTCTTCAAGGGTATTTCCATAAATACATGTAACCTCTTCTCAGTGAGTGATTTTGTCTTCAATTTGATTTTCTGCAATTATGTCTTCTGTGATTTGGGTCCTATTAATATTAATTCATATTAATGTTTAAAGATTCCTGAAGATATCTCCTCTTCTCTTCTAACCTGGAAAAAATATGTACAACATAGACTGCATTTAGGATTCAGGATGAGAGGTAGAGTCATTGAACAGGGTGTTACTGAAGAATACAATACTGTGGGCAGTCTTCTGTCTATGGAATATCTGAATTGTATTTGCTTACCTCAAAGCAGTTTCCACCTTGCCTTGTACACTTACTAGAAGCCATAAGGTCTCTCACTGATAACTCCCTTAATTAATTAGTACAAATTAGTTTCTTTCTTTACTGTTTAAAAACAGCAAAATTCCTGACTTGTGTTGCCAGTGCCTTATGTGGAAAAACAGCCTGAGCAAACACAGTAATTCAGAAAACTGAATCGGAGCTTGGTCCTATCTCTCATGTGGCTTGATTAAATACATCCTAATAAATTGAATAAATACATCCAGTTAGTATCCAGGAATTATTCACAATTTTTACTGAATTGTGTGTACAGTTCCAGAAGACAAGGGGGAGGGAATGTGTGCCAGGAGCCTTACAACTTTTAGTCAGAAAAGAAACTATTTTTTTAGGGATTTGAATATTTTGCCACTATCCAAGCAGCCGTTACAGTAACTTGAAGTTAAGTTTTCCCACTTTTTCTGCCAAAAATTAGGAGGGGTATAGGAAAATCTGTGAGCTTTTTTATTAAGACGTGTTTCAATTTCTGGCTAGTTTGTAGAATTTTAGCTCAAATATAGTTTCAAATGTACATGACCTAATATAATACTAGAATTCTCCTCCATATCCTATCCTCTCTCTGTAATAGATATTCCTTTATACAGGAATCATTGTCTTATTTCAGGAAAAAGCAAGACTTCATATCTCTGTGTCAATGACACCCATTCCAGGAGCATGCAAGCTGCACTTTTGTTTTATTAATTAAGACAGTATTAGTAAAATACTCTGAAGATGATAAGCATCCTCACTGTGCTAATAAAATTACTGCTTTTCACACAAACTATGTTCCTAAAAAAAAGTTATATGGATATGAATGGTCCAAGATGATGAAAGGCCAGGTCACAACATGTTCATGGCTTGGAAATCTCAAGTTACAAAAGCATCATTAGTTTTCAGTTTAAAACAGAGCTTACAGGGCCAAGTGCACTATAAAAACACAAGCATGAGGACATTCTGATGAAGTTAAGGAAATTGTGTGTGTGCATATGCATGAATAATGGCATACTGCACAATAGTGCAAAATTAATTAATTGCTTTTGGGGAGACTGGGTTGCATTTTCATACTTTTGCAATTATTAATTTTTTATGGGCTCTCTCAATCTAAGAGTGTCCCACCTCTCTCTCTTGCTTTCTGTCCCACCTCTCTCTCTTGCCTTGTGTCACTTCCTCCCAATGCATTTTTGTCTGTGCATTGCTCCATGACAAAAGGCTGCTGGTCAAATACTGCAGAGTTGTATCCTTACAACTTTACAGGCATTCCTGACAGGGCCTGCAATAAGGTGAGAATTCCTTGAACTTGAGTGATGACAGTTTTTTGCAGACCAGGTTAAAGACTCTAGGCACATTCAGAAAGGTACTGCACAGCTAATATTTCAAATAGGTGACCGGTGTCTTTGAATCTAAGCTTAGAACAGTGATGAATTTACAAATATATCTATGTTTCTCGGAGAAAGCAATAAATAGAATTGTATTTTACCATGGGTTTGGTGGCTGTGAGCCAAACCAAGGAAGCAGAGACAGGCAGTGAGGCATGTATATTCATACTTTCCTGCACTGACCTCAAAGTTTACCCCAGCCTCGCATAATTTCTTCTTGATACAGCAAACTATTTTTTACACTGTTACGGTATGTCACCTCTGAAGCTCAATCCTAAATCCAAATAGTTAATTATATGGAAAGGCCTATTAACTTGAGTAAGAGGACTACTCATGCACAGAAATCTGTGCAGTACTGAACCAGGTGCTAAAAAAGGAAAGCTGATCATGTTGTTTTGAGAGGCCAAGACTATAAAAGGTCTCCATATAATTTTTAATTAATTCTCCCAGGGAAGCGAACTAGGAGCTTGAATTTCTGTGTTAGTGATAAGTCTCTCACCTTTATAGTCCATAATTTATATTCAATGGTTGCAACAGACTGGAATCTTCCCAGAGAGTAGAATTCTGTTTTTTCATTGTGAAAAGATTCCTGGTTTCAGTGAAATCCTCCATAATTTCCTTTTTTCACCAGTATGATGTTGCTTATTTACAAGGGCTGTAAGTTCTAATGAACATTATATTTTGTTCTGTCTCAGCCTGTCAAGAAAGTTTAGTAAACTTTGTGCCTTGTGACAAATGCATTTGCCAGCTGGATGGAGCATATTTGCAGTGTGCTGTCTATGGAGATGCTGTCTCTGTGAATTACTGTGGTGCAGACCAAAAACATCTGGCATTCCCTTATGAGGAAAGGTAAGCATAGATCCATTATTCCTGTCCAGTCCTAGCAGGGCTCAGCATTTGGCTTCATCAAAAAAAGGAGTTAGGGAAGAACATGTCTTCACCATGGGTGCATGAACCTCAGAGCAAGGAGGCAACTGTCCTTTCACTCCTCTTCCACACCTGCCTTGCGTGAATACTAGTGACTTCCTTGTGGCATGGCATCATTCCAAGTTGGCATTCTTCTTGCATGGAGGAAAAAAACCAGATGTGGTTTTTTTTTTTTTTACCAGGACCTTCTTTTCATCTAGAAATTGCAAGGTGGCAATGCAAAGGGTAGACTCTTTTGAACTATTGACCAGGCACAGCACAGCCATAAGCTCATGCTCAAAATGTAATGCAGGACTTGAAATGCTCCCCTTTGGCAGTCATATGGAATCACCATGGCAACTGCTGTACTGGGAACAGCATGGGTACACCGGAAAATACTGAAATATTGAAAATAATCTTGGGATGGAAATCTCATTTGGAAACCATCTCTTGTATGAGATAATTGGCTTTCTCTGCTAAAAATGCTAGAGAATGTTCTCACTCCAAAAAGGGGCAGTTCTTGGGACCAAGTCTGTGGAAATGCTGAGAGCTACATGAAGAATTAAAAAAACCTCTGTAGTATCAAAAAAACCCCAGCTGTCTGAAGTTGGTCAGTTGAATAGAATAATACTTTTTCTCAGTGTGCACATGCAAGGGCCCTCAAATTGAATATAAAGTCATAGCAAGGATAAAATCCTAAGGGAGGAGATAAAGGAAGTCCCATTGCATCATTATGTGCTATTTGATGACCCTCACAATATTGCCACAGCAGCTGCCTAGTGGAGAAAGTCACTATAAACAGGAAAAGAAGTTCTGATAGTAAGAAATTATAGGTCATGTGAAGTACATTAAAAAAAAAAAGTACAAAATTCATTTTGTTGAGATTTCCTTTGTAGTTGCTTTATTCTGTAAAGCTTTTTGTAAAGATCAGTAGGCAAAAAACCCCTGTCACTATTGAGAGCACACAGATTTCTAAGTTTCCAAGTTTCTTTAACACTTCTGGGTTTCCATAATGGTTTACACATGTAACAGACCCAAGGAATTCAACCCAATATATTTATTTCTAAGAAGCTATTGCATTTTTAAGTGAATAACTTTTTTCAAGCTTTGCATTTCTTCCTTATAATATTGTCTGATGGATGCTGGAAGCAGAAGAATTACAGCGCTTCCAGACTACTGCTCTATTTTAAAGAGGGTGGTGTGGCCCAGTGGGCTGGAACACAAGAGATGGATTCTCTACCAGGTAACCTTGGGTGGCTGGTTTCACACCTGTTCTCACCATCTCACTTTGTAGCTGAAAAAGCAGAAAGGGAAAGGGGAGTGGATGGCACCACTACGTGACAAGTACTCGAGTCACAAGCAAAAATCTGTGACACAAGGAAAAATCTCAATGTAAGAAGCAAGACAGACCTACAGCTACTTCTGAAGCAGGCTTATTTTGGGACATGATTCAATTCTGCCATCTCTCTGTAATTTCATAGCTAAAAACGTGTATTCGATCTGAACACACTCACTCTGTTCTGTCTGTTCAAGCTGTTTTTCAAGGTTAATGGTTAAATGGCTAAAAATATAAATGAGGACATTCACAGGGGTTGCTGGAACAATCATGCAAAATTTTACTTCCTTTGTAATGCTACCTGTTCTTCTTCATCATCCTAATCTTAAAGCACAACAGGTTCATTCTCCTGTGAATTACAGTTATTAGAGAAGAAAAGCATTTTGCTGAACACTGTCATTCTAACCTTTTGCAACAGTTCTTTGAAGACAGAAGCAGATAATCTGAATTGTATTGCAGTTGCAGATACAAAAGACATGAAGAAATAGTCAGTGAATCTATTAGTAGCAAAAGTCTATTTCGGTTTAAATGTAAAATGTTAAAAGAATCTGTTCTTCAATATCTTTGTGAGGCTGAAATGAACATGGATACTTGTAAATAAAACAGAAATATTTGGATGCTACTCTAAGGCTGTTTCAGAGCTTTCAGAGGCCATCAGACTATGAGGGTGCTGTGCTGTCTAAAGAAAAAACATTTAATTGCTCCCAGAGCTAATGTGAGTCATTGTTTGTTCTCTGTTAGCGCAACACCTCTGTCCTCAGCACAGACTCTGAAAAAAATACTAGGTTCCATAGTATTTTTGTCCAGTTGTCTGCCTGCTGTCCAGATTTCTACAAGGCATTAGCTATCTCAAAGTACTTGAAGTCTTACTAGGTGAGAGAGCAAAGTTCAAAAGTATAGACAAGGAGGAGTGAAATGAGTGGCCAATTCCACTTAACAGCTTGGGAGCAGGCATTCTGTGTCCTAGAGGTACATCCTACCTGTCAAAACACTTCCCAGTCTGCTATTCAAAATAATAATTCCAAGGAATCAGAAGAGGGATAAAATGTTGTGCTTTAGGATAATTATGGTGGAGTTAATGGTACTTTAATGGCTTACTTGTGTTTTAGATATTTTTTTCTCAAAATTGTTAAATTTCATATTAAAGCTTAGAAGTATAATGTGATTCTTTCAGATACTTATAAAATGTTTTTTTTGTTCTCTGCCCGGTGGTTTTCCACATGATACAACATGGAATTTCTATTAATAATCATAATAAATAATCAACAATGTCAAATACAATTCTCCACATTTAGGGTGTTGTAGTCCATGCGTGTGTGTTTCTCTCCTAAATGATGGCACAACGTAGAAGAATAAGGCAGTGTCCATTAAAAGAGTGTTCATATTTTCTGATGCCTCAGTTTTCAGAAGTCATCAGAAAACAGATAAACCAACTGGATGCCTCTATGTCAAATGGCTTGAAATAGTTTAGTGTAGGCTGTAAGGAAAATTCTGTTGCACCTGTCATCATTGATTGTTCTTCAATACTTGTTTCTCTACAGCACTAATGGTGCTATGAGATATGAAATATTTCTGTATAAAATGGGATCTGGGTGAAGTAAATTTGTGAACCATTAAGAACTGATGGTTCAGGCTGGCAGATCAGACTGGCAGTTAAGAGATGTAGCAATTCTGAACTTATGTTGTGTTTTCATAACGCATGTTTACATGTCCTCTCTTCCTCTAAGTGATAGATAATTGCATAGAAATTAGAAAGACCTCTAAAATAAATCTCCCATAACTATATACTTGATTTAAAATATTTCAAAATTACTCAGGACTATGAGCAAGACTGAAGAATTTCCTGCATTTTTGCCTGCAATTTTGGGAACTTTGGTTCAAATATAGTGCTTCACATTACTAATGACTATTGCTTAATTTGTCTTACAGGTATCCTTCGCTCAGGTCATCATAAATAAATATTTGCAAAGAAGGAAATAATTTCACTTTGAGGTTTTGTTTACATCCCCTGCATTGGGGGTTTTTCTGGTCTCATAAATGAGTGCTGCTTTTCCTATGGTGAGATCATTTGTCAAACTTCTGTCCCACACTGAGTCTCAGATAATCTGATTGGATTAAAGTTGCAATGATCAATGCTGCAATGCACTGACTTTCTCATGGCTTTGAATCAGTCCTACCTGTAGGTACTGCACCATATAGGAAGCATTCACAAATCTGTCTTTTTAAATAGTTGGTTTCTACATTTTTTGAAGGCTAGTATGATATAAAAATACACATATTTTTTCTGCTTACAATGTTCCTTTGCTACAAGCAACACTCTTCGGCTGACTTTAGTCTTTCCATCTTGCAGATTTAATGACAGAAAAGAAGTGTAGATTTTGAAGCCTGGTATATTGAATTAGTCATTGGTTCATTTTACCATGCTGTGAGAAGTACAAGCAGAGTAACTGACAGCTGCTTTCCTGAGGTGTTCTGTACAAAAAGATGATTGGTGCACATTCAATGTTTGGAGTCTTGGCATCATATGCAATTACAGAAATGGTAATGGAAAAGTTTCAAGAACAGCAATGATACAGTGCAATAATTTTGGTGCATAATTATGATAGGTTCAATAAGGTGAAGTGCTGGATCCTGCCCCTGGGTTGCAACAACCCCAGGCAGTGCTACAAGCTGGGTACAGAGCATGTGGAAATCTGCGTGGCGGAAAAGGACCCAGGGGTACTGGTCAACAGCAACTGAAGATGAGCTGTGCCCAGGTGGCCAAGAAGGCAAATGGAATCCTGGCTGTATCAGCAATAGAGTGACTATCCCCTGTACATGGGCCTGGAGAGGCTGCACCTTGAGCTTTGTGTTCTGGGCCCCTCACAACAAGAAGGTCATTGAATGGAGTGTGTCCAGAAGGGCAACAGAGCAATGGAGATGGGGAAGGGCCTAGAGAGTAAATCCTGTGAGGAGTGTCTGAGGTAGCTGGCATTGTTCAGCCTGAAGAAAAGGAGGCTCAGGGGTGACCTGATCACTCTCTACAACTGCCCTAAAGGAGGCTGTAGGCAGGTGGGGTCAGTCCCTGGAAACCAGTGACAGGACGAGAGAACATGGCCTCAGACTGCACCAGGGGAGGTTCAGGTTGGACATCAGGGGGAATTTCTTCAGGGAAAGCAGAGTTAGTCATTGGAATAAGCTGCCCAGGGAGGTGATGGAGTCATCTGTGAAGGGGTTCAAGAAACAACTGGATATAGCTAGGAGTGCCATGAACTAGTTGACAAAGTGGTGATCAGTGAAAGGCTGGACTGTTAATTTTGGACATCTTTTCCAATCTAAAGGATTCAGTGATAATTAGTCTGTCTTCCTATTTTTGAAAAGTATATTTTATTAATCTGATAAAAAGACAGTGGTAAATATGAAAAAAACTATAGGAGTAAAAAACAAAACCAGTATTGCCCTAAGTATGAATGTAATTCTAGCACCATTTTGTCAGTTCTCTGGTGCTGTCTGAAAGACAGACATAATTTAACTACTTAAGAGACCTATAGAAAATTAAAGAAAAGCAGAGCTGATGCTGATCCATGTCAACAGCACAGCTTTGAAAATGAAAATGTTCACCACACATCAGACCTAACCTGGCATCTGCATGAGAAGGAAAGGGGCAGCAAGCAGTGAAACACTCATGAGGTGTTGTGGACAGAGATGCCAAACCCATCATGAATTAAAAAACTTTGCCTCAAAAACACCATCTGTTCTTAAAAATCTGGATATTTTAGTGAACAGGGGAACAGGGCTGCTAAAAAACCTGCAACAACATCCTTCAAATCCACACATCATATATTCAGACTAAGCCATCATCAAATAATAAAGCTGTGATTAAAGCAGGAGACAGTGAAAAACAGATAAAGGAACAAATGTTTGCAAAATAAATGAGGGCAGCTGTCCTAGATTATGCCAGTGTTCACAGGTGTTTGTGTTACCTATAAACAAACATGTTTATATTTTTACAATAATGTAGACTTGGAAAGTTTTTAAGTGATACCAGAATAGCAGCACATCTCAGCGAGGAATGCCTTAGATATAAAGCTAGATAAATTAAAGTTTTGTCTACCTGGCACTTGCTCAGCATATGTATTATTCTGATACTTAGAATGTTTGTTCCAGGTCAGAAGTGTGGTCAACTGAAAAGGGCCCAGTCCTGAGTGAGCCAGATATCAGTAACACACTCTGGAGCAAATGTAAAGCATTAGAGAATTAATCTTGGAGAGGTATTCCTCTTTCAATTCAAACCACTAGATTATCCAAGACTTACCTCCTATGTATATAGTCCTTGAGAAAGTGGGGCTGGCAAGTCATATTCAGTAGGTCATTTGACCCATCACTTTAGTTAAGAGCTGGGATTAGATGAGAGTCTTTCCAGTGTGCACATGCTAATTTACAGTAAGGTTTGGCTTACAGTAAGAGTACAAAAAAAAATGTTTAGCACTAGGTATTTATGTAAACACTTATTTTACAATGCTCTATTTGGACTCCTCCAAAGCGGGTTAAGTTGAAGAGCTCAAAGGCATTTTTCTGTGAAATTTGATAACCCACAAAAATAGTTAGGGAAGAATAATTGTGGCCCATTAGATTAAGCACCTGAGCTTATTTGACAGTAAGTTACTTGTGTTGACAGGTCCTGAGAGCACAGAGCTCATAAGTCGATTGCACACATGAAGTATGGTCTGGTTGCAGCAGACAGGCAGCCAAACAGCCTTGAACGCTCAGTGGAAGCACAAAAGGTTATGCTGGAGAGCAACAAAGCTTTTGTTGCCTAATTAAACAATCATGCTGCTACAGAGCAAAACAAATTAAGGAAGGGAAGTATAAGGAGCAGGGTTGAAATAGCAATGTCAGCTGGAAAGCTGTTGCAGAGAGCGTTGACTGATGTGAAGTGGTGTAAACACATGGACTTCAAGATTTAAAGGTATTAAGGCATCAGTTCACAAGGCCTTTCAGTGTCTAACCTGTTTACAAAAGTGACCACTCAAGGTGCTCCCATTAAAAAAAAAATTCTTACCCATTGTTAAGGAAATTTCCCAGTCTGACCATTGATGAGTCTGTGGCAGTTGCAGTCCCAGTGTCAGAGACTGTCACTGTTGGGACCGCAGCCCCTTTGCAAGTGGGGGCTGCACTGAGCCCAGGGCAGCCCCGCTTGAGTCACCCCACTCTCAGTCAGAGGAGACCTCCCAGGGCAGAGTCTGAGATGTCTCATTCCACAGAAGAATTTATTCACAGCACAGTAACATAGAAACAGCCTGAGCTGGTGCTCCGAGGAGGATCCCGAGCAAAGGAACCCCTGGGCTTTTACAGCCGCACAGTCCAAACCGCGCGCAAGTCTCCAGTCTCCCAAACCTCACCCTTCCTCCGAGCCCTCGGCTCCTGCTGTGTCCCCCAGTGTCCCTTTCCCTGGCTGGTGCCACTGCTCTTTGTGTGCTTCGCTGTGCAAAGGGCTGGCAGCCCATGGCCTCTGTGGGCTCTCAGCCAGAACTCAACCTGCATCTCAACCTGCGTCCTGAACTGCAGCTTGCAGAGCCAGCTACCTGCACCAGGGGTATTCCTCCATACTCATTATGTAAAAGCAGGTGCCAACAGTCTTTTCTCTTGCTGCCACAGCTGTAGGTACAGACATAAATCTCAATGTGATTTACATTTTCTTGAGAGTGGTCTTCTGGTTTGTGTACACCTGTGGATAGGGTGGCTTTGGCAAGCTATATGAGCTGTATTGCACAGCACTGCTTCAGGACAGGGCTTTCTGCAGCATCTTTGTGACTCCCGAGTTTTTGCTGTGTTCAGTAACACATGGTGGTCTGTGAATTCAGGTTAGCTCTTACAGGCATCTTATGCTTGGTGTTTTGGTGCCACTCTTTGTCTTTACTTGTGGCTTAAAGCCATTTAAATCACTCAGTCACAGGTTGCATCTTGGAAACGACAATGCTTATATGAAGACAGTTCCTGGTATGGTGCTGCTTTGGATGATTTCCCAGGGGACGTTTTGTTTGCTGGCAATGGTCCGCACCACTGTGTTTCAGCTACTTGTTTCAGGCCCAGATCAGCCATGCCCTGGAAGTCAAGCACTGGGCTGACCAGGAAGCAATAATATAGGAAAAGGGTGAAGGCCCTGCCCCTCACATCAACTGGGTGAACAGAGCTCATACAAAGAGATTTGTGGTAATCAGACATTTTCCTGTATCTGGAGTGCTTCCTACTGTTGAAGAAGGGACAATGGGCTATAAATTAATTTCTTTGTCAGTACTTTAACGTTGTTTATTATCGCAGGGGCCAGAGGGCTTTACTGGGTTCAAAAAGTAGTTTATGTTTATATGACAAATGGGATATGGGCTGAGGAAAGCAACTTCAGGAGAAAACATGCTCTCAAAGCCATATTCTCACTCACACTCAAGCAACACTGCTGTGCACAGGCACCATTGCTCAGGAGAGCAGCTGGCTTGCCCTCTCCATTTCCTCACTTACTCACCCACAATTCTAGGCAATCCTTCTTGTATATTTTATCAGTCTTGATGGCCTTGTACTGTAAATGTTTTATCTGGAAAGGCACTGCTCTGCCATGGAAGCTGGAAGAACAAGAAGGTGCTTAGCAGAGCTGCCAAGCTTCAAGGTCTGGGTGAGTCCAGAATAGAAACACATGCTGGGCTGGGAGCTGTTGCTGAAATCCTCTGCTTTTTTTAATTGCAGTACACCCTGTCTTAAGGGGACAGGAAGTGCATGCACACCATGCCAGCATAATCCACATGGGAAACTCCTGTGCTGCACTAGCACGGAGAGCTGTCTGCAAAGACTGTCCCTATTCCTGAGGCTGCACTGCCACACAAGATGCTGCAAGAAACAAGTATTCTGGGCTCAGCCTTTGCTCTACACAGAAAATGTTCTCTGTGACAACAGGAGAACCTCCTCCTCTGGCAGGCATTCCTCAGATTTTTCTAGCCTACTCTCCCATAGTTTAATTTCATTTTCTAATGAAATCATTGTGATGAAATGAGGCAATTGTCCCACGTGGGATTTGAATAAGCTAACTCGTGCTTGCCATTAATTAGCTGGGTTTCAGTTCTTGATTTCAAACTATTAAAATAATTAAGTTTTTATGAAGGCTTAATCACAGAAAGTAGCTGAATCTTACAGTAATGTCAGCGAGAGTCCCAGAGGGGAACATGTTCCCAGTTAGCTGTTTCCGAAGTTTGCTTCTGGTGACCTGCTCATACGGTCTAATTGGTCTGCACTGAAAGAAGAGTGAAACCAATTAGGACTGCAGAAGTCTGGTGCATAGCTGGGGCCAGCTTAGGGAGTTTTTTCTCATTATGGTTTGTTAGAGAATCTTTCCCTTTGGCCGGCTGTTGAAAATTGGTTTATTCTCTTTTGGCAGGACCTGAAATTCAAGCCACATTCTCATGCCCATGCTACATAAACTTGAACATCTGAAGTCAAGAGTGTGATTGGTGCTGAATCCTTGTCTAAATGAACATAGAAATCTATGAAGATGACCCAAATCTGAGTAGGGTAAAAAAGTGACTGGACCTGATGCTGAGCTGCAACAGTGTCTGAGTCAGGAGTGCTGATGTGGGAATTTAGGTAGCACTTAACACTTTCCCTGCTCAAAACCATCTCTCAGTCTGCTCCTGCAGGTAGAACTGTGCCCCTGAAAATTGTGTGTTTTAAAACATTTCAAGTGGCTTTTCCAGTTTTTATGTTTTGTGCCAGCTCAGAGAGTCCATGTACACAATATAAACATGCCACATGGAGCTGAACTGGTATTATTAAATACAGAATATCTTTGTCCAGGACAGCAGAGTTATTAATCAGCCTGGATAACGATGATTTTCCCTTGCTTCCTCTGAGTTCCACCATGACTAACAGCTTGGTGACTTAGGAGATGACTTGTCTCTGCTCCAGTTGTATTATATTTTTGTATGTCTAATTGCTTTCCCATTTTTAAAAATTACTCCTAAATTTTTGGCTTAGCTGGAATAAAAACATAGCTTCACAAGTCAGGGTGTTCTGAGGACAAAATTCTAATATATAGACGTTTCTTTTTTTATTGTTTTAAATTTTTTAAAAATATTGACTAGAGTTTTCCTCCGTTTTTGTTTACCCTTCTTAAAGGCACAAGTCTTATTGGGGAGAGAGAAATTAAAGCATAGATGACTAAATTGTATAAAGATGAAAAAAAAGGGAAGGGAGTATCTCCTTGCTACTGCAGGGTTGTCAGTTCACAGTGTAATAACTGTAATAACTGTAACAATCCAGAAGAGAATGGAAGGAAAGAACCAGAATGCAATGTTAAACTATGCTGAAATAAAAATAGTGTAACTACAAAGGCAAAACCTTGCCCTGAACCTTGCTGCAATTTTGTCTGTTTAAAATGGAGGGATTTGTAAGCAGGCAACAAAAATAATCAGAATTGGGGAGACAACTACAGGTGCCTGGAAAGACAAATAAGCAATATCCTTGCATACTTATGTAACCCGTTCTGCTTTTGTTTCTTCATCCCTGGCACCACAGTTTTTGGATCTTTCCTGTTTTCCCAGTAGCACTTTTTGCCTTTCTTTCTGAGAAGCTGGGCTGAAAATGACATCCTTTACCTCTTTAATTCACAAAATAACTTGACTGATATGATGAAACTGTTTCCATTGCTCTCGGAGGACTTTGAACCAAATCTTCACTTTCCTGGCATTGAGACCAGACAGCAAAAGACACTTAGACCTGAGATGCTGATAGGTATTGTAACCACCTGGCTCCTGAACCCAAACCTGCTGTCACTCCTGGGCTGAGAGACACAGATGGACTGCAGAGGTCTGGTGACAGTGGAGCTGAGTAGAAGATACTGTGAAAAAGATTTCTGCAGTGACTTGAGCAGGGAGGTCAGGCTTTCTTCACATTGAAAGTGTGCAATGGGAGATGCTTTTCATACCAAGCACTCCAGCATCCCTTAAATCTTCTGCTAAGAAAGTCTGCCTTTGCCAACCTTTAAGGATTATAAAGGGAATTTATTGTTACATTATGCTTGTTTCTCTCAGACAAAGCAGAAGAAACATTAAAGAGGGATTGTCCTGCTAGCTGACAGTTATTAATTTTTTATGAGTGTTTTGAAGTCCAGATCATGTGTTTATATTCCCAGGCTGTATTATTTTCCCATTTTTGAGCTCTCCTCATGTTTTATCAGAAGGGTTTCCTCTTAAGCTAAGCCATTAATCAGTCACAAAAGAATTATCATGGCACAACAGCTGTGCAGATCATTGCACAGCCAAGGCAGGCACCAAAAGGTTTTTCCCAAAGACCAGAAAAGCTCTTTTTCCCCAAGAAAAAGAAAACAACTTCAAGTGTTCTGTTGCTCTGCTGGAGTTGACTCTTGCCACAGCTTGGATATTCACAGCTATCCACAGCTTGGACAGTTCATCCCAAGACTGCCGTTCTCCCTATAACTTCAGTGAACGACATTTAAACGTGTTAAGATAATAGCAGTATCTGATCATCTGCTGCACTCAAAGCTGCAGGGTTTAACAGAGCAAAAAGGGTGGCTTCGAAGAGCTGTAACTATGAGGCAAATCATAACTCTGGGAGGATAAATTCTATGCACAAAATCTGTGTGTTATGAAAGGCACTCCTCTCTCCTATGTTGAGCAGCCTTCAGGAGAAAAAGGATGTGGTTTTCTTTGTTACTTGAGCAACTTGAGCTGAAGCAATATGCTGACCTCCCAGCCACTGTCCAGCAGAGGACAGGGGCAAGCTGTGCAGGGGCCATACATTTAGTTTAGGCAGTCCATCAGTACCTGCCAACAGGGACCATGTAGCCGGGAGAGAAAGCCCTGCACAACTGGGCTACAAAGCAGCAAAGGCAAAGCCACAGGTACAAGGAGGTGTCTGCCAGATGAAAATACTAGGGTTTGTCTGGGGGCCTTGCCCAGAAGCAGTTTTGAAGCACTTAGGCCCTCTTCATCTTCTGATGAGAGAGCAGACAAGGCACTTTTTCATCTCTCTGGGACCAGCTATGAAATCAAGCCTCTTTCAGGAGGTGAAAATACCACCAGGATTTCACAAGGATATTTTTGGCAGGCAATAGACAGTGGTGGATCGTGCAGATTTCCTATGCATGTCCCTCACAAGCAAGCTGTGGTATGGTGGGAGATAGGGGATGAACAGTGCTGGAGGCTGACACATCCTGTTTGTGTTTTGTTTGTGAGAAATGTTGCCTACATTGCTAAGACAGGTAGTCCAGTCTGCACCACTGCTGGGAGAAGGCAGTCAACAGCTCTTCTCATAAACCTTGGTGATGACAGCTGCTTTCCACCCAGTAAGCCTGTGCATGTAATCTGAACCAAAAATGGACTTGCACTTAGCACGCTTTAAACAGGAATCATATCTAGCTCATTACAGTTGCTGTGGCTAATAACCACTGACAGATGTCTAAATACAACCAGGAAACAGCAACACAGCAGAGGAGTGGGTGGTGCCAGTGCTCCTCTCAGTGACCAAGTTCTGTGTGTCACTTCAGTGGGGGGGACTGAGCCTGTACTGTGATTATAGATAGCACACCTCTATTTCTGTTTTGAACTATCTCCATATGGGAGTGAAGAGATACTGAAAGCTACCCTAGATTCTCCAGTCTGTTGCTGGCATTGCTCCCAGAATGCAGCCTGCTGAAACTTTGAATTTACCATTACAGAAATGTTGGAGGAATTGCTTGTGAAGGAATGAACAATCTTTCTTTCCCAATTTAAAAAATACATGTAATGTTTCTTGCAACTAGAACTGAGTATAATGAAGAGACAAAACTGAAATAATGGAAGATATTTTTGACAAGTTGATGTGTTCAGCCTTAGTCATCTGCCATTAGTGTTTATGCACTAGGCTTCAAGCGGCAAAAAAAACCAGAAAATTGAAATAAAATTTTTAAAAAATCAGTTATGAGGGTAATCTCCCATGCTTTTTCTCAATTTTTTGCCAGCATCTGTAAATTGTACTCATACTGAGATAACTTTATTGGAAAAAGAGGACTGTGAGCTTGAAGATTCACAAAAAATTGTTTCAAAGTACCTCCCCTGATTATAAAATTTTCATTTCTTCAGTTGCTTGGTGACACAAGTCAGGGTTTGAGAAAAAAAGACTTGGAATTCATGCAACTTCCCACATTTCAAATTGTATGTTTCATTGCTGTGTTTATAATCTGTGTTAATAGTCTAAACCACTGATAAAGAGGACAAGCAACATAATATGGAATAATTCACAGTATGCATACAAACACCTTGAAAATCTGTGTAGGCAATTTCGAAGCAATTAATGAACAAAGGTTCTTGAATTTAGTCAGCTTTAATGAACTCTCTTTTATAAAAACACTGATTAGTCCTGCTCTGGTGGGAGGAGATAACTTGAAAAGGGCAGCTAAACCTCAAGGCATGAAAGGATCTGGAAAATCACATTGGAGCTTAGACCTAGGAGAAAACTCTAATTGGCTAGTTGCATCCTATCAGATCAATTATCATCAGAGGTCAAGTAAGATTGCTGTCTGGTTCACACTACAAATGCTTTCAAGAGCCAATTGAAAAGTGCTGCAAGGTGTGCACACTGCAACTGTGCACACTTTTTGTCATTTACTGGTGGAATGGCTTTGAAAAGTGGTATAGAACCCTACTGCCTAGTGGTGCATGCAGCACATTTAAATTAGTTTTGTTAACTAACAGCCTTCTGTTCGACTTGTACTTGCTTTAGGAGCTGGCAGAGAAACCATCATCTCTCCAACAAATTAGTTTTGGACAGCTTTGGTCAGTTCTTAATGACAATTAAGAAGTGTGTCTAGAAGTGCTTTGCATAGTTCTGCTGGATTATAGAAATAGCAGGAGACAGCAAAGTGAAAACTTGTTATTTTGAATATGATCTCTGAGTATGGTTGGGGGTTTTTCTATCAGCTAGGACAAAGAAAGATGATCAGGAGTACTAGAAATGCCAGTCCAGTGGCACACAGGTGAAGGCTCTTACCAAAATTTCAATGTTAATCAGTGTCTCTGTGTTTTCTAAGGCTTCTGAAAGTCCAGCTCTGAGAACCTAGTCAAAAAAGGAAGTTCAGTCATCTTTTCCCTGTATGCAGAATTCCTTTTCTTCTTGCATTGCCGGTCACCTTTCAACTAGGCCAGCTAAACCTAACAATGTTTGTGCCACATCTGTTCCAGCTGTTCAGTACTTGAATGTGAAGAAGAGCACCTGAAAGCCTTAAGTCCCATTTTTTAGTGTGCCTAAGTGTCTGTGAAGTTAATGGCTGCCTGTAACTTGTCATAGGTTATTAGGGTCCTTGAAGGCTGAATTGTGTTCCACATAATGCATAAAGAAGAGATGATCCTGCCACAAAAGTTGTGGTGCATAGCATGTGGCCTGTAGTTGTTAAAAATTTTCGTTTCAATGATTAGCCTGGCTCTGAACACCTGTAGTACTTCAAGGTCTCACCATTTTTGGGAGTTTTATGCCTTTTCCAGCCCAAGGACTTACTACCATTATGCCAAATCCTGTATGTATATGTAGTGTCCTCCAAACATGTGCTGTCTGTGAGTCTCACAGAGGAACAGAAACAGAAATGTGTGTGGAAAACCACAGTGGAAGCCATATAGATTATGGCTTTTTTTCTTGTCTAATTTAGTCTGAAGAGTGCCCTGATGATTCTGGATTTAAGAAGCAAATAACTGACAATAGAATTTTTCCTGTTAGTGCTAAATCTCAACCTTTTGGTTTGTTTCAGTACACCTGCAGCTGAAAGAGGTAATATTGCATGCGTCAAGAGAGCTGTGTGAATACTCGTCTCTGGTAGGGAAAGAAAATTTCCTTGTTGGATCTTTGACAATTTAGTCTCTTTCACAAAAATCGAATTCCCTCAAATTAATGTGGTTGATTTCCTGTTTCACTCCCCTTTATATTTCCTTTCTCTTTCGGAAGTTACAAGGCTGTGTAAAGATTTAGATCTTCTCTCTTTGGTAAATTGCTATTTACACAATCTGATTGAATCAGTAGAAAACCAGCAATCCTAATTATCTGTCTAAGCCACCTATTTGGGCTAAAAAAAAAAGTTTTAGCTTCACTGAGAAGTGATTAATACTTAATATACTTAAGTCACTTGGGAGCTATCCAAATTACCATTGCAGAGGTCTGGGAGATACTTGCCTTTTCTTTATTTTTACAAATTCCTGAGAAGGTTCTACATCTTCCATTCTTTTTCCTAACACAGAAAAAAGGCAGATCCAACCACACTAAAACTGAAAAAACTTAACTGAAAGGCATAGGCTGGATTCTGAGAAAACAAACCAGTGTGTATTATATACAAAGACATCCTCAGAAAGTTCTTGGGTGGCAATTTACAAAATCACATCCAAGAAGGTATTGAGACAATGGATACCTGTATCCTACATCCCCTCCCACAGTAAACTTATGAATCTGGATTAGAAGCAAGCAAGATGAACTGGCAGAAATCAGCTCTGGGAATGGACTGCAAGCCCTTGCAGAATACAATGTTAAAACAGGACCTGAAGAACCAAAGTGCTACTGGGTTTTTTGGTGATTGTGGTCTCAGGGTTTTTGTTTGTCCAGCTCCAGAATTTGTATATAATGTGGACAAGTTCTGTGGACTCTGTCTCTGATCTTCAGAACTATTCAGGTTTTGGTCTATCATTGATAATATCTCTAATCTGTAAGTGAGAACAAGGATTTAAATACTTCAAGATTTTCTATCACAAAAAAAAAAAAAAGGGAAGCTGAGGTAACAATTCTCTAATGAGAAAATTATGAGGCACTTGGATTCTCTAGTAACAGAAAACATATGACTACCTGGAGATGCCTAGAGGGATATTTAGAGGTACAAGAATTCTCAGGACTCCCCGGACCAGGACTTCCAAAATTTCCTGCTCATATGGATCACTTTGATCAGTTCTGTTATAATTTCAAGCACCTACTCATATGTTATCTTTTAAAAAACACTACAAAGCATGACTGGACAGAAATGTAGGTTTTATATCTGCACAGGATATTCCCAACTATTTCTCTAGGGAGTAAATGCCATGTTCCTGACCTCACCTTACTTGACTCCTTTGCTTCAGAACTCCCCAGAATCCTTATCTAATTGTGTGCAAACTATTGGAGGAAAGTGAGATTATCATACTATTGGAATACTGCTTTAGGAGGAGTGAAGATTCTGTTCATGAAAACACAATGACTGCAGACAGTTTGTATTCTACAGCTCTGCATTTTACCAGCATTTTCTCATGTTTTTCTGTAGCTCAGAAATTTTAGGCTTGTGTTTGCATCATCTATATCTAGTTGACTGTACTGCACTGGTGAGTGATTTTCAAGCTTCTAGCATAAACTCCAGAAGCAGGCTGTAATCCTAACTAATTTGTGGGACTAACTAGTGAATAGTTTCAGTTATTCTCTGTTGTCAGATCAAATCCACTAAAACTAGAAGAAGGCAGGATGTTGCCCTTACTTTCAGAAGCCTCAGCTGCTAGAAAATATTAATAACCTTTGTTTGCTCCACTGACCAAACTTAGGTTGCAGGCTTTCTGACTGTGAAGTGTGAAATATGTGCATTTAGGAGATTCTGCATTTCTCTGTTTGTTCCCTCCAATCAAGGGAACATAGTAGTCAGCTGAATCCTGCAGAAGGTTTTTTGAGAAATCCTTGCCAGTTCAGCTGCTCTAGACATTAATAGCTGGTTAGTTGTCATAAGGCAACATGGAGTTGAACAGAAAGTCTTGAGCTCTTTTTCATGCTCTACAAGCAATCATCTAAGAAAGACAAAATGATGAATGTTTCTTTTCCTGGGTGAAGCTTTAAACATTCACTATCAAAAAGATAGTGAAAACTTTTTATCTTGGTGCATGTTTTCTAGATGCTCTTTAAGGCAAAGATCTCTTTGAATGTTGTCAATTGAAAGAGTGGGGCATTAGTCTACAGACATTACTTATCAGATTAGTCTACAGATGTTACTTATCAGATTACACATAGTGCACCTGAATTTGATCGTACAGATTACATTTGATCATACAGATTACTTGGATCTATTGAAAAAAAAGAAATCCAAAATATTTTGAAATTGTTGTCTTGTCAATCTTTCAAAAAGGAGAGAAGTTTCATCTCGGGAATCCCTTCCTCAAAGTCAGCTGCTTTGTGTGTTAAATTATTTTATTTCAATTCATCCATTCTGCAGCAGCCTTTCTCATATGACTTCTCTTTGTGGTGATATTGATGTTGCCAGTTCAATGTTCCTCCACCCCTTCATCCAGTCCTGGGAGCTTCCCCTCCAGCTTCCATGTAGAAACTTTGGCTGCTTTTCCATGCTCAGAAGTACTATAAGATATAGAGCTGTTGCTTTGGGATGTGATGTCCCAAAGCCATTGTCCTGCATACAGAGATCTATGTCTAACTAGCTAATGCACACCCCTCTGATGACCCAGAAAAGAAGACCATAGTGGACTTGGAAAGGAGGAAAGTCACAGCATTCATTCACAGAAATTGCAGACATTGAATTGACTGGAGCTTTCTCTGATTCCAACATTTAGGTGGAATTATAATCTTTTGACTTGAGTCTTCAGCAGCATTTTGCCTGTCATAAGTTTCAAATATACCCCTCACACTGTGGAACAGGCTTTACATTCCTTTTCTATTTTTTTCCTCAGTCTTAGGTTTCTGCAGTTTTACGTGGACCTGCAGCAGCTGCTCTCCCGCACTTGGGAGTAATTTCCCACAGTTAATTTATAGGTGTCAAATACTTGTTGTTTAAGTCAGCATATAACCCTTCTTTATTGGCAGTGACAAGTGAGTACACACAAATTATCCCATTAACCTCAATAAAGCATCACTTCAATGACACTAATTTTAGCAAGGGCAGATGGAAAATTGTTTATTTTTGCATTTAAGGCAAAGTGCCTCAGATTTTCATCTTGTTTTTTTCTCTTGTTTCTGAGGGAATTTTGGAGGGTTAAATAGTCCTAAAGGATATGTATTTCAAAGAGCAGCCACAGAGTGAATAGTGTGATAATATAACAGTCTGCTTCAGGAAATATTTGGGACACAGTAGTAGTGTTTCTTCCATTACTTAACAGCTCCTTATTGAATTAGAACTTGTATTAAAAAATAACCCTTTCATGCAGGTTTTAGAAAAGTCTTTTAACTCAAAATATTCCACTGACGTTTTTAATCCAAATTAAAAAAAAAAAGAAAGAAAAAAAAAAGCCTTTATTTCAGTTCACTTAAAGCAACATGAAATGTTCTTCCCTTACATTCTACCTGTTCTCACTTCTTCCACTTGAAATGAGCTATCCTTCCTTGCACAAAACCAATCTTCTGTCCTGAGTGCATCTGCAATACTGGTAATGCTGGTTGTTACATCGCCATCTAGTGATTTAAAATCATTGCAAAACTTACCTGAAGATGTTTCACTAATGGCCAAGTCACAGCGTTGAAGACCCTCACCTCCCAGTGCAGTTGCCTGTCATTACACATGGAATGTCTAACCAAATATGAGTGATTCCCTGGAATTTGAAAAATTAGTATTTTCTCTGCTGTCAGCGTATTTTTATAAAAAGTGGATGCAAGTGGAGGGAGAAAATACGTCAGAAAGCCTTGAGTACAGAGCTAAAAAAAGTATCAATGTATAATTTTAAAGAAGTATTGATTTAGTGTACTGGAGCATAGTAGCACTAACTTGAAATTACCTCTGTATTTTCAAGTTAGAGGTCTCCTCCATTCTGTTTGATTTTTAACACAATCTGTATTATCTGGTTTTGTATTCTATTCTTGTGTTCAATGCCCATATTCAGCAACAGTTAAGATGGCATGGGAAACAAATGCACAGTATGCTTTTAAAGAAAATAGAATTGCCTGGACAGAACAAGGTTGCTTTTTTTTTGCCAGTTACAAAGTGAGCAACAGGGATGGCTGTGTACACATGATCTTCACATTTGTAAAGGTGAATAAAATACTGTAGAAGCCCAGGTGCTGCTTTTGATTTAGATGTGGTAGCACAGATGAATAGGATGTTTTGAGGGCATTTCTTTGCTGAATGCTTCAAAACAAGCAACAGGTGTTAAGCATATCTGATTTCCTGCTTTTATTATTCACAGATGTGCTGGGCAAGGACAGAATTTCTAATCAGAGGTACCCACAGCCCTTCTAGTTCTTGCAACAGGATAATTTCTTACTCTTCATATCTCTCAGCATTCTGTATCTCTTTATGTTTTGTAAGCACCATTTTCACTTGGAGGTGCCAACAGTGATAGTTTTCTCAGCCTGTGGATAGCAGAGAGACTTTTGCTAAGATAATGTCCAAAAAATTTATGTCTGAAAGAAGTAAGATGGATGTGCCAGCCCTTCATTATTTCTCAGTAGTCTCCTTTGTAATGGTAGGCTCTGTTAGCTACAAATCTATGTAAGTACCAGTGGCTGAAATATCCTTTCTCATGAGTGTTAAGCTATTTAAAATATTTTTTCTTTGGATGCAACAGAGAGCAAGATGTGCAATACTGCTTTCTGGCAGTATTATAGAGAGGGATTCTTCTACGATTGGTACTGGGCTCCCAGGAGCCACAAGTAAGAGTTAAAATATGAGTTCCTCTGTTTTCAGACTGAATGCTTTGCACTAGCAATAAATTAACTGCCCTGCCCCCACCATCTCTCACTCCTAGTCCTGTATTTAGTGCATGTTCCTATTTAGTCAATTCTGAAGTGATCTTTGAGGTACAGTTTGGGTTTAGCAGAGACAAAGTTTCTTGCAGTGCTAGAAGATAAGACTTGCATGTAGTTGATTGCCTTTTAAATTTTATGTGTATTTTCATGGAGTCAGAACTGCTTCTGAAAGCTTTCTTTACACAAATATATTCCTCATCTTTGAGATAATCATTATATATGTTAGTTCACTAGATTTGCATTCTTTTTGTTGGCATAGACATGTAATCTGATTTTCAAACTGAAATACTGGATTCTATATCTGCTTGTATAAGTGGTGAGGGAAACACTGTTTGCAAAATAGAGACATGCAAAAGAATTTTTAGAAAGAAGCTGGTATAAATATCTTCTTTTTACAAGATGGGAAAAGGGAGCTAATGGCACTAAGAAAGTGATTTTTGTGATGTTCCCTTGCAAGCCAGAAAAAGAGGCAGAAAAGAAGAAGTTATCAAATACTGAGGTGTTATCGCTAGAGAACATATGAAAGGGAGCATCACAAGCCATCTGAAAATTTAAATCTAGGGTTCCCTCTGTCCTGAGCAGTCTATCAGCTGTTTCCATGTCCTTTCAGTGAAGTATAAGGAAGGTCTCCACTCCCATGAGCACTAAAATTACTCTCTAAGTCACACACATCCCCATACGCTGAGACAATTTGTCCATAAGAACAGAAGCTTTAATACTGACAAATTAATTTTCTTTTTATTTTATGTCTCTGCAAGGCTAATTACTGATAAGCTGACTGCACTGGTGACTTGTATTACTGTGTGGGAGTCATCAATTTACCTCAAAACACACTGAGTAGAGAACAGTTTTTTGTTCCTTGGGCTCTATAATGGATTTAGAACTGTGCTACGTGACTTTATTACTTTGTCTTCAGGTATAAATATCACCATGAATTGGGCTATGCATATATAGATTTAGTTCATCCTCACATGAGAAATTAGAAAGTTATCCTGACTTTAAATACTGTTAACACTAGAAAGATACTGACAGAGTTTTTTCACAGCATGATGGTCACAGACAGTATAAGACAACACTAATTACCTGCAGTCTTTCTAGAGATGATCTGATTTTTACTATGACAGTTTAAGGACCTGCAGGTCAGCTCAGCTGAAGATTACTTTTCTGTCTGAAAAGAGCATTTCTTTCCTGTTCAGAGCTGAGACTGAGGACAACTCGTCTCTCCATTATACTCTCCACTGAAGCTCATTAATCTTTTGTCTGTAGTTGCTGTCTTTCCTCAGCTGTGTATTTTGGATTCTTTCTTTCCTGTTGCCCTATGAAATCAATAGGTCTCTGTACTGGATACTGTCCATGAATTATAAAACAAGAACTCATGGATCTGTTCAAAATTTCTTCAAAAATAACAGAATAGTTTCATAGAGGCATAGACTCAAAGAATCGTTTAGGTTGGGAAAGACCTTTGAGATCTTGAATCCAAGCATTAAACCAACACTGCTAAGTCCACCACTAAACCATGTCCCTCAATGCCATATCTGCATGTCTTTCAAATGCCTCCAGGAATGGTGGCTCCCCCACCTCTCTGGGCAACCTGTTCCAGTGATTAACTATTCTTTCAGTGAAGAAATTTTTCCTAGTATTCAAACTGTATCTCCCGTGGTGCACCTTGAGCCCATTTCTATTTGTCCTATCAATAATTTCATGGCAGAAGAGGCCAAACCCACCTGGCTACACCCTCCTTTCAGGCTGTTGTAGAGAGTGATAAAGACTTCCCTGAGCCTCCTTTTCTCCAGGCTAAATACCCCCCACTACCTTGTGTTCTAGACATTTTCCAGATGCTTAATTGATCTTCTTTTGATACGATCCAGCAGATCTTTGTCCTTCTGGCTGCATTACTAATGTCTAAAAAGGCAGAACACTTGAGCCTTTTCCTGGTTTTGAGGCATTCTTGAAGCCTGTGGAATGATTTCTGTAGTTCACCAGCACTGAATAATATGCTGGCCCAGCCTTTTTTAGAAAAACAGATTGGTGTTTGGCAGCATTATTTTGCCCTTTCTTTTTCACAAATCTTTTAGAATCTTTTAGAGCTCTAAAGAGATGACTTGAAAACTTACCCTGCAGTCAAATTTAGATGGAGTTGACCTGTGTGGTTTTAAAAGCTGTTGCAAGGCAGGGATGGAACACATTTTATTTTCTTTGGAATCCCTGCTAAAAATTAAGATGTATTTATCGTCCTGTGCTGTGGTACGAAAGCAAATTTCTGTAGTTATTTTTCATTGTCCACATGGAAATGTTCTAGCAGATCTTTGTATTTCTAAGCTAACATCAGATTGACTCTTCCTACATTTCAAAATATTTTAGGGAAAGAAATACCTTATTTTCTGATGCTGAAATTGGTATTAATATCAAACCTTTGAACTTATTCTCCTTATAAGGTATGTGGTATTAGCTGGAGTAAAATATCACTCTGTAAACAGCTTAAGTTCAAAGGAATGAAGAAATAAACAGCAATAAACAAAAAGGGAAAGGAGCATCTTCATTAAATGATTTTCTGATCAGCAAATAAAACAAATTGTTGCCATCTCTAATGGGGCCTCATTCTACAGCACTAGCAGTGCCTTTAAAGTATTTGATGACTTTGCTATGCTGTTAATTTTACCTGAGACTGTAAGCAAAATTTTAAAAAGGTCCATCCATGATGGATAGCTCTGTCCTGAGCAGTTCCACTCAGTAGTCTAGTAACCATTGGACATTTTGCCTTTGTGTACATTGGATCATGATGCATGAAGGTGATTCTTGAAACCTTGCAATGTAAGCACTCAAAGCATTAATTCTGAGAGGTGTGGATCCTTTCTGCTCCATTGACTATTCCATGAAATTAGCTATTAAAAGTACACTTTCAGGGCAAGTCACTTTGTATCAGAAGGGAATGTTCCCTTTGGCCATTTGTAAATCTTAACATTTGTTGGAGTGATCTTGAGAGTCACTAGGCATGATCAAATAAAATAAGAATGTTATTTCCTATGGTAAGGTGGCTTATTGGCATAACTTTTTATTCATATTAAATGAGCATTGTGTTTCTTGCCCAATAATGTTGAAATTATTGTGATTTCCACAAAACTTTGGTTTATCTATTTATAACCATCTGGTATTGATATTTAGAGTTTTTTTAGCTTATGAAACATGGTAACAATGGCATCCAGTGAAGAACTGCTTGATTCACCATCACATTGCAAGAATTTGCAGTGCAAAAAATTGTATGGTGTGCCTGCTACAGAAACTCTCATACTGAGGCTCATGTCAGTCAGAATTCTGAATATGATCATCTAAAAATGTAGATCATAAGGGATGATCTGGTTCAAATGGGGTTTTGTTAGGTGTGACAATGTGAAGGGAAGCACGAGTACTCCTGAGGTCATGAGAGAAGTCTGTCGCAAAAACTGCCCTCTCCCTCCTTGCTCTTTTTTATTTCCCAATGCATTTTAATTTTCTCTCCAAATGCACAAATCCATCAGCCTAAGCTGGTGGACTACAGCAAGAAGGAAGGTTGTAAAATGGCTGAGAAAAAAATAACATGCAACATATTGGTTTCTTGGGAATTATTACAATACAGAAAAATAGAGAGTAAAGAGCTGCTAGAGTAAAAGAATTTATAATAAAACATAGGTAGCGCCTTAATGAAAAAAAGAACAAGGCAGAAAAACACCATTAGTAACTGCACGCAATACAAATTTGAATTATTATACTATTCATCAATTAGCAGGATTTTGCTAGCATTTCTTTAATCATGGCATTTTTAGTTTAAGACTAGTAGATCGTATATCTTGTAGTTCACAGTAAGAGACTGGCCATTATCTTGAGCAACCAGCTCTGAAGACATTTGCAGCTAATATAAATGACTAGAGTTTGGGTTTCATGTGGAATTTTTTTTTGTGTCCAGCCCAGGTTGCACCAGTACTATCAGAGAGATCAGTCTGTGTTCCTAAAAAGTTATCTCTGAGTAAAAGTGAGGCCAGAGCTATAGGGAGAGGTAAAACTCTCATTGGACCAAATGGTTGTCTGGCTGAGGCCATCACAGTTGTGACACCCTCTCTGCAATGATGTGGAAAGTTTGTGTCAGTTATTAGATTATCTGTTTGCAAAAGAGATCAAACATCATTAAATGTGATGGGGAGGTGGAGTCAGAAACCAAAGTGGTATCATCTACTTCAGTCAGTGCACCTAACCTAATACCACTTTCTGTAAATACTGAGATCACTACATCAGCAGTGTTACAAAATGGAATTTAGGGTAGACATACTCAAAAGCAATCAAATCCCATTTTTAAATGTGTCTCATTTGTAGCACTTCTCTGGAACTCCTCTGTTGTTCTTCTTCAAGATACATCTTAAAATTTTATTCAGTACAACTGACTGTCAAATGTAAGTAATTCATGACAACGGAATCTCAAAACCAAGAAGTTTAAATGTTTTGAATTTTCTTAGCTTGTGTCACACTGTTGAGGGGCTTCCACTGGCTGGCAATTAAGATTTTGCATTGGCCAAGTAACTGCATTTAACATGCACATTGATTTGGTACCCTGTAAGTTTGCTCTCCTTCTGACTCTTCTGGGAGAGCTGCTGTGCTGAGCTCTGACTTCAAGTCACTGTGGTGCTTGTTAGTACTGCAGGTTTCTCTCAGTTCACAGGAAACATTTGAGTGCAGAGCTCCTTGAAGGGACCAAGCGTGCGATATCAGTGAGAGAACTGAGTGGTTCCCTGTCGCCTTGTCCCATGTCAAGGCTGCTGTGGGATCACTACAGGGCTAAGCACACCCAGCTCACCTGAGGACGGTGCTGCAGCTACAACCCAGCCCGGCAGCAACACCAGGTGCCAGCACAGATTCACTTTTCAGGAGCACTATTTTCAACACAGAAAATTTCTGGTCTTTTGCATCTGGTGAGTGGCTCTATACTGAATATGCAAGGAACGAACATATAAAGACCCTTTGAGCTGGAGTGAAAAAACCTCCCTCTTAAGCTTCTTTTCCCAGGGCAGCCGGAGGAGGCCTAGGGTGATTCTGTACATGTGTACTTCGGTCTTTTGCTTGTTGTTCCCCACGGTCAGCTCTCTCATGGTGTCGCAGCCTGCCAGCTTTCCACAGCAAGAAGAAGGTGAAGTGTGCACGCAGGCTGTCCCGCTGGCCACGGCCGGGAAATGGCGTAGCCAGCAGATGGCATCCG
This sequence comes from Passer montanus, assembly GCF_014805655.1. NCBI lineage: Eukaryota > Metazoa > Chordata > Aves > Passeriformes > Passeridae > Passer > Passer montanus. The sequence continues at coordinate 2,511,311 of NW_024370152.1, read as the reverse complement.
CACGCCGGGCGGGCCCGGGCAGCCCGGCACGGCCGCCTCAGGGCGGCTCCTGAGGCCGGCTCCGTGCGCTGGGCTCAACCCGACCCCTGCTGGCACAACTGGTGCCGCTCCACGCGTCTGGAAGGGTCACGGCATCTGAAAGTGTCAGCATGCGAATTTTACAGGACTGGGGGCGGTTAAAGCTAAGGCCTGAAAAATAACCAAAGGAAGAAGGACAAGGTTTGCCATCTGTCCACCCCAACATACATCTGCTACAGTTTTTCATAGCACTTCTGAGGCACATCTCTTCTCAGAGTAAGGTCTGGTACCAGTAACTCATACTATTTCTGCTTACTCAACTCCTGCTGTGGAAAAAGCTACCTGGCTGCACAGTTTTGCCCCACCCCATAAGTTTTGCTCCGTATTCCATGGTAGGCATCAGGGCACCTTGTCAGAACTGGAATTAGCTGCAAAATTAAGGCTGGTTTGCTTATGTTTAGCTTTCAGTGTTTTACCATGTATTCAAAAAAGGAAAGCAGATGCATAAATATACAAAACTTCTTACCCACATGTTTTGGTCTTTTTTTTCCCCATTTTTGAAATTAATTCCTGTCTCCTAGCTACCTGTGTGAGCAAGCCTCTATCTCTATAATGCCTTGAAGCTTGTATCGCACTGTCTCTTTGCTGCATTATATACTGCTCACATAAATTGTAAAACTGTCTCTGCACAAGTGGATTTGCATCATGTACTTAAGAACAAGTATGTGGAAAGAATGGCATGGGGAAGCAGCAATGCAGCACCTTCTGGAGCATGTAGAGCTTCATGAACTCATGGGCTGACCATGCCACTTATTTTCAAGAGCCTGCCTGTTTTTCTGCCTAAAAAGTCTGGGTGCTAAATCAAATGGGTTCCCAGGAAACCACTAATACCAGCAAAGGTAGGGATCTATGCTTTGAATTGTCTTCTACAGAAGGCTACCTCAGTGTTTCCTAGAAGGGTAGAGACAAACCAGCCATGTCAGCTATCAGTGCAACATCAGTTACATAGAACAGAGTTGTGTTAGGCCAGAATACATGCTTAGTGACCATTAGAAAGAAAATACAGATAGATAATCTCACTGCATGCTGCTCCACAAAGAATTTTGGCTCACATTAGTAAAATTCTAGTAGGAAAGCATTAGATCTATGATTTGTAAAGTGGGTCTTTGGAAAAAAGGGGATACTTTATTGTCATCTAGAAAAAGACGAAGCCAAATCCTACATGTAGCAGATTACGCTTTGGCAAAAGTCTTGACTGTGTGCTAACTAAGTCGATGAATTAGAATTTTCTAAATGTAGGGAGATTTTCTATACTAGAGAACTTTCCAATAGTAGTAAGTGCACTGATGCAGTTATGAATAGATTTTAAACCCTTTTGTATTTGATTTCTGGGTTGAGTCTTTTGGGTGTACTCCATGTTTAAAGCTGCATACTTACAAGGCCAAGAAACTTCTTCAAGTGAAACCTTGAATTCTTATTTGCTGTCATCTATAAAGTGAAATGGAGTTGTTACCATGAATCTGGTAAAATAAAAAACTCCTTAACCCAACATAGTATTAAAAAGCAGGTATTGTTTTTTTGACCAGATGCACAGGGGGATAGCTTCTCTGAATGTCATGCATGAGGAATGCAGGAAATGTTTTGTTTACATACTATATTTTACCTACAAATTCTTTGATTGCCCCAGAATAAACTTACATGTGATAATAATTTCCCTAAAATAATTAACACATTTTCTCTCCCCTTTACACATGTAGTCTTCTGTCCCAGGGGTCTCTTCAGTGGTGCCTATTGCTCAGGGACCCCAGTGTTACAGCTGATCTATTAATTTGGCAGGACACTGGGGCTGGTGAACTTCCAGTTCTCATTCTTACACAATGGGCATTGAGCAGTTTCATAGGCCAATGGTCTTTGAGGAATAAGCATTGTGTTAGCTCACCAGGTGTAAATAATTTATCATCTAGCAACAGAGTGACAGGAGTCCCATATTGTAACTGAACAGTACCTTCACCTGGAGTGTTGGTATTGGGCTATGCTTGCTAAAGCAAATAAGTGCATCGTGTTCTCAACTCCAGAAATGAGTACTTCAGCCATGTGATTTCTCTGTCATTTGGCATTCTTTGCCCGTGAGAGAATTTTTGGTCTGCTCTCACAGTTTTGAATACCATCCTAAAAAACAGATGTTGCTTGGCCCAAAATAGGAGCTGAGGCAGGTATAAGGACTAACAGGACAGCCAGTGGCTGAAAAGTTTTGTTCCAAGTAGCTGGCTGAATGACAGAGTTAAACTGGTGGCAAGCCAAAGTCTGTCTCAAGGCAACAGTAGCCTTGAGACAGACTCAGGAAGGAGAAGACAGCCTGGAGTGCTGTGAGTAATCTAGATGTGCACACACAACCCCTAGCAGCAGCTGCATTGCGCTCATCTGAGACAACTCTGTTTTTCTAAGCTGTATATTTCTGCAAATATTTTATAAGACAAGCCACACAGTCCCCAGTTGAGTTTTTCTTGGAATTATGATGTTGTCACTTCCTGAAATAGAATTTTTTTATCTGTGAGTTTTCTTTTGGTTAAGCTAACACCCAGGATGAAATCAGCAACATTTGGGACCACAAACTTTGTGGCTTTAGGTTTCAGCCACAGTATATTATTATAACTTTTTACTGTATTTTTTTCCCTCCAAAACTATGTTGGGCTTCATGCCAGCCAATTTTCTCAATTTTCTCTGCGGAGTTTTTTTTTGTCTGCAAGAGATTTTCAGAGGTCTGAGAATTTAAGGCAGCTTGTGGATTTCTTCTTGCTTGCTTCTAAACTCCTACTCTGTGACATTCAAATTCCCCTGTCTCTGTAAGTCTTTCCAGGACATCTTAGAGTCCCCCAAATCACCACATGCCTTGAAAGGCACAGCAGAGTTTATCAATTTTATCTCCGATTTCAGAGCTTTTGAGTTGCAGCTCTCCTGTCTTTCACCCTTCCTACACAGCTAGGAAATCTAGAAACTTGTTTTATTTCTCCTTCATGAAAATGGAGCTTCTTACCTACATCTGTACCTACATAACCTATAGTGAACATTATAAAATTCTCAGTTTAATCCCAGGCATTGGTACTATTCCTTTCTTGCCGCTTTGAAAGTGATGAGTTTACGTTTTCAGTGTTGTCAAAAGTCCCTTAGTATGACTGTCAACTTAAATTTGTGGGAATGACCTAATTGAAAAAGGCTTCTGCAAGGAGTATGAATCCCTTATTCTTGTTGTTTCCCACTTTTCACACAATTAAAGTGTTACATAGTGCAAATGACATCAAAGGTTATATTGCACCATGGAAATAAATTTCAGACTCTTACTCCAGTGACAATTCTCCTGTTCCCATCATAAACTCTAGTTCTACCGCTTGCAGTTTCTAGATTTACTTTAGTTTCCTGTACCCTCATATCATTGTTTTGCAATAGAGAAATACCATTTCATATTATTTCTCCCAAACCATGTTGTACCTAAGATTCTTTAAGGTAGCATTCCTGTAGGGTCCTTGCACAACAGGTCTGAGGTCACAAGAGTTTTTTGTGTGTGGTTGAAACTTACGCCTTGTATGGAGTCGACAGAGCTTGATGTCAGGTTCATTGAACTGCTATTCAAGACAAACACAGAACAGGTGATAGTGCATGATATTAACTTGCTCCTAAAAATGCACTGAGATCAAGGGCAGACTCTCAAATGTCATATGACTGAGTCTACTGCAACACTGGAGAATATGGGTATCATCTGTGTTATTACACTTTTGCAGATGGCCAAGAAGTGAAAACAACTTGCCCAGAGCCATCCAACAAATTAGGTCTTTGGGCTAATCAAAGAAAACAATGTTTCCAGCTCTTTAAGTTTAACAATGTATGAAGTGATAAATAGTCTTTATACCTGGAAAAACATTAAACACTTAGGGAAATGCAGTGCTGAGATATACAGCACCCAATATTGCCCAAGAGTGTCTTTCATCTCATTGCTGTTAATCTGCAGCATTTAATGACCAGCTTGACACTATCATAAAAGTTCATCTCTAACTTCTACAGGTTTTTAAAGAAACACTTTCCTCAAAGCAGTAATATATTTGTGTTGTTTTTAGACAGTGGATCTGTAAAACACTAAGTGACAGGTGTTTTCATTTGATGATAAACTTGTTAACTCTTTTGCTACAAATCTGACTTTGTATAAACTTCCTTCCTGTGTAGAATAACTCCCCTCTACTTCTACTTAGGATTCTCAACAGTGAAAGCAGGCCTAAGTTAAGAAAAATGCCTTTAATGTGCACAAAGAAAAGTGATTTTTATTATATGTTAGGCTGACAGAATAAATGTTCATTTGTCTTCAATATGGTGATCTTTGATATGTAGTGATTGTCTTGTCTACTCGACAGCTTTGACTGGTGCAAGTTAAAATCTGTTGCGTAATAGAGAGGCAGAATCATTTGACCAAAGCATGAATGCTTCCCTCAAGAAACTGCTGTGTAGCAGGAGGCACTGGGGATGGAAGGTGGGGTGGTAAGCTGGCTTCCTGCTGGAAAAGGAATGTTAGGACAAGGCATTTTGTGGGCACTTTGATACATTCACTTTGTTCATTTATGCTTGTTCATTATGTATGTAGTGTTCCCTGGACAGATAAAATCACAGAAAAAACCTTACCTCCATATTCCCAGCCTAAGCAGCTTGCCTTTTCAAGCAAGCAGTTCTTCCCTTGAAAGATTCCCTTTGCTCTCAGAAGGATTTTTAAGTGGTCTTGCAGTTCTTTGTTGCTTGCCACATCACTCTTGCCCTTCCCCAACCATCAAAACTCTCAAATGCCAAAAAGCTCTACATTCCACTGCATAACTTTTGAAGACCTAAGGGAAAGGGGCCTCTAAAACATGTGTATTACAGCATCATCTACCAGCTCCTGATCAAGCAATCCTGAGAAACAGTGGAAAATTTAGAAGACAGTCATATTCTGCCTTTGTAAAGAATATGCAGTTGGGGTATTCAGAATATGCCCTGGATGTAGTTGTAATACACAAAATGAATGAATTGGATATCCCTAGAACACAGGGCTAAGGGAGGGTGAGTGAATTTCAAATAAGGACAAAAATAAATTTCTGAAAATTTGAAATATTTTATACTGTAATAACAATATATAAATTTCATACTTTCTTCCTAATTACTTGATATGAAATTCCAGAATAGGTAAATTGGAAAGAATTCTCAGAACTCTTTTATCAAAAGCAGCAAGTACTTGGGATTAAGATGGGGTTTTTGCATAACTGGATTTCACACTGTTTTGCTGCTTAGGTGAAATATGTGTAATAATTTTCTCAGTGTTACATTTCTCTTCCCACATACAAATTGTCATAAACAAAGTGAATATACTCAATAAATTATGCCTGGTCCACTTGGCATTTTGCCTTTTAAGAGAAACAAAATGTTTCTCCCTGATAGATAGATTGCCTTGGGCAATGAGGCATTGAAACTGTTTTCAGGTGGAGTTTTCTGACCAGACAAGAACAAAGAGACTGATATTTCTTGCTTCAAAGCATGAATTCTGCAAAACACTGCAAGCTGTAGGTGACCATGGGGTATAATACTAAAATATTTGGATATTACATCTGGCATCCTGTGATCTATTCCACAGCTGTAATTCCAATGTTGTTTTCTCCCTATGTAAATTAATGTCCATACATCAACAGTGTGGTAGTGAACAGAGTTCGATTACTTCATTGTTCCACATTGAAATATAGCTCTGAAAACTCTTTTTTGTTATAAAATCTAGAAATATAAACCAGCATTACTGGTACATGTTGAGATAGACTGGGAATACTCTGCCCTGAATAGCTCACGCACTAGGCAGAAGCTAGAACAAAACAGCTAACTGAGAACATGTTGCACTCAAGAAGTATAAGATTGTACTGAACTCCAGAATAATTTTTCTTGAAATATAGTGATCTGAAGTCACGTGGGGGATTTTTTTCTGTCTTTCAGACTGAAAATACCATTTTAACCTAGTTAGTACAGATCACCTGTATTTAACCCAAAAAAAAAAAAATAAATCTGGCAGTGGCAGTAGGAATTTTTGACTTGCTGTCAAACTCATGAAGTATAATTCTCTACTTAATTTTTTTCAAATAGTTTTTAGAAGTTCACTTAATTGCTAGTTTATGATATTATTTGTGACAATAAAGCCCCAGCCAAAAAACTCAGGGGCATGTGGTAGTTTTTTCTCATCTAATTTCTTTTTGAATGTTCACTAAACTATTTCTTTTCTATCTGTGAAGAAAGTATCTGTGAATTATGATGACATCTCTTGGCAAGTGCTGTCTTCAGAATCATGTAGCTGTCAAAATATGTGATGAAGTCAAATGGCCTTAAGGGAGGAAAATGTCATTCATTTGTCATCATGACAAGTGATATACCTCTGTGAGATAGTCTGACATATTAAAGTTTATCCCAGAAATCAAGAAACTTACTTTAATGATTGAACTCTCCCACTTCACAGCTGTGTCCTTCTTCCTTCCTTTCTTCCTCGCTCTGCACTTCACCCTAGACAATTTTCCTGGTTCTTCAATATGAGGTTTCTACCTCAGACCCTTCCAAACAGCCAAACATACTTCTCTTTCCTTGTGGTGAGCCCATCCAGGGCTTCATAATGATCTGCACCTTCTAAAATATTTTCCCTTTTTTTGGCCCAAACCTCCTGAAATGCAATCTCTGGCCTTGTTATTCCACCTGCAAAAGTAAGGTTTCTGTGTAATGCCCTTGACATATTTTTAAGTTACTGCTAAAGAACTCCAGGCTTGTCTTTTTCCTTACCAGCCAAGCCCATCTCCCTCACCCCCTTTCCTGGGTCATGCTCTAGGCCCCTAATCACTTTGATAAGATTAAATTATTCAGGACTAAGATCTCTGAAGCAGAACTGCATGACTAGGTGGTTTTGAGACTCTTATCCTCAAACCTGCTGCTGGTAGTTGTTTTGTGTTTGTTCTTAGTTTTGTTTGATGAGTTTGAGGAAGACAGAAAAGGAGGTGCTACGTCTGGGATGCAGATATGGAAAATGACTATTTCTACTATACAGGGACAAAAGATGATTGTATGAATAGAAGTAAAAAAGTGGTGTGCTCCTTAGTGGAGTGTCTGTTTGTTGTGCTAACAGTTAAGCTAGCTGGAAATGTTAGTTTTGCTTGAAACTCCTTGCTGTTTGCCAGTGTTTCCCAGTGGGACTGTATTTTGGTTCAGAGATGTTGCACGAATTTTAACAGCAGCTGTGTGTATAGGAATACTGTCTTTCTTTGCTGCCTGTAGTATTCCCTGCTGGTGTGCTTTGATCTGGGTCTCACCTCTTTACACACTGAAGCTGTAGTTTGGAACAGAAATAAAGCTAAAAAACTTTCCATTGATATATTTCCCTGTGTTCTTGCAAACCAAGTAGATGATAGCAGTAAATAACAGCACCCTTGTCATGTCCAGAACATCACTGGCATTCTTGCTTGTGTATCAAAGGAGGAACAGAAGTTCATCATCCCCATGCTTTGCTACTCTGAGCAACCAGTCTGTGCACCTCAGCCAATGAAACAGTAGCATCCTCATGCTTCTGCTGAGATTCTAAGTTCTGCTGAGGTCTAAGAGTCTAAGTTTAGACTCCAGAGGTACTGTTGTATAAAATTAAAGTTACAACAGCAAACAACCAGGAGAAATGGAAGGATGGATCTGCGGGCATATAGGTTGTTTTAGTAAAGCTAACATATATAGACAGTGTTCTAAATACTTTTCCACACTTTCTTCCCAATTAAGGTTCTTAATAAATTTGGGTTGTATTCAGTGCTTAACAGGAGTCTAACAGGAATACACCAGAAAGGTTTTCCTACAGGAGGTAATTGATAAAAAATGTGTTCATTGAACTTTATAGTTTACTGCCTGCAAAATGCCTTAAGTTCCTGCAGTGGTACCTATATTGGAGCAATATATTGTCATTTACTACACTCTGGGGAAAACTGTAATTCAGAAGAAAGCTGAGCACTGCCTGCCGCAGTATCACAGCTTACAGCACCTGATTTTTTGTTCCTATCTCCAGCAGCACTTGCATGGTAACTTCTATGTTCAGTTTTTCTCTTATCCACTACTTTGGCAGCAGAGCAAGACATCTGAAGTAAAACTGAATGATGCATCTAAGTACTGGGTCTTTCTTCCACAGTTACTTAATAGGTGCTAAGTACTGCAGTAGCATGGGTTCAGCAACCTGTTAATACCACATGGGTGTTGATATGTTTCTGTGCTTAAGTGTGCCTGAGCCACCAGAATTTTTCACTAGAGCTAGGCAGGAGTACAAGCAATTGCAACAAGGAGAAGGAGGTTGTGAATCTTCAGTTTGACACACAGAAAGATAAATTGCCTTTTGCAGCTTTTTCTATTGCCATGTCCTCAATTTGGTACAAAGCCTGCTTGGATTATCCTGATATCAGAAATGTGCTTGATGGGGGACTTTCTGTCTGTGTACAGAAAAAGAAAGACTTTCTGTCTTTCTTTCTGTCTTGGTGCGGCTAAAATGAGCCGCACCAAGTGCAACCCTTGGAGATTTGGTAAGGTAGAGGCAGCTACCTGAAACCCTGAAACCATTATTCTAAAAAAGAATGCGTCAATCCACCTGCAAAGCACCTGGTCAGTTGGTAACAATCTCAGCCTTTGTGAGTGATGGCTAGAAATTCTGGCTAGGTGTGGAGAGTGCTCATCCGTGTGAGAAGGCTTGTGTTGCAATGAAAACACCACAAAGCTGTGCATGTGGCCAAGGACTGGAGCAGTTCAGAGTTCTTGACCTGCGGTGCTTGTATGCTGCAGCAGGCAACAGTTTTGAAGGAAGGAAAAGTGATGCCTGTGGGAAGAGGAAAAGGTGGGAGAGGGAGTAATCTCCAGCTGAGGTGTGAAATGGATGTGGAGCAGCTTCAGAAAAGCAGAGGAATCCTCTACCATGAAAACAGAATAGGCAAGTTTCATGGGGTTCTCTGCCTGAGAATTTAGTGCCCAAAGCAGAGAGTTGACAGAATTAGATTTTGGATCTCCCTAACATGAAAGTGTGCAGAACAGGGGCAGCTTGTGGAAACAGTGTTGATAGGGCACGTGTTTAGGATGAGGGTTTTACTTCATCCTACAACTGAGAAGCTTCTACCTTTATTATGGAAGATAGAAGTCTGCAAGAGGAGGATATGGAAACTGACAGATGCAGGTGATCAGTCTGAGAGGTGAATGATAAAGGCAAATGTAGTGAAGTCACTTAAAATATTCAAGGCCTGTGATACAGCCTGCTGCCCTTGGTAGGGGGTGTTGGGACTAGATGCTCTTCAGGGTCCATTCCAACCCCTTAATATTCTATGATTTTAAGATTTTAATAGTCTGGCAGAGGCACTGAATCAGGTATCTGCCAAGGCAGGGATACCTTGGAGTGCAGAACACATACAAGGGTGGGAGGAGGTTCTGTGAAGGGCTTGCTTCAGCCTGTTGAGTCCCACAGAATTCCATGGCAGCTGTAGGAAATTTACTACTGACATAGGCTATGGAAAAAGTAATGAGTGTTTGCAAAAGCTATGAGGTGGCCTGGGGCACTGCATTGTACCCAAAACTGTCTCGCTCTACCCTCTCCTCCCCCTCAAAATGGGATTTATTACAAGATTGCTGTTGTTCTTTTATGCTGTAGGAATCTTACCTTTAACAGATTAGTAATGTTGTGGACAAAGAGGCAAAGCACACTCAAAAAAAAGTATAGAGTGATGTCTATTCAAGTATTAACAGCTGTAAAGCTCAAAAGGATTTCACAGGTTTATGTTGAACATGTACAAGTTTAGAGTTTTACTAGCTTTTATTAGTTTACTAGCTAGAGTTTTCACATTCAGAAATAGGAAAAACCCAAAAACTTCTGTGTTCCTGCACAACCTGTAAGAACTACGTAAAACTTTCAGGTGTAGATGCTGAAAACTGTCTCAGCTGCTGGATATCCCCTTGATACTTTGAAAGGAATGATTCTTCAGTACTCAGCACTGTCCCTTACCACATCCACAGAAAAATAGGATGTCCCTATAAGATACCTCTGCTTGACCACCTCAAACCATCCTGGTTTCAAATGTAATCCATAGGCTCTGGGAAACATGCACACAATGGCTTCTCAGCGTTCTGCTTACTGATTAATCCTGCGAGCCTGGCAGGACATGCAGGGCTGACAGCTTGGACAGCGCTGTGTGCGCTGCTGTGCATGGAGGCAGGCCATGTGCAGTCCTCTGCTGGTGAGGTGACCTTGGCCGTGGAGACCTGGGTCTGCTTGGGTCTGCACCTAGGGGCCACAGCCTTCCTAATACAGCAGCAAGCGGCTCAGCCTAGGCTGCCAAGCTTGCTGCTCAGCCAGCACCGAGGCAGTTTATTACAGAGAGTTCTCAGCAGTCTGTGCTGCTCCACAACACACATACTCCTCTGGTTGCACTTAGAGCACTCTTTTGAGTAGCAGAAAAATATTCTGCAGAAGAAAATGGCCTGAAAATATTATTGGAATACTTAGAAGGATTGGCCTACAATTTTAGCTACAGTACATGTTAAGTGCCTGTTCTCTGGATTAACTGTTTGACTGAAACAAGGGAGGTGTGGACCAAAAAGGGAAGTCAGCAGATTGCCTTGCTTATGGGATGCCTTGCTTTGCCAAGCAGGACTGCCTCATGCAGACTGCTTCCTGTTGCTCATAGGCGGCATTGCTCTTGCATTTCTGCACTGTTGTGTTGTTCTTTGGCCAAGGTTATTCATCCTGCTGTTTCCCTAGTGCACCCTTCTCTTCATCTTTCCCTTAGTCAGAAGAACTGGTACTTTACAGGTTTGCCACACCCTATCTTTTTTGTCTTCTTTTCTACAGCAAGCTTACAATTTCACTAACTTCCAGGTAATACCGAAGCTGTCAAAAGCAATATAAACTACCCCTACCCACATTCTTGGGTGAATTAGGAAAGTATAGAGAAGGTGACTCTTGTCAGTCACTAAAGTAAAAACTCTCTTGTGAAAGGAATTGGGGATTCTATGCTGTTTTGGTCCTGTCCATCACAAATGGCAAACTTTAGCTACAGGGCATGCTTGCTTTCAGAAGTTCTTGTATGCTAAAGATTACCAAGAGTAAACTTCGCCAGAGAGGAATATTGTAAATCAACAATTAGGTTTGCTATTCTTGAATTTCTCACTTGAAAAGCCTGTCATCCCAAATAGCTTGTGTAACTGCCAGTTTATTATATTGATACAGAGCAGAGCAAATTCAGTGATGGCACTGAGCACTCAGAGCTTTTCCATCATGAGAAGATCTATCCATTTAATTTCCTCCAAAACTGTACAATAAATTCCTTCTCTTAACTGATGTTTTGGACAATTGAAGGACAGTAAAAGAATTTATGTTGAACCACAGTCTAGATAAATACGGACTGCGTCTGAATTGTCGAATATGGCTATTTGTCAAAGGAAAAGACTTGAAATGCTTACATCTATGCTGTACTTAGTAAGAATGTGTGTGAAATAATTTTTAGTAGATAAACTGACATTCATACTTTCCAAAGCAGTTGGTAATTAGAAGTGAGTGATATTTCCAGTGTGCTGGTTAATGATGGCTGTCATCCAAACATGGTACTTCTGGACATTGACAGATTTGTTTGCTAGCAGCATGAATACTGGCTTTTGAGTTGTAAATGTATGTTCATGTGGCTTCCTCTTCCCCCTTGTTTCAAGAGTCACTTTTAATAATGAAACCCTCTCTCCCTGAAATAAATGAAACCCAGGGAATTTACTTTCTTGGGTGCAGTATTTCAGGTGCATAGTCTTAATATCTCTAGTGCTGTCCCACTCTATCCGCTGTTTCATGGCAGGTGTAGCCTGTCTCTGGGATGGTGCTTTTCCCTATTTCACTATTCCTTCCAGAGAAAATGGTTCAGGACCAACTCTGAACCTCTGTTCTACACATGACAATGGACTTTTTACTTTTGCACATGGACCAGTGTGAGGAAACAGACACAGCCAGATGTGAGGTGAGCCCTTGACATCCTTATGTGGCAGCTGAGTGACCTGGGGGAGAAGTACCTGAATTTGGTTGTGTCTAAGTATGAAGTCAGTGATGGTTATGACCTTTATGCAAACCAGCCAGTAAATTGTACAGGTCCCTTCATACCTTAGTTTCTAAACTGGTAATGTTCCCAGTTTGAAACCTGAAAGATTGGGAAAGGATTTAGGTACAGGAAATTTTACTTATCATGCATTGATAATACATTGAAGTTCTTTCTGCAGTTCTTCCTCCTAGGGGGATCAAAGCCTATTTCTTAGATAAAAGCAATTTTCTTAAGTGTAAGAGGTCGGAAATTACTGAAAAAAGTGATTGCCTAAATAATAACTGTGCAAAATATGTTCACTGTAGTAAAAAAATTCCTCACTCCTCTCAAAAGACTTAAAATTACTGAGAAGAGCATGGTGTACTAAGCACATGGCACTAGGAAAATGTCGATGAGCAAAGTTAGCTGTATGTTGCAAATGAAACAGCAATGAAGAGTACATATTCCAGACTTCATGGCCCTTCTTCTTCCATGATTTTCACTGTCTATGTATGTAGTCACCAGTCTTAAAATTATTAATTTACTTTCATCAGAGTCAAACTTGGCTGGTAAAAAAAATTCAAAACAGAAAAAAAAAAACATTGTGAAAGGGGATAAAATCTTCAAAGACAGCTTCAGCGTGTAGCAATCCTGAACTAGAAATACAGCAAAGTTTAAATATTTGCTTGTGGACTGCCTGTAGTTTAATCAGTTAGGGTTTATGTATTTAAATTTACAGGTCTTCAGTGTCTGTGTAAGACTATTGTTCAAAACCTTTGAAATCCATGGCACAAACAAGGTAGGATGCCTCTCCTTCTCTGTTTCAGTCCCTTGACTATTTCAGTGCATATTGTTCTAGAAGGAAAAGTGACATCATCACTATCAGTTTAATAAAAATGAACTGAGATCGGAAAATTCTACGTGCTTACCTGCAGGTATAGACCTGATTTCACACATACCTGTTGGATATTAACTAACCAGAGGAGACCTTCTGAGGATGACACTGTCTTCAGAAAACTTTACAGTCCTTTGAGTTGCAAATATAAAAACATTTTTCAGAGCTTGCCAAGAAAAAGCCACTCCTGCAGTCTTCGGTATCTTTGTGTGCTTACTGTCCATCACCACCCAAGAATACTCTCATGGCCTTGTTTGGCCTCAGGCAATCCAGGGAGAAAACATTTTAGTAATCTGGAGAATCATTGTGCTTTGGATGCAGAATAAGCTTGGAGAGTGGACAGTTTGCATTTTTTCTCTTTCTCTTTTACTGTTTTCTAAGGTCAGAGACATACAGAGTTCCCAAGCTGTTTCAGCAGGGTATGCAGCACCAGTATTGTGGTAAAATTCCAGACTATAGGAATGCTGCGGTGCTGGGGTGTAACTCTTCATGTGGCCCCAAAGGAAGCTGATCCTGCAGTTGCCAGGCCTCAGATGTAAGAGTTTTGGCCCTCTATCTCTTTAGGCATGGAAAGAAGGATATGAATGTTCAAATTTCCTAGCACAATTTTAAAGAACCCTCTGGGAGTGTCAGATAAAGGTGTCAGGTGGGGAGTACTCCAGTAAAATTAGTCTCAGGTGCAACAGTGTGAAGGATCATCCCACATGAGGGCAGAACACATTCCCATTAGTGCAGTGGATGATGTGGTGCAAGGCAACATGGGTTGGACAGGTTTTTAGAAGGGTATCTGCATTCCCCTGTATTGCCCTGAGAGCAGCATTTTCTGTGTTACTCAGAACAACCTAGAAATTGCTTACTTCTGACCTCTCTGAGAAACTGTGCTTGAAAATGAACAGGGACAATTTTGTTACCTTTTCCAGCTGGCATTGTGCATCTGCAATGCAGAGAGAAAGCAAGTTAGGCCTTTCTGATATTTATTATTTTTCTTCTTGCAAGTGCATAATTTATCCCAGGATAGGAGTTTTTGGCATGTTAGGTTACAAGAATGTGCCTGACATTGTGGGAATTCTTGCTAGCATCTGGTACAAATGTTATTTGCAGAAGTATTGAATCAGTGAGTGTACAGTACTATATTTGTAGTTAAGCTAGCACAAATAACTTATCACATAGAAAATTTGCGCAGGAATATCTGCCACTGGGGTGAAGATTACTTTCCCTGTAAAGGATGTTTGGCTGAGTGAGACCCCAAAACAGGCTAACTCCATGCCTGTGAAGCATCTTGGAGAGGACTGGGCAGATTGGAAGGCAAAGGACAGTACTAAGAGGCGGAGCCCTGGAAGTGTGCTGGACCCTCTTCAGCTCTGGTACAGCCACTCAGCAGAAGCCTCCTGCCTTGCAGTAAAAAGTCTTAGCAAGGATGTCAGGTTTGTCTGGGGAGAAGGGATGATCTGGAGATGGAAGAGCCTGCTGCTGCGCCAGAGAGGGGGCAGATGAAAGGGAACATGGACAGAACAAATGAAGACTTTGAGGAGGACTGGCCTCTGGCACTCCTGGGGCAGGTTTTGCTGTAAGTGAAGTGGAGTACTAAAGTCCAGGGAGGCAAAACCAGTGCAGCTGCCAAGTCCCAGCTGGAAGAGCATAGGGCACACTATATCGCAGATGAAAGTACTCTCAGCGTTTGCTCTGAGGCGTCTGCATGGTCTTCCATTATTGTTGCCTCTGAAGAGGCAGGCTTTGGAATGCAGACATCTCTCTACCACTAAAATATATCCATATTCAGAGGTCATTGTATGCTGGAAGGGATCTGTGTTCCAGCCTGAGAACAGAGAGTAGCTCGAGTGCATGGCAAAACAAGGTTGTGCCTTGACCTCACAGCATATTCCCTCATTTGTATGGATTACTCTTTACAGTCCGTCTGTAGTAACTTAAAAGCCCCCAAAACAAGAAAAGTTAGATAGTGACTGGAAGAATTCCTGCAAACTGGTGTCAGTGTGTTTAATTTTCATCCCCACTGTTCAGCTGGGAGCCTCAGTTGTGGTTCCACAGGAAAACAAGGAGCTGGTTTCTTACTTTGAAGGCTAACAATTACATGCTACCGAAGTCAATGTTCTTTTGCTTCAGCTGGGTCACAATGCAACTATTTGAGTTTTGTCAAACTCAAGGTGGAAGCAGGTGGGTCTAGATGTAAGAGAGCCAATGAGAAAAACTAAAATGGGCTCACTACCTCATCTACAAGCTTTAGATTAACTCTTAGTCTTAACTCCATGTTTTTCGAGATTTGGGTTAGTGTTTTTGCTTGTTTTGTATTTAAACGACTTGCTGTATGCTCTAAATATTGCAATGGGGTGTTTGTAGTGTAGGAGGTAGTTTTCTGTTACTGGAAACTTCAGGGATAATCGCTGTGAGGCCAGTATTGTTCCAAATTCAGGAAAGTCAGCAAACTGGAATGTCATCTGCCCAGTAATTTTCAAATACTGAAAAATTAATATCATTTTATCACTGCACCATATCTTGCTCTCTGCATCCTTTCTGAGACGTATCAGATGGAATATATATTATTTATGCATTTATTTTATCTTTATAGCGCATGTTTTTGTCATTACTTTTATTCAGGTTAGTCCTAGTGTATGTCACCTGAGCAACAAAAAGGAATACTTCTAATTTTGTCCTCTTGGAGTCTACCTCACTCTGTCCAGGTGCTTTAGACTCATCTGATGTGAACTTCAGAAAGAAAAACATGGTCCTATTTAGAGGGCCCATGTGAGATGTGGTATATGTTGTGCCAGACACTGTACACAGTGAGAAACTATTGCTTCTGCAAGGACTTTGAGTAAGGAAGGAAGGAAGGAATGATTGCATGTGATGGGCAGAAAGAGAATGGAGGTTTTTCCTTTCCAAATGTGTGCTCTGGCTGCTCCCGTGTATGGGTGTCCCATGGAGTTCTGGCTGGTATCCAGCTGGACTGCTTAAAACAACCCAGAGGCCTTAAAACAACGAGGAGCAAGTGAAATCCCTGAGGTTACATATATTCCTGTTCCATGCTCTTCAAAAGGAAGGGAGAATTATAATTTGGTAATCAGCATAATAAATCAATAAAGAGAGTGGTTATGAAAAGAGAGCTCACCTAATGGCTCAGTGGAAAGAGAACATGTGCAATGAACCAACAATGAAGAAAACAAGTGTTTTGAAATCTTAGAGAGGACATAGCTCATTAGGGCTTTTTTATTGCAGTACCTCATGGCACAGTTCCTTAGTGCATACAGAGGAAGGAAATCCAAGGAAGTGGGTTTTTCTTCACGGGCATTTCAAGAGAATTTACATACTGAGTGTGCTTTAATCTGACAGGCTGTACCAGCAGGCTGGACAGGAGCTGCATTCAGAGCTGATGGGGGAAAATCTTCCAACCTCACTCCTTCCTTGTTTGAGCTCTGGTTCCTGTGAAAAGTGGGGCATACTATAAGATGTACCCCTTGTTTCCAAGTCGAGCAACCCCATTTTAGAGAGGGAGGTACACAATCTTGTGCTTATAAAGGATGTTGCTGCTGAATTTGCAAGTACTTGTGCTTGTGAAAGAATTACATGCAGTATATGAAAGAAATCCAGATAGTAATTCAGTAACAGGTTTGACAGTATCAGGAAAATGTATTCCTGTTCCAACGGCACCCCAGTGTGATTAAATGGCATCCATTTTAAACTTTCATACAGCAGGGATCCTGATTCCACCCTTTGGGGGAAGAGATTTTCAAAGGACTCATCACCTCCACAGTTTAATTGAGAAAGAGGTGCTGACAGAATGAGAACTGTCTTACAATTCATGAAGAAACTATTTCTGCTTCCCCTTTGCTTGCAGTGCTTCTGCAGGCTTAAAAGAGCAGCATTACCAACACACTTGCTCTTCAAAAATACACAAAAATGGGTGAAGTAGCACCTTTTAAGTCATATTATTTCTGCTCCAAACTCTCACATTTGCTTTTCAGCATTGTTTTCTCTATAGCTATGGGAATATTTACTAGTCTTCTTTTATGTAAAATGCAATCATAGCTGTCACTACTGACACAAGCACAGGAGTTTCCCAAATTTATTCTTCAGTGTTTAATATTGGCACACATGTGAAAGAAAAATAAATTTTAAAATCACATTTCATTATGATGTTGATGACACAGTGATTTTTGCATTATGTTTTTTTGTTGTTGCATATTGTTTATATTTTTTTTTCTTTTTCTGTTTTTAGTATAGTGGGTACTGATACACCAAATAATAAACTGATGACTGTGCAGAGAAATCCAGAGCAGGGCAAATGTTTAGCAACAATAAGTATTACAGCAAGCATTTCTTTATAGGCAGAAGAAGAAACATTCAGCATTGAGCTAATACAAGTCTGATGGCAGCGAATACCTAGTCATGACAACTATATAACAGGAGTGCTGTGAGGTGTCCTCTCATAATTCGTCTTATGATGAATGAATTCACTGCAGGTCTTGCCACAGCTGTTGAGGCTTCTTTTTGTTTCACCCATTATCTCTGGAAAAGTCCTCACGTCTTCTGAGGATATACCAGACATAAAAGAACAAGTGGAAGCAACAGATTAATGAAGCATTCAGTAGCCCATGTGTTGGTCCTGCCTTTCCCAGATCAGCAAAACACTGAAGAGTAATAATGACTTCTCTTAAGGTCCTGCTTTGTTACTATAAGCATAGGAAACACTTGATACAAGGAAAGTTATTAATATAGATTTTTCTGTACAGTTTTATCTTTTGACATACTGTCCAAAAGCCAGATACGGACTGTGTGCCTGTCGGTCACCTTCTGCTGTTTTGGTCTTTTTCAGTGTGTGGTGCCATGCTTGCTGATGCAGGCAAGGAGACAGGTTACATAGGAATGTGACATAGGCTACAGCTCATAGAGGGCCAGCTGGAGGGGAATGCTACTGGAAAAAAAAAACCCAAAAAATTATTTAATTGGGTAGAGAGTGAATCTGCAGCCAATCCCATCTGACATGAGTCAGATGCCAAAATTCTGACCTTGTTAGATCTGCTCCAGTGCTATTATAAAGAGCACAGGCCAATGAAGTGTAGCTCATGTCCTGGTGGTGGAATAATCATGGAAGCATGAAGCACTATTATGCAAGTAGCTCATTTCTTTTAGGAGGGAATGCAAAGCCCTGCCCTGCTGTGCATGGGAACTCAATTTTGTTTCTGATGGTATGCTGCATGCTACCATGGTGCCAACAGTGCCAGGCCAGGGACTGCAGCCAGGTGACACCTGACACTTCTTACCAGCACTGTTATCTAGCAAAAACTCAAGCAGATAACCCCCTGAAACTACAACAGAATGGTCCTGTCAGACCGGGTTGTATAGGATCAGGCACAACTGACCTTGGAAAATCCAGGTGTAGAAATTCCTGTGATGCTGTATTAAAGCTGTGCTAAAGTTGAGTAGCTATTAAAAGGCAATGTATCAATGGCACAGAAATGGAGAAAGTGGGAATGCAGGTACATCGGTGATGTGGTGGGTAGCCTGTGCTCCCTGTACCCAACCTTTGCTCTGCTACATAGGGTAGGGAACAGCATGGGAATCTGTTTTGGGGCAGCTTTGCAAACCCTGCAGCAGCATCTACTGCAACTTCCTTATGCTTCTAAGACCTGAGGGAAGGCAACCCGTTTTGTGTCATTCTCAATAATGCCATTTTCTTCCAGGCACCAGTTCCTAAAGTATCATTAGCATTATTTCTAGAGGTGTGAATAAATGGTAAAGGAGGGGCACTTTTTGCAGTGAGTGGGACTGGAGTTGAAGAAAGCAGTAGCTGACAACCTGTTACAGATAACTGACTCCTAGAAATCTTTTTTTTTTCCTGCCAAGTTTTCAAGATGTTGCCTTATTTTCTTGCTCCCTGTTATTCCTGTTTAATCTCTGCAGCATGAGGTGCAGCATTAGGAGTGCTGAGAGGAGTAATTCTTGTGTGTGGTAAAAAGAGGACATAAACATGAGTGAAACTTTTGAAGCATCTTCCTTAGCAAAAGGGTGAGGAGGAGCCAAAGCTTGCATGTTTCTCTGTGTTTTTGCAATCAGCGAGGTGCTAGTGGTAAAGATGGAAAAGTGTGTTTAAGTGTGTTGTGCTGAAGTCAAGGCTCTCTTAGCTAGAGATTCTCAGCTTGACATTTTCCCCTCGCTTTTCTTGCCTTTCGTTAATTTCTTGTCTTTCAGCAGCTGAGTCATGGAGTATCTTGAGGCAAAATGCAGTGGTCGTGGGGTCTCGTGTGAAAGAATTGAAGTTCTAGAGTAGGTGCCAAATGTCTAAAGACAGCTGTCTTCTCTTGATTTGTTTTTCATTTCTATTTCAAGTTTTTTAGATGTTTTTCACCCAAAATATACTGGAAAAGACAAAAGATAGGAGAAGTTATCTCTGGAGTTAACCTTGCCTCATATACAGTCACTCCTTTTGAAGGCTTTAGCACCTGTACTGGTCAGAAAACAAAAGTGTTTGTTTTGGAGGAGCAAATCATGTCATCTTTGTCAGATCCCTCTTGCTTTCAGATGTCCTTTAATTAATTATGCGGTCTGGAGTAGACTTGTGGGCCTGGGGCAGTTAGGAATATGTCCAACACACAGTGGGAATGAGCCCCATTATGATGTGTGTGTGTGTGTATGTACATATGGATATACACGTAAAACTATAACCTGACCTCTTGGGAATTCTGTTAGGTTGATAATGTCTTAGTAATGTCCCATCATCTTTTCTTGTAAGCCATCGCTGTCACTTGGTTTTACATTTTAATAAGAATATTATAGAAGTGATGAAAGCAATTTTTGAGAATCCCTCTTATGAAGAATCTGTACCTGCATGTAAATACATGCATGCTTCTGACTTTATGCTGTTTTCTTCATATTAGTGAAGTGGAATAGTGATAGTGATTTTGTAGTGTTTGTTTTTCTTGCATCTTTTTATTAAGAGGAGGGAATCAATAAAAATAAGCTGTAGGACATCCCTCCTGGGTGTCTCATCTGCGGGTTTTGTCCATGTTTATGTGCCCAGGTCTGTTGCCTCTTTGTAAGGCCATTTAACCTCTCCATTCCACTGCATTTGTACCTGTCTTACAGAAACTGAATGCACTACCTCCTTACGTTGTTCATGACTAACTTATTTAGTTCCGTTTGCAACTGTAGACTTTGATGCCAAATATAGCTATTTCAAGCTTTTATAGTATTGGCAAAGTGCTGATTTAGCAAAACAAAGTGAAGCTAGTTTTAAAAGGCTCAGGGATTATTTAAGTATGCTGATCACATAGAGAAAAAATTACAGATTGCATCTTTATCCTTTTTGCCTGTGAGGATTAGACACAAGCTGAAGGTGTAGAGGGGCAACAGATTAGGAAATAACCATGCTTAGTGATGTAAAATCTGCTGTCTGCAAGGAGCAGCCTGCAAGCCCCAACTGCTGCTCAGGGACTTCCCAGTAGTGCATGATGGGAATGAAATCCATGCATGTTTCATCTTGAGAAAATTTCTTCCCTTCTGCTTCTTGGCAGCATCTTAAATGGGTTCTATAATGAGTTCTTTAAAGTAATGCAGTTGTTAACTGTGCAGAAATTTCAGTGCACTGACCCTAGTGAATTATCAGAGGTAGGTGTAATTATTTGTAAAGTAATTCAGGCCTGGATTATGAAATATTTGCTCATGTCATTCTCTTGAAAAGAGAGGGCGTGCAGTTAGAATGGTATTGACCTTTTCTAGGCAGCTCTTAGATGTTCCAAGTAGGCGGAGGAAATGTGGAGGTGCTGATGTTGCCAACACGAACATGGAAGGGTAATGCCACTGAAGCTGAGGATTTTGGGAGAGAGGGGGCACGCACCTACACACTGCAGAGCAGTGAGTAGTTGGCAGGAGGCAGAAATCACATCCATTTTGTTTCTTTGCTTGTGGAAATGAGTGATGTTCTTGTGCGATAAAAGACAAGCAGCTGGTCTCTGATTGTTTTCTAGCTCACTAGATGTGTAATGAAGGGGGGAAAGCCTATGGGAAAAGTACTCATAGTGGCCAAAAGAGGGCAGAGGAGCTTAGCCAGAAAAACAGGCAGGGCAACGGGTACTGTGGAACCTGTTGAGCCCTCATGGCAGAAGCCTGGGCATTGGTCTTTCTTGGAGGCCACGCCATAGGAAAATTTGTGTTTCTTGCACATATTGGCTCTGCATCAAATGCTGCCTTTCAGAGCATTAAGGTAAATGGAGAATAGATCCTCATCACCCCACTCCACCAAACCTCACCAGTTTACTACATTTTGGTAGCAGCTTAGTGTCCCTTTTTTTCCTTTTTGGCATTGGAGATAGTGCAGAGAATGTGCTGTAAAATTGAGTGGTTTGGTGTAGGTGCTGGGAGAGCAGGAATTCTACTGTTGCTTGGCCATGGTATGTGTCAAATATACACAGACAGGGTGTTGAAAGCTTCAAAAGTCACTTATTTTTTCATCCAAAGGTCATTTTTAACTAATTTGAAAGGCCTCTCATGATGGGCCTGCCTTCTTATGTTGCCCCCAGGAAACCTTTGCATTGCCTGGCCTTTCTGCTGCTTAAGTCCTCAACTGCATGTCCCATCTGCTACAGGTGCAGAGCCAGAGTGCTCCATTTCTCTTCACAACAACGTTTTGGAAACTGCAGTATCTTTTCATGTCTTTTCCCTTCTAAAGAATGTAATTTCACTTGCAAGTCAGTCTTGTTGTTATTTCTGACATCAAGTAATTTTTTTTAATTTGTCTTTGGACATGTTTGGGCTTCAAGATGCCTGCTCAGGTCTACAAACGTGAGTGAAAAGTAGTTGACACTGAACTCAAAGAGTGTGATGTCACTAAACAATTGTCAAATCACTTCATAGCAGATTGTTTTCAAAAGCCATAAAATCAGCTAATATCTTTATCTGAAAACAAATTTTTATGTACTCTTCACCATTTGGAAGTCAATTTTAATATCTTCCCCACTCTTCTATATATAGTAATGAAGCAATTTCATATTCAGCAACTGCCACAATCTGAGACTTCTCCCTGACTTCTTTTTAGAATACTCTATGCAGCCTAAAAGCCCACTGAGTCTGAACTGCTTTTACACACTGTAAGACACTGTGTTACATATGCAACTGGGCATTACCTTCAAAAACTGAAATGACATTGTACGGATTGCACTGTGCAACTTAGCATGTTGTTCTGTGGAAAAACTCCCTAGCCATTTGTCACAGGTTTTTGCCTTTGTGTTTTGGTTTGGTTTTTTATGCTTTGTTTTGCATTGGTTTTTTTGGGAGGGGAGTGGTAGAGGTTTTTTATAATTTTGTTGTTTTTGTTTGGTTGGTTTTTTTTAGCACAGCAAATCTGCTTCCACAGTTTGTGCTGCAGTGTTTTTTTTTTTTTTTTCTTTAGCACAGCAAATCTGCTTCCACTGTTTGTGCTGCAGTGTTTTTTGTATTTCGCTTTTTCCCAAGAGAAACCTCAGGAAACAAGACCTGCAGCTATGCTTTTGGTTTCTCAGACCCAGTTTGCTTGGTGAAGGGAGAGAAGATGGAGAAATTAAGACTAAAATAGACTCTTTGAATTGAAAACATTTTATTTCCATGCAATTAACAAATAGTTGATTCTTTATTCAGACTGCTTTTAGTCTGGTTAACTCACCTTTGGTTCTGATATGCAGTGAACAGCAAAGCTAGTGCTAAAGCTAGTGCAAAATTGTGAGAGAAAAAGTTCCCAAATGGAAAAGTCCTGGAGTGTATGATCCATCCCATCCTTGGAGGGCTATTTTCCCTGGCAACTCTGTTCTGTAAAATCCCACCCTGTCTCTGGTTTAGCTGGCATTTTTTCAGGCCTGCTTAGAAGTTACTGTGTTCTGATATAAGAGGAGCAATCCCTTCTGTATTTCCATTTTGCAACCTTCCAGCATTTACAGTTTGTGACAGAAAATTGCAGAACTCTTTGTCTGATTTGGTGATGTGTTTTAAAAATGTCAATACCATCTTTAAAGAAATAGAAAAGCCCCCAGGTTTTAGTCTGGGTCCTTTTGTGTTTACCTCCTGGTCTATGTACTTTTGGGGGTTCCTGTTTGCAAGAGCGTCTCCACAGCAGCAAAAGCTAGACATTTACTGTTAAATTTAAAAAAAAAAAAAAAAGTTGGCATCCCCATGGAGTTGTATGACTGGAGGAAATGCACCACTACATATATTCAAAAAACCCGCCCCCCCCAAAAAAAACCCCACCATAAAACAAACAAACAAAACAAAACAAAACAAAACAAAACCCAACAAACAAACAAACAAACAAAAAAAACCACAATAAAATCAGGTGAGTAGCCAATGCTGACCTCAGTATTTTATATGATTGCAGAAATTTTAGTTTCCCATCAAGTTGGTGAGTTTAACATAAGCCTGTTTACATACAAAAGTAGATCACCATCAACTACAGTCAACAGGACCAAATGCAATTTTTTAACATAAATGTATCTTTCATACAAATAATGAGATTTGAAACCCTTTGAACTGCTTCTGCAAATTCAGATAGCTGATGTCAGCAATTATGTTGTATTGCATATTCTCCTTGTTAAAAATGGTTACTGCTTGTCAGTTATCTGTGTTTTGCAGACCCATAGCTGTGTAGCTTTTATAGCATAGACAAACATTTGCTGTTTATCATGCAGTTGTTGTAATAGCAGTTATTTTCAGATGATAATTACCTTTAAGAACATAAATTCTTGTCAACATAAACGAAAAAAATGCAATTTCCCATGCAGTACATATTCTAACAGTATTTTCAAAAGGTCAGATCCTGGCTATTTATAAATAATCTGAGCCAGTAATTATTGGGCCAGCTTTAGGTAGTTTTGCAAGGCATATTTAAGGTTGTGTTTTCCATGGCTAAAATGATATTGGCTGAAGATTCGTCTTGCTTCTCACCAAGGAACTCTGCCTAAGGATCACAGTTCTGCCAACATTTGAGATATAATCATAAAGTCATAAGTGTTGCAATTTTAGGTTGATTTCTTTGGCAGCCAGTGGTTTTCAGACTGCCACAGGCAATTCAGTAGTTTTGGATCATCCCTAAATTGACTGTATTGTTTGTGTCTATTTTGAAGATCATTGAGCTCTCAGCTGGCTTCATCGCACAGATGCCTCTGAATGTTTGGAAAAACCCACTCCAGAATAAGCTGGCTTTTGTTAGAGTTGCATGAATACACATCTATATTGGAGAGCTAATTTGGACTGCAACAGGTTGTGAATTAAAAACAGATTAGCTATTTTCAATTAACAGCTTAAATTGGCAGCATTGACTCCATGTATACAGTGTAATGGAAGGCAAACTGATTCTTTTGTTCACAGAGGATAATGCTCAATAGGCAATTTCCCAGTGTGTGCCTGCATGGAGCTTATTGATCTAGAAATTTTTTCTCTGGCTACTTACACAAATCTAACTTGTGTCTCTTTGGCTTTTTTGTGCACTGTCTTTAGCTGTTAGAGAGCATGTGTATGTTTGTAGGCCCACTGAAGTGCACAGAGTGGAGAAGTATTTTCACTGGAAAGCAGGAGATACTGAGCTGTATTTTCAATGGTCTGTTCATTAGGGGTTTTTTTGGTTTTTTTGTCCAGACTGTGAGGACCTCTACCTTTGTCATTTAACTGTGAGTTGTTCTGTTCTCCAGAGAAATCCCAAAGCAAGTAGCACACAAAGAATATCCAAAGCCATGAGACACATGTTCTTGTTTCACACACAGAGGCTTCACCTGTTTTGGCCTGCTTTGTAGAGTTTCAATTATATATGTGGGTTGATGTCCCTCCTGATAGTGACTAGCTGGGGAAATTCAACTCACTGAAGTAAAAAGTCTTTCTCCCAAAAGTTTAGAGGAGTCTCAAATGTTCTGCTTTTAAAGTTTTTATTTTATGTGTATTTATTTCACACACACACGCACACACACACACACACACACACACACACACACACACACACACACACACACACACACACACACACACACACACACACACACATGCACACACACATACTGAAAATTACAATGTTGTCATTAGGATTGGGATTGTTGGTGTTTGTTTGCACCAGCTTAAAGTTATGCTTATTAGAAGATCCAGTCTGGATTTGATGATCTCAGCAGATTCTATGTATGTCATATGGCAGGAAGAACAATAAGTTTGATATTACTAATTGCTGTAGAAATACCACAGTACAGATGTTTTTTTCTTCAGATTATGGTGCTCCCTCTTGCTCTTCTATGAGTGTATGATTTTAATAAACTGCAATTTGAGAAGACTGCCTTGCAGCAAGACAATTGTTTGGCTTATCATCACTGTCACTTTTTGACATTGACCCAACACGTTCAACCCATGTAAAAAAGTGTAACAGCACTCCTGCCTCAGGCAGTAAAGACATAAGTGGTATTTGGACTGCAAATGGTGATGTTCAGCCTTTCAGCTGCTAAACCCACCCAAGTGTGTGGACAAGTGTAATCTAACTGAGTTGTATTGTGGCTGTGCTGCCTTTGCTCGTGTCCATTGCCAGATTCCTGAGGCATGTCCTATGACTGTTAGTAGTGAATTACAGTGTTATTGCAGAATTCATGGGAACTGTTTTCTTGGATCTGCAGGGAATTGCAAGAATGTATCTGAGAAAAATTACGCTTCAGTGGTGCAGCCAGTGTCCATATGTGACACATGTAAGCATGGAGCTCATTAATCTGCAACATGCACTTGCTGTTGGTATACCTGATTTAGTGCAGACATCAGAAGCAGGCCATCTCAGATTGTGAAGAGACCTTTATCAGACAAATTATCTCCTGCAAAGCAGCATCCTATCTGAGCCTCTTGGATTGTTTGCAGTCCCTAGAGTGGTTATATACATCTGCAATTCTAAACATGGACGTATCCTTTGTGATAGTTTCAGATAAGTATCAAAGCTAGAGATGCTGACAGGGGCTTTGGGAGGTGGTTGCATTAAACAGAGTTGAAAAGCTTTTGTTTTAGGAATGGAAGACAGGGAAAGTCTTTTTATTGTTCACTTAATGTTATTTTAAAGGTGAAAATAATGTTTTGGGATCACTTCCAGCCTGATTAAGTGATTGAAGTGGCAATGGAACAGAAAGAGATGGTATATGTGTCATTGCTTAAGACTTTTTGGAAAGAGAACTTGTTTTAACTGTAAGTAGGAAAATACAACCCTGGGGTTCATCTTCACAGAATCCCAGAATATTCTGAGTTGGAAGGGATCCACAAGGATAATTGAGTCCAATTTCCAACTCCTTGTCCTGTACAGGACATTCCCAAGTACCACACCATGTGCCTGGGAGCAGTGTCCACTTGGATCACTTCCCTGGGGAGCCTGTTCCAGTGCCCAGCTACCCTCCGCGTGAAGAACTTTTTCCTAACAACCAACCTAAACCTCCCCTGACACTTCAGGCTATTCCCTTGGGTCCTGCCACTGGCCACCACAAAGAAGAGATCAGTGTCTGCTCTTCCTCTTCCCCTCACAAGGAAGTTGTCACTGCAGTGAGGTCTCACTTCAGTCTCCTCATCTCCAGGCTGACCAAACCAATTGACCTCAGTCAGTCCTTGAAAGGTGTCCCCTCAAGGCCCTTCACCATCATTTGGATGATAAGAGCTTTATGTCCTACTCATATTGTGGCACATAAAACTGCACAAAGAACTCTGCCCCAGTGCAGAGCAGAGCAGGAAAATCCCCTCCCTTGCCTGGCTAGTGATGCAGTGCCTGATGCACCTCAGGACAGGGCTGGCTCTCCAGGCTACCAAGCTTCATATGGTTGGTGAATACCAATGCATTAATTCAATTAATATCTATGTGTGTAGGAGATCTTAGGCTGTGTATTTTATTGCAAGTGAGATGAAAATAGCATGGGTTTGAGACTTGTCATTGTGAATCTCGGTGGCTACAGAGGAAGGAGCATTAATATTTTTAGCTGAATCACATTTGCTTCAGACTTAATTGGACTACAGATCACTGTATGTGTTTAGAAAATAATAGCTGTTGTTTAAATTGTAATAGGTCAGTTAGTTGCATATAATTTTGTATAAAATCACCTGGAAATGGGTTTTCATGTGTAAATAATAGACCTTTTAGAACTGTATCATCCTTGTTATGTTAGCCAGTATATGGGTATTTTATGCCACAGAAAAAAGATATAATATGACTAGGCTCTTCTTTTTATGGAGAAAACTACAGTTAATCAGTAAAGTGTAGGCTTTGAGGTCTTCTAACTTTTCATCCTTGTAGGATGCTACGTTCCTTGTGGGCTGAGGCTGGACGGTGCTGCTGAAGAAAATCAAAACCCTGAGAATGCGTTTGTGCTATTCTGCCTCCCCTGGAGGTACCCCACATTTTTAAGGAGATGAAATAGAAGATGAACTCAAAAAGGTGTTGTGTTTTCACAACCTTTACCTTTATAGTGGTTCAGTAGTGACTGGGAGCCTCACATAACTCTGAAACTGGAATAACGTTGCACACATGCAGAATAAGACACCCCCTTCCTCCTCTGACGCCCTAAGAGTGATGTATGACACCCCATGCTCAGATGCTTGTGGCTGGGGAGCTCTGAAAACACACTGAAATTAAAGAACAGAGGAAAAATCCTGGTGGGAAAAAAAAAATAGCAGTGCTTCTTGAATGCTGCTGAAATGCCTAAAAGCAGATCAGTGAGATATCATCAGGCTTGTTTGGCACAAATTCGGGAATGCATGAGAGAAGGACATGCACCTATTGGAGTGGGCAACTAAAACATTTGCTTTCTTCCTTCTTTTGTTCAGTAATTATCCTTTTGCCCTTAGTGGGAATGTATTGAATTTTTGTCAAGAACAATATTCTGCAGTTAGTGAGATGAAACAGAGTTTACACTTTCGACACAAAGTGAATGACATCCTAGGAAGAGAAGCACATCTCTTTACAATAAAATTCTCATTGACAAAAGGAACTTTTAGATCAAAGAGGCACCCTACATTGAGTCTAAACAACTCCTGTTACAGTCTCTACAGCAAAATATTTTTCAGCACCATGTCACTGAGTGAGATAAAACAAGAACAGCTTTGTGATCCATGTTGGTATTTACATTTTTGTGTGCTTGCTATCGGCAGATATGCCAGTTAAAGCTACAGTACTTCTGACTGCCATCTCTTGCTTTCATGTAATTATGAGTTTGCAATGTATCTATTTCTACACTCTTTGTCTTTGCTGCTGAACCATCTATTTATTTGCAAAGAACTATGTTTATGATTGTTAGGTGTCCTAGACCCATTGCAATTTTACCTATTAATTCCCATGCCTTGATAAAATATGGATCAAAACAGGTTCATTTAAAAACAACCAAGGAAATACTTTATGTAATTCTTATGATTATTTTGGTACTGTTTCCTGTCCATTAATAAATTGAAGATGATTATTTCTTTAAATGTGGCAAAAATAAACTAGACCTTTCTTGTGAAAGAGCTGGGAGAGTTCATACAGATTTTCAGTAGGGAATTAGATACTAGGTTTTGCTTATTTCTCAGAGAATTTTTTCTACTACAATAGGATGTCTTCAAAGTCAGCTGCAACAGGTGAGAATTGAGGTATAAATTATTTAGATCTATTAAGTCTAAAATTAAGAATTGTCAATAGTCACAATATGTATAAATTTCCAAGCAGTCCTGCCAAATGTCCATTTTTCATTTACTTTACAGCATTTTGTTTGGAAAGAAACATTCTACAAAACCAATTAATTCAATCAGTTAACTGACAGTAGTTATTTTTGGTTATGCAGTAGCATAGCACATAATCTTTTGTGAAATCAGGGGCTAGGACAGTAGGAGATGGCACTTAAACCAAAAGTCTTTTAGTGATAGAGATGCAGCCTTTCCTGCTCTTGCTCAGTGCTGAAACTCAGTCATTGGTCAATTTACTCTTGTGGCATTTCTTAAATTTGCTTTTATTCCTCTTATGCCTTTCTCAAAACAGATAGAGAATACCTCCTTCAAAGTTTCTCCTTCCCACTTCATCAGGTGGCCTTGGTATTAGAAAAGGATGTCAAAGGCGTGTGTTCACCATGTATTCACTATTTTTCTTTGCAGTAATTTTGTCCTTGCAGTCAGACCTTACTCATAGAGTTACTGCATTGAAAGTCAATGTAGTTACACACTGGGCAACAGCATGTTGAGAGGAGAAGCACTTACAGTTATTTTGTCATATACTAAATTTTAATCTGTACTTTAATTATTTTTTTTTTCCTGAGGCCTGCTTTTCTCGCACTCTAGACATCATCAAGTGTTTGGAGTTTCTAGTATGAACACAATTAAAAAGTATGAAAGTTACCAATTAAATTTGTAGTTGAAGGTTGCTTGGAACCATACTCTTTTTCTTGCTGTAGGAGAGCCTTTTGTTGTATTAATGGTGCTGGTATTGATTCCTTCACAAGGGAGAGCTTGCCTTTGCCCTTGTGAAGCCTTCCAGGAGCTGATGGATGTGACACCCGGAGAGGTACAGCCCAGTCCCACAGGCTTACCACCTGTGAAGAGCAGAGTCTGTATTTTGAATGAGGCGTTCCTCCTCCAGTCTTTGTAAAGGAGCCTAGAGGCAGAATTTTTGGAAGGATGTACGTAACTATTCATGAATGTGTTCAATCCCATTTTCTGTGAGTTAGAAGTTACTTCTGAGGAGAAATTCAAACACATTGAACTGTGGTATGCAGAAAGACCTCACCTGTGGTGCACAGGAACAAGACATTCAGATATGAAATCTTCCGGTTGCAGCCATCTTCTAGATATCAACTAATTGATTACTACTTATACTTTTATGGCTGCATGTAAGAACAAGTGGGTCCACCTTGGCTTTGCAGGTGTACAAATGGTGTTTGAACAGATTTAAACTTTTACAATCTTACACTGTCCTCAGTGCTAGGGCCAGTGTAATTGCTATTTACCTTTTAAAATTTTATTTGTTAAAAAAACCAACCGGAAAGATCCCTTTCCAGCCAAAGCCCATGTAAAATAAGGATAATGGCATGGGCTTTGTCTTTTGATTAGTAGTTATGAGAGGATAAAAAGCCGCATGTGATGACTTGCCAAATGACAAAGGAATCCTGTTAGTATATTTCTGATAAAATGTTTATTATTTTTACCAATCTTGCCTATCATAGTCCTTCTCCAGAATCTTCGAGAGAGGCTTTTCTCTTTATGTTTTCCAGACATAGATCCACCAGAGTTTCCTCTTCTTTTAGGAAGCAACACACATAGAAAATTTGTGTTCACTGGATGAGTGAAAAGACACTTGCTATTGAGATTGGCCAGCCCCAGAATATATTTAAATGGAGATTTCAAAAGTTGTACGTAAAATTAGGCAATCACATGTTCCACATTTCAACATTTCATTATTAATCTTTAAGTTTCAGTTTAAATTTTTACCTCAATGTCCTACTAACACCTTACAGGTAAACATATGAGATGCCTAGTAGTTACACCTTGTTTGTGAGGTACTTCTTCATCACTGTATTTTGCTGAGGGCAGTGCTGACAGTCTTCTCTAAAACATCTCAGCAGAGACACTGGTGAATGCACAGTATTTCATAAATAAAATTACTGCTACTTGACCATGAAACGTAAATATTCACACAGAAGTAACAGGTGCATAATGAAAAAAGGGGTCTCTGAAGATTGTTCAACCTATTCCACAGTCCCCAGAAAGGATCAGCCTTATTTACATTACCTCTTCTTTCAGACTTGGTAGTCTTGGAGAATGTCCCACAAATTGTATGCTTTGTAGCATGGAAGATGCGAATGTATGGAAAGTACAAGTTTTGGGTTTGGTCAGGGTTTCTCTTCTGCTTTTTCTTCTTCTGCCTGACTGCAGTATTGTGGAGTTCCTTCCTTGGTGCCCTCCCTCACACACACCCCAGGGGAAGTTCTGTGACTGCTTTTTGCAAAGCTGTGGCATCTGCTGTCACAGGTAGGAAAGTAAAGCAAAACAGAGGCAGAGCAGTTGTTGACATAACTGAAGGCTCTGACATCAGTCTCTTTAAATGGAGGGAGAAAGAAGAGAGCTAGAAGATATTTTTAGAAAGTAGGATGCTGGAGAAAATTACCTCATGCCTGAGGTCTCTGGATTTTATCATTTTAGGCTCTACTGTGAAAAAAAATTGAAATTACATATTTCTAATTTTTTCCACTTCCTTATTTATCCCTTGCCATTTTCCCACCCTGTCTCACTAACTGGATTATGCAAGACCTTTAATCAGAAGTTAGTTCCATAAACTTTTTATTGCCTACCTGTCTTCTGCAGGTCAGTTGCGTGTAATTTCAGACCCTCAAAGACTAATTAACAGAAATCAAAGCCAAGCAGAAGGATTAAGGGGATGTGTGTGTTTAAATGCACTTAAAGTCCATCTCTCCCTGCAACCATCAAAGCCCAAGGTAACTATTCTGAATTTCAGTATTGCTCTGTTCTACTCACACCCATGGTAGAGCAATTGGCTGGCACAATGCTTGGGTCTTGTGAGCATGTCCAAGTGGGTCTGACCGGCGGCTAATAGCAGGTTTTTTGAATTTCCACAGGCTTGGATCAACTAACAGAGTTCACCAGTCTTGGCAGTATGGTTCTCCAAGGTTTTCTTCCTGTAACTGCTCTGTCCTTATTCTTTCCAATCCAAAGCCTAAGAAGCCTTCTCACAGCCCACCTGATACCTAGTCTGGAAGAATCTACCTGATCTCATTTGGTACTTCAGAGATGAAGCTTTCCTTGCTGCTGAACCAGCTGTTTTTTTTTCACAGGTTTGCATCTTCAGTGTTTGGCTGATATTGGTCTGTTAGGAAATGCCTGCCCATTCACAGAGCCAGTACCTGGCAGCCCACAGAGCAAGAGCGATGTAGTATTATTGTCACAGTGAAGTGAATTAATGACAGATGAGCTGAGCTACAGTAAATGGCATAGAGTCCGTAGGGGAGGCTGCAGTGAAAAAAACTCTGCAAATGAAATTAAGTTTTATACACACACACACACACACGCACACACACACACATATATATATATGTATTAGCTGCCAGACAGCATATCCCAAACTTCTTCATTTTCTACTGAGTTGTCCTTCATTTAACAGTCAGTGTTAGACAGGAGGTAAAAGAGTTCAGGAAAGGGTATATTCTCAGCTGAGATTGTCTGCAAACTGCAAAGATTACACTAAATTGGGAACAGGCTATGCAAATTTTAAATATCCCTCTTCAGTAAATATGAATATTATAAGCATGCTTCTTTACTCTGATTTCCTAAGAAAATGAAGAATCAAAGGTTATGTGTAGGTGGGTACTTCAGTCAGAAAGTTTTAGTACCATGCCTTTGTCTCCCAAGTAACTTTTAAGACTCTTGATGAAAGCAAAATTTGCAGCAGGACACTGATCTCCAAATCTTTGAATTTCTCCATGTTTTATCAAAATGGACATCTGGGAACTAGTGTGGAAGGACTAAGGTATTAGTGTCAGCCTTTATCAAACTTTGTGATTCAACCAGGAGGAGTTATGACGACCAACTCTAGAGAGTGCACATTTG
This sequence comes from Passer montanus, assembly GCF_014805655.1. Taxonomy (NCBI): domain Eukaryota; kingdom Metazoa; phylum Chordata; class Aves; order Passeriformes; family Passeridae; genus Passer; species Passer montanus. The sequence continues at coordinate 2,478,755 of NW_024370152.1, read as the reverse complement.
GCACATGATCTAATAGAGTGTTCAAATCCATACAGAAAGAAATTTGTAATTTCTGCACTTCAATGAAGTATCTTTTTCACTGCAGAAATGCTAAACTTGGGACTTGCAGATACTTAATAGATTGTAAAAACCAAGAGGGTGGATTTTTCTTGTGGACTGGGTATTTGATAGCTGCCTGCCTTATGCAGAATACAGTAGTTCCCATAACACCAGGGTTTAGTGAGGGCTATGCCCCAGAATGAAGTGCTTTCTCATACAGTCTAAACTATCTCCAGAGTTGAGGTGAATCAGCATAGCTGCTTCTGTAGCCTATAATGTACAGTTTGATCCCATCATTTGTAAAGCAAGGAAATGAAACACATCATTTATCATCATTAATAGATAGCTCAAAGCTATCTATTTGGTGCTTGAACAGCCTCTTGAGAAAAGCAGGTGATAAATTTTATTGCAGATAAAATATTTATTGTTACCTAGGGATATCTTTCTAAGGGAATATTAGCTGTATGAGTGCTTTTCAGATGAATGGAGGCAGTTTCTCCTGATGCCCAACTGGTGTGTACCATCCCACACTGACTGCAATGACTACAATGCAAAACAGCCTTGCAGTAAAACCACTGAAAAAGTACTGCTGGTCAGAGAGGCAAGCCCTTGAAGTGCAATTCCCATCTCAGCTGGAAAGCTGCAAGTTTTAGCCCTCCAGTGTGCAATGGCCCTTTCATCTCTAAGATCAGAAAGCCTTTGTGTATTAACTGGTACCTTTCCTTATTTTTATTATTTTCTTTATGTTAGTATACAAAGCATCCTTCAGTTTTTAGTTGATTGAGATCTAAACTTAGGTCACTGTTCATGGAACTCAAAGAACTACTTTATTTTAAGGATTAAATACCTAAGTGGTCAGATATAGTGTCTGATATTGTTTGCAAAGACATGCGTAAAACAAGTTTGTAGATAAAAATAAAAAAGGGAACTGAACACATTGGTGAAGAGAATAAGAAAAACAGATGACATCTTCTAAGGATTATTGCTGTACCTGGCAGGATGTTTTCTGGAAGCTTCCTAATTTGCTTTCTAAAGATATAGTTTCTATAGAAACCCGGAATTTTAAGATACAAATTCAATACAACTTTATCTTTTTAAACACTTCATGCAAAGCAAAAGTGGGTTGGTTACTGCCCTGTTACAGAAGCAGTGAAAGCAAACAGTCTTTCCAGTGTAGGACAGCTCCAAGATGGACTCACTGATGGCCAAGGCCAAGACAGTCAGAGAGGTAGTAATGCCTCTGTGATAACATATTTTAGAAGGGAAAAAATGTATTGTGCAAATGTAATTATGCTCAAAGAAGTGCAAGTATATGAGAGGAACAACTCTGCAGATACAAAGGCCAGTGCAGGAAGAGGGACACGTGGTGCCTCCAGTGTCAGAGCTGGGATTCCCCTGCAGCCCCTGGTGAAGCAGCTGTGCCCCTGCAGCCCATGGAGGTCCATGGAGATGCTGAGATCCTCCCACAGCCCATGGAGGAGCCCCAGGCTGGAGCAGGTGGATGCCTGAGAGGAGGCTGTAACCCTGTGGAGGCCTGGGCTGGGGCAGGGTGCTGGCAGTGACCTGCAGAGCCATGGAGAGAAGAGCCCATTCTGGAGCAGGTTTCTAGTAGGACTTGTGACCCTGTCAAGGACCCACAGTGGACCAAGCTGTTCTAAAAGAACTGCACCTTGTGAAAAGAGACGCACAGCAGTTCGTGAAGAACTGTAGCCCTTGGGAAGGACTCATGCTGGAGAAGTTCCTGGAGAACAGGGATTCATGAGACGAGTCCCTGTTTCCTGTGTGAGGGACCCTATGCTGGAGCAGGGGAATGACTCCTCCCCCTGAGCAGTGGGAGAAACAGGGTATGATGAACTGACTGACCATAATCCCCATTCCCTGTCTCCCTGCACTGCTGGAGAAGAAGGTAGAGCTGGGGAGGAGGGAAAGGTGGGGGGAAGGTGGTTTTGAAATTTGTTTTACTTGTCATTATCTTGCTCTAATTTTAGTTAGTTATAAATTCAGTTAATATCCCCAAGTTGAATCTGTTTTGTCCATGATGGGATTCAAAAAGTGATCTTATCCTTGTCCTTATCCCAATTCATGAACTTTTTGTTATGTTTTCTCTCCCCCATCCAGTTACAGAGGGAGGTGATAGAGCAGATTTTGTGGGTACCTGGCATCCAGACAGGGTCAACTCACCACTATAAATCATCCTATCTAACCCTAGGAACCCACTTAAGTCAGGGAATAAACTCTGCTTGCCCTCACAAGAAAGAAGCAGAACAGTTGTCTTCTTTTGTCAGTCTTTGTGCTTGTTTTAAGTGTCAAGGTACAGAGAGGTTTGTTCATAACACCAGAAAAATGCCCAAAACTGGGAGCATAACTTCAGCCTCAAATGTTCACCAAAACATTAAATGTTAATGAATGTTTGCCTGTGCAGATATTGGAAATTGATGTAGCTATCTGCATCACATATCCCATTCCTAAAGCCTTTTAATCTTTTTATATGTAGGGCAATGTTTTTAAAACTGAAACCAGGAATGCAAATACCCCTGTTCAAAGTTTTCCATTTGGACTTCATTATATGAATGCACTACTAAGAAATCAGGGTATTTTATTTTGAAGTCTACATAAGGCTTAGAGATGGCTCTAATCTCTGGTTCTTTTTATTGGGGCAAGAAGAAAAGTTAAAAGATGATCTAGAGGTTACTAATGCTAACATAATTTGTAGAAGTTGCTGAAACTCTCTGAGTCAAAGGCTATTCAGACAATGTGTTTATTTCCATGACACTCGTTATCTGCTGCTTGCAATGAAGATTTCCAAGAATTATAACCAAGAAAAGGGCAAAGATTTCATGCCTTACTGTGGTCAGATGTTGTCAGACCCAGGGTGTGTATTAGCTTACACTTGGGGACAAGATATGTGTAGGAAAAGGCCTTTGTTCGCTTCCTTCACACACAGAAGAGTGTTGGGGAAAGAAAGTAAGCAGAGAAAAAGCAGCTTGCTCAGTCTGGATCTGCCTTTCTCCTGAGAGGTTTCACTGTTTTGACAGTGAAGTAAAGCCTGTGTTGGATGAAGACAAAAAAGCAAGCAGAGCTACAGCAGTGCCTTGCTTTCTATGCATGGGAGGATTTGAGCTCCAGGATCAGGAGGAATTATTCAGAGTAGTCCATGACTGCATCACTGGAGCTCTGAGATACTTAATCCAACCAGCTAAATATTTCAAACTTTATTTTAAATTACTTCTTTCTTCCTAGCAAACAGTCACCAGATAAAACAAGCATGTGTGCAATTTAATTCACACACCCGCCTGCCTTTGAAACCAAGTGTCTAAAATGCATCCATCCTACAGCTGGAAAAAACCCCCAAACTTCTGATTATCCCGTTCAATCCCTGCAGTGTCACACCCTCCTCACTTCATTCAGCAAATCCAGAACTACAGGAATTATTGCTCTGTCTTTATTCAGGTCACAACTGATGGTGCACATGGAATAAGTTTGCTGGGAAGATACCCAGACTTTGCTCTGACTCCAAGTGAAAACGAATTTGCTGCATACCGCACTCCCACTAATCATGGCAAAATGCTATCACTGCTTGGTATCAGGTATCACTTCTACATCTGCGTGATTTTTCTTCCATTCTGCCTCTGCTGCTGCTTGGTGAGGCCAAACTCCGAACCTGTGCCTGTGAGAGGATGTTCACTCAGCTCTTTGCTCATTTTTGAACCTACACTGTCAATCAGCTACGCAAATTCTGCTGTTGCCTGGTAAAGGAGTTTGGCTCTGGTGAAGGGAAGCTTTAGGAAGAGCTTGGAGCCCTCCCAGGAAAAAGGCCTTTTCCATCCACGCATTGGCAAATTTGGAAAATGCAGGAAATTGTCAGTATAAGGGACAGAGAAGAGGAACTCCCTGGGCTATGCTCTTCTCATCCCAAACATCAGCTGCCTTAAAGCTTTTGGTCTTTGAGATAACTGGTATACTGACACCTTCTTTCTTATCTCTCAGAGAGTGCTGGAACTTAATTAATTAACATTTACAAACTATGAACACTTCCCCTGATAGGGAAGTGTTATTACGTATCACAGCAAAATGTGAATTATCTTGGCATGCTTGGTAGCTTTGGTATAGGTGAAAAGAGAATGAATGACACTTACTACATCATAGGAAGTATCTCAGGTTATTTGAAATGCCATAATCCTTTTCTTATGGATTTCTGGGCTATTTTTATAATACTAATTCGATTAAAACACTAAGTCTGACTGTCAGTTCTAACCCATGCTTCATCCTTGCATATCTAACAATGTTAAACACTCTGACCAGTCTAAAGGCCTTTAAAAATACTCCCATGTGTAGAAGCTTCTGAGGAACATATACCAGCCACACACATTTCCCTGCTTTTATGGTAGAGTTTATGGAGCTACACAAGCTCCATACACAATCCATCAGGATTGGTGCTACATGTAGTGTACTGACTTTGATTGTGTCCCAGTTTGATAACAGCTGATTTAGTTTTTAGCTGCCTGTTGTTCTGAAGTAATTTGAGTTCAGCAGTGACGACACACTGACAAAAACTGGTTCTTTCAGCTTTCCTTTTTTTTCTGATTTTAGTAGCTGCTCAGCTCCCCTCTTTATAAGCTAAGAAGCTGTATAAAAATGGGCTGGAAATGCATCCAGCAAAATGAGTGGTCCTGCCTGCTGCCTGTGCAGGTACAGCTGCTTTGAGCTCTGACCAGATTGTAGCCAGGCAAAGAAAAGTTTTCAAAAACTACTCAGCAGCATGTAAGCCATGATAGCACTGGCAAAAAATGCACATCACTGGAGTTATCTTGTGTTCCTAGACACTTTTGCCTCACTTTATGTTGTACTTTAGGCTGTCCAGACTGCAGATAGAGTTGTATTGAATCGTACATTGTGATACTTGAAATGCCCAGCTGACCTTCCCAAGCAGCACAGCTGTTCTAAGAGGGTTTTCAGCCATAAAATGTGAACAGTTTAGCACTAGTTTGCAATTAAAATGAGAAAAAAATCTTGCAAAAAGCACTTTTTATAAAAATATGTAACTTGATGTTGGTTTTCATACCCTGTCCATGAAAACAGGACCTTTTTCCCAGTTTTTTGAAACCTAGTTTGACAATGCAGGAAGCAACTGAGATAGAATATGTGCCTCTGTTTTATCTGGTCTTTGAATAATTTAGAGGCTGAAATTAGTTCAATTTTTTGTAATTTGTACTGAATGATAATAACTTGATTCATTATATGAGCAAGTAAACACAGCAGGTAAATTGTGTGAGACAAATAAAAATGGGAAAGGATTAAGAAAAAATATGGGCAGAATTTAGTTGGCCCTGGAGATTTTGATAGCCGTATGTAGTGTTAAAATGGACAGATTGAAAAATAGTAATGTAAAAATGTTATACTAGAAATCATCCCATTCAAGTGTCCGTTTCCAATTAGTTTCATAACTTCAAATTCCTAATTTCCACCTGATACATAACTATAACAGAGGGAGCCACATAAACTTCATTCTTTGAGCAAAGCTGGGATTCATTTGCAATATGCATATGTGTAAGAATATCCAGAGAATATATTAGATTTTAGTTTTGTGGTTAAAGCTTAAAAAGTGATGTGAAAGCAAAGCTTTTCATTAAACATTTGAGAAATTTCATGCTAAACAGAGAAGAAGAACACTGATTTTTTTCTGACATGGTTACAGGGGGAGAATGACCCACAGTGTTGTCTTGCTTGGACCATGCAGGTATAACCCAACCACTACTCTCCTTCACAAAGACTGTTCTCTGTTTTCAGAGTGGGGCACTTGATAAGAAATTAGTCTTATGCTTCAGCCCAGTGTATTCAACATTACTGGAGGAAGGTTGCTTTGTAGTGGGGATGTACATTACTGGTCAAGGAGAAGGGATTATGAGCAGAAGTAACTGTAATTACTTCAGTGCAATGGAAGATGGGTATGGAGAGAAGTGGCAGGGGTGTGATGAGGGAATAGCTGGTGGGGGTTTTTGAGGACAGACAGTGGCTGTTTTGAAAGCACAGATGGTGGTTGGGATGTAGGAATCTGTAGAAAAGCAAGACTTGAAGGATGTCTAAGCCACTTTTTTCAAGTGGGCTGTGAATTCAGGTTTCTCTGTTTTCAAGCGTGCTTTTAGAAAGAATTTAAAAGAGTGTGGGAGAGTCTTCAGAGTGCGTGGTCTTAGCACTTTGCAAACGTAGCTGTAAATAACCCAGGCTGTCTCCCACCACAAAAGTGAGTGCAGTCACTGGTTACTTTGAAAAACTGTGCTCAACCGTCCTAGAATTATAGTAATGTTTTGGTTAGTGCATTCAAATTAATTACTTTTCTTACATACAGTAACCACTCTGTAAATTCTTTGCCACTGTTTGATTAATATTCCCTAGGCTGATCCTTTTGTTGTTAAACAAAGCCACTGTTTTTGCATGACTTTTTTTCATTATTCTAGAAATCAGTCTCATTTTCTTGTCACACAACCATGACCCAAACAAAGCTATATCAATAAACTGGGGTTAGTCTTTAGCTTCCTGCAAGCTTCTTCCTGCTTCTTGACTCCTATCTCTCCAGACAGCTGAGAGATGCTGTCTTCCTCTCTCACAACTCCTGATGATTGCACATTACTGTTTGTGTCCATTCCCCAAGTAAGAGCAAAGATAAGATGTGATTATCAGCAGGATATCTTGAAGCCTCAGTCTCTGCAGGTGAATGCCAAAACAGGTGACTGTCAATTAACTTCCATTCCATATGCTTCTTTTTCTTCTTTGAAATTACTAAGTGTAGTTGCCCTGATCCTAAACATCATCACCTCCAGAAGCCTTATGGAATCACACAGAAACTGTCATAACAGATGAAACCAGTGTCCACTAGGCCAAGTGTCCTGTACAACAAAATAAAGAACAGGACAAGGACTTAATGTTCCTTCTTAATCACAACCTGAACTTTTGTAAAGTAATGGCTGTGGGACTCCTGAGCCAGAGATACGTGCTTAGAAGCTTGTCAGCATTCATTATTTGACTAAAAAACTATCTCTGCTCATTTTCCTGTAATGCTTATCTTTTCTTAAACATCATATAATTCCTCAGCTGCCTTATTTTGTTGAATCTGAAGGGGTGACATTTTCTGGAGTTCACACCTCTTTGTAAAGATGCATCAGAGACATGTCACAGGCACTAGAGTCTCTGTCTGTTTTGAGTTCATACCTCTCAGGAAGAAAACTCTTGCAGGACATACTTAAGTTTTGGTGCGCCTTGAAGTCTTTCACACATACAGCCTTACTAGGCCACACACATAAACTCCAAAGAAAAAGCATATAAGAAGTAGACTGGCTAGTGTCAACAAATAACTCTTTTTGAGCTCTGGCTGACAAATACCAGGAACTGTCTGTCTCAGTGGTTCCTTAAGTGAACTAAGAATCTGATCCCATTCCACTTTTTTGACAATACTTTTTGTTTCTAATTTTCAAGATGAACACAACCATGTTCCATCCAGTGACACCTACAAAGAACTAAAAGACGCAAAATCCACTCTGCTTTGGAGACTTCTCATAAGGCAAGCTGGAACAGCAAAGTTTCTCTGACTTCTCATAAGACAAGCTGGAACAGCAAAGTTTCGCTGACTTGGTGCATTGTTTTCTGACTGCAGGATGTGATAGATGACATTATAGTGGGGGTCTGCTACAGGTCACCCAACCAGGAAGACTTCATGGATAAGTCACACTATAGACAAATTGAAGCAGCCTTTTGTTCACAGGCCCTGGTCCTCACGGGGGCTTCAGCCATGTCAATATCTTTTTGAGGGACAGCAATGAAGAGCACAAGCAGTCCAGGAGGTTCCTGGAATGCCTTGATGATACCTTTCTTCTCCAAGTGATACGAAGAAAGGTGCTATGCTGAACTTTGTTCTCACCAACAAGGAGTAGGGGAGGAGGGGATGTAAAAAGCCCAAGGGCAGCCTGGGCTGCAGTAACAATAAAATGTGGAGTTTCAAATCCTCAGGGAAAGATTTGAAGGCACACAGCAAGCTGGACTTCAGAGGAGCACACTTTGGCCTCCTCAGGGATTTGCTTAGTTGAGTACCATGGGATAACTCCCTGAAGGGATGAGAGGCCATAGAAGGCGGGTTGATATTCGAGGATCACCTTCTCCAAGCTCAGGAGTGATACATTCCAGTAAGGAGGAAGTAAGGCAGAAACAGCAGGAGATCTATGCAGATGAATGAGGAGTTACTGGACAAACTCAAACACAAAAAGGAAGCACACAGAGGGTTGGAAGCAAGGACAGTAGCTTGGGAGGAGTGCAGAGGTGTTGTCTGAGCAGCCAGGGATCAGGTTAGGAAAGCTAAAGACCTGATATTAAATTAAAGCTGTTCAAGGAATCATGAAAAACTTTCATACATACATCAGTGATTAAAGGAAGACTGGGAAAAAACATGGACCTCTCCAGAAAGAAACAAAAGACCTGGTTAATTGGATCATAGAAAAGGGTGAGATGCTCAGAACCTAAAGGTGCGTAAGTCTATTGGTTCTAATGAGATGCATCCATGAATCCAAAGGGAACTGTGGGAGAAAGTGCCTAAGCCACTATCATATTTGAGAAGTTGTGGCAATTTGGTGTAGTTCCCACTGACTGTAAAAAGGGAAATATAACACCCATCTTTAAAAATAGAATAAAGTAAGACCTGTAGAACTACAGGCTGGCTATCTTGGCTTTGTGTCTTGCAAGATTATGGAGCAGATCCTCCTAGGAACTATGCTAAAACATATAGAAAATAAGAATCTGACTGATGACAGAAGTGTCTTCACTAAAGAGAAATGATGCCTAAGAAATTTGGTGGCCTTCTATGATGGGGTTACAGAAGTAGTGGATAAGAAAAGAGTGACTGATGCCATCTACCTTGATCTGTTCAAAGCATTTGGCACTGTTCCACAAAGTATTCTTGTCTCTACATTGAAGAAACATGGGTGTTATGGATGGGTCACTTAGTGGATAAAGAATTTGTAAGAAGAAATCAGCTGATGGTATTTGTTTCCAACAGGGCTTTGCTTCTGTTCTGGAAGGAAATCCTTGATGCATGTATTGCCCTGGCTGCTCTCTTGGCCATGGTGTGAATTTGGGAGGCTGAAGGTGAAACGCTGAATTCTGGCTTACTGTCAGAGAGGGCTGAGGAAGCTTGCTTCTGCTGGATGTACATTTCCAGGATGCCAATCTGCTAATTTTCAGGGGCCAGATTTACCTTCCTCTAGCACTGTGTAAACTATGCTTCCATCTTTTAAAAATTGAAGTAGGTAACTCATGTTTAATTTCTTGAGCAGGAGGCTATTCACGGAAAGATTTTAGGAAACTGCAATTTCTCTATATGTCCTTTATCTTGACTTTTATATCTCTGCCAGCACAGCATCTTTTTTGCTGCTTTGATTCCCTGTGATTCTATCTTGCATTTTGCACTGTTCACTCCAGCTATCTCAGGTTGAATTATAAAAAGCACTTCATGTGAAACCAGGCAGAAAATGTAACAGATGACCAAATTTGACTTTTTTTAGCTGGTGGAAAGTACCTCTCTTGAAGGCACCACAGCACCTGTCAATGGTTATTCTCTCAAATGTGCGGCAGGTAAATACTGACATTTAGTATTACTAAATACCTCTGTCACAACCCATAAAACTAGCAGGTTGGAATGACCTATGCCTCAGTACTAGTCCAGCTACTAGTGCTCTACACAGTCACCAGCTGTTTTTTTTAAATAGCTTCAGAAATGGAGTATCCATGACATCTCTAAGACTTTCTTACAGTGGCAGTCTTCCTCTCTGGGGAAAAAAGTGTCCAGTGTTGCACCTTGTACCTGATGGCTCTCACACTTTCTCTGTGCATCTCTGAGAAGAGTCTGTCTCCATCTTTTCCCTCCCATGTGGTTGATGAAGAGAGTAGTAGGTCCCTGATAACCTTCTGTTTTTAAACTTGTCTTAAAGGTCTTTCCTTTCATAAGCATGAAAGCATAAAGAAATGTAAGTTTAATGGCTTTAACAGTTTGGATTCTGAGCAGAAAGGGATCAAGTTTTCAGGATTTTATGCACAATTAAAAAAGCTGTTATTCTTTTTGTCTGAACTTTTCATTGTTTCTATAGATCAGTGGTTCTCTACTTTTCATTTGTATAAAGAAGCTAAGCTGTAAATAAGTGTACTAAGAAATTATAAATTCAGTTTTAATTCAAAGTGTTTTTGTAGGCATATAAACATATCTCAGTATGTCAAACTTTGCTTCAGGACTTCTGAAATAGTTCACAGTTTCCATAACGAAAGGAAAAAGCAAAGTCAAAAGAAGAGTGTTGACAAAGGACCGGTAAAAAGCACTTTTCATCAGCACTGAAATTATATTGTATGTGTTTATATCTTGAAAAAAACACCACTTTTGGTTTCTTATTTCTTGTTTTGAAGATCCAAACCTTCAAGAGACTCACTGAAAGATACGATGGCAAAATGTGTTATCCCAGTATTTGGATGGAGAGGCTTCTACAAGCTTTTTATTTGAGACATTTCAGTGTTAACATGTAAAAATGTTTAAAGAAATAAAGACTTCATTAGGGCAATAGTGAGTTATTGAAAAATGTTGAACAGTTACAATACCTTTGTAAGGAACTAAGGCAAGAAAAGCAGAGCGTAAACCATCTGTGAAGGATGAGTGTTAAGTAATTGCAATTAGAGGAATCAAAGCTATTGTGCTAAGAAAAGTTATGAACAGCCCAAATAGAGGCTGGAGAGCAAAAGGACTTGGAATAGCGGTGGGCAGGTTCTGGGGAAAACTTTATAAACAATAAGAAAACCTTATAAGTGGTTTCTTAGAAAAACATGGAACAAATGAAGCCTAGGTGGGTAGCATAATGCATTTTAATACATTTGAGAAGGGTGTTTTGGAAAGCAAGGAAAATAGCACTGAATAAAGAGTACTTCTGAATAAAATGTGATCTTTGAAAAAACAACAGGCCAATGTTTCATCACCTCACTTCCCTCACATTGAGAGAATGTGGGCTCTTGTCACATGTAAAACAGCAAGCAAACAAGAGCTCATGACCAAATTCCTTTTTGTTGCTGTTGTTATTATTTTAGCAATCCTGAAGAGTCTGGATGCATTTGTAATGTTGGTGATTTTTAGTTAAAAGTTTTTGCAGGCAGACATATAAATAAACAGTAGCATACTAATAAGTACACAAAAGCTCCAAAGCAACTGAGATCTTCAGTCAAAGTAACTCAAGAATAGTGAATTAAAACTTCATAACACATCAGAATTTGGTGAAGTTGCTCTATATCTTGCTTTAGGGATTCTGCTGCAAGGTAGATTATAAAAGTGAAATTCCTCCTCAATCTTTGGACTTTTAAGACACAGATAACTTCAATACTATTCCTCTGCATTTGTATAAATGGGTGAAAGTCTGGCAACAGTAACAGCATTAACTGCTCTTCAATTAGTATAATGAGTGTTTGCAATGCCTATGTATGCATTCTAAAGCTTTCTCAAATGAGACTTAATGCTACATGTCCTTTCGGAAGGATCCCACAACTAATATGAATGCTGTTACATAGAATCAAAGGAAGTTTGGAGTTGGAAGTGTTAATTAAAAAAGATCACTAGGATCCAACTCCTCTGCCATGAGCAGGGACACCTTCCACAAGACCAGCTTGGTCAGGATCCCATCGAGCCTGGCCTTAAATACTTCCAGGGATGGGGGATGCACAACTTCTTGGTGCAATCTGTTTCAGTGTCTTGTCTCTCTTAAAGTACAAAAATACTTCCTAATATCTAACCTTAACCTACTCTCACCTTTGTCATCCATCTTCATTACTAACAAGTAATGAAGTATATGATCCAGTCAGATTCTGTGAGAACTAATCAGCCAGGGAGATTAGAACTCAATAAAGTTGAGTTGCTTATTTATGGTATGGTATTTAGATTCCCTTACTGTTGCCATAGTAGTTGGACTGAAGAATAGATGCCAAGCTCCTTTCTTCCTCACTGGTAAAATCTTCTGCTGTTTACATGGCAAATGCCATGGTTTCACTATACTGCAGCAGCAGCAGCAGCACAGAAACTTTATTTGTTAAAAACTCCATGACCCTTTCTGATTCCTTGAGTTGCTCACAATCACTGGTAAAATCTTCTGCTGTTTACATGGCAAATGCCATGGTTTCACTATACTGCAGCAGCAGCAGCAGCACAGAAACTTTATTTGTTAAAAACTTTCCGATTCCTTGAGTTGCTCACAACGTAGTACATAGATACCCAATGGTCTTACATTAACACTTCAGGGAAGGCAGTAAGAACCAAAAGGTGGAGAATTAGACTGAAAGTGTAGTGAGCAATACCTCAAATGTCAAAATATGTGGACTCAAATTCTTTCAAACTGAGAGGCTCTCAGTCCACCTCTGGTGCCTCACTTACAGAGCTGCACATCTGGAACAAAGAACATCAGAGCTGTATGATGCCTGTACCTTTGCACCTTCTGTGACAGGGACTATTCCCTCCATAGCAAATTCACAGATGCAATCTGCAAAGGAGACACATGTCAGGTTAATAACATAGTCCTAGCTGACCTAAATGCCAGAGAGGATTTCACTTTTCTGAGAGTAAAGTTATTAATAACAAGAAATCCTGTAAACGTACTTTTTTTTTCCTGCTGCATACAATGTCTATTGGAACAGGACACCAGGTGTGACACGCTCGTGTTTGACATCCAGGTCTTATAACATGCATCTGTCCTTACAGAAATGCTGAAAGATAAACTCAGTCTTGACAGTCTGATCTGCAAGGGTCTGATCTGCAAAGATCTGTTCTGTCAGTGAAGTCCCACACACACTTGGTGCAATAGCATCATCCATTCTGCAGTTTGCATGTCCTCCACCCTCTTTAATGACCCCTGTTAAACGAATTTCCAGTGGGCTTACATGCCGACAAAGCAAATGGAGGTAACCATTTTCCCCAGATTTTGGCTGGGAGGTATGTTTGTGTGCATAAAAAGTGTGTGTGTTGGGGTCGGGTGGAGAATTTACAGCAAGAGATTTTGTTAAAGAACATGAGATGGGGTCTGCATATCTCTTCGGTGAGTTTATCTAAACATTCTCTTTTTGTCCCATCTTTTCCCCTTCCCTTCCTTCTTTCTCTTACTGTCAGGAAGGGCCACGTCTGAAGGGCCAGTTCAGTACAGCCTGGCACCAACACAGACGGACGTCAACACCAGTTCCAACTGTAAGTCACTTTGCAACTGGGGGACTCTTTGAAGCAGTACTGGTTTATGTGCTTGTAGAAGCTGCGAGAACTCTGCAGAGGGCTCCCAGAACAGGGAGAAAATAGGTTTGTTAGCCCTAGCTCCCTCTGGTTGGAATAGCATGCAAGTTTTTGATGTCTTGCTAAAAAGCATTAAATAAATATAGCTTCTCCTGAAATACACAAAGACTCTGATAAGTGAGGGCCAGTGCCAGGGAATTTTACCAGCAGAACAGACTTTTTGAGTTGGATGCTGTTCAGAGGAAACTGTCCACCAAGAAAGCTTAGGACACGTCGACTCACTAGAGAAGAGGCTGAAAGTCATGCCACAAACAAGGATCTTCATTGAATTCTTATTTTCACAGTTAGAAACGAGCTACCAGTCTCAGATTTGTGTAGGAGCACTGATCTGTGTTAGGACAGGTGAAGAGATCTTGCTTTCAGTTTTGAGGTCCTTGAGGTAATTTGGCTGCTGTCAATTTGATTCTCTGTGGGAGCACCTGCAAGGGGGAAGACAAGACCTTGCACAGTTCTTTCTCATTATGCATGCACATAAAGTTATCCAGCACTTGTGATCCCAGTCCCCAGTGGCCCATGCTCCTGGCATGTGTGTTGGGTGAAGATATTCCTAATAGAATTGAAGTAGGGGGAAAAAAGATCCTTATACAGAGCAAGTGAAAAATTACCTTTGCTCTTCACTGTTCCTGGAAGATACTCCTCTCCCATGTTTTCCTCTTGGTGACTTTCCTGGTCCTAATAAGCTTTGGCCCAGCATCACAGAGAAGATAGCTGAGGAAGGAGATAGTGATTTAAAGGAGCAGTGGGCAACTCTATCAGCTGCAAAATTTGAGAGGATGTGATGGCAAATGCAGGGGACAGCAGAAGGCAAAAAAAGGAAAAGGTTTCTAGTACCTCTGCACTTCAAAGAGAGTAGGATAAGTTACATCCTCTGTCAGGGACTGAGAGAGTACTGGCTCAAGACTATTAGAGCTATGAAATTTGTATCAACTCATTCATGGAAAGGTAGTATAAAGCAGTAGCAACCTATTGTATAGTGAAGGGATTAACATGTTTTTTCTAGATGCATTGTCCTCAGCAGAGTTCTAACATTTTCCATGCTTCTACTGAAATCTTTGATATATATATGTAGATACAGCTTTTTATGAATATACTGGAATATATTAGTAAAAATCTTGCTCACAATCTGTAAAAGTGACTAATAATGTTATCAAAAATAATGCTTTATTCTGTTTCTAGCTTATTATCTTTTTATGCTGCACAGTGATCAATGGAAGACACAACGTAGGCTGATGTGTCACTGATCTGTGACTCTTAAGCAAAGAATTTCTTCAAACCATACTTTTTAATTGCAAATGCCTGTGTCATACTGTGTTTGTCCTGCCTTATAGTTTTCTGATTATTTGTTTATGTCCCACAATTCCTGCAGTCCGATGGCCACTTCTGTAAGCTATTGTTTGGAAGTGTTGATATCCTGGGCAGTGCATCAAACCAGATGGTTTGTCAACTGTATCAAGCCTGTGAGCAGTTCTGTGTGTCAGCAAGGACATGGACATGGGCCTTGAGATCAACAGGAGACTCACTGTTAAAATGCAGCACTCAGTTAAGGAATCTGTGCTAGAATTCTTACCAGGTGGAAGTGATTTTAAAAAATTTTAAAATCTCCCCAAGATGGGAGGCTGAGTATGGGCAGAATTCATGCTGATGCTTCCCTTGTCATAGAATACCTTTAGCAGTTAATGAGCGGACATGAACTAAAACTGGGGGATTACATTTCTACCAGGTTTTATGTGGTTAAAAAAAAAAAAAAAAGAGTGACAAGAGCCTCAGATGAGCACAGCATCATAGTTTGGAGAATTAGTTTCAAAGCAGATCTTGGGTACTTAGAGTTTGAAATACAATATACTATCCTATTCTTCCTTTTATCTTACCTGGTACTTGTCTAGAGCAGCACTCTATTTTTGGCTTTTTTTTTTTCCTTATTCAATTTGTTAAAGTACTTATTCAAACTTTAAGGTGGATTGTGATTACATCTCAAGCTCTTCTTTGCACAATGATTGATTTTGTTAATGTTTGTTGTGGTTCCTCTCTAGTAAAAACAGTTTGAGACTGCACTCTATGGGGGGAAAATTCAGACAAGAAAAACAACAGCCTAGTAATACCAAGAAGGTGAGATATTGATCAAGGCTGTTCAAAATGCTTTGCCAATGCATGTCTTTTTTTCACCTTCATTAATTGGTTTGTAGCCTCTCTGAGTCTCCTGGTTGGACACTGGGCTTGCACAGCTTAGTGTTGAAATTATTGTAATTAAGCAATTAATGAAGATTCACAAAAACATCTAAAAATATTTTTAGGACTTTGTTGTTATGCTTATTAAGGGTGTTTTCCTTTGATTGACAAGCATTGTACAAACAAGAAGAGATAGTCTATGTAGGTGGACAGAATAAAGGGCAAGAAAAAGGAAGGGCTTCAAGCCATCTAAGCCCATAAAAATCTCCCTCCAAGAGATCTCCAGGAAGACAGAAAAAGAGGCTGAGCATTCTTGGAGATTCTCAAAACTTCACTATAAAAGGCTCAGAGCATGCTGGTTGAACCTGGAGTCCATGCTTGGAGTAGGAGTTGGACTACATATCTTCCAGAATGGCCTTCCAAACAGTGTCATTTTTAAATTCTACTGTCTGTGGTAAATTCAGTAGCAAAATCCTGTGTATTAAACTCCATATAGCCTGATACTTGGTCTAGCACCTAAGCTGCAAAAAGTCCTTCTTCTTTGGAATTAAGCTGTCCCCCCCAAAACCACCAGATAATTGTCTTCTGGTAACATGCAGCTGACAGAAGAAGAATGTGATGTGATGGGTTTTTGGCATTAAATTTAAGTGAAATCTGCTATATAAGTAGAGCAGCTAAGAATCAGGAAAAGAGGGCTAGAAACTGAGCTGACAATCTCAAACAGGTACAGAAATCTTCCTCCCCATAAGACTGACCCTGACTGAATTTTTTAAAGGGCAAAAAGACAAAACTGTTCTTTCAGAGGTGTCCTGGGGATCAGAGCTAGAGGCATCTCACTCTGACAGCACTGTTCCTGTTGTGTAGCTAAATTGTATGGGTCAGGTCCTGAAGCTGTCAATCCAGATAAGTCTACACCAGTGTTTGGAAAAGAAGTAGATATTCTCCAAAGGCTAAATGCCAGCGACTTTGATGTGACTTTGTGATAAAGTTCTGGACTATTTCAGTGGAAAGAAAGTACTGTTGCATGAATGTAATGACTTGTGATATCTAATACTCTTTTACTGTGTATTTTCAAACCCTGGGCTCCCATTTGGTTTCGATGGACACCAGAATTTTTAGTTCCAAGTGGTTTTTGGGGTATTTATTTTTCTATAGTGATAGCAATCTAAATAGAGAGATCATTATAAATTCCTTCTGTGCGCAATAAGCTCTTAATTATTACCTGAGGCAGGATCTGTGGGAAAAGGTAATAGCAGATGTGCTCTTATACCAACTGACACAGATGTGAAAAACAGAATTTTCCTGGGACACTAGCCACTGTCCACATCTGAAACAGAAGAAAGAAATTTCAAGCTACTGTGTTGCATTATGGGTTTCTTGGCTTTTGTATTTTTCATCTTAAAATCTGTATTCCAAACCCACTGAGGCTGCTTGGGTGTCTGCTGTTTATTTTAGTGGGTTTGGGAATAAGTATTACATCAGCAAGATTAACTATTATAATTCCATTTGTAATATTTTCTGCTTTTTTCTTGTTATCTCTATACCCTTTTTCTTTGGCTATTCATTAAAACCCAAACTAGTTGCCTTTCTGAGACATGCCAAGGTGTTTCTGCAGTCCACTAATGACTGCTAGCTCTGCTGCCAGATTTCATAGGGAAAATTTGGAAAATTAATCTATATTGCCAACAGCACTGCTGCCATCTGATTGTGCTATTACAAGAGTTAAACTCTTATCCTTTCTGTGCTCTGACTTATACACCGTGATGCTTTGATTCTGTCCACCTCCTAATCATGTCTATCACGATACAAATTACATGGAAAGTCTTCACAGGAGCATCCTGCCCATGATTTTATCTTTAGCAAGAAATAATTGCCCATGCTTCCTATGGAAACATTTCATTTCATCACAGTTGTCAATTTCAAATTATTGTTTTTGTTCCAGTTAATGGGAGCTGCAACAAGAATGTCAGTCTGGCACATATCATGGTGGCAAAATCTGCCAGCAGCAGAAAAACAGCAGCTCCTGAGAGAGAGGGTCAATGATGCATGTGAAGCAGCTTTTAAGAATGTCTGGACATCAAGCATTTGCAGTTACAGGTTCCTAAAGCTTGTAGGGTTTTATGTACACTGACACCTTTGGTGTGAATTTGTGAGATGACCGGGATGTAACCTCACTGATCTCTTTCTGAGGTGATGACACACACCACTGCTGGATTCCATCCCTCAGGTTCCTTAGCTATAACACTAAAACTAAAACAACGCCAGAAGAAGCCTCCTTTTTCAGGTGAGGGGAGCTGGCAGAGGATGGCAGAAATCAGATAAAAGCTCATGCCGGCACTTGGTAGGAGACCAGTAAGTCAGAAGAGTCTCAGCAGTGTCAGTACCACTGCAGGTGAGCCCCAGTAAGACATGACTATTGCTTGACATGGGGGGACATGGAAGAAGTACTCATTAGGTTCAGAAAGAGCAGAACCTGATATTTCAACACTTCAAGGTGTTAAAACTGTGAAATGTTCAGAGTTTGGGATTTTTGATAATTGCTTCTGGATGACAGATAAAAAAGATAAAACCATCCAATTATTGGTTTTTTATATATGTGATATAATGTATTTCACAGCTATTCTGGAACCTGTTTCATGGGAACATTCAGACAATAGAATCTGAATTAATTTTTGAAATGCATTTATTACATAGAATTAATGTGTGAACACTCAGAATTAAGCTGAACTAAAATAAAGGGTTAAGTTCAAGATCAGAGTATATAAGACAATGAAAATAGAGGGAGAAATTCTCTTCATCCAAATTTTATGAAAAATCTAATGGCGATAAATTGCTATAAAACATGTCCTCAGCCAGTAAAAATGAGATTAATCCAGCGATTTGATTGAGGTGTTCAGTAGGGTAGAGATTTGTCCATAGCAGGTATTAGACATGCGGTGTGTGGATGCTCAGGAATTGGATGGAATATACGAGATTGGCATAAACTGCAGAGGTTTACTTTTAGATCAAGTTAAAATAGCCTTTGACTTTTCCTGCTTTATGCAGATATTGTATTCATTTAGTGGATGCTCTTGCATCTGACTCTTTGTTTTTTGATAGGACAAACAGGAGGTGATAGGAATATAAAATAGAGTGATCTAAACATGAAGGAATAGACATTTCTGCCTCAAAATATAAGAATTCAGAGACAGAGACAGAAATTAAAGATACCAGTTTCACAACATGTGAAACTGTGGAATACACTGCAAAAGAAAGATCATGAAGCCAAGAGTTTAGTTAAATTCAAAGAAGCATTAGTAATTTGCATGAATTGCAATAATAACTAGAGAAGTAATAATTATGAGGAAAATTCTGCAAAGGATATTAGACATTGTACTTTATTATTCTAGTATTTATCAAGATGAGTTAACCAGTCAGACAGGCAACATGCTATAGACAGAAAACTAACTGAGAAATGTCTGAGAGGATTTAGATGACAGCAGGTCATATCCAAGCTATCATTTGATCTAGCTTCTTTTTTTGAACTTCTCTATCCTCATTTTTTCTGAATTAAGCCTTTCAGGTGTCCAGCTGCTGATGAGTAATGTATTCTGATCATGCTGATTCTCGGTGAGTCAGGAAAACTGAATTTTTAATGCCAGTTGCAGGAGTATCAAGTTGAGCTAACTGTGCTTAAAGCCTGAATATTGTCATAAACAACAGTGCAGCGAAAACAAGTGAATAGGTTTAATTCCCAGCCCAGTCAGTGATCAAGCTGTAGAGTTTGAACTGTTCAGTACTGCCATAATAGCAGTGTCCAAGTTTATTAGCAAGTTGAAAAGCAACTTGCAATACCTGTGCATCTTGTGAAGAAGCAAGTTGTAGAAACTGACAGGTGGGTTTGCTTTAAGAATCTTTAGGAATGCAAATAAAGCATATATATTCAGGTCTGCTGGGACATATTGTGCAACATATTTCTCCTTAGTGAAGAAATCAATGGACACAAGGGATCACAACAGAAGAAAACACTGGTCTTCCTCCTTTTATGATTTACAGGTGGAGAAGTGTGAGGGGGTTTATTTGAGAAGGAGAAGGAATCACAGTGCAGGTCATTTCACATGTCAGACCTTTCACATGTCAGCTCAGACAGTCCGTAATAATGGACACAGAATCACAGAATCACAGAATGGCCTGATCGTAAGGGAACTGAAAGACCATCTAGGTCCAACATTTGCACTAGTAGGTGGCTCAGAGCTCTGTGCAAGCTGGCCTTGAACACTGCCAGAGATGGAGCATGTATGTGGAACATGCAAGATGTTTAAATGCTTCTTAAGCTGTTCCTCCAACATCTGGTATTATCCAATTACACTCGTCCAATGCCTTCAAATTCAATCTTAGCTCAACACCTCTGCATGTTTGTCCTATGAATACACAATCATTTAAAGCCATCCAAAATCCAGGAGGTCAGTACTTGCCCCAACATCCAGCCATGCTTCCCTGATGCCTCTCTTTTTTCATTCCTCCCATTCCTTTAACTGCAAGAACTGGCTGAAAAACTAGTTAAAACTACAGGGATGGTTTTCAGGTAAATCAATGGATTGGTGAAAGAAAGAGGCTGTTAGCATCTTTGCTCAGGAATAGACAGATATTTCAGCTCAACCCTTACCAGTCATTAAAGTCAAAACAGGGATGGTATTAGGAAGGGTCAAGTGGAGAAAGGCTTGTACACATGGAAAATTTAGCTCTGAAATGCAACACCACAAAACTCCATTGTTTGTTGTTTAGTCCACAATACTGGTAGGATAGCAAGAACAACTCAGTTCATTGTAGGCATTACTGTGAGGCTGGTGAGGCACAGAAACAGGTTGTCCAGATAAGCTAGGGATAATGCATCCCTGAAGGTGCTCAAGGCCATGTTGTAGGGTCTTTGAGAAACCTGGTCTAGTGTTCTGACCCATGGTAGGGGATTAGAATGAGATGATCTTTAAGTTCCCTTCCAACCTAAACCATTCTGTGATCTTAAGGGTCCCTGCCAACCCAAACCATTCTGATTCTATTATTATTGGAACATGTCAACACATAGAAAAGACTAAGTCCCATGCTTGGTGACGTTTCATAGGACTGCCTTCCCAACAGGATGACTCTCATTGTCTTCCTATTAGTGTCTGTTGCCAAAAATGTGCAGCTTGAGGCTATTTCTTGTACTGTCCCTTATTACCCTGGAGAAGAGACTCTACCTCACTGCAATCTCCTTTCAAGTAGCTGTGGAGAGAAATAAGATCTGCCCTGAGGCTCCTTTTCTCCTGGTTAACCACCTCCAGCTCCCTTAATCACTCCTTATATGACTTGTGCTGCAGCCCCTACACCAGCTCCATTGCCCTTTTTGGACACACCCTGGAGATGAGAGGCAGACAACAAGCCATGCCATAGCTGCAGTAACAAGCTCCCATGCAATCCAGGATATAGCTTTACAGAAGGTTGAGACTTCAATGTAAAATGAGTGCAGTAAGTTCTGTCACGCTGTCACCAGCATGAGTGACATGGAACTGTGTCTTGTTCAGAGTGAGTGCAGAAGTCAAGTTTGCCAGGTTTCTATCATGTTTTAAAATCGTTAACATGAGCTAGGGAATCAAGCCCCAAAATTTCTTGTCCTCTTTCCAGTTAATGCACAATGGTTTCTGTTTTGTTTACAGAGAAAAAAATCACTTGTCTTCTGTGAATGCCTTTTGTATTGGGTTTCGTTTCCTTCTCTGATATTGAAGGTTACCAGCATGTTTGTGCCCAGCAGGCATCAGCTGGCATCTGTTCTTAAATTTGGACCACATAGCTGTGCCCTCAGTTTCCATTCTTTGGAAACCTGAACATACTGTGATTAAAATAGACTGAAAACAGATGCTTGCTGTTAAAGAGGTTCCACTTGTTTGTACTGATTGTAATTTGTGCTATGAGGATTTAGTCACAGTCTAATGGCTAATCATTGCAAGGGTTCAATGAATCTCCTGGCCTTAAAGTTTTGGCATAGCCATAATAGCCTGTGGGTTTAATTGGTGGAATTTTTGCACTCAGACTTCATTGAGCAACTCAGAACTGCCAGCCACCAAATCACAGAATCACAGAATGGGTCAGGTTCAAAGGAATGACAGGGGGTCATTTGATCCAACCTCCCTGCTCAAGCAGGGTCATTCTAGAGCCCATGGTACAGGATGGAATCCAGATGGTTCTTGAATATCTCCAGTGAGGCAGGCTCCACAATCTCTCCTGGAAACCTGCTCAGTTACCTGCACAGTAAAGCTCTTACCCAGCTCCAGGGCTTCAGCTGTATAATTTTCCCATTGTCTGTTGTCCTACTGCTTGGTGCTTCGGTAGATATTGTAAAGGTGTAGGTATTGATGAGGTCCCCTCTCAGTCATCCCTTCTTGAGGCTAAACAAGTCCAGGTCCCCCTGCCTTTCTTCTTTAGAGAGATGCTCCAATCCTATAATTATCCAGCATCTCCATGTGTCTCTTGTACTGAGAAGCCCAGAGCTGGACACTCCAGATGTGCCTCACCAGGGCTGAGCAGAGGGATAGGATCAACTCCCACAATTGCTCATGTGCTCATCCTAATGCACTCCAGGATGTCACTGGCCCACTGATCCATATGGGCATACTGTTGCTCATGGACAGCTTGTTGTCCACCAGGACCCCCAGGTCATTTTCACCAGAGCTGCTTTTCAGCACCTCAGCCTGCATCCTGTACTGGTACAGTTTGGAGTTATTCTTTCCTATGTGCACTTGTCACAGAACTGATATCAAAATGCATGCTCTGTCACACCTCACATCCTCCTGCTGCAAATTTGACCAATAGGGACATTCCTACTCTACAAGACATGTAAAGAACTGTGGAGTTGGCTGTATGCACTCTGCACTGCTTGTGCATTGGGAAATTTGTCCTTTGGCTTCTGGATGTGGAAAATCTTTCCTAGTGCAGAATTTAGAAAGGATTCTTCAGTTTTCTTTCTTCTGTACCAATTGAACTTCAGTAAGCAAAGGTCAGTAAAGGTCTGTATAGCAAAAGAAAAAGATTTTTACAAAGAAGTGACTTGAAATTTCTTCTGACAGCAGGCAAGGGCAGGTCACTGTATATGAAAGGAAAAGGCAGAGATGACCCAGATTGAATTTGGAAGCCTGTATCCAAAGAAGACTTTATCAACTGTGCATGTGTCTGCAAGATGAGTTTGGTGACCACAGCTCAAGACAACCAAGGGAATAGTGTCTCTCCTCCTGCAGCCCCAGGGCCTGCCTTTAGGCCAGTCCTCACAATGCAGTGGAAAGCATAATTCAAAATTGCACTGTTGTCTACTCACCCTTACACTGTTGTAGATCAGGACTGACCCCCTCCATAGCAGTCTGAGACTGGTGCAAAGTGTCCATCCAAATTTCAAGATGCATGCACACATCTGCAGGTGTCCAGTCAACAGCCTAGCTCAGCAATCAAGGCAGACCTGCAGCACAAACCACAGTTTCCCTCCCTCCTGCCGTGGGTGCACTGGAGGCACCCACATATATGTGTTTGTTTTCCTGACTGTTCCACTAAACCCCTAAATCCTGTTAAAAGAATAAAAGTGAGCTGCAGGAAAAGCTGAAGTTGGCCAGTCATGTGTTTATAACAAACACATCTGGGTTTTTTTCAGTAATTCTGGATGAAGTTGGATGTTCAGCCCATGTTTATTAACACTCTTAGTTTATGTTTTTGTAAAGCCAGTGTTTCCATGAAAATGAGAAGAAATGGCAACATGATAGAGAATAAAACAAAGGGAAGAAAACTAAGTGGGTGGTAAACTACTCTGGTACCTGGGACTTTCTTTCAGGGATCTGCATATAACTGAAAATATAAAAGAGGGGAGGCATGAAAGCTGTGAGGAGCTGATTTAGCTCTTTGGTGTCTTGTACTTTGTATGTTTGGGTCAGAAGTGAGCAATTTCAGGGCATGTAGGGCTGTGTTCCAACAGTTTTCATGGCAGCAGGCATTCTGTGCTTGGTGAGGGCATTTGCATACTGTTCTGACAGTCCATCTCTATTTCTTCATAAGTTGAGCTTATGATAAATATCCCTGTGTCACATAAACCATTTTAGCAAGTAACTTTGGTGGCTCATAAATCATGCCAGGTGTGGTATACCTTGTCTATGTTTCACAGCTCCGACGTAAAAACATCCAAATCTTTTCTTGAACAAGGTAAAGAGGTGAACTTTTAAGAAAGTATTTTTGACTTTACAGAAGGGAAATTTGAAAGAACTTTAGTTTCTATAAGAACTTTAGTAAGTCAATATTATTTATTTAGTTGAATAACTTACCCGAACTTGGTTTTTATTACCATTACAGCATCTGAGATGGCCTGCATGATCATGGTAGGTCCCTTTCCACTGAAACATTCAAGTCTAGTCTAGTCTAGTCTAGCCTAGTTTAGTGTAGTCTATGAATGTTTTAAAATGGGTGGCTATACCTTTGAATGTAACAGCGTAGGCCCCTTTCTAGAAGTCTAAATTGAAATTAGAACTTGGTATTTCTGAAGTGTTTCATAAAAATTGAGAACAATGGGCTACAAATAATCACATAGGAGGAAAAAACTTCCTCCCCCATATCTATTCTTTTTAATTGTAAGATTATTATTTCTTGTCATCTTCACAGGCCCTGTAAATTGACATGTTCCTTTTGATCAGAAAGGAGTTAGTGCATGAGTTTTGTCATCAAAAAGACTCTCTAAAGAACAGAACTTTCAGCATATGCAAATTTCTTTCAGAACAGTAACCCGGTCCCAAAGTTGTATTTTCCCTGCTTGCTTTCAGAAATCTTTGCACAACTACATGCACAGAAAGTGGTTTAAGTGCTTAAGGTTCCTTTTTATCCTACTCAAACTTCTGCTGTAGTTCTCAAGTGAATAAATCTCTTCAACACAACCCTGGAAGCTCAGCTGAAATTGGACTGGAGTGGCCCATGCCAAGAAAGTATCATTGCTTCACACTGACTTCTAAGGAGAGCCATTCCTTGATGAAGCAAATACCATCCAGCAACAGGAGCCAGAGTTCATTACAGATTGGCCCATCAGAGAATGAGATTCATAATGATCAAGATTTGACAGACCCAACAAGGCTGAAAATGAAAACCATTGTCCATAGCAAACAAAGAGAGAAGTATAATTGTGTCTGATAGTGGCTGTAAAACAGATGGGTCTGGAGATGGTTGTGATCAGTTAAGAGTGCACAATTAACTTTTGGAAATAATGATGCTGGCACCAAAATATGCCATGCTGTCAGATCCTCTCACTTCTTCCACAACATTGATAGTCATGTCATGGAAAAGGACACATTTTAAAAGAATCATATTTTTTTATTTCCCGCTAGTCTGGACTGATACTCTTAAGGAGAATTTTGTTGAAATTTTTTCAGATTCCCTTCCAGTGGTTACAAAGCAATGCTTCTTATAGAAAAAAAACTCCATGTAGTTTCCTTGCTTTGCCATGGATAGGACATTTTTTCACAGTCTCACAACCCTTTACAACAAACCAGAGAAAACAGGCACTTATGTTTTTTCAAGAGTAATTCTAAAAAAAAATCACTGCTCCTCCAGCATTTTAGTTTTCTCTACTCAGGGGTCAGATTTACAAAGGTGATGAGGAATATTTTTATTCTCGTAACCAGTTCCTCTCAGAGTTGTTGACCCTGCACACAAGTTTGCAGTCACGTTACTGCATTGCAACATATCTTTGAAATAAGAGCAAAACTCCAGTGCGGGTTTTTGCCATGGAATATTCCAAGCTATGAAGATTTGCTGTCCAGCTCACAGCTGTAGAATTAAGAGCACCTCTGAAAATTCTGGCCTGTGAGTCTCGTGATATTTAAAGGTCTGCTAGCAGTGACAGGAAATCCCAGAGACACAGCAGTTCATAGTACAAACATTTTTGTTGGGCCAAGTGGGTGTTTGCCTCTGGTCTGGCAGGATGCAATAGCCTCAGCTATGGCTTCATCCAGCAACTGCTGAATTGAACCAATAAGTCTGTCTAACTTGCTTTGTGAAAAATAAGTGGGGGAAGTTTTTCAGCTTCCAGTCTATTCCACTTTGGGAGGGAGTTTGCATCATAAGTATCCTAGACCTGCTTTGTACTACAAACGTGAACAATCTCACCATATTCTTTCTCAGACTACCACAAGTTCCCATCCTCTGCTTAGTCTGGGGAGTTTTTAGCATTTTATGCTGTGTCTGGGTTTTCTGATTTCCATTTTGCTGTGTAAGTCCTTTGTTTTTGCCTAAGGCAACATACTTCAGGAATGAGGGAGTGGCTAAGCCGGGTCAGTAGTGGCAGATAGCAAGATTCTGCATGTTGATACAGCCAAGCATCCAAGAAAGTCTCTCAAGACTTTGACTGGATATTAACACCATGCCCCTTTGTGACAGAAAACCCATCCAAGACCTGCATCTCAGGAACTGTACCCTATCTGCCTTCACAGGTTTTGGTATAGATGTCATAACATTTTGATGAAATTTCCACTCGTTAAAAAAAAAAGGAATTTTCTTCCCTGAAGAAGAAGAAGCTTGTGTCTATTAATGCCTTATATTAGTAGTTTTATGTCATTTTAACTAAGCCCTTAATTTGTAATTTGTGATGGTAATAAAATTCTGCACTTGTAGTGATGGCTGTAAACTGGTAGCACCATGGAGGAAAGAGGAAGAATATTTGTCATCATGAGTCTTGTGGAGACACAGGAGTCCTTTAATCAGA
Organism: Passer montanus; assembly: GCF_014805655.1. Taxonomy (NCBI): domain Eukaryota; kingdom Metazoa; phylum Chordata; class Aves; order Passeriformes; family Passeridae; genus Passer; species Passer montanus. The sequence continues at coordinate 2,452,476 of NW_024370152.1, read as the reverse complement.
GTCCCACTGACAGTTTTGTGAAAAACGTATATCAGCACCTTTATAGCATCCCGTTTCTGATGGGAACAAGCATTACTGGAGCTGGACAAGCCAATGCAAGAGGGAGTATTTAAAAATACACCTGGAATGATCTTTTGGTGGCAAAGAAGTTTGCATCCAGACTTGCAATTGAGGTATGGACAGGTCAAACCACAGGAAAAATAGCCAAAATGTGTAAACAACTAAAAATGAGCTACTGCAACACTCTCTGGGATTCTTATCTTACTCAGGACATAATTGTGCATTAAATTAGGTGTTGAACACTGAGATGTGGGTAGGAAATGTGGCTGGGCACTCTCCTCCTCCAAGGGGAGAGACATTTTGTAACTCTACACAGTGTGTATTCTGTGTATTAATTATATGGTAAGATGCCTGGCTATGCTTCTGAAGGGCACGTCTCTATTTGCCCAAGCCTTCTCCTCTGCCAGTCTCTGTGCGTGTCACATACTGCATGTGGAGGGCTGAGTGGAGGGATCCACCTGTAGAGGGGTTACAGAAACTTGACTGTGGAGATAGGCTAGAGTTAGGTAGAGTCTAACTTCAGGTATCCATGTCTGAACATTCTATTCAGATTTTGTCAGGAAAAAAGTTAATTGCTAAACTTTGGACAATGAGGTTTGTCTCCCCTCCCCTCTCCTTCAACTCATTAAAATGTAGCTGTTTCTACAGCTTCCTGGTCTAACCAGCCTTGCTTGCTTGCTTTCTCCACTCATTTGTCCTAGTTATTTGCTGGGTAAAGGGGAGTTCAGAGATGCTGTGGGACCTTTGTTGTGGTGTATTCTACAGCTAGGGTCAACTTGCTACACACTGTCCAAGATCTCATGACCTTTGGATTTGTTAACCAGAGTTTAGATTAAACCATTTTACCATGGATTTATCCTGTTACTAACTTCCATTATAAATTTTCAGATTTTATGGGAAAGTGAGTTATTACTACTGTAATGATGCTGTGTCATCATGGGCTGCTTTTACTCTGAAAACTTGCTCCAAATAGGGTAGGAGTGCTATATGATATCATAAGCCACAATTTATAAAATCTTTATTAGGTGCATCACAATTTATCATTTTAATCCACCATCTATACTCAAAGACAGACCCTCAATAATGTGCATTTTTGTTATTCTTTTCTCTCAGGCACCCTAAATGTTTTTACTGCTATTGTGGGAGCAAATGCTGACAATTTACCTAGTACACCATGGAGGATACAAGGAAAATTAAAAGGCAAAGGATTCAAAAGGATTTCTCCCAATTCAGATGATTTTCTCTGGCTTAGAGAGCATTGCACTGCAATTTTTTGACATTATGTATTCTAGCATCGTCATTAAAAAATAAGAAAGAATCTTTTAACAATTCTCTGACTAATTAAAGTGATTCCCACAGTATCCATGACTCTTCTCAGGTCTGTAAAACTACCTACTACACAGAAATGTTTCTGGATTTTTTAACTGAGTTCCAAAAACCCCTCAATTATTCAGTAAGGAAAATAAGCATACATGCCCCCACCCCTCAAAATAAACTCAACCTTAGAAGACACTGGTTTTAATGGAAACCTAGAAGTAAAGCCCTTCTCATATAGCTGTTGCCAAGACCTACATCCTGTTGATTTCTGGCCTCATTCTTGCTATAAGGGCAAGTTGTGACTCCACACTAAAAGGCTCTTTTTCTGAAGGTTGAAAAAGGTGTATAATTCACCTTAAGGGAGAGAACCTGTGTAATAGTACTGGAGGTGAACAACGAACAGCTTTTCTGAATTTCAGTGATTGATTGTAAAATATGCTTATAGATATGACTTTTTTTGCTCTGGACCTTGCATTAATTAGAGGGTGTAAATGTGGTTGTACTAATGGACGCAGTCCTTAAAAATTGTTTTTCAGTATTGGATTCTAGTGAAAGGATCATTTTTGTGTCAAACCTTGTATTTATCAGTGCAATTAATTCTGACCTATACCATGTTTTCATCTAAGTAGGAAGAAGTGTGTGCACTTTGACACTCCCTGTCTTTCTATTAACAGGTGCTGCAAAAGTATTGCAAAACTGGCTGCTCAGAGCAGCTCCCAAGAGCATGAACGGGTGATTGCTGGTGGCTGCTGAATGCACTGTGGCCACCACCTTGGAAATGTGGCTGCTGATCACTCACTCGCTGCTAGTTCCCTACAAACTGCCAGGGTAAGGGCAAGCAGCCACCCGAGACGCACTGATCAGATTGCTGGTGCTCGCCCAGTCATGCTCAGATGCACCCCTCTGCTTGTGTTTGTTCACAAGCTCAGATTTTTCAGCTTTAGGAAAGTAAGTCACAAATTCCATGCTCTAGGCTGTGTGATGCCAGAAGAAAGCTCCCTTCCTGCGACTACCCTTTTTTTTTCCTTTCTTTTTTTTTTCATCTCCCAAAAGAAGGACATTCTGATCAAGGAAAGGCTGAGGCATGTCTATAACTAAAATAAAGACTGTCACAAAGGGAGATCAAAGCTCCACTGCAGCTAACCACAAAATTGCTGAGGGAATAACTTGCAATGGTTATAATAATTTTAAGACATTTACAGTGCCTTCTTGTAGAAATTGTCACAGGACCAACAGGAATAGACATTGTACCTCATGGTCTCAGGTGAAAAAAATCATCTGTGTCAATGAGTTGATTCTAATTAGCATGGGTCGCCAATACATGACTCACTAGAAACTATGATTGCTACTCTCCCCAGTGTCCTTGTTATCACAGGCCAGGTGGTCTTCTGTGGCAGGCAGCACTCAAGCTGTCCAGAGCTGCAACAGAGGAAGGGAGAAAACAGGAAACCCAGTACTCCCAGAAGACTCTGAAGGGGCATACAGAGCCCATTGTGGTAAGAACAGGAACCATTTAGATATTTGGAATATATGTTTATTTGTGTGTGTGTAGGATACCACACTGCAAATCCTAGCAATTGTGTGCATGTTTATACTTAAGCATTTGTGTTTCACTCTTTGAAAAACAAATTTCATAAAAATGCTACCAGAAAAAGCCAATTGCAGCAGTCTTCCTGTACAAAGCAGAACCAGATTTCTAAAATACTGCCTTCTGAGATTCAGTTACCCAGTCTTATCAATATTTTGGCAGGAATGTTGTAAAGTTCTTATGGCTATCACGCAGATTTTGCATTTGCAAGAGAAAGATAAGAGTGTGTTTCTGAATTTGACCTAGTCAGTATTTTGCCCAGTGATGCTGAGGTCTGTGGTGAGACCCAGGATATGAATCCCATATTCTTAAGCTGAGATTTCTCTCACAAGTCTGTCTTTACATCATACAAAAATCTATCCTGTTTTTCATCACCTCTCTTCCCTGTCCACTTTATGAGGGCAATAGCATTCTTCAGAATGGATCTTTCAAAATCTAGTTGTGGCTCTAGTGCTTCTCTTACATTTCTAGTTCAGGCATGCATAATTTATGCGTCATTATATGGTAGAAAGTGCTGCAGCCTCATGTAAATAGGGGTCTAGCTGCTGACAGACTTCTTGATTTAAAAAGTAAAAAAGGAATTTAAAAACATTCACATTGTGCCACCGTGTCTACTCATACATGTAGATTAGACTTGGCTTTTCTTTAGTATGGTATACCTCCCAAATCAGGAGGAATGTGAACAACTAACATTGCAGCCCCTCACAAATAAACTACAAAACATCATGTTCTGGTCATGTTTGAGTGGCTAACTGCAACAGATTCAATTCAGATATCAGTGAAAGCCACTATTGTCCACTCACAGAGAGCTCACCTGATTCTATTCAGCCTTCAAAGAGAAGAAAAAGAAGTCATTTGCCTTTGGACAGAGATGTGAGCGGATATTCACTGGAGGCATCTTGTTAGGCTAGCTTTGTCCCAGATGTGTAATTCCATGGCAGGCATAAGTAACCAAAGACCACCTGTGTAACAGACCCTGGGGTTGGCTTCTGCAGTGAATATTCAATTGATGCAGAGCTCAGGGAAAAGTTGGCAGGCTATATAAGACTTTTGCAAACCAAGACTGAGGAAATAATTCCCATCAAAGAACACAGTCTTCCTCCATAGTCTGGTCACTTTTTTGGGCTTTAGTCACATGGAAGGAAACTCTATGCTACACATACATGGGAAAGAGAAGCTAAAAATTTTGGTTTAATGGAAGGTAAGAAGCACAGAAAGACAGGGAGTTTTTCAGTTAGTAATTATCTTAGGCACTGCCTATAAATGCTGTAATTCTTAAAAAATGTCAGCATTCATGTGCAAATCAAACAGATCAGGTCTGTGCGTGTGATAGTGCAGTCAGCAAGAGCTTGGCTTGTGCCATTGGGATAGAAGGGTTTGGGATTTTGCTGAGCCAGCTTCTTAGAGTTTTTACAGTTAATTCATTTATAGCTGTAATTTGGAATTTAATGTCAGAGTTTCCCAATATCGATCAAGATTGGCCTCTGGTGCTATCTGATAGCATCAGATATTCTGAAAGTCAATAGGAAAAATGTATGTGCCTTGCACCAAACCTGCAAGAATTAAGAACATTTGGACTATGCATACCCTTTGAGGTGATAGAAAACCATTTAGGAGCTTGCAAAACAGTTACTAGCAGGGGCTGAACCAGAGGTTATCATGCCTTTTTGGGGGAAATGTAGAAAGTGATTACTAGATTTAGAAGAAAAAGCACCTCCTTGCAATACACATAGATGTCTACCACATGGAAAAATTGCAGACTGTTGATATTAATGTATCTAATACACTCTTCTATGTAACAGACACTGTTTCATAAAATTCAACATGGACATGAAAGGCAAGTGAAGTATGCTTTGTTGGCACTTAGAAGTGCTGGCACTACTGAATGAAGTATTTTCTAAAACTGGTCCTTCAGGTCAGTATTACATTTTGTGATAATGACATTTATTGAAACTCTGAAGGAGGCTCTTTCACTGACAAAAGTTTGTTTCAGTTTTGTATGGGTTTCGTTTTTTGGGGGGGGCTTTGTTTTTGGTGGGTTTATTTTGTGGCCCTGCATATTAAATTTTAGGCATTCAAACATTCGAGTGAGTTTTTATAAACTAGCTTGAGATACATATGATCTGAAAAGAAAGTAAATCATTCATATTCCTTAAAGGGTCCAGCAGTATTACCTCTCATGTGATGAAAGTATTTTGCAGTTATAAATTCTGAAGTTTTAATGCTCAACTTACTTGAATTTATTAAGCCACGCTGTTTTTGGAGAAAAACATTAAAAACATTAAAAAATCTTCTAAGCTACCCATGTTTTGGTAGACATGAGTGAGCTACCCATAGCATGTCATGGCTTATTTGCATGAGTGGCTTTTTGCATTAGTAAATACCAATAATTAAGAAAATTTCCAGTCTGAGACAGATCTTTTTATGGAGTACAAGTCCTTTTCCACAGCCAAATGTCTGCAGATAGAGTCCCAGCAATACCAGAAAGGACCATAATGATGAGTTAACACCCTTTTGTCCCAAGGAGTCTTGGCTGTGGGGAGTAAGAGCACTGCTGTGATACATCTCAAAGCCTGGGAGCTGGGTTTGGGTGGAGCTGCTACAAGTGCAGGTCTTGGTGGCAGCAGTAAACTCAGCCAAGACCTTCCAAGGCCAGTTGGTACTCAGTGACAGGTGAGCACCATTCTGAAAGGGCTGGCCTCAGGTTTTGCCGTGGGATGTTCAGGTTGGACATCAGGAAGAAATTTTTTACAGAAAGGGTCAAATACTGGAACACAGGAAAGTAGTGGCGTCCCCACCCCCCAGGTGTTCAAGAAACAGCTGGACATGGCACTTAGTGTTATGGTTTAGTTGGCAAGGTGGTGTTTGGTTACAGGTTGGACTCTATGACCTTAGAGGTCTCTTCCAGCATTAATGATTTTATGATTCTCTATCACGAGCAAAGGATTGGGTTCACTCAATGTGTCCTGTGTCCAGTTAGAGACTCACAGCTTCCCCTGGGAGGAGCAGATGGAGATGTCTGATCCAGCCTCCTGCTCAGAGGTGGTCACCACTGGATGTGACTCAGGCTCCTGAAGAAAGCACTCACTGTTTTGAAGCATGCAATATCTGGGTTTCAAACTCTGTGAGACATTTTTGTCATGCCCCCGAGAAGGTATAGACTACTGCAAGAAAAAGTAAAGTGAGAGGTGACAAGGAATGCCAGGAGTTGTGGCTCAGCTTTGATGTGTTGAATAACTAGATGGACAAGCACTCTTCACACAGCACATTCCCAGAGCCATGACACCACAGAGCAGACTGTCACTGTCCCTTTATCATGTGTTTGCAAAATTAGGTGTTAGTATCCAGTGCTCCAAAGCCACTTTGTTCAGATTTTGAATTTATTAACCACCACTTGCCAGGCAGAGCTTGGAGACAATCAGCAAAAGGCCAAAAACTCCTCAGAATCATAGTTTTTCACTCTATTTGTAAAATTTGCTTTGGATCCTCAAATGAATGTGTTCACTAAACACTTTCAAAGGACGAGACAAGAAATTAAATTCCCTAACTGTCAAACAATGGCATCATACACTCTGAAGAGGTATTTATTGTATTGCACATTATTGGGGTTTTTTTTTTACTATTAAACAAAAACATCTTATCACCTCTTCTGCTGCTAAAATCCTTCTTCTGCCACATAAGAGCCAAGTACTTTTTAAAATCTTAGTTAGCATATCCAGAAAAAATCCAAAGTACTGTTCTCAACTTTTAAAAATTGCTTTCTCTATTTTATACTTGGAAAAAAAAAGGGTCACAAGCTAAAGTCGTCTGGTTTGGTGGGGGTTTTTTGTTTGTTTTGTTTTGTTTTGTTTTGTTTTGTTTTGTTTTGTTGAGTTTTTTCCCCCAACAATATTATTTGGCCTGGTAGCAGACTTAATCTTCTTCCACAAACCTCACAATAATGACATCATAGACTTCATTACTGCTAGATATTCAGAAAAGGATCAATATGTTGAGGTCAGAACTACCACTTACTGTTCAAAATGGCAGCTGGAGGACATTACAGAAAAGAGTGACTCTATACTTGCCTTTTTAATTAATGTATTTCCTTAAATTAGCTGTACGTGATAGAATACCAGGCTCTTTGGATCTTTGCATGAGGACAGCTCATATTGTGTGCTTATAAATCACCTACTGTCAAATATCTATCCTTTGGATAAGTTTTTTTATCAAGTTGCTTTTTAATTATATTTTGGCTAATTTTAGAAAAATACAGGCAGTGCTATGCTTCACCCTTATAAACAGGAAACATGAAATCTATTGGATTTTAAGGTTAACAGCTGAAAACAGAAAGCACAAGTTTCTGTGTAAACATGCATTTGCCACAGACTTTCTTTTAGAGCAAAAATAAATCAACAGTTAGAAAATAAATATGTAGACTCTTGACTCTGGTCAGAGCAGGTGTTCAAATGAATGTTCCATTAGTATTGTTTGGTCACATAAGCCTTTTTTAAATTTGGCATTATGTGGACAACTTGTCTAATTGCAAGACATGTACTGCCCAAATATTTCAGTATCTTCTTGTTGTTCTTATTATTCTTGTTATTCTTAACAAATTAACATTCTTAACTCATTCTTTCATAGTTTTACACATGACTGCTAAAAGCAGTGTTTTCTCTTCATATTCAGATTTCTGCTGGATCACAGAGCAGGAACAGTGCAGTGTTTATATTTGACTAAAAAGAGAAAAGTCGGTTTTTGTGATGTCTGTGCTCTTCTTCATCCTCATTAATGTTTTGGACCTACTTCTGCATTTAATGCATTTGAAATGCTCATTTGCAACAGCACAGTATGTTTTTTGTTTCCAGGAATATGTACTGTGAGGTTCTTTCTGTTAATCTAGCAGAAGGCTCACCAATTAGCTAATTGCTCTTTGGTTGGTTGGTTGGTTGGGGTTTTTTGGGTTTTTTTTTGGTTTTGTTTTTGTTTTGTTTGGTTTGGTTTGGTTTAATTTTTTGTTTTGGTTTGGTTTTTTTTTCTGTTTGTTTGTTTGTTTGGGGGAGGTTTTGTTGGTTTTGTTTTTGGTTGTTTTTTTTTTCTTATTATTATAATGACTCCTTTCTCCAGTTGCCAGCTGGGGCTGACAGCAATTTAAAAGACACCTCTTTGCACTCTGACAGCAAGTTTCAGAGGTCTTAATATCTAATCTGGTCTCAAAAGCTCTTTCTAGAGAGCAAGAGGTCACTTTTATCAATAATAATCATCAGAGATTTTCTTTACAAATTAAAATATACACAGGAAATTTTTGCTGGAATAACTGAAAGGATTTGTATATTGTGCCAAATTCTTTTTCCAGCTGGCAGAGTGCAAACTCTGTATTGTAAACAGAAGCACAGTGTGGCCTTAGGTGTATTACAAACCCTAACTTGTTATTTCACTTGTTATTTAACTCTAACTTGTCACACTTACAGTAAGTATTATTTTGGGTGTAATAAAATTACCAAAGTTATAACTGACATATTCACTGGGGGAGGGGAGGGGTTGGTAGTGTTTTTTGTGGTGTGTTTTTTTTTGTGTGGGGTCATTGTTTTTTTTGTTTTGGAGGGGGTTTTTTGTTTGTTTTTGTTTGTTTGGGTGTTTAAATTATTGTTGTTATTATGTTACATCCTCTTTCTTTTCCTATTACAGAATTCTGCTGGTGGGCTGCTTCAGAAAAAAAGTATTTTCACACTTGCAATGTGACACTTGATGTGAAATTTCTTTCATTCACACATGTTTTTAGAGCATTTTGAGAAGCAATATGAGTTTTCCTGGAAGTACAATGGATACTCTTTTACCTTTTACCTTTTGGAGAATGCAGCTAGGCATGTACAGTAAATTGACTCCTTCACCTAAGAAAGAATAGTTTTCCCCTACAGTAGTTCAATATGCTTTTTCCAACTCTATGTGAAGAATATTTTGCAAATATTGTGATTCCTTTCCAGCATTTGACTCTTAGTCATGATACGTACCAATCATTAAAAAAAAAATTATAGCTCCTAATCAGAGATCAAAAACCAAACAGAATTATTGAGGCACAATATGAGCATTGATAAATTTGTAAGCACACCTGAATTGTGGCATGTGCTTTGCTTGGTGCATAGAGGACCTCAGAACTGCTTGCAGTTTTCTCATCTTAAAATTACTCCACAGGAACACATATTTTAATCAAAATACAATTCTTTGTTGGAAATTCTTTTTGTTCCATTTTTAAAATTTATTTTCAATCATTTCAAAGCTGGTTTTTTCCAAATTATAGGTTTGTACTTAGTTTTTTTAATTAATTTTTTATAATTTAGGTGTGTGGGTATAGGTGACACAGTTCCTGTTAGAAAAATGTCACAGACATTTAAATTTTGGTTTGGCATAAAAATGTGCAGGGCAAAGAGTGAAATATTAATTTTGATATATTTAAATTGGTAGTTTTGTGCAACTCAAAAATACTTCTATCTTTCATATTAATGTGTTTCCAATGAAAGTGTTTCTTCCTATGGGTAGAAAACTAGAACACAACTATCTTTCCCAATACATTCAAGTACCTTTTTAAAAGAGCGCAAAAGCTTGAAAGGTATTGAGTGAGTTTCAGCTAAAGATTGCCCTTACAATGGACAAGGTTTGTACTTGGTGGAGGCTATTCAGTGGTAAGATCTAAGAAACATTTGAAATGGCAACACTGTCATTTCAGCAGGACAGGATGTTACACAGGGAAAATGACGTTGTTGGCCCTAGACACGTTTTGCTGCTGTAGGCATAAGATATTGGGGTCTTGTTTCTGCTTCAGGAAAGTTGTTTTATGCAAGGTATATGCCCAAAGAATGGCCAAAGCAATTGTTTTACAGAGGGAGATTTGACTAACATTAGCAATGAGATGGAAAGAGATCCCGCAAGACTGGTTCAAGGCCTCTGCTTGTTGAAGTTTGATTATCTTCCAGATCAAAGCATCTGGATACGTCTTCATGGATATGTTTTCAAAAACAAAAAAATCAATCAGTAGGAAATTGAGGAAAATACCCCCTCCCCAAATTTCCCACAAAGTGCCTAATTCCCTTGCCCTCCATAAAATCAATCACATAAAATCACTTCAGTAGCCTGAGGAAAATTAGTGGCACAACTTCTATTATTATTTGTGTCAAAGAGAACTGCAGAAGTTATCTCTAAGCTGCATTTGTAGAATGAATGAATTGTAGAAGGTGTTTGAAGACCGAATGCCACTGATTTAAGGAGACAACACTGAAAATTAGTTGTGAATTAGTATTTTTCCCCTTTTCCACATATCAGTATGCTTATGTAAGTTTAATGGATAGTGTCTTTGAGTGGACACGGAGCACCCCAGGAAACTACTTCTACTGCTACAGTGAAAAGCCTTTTCCATTCCACCTTTATACATCCAATCCAAGAGGACCCTCTGTAGTTTAGTGGTGCCAGGATGTAGTGGCTGAGGAAGTGACTATAAGCAGCAGATGCATTTTCTCTGGCTCAGGTGAATGCCTACATGGGCTGTAGCCTGTTCTCTGGATATAAGGTCTCTGAACTTGTGTCTGTGACTTCTGTTTCTGTGATCAAGCTTCCAAAACACTTTGGAGTTGCAATAAAGAGTCCAATGAATTTTGTGTGTCCTAGCATCACATTTCAATTTGGGACTCTTTTAGCAAAAATTGATCCTGTATGTAAATCATTTGTAGAAAAGCCTGAGAAAACTCAGGGTGCTTCTTACCACAGTAAGCCTTTTCATCGGGCTTCAGTAAGAAGTACAGCAATTTCAGTGTATATTGACTGTTTCTCAAGACTTTTGATCTGAACCAGTTTTAGAGGAAATCACAGCAAGATGAGACAAAAAATATGCTGTGATTGCTTCTTCTTCTGCTTTCTCCCTACACAGATAGGTGTGTATATTTGTGTGTCTCTGTGTGTGCATGTGGGAATGAAAACTTTAGAGATACTGTTATTTATTAGAACTGCAGTGACTATAACAGCATTCACAAACTTTTTTTCAATTTAGGTGTGACACAGGATATAGCAATATGTTATCAAGAGAACATGCACAGTCTGCACTTTTGAAAGAAATAAAAAGGAGTGACTGATAACCATGAATTACTCACTGCAAGTATTAATAGCAACATACACCATTCCTCTACGTTCTGCATCAGGAGACTCTTCAGTGAAAGCAGGCTTTCTTTTCACTTTATGAATTTGAATGCAGATCCATAGAAATATTTTCATCACCTAAGGAGTAAATATTTTAGTTGAGAGTTTTAGAAGATGCTATCACATAATTATAGTGCAGATCTGAAAAGTTTAGTATCTTCACCATCCGATGGATAATTTTTTGCAGCCAAAATCTTTATTATAAAGACAAGCTTTGTAGCAACAGAAGTCCATCTTAGGTTTTGCCAAGAAAATACATTTTCTTAGCTCAAAGATGTAAAAAGTCCTATTGAATTTAGTATTTTGTCATTCAATGGTTAACAGTAAGTGCAAGATCTTGGCTCTACTGTGGCCCTCTTGCAGCCTCCAAATATATCATGATGCTAGTTTTCCTGGGTTTGTTTCTGACTGTGTCCTGTCTGTGGATTGAAGGGACATCGATAGGTCACTTCATCCTCATATTTCTGCTTCTTCTGCCTTTTTCTCTTAAAATATCATTGAATAACACATCACCATCTCAGGTCACCAAAAAGTGAGGGGTTTGGAACAGTGAGCAATATTGAGGTAATTATCTTGAGTGATTAATCAGTTCCTCTGCCTTGGTTGGTTTTAAGACCATGGTACCTATATCACACAATATATTTTTTCTGTTTGAATTATATGCACTTTAGGTGGTATCTGCACTTGAGATATATTCAGAAATAAGACCTTACATATGTTTCTTATGTCTCTGAACAAGAATGTAACTGCCACTACATAGACCGATAAGGGTAGAAGACTTCCAGTGAGCTTATCTGAGCAGACAACACAGGATAGATACATCCTCTGAACACACAGAACTTGGGACTGGTCAGGGTGCCGACCTGGGCTCAGGGAGTTCATTGGGGCTGTGCCATGCTTTACCACAAGATTTTTGGCAGCGGTGGCATGCAGCTGTGCTACTCCCACTCTGAAGGGACTCTGAGACCATGGTCCCTCTCTGTGATACTTGTTTGCAAAAGTGGTTCACTGGTTCCTTAGGATTAAAAAAAATCTGGAGAGGAGTGGTGGGTGAGAAAATCAGATTCTTTCTCACACCCATTCCCAGCTCTCCTGCTGGGATGTGTGTGTGGTCCCTGTTATCTGACAGCCAGGTAGCCCACGGGGTGAGTGGGGGCACTTTCCAGTCCTCTGTGTAACCCTGTGCTTTCAGAGCATTGGGAAGGACACTGGCTATTCAGCGCTGGCTATTCCTCCCACTCCCTGGATGGTTGTATGCACAACTGATTGTCTGAAAAATAGTCTGGCCAAGCATTTATTTGTTTTCTGATGAAGTGTAGGCATGCTGGGAATTTATGTCTCCTTACAAGAAAGGCGTAGCTCAGTCTTCTCAGATACATCACTTTTGAAGGGTGCAAAGCTGACCGCTTGGCTTATAGTGTAACCGCAGGAGGGAAGGACTGCTTTTTCTCCCTGTTCCCTTGGCAACGCTCACTCTCGTATGCAGCACCAGTCCTGGAGACCAGAGAACATGATTAAAAGGGGAGTTGGTCGTGGGGATTCCGAACGTGTGTTGCTAGGGATGTCACACTCTGAATCTCTGCTGTAACACCTCTGTCCCCAGCCAAAGGAGCTTGTGAAACGAGAAGGGTCTTCTTCAACACGCTCCTTCCCCCTCCCCGGCCCCCGTGCCTCCCCCTTCGCTGTCGGAGGGGGCGAGTGCCCTCCCATGCCCAAACCATGGAAGTGAAGAGAAGGTGGTTCCCAGTGATGTCATTGGCACTCTTCCATCCGGGGAACCCCTAGGCAGAAAGAAATCCTCTTGAGCACCGTTTCCAAAGTAGGAAATCTTGATCTATTAAAAAAATTAAAGAAAGGAGCAGAACGGCCACTGTCTACATTGTTATTATTTTATGCATACCGCTGCATTCTTCAAATTTCTCTAGGGCGTGGGGGGTTGGGGAGGGAAGGGGAGAAAAAAGCACCAAAAAAACTTCATGCACATAAACATTTACTGAGCAACAATGCCTGCTCTTTACCTGATTGCTTTAATTTTTTTCATTAGGAGATTCAGATATGTGGAATAAATTAAGAAAACCAGGTATTTTTAGGTCCTCCATACCCCACCTAACCTGCCAATGGCCACATCCCTGTCATACAAGTCATTTAATGCAGAGATTTACTTCAAGATTGTATTATCTGCCCAACCAAAAGAACAAATAGAGGTACATTAACATGTCTTTATTTGTCTTTCACACACACACACACACACACACACACACACACAATATATACGTATATGTATATGTATATGTATATGTATTTTAATGCTATGGTACCTACAGGCTGGAGACCTGTGCTGCTATAGAGAAAAAATAAAATGTATAAAGGATGCTTTATCCTTTTAAGAACTTTTTTGGATATATGAGACACTGATTTTGCATTTATTAACTTTCTTCTTTAAGCAAAAGAATCCTAAGGGCAACAAACATTCCCAGAATCGCCTTTCATTATTCTGGATCTAACACAAGCATATGGAAAAGTCCCATGGTGTTGCTGACTCCCAGATGGCTCTGCTCAGTAACTGAATACAGAAGTATAAACAGGTTAGGTGTTGGCTTGTATATTAGCTCTTTCCTCTCTTTCAAGGCAATTAGAGATACTTTTTTCAGAGTGATGCGAAAAGAATCAATTTGTCTCCCTCCCTCCCATATTAATTATTAGAAACAGAAGATCCAAACCGAAAGTGTGTACGAATATTTACCATAAGAAAATTTGAATGCTGGATTACACTTACTTCAGAATTTTAGTGGGGAACAATGTTACTCTAATTTATGGATATAAAGTTTTTTAATTAATGTCTTAATTTAGTCTTAATTTTATTTTTTCTTTTAAATAATATGAGAAATTTGTTGTATTTATTAATACCCTTCATTCTAGCTATTGCTTCAACTTTTGAAATTTTCAATAAACACCTCAAGTTATTGTTCGTATTCCATAAAAACAAAATATAGTATCTGTAGGGATACATCCAAATTTTTTATTATCCAAATAAGAAAATATTTTTTCTTACTCAAACTAAAATCCAGAAATAGATTTCCTTTTTATCAGATTAGTTTGCAGTTATTCCTATGTTTTCTTTTCTATTTTAGCTCCTCAAAACCAGTATATTGATCTGCAAATGTATTTTATTTATTCAGTATTATTTTTAGGGAGTTGATGTAAAAATTCAGATAACCAAATTCTTCAATTTTATTATTTTGGAAAGGTCTAGCAATGCTATTCTTATCCTTTGTGTAAACAAGATACTGGATGATGAACTAGTTGAATAAGAAAGTATTTCTCTTGCAACATCCAAAATTATGTCCTAAACAAACTAGGTTTTTTTATTCCCCTTTCCTTTAATTTTGTGGTTAAAATGATCATCACAGTGCTGATGTGTTATTGGCATAGTTTAATTATTGCAATATGCATAGCCAGAAAGATCAAAACTGGCTATGCATTGCTCATGCTTTATATAATTCATGTTTTCCAAAGAATGTCAAATAATTTCTTTTCCAGAATTTTCCATTATAAAATTATTTTTCAATTTTTTTTGTTTAGTTTTTCAAACCTACATGCATGAGACACATACAAGAGCTACTGGCAGTATAATGCTCACTGGAAATCTAGATTTCTAGTAAGCTTTTCTAGATTAACTGAACTGAATTCTGGGTGATTTGAAAGAACACTTTCAATCCTTTGATTAAAGTCAATATGGGACAATTTGGCACAGGCAATACTCCTTCTTTGAATTCCATGCCCACTTAAAGGGGAAAAAAATGAAGAACAATCTTCTGGCCCACAGGACATCTTCATTCAGTTTAACAAGGTGTGTCAAGATCCAGGCTGACTAATGATAAAACATTGTTGCTCTTAATGTAATTTAACTTTGTTTATCTCTTCATTTGGGCGCATATGTGATTAGCAATGTTTGATGCAGAGTTCACTACATAAATTGGAGCTGGTCTCATACCCCAGTTTTTATTAAGTGGAATAACTATTTGTTTATTTCAGTACCCAGGATCATATATTACACATAATTTCTATATCTCCTTTGGGGCTGGGACTGAGAGGTGGACAATTTTTTTGAGAGCCATGTTTATTTTCCTAAGAGACGATGTCTCTCCTTTGTGACACTGCCGTGTTCATTCAGACTGGACTTCAGTGACAGAGCACTTTGGTTGAAGGCTTCTCAGGAGGGCTTGCATCACGTCTTGTCCTCGGCCAACAGAAAGCAGAAGATCAGCTTGAGTGGTCAGCTGCTACACTAGGCACAGAACTAGCACTTGTGCAGTCATACAGAGGATGTAGAAGTCATCACATGGCTTTGCAAACTCCTTACATCAAAAATTCAGAGTTCTGGAAGATCTTCATCGTAACACTGACCATGTCCATTCCGTTACTGGTACTGAGATGCTGTCTCCTGCTTCAGGAGTTTGTTGTAGAAATTCATCACACAAAATTGAAAAAGATAGGTAAGATTGCCTTCTCACAGAGAAGACGTTTCCTGGAATGGCTGGGGAGTTTTCAGTTATCTACTATGCGTGGAAAAGAATGGAGTATTTCCCCGTCACATCAAACCAGGTTCAATGATTGCATTACCCAAACCTACAGTCACCACAACTGTTTAGCTATTGAACTGATCATCATCTAGGGAGTAATAATGAGAATCTGGGTTTTTCTGGACTATTTTTATAAAATTACGTGGTTACTTTAACGCATAGTGCTCAAATATCCATAACATGGATCAGGACCCTGCTCTGCCATTTTGCAGAGTGCCATTGATGGTGAGCTCACAGTCTTTTTGCAGCTGAGCTTGTCCTTAGGCCTTTCTTTTCCATTCTCTGTAAAGTTCAGCATTCTGTTTAATGTGAATGCTCCCTCTAGCCATGCCATAGAATATCAGTGTGAAAATCTAAGGTGCAGCTGGTAGTCTTTAGTAAAAGTGAGAAAAGCTGCTGTCCCAGTTGGCTATCAAGTTTATAAGTGATGAAAGGACTTTTAGTTTGAGTCTCGTGTTAAAAACCCCAAGTCAAACATGGTTTAAAAAAAACCTGCAAGAGATAATAGTGAACAAGACTTAATCTTGAGAGTACTGGAAGTGTCCCAGCAGGATTCTGTTGGAAGGACCAGAATAAACATTTGTTGAGATACCGACAGAAGTTACTGCAGGGATGATGTTTGCTTCATTTCTATCTCCTCCTAGATTTTGTACCTGTTCACTAACCTGGCATTCTCTGTCAAATATACCCACCCTTTACTGCCACCTTAATATTTGTTTAAAGCTCAGCATAATGTGGGCTTGACTGGCTACAGGTGATTCATTCCTGACAATGCTAGTTCACAGCTTTAGCAGCTGCAACTACACTTGCAACACTATATGAGTCCAGAAGTACTCAAGATACAGCAGGTGCTTCTCAGCTGTAGTGACAGATTTGGAAACAGAGGATGTATATTTGGAAAACACATTTTACAGTCATAGGTCTAAACAAGATCCTCCTGGGACGTAACAGGATGGCAGAACATTGCCTGCAGCTCCAAAATCTCTTCCAATGGCTATCATAACTACAAAAATTTCTGTTACCTACTTAGACTGTCACAGCAACAACACTCTCAATGCAATGTGAATAAGCCATTTCTAATGAGTTATGTCACAGTATATTGGAATTATTTCCATACATGGTATGGATTTAGGTTCACCTTGTGTTGCTTTATGCTCTGTGGCATGTGGGATATACAAGACTTTTCTTAAATGCTGAACACACTGTCAGCGCCATTCATAAAATATGCAAATAGCTTTCAATACACAGGTCTTACATAACACAAATAGTAATGATATTGTAAGTAGTCTTCAAATTGCAAGACAGTAGTGTTTCTATATTCAGTTACAGTACAGTAATTTTTACTTTGCTTTTGAATGTGACATGCTTACTTCTTATATGTTTCATCATCTGAACACCGAAACTCGTGTCTAGATGATTTCCCCTGTCATAAGCATGGCAAAGTATGCTGTTACTGGCAGTACAAGGTTTGGATTTGAGTGGTTACATAACTACACATTACACAGGAACCTTGTAGTCATAGTTTAAATATTGAATAATTGATAAATATTTTATTGATAAATAAAAAATTATGTCTCTGTGAAGCAAAAGTTTATTTGATTTTACATATTAAGCATGTGCTTAGCTTTAACACCAAAATAACAGGTCTTAGTACCTAAAGCAGCAGTAAGATAGATTAATCTCTCTGATTCAAAGGCAGAGATTTGAAAACCCTTTGTCTGATCTTTGGTAGTACAATTTACTGTGAGACTTTGACAAGGCCAGTTATTATTCTCTTGCTTGCTGACCAAATGTACATACAGTTTGCATTGTAATTTTCTGTGCACAGGAGTTAAGACTGGAATAACTTTGCAGAAAGTAGCTGAAATGTAAACTTATGCAGAACAGATTCTCTTATAGAAAAAGAAAAAAACATTATGTCCCTACCTACCCACTGCTAACATACAGGGACAGTGAAATTCTTTTGTCACAGTTGTACAAACAGATATAATCTAGTAGACTCCCTTGGACATCTCATCCTACAAAATATTCTCCCTCTCCACTCAAACCTAACACATATGCTCCCTCTCCACTCAAACCTAACACACTGCCCATCTGGTTCACCAAGAGTGCTCCAGCATTTGCCAAATTCAACAGTTTTTGAAACTGTGGGTGCTTGGGATAGCAGTGGAAGTGCTATTCTTTATAGCCTGCCTTCTGTAGCACATGGATTTGGAGCACATCAGTGCTGCAGAGGTGATGCAGGTAAAGATCTCCTGCTGGACCATGTTACATCATGTTTCTGTAAACTCCTCCATAGTAGATGTTCAGGGATACAGCTGAAAAATATCCCTTCTTCCCATCTGAAAGCCATTTTGCAAAAGGGGACCACAAATTCTAAGTGTTGTGCCCTACTGCCACACAAGCAGATACTTTGGAAAGACAGTTCAAGGAAGCTTTTTTTTAAGTGTCTGAGTCAGTCATGTAGGAGAAGATAAGACCAGCTCCTTGAAGAAACTGGATACCTTTCTCCTAATAGGTTAAAAGGATTAAGGTTCGTCACACTTTAGGGTAATGCATTGTCTGAGACTGCTGAGATTGCTCTCCAAAGACTTTAAAGCCATATTCAGAGGTACAAAAAGCCTAAGGGTTGGTTCATTTTATTGACACATCTGGTACAGCCAACTGGTATAAACAAGACATGATTTTGACCTACTGTTCCATAAATTACTTGTTTCATCAGCTCAGTGGGCAGTTTCCACATGCCCCCAGGCTAGAGAGGGTCAGGCAGGGTGGTGGAGTGACTCATCTCCTGACATATTCACTGTTTGCAGAATCAAAGGTATCGTCATCTGGCAGCAAGCAGCCAAGGTGAGCACACGCTGTGTCATATGGCAGAAGGAAGGATTAGTGGTGAAGGACATTTTTCATAGCTTCCTACAAATCATTTTGCAGTCATCAAATTTGCATTGGAAAAATGGACTAACATATTTTGTTTTCTGGAGAGCAACTCCTCAGACTTAAGCTCTGATGGCCAGAAGTCTGTACACATTTATGTTTACCTGGGCAAAGAGAGGAAAAAGAGCCATCTGCATCTGCACACCTCAGGGTTGCTGCTTTTTTTTTGGTTTTGTTTCTTTTTTTTCTTCTCATTCACTTTTTCTGTTGGGGCTATTCCTTCCTTAATTTTTATATCAATATCTATTTTGACCAGTGAATATATTCCTGTAACCATAATGTTTCTCATCTCCAGAGGTGACTCTGAGTGCAAGGTCTCTCTGTTTCTCTTCAGGGTCCTCTTCTCCATGAAGTTACCTGACAGTGATGCCTGTTGGACAGAACTGTACTGCAAGGGAAGTCTTGTCATCAGGGGTTTTAACAAATTGCTTCTAGTGTAACAGCATCACTTTCGGATAGCAAATCAGGGATGACTCACAAATTCATCACAGGAATGTGCTTCTGGGTCTATATTACTGCCTACAGAAGAAGGGAAAAGGTGACTGTCAGCAAAGGTATCATAGACTGGTTGAGGGTTCTCACACTTTCCATATTCTTCAGGTACATATGGTAGAAATGAAAAGATAGATTTTCCAAGGGAAACCAACTCCTAAGCTACAAAAATAAGTTTCAGCATTAGAACCAGCACACAGCCATACTATGAGATGGCTCTTGTCAGATCACAAAAATATGTTAATCCTGTCCCTGAAGAGAATGAGGTATGCCTTTCATTTCAGTCAAAACAAGGTGTGTCTAAATCATGATGTACAGATGTAAAGAGATGAATCAATAGGTAGATAAATAGATGATATGTTTATACACTTAGATTTTATTTAATGCACTAAACTTGCCAAGTAAAACCAATCAACTAAATAGCACCCATATATCAGCTAAATATTATGAACTAGGTCTGTGTGTAGAGAAAATTGTTATAGCTCCACTGGCAATTGTCAGTTAGGTAATATTATTAGCTTCAAACTCCAATATTTCAGATTTCCATCAGAAAAGAGCACTGGATTCTCTAGCCTGATGTGTAGCAAATGCTATCACATTCCTCTTCACAATCTAAACTCCTGTTCTGATTCAGCAGAAGAGGTTCTTATTTGGTAATGATTTAAAGTGCAGAGAATCCACAACCTCCTTTGAGTTGTCTTTAGTATTAAAATAGAAATAACTACAATTTCAAAAATAAAACTTCATTCTGAATCTGCCTTTCGTATTGAAGCACTATCTGGGTTCAGACCTTATTACATGGCTTTTGTATTTTTTCCTTAGAAACTTAAGAAGGTTTTCACACTTACTCAGCTCTTAGCATCTTTTCTGCATCTCAGTTTTCTTTCAATTGGCTGACAGTTGTTTAGGGCTAGACACCATACCAGTTCAGATTTTCCTTTGCAGTACTCTTCTAGACCTAGAGGTGTTTATTGATCTAACTTTTAGCCCCATATACA
Organism: Passer montanus; assembly: GCF_014805655.1. Taxonomy (NCBI): domain Eukaryota; kingdom Metazoa; phylum Chordata; class Aves; order Passeriformes; family Passeridae; genus Passer; species Passer montanus. The sequence continues at coordinate 2,432,338 of NW_024370152.1, read as the reverse complement.
GTTGGGTCACACAACTGAAAGGGTGATGGATGGGAAATAGCAGGTACTTCAGATGGAAGAAAGGGAAAAATTCAAAAGTTAAGAAGAAGAATGTAGGCCAAGTCCTTCATGGCTAGAAACTGGTAACAATGTTCTTCCTTCTAAGGAAATACTTGACATTAATTCACCTCTTACCTTTCTCTTTGCAAAATTATAGAAATTTATTTTCAGTCTTTCCTGAGAGGCAGATCTTCTGTGTCTCAGACATTATTTTAGATTGTTTTCCTGTACCTCCCGGGGTCCTTTTTAAAGATGTGACTGAAAACAGTCATAGACACTGTTTTGCAACAGTGGAAGAAAGAAATTATCTTTGTTGTCTTGGATTTTGTCACATTTCATACAAATTACTTGCTTTAGCTCACTATACAAGACACCAAGCTCATCTCAGAAAATCGCCGAGAGACCTAGTTTGTATTCTGCCAAGAATGATATTCTTTTCCATTCTGTTTTGGGAACAGTTTCATTTACCTCCTCCCACTTCCAGTCTTCCTGAAGCCTCTGTTAGTTACTAAGCCTGAAGTGGAAGGTTCCATGTTTTATTTCCGTGCTTTTCCCCCATTTTGGCTCTGAACCATGGATAAGCTCATGAACTTTAGAATTAAAACATTTAGCAGCAGGCAAGCATGTCATAACAGTCAGGTCAAAGCCACTCACAGAATTTTGCTCAGACTTGCAGGAGTGAGGGAAACTGGGACCTCTTTGTCATACTTTGGGCCTTTCTAGAAAGGTGTGTCTCTCCCCTTTGCCCGAACTTGAAAAGTGGAGGTTGCACTGCAGTGCATTCAGTAGACACACAGCGTGCTGTTTTCTTTTAAAGGGAATTTCAGAGCAGGAGTGGAGAAATGTGCCAGTAAAACATGGAAAAGTAAATACTTTTCAAATGCTGTTTACCCGTCACCAAGACTTAATTTAGTTCTATGCATCAGTTCTCTCAGTGCATCTGTTTCTTAGAAAATTGAGAGGCAGGTAAGGATACAATACCAAAGAAGCTGTTAAAATGTCAGCCTTTGCCAATGATTACCACATAGTTACACTGACAAAGATGAAGGTAATTGCAGTATTTGCATAGTGACAACAATGTGATGAGCGATTTACGGATATTTTCGCGTGCTGTGAGACTCACCCTGTTCTTTTCTAGGTTAGGTTTCCAGTACTGGAACACTGCAGGCGCTGGAAAGATGCATGCTGTGGTGTTTAAGAGACCACAGTGGACTGTTTAGGGGTTCAGTGTCTCCTCCAAGAAACATTTGGGAATACCAATGCAAGCAGAAAGGTATTGCATAGTCTGGACAGTGGTTTTCAAATGTTTCTCTAATTCCAGCACAGTACATGGTGGCAGTACCTTTATTGAGTATTGGTTATGAAAAGAGATGAGAAGTTGCTCTTGTATCAACATAAGATGCTGTTCGTACTTCACATGAACTGGGTCTGCAACCATCACATTTTAGAGACCTTGTTCTCAAGATGCAGAAAGGACAGGTAAGAATAATAGCAGCAAGATGTGCTGCTAAGACTGCTCCAAAGAGTGCTTGGGAAAACAGATAAGATAGAAGTACAGAGAAAGGAAGGAAGGCTTGTAGAGAAGGGTGATCAAGAACTTTACGAGAAAGCCTATCCAGCCATCCCTTATGTTTCTGAGGAAGTAATTTCCTTTTGAGATTGTATCTTCTTGCCCTATATTACATCAGAAACAATACATTTCCTGCCTGCCTAGGTTGTTACTCACCTTCTGCCCGGAAAAATTAGTTTATACTCTTTTTGATTTTGGTTTTCTCTGAACAACAGCTTGAACTCCACTGCTGCTACCCCATTACACCTGCAATTTTTGTCAATACTGCTCTTAGGGAGAAGCTATTATGAAGTGTGTTTAAGTGGAGGCTGTGTCTTGTCACTTACTGACTGCAAAGTATTTGCACTCTTGTCAATCCCATTTTTGCATTGGAAAAACTGCAAATAAAATATTTGCCCTACTCTTAAGAAATTGTTTATGTTTTGTTCTCCTGAGTTCATGACAGTACCTATACTGAGCCTCTGATGGTGTGCAAATGGCAAAGCAGATATTGCTCCCCTCCAGAGAGCGTGACTGTGGAGTATAACTGGCTAATGTCCTTGCAGTAATCACACATAGCAGAATACAACATAATCCTGCTGATACACTGCATCCAGTAGAAGTTGGTTTAGGCTACTTATCACTTAAAATAGTAATTTGGCATTTCAATTGTGCAAGGAGCTGTTCAAACACATATTGGAGGTACCAAACATGTGCATGCCAGAGAAGAGACAACAGCCTGTTGAAGCTGAGGCAAATCTCAGAGTTGTATCCATATCCAGTGGAACAGATTCACACATCTCTGCATGTACCCCATTGCTGTGAGCAGACACTTTGTCTAAGGCATGTGCAGAGAACTGGCTCATATACATATAACAACTTTGTCCATAATGATTATGATGATAAAGCCAGGATAGCCCAATTGACAGAGCTGTTTCTAGAAGCTATCAGCATTACCTTTCCACTCCTTGAACTCTTCTGTTGGTCACCAGTTTAAGCTGAGTCTCATGGCCAAATGGAAGCACTCTGAAAAGACTGAGTCCTCAAACATTTCTAATCCATCTTGGATTATTGTTTGAGCAGCTGTGTGTGATAGAATTAGAGAATCTTATATACTGTAGGAGCTGTGTGCCACAGACAATCCTTTGGTATCAGTCCATTCTGTCTTTGAATTGGTGCCTGCACATTAATCTTATTATTGTCAAGTACAAACCCAAACCCAGACTAGGTTCAGGTGGTGTGATTTTGCTTTTGCAAATCAGCCCATACCTGTGATGACTCAAAAGTTTGACAAGTATGCTTCCTTCAGTTTGTTTTCCGTTGTATTTAAGAAATATGTGCGTGGTATCTTACCACAGCTAGTGGTCTATCAGTTTTGAGAGTGGTTAAAGGGACTTGGAGAATAATTTTTTATGAGGAAAATGCTGTAGAAACCCCTTTGGGACTAGATTCAGCACTCAGAGTGCTCCTGGAGAGGCTAAAGCAAAAATGTGCAGGCTATGAGATAAATAGTACTGAAAAGCCCTGCTCCCCACTGGTTACCAGCTTAGTAAGACAACACATTTTAACCTTCCCACTGACATCATGGATGGCCATTGGTGGACAACACCAAATTCAGCATCTGTCCCAGTGGACCCCTGCAGACCCTTTCTCTCTGTGTCACACAGCAGCCTGTATCCCTGATAGAGAGTTGCAGAGGTGATATGGAGCTGAGAAAGCATCCATCCTGGGGTAAAATGCCTCCTATATAATTCACCTAACCAGAAGAGAAAGCAAAGGACATCAACTGTTGCTAAAGCAGAAGAAAAGATTTTACTCTCTTGAGTAAAATCAGCAATTAAAATCAGAGTGAAGGAAAATGTGTGTGTGAACAAAAACCAGAGGGTATGTTGGTGTAACTGGGGATCTGTCTCTCAAAGCAGAATTGACACACTGAGTTCACAGGCTGAAAGGTGCACCTGAAGGGCATATGACAGATCCCAGCCCAAGGTTTTAGAGGCTGAAAGCATTTTCAATCCTAGTGGGAAAATGGATGCTCATTGAAGAGCTCTCTCCCACACTACCCCAACACAATCATGCACTCCCACATCACCCTGGTAAGCCTCCATAAAAAGAGATGTCATGAAGAACCAGGTACAAAAATGTTTAAAGAATCAGTTTCATCTGGAAATATGTTAGAACAAAGCTTCTTGACCTCTACTTCATTCTTTTTAAACTGAGACATCTGTGTTGCTTGGTAGTTTGCCACTTTTGAACACCTTGGGTTTTTATTCAGCAAAATGACAGGTTGAATATCTCAGAAGAGAGGTAAATAAGCTTTTCTTGCAAAATGGAGATTTGTGTCCTATAACACACTGCAAGGGAGCTAATGGATCATGGCAGAAGTCTAATTGAGATGGGACCTTCAAAGAAGCACTCCAAGACAATTAGGGTTATGTATTGGGGAACAAACTAGGAGCAGGAGAACTGTCGTGTCTGTATGCAGCATTAGGCATCAAATAAGGTGCTAGAAAACAGTGAAGAAAGGCAGAAAAGAGCTCCAGAAATCACCTAAAGTCAGTAAAATTCCCTTTACTGTGAAGTTTTTTGAGAAGCCTGGTCCATTTCGTATGTTGAAGGGAATCAACTTCATGTCACTCTCTAGAGTATTACCTTTAGAAATTATCATAGGCCTTTCTTCTCTGTAGTGAACCAAAGCAGAAGGAAGAAGGCCATGGGTAGGATCCAGTAAAGTAATCCAGACCAGAAAAAAAGTGAAAAGTTTTATAAAGAATGAATCACAATTCACTGAGCAACATGACAGATCTTTCTGTATTTGAAGACTTAGAGAAATTCTGCAAATAATATAAGCAATACTCTAATTCAGTTCAAGTTTACTAAAATTCAGTAGCTAACATGAGATCAAAGTAGATGATTTCTGTGATGTGCCGAGGTCCTTAGAAGTAACTTGTGCTCGGATACTATGGTGAGAATTACACCTTTTAAACTGTTTTCTTAGTAACCATTTATTCATTTGTGTAGAAAATAATTTTATGACTTGAGCACAATTATTGAAAACATGTGGTATCTGCTATGTTCTGCTCAGGTTTTGTAGTGAAAACCTGTCTTCTGGAAGAAATAACTAGTGAGGGAACTCGAGTTGCAAAGCTGCAAAGACATGACAAATAAAAGCATGAAGCAGAAATTATTTCCAGACCATCAGATGCATTTCTGAATGTGTTTCTGCAGAAAAATCAATCTAATTTCTGATATAATGACTGAAGTAGTACTGCTAGGAAATCTAGGGTATGAATTGGAAAGCAAAATGTTTTCTCTTTTTATTCCTAATGCATTACTTGACAGTGTTAAATTATACCAGTACAAACATACATACAAAATATTGCAATAGTCATAATGTGACGAAAAAAATTGCTATGCAGTGAGCTAGGTGGCGGGAGGCCAACAGGTTTGCTTTTTTGCATCTTACAGTAACATTGTACAAAGCAGAGTTCTGTCACTCCATCAGCATACTTGAGTCTGCATACTGGTTCAAAAAAAGAGCAGGTTTGTTCTGAGTGCTCCCTACATTTCCAGGGATGGATCTTGACACGAAAGTTTTCCATCTCTCTCAAATAAAAGCCTCTTTTTGCCGTGCTGAGTGTAAGAAAGCCTGTTTGTTTGACCTTCTTCAAGGTTCAATCAGAGCTTCTACATTTTGAATGACCAGTGTTGGTTGTCTTTTTCAGCGTAATAAAATCTGTGGTTCTTTGTGCAACCCTGAGACCAGTATCAAGGGTTACAGAAAGGGGAAAAGACAGAGAGGCCCTTCTGTAATTAAGTCCAAGTGGAGAATCTCAGGCCTCTCTCCACAATGAAGAAAGGCAGAAAAGAGCTCAAGAAAAATCAATCTAATTTCTGATATAATGACTGAAGTAGTACTGCTAGGAAATCTAGGGTATGAATTGGAAAGCAAAATGTTTTCTCTTTTTATTCCTAATGCATTACTTGACAGTGTTAAATTATACCAGTACAAACATACATACAAAATATTGCAATAGTCATAATGTGACGAAAAAAATTGCTATGCAGTGAGCTAGGTGGCGGGAGGCCAACAGGTTTGCTTTTTTGCATCTCACAGTAACATTGTACAAAGCAGAGTTCTGTCACTCCATCAGCATACTTGAGTCTGCATACTGGTTCAAAAAAAGAGCAGGTTTGTTCTGAGTGCTCCCTTCATTTCCAGGGATGGATCTTGACACGAAAGTTTTCCATCTCTCTCAAATAAAAGCCTCTTTTTGCCGTGCTGAGTGTAAGAAAGCCTGTTTGTTTGACCTTCTTCAAGGTTCAATCAGAGCTTCTACATTTTGAATGACCAGTGTTGGCTGTCTTTTTCAGCGTAATAAAATCTGTGGTTCTTTGTGCAACCCTGAGACCAGTATAAAGGGTTACAGAAAGGGGAAAAGACAGAGAGGCCCTTCTGTAATTAAGTCCAAGTGGAGAATCTCAGGCCTCTCTCCACAGTCCAGCTGCTTGTCAGCCAGTCCTGGATTACTATTCCCAACATGGCATCAGAGTGGGTCAGAGAGTCAGAAATTGCTGTGGATCCTCCTCCAGCATAATTTCTTTTTTTTTACTTTTCCTCCCTGCAATGTCCTTTTCCAATATGCAGCTACATTAGCAGGGCAGAGAGATAGGTCTGTGAGAGCCTGCACTGAACACTTAAGTTCATTAACTATTCTCCAGAGCAGTAGCTAGCAGTACAGGACTCATTTCCAGCTAGCAGATGAAAAGCAGGAGGTCAGGAACAACTGAAGGTCAGTAACTCAGACTGGAAGAGACAGAAAAAGTTTTGAATGCTTATTTCTGTAGCTGATTTTAGGGAATCACTCACATGCTGGAACTTGGAAGAGTATGGGCTGTATTGCTACACCACCAATGCCTTCTCACTCAGCTACACCACAGTCATAATTTTAGATCCTAATTAACCATCTTCTCCATGTACTGAATGGGGATTTCCTATCTACTTTTTGCAAGACACTTCAAAATTTTTGGAAAAGGGTGGCTAAGTCACAGATAGCAGGGACAGTAAGGGAAAACACCAGGACAATGAGATCAGTAAAGTGTGATGTTATCATGAACCACCTCCTGTGGGATATTCATCCCACCTGCTCCTTGTAGCAGACCTTCCAGCTTCTACATTACAGTAAACCAAAGCCCAAGGAGGAGGCTGGTTGTGTTAAACAGTCCTTGGCTGAGATGCTGTGTTAAAGACATCCACCTCTGCAAGAAAAGAGCAACATATCTGAGCTGTGACACTTGCAAGTGTGACAATTCTCCTGCATGCCGACAACAACTCAAGAAGAAACTCACCTTTTTCCCTGTTTTCATAATGGGCTAATGTGTGGATTCCACACAGTTGGCATGATGTAAAGGAATTGCAAAATGACAGGGTACTGATGCTTCTGGGGAGTTTGAGGATGTGCCATGCCTTTAGCATTTATCAGCAGAGAAGTGAGGGGAGCCCTGGCCCAGGTTTTATAACTCTTGTTGGCTTCTGTTGCAGCACAACCACCATAAGACAGCAGATAAAAACTTTGCATGGCTTGCTTGTGTGTTTTTGCCAGTGGGTCTCAATCAGACATCTATTGGTAAATTACATTTTAGGCCAAGTCTGTAATACATAACTGTTCCCAGCTACCTAGGAATGTTTTTATCTTATGCTTGATGAAAATTACTTTTGCTAACAGAGCCATCACTGCTCCATATTATTGAGCAGGAGAATGTAGTTGTGAATAATCTCTGTTTCTCAGCAGCATGGTGTGCAAGTACCAAGAAATTGCCAAAGGCAGTAGGCCAGGTTCCATGGGGCTTTGATCAAATTAGTTTAGGGGAAGATGCCCCTGCCCATGGCAGAGGGGTTTGAACTAGATGGTCCTTAAGGTCACTTCCAAGTCAATCTATGATTTTATATTGGTTGGAGAATTTGTATTCTCCTACCAAGCTGTCACACGTTGCCAATAGAGAGGAAGTGACTCCTTCATCATCACAGTCTTCCTGCCCTACTTCCCCTCCTGTGTGAGGACTGCCCAGTCGGCTCGGTCACATGAGGAAGGCAAAAGCTAGGCACTGCCTCACACCAAAGCCAACCCTCCGCGATGCCGCATGCCACACTGCCGTGGTGCAAGCATGCAGTGCATCCCCTGTTCACAGTGTTGAGAATGAAACAACTGAATTAGGGCTGCCTTGAAAAGGACATTCATGTATTCAGTGTGCACACACTACAATGCAGAATTTTGTGGTGAGAAATGAAAGTCATATGTTTTTCTGTTCCTCAGGATGTCCTCTCTGCGGCCTGGAGCACTGCTACCCTGTCTTCTTACCTTTTTTTTGCCTGATGACCTAGTGGTTTTCCAGGCAAATTTTTCCCCTCAGTCACAGAGAGAGGAAGCTCCCCAAGGTACATGTACCAGTCTCTTTTCCAAATCAGGCTCCTAATGTGGGTTTCAGTAGTAAAAAGGGCTTTTCACGTCCATGAACCCAGAAATCATGTACTACAAAATGTTCAAGAGGAAGTTTGTTACTTAAATGAATTAATTTCACTTAATTGATTTGAATGCAATTCAATAACTTTTAGTGAAACTGGTGTGAACTAGTAATCAAATGGTGAGGGATTTTTTACATGTTTTTACAGTTATAGACATTTCAATGCTCTGAAAAGAATGATTTCCAGAATTTGCTGTTGTGTTCCAGTGGATTGCCCGTGTGCTGTGAAAAGGAGGAATTACGATATCATTACAATATTCTCAATTAAGCTGATTGTAAAATTTTGTGACATTCCTCAGGAGCTTTGAGGCCTGAGCCTATAAAGTTAAAGAACCACCAATTTTCTTCTGTTTGCATGAACTGAGCAAAGGATGCCTTTGCAACTGAGGAGCTGAAAAGACATGTTTCAATTTCTTAGTGTCTAACACAATTATATGTTATCAACTCAGACTTCCAGAAAACGTTGGCCCTCCTAACTCAGGCAGTTTTAAAGTGTAGGGGAACCAGAACATTGCTAGTCATGTAAATTCTTTTCTCAGCTGTTTACTGAAACAGAGGGTCTCATGGAAAAAAAAGTGTGCTGGAGTAAAATACACAGCCACGTTCATTAAACAAATTGCACAGAGGTGTTGGCTATAATTCAAAAGTTGGGCCTTTGAATTTTGCTAATATATTTATGTCATCAGTCCAGCAATATCCTAAATGCTGCAGTTCAATGCAATTATTAGCAACTACTATAATATTTTACGAGAATACTCCTGTCAAAACATGGTGCACACTTTGGCACTCTTGATTTTTTTGAGAAGTACTTGACAAGGTTTCAATTTCGCTATGCTTATTTTGCATGCTTTTGAGCACTGCCACATTACCAAAAAGCCATTTTAAGCACATCAGATCTCACCAAGAGGGCATTTCCTTCAGTAATTCATACCTAAATGTTAATTATTATTCTCTGTTTATTATATTACTTATGACTAAGCCCAGGTCGTTAGGCTGGGATATAATCAACTTCTATTGCACTTTTGAACAGAGAACTGAAACTGCCTTCTAGCTTGAAAATCCCCTTCATTTTCAATATTACATTAGGGGGGAAAAAATTAAATCTGCGGCTTCAAGCAAACTATGTTTATGACCAAAAGGAAAAAAATTACAACTGTGCAGGGGATTTGTCCAGACAAGTTAAAGCAGAGGCGTATTGACTTTTCCTAGTGTTCTTTCCCCCACATCTGCTCCTGAACATGTTTGCTTTAACTTGACAATATTGTCACAGGGGGAGAAGCAGAAACAGTGCCAGAGAGGTGAGCTGGCAATGATGCTTCCCCACAACTGGAATGATTTCCTTGTGAATCACCCATCTCACAAATGAAATTACCCATACCCAGCGTGGAAGCTGGAAAGGCAAAAGGAAAGACAAGGTATTCCTTGCTACTGCCTCTCACAATGGAAGTGCTGGTTGTTAACTACTCAGTGACTGTAGGAAAGGGGATTCACTTTCATCATAGGGAGTTTATGTGCTATTCCATTCACACTGTTCATTTTTCATGCCATTGGCACAAAGGCGAGCTAAACATTGACAGCTTTGGAGAAGACTTCCATTACTTCCACCGTGCTTATTAGATATTTGCTATTATTCAGTAATTACTGTTGTTAGATATTTCTCTATTATTAAATACCTATTATTAGTAGACCTTTAGAATAGACGCTTGACAAGGTAAAGACCTCTGCAAGCCTTTTAGCGGGGGAAAGGATGCCTTCAGTTTTAGCTTTTATATTTTCCAGTTTCTGTACTGCATTAATATATAACTCCAAACTTCATATGAACTGTTAGCAAGTTCTCTTAACAGTTTAGTTAGACAAAACAATCCTTTTCCAGCCTGAGAAGCAAGGACATTGTTGCAGCTTCAGGCCCGAAAAGTATAAACAACAGCAAATTGACGAGAGCAGTCTGGGAGGATGGGACTTCATAAACTGAAGCTGTAATTGGACAATTAACCACAATATGTAAATGGACCAAAACTTGTAAAAGTGTGAAAACTCCTGACATGCCTTCCATTTTGGATCTGTCTTGGGTGTAGCCCTGGCCAGGTTCTTGTATTGCCCATGGTGTATCCTTTGAAGGCCTTTTTAATAAATACCTACTTTTTTCCTTTAACCCTGCCTAGCCTCTGTTCTAGGTAGCCTCTCTAGGCATCACATGCACATTAGTCTTTCAGTTGTTCAGTAAGGAAAGCCCTCAGAAGGGTTGGTTTCCTGGTTATACCTCTAATGGCTCTGGTCCTGGAACAGCAGGAAAAGTGCCGGAGCAGAACATGATGCTGTGTGGATATTTAAATCTCACCCTGTTTTCCCCTTCCCATGTGTCATCTACAGTTCCCTCCTCCCTGGTTCCCTGAGATCAGAGCAATGCTGAACCAAAGACCTTGAGTTTTGTCTGTGTTTTGGCTTGGTGTAAGTAACAGAATATATTTTTGAAAAGCAGAAAATTTGTCTTGTAGATGGCATTTTTAATTCCAAGCCTTCAACTCATCATTAAGTGCAGGTGGTAGACAGGAAAGGGAAGATGATGATCTAGAGGTTGAAGTTGCAGTTTTGGATAATTATACAACCTGTCCTGCCGCACAGGCTCTCTCATGCAGCTATCACTTCATCAGCAGCATGGCAGAGAGGGGATGAGGAATCAGAAAATTAATTCATTCACTACAGACTAAGAGCCAAAATCCTCTGCAAACAATACATTAATTTGGTACTGGACTGTTCTTCAGCACTGTCAAATACTGCCAGTCTAGCACAAACCCTTTGTGCACACATTCCTGCAGGAGATAGACTTGAAAATACAGAAATGCCACACAAACATTTTTAAACTTTTCTTGAATTAAACATTCACTGAATTAAAAAATATTGTATTATTACAGATATGCTTTTGTTAATACAAAGTATGTAGCTCTGTAACAACACTATCTTTTTTCTATCCCAAAATGGATGTTTAAAAAAAAAAGCTAAAACCCCCCTATAAATTAAGCAGCAACAAAAACCCAGAAAAGATTCCTGCTAACACTGGTCAACATGGAATTGTTTCTCAAGGTTTAGCTAGAGGGTTGGGTTGAACAAAGGAATTAAAGAAAAAAGCTTATATATAAACTAGTATATAGATATCAGAACAAAGCATCAGATGTTCTTGTGGATAGTCTGCAGTGTCTAGGGTGGTCTTAGTGTTTGAAAAATATTAAGGAAGCAGACCACTCTGTAATCTAAAGCAAACAGGAAGCTATATTTTTGCTGTCTTCCATAGAACAATTCTTGAAATGTTTTTTTTTATGTAAGAATAAAGCCATTAAGAAGGAAGCAAAAAAGTTCATATTGGCCAGTAGGCAGCTTTTGAACTTCTTTTTGCATATATTTTCTGAAGTATTCCAATGTGGATAGGTAGTTGAATTAAAATATTTGATTTTAGTGTGTTGAGCTTAGATGTTCCTCTTAAATTGTCATTGAGAGACTACCAAGCCTTGCACAGTCCATTGGTTGCTAGCTGCTGCTTGTGTTGTTGCATGTAGGCACCAGAGATAGAGCCAGAAGTAGTCTGAAGAGCATCAGTGATTTTAGAGCCCTGGAAAGTCCCAGTAAGGGACTCTGGGCACCAGCAATGTTTTTATTGATCCTCCCAGTCAAAGGGAAGGTGTTAGAAAGGGCCAGTCAGGTGAAGCATTAGAGGAGCCAACAAAGAGAGATATGCTGGATCTTCTCAGCAACAAGGAGGATCTGGTGTGGAATGTGAAAGCCAGTGGGAGCTTGGGCTGGATCCTTACCGTGTCAGGAAGTTGCACATCAGGCAACTTCACTCTAGACTTCAGGAGAGCACATGTTGGCCTCCTCATGGATACACTTGGTAGAGTACATAGGAAAAAGCCCTGGAGGGAAAACACGCTCAAGACAGCTGGTTGTGATTAAAGTATCACCCTCTCCAAGGGCAAGGAGCAAGATGATTGTAATACTTCTGAGTAAGAAAGACAGCAAAGGGGGAGGAAGTCTTTCATTAATGAGCAAGGAGCTGCTGGCAAAACTCAGTCAGAAGAAAGTTTACAGATTCTGGAAAAAGGGACAGGCCACTTGGTAAGAATATTGGAATTATATCACAACATGCATGCTAAGGTTCATTTGGAGTCAAGTCTGGCAAGGGATGTCAAAGACAACAAGGGGCAAGCAAAAGGAAGACTTGGGAAAATGGAGGCCCACTGCTGAATGACGTGGGTGCTCTTGTGATGAAGGATATAGTGAAGACAGTTTCTCAGTGCCCTCTTTGCTTCTCTCTTTACTGCTAGGAATCCCAGACCCTGGAAGTGAGAGACGGTCTGGAAAAAGACTCCACACTTCTCTGTGGTAGAGGAAGATTGGTTTAGAGATCATTTAAGCAAATTTGAAACCCACAGATCCATGAGGGCTGATAGAATGCACCTGTGAATGATGAAGTTTGCAAGTGTTAATCCCACCTCCATCATTTATGAAAGGTCATGGAGAATATGACAGATCGCCAAGGACTGGGGAAAAGCTAATGTCACTCAGATCTGTTGAAAAGGGCAAGAAGGAGGACCCAGGAAATGAGCCAGCCATATTTCCATTCCTGGAAAACTGATGGAACAGTTCATTCTGGATGTCATCTCTAAGAATATGGATGAAAAGGTTATCAAGAGTAACCAGATTCACCAAGATGTAGTCATGCTTGACCAATCTGGTAGCCTTCTGTGGTAGGATGACTGGATGAGGAGAGAAGGGGAGAGCAGTGATTGTTAAGCTTGACTTTAGCAAGGCTGTTGACACTGTTCCCTGTACATGCTCATAGGTGGCTCAGGAAGTGTGGGTTAGCTGAGAGGACAGTGAGGCGAATTGGGAACTGGCTGAATGACAGAGCTCAGAGAGCTGTGACCAGTGGCACAGGGAGTAGCTGGAGGCCTGTACCTGGTGGGGTTCCTCAGGGGTCAGTCCTGGGCTCAGTCTTGTTCAACTTATTCATCAATGGCCTGGAGACAGGGACAGAGTGCACCCTCAGTGAGTTCCCTGGCAACACAGAGCCAGGAGGAGTGATCAATACCCCAGAGGGCTGGGTTGCCATTCAGCGAGGCCTGGACAGGCTGGAGAGTTGGGCAGAGAAGAAACATCTGAAATTCAACAGAGGCGAGTGCAGGGTCCTGCACCTGGGGAGGAACAACCCCAGGCACCAGCACAGGCTGGGGGTGACCTGCTTGGAAGCAGCTCTGTGGAGAAGGACATGGAGATCCTGGTGGACAACAAGCTGTCCATGAGCCAGCAGTGTGTCCTGGGGACCAAGAAGGCCAGTGGGATCCTGGGATGCCTTACGAAGAGCATTGCCAGGAGGTTGAGAGATGTGATCCTGTCCCTCTGCTCAGCCCTGGTGAGGTACATCTGGAGTGCTGTGTCCAGTTCTGGGCTCCTCAGGACAAGGAACTACTATGGAAGGTCCAGGAGAGGGCTGATGAGAGGACCACCTCTCATGAGGAAAGGCTGAGGGAGCCAGGTCTTTGCAACCTTGAGAAGAGACAGCTGAGAGGGGACCTGGTCAATGCATACAAGTACCTGAAGGGAAGGTGTCAGAGGATGGACCCAGACTCTGTCTGGTGGTACCCAGCAACAGGGCAAGGACCAGTGGGCAAAAACTGTAACACAAGAAGTTCTATAGGAAGGTAAGCAAAAACATCTTTATTTTTGGAGTGACAGAATACTGGAACAGACTCCTGGGGGAGGTTGAGTTGAGGCATATCCTTCTCTGAAGATGTTCAAAACCCACATGAATGTGATTCTGGGCAATCTGCTTTAGCAGGGGGTTGGACTAAAAGATCTTCATGGGTCCCTTCCCATCCCAGTGATTTCATGGTTCTGTGATTATATTAAATGTTAAAAGAGCCCTATCTTTGTTCTGTAATAATTTTTAGAAGCTTGAAAACAAAAGCTTGAAACAAAAACATTTTTTCAATTTTTATACATGCATGTGTTTTCTAACATGCTGTTTTTCAGGTTCAAATACACATCTGATGGGATCAGGCACATAGTTTGACTTTCTATTTACTTTTAACAAAAGGATAATCAAAGCATTTGTTCTTAAGTCAGCTTTGGCATATATGCTTTGTGTATGCAAACAGACAGAAGAAGCAGAAATTCTTAGCTGGATTTCCTAAATCCAAGAAGCTATAGATAAAAATTTGCCAATTAATTTTTTTGCAAAGCTTTTGATATTAATTCTGATGCAATACAGTGCTACTGAAGCTTCTGGGTGAAAGAAATATTTTCATCCTGAAGCAGCAGAGGGAGCTATGCCGACACAATTAGCTGCATTCCCAGGCTTCTGCAACTGTGAAAAGGAGACTTGTTTGTATGCTGCCTTTTCCTGACATCTGTAGAGATTAATATGTTTGTAATATACTAAACTGTGATACCAGCCTCAGGGAACGGGTAACCTGAGAGTTAAACAACAAGATGAAAAAGTAAAACAAGACAAAACATTCAAATGCTCTTAGGTACTAAAACACCTAAAAGACCTTGCAGTTTGGTGGGTTGCATGCTTTTCAGGAACTCTGACATTTTTGGAAATCACATTTTTATTTCAAGAATGTGGGGAATTCCAGCCATTACTTTGGGAGCCCAGACTGGCCTTTTAACCATCACCTACATCTTCCTACATCTTCATCGTGACAATGGCACCAACTCACAAAGCTCTTTGCGATCTCCCCAAAACATATATTCTATTGACTGCTCTGAGGTGTAAGCATGCATTGACAGCAAGACACATGCTTAAACACATGGTGGAAAAAGAAAGGGCTTAATTGCTTATACTTAAACATATGTCCAAGCCTTTTATAATTCTTCTTGAAAAGATTCACTTGTAAGCTTGTTAATGCAAAGTGGTAAATCCCTTAAGAGTGAAATATCTGGTAAAGTGTTTAAGTTTCACAAAGAGCCACACAGACACTTTACACTTTTATAACTTTAAATGTGCATGCCAATCTCTGTGTGTAGACTTGTATATGTTTAAAAAAAATTCTCATGAAGCTACATAACAACATACATATGCCTCTAACTAGCTTACTTCCTACCTCCCTCCTATTTCCCCTGCAATTTGAAGGCCAGCAACCACCAAGGGAAATATGTAAAAGCAAAAACAAACAGGGTCTCAGAGGTCACCACAGAGTCTTTGGTTCTCAGTACTATAGAGTTAAATTGACCAAAGCAAAGAGAAAACTAAAGAAAACATAGCCCTGTGGAAACTATAAACTTTAATTAAATATATATATATATATATATATATGGAAATTACTTGACTGAATTTCAAGTACTTCTCACAGGGGTATAGAGGAGAGGCCAGAAAAACTGACTATTGGCTTTCTATAGAATTATAAAAACATTGGTTTGTAGTTTTGTTCAGTCAGACCATTTTAGTATTAAATTATTTGCTCTTTTTACTCAGTGCATGACAAAGTCA
The DNA here is from genome assembly GCF_014805655.1 of Passer montanus. Lineage (NCBI taxonomy): Eukaryota > Metazoa > Chordata > Aves > Passeriformes > Passeridae > Passer > Passer montanus. Next base: position 2,416,742 of record NW_024370152.1, on the reverse strand, counting down.
GGGAATGATAGAGAGATAAAGGAGGGTTCCCAAGGTGCCTACCAAACAGATATTTTCTGAAGCATTTCCCTGGCTTCTTTCAAAGTTCAGGGGCAAGATGGGGACTCATAGCACTGCAGGCAGGAAGAGCAGAAATGCGTACATGGGGACCCATGTAACCATAACTACAAGAGTGTTTTCATCCCACTGCTGAAGACCTGTCCAGAGCTGAAGGTCCTTTCTTCTCTATTATTGCTCTTGACAGTTGTTCATACAGGTATTGAAAGGGAAGGATTGAAATGTAGCCTCATGCTTGACATGGGAACCGATCTGAAGCCTAGCGAAGGGCGTATGGTTGCTCTTCCAGTATGGTGATAGGCCTCACAGTAAGATGGTTAAAGGATCAGCTGCTTAATTTTTTTTATTAAATTCACGTTTGCCATCCTGGTTTCCCTCACCATCACTTTCTCTCTGTTAAATCATGCCTTTGTTACCTAAATGTGAAACCTCCTGAAATCAGACACTTTGCAGCTTCATACAGGTTACCAGCAGTGTGAGTCATGTCCCCAGACTCGTCTCTCAGATACATCACTCATTAGTGGAAATCTCCTCAAGGTCAAGGTGTGAGAATCAAATGCCACAATTCTAAATGCAGGCTTGGGTGCTCCCTTGCAAATGATCTCTTCTTTTTTTTTTTTTTTTTTGTTTGTGTATTTACTGGGTTTTTTACTCAGAGAGAAAAAGAAATCGTTTAAGAAACAGATATACTGAAGAATGCAGTTCATTTGAAATGCTCTTTAGTTGTACCGAACTGTTCCTACAGAAAAAGTCTGAAACACTGACACAACTCACTACAGCAGAGACTCAGACGTCCTCAAAATCTTTACCATCCAGTTAATAGACAAGAGACAAAAACAGTTTCAAATGTCAACAGTGCATTTCCATTACACAAAAGAAAAAATATAAGTGAAGTTAAGATTGACATAACTAGGTAAACATTGTTTGGTAGTAAGGGGTGAAAAAGCTTATGGGGCTTTTGGTAAGTGGCTGATATTCTTAATTATCCATGTATAGACAGACCTATAGCTCTGGGCATGAACTGGATGTGAGGAGGAAGGGTTCCTTCCTCTAGTGAGAAAAAATGTTAGCAAAACCTATTTTGAAGAACTTTCTCTTTTTTTTTTTTTCCATACAAAATTACAAGCTATAGTTATGTAGCTCTATGTACTCCATCCTGGGGCAAGGGAAGAATTGCAACTTGAAACCCCTACAGATCCTGTCAAAAGCTCTCAAGTATTAAATATTTCTCTCTGAGTAAAAAGAAAGCTGTAGTTTTCAAGTAGTATCTGAAAATAGCAGAAGGAGGTTTAGCAGAAGCAATGCATATTCTTGAGCTTGTAATGATGCTGCCATCATTGGAAATTCTGGTGTGTGAAAATGGCAGAAGTCAAGCCAGATGTCTGGTTTTTCTGGAAGGCGTAACTCTTTAGGTTAGCCTTTGCTAGAACTGATGTTAGTTATGTTGGGAAAAGATTGCAGGTCCTCCTTCAGAGGAGTTGTACAACTATGTACAACACTAGTTGTACAACTATGAAAAAGATTCTGAGATCAAACGTTAGCATACTTACCACCAAAAAAAAAAAATTAAAAAAAAAAAAAGGGGATTTTTCAGTTTACACACAGCTGGTCTGATGCAAATGGCAATGAGTATTTTCAAATGAGTATTTTCAAATGGCAAAGATGAGTATTTTCCCTAACAAACTTCAAGGATGCTCTTTGCAGTATTTATGTGATGGATATTGGAGAAGCATCCTTTGAGACTGCTTGGAAACTTGTTAGCACAAATTTGTTCTTATACCTAACTTCTTAATCACTATGAACCATTGACCTTTTTTGACATGCCATAGCCTTACCTATAAAGAGATTTATTTGTAACCTTTAAAACAATGTGTGGGTGAAGAAAGAATCACTTATTTTGGTCAACCATCAGACAGTTAGACTGAAATCCCAAGGAAGCAGAGTGTTCAGTTATGGAGTGTGACTGAATTCTAATATAAACATCATCTACCCTCCAAGGCTGCATTTTCAGGGGAAACTGGGATCATACCACACGACATCCAAAATTATAATCTTCTCAGTTTGAGAATACACTTCTCAGTTGGGAATAACTCATTTCCATTACATCACAGATTTGCCATTTCTTATTAGAAAAACAATGAACTACTCTACTGTGCCTTGCAAAAAGCGTTCTTCTCTCAGTTGGTTTTAAAAGGTTATAAAATGTTGGAGTTGCTGATAGCATTTAGATGGAAGCAATATTATCCCACATTTTGAGAGTTTAGCCATTTTCATTCTCTATGCTTCTCACTAAAGGTCTCTTCACTTCTATAGGTTACAGGTGTTAAACTACCAGAACAGCTTAAAGGCAGCTTACCATAAACTGAGAGTTCTCCAATCAAGGAAACACAATATAATGAAGGCACACCTGTTATCCAGATAGACAGTGCTGCCTGCAGTTCAGGCTGCTCTGGCCAGATTGGGTACCTAGCACTGGGGACGATTCAGGATATTTCTGTGATTTTTGGTGAAGGTGCCATGTTTTGAAGGAATAACAGGAGTGTTTCTAATAAAGAATTTAGTCAGGGTTGCTGGGGGAAGCACACCCAAAGTGCCGTCTGATGCCACTGAACTGAGATTTCCATGCTGGCACAATTTTCAACTGATGCATCGATGCAGTCTGTGTTATGCCTACTGTGAGTCTGACACAGCAGGGAAAGCATGAGAGACTTTCAAAAGCAAATATAAAATTGCCAATGTTGCAAACACTTGGGAGCATAGTGAGGACACCTCATTGAGTGGTTTGTTCCTCTCCTCCATAAGTATTTGGTATGAAAGCAATTCCAATCTTATGAGCCTTTCTTTGGAAATCCTTCTTTTGCTTATAGTTGAACTTCACTACTGATACAGAGGATCAGATTAGAGTCCATTAAGCCAAGTAGCTTTACTTCAGGTGACAATGTATAATAAGGAAATAGTAACAATCTATATGCCAGCTCCAGAATTAAAGACAAAGTAATATCCCAAAGCATGTGGGGCAAGGTCTCCACAACAGGGCTATACCTGCTGATCCTGGACAAACCCTCAGAAAATATAGTAATGGATTAAACTACTCCCTTTAATGTTTTTGAAGGCCTGCTCTTTTTTTTTTTTTTTTTTCCCAAAGCCATTTAAGGAAATCAGCAGGGTTTGGAGGAGTTTATCTCCCTTACATGTTTTGAAGTTTTCACAGGGCCTTACCCTGATAGATACAAATTATTCCTAACATTCTTGTCTCATCTAGTGAGCTAATGAAGGTGTAGGCAGTGGTACTGCTGTTTCAGGTATTAAGATTCCCTTCATGCCTCCTTCAGCCACACGAATTTCCTCACCTACTCCGGGAAGTAACATAGATGTAACAAGTAACACTGAGCATGAAGGAAGGAAGTGTTGATCAACTCAATCAGCTATGGGTATTTGCATTTGCTGTCCTTGACAGATGAAAAAGTGAGCTCAGAAAGTGACAATGCTTGCATGGTTTAGAGGAAATTTGTGAAGGTTGCATCATGCCTTCCCTTCCCTTCCCTTCCCTTCCCTTCCCACATCAATTTTGAGAGCTAATAGTCTGGTTTTTAAGTATGCTAAGCTCTTGGGAATTAACATTGACCTGGGCCTGGGTCTCACAGCTGTGTACAACACAAATCTCTCTGATACACCACAGAGGTCAAACCTATCTCAAACAGCACACATTAAGCATATTTTTACTTCTTTTCCTCTCAGCTCCTGCTGTGAGAAGAGGATAATAGCCTCTAGTATCATCAGGGTGATAATTGCATGTTTACAAAGCTTTCGGATAATAGAATAATGAAAGCCATAATAATTGAGGAAATAAATAGCAGTTCATTTTTATCCAATTTTAAATACTTTGTAAGCACTGGAGAGTGAAAGAAAACAGAGAAAGGGAAATGTGTAAACATCAGAATGGGGGTAACTCCACACATTGGAATGACAGAAAAATAATGATGTGTTCTTACTGCATAAACCACATTACTTTTCTCTGAGCACCACATAAATCTGAGGTCAGGCTGTTGAAGCACAAATCAGGATCCAACTACAAAAAACATACAAATTGGGGAATCAGTGTTTAATAAAGCAAGTTTAAATTTCTTCTTGTGTGATTGTCCATACAAAAATAATACTGAAGATAAGAGCTTAATATTGTTCCTTTTTACTTTTGAGATATAGATCTTGATAATCTCATATTTGTAATTAATACAGCTGTAATTCTGTCACAAAGTTTTAATGGTAACAGAGACCCCAAGGTGAAAACTCCAGATACCTTATCTCCAAGTTGCATGCAGTTAGGAGGACCTTGCGAGAACTGAAAGTGGGAAGTTTGTTGAAGTAATCTGAGTGCCAATTTAATGGTAGTTTTATTGGTGTTGTCCTTCCTACAGATTTTTTCTGCAGAATCCATCTGCAATGTCCATGAAGGATGTGTGTTGCATGGGGCGGGGATAAGAATTCATGCCTACCTGTGTGCTCTTTTGAATTCTGCTAGGGTGACAGAAGCCAACACTGGCCAGCCTGGATCCTGCCCTTTTTTTCAGCATGGCCATCAGCAACCTGCATGGAGAAGGTGGCAGTGAGTTAGGGGCTGTGGCTGTGCCACACCATCTGTGTCAGGAGACTGTCTTCCTGTTTCTAAGATGGGACGGCTTTGTTTCTTGCATGTGTTTATCTTCCAGGCATATACAAACAAAGAGATCTACCTTCTTGGGCTAACATTCACATTTCCCTCCCACCTGTGACTTGAATCATTGTCATTGCTAAAAGTACTGCAGTGTTTTACAGGCAGTGGAGGGATATTCCACCTGACCTGCAACATAGGGTATTTGTAGGGTAACTGAATGTTCCCTATCCCTTGCCAGGCACTGGCCTGGACCACCACAGTGTGCTAGCACATGGTCTTCATTATGACTAACACAGCTTAAACCCAGAAAAAGGAGACACTTTTGTACTTCTTTATGGCATGCCAGATGTTCCTCTGCAGAGCTGTCCTAAAGCTCCCTGGAACTGGCCACATCTGTTCCCCTGATGCCTTCACCTTGGCAAGAGCTTCCCAGGTCCTATCCCAGGTCATTGAGGAAGAGATGTCGCGAGAACATGAACACAGGCTGTTTCACTGAAGTTCCTGATTCTGACTGAGAAATTGCCATTTCTCGCTGCTACACACAGTTGTACAAATAGCTTTTTCCAGCTTCTTTCAGGCCAGTGAAGTTAAATAAATCGGAGTTAAATGAGAAAAAAACTCTGCTCTTTTTGCAGTATCTTTTTCAGGAGACCAGACCCCACAATCTTCTCACAGACCTATGCAAGTTCAGAATACTTTGGATGTGCGTTAGAGAATCACAGGAACATTTAAGTTGGAAAACACCTCTGAGATCATCGAGCCCAGCCTTTGACTGATAAAGACATTGTCAGCTGGACCAGAACACTAAGTGCTATGTCCAGTCATTTCTTGAACACCCCCAGGGATGATGACTCCACCAGCCCCTGCGAAGTCCATTACAATATTTAACAACCCTTTGCATGTAGAAATTCTTCCTGGTGCCCAACCTGAACTTCCTCTAGGGCAGCTTGAGGCAATATTCTCTTGTTCTACCACTTATTGCCTCAGAGAAGAGGCCGACCCCCACCTGGCTGCACACACTTTTCAGGCTGTTGTAGAGAGAGTGATAAGGTCAACCCTGAGTCTCTTTTCCTGAAGGCTAAACAACCTCAGCTCCCTCAGCAGCTCCTCATGAGATTTATACTCTAGACCCTTCCCCAGGTTTGTTCCATTCTTTGGACACACTCCAGCACCACAATGTCCTTCTTGCAGTGAGGGGACCAGAAATGGACACAGAACTCAAGGTGCGGCCTCACCAGCACCAAGCACAGGGGAACAATTGCTGTCCTGGACCTGCTTGCTTCACTATCCTTGGTATAAGTCAGGATGCCATTGACCACCTAGACATGTACCGGCTCATATTCAGCTGACTGTTAACCAGTACCCCCAGGTTCTTTTCAGCTGAGTTGCTTCCTAGCCATTCTGTCCTAAGCCTGCATGGATTTTTTTGTGGCTGAAGTGTAGGAAGTGTAGGCATTGGCCTTATTGAATGACATACATTTGGCCTTGGCCCATTGATCTAGCATGCCCAGATCTGTCTGCAGAGCCTTCCTGCTCCCCAGCAGATCTGCACTACCAACCAACTTGGTGTCATCCATGAATTTACTAAAGGTGCACTCAATCCCCTCATCCAGATCATCAATAAAGACATTAAACAGGACTAGTCCCACTACTTACCTGAGGCACAGCACCAAGAGGATGCAGCACCATTGATCCCTAATTTTATCTTTAGTGGGGTGACCTGAAGCTTTCCATCAGTAGGGACCATCGTCCTTTATACCTCTAGCTGAAACTGTGGCAAAAGAGCAGAGCTCATCCTGTTGAGCACTATGCACCTCCTTCAGCTGTCTCAAGGGCTGCTTAGAGACTCAGCATTCCTAAGCACCCCCTAACAGAGCTGTCTGCAAGGCTTGTTTTTCTTTAATGTTACGGTTTTGTGTTGGTCAAGAAAGTGGGCAATCCTTTTTGACTGAGATTTCCCAGTGCTACTTTAGCAACAGAATGGGACGAAGGCAGGGAAAAGATCTGATCCAAATTGGGCTTCTGGATTTTTGATCTTTCCTTGTCCTTTTTCCAAGTCTGTGCTTAGCACAGCTTGCATCTCTAAGATAAGGTATACCCTAGATTGCCATGACCTCACATTGTACCTATTAAGGACTGTTTCACTGTGTCCGAAGACTGTTTCATAAACAGCATCTTTGCCTACAAGATGTTCTGGCAGCCAGATGTGTAGGTTTATTCACTAGTATACAAAGAAGACATGACAGCCTTTTGGGATTTTACGAGCTGAGTCATTGGATAGTGACTAAGAATGGTTATTCATCAGTAGCTGACTACTAAACCGTCTTCCAGCCTTATGGGACAGCACCCATCAAAACTTTGCAGAAAGTTGACTTTAACCCCATATTTAGTTATCAGATTTTAGGTCACATTACGAATAACATTGTGATTCAGATTTCTTAGGGATGTTCAGAAACCTCTTACAATAAGGTTTCCTTGTCACAGTTATTAGTCATAACATTTCCAGAAGCAGGTCCTCCCATGCAACATGATGATTGAATGCAGTGTTGGAAAGCAGCCTTCTCCATCCATTTCCTAGGTAGGCAATGGGAAAAAAAAAAAACACACCACCAAAAACACCCAGCAACAACAAAAAACAGCAACTCTGTAGATAGCTCCTCTGAACAGGAGTAAGGGAAGTTACAGTAACACACAGCAAGGATATTCATTTTTCATAGCTTCAATCTTCAAAATTTGGTGATCTTACTTTTGCTGTCTCTGGAGTTTGTGTCACTGGTGGAAGAGCTGCCTCCATATCCCTGGGTGAAGACACTAGATACAAGTGTGCAAATCCTTCACCTTCTGAATACCTGGAGGTTTTCAAGGGAATTTGTCATAGAGGTGTTTGTGCTATGCCGAGCAGCAGGCACATGAGAGTATGCAAAGGAAACTCCCCTCCCTGCACTACTTGCTCTGCATGAACAAGCCCTGCCTAGAGCACTTCAGGGGGCAAGGACAGAGATCCTTTAGAACTGTCATTAAGACATAAAGAGGACTTTGCAAATGAGTACCACTGCTGTAGCTGAAAATACATGGTTTTTCCAGCCATATGAATCTGCTGTACCAGCATCCAAAGCATGTACAGTCTGAGTGGAAAATTGTCAGTGGAAAAAAAAGGGAAGAAAAACTACCAATTAATTTCATCCAATGTAGAAAAAGAATTAAAATGTAAACCTAATGTCACCCAAACTCCAATGAAGAAATCTTTAAAAAAAGAAATGTGGTTTGAAATTGGAAACTCAAGTCTGTATCTAAACCAAACCCCTTATTATTGTGCATTTTTAAAAACTCATCCTACTTGAAATCTGTAAACCTCCTAGAATTACTGTCACGTTCACATGAGAAATACCTAAAATGCCAAGTATTTGTGGGATAATTGCTGTTTACTTGACATTTGTTGCTGCCCTGAATTTCAGCAGACATACGCTTGCACAGTTCAGCCATTAAGTTTAACATCAGCCACTTTACATAGTTAAATAATTCAGCTGTTTGCATTTGCCTACTAATTGCTGAAAGCAGCCATCCACACAAAGGATTAAGTGACTATTATTCTTCAGAATAATATAAGTCTTTTATTCTGTAGGAAGCCTAAAAAATGTCATTTGGTACTTTCATGTATAGCATCTCTAGGAATAAGTTAATGGAGCACAGGAAGTTAAAAATCTGTTTGGGCTTGTATATCAAATTCCACCTTAATGTACTTTTAACTCTAGAAAAACATCTTGGAATGGAAACATTTGGCTCTTAACTTCCATCTACTACCAGTGAAGCACTGTTTTACTTCTAGAATGAAACAGCTCATTTTAAAAAAACCCAAAACAAATAAGCTGTCATGTCCAAAAGCACTTGAAAGTTTGCAGTAGGCATTAATGAAGATAGCAGACTATTCCATGCTAGGGGTGCTGAAAACAACACAGCAATATATAATCAAATGAATATTTTATGAGTCATTATAAATCTGTCTTGAGATAGTGCCTAGAAACTAAAATTACATTCTTCCCCTAAACACTTTTAACTTAGTGGACTTTATTGCAGAATTTTTACAAGCATCCATGACTTGTAAAAGATTTCCTTCCCTTTGCACTGATAACTCCTCCAGAGAGTTCATCAGTTAGAAATCAAGGCATCTCAAGACAGTAGTTTTCAGACTGTTCTGTTCAGTTTGACTAATCTGCTATGTATACATCTCAAGGGTTCTTTCCGTGGTTAAATAAATATGGAGGCTTTCACTAACTCTTGCACTTGCTGCTCTGCAAGTAGCAACAACACTAATTTAGCAAAGGAAAAATAGTTGCACTGGATTTAGGTCTAAATTATTAGATGGTAACTCTTGCATAAAAAGAGAACAATTTTATTTTCTTTGTACTTTTGGCAAAGTGATGACGTCTAAGGCTAGGGTTCTTTGGTGCATTTTAGTGACTTCTACCTGGCCTCGTAAGCAAGGGCTTGTGTCTGCACAGCAGGGTGTGATGCTGTGCTGCAGCACCACTGCGGGCAGTGGGTAGCAGCAGTTGCAGCTGAACAAGTGCAGTGCCAGAGCTCTGTAAGTGACTTGAACTTGGAGTAACTCTCTGTCCAGCCAGGCAGGCCCATGAGCTAGTGCTGGCTCAGAACTGGCTTCTGGACTATCACTTAGTGGTGAGAACTTCTGGTTCTCACTTATGGTTTCAAAAAGACATGGGCTTCTAAAGTCACATCTTACAATCTTTAGTTAGTGTGTGCATCCCTGGGTTTGTTTTCCTAAGAGGTATAGAGCTCAGTCATGGCTCAAGAGTGCATTCATCATCATCTTTGACCCTGCTGCCTTTGATGCCAGGTGACACTGGCTAGTGCTGCTGGAGAAAGGATGGATCCAAACACATGGCTTAGGCATACAGAAATTCCCAGAAGCACCCCTCTGACCAGCTCCATGGGGGGAGCTGCAGTCTCCGGACCAGTTTTGCAATTTCAGCAGTTACTTTTCTTCCCACAGCAGAAAGAGCATTGCCTTGTGTAGCACCTGTTTCCCACCTTTAGGTAAAACTCAGTGTTGCCCCAATGTCACAGGCTTGCACTGTTCGACCGTACTCACAGACCTGGCTTTCTGAGTAAGTTACCTCTGTCCATGCCTCAGCAGCTCTTCATGGACCCTCATCACTTAGAATGTCAGATGAAAGGTGTACATGCACTTGCTGCAATTACTGTGGTCTGGAGGATGCTGGAAAAAGCCTCACTTCAGAGAAGCTGTCAAATGTTACTCTGCTTTTGCCTCCCATAAAATCTACTGAGCTTCTGTTATTCCAAGAAAAGGGTTTTTTGACTGTTCGCTTCTATGTAATTTTTGGTCACAAAAAAAGCATTTTTGTGATTTCATGATTGTTTGTCTATATCCCTGTGTCATTTCCATGTTCTGGAAACAAAGGTGGCTCAGAGAAATATATGGCTTGTGATCAGTACTGGTAGTTTGGAGAAAAAGTTTGAAGCCCTTTCAATCCAGGCACTGCCTATAATGAGCTGTGCAAGAACCAGCTTCTGACTTCTGGGGGCTTCTTTCCTTGCAGAATTGAAAAGGGGAAGATCCGCCCAAGCTTATTTTAAAGGTACAGTCTTGTAAGAGCAGTTTGTGATTAATGAAGGCTTTAAGGTTGTTACAGGCATGATCAGTCCACGCTGTTAATGTCTATAAACAAAGCAGGGGAAGATAATGTAGCTAATTCTAAGCCAATGTTTATAAACAACTTGTCAAACTTGATCACTGTTGGTTAATATCTATTAGTAATGTATTGATACTTTATAAGCTATTTATAAATGGAACCTTAATAATGCAACTAGGTTCTATGCTATTGTTAAGCACAGAATCTTCTTCAGCTCCAGCCTGCACAGGTATTTCTCTAACATTCAGAGAGGTAATACTGCGCAAACACTTAAGTTTATCGGCCTTGATAAATGCAAAGCTGATATGCTGATAGAAGAAAGAAAAATCGCACTGTTCAGAAGGTGCTGACCCAGTACCCACTTACTACTAGTTATATTCCTGCAGATACTCTGCTCTGATCCCTCTCCAAATGGCTGAATGGTGAAAGTTTGCAGTATTTGGTTGTTGGTCACAAGTTTCATGTTGGGTAAATATACAGAGGATAATTTTTCTGTGTAATTTTAAGTAACCAGATCACACTACATTTGATCTCCTAATCTGTGAAGAAAGTAAAGTGCTACTGAAGAGGAAATTATTCACTGGCCTTAAGAAGTGAGCAGAAACCCTCCCAAGACACCACAAGGAAATGTTAGGATCAGGTATTTCAGTGGAGCTCAGCCCAGGTAAATACACTTCCTTGACCCCTCCTTGCCACATGATACCTGCAGTAATAAATTTTTTTAATGAATTGTTGATGTCACTTCTTCCTGTAGATGTTTAATGCACAGTTTTTACCCTATTGGATAAACAGTTTAATGCGCAGTATACCCTATTGAATGTGTCATAGGAATGTGACATGGTATAAGACCATATCCAATACAAAAATAGAAACATTTTGACAGATCAGAACAGCGCTGTGATAAATACTTCAGGACAATAGGAAGCAATAAGTGTTTTTCAAAATATAATCTAGACCAATGTTTCATGTTTGTTCTTTATAAATGAATCCTCATTATCCATTATTGGATTACACACTTTGCAATTTATCTAAACCATGCTAAAAATAAAATAAACTTTTTTTTCTTTTTCTACATTTATGAGTAATTTTATGATTTTTTTTTTAAAAGATTGCATGTTGTGCTAACCTAATTTACACAGAGTGGAGACTGTTTGTTAAGTCCTTCCCTCTACAACCCATGTCCCCTATCTGGACTATCCATCATTTGCCCTGTCTGACACTTGACAAAGCATCCACCCTACCACAACAAACTGTGCTCCAAAAGAGCAACTTTAATGAGGCAGAACAAAGACCAAATGTCTGGGCAGTACAACATACTTGTGACCTGGCAATGGATGTTTCTTATGGCATCCCACAGGCTCTAGACCACACCTCTCAGTCCCAGCTTCCTTCCTTAGCCTCACTCTCCACTCAGTATCCCATAAGCTGGAAAGGGAAAGCCAACATGAAAGTGAATGCATTCCCTGAGACATGTGTTTTTCATTTTCTTGGTTTTTTCCAGGTTTATGTGAGCTGTATTTTGTTGAGCTTGACAAACAAGGCAGCATTGCTGCGTATTAATGAGGCAGTGGAAGCTCTCAACACGTGTTCAGGGTTAGCTTGAAATTAACAGATGAGATGATATGACCCATTGAGTTGTTTCTGATTCCTGTAGTGTCACTAAAAGGAATGACTGTTTGTCTTCATCTGGGAAATGCAGTTATTAATGTTAGAAAAGACAAATTGGCTCTTCTAGACTGTAATGCAGTCTTGAAAAGTGATCTAAGCACGATGTTTTACTGAGCTGCACCTCAGTGAGGAACACAAATGGTTAGCAACAAGCAATATGTTAACATTAGTGAAGCTCAAGGAGAAAAGCAAAATGGCAAGCTCTTCCAAAAGCATTTCACAGTAAAGAGACAAAACTTGTGTGTAATTTTTAAAATTAAAGGTCTGTCAGAGGATCTTGCAAATTCACTCTCTGTGCTGGAAAAACAAGCACTAAGAAAGTGATATTATGGGGACCACACAAAGCAAGAAAATCAAAGGAATATTTTTAAACCATCTCAGTGAATTAGGACTTATTGCCATCATTTGCAAAAATGACAGGCTTATGAGACTAAAACTTTGTTTGCCTGTCAGTGAGACACTGGTGCCTACAGATCCCTGCCTGCAAAAACATCAAAATGGAATTAGGAGTAAGTGTTCAGAGCACAGGACATTGGGATGTTGGCAGGCCACAAGCCTTGACTCAAATACCTTCCACCTCCTCTATGTCACCTGCACTGGGTGCATCAAAGGCAGACTTCAGCTAGCTCTGCAAAAAATCACTAGAGTTTGCCATAAGAGGCTGCAAAATGTAGCAGATGAGTAAGTTAGTCCTCTTAGAGACTTCCTAAGGCCAGAGCAGATGGTGCTTGTGATGTATGAAGAATAAACTTTCATGGCATTTCTGTGTTAACTCGTGGTCTGTCCACCCCTTGGAATAAAGTATCATGTGTGACAGTTTGAGGGCGTTTTTATCAACTACCATGTAAAGAAAGGGGAAAATGTGAAACATTCTCTTTCTGCCTCTTTAATATCTCTTTTAATTTTCTTCCCATTAACAAATTTTGCTGTTTGATAACTGAGACAGCTCTGTTTAACAATGTTGTGGTCTGGTTTCATGGGAGATATGCTGGAAAGAAACATCTGAAAACAACATGTCAGACAATTACACTCACTTCTGAATCAATAAAAGCTCTCCTTCAAAGAAAAAAAAAGTGATGAGAAATTATCCATCATTCTGCACTGCTTCTTCCATTTTTCCCACTGCTTTCAGCTGTAGAGATTGGCCAGCAGTACCTCTTCTTCTGCTCATATTGTCCCATCATGACCTCTCTGGTAGACTCCATTTAATGTGAGAATGAGACTTACAGGTTAGCTCCTTGACAAGTTTTATTTTAAGCCTAGTGCTTCTATGAAAATGCAGAACTCCACCAAGCTACTCAAGTCTTCTCTTTGCAGTCTTCTCTTTGCACTGTGCTCTCCTGCCAGCCGGAGTGGCAAACTGTGCAAAGCATCTTCACAGCAGATCTGTGACCAGGGTCAAGAGCACTTGCTTTTCAAACAGGCAGTCTTTGTACAATTGTAGAAGCTGACCTTTGTCCTCTCAGTGTAGTGAATGGGCTTGAAAATTGTTGAGCTGAAAAAGAGATCTTTTGACACCTTGCACATTAACACAGGCAAAGATGTTCACCCACAGTAGCAGCCTGGCAGTCATGAGAAGATGAGAGAAATTATGCTGGAACTTCTTCATAGAAAAACTGCAACAGCAGCTCTCTGTTGTGGCAATAGGGACACCAGATTTGTAGTGAAACAGAGGAGAAATCTGGGTCACAGATCAAGTGCTGCTTTGCACTCCCAGTTTAGAAACAGTTGAGCATCGCTAAATGATGCACTGTGGGATGTGTAGAGTACATACTTTAACAATCAGCTGTGACAGTTCTGAAAAAGCCAGCTAAAAGGTTTCAGTGCAAAGTAAAATGAGTGGGAAAATAAAAATAAAAATATCCAGAATTCAGAGCACTTTTATTCTAAAGCCAGGATTCAAGGTCTGCACACCTGAAAATTTCTCCATTTCTCAACTAGGTAAAAAGAAATTTTTTGGTTTTCTCTTTATTTGTTAAATGCCAAAAGGAACTAACAGAAAAAAACCTTTACCCAAGTCTCTAACTGTTTTAGATCTGGATACAAATGTCTTTTGCAAGGGCTCTATCTCCCATCCCAGGCTCATTTCTTCTAAACTAGCAATTACTGAAACTTCAGCAAAACAGAAAGCTGTATCATTGTTGCAGCTTTCTAATGAAACTTACAACATATCTGTACATTTAAGGAATGTTGCTTATATTTAAGTAAGAAGTCACAATTTCCATACCAAACATGGATAGATTTTAGTCATAGTATTACTGAGAGAAACATGTGTTCCTGTAGTTCCTGAGATCTCAGATCTCCTGTGCTGATGTTTCCTCCACATCTGCTGCAAAGATCAAAGCTGTAGAAGGTGAAGTTTCTGTCTTTTTTTAGGGGAGTGAGGTACCATAAAGACAGCAGGGAGGGGACAGGAGCTAAATAAGTCACATAACTGCCTCCTAGTTGATGGACAGCACAATGGAAAGAGGAGCTGTCTTTCCTCTGTGCCACCTACACCTTCCTGTGATAAGCAGTCAACACACAAATATCTGTCATTGGTTGCACATCATAGGTATAAATCAGAAGTCCCACACAGTGGTACAAAGATAAGGACTTGATCCTTTGCTGGGTTGCAGGAACAGTCATTTATCTGCTCTGAGTCTGATGTCAGGACCTGAGGAACAGATCTTCGAAACACAATTTTTCAATTAATTTTAAGGTCTCCACCAAAACCTGCTTCCCTTCTTTGAGAAATCATTTGTAGTTTACATATAAACCACTAGGAATTTCAGAGTGAAAGTTACCCAGCTTTCCTACACAGCACTGAGCTAATTCATTGGATAATCTCTTACTCTGTCACACAATGAAATAATAGGAGACTGGCTCCATCCATCCTTCAGTTCAGGCTGTTGTGAAATTATCAGTCTTATTTCTCTAAAACAATGTGGAAGGAAATGTGCAATGAAATTACACTGGTCCTCTTTGAGTGATCAATGTTGCTAAGCAGAAGAAATGAGGCAATGGGGCCATTCAGTGCATCCTCTGTTTCAATTTGATATATTAACCCAAAGTAGATTAAATTGTATTGTGCCTATATTTTTTCCATTTTTTTCAAGTACCATTTTCTTCCTATGTTTTAACTTCTATTCATACTTATTCCTTCTCTTCCTTTTCCTTTTCTCTCAACTCTTTTCTTCTTTTTTTTTCACCTAAGTAATGGAGAAAACAAGGCTAAAAAATATAGAAGTATGTTCAAGAAAGACTTGGCTTTAGAAGTCTCAATTGCCTCCATTAGATTTCTTCTAATGGAGGCAATTGAGAGAGGGCTAGAGCACATCCCCGGCAAAAACAGGCTTTGGGATGCGTCTGGCTCAGCTGGGAGCAGGAGCAACTTTGAGTATGTACTAGCCTGTGGGGTGGGGATCAGCAGTGCTTACAGGAGTTGGAGAGACTGATCATTATTTGAAACAGGAGAGTTTGTAACTGGGTATACAGGATGGAGAAAAGCATGCAAGAATTATTAGACATCAGAGCAGGGTGCAAAGTGGCTGTGAGGTCTCTCTTGGAGATGTTTTCAAGAACTGACTTGACAAAGCTCTGAACTAATAGGTGGTTGCTCTGAACAGGAGGTTGGACTAGCCTCCCTCCCAACCTGAATCATTCTGTTATTCTAAGAATACACATCAGAATCAAGTGAACTTTTCTCAACTAAAGACAAAAATACAATACACTGTACAGGTTCCTATAGCCTTGACTACAAGCTATTCAAGCACATTTGATTTCTCATTACCATCTATGCTCAAATTCAATTGCAAAAATCACAGACGAGCAAACAAATGCTCCTCATATAAACATGGCATGCAGTGGTTTAACTTCACATGTGGACTCCACTGGAATGGCTTTGAGGGTTGACCTCTGCCTTGGTCTAAACCTCCAAAATATTAACTTTGAATTTGAAAGACTTTTGCCAAGGCACTTGTCCCAAAATCTTAGGACTGTCTGGTCCACTTCTCTTGAGGCAGCAAAATGCTTCTGCTTCAGTCAGAGTCTTTAGCTGATATTTTACTGTTGAAGCAGGCATGCAGCTTCTTTACTGATCTCAGGCTATACAAAGTGGTATTCTATGAAAAGTTCTATACTATCTTGTTCAATGGGAGTGGCAGATACAGCTTCAATACCTCAGCAAGGAGCTGCCCCAGAGCACTGTGAAATGCCTGTGCTGGGCTTGATTAGGATGGTATAGTATCAGAGCTAGACATTCACCAGCCAACATCAAGCCAAAGTTTTGCAAACCTAAAATTTGTGTGGCTTGCACTGCATCCATGTCTTTCACTGAAATATGGCTTGTTTCCCCCTTTTTCTCTGAAAGTGGGAAGGTCACTATCTAGAACCAGTAAAGACTCAAATACAAGGAAACTTTGCAGAGCCTGTAGGAGTTGAGTACACTCTGCAAAAATGATAGTCATTTATCTTTGTTAACAGTGCTAAGGATGTTGCACAAACATAGGAAATTTCCATCCAGGGCAAAGGACAGCACTCCTCCCACCACCTTGTGTTTTTATTGTAGCTCTCGCAGGACACAAGCTGTTACAAAACGACCCAGAGCTGCATCACAACACAGCTGCCAAAGACACTGATGCCTCTCCCGTGTCCAGCTCCCCTGGCCCTCTTACTGGGTGAAGGTCAATGCAAAGGTTAGCTCATACCTGTGATTTGGGAGAAGAAATTTAAAATACAGTCTGGTGAAAAAATTGAAAGCCACTACAAAAGTTTTAAGAGTATTTTGTGGGTTTATGATTTCTCAGACTAATTTCAAAACAGAAGGGGATGAAGGGCAAGGGAGTAGCTAACTTGGTTTTTGATTTTTGAACTCTCACAAATAGCAGTATGCCTTCCAAGGATTTTGATCCTTATTCCATCAAAATAAAACATCCCCCTTTTTGAAACTGCTCCATCACGACCCTGAGGCATGTTCTTTGAAAACAGAAAAATGGTGTTTTCTACTTGTTTTGCCAGATATAGAGAATGAATCTGAACGCTTTGGTTTTAACCAAACGAATGGGAACTGGACATTTTGGGATATACAAAAAAAATACATTTTCATGTAGGTTCAGTTGGGATTTTTGTCATTATTCCTGTGCTTCTCCCATTACCTAGTGAAACTGAAAATGTTAAGAGAAAGACACTTGCAGCCTGTGAAGGCCAAATCTTTACTGGCAGAATTACTCATTTGGGAGGTTCTGCTGTCCTGGAAGCAATTGTGGTTGTTTGGTATGATTCTAAGGCCACACGTCACTGTGGCAAACAGAGTCAAATGATGGGAGTTTGTTTTCCATTGCATCAAGAACTGATTTATCTCTGAGCTGTTTGTGTTTATTTTTCTGGAAATTTGCTAACATAGAACCCAGGAAACTGGTACATTCAAAGAATTCTTATTTTAAAGTGCTTCCTCCACTTTAAAGTGGTATCCACTTCATGTCTTAGCAGATTGCTGTGCTGTTGAACCTATCCTCCTTATGTTAACACTCTGTTCCAATAAGGATTCATTGGTGCCCTATGCACATAGTTTATATTATTTTAATGGTGACAGGAGTAAGGCAGAATTAACTTTCTCACAATCAGTGGATTTTTTCATAAAAATAGAACCGACTTGCCAAAGCAGCTCTATTATGCACATGTGAAAACAGCTCAGTTGAATGCAGGGTAAAAAAGAGGCCTTGGTGCAGTATCTGTAGTAGGAGATACCAACACAATGCTGTGTGTATCAGGACAAAGGCAATAACCGCATTTTCTGGATCCACTTTCTCCTACTTATGGGAAAGGCTACCACCCCCTGGGAGCAGCATTGCTTTCATGCCTGGTCAGAGCTGAGATGGGCACGCAGTGCTCATCCCTTGCGTTGCATCTGGCCCCAGGGGGCCAAGAACATGCCATTTCAAATGAGATGCAGGTATTATACCCTGAAGGCCAGGTTCACTAGACCTCCATAAGTGATGTAGATATCTGCCTGACTGAACTGACACCCTAGGAAGACATCACAGATGACAGCTGCTGATTCTTGGTGTATAGAAAAGTGTCTTTCTTTGGACTGTGATTTTCAGTCCCACACACAGATCCGCCTTCACCCATTGACTGTATGTTTCCTTCTTGTCCACTTTTTCTCAGACATCATGAGTCTCTCCAAGATATCTGGCATCTCTAGAAAGGGCAGGATTGTTTTACCCTTGCCAGCCTGCCTGGTGGGAGAGAGGAAGTGGTGGGAGGTCTGTATGGGAGTCATACAGCAAGTCCATTGTCTCAGTTTCATTGTGCTTTGGGACTTCTGAAGGGCACCCAAAAGGGGCATGGTTTGCCTGCCTAATGCATATTCCTGCCAATTTAAGAAGTAAAATGTCTTATTACACCCTTATGTTGAAGGATTTCAAACCTGGACAAGGAGCTGCACTTGTTCAATGCAAGCTTGAGAAAAAGTCCCACCAGATAACAATGTTTCTTCTTTACACCTTTCTGAGTAAAATTAATATTAAAGCACTGGACTCATGTGGTAGAAAATTGGGTTATGTCCTGGGTCTCCACTAGTTTGCTTTGGTACCTATAATCAAATAATTCAAAATAAATTTATGAAGGAATACAAATCTCCTAACTACTGTCTCCCATCTGAAAACAGAGCTAATTGTGTAAACCTTCCAGTAGGTTTTTTTTGCCAGAATTTCAGAATACAGATTGAGGCATGCTTTAGGTTTAAGCAGCTCCCAGAATTATTTAACCTAATTTTTGGCTGAGGTCTCACCTTTGTAGTAGTGGAAATAAATTAGTCATTTATCTCAATTTCAGAATTTCTTGAAGACAGTAATAGTCTGTGTAGAAAATAAGGAGACAGTCCTGTGTTCCTCACCCTTACCTCCCTGTTCCCAACTGTTTGTGGCCACCTTATACCAAATCTAGTGCCCATGCACATATGACCAGACAGATCAGAGAGCTGATCTGCCTTGAAACTTAGAACTCACAGTCTCCCAGAATAATTTTTCAGGGTTGGATCTTTGTCACATTATTTTGCTTGTCCTTTGCTGTCAACACAAGGAAGGGACTGAAAACAAAAGCAGAAGGGCAATTACAACCTCTTTAGAGACATGTTGCTGGATATGTCTTAACCTTAACAGAATAACTAAAAATTCATTATGCCAAGGAACGTAAATAATTCCTGCTGTAGAAAACCCATTTGCTTTCCTTGGTTATTTTATTCACAAACCACGTACATGTGAATTGATCACAGTGGTTATAGTTTTAGGCCCCACTTTTGAGCAATAGGAGTGTGTGCTTTTTGAGGTAGTGGGTGCAGCCCTTGGATTACCCAAAACTGTATCTATGTCTGTCGTGTCACTTTTTCAGCGTGTGCTTGGAAAAGAAAGTAGCATTGTCATACTGCTAAACACAGCATTGTAATCTGCCCCACGGTTCCAAAGTGGAAGATTCTACTGGCTGACAAAGATTATCTTCTGTTTCCTGTTTCAGGGAAGAAAAATGAGCAAAAATAAAGGTCATCTGTGTTTATATTAACTATACAACAGTTCCACTATGTTTCGTAACAATCTTGGGTCATTATTTATCCACTTGTCCTTTATATCACAGCTTTGAACTCTGGGTTTGCTTATCATGATATTTCTAAAATCTGTAAACAGTCAGGGAGAAGTATTCTAGTTTTCTAAATAGAGCATTAGGTCATTTTATTATCAGAGAAATATAACGCTGCCCATCTGTTGTTGTTTCACATGTGCAACAGCAGGCAGCCTCCTCCTAACCGTTAATTATTTCAAGGAAGTCACTGCAACAACTTTGCCATAAGGGCCCAGTTTCATTTCTGTTCTTCGTGGTAGCTTTCCCCACAGCCGTCCGCGCAAGCTGTGGGTAGTGCTGTGCTAAGAAAATGCCCATACCTGCAAATCCCAGGCTAACAACACACTCTTGGTACAATTTTCTTCAGATGTTTAAATTTTGTAATTGGAGCAAAAACAGAGTTTAGTTTTGGCTTTGATTCATCTCTCAGTTAAAAATCATGTTTGCATCTTCCTTGAAAACTCTGGCCAAGGTGAAATTCTTTACTTCCTTACCCTGCTATATCATTCCCTCTTAGATCACTGTACTGCTTCCTGCAGCAAGATGTCTCCCTTGTTACTCTCATATACCATGAAATACAGGAGACCAGTAATGAGAAATAATGATTTACTAGATCCCAAAATTCTAAGTCCCTTTGTGGTTCAGTGAAGACATATGCTTCCATGTCAGAAGGTGAAAAAAATGTTGAGGTAAACAGGTTCAGTCACAAAGTAAACAGAAATCCACTGCGGTTAGAAGCCCCTCTCAGCAGGCATTGTATTTCTGCAAAGGATCTGTACAGTGCTTAGCAAAGTTTGCTAGTTCTTGGAAGTGCTACAGTAGTGCAGAAACAGAAGATGTTATTTCATACAGATAAATACAACTAAGGAGTTATCAAGTGTTTTTGTCCCCTCTTGAGTTTAGGTAAAAGAACAAATTGCATGTGAACTTACTGCAACCTCATATGAAGTGTCCTTTTCATATTCTATTCTTCCCAGTTCCCACCATCTCCCCTTTGCAGTACCATCTTCTTCAGGCACATCCCTTGCCCTGAGGATTCATTGCTTCCACCACATTACTGTGCATCAAACACCAAACTGTGCATCAGGATGTGGTGCTTCTCCGTCTGTCTAAGCATCAAAAATATTTACATTGAAAATATCTAGCAAAACTCAATTATTGGCTTACTCCTACTGAAAGTGTAAAATAAGACACAGCTTGGGGGTACCACTTGAGTCTGTGTGAGATTTCTTTTCTTGTCAGGATGTCTCAGAGAACATTATACCTGCAACACACTGGGGCTAGCCTGGGCCATGGAATTTTCTGGAGCACCTGTGTTGTCTTTCTCCTGGGAAGATAATGCTGGGGTGGAGGTTGTGGTTTTTTGTTATAGTGTGAGAAGAGATTTTCCAGGGACTCTCCCTGGCAAAACTGTGACCTTCTAGGGAATTGTGATGTGTAAGAAGTCCCAAACCTCTTTTAGGTGTCCTCTAAGAAATTTTTCAGCAGCAAGTAGTAGGCATGGAAAATAAAGACTGAAAAAGATTTGATGGGCCAGCAGAATTCCCTAGACGGTATTATAAGATATTATAAAATCGTACAATAGAATGCTTGTGTCACTGTTATATAGACTTCACAAAGGAACATAGACCAAGTGGACCAGTTGGGCTAGAATAATTTTTCTTTAAAGATCAGCTGGATGGGAATATGAATATTCCAGGTTTATATCAAAATATCTATTACCATAGGTGAACTTGCATCAGGACATAGCTTTGTATATTTTCATGCAGCAGGGATAACTTTGTTTGCTCCTTTATACAAATAAATCACGTACATGGTCAATACAACAAATAAGGTACATGAGAAAAAGCACGAGAAGATGTTTATAAGACAGCACACACTGGGACTCTACACAGGTCATGTCATGAAGAAATGAAGGGGACAGAAATGGGAAGACGGGTGACTTTGGAATTGCTCTATAGTTGAGAAGTGTCTCCGGGGAAACGGATACACCATCTTCCTCTTCCTGCAAAAGGAGGTATGTTATACCTTGAGGAAAAGTGAGAGTTACAATGAGACTCAGCCCTGTGCAAGTACCTCAGGCAGATTAGCCTGGGTGGGCCCCCTGCTCATACTGCCTGATGCTCATCTGCCATGGGTAAAATCCAAGCTAGGTGGTGGATTACTCCATATGCATCCTTCCATGGCATTGCTCATGTACATGCTTTCAGAACCCTATCCTAATCACTGAGAATTTTATGAGCAGGAACCTGACCAAAAAGGAATTTGACTGAGAAAACTATTGTCTTCTTTGAGGTCTTACTGTAAGTAACTCTTTTGTCCCAGTGAGTATAAATAGTTTTCAATGTGAAGACTGCCTGAGTTGTTTTAATGTCCTAGAGAAGAAGCATCCTGCATTTTTTTTGTAATTTATGCTATTCCCAATGACCCATAACTGTTTGCATGGGCTTGGGCCATTTTAATGTATTAAAAAAACATAGCAACGTGCAAATTAAATGCAAGTTTAGATTAAATTGTTTTGCTTTCTTTTGTTTTGACATGTGTGCATGTGGTTCTGATTAAGGCTTCACATGGAAAAGGATACAGGTGAGATGACTTCTAAGTGTGTTAGTACTCTAAAATATATTCCATTCTCAATTATAATTCCCCATAAGCAATGGCTACAAATTTCATATAGCAGCAAGGATGACCACAAAATATGTGCTATACTCAGATATAGCTAGATGCCACTGGAAACACATTTAATGTGTCCTTCCACTTTCCTTGTCTCAGATGGGTGTGTCTTTCATCCGAAGAGCTTGTTACATGTTACAGAAGTTCTTTAGCCAAAATCTTGACCCCCTCCTTATTCACGTCGAGAGTATAGGCTGTGCTTGTTTGCATTCTGATTTTCATACTGATCCTACAATACAATTTAATATTGGAAGTTTATCCCTGAGATATTTTCTGGGTCTCTTAAATGTTATATATTTTCTTACTTACGTAGCTAACAACTATTTTTGTGTGAATTACTAGATATATCTCCGTTCTTTTCACAAAGGCCAACTTGCCTCTAGAATGCTTTCTGCCAGAAAAGTGAAGTTTGGGCAGAAGAACCAATTAATCCTACCATGATTTTGCACCAGGAGGTGACTGTGCTTAACCCTAGCCTCTTCTTAGATCGCCATTACACAGCTCTGTATCAGCAGCAAAGATGGGAGTACTGCTAAAGGCAAGGCAAAGTTTTTCCAGCAATCTTACCTTTCTAATCTTCTAAGGAGACTTTATGAAACACGTAGTAAGTATATAATAAAATATATATAAAATAATAGAACAGCAATAAAGTAAATTGGAGTAAGAATGAGCTAGGTTCTTGCAGGTAAGCAAAGAGACTATAAAATGGGAGGAAATAGAATGAAGGTCACTGCTTTTTTGTCAGAAATCTAGTCCAGATTCCAAATCCATTTTCACAAGGACAAAAATACATGTGTGACACGTGAAGAAATGAACTCTCCAGGATGTGCTTTGGGAGTGCTCTAGGACAGAGGCATTTTGGGAAGAGGTGATAATGGCCTTAAAAGGGCAGTGATGAGATTGTGGAACTCCTGTGTGTGGGTTCTGGAAAAAAAAGATACATTTGAAAACCAAAGAAAACAAAAGCTCCCGGAAAATGTGAGAGGCTAAACTAATTGTAGACACTTGGAAAATGGAAAGATATTTCCTTTTTTTCTTTATTTTTAAATAGGAGATTTTGTAATCTGGCTTCTGTGCAAGGCATAAGGAAATATGTCTTGATTTCTGTGTCTGTTGTGTGCTCTTCAAAATCACAGCCTGCAATCCTAAAATAAATAAAATCACTGGAAGGTAAACTCAAAATATTCCAAAATACTGCTTCTTTTACTACTATTTATTCACAGGAATCATCAGCATCATTAGGAAGTGGCCTTTTTGCATGGATGTGTCCATATTGCTACTTCCATTTTTACCTATCCGTCAAATAGAAACTTAGGAAATACTCATGTATCTAACAGACAAAGATAACAGCTAGTAAACTTAAGTTGCAACTTCAAATTGTAGTAACTAAAATAATATAAATGATGGGGAGATTTCCAAAAGATGGCTCTAGAGTCCATTACCGATTCCAGTAGACCCATGGTAGACAACACTTTATGCAGATGTAATTTATGCAACGCTTAGTGTAATTTTAACTGAGGTTATAGCACTTGTCTTATGGAAGTACAACCAGATCTCTATTGGTCTACATACCTGACCAGATTCCCTCTGAAATCAATATTTCTTGTTCCAGTTAACACTCATCATCTGGAAGGAGCAACTCTGTGAAAATGGTGCTGCTATATGGTAGGCTTTCAGTGATGGTTCTTTATCTGAATCAACTGCAGGAATAGTTTATTTGTTTAATGTTCTGTTGCAAGGAATCAAAGAAAAACCTAGAAGGCTCTTACTGAACTTTCTGTGAAATACCTCCATACTGTTGGTCACTAGGATCTACAGAAAGACCCAGTCTTTTCTTCTAAGGCTGCTGAAGAACTAGACAGGGGGTTTTAATTAAAATTAGAAACTTGTATGCTTCTTCTCTGCAGTTGTGGCTATTTTTTTTTCCAACTCTCATTGTTTCCATATTACGTTTATTGCAGGACTGCCCTGCTGTTGATAACAGCACCAGTTTTGTCTTCAACAGTGATGTGGTTGTCTGTTGCCCTTGTATTTGGTGAAAACTAATGATATCCTAAAGTGAATCTTGCTTTATACTCCCCCTCTATTTGCTACGTGGTGCTGGAAAGTGTGATTTGTTAAGTTATAGACATGAAAACCTCTTTGAGAGGAAAGCACAATCTGGCATAGACAGTTTTCTTGGGTGGGTATAGGATCTTTCTGTGTTGCCTGGGACTTACATCCCATTATGTCCTTTGGAAGGCATCTTGATATGACCTTTTCTGATGCATAATGGACCTCAATTTAGTGCCAGAAGTGCACAGCAACAGGGAGAAGGCTCTAGAAAGTTACACAGTGCCATTTTTAAAAGCTGCTATCCAGCAACTCACCTGTCCAGAAAGAGCTATCCCTCACAAAGCCTTTATCACCACTGTCTTTCCTGAGCTTTAGCAGTTCTTGAGACACTTAGTAAAAGAACTGCAATGTACTGGAAAAGCCAGAACAAATCTACAACACTGAGTCTAGAATTGATTTCTTGAATCATATTTGAAAACAGCAGTTTAGTCAGTAGAAGATCTTGGTGCACAAGCCATATCCTTGTCTTTCTCTTCCTTCAGTCAGGCCAACAATTAATCATGGCACAAGAGGTAAATGAGTGGGGGATTTCAATGTAAACTGTGCTGGTGGATTGGTAAACATTTCTGGTATTGTTGCAAATAACCAACACAAGTGTAAGGAATGGAAGTTTAGCTTTAGGCCCGTATGTTTACCATTACAATTTTAAACTGTTTATAAGAAGAAGAGTGCTTTAAATGTTCCTGAGGAGATGGGCAAAACCACAGGACTGCTAAGGGTTTAACTGAGATAAAGTGTTTGCCTTAAAATTCAGAGAAATGTGGTCATTTTGCAGGCATGGTTTGTCATTTAAAAGATTGCTGTTGACATTGTGTTGTGACACCAACCTAAAACATTTATGGTAACTCCAGAAATGGGGTGTACTAGAAGCTGGAAGGCAACATCTGGATTCTTCCTTATCACTGTGTCCTTAAACAGCTAATTCAGAGCTTTCTATGTAAAATAGCAGTGCAATACCACCAGCATCCCTCCACCCTCTTCCCCCCACCCTCCCCACCCCCCTATTTTTATTGGAGATGTTAAGATGTGGATTTAAATGTCTTTCAGTACAGCCCTAGATCCAGGATGCATCACAGTAGGTGAAAGTGTCAGTTGTCATGGTGAGAAGTAAAACATCGACTGGGGCTTTCCACCAGCTAAGCCACTGGCTGAAAGTTAGGTAGAGCTGGATGCTTTTCTTCTGGAGGCTGGGAACTGGACATGCCACCTCCCTCATGTCTGCCAAGAGACCTGATCTGGCAGCTGCCTTCTGTGTTGGAGACCTTGGAGTCTGTATCTCAAATTCTTCCTCTGCATGACAGGGGTCAAAACAGCCCTTATCACCACCAATTTGTTCTCTAAGAGATTAGGAACATGTTCTGGTTTGAGGCTATTTTCTATCCTGTTTAATACTGCAGAGAAAACTGGGAATCTCTAACTGGATTATATGGTGCTGGTAAAGGACAGCAAAGACCTTGGTTCCAGTCGGTGTTCCAAGGTATTTTTAAACATCCTGTGAGGTTTGGCGCCCTGACTTAGGATTTGTAAACATGTGATGTTGGCAAGTAAGAAACCAAGGTTTGCTGCCAAAGCAGGTGGGGAAGGACATTAGGAAGACAAAGTCACTTACCTTGGTGAAAGGGACTTTCACAGCTCTGGTCAATCTCTACTCAGAAGCAGCTCATTGTAGCCTGGTGTTACCTGAGGAGGAGCTTTCACCTTGGGACCATACAGAGGAAAAGAACAAATACCTAGCTTGTGTCTGTGTCTATGACAGCCTGAAGTTAAAAAAAAATAACCCCATTTTTGTTACTTTTTAAAACTGAGTGCTCTAAGAGTGCATTTCAGGCTGACATCAGTGTTCATTAGTAAGAGGAACATAAGGACATCTGTAAACAAGACAGCTGTCTTCACCTGAGAGCTCTCTGTCACTTATTAACATGCTGAACTGATTGCTTTTTTTGTTAGGATGCTACCAAGAAGGCTGTCTGACCATGGTAAACTGTAGAGCACTGAGCTGCCAACAAATTACATCTGCTTGAAAAATCTTTAATTTAAATAGAACAGACCTAGCAAGAAGGAGAAGGCCAGCATCCTTATCCCATGTCATTGGTTTTGATCTTTAACCTTGTCTTCCCCACAGTTGGATCTGATGCCTGTCTTTTTCTGCATGTGCCAGTCAAAAAAGACCATGTAATTTTGTGTGACTTCCATGCACAGGTGGGTGTAGCCTCTCTCATGCTGCCCTGAAGTCAGCCCTTACCAGCTGGTGTTTTGCAGTCAGCAAAGGTCTTTCTGGATTGCACTACTGTAGAGTCCACAGTCTTCACTGTGTTTGTCCTTCCTTTGTCCCTGTGCCTCAAACACATTTTAGAGAGCTATTTCCCAAGGTTTTGACCAGCAACCAACTCATTAAAACTCCTCTGTATCACAAGTCCTCTGTTACTGAAGCAGTATGTAGGAAAATATATTCCATGTCGTGGAGCATCTCCCATGAAATGAGGAAAATGTTGATGAGCTGGATAAGGAAGATGCCTTTAATATGAATGATTAGAGGTATACATGATGTCTGCGAAGTTCCTGGAGGAATTCCTCTGATTTAGAAACCCTGCCAATGAGGGCCTTCTGGATAACCCAGAGCTTGCTGGGAGCCATCTTGGATGGAAAATACACTTTAGTCTCAATCATATGGATGCTTTGCTAGTCTTTATAAATTATTTTAGTGTAGGAGGAGAAGGCTCCAACACCATGCTACCTGGGCCAATATTTAGACTCAGCAGTTAGATTTTACTTTTTAACTCTGTCTCCAGCCCAGACGAAGGGCTTTGGTAGTAATGGAGTGATTTCTAGCTGCTGTAAATGTGGGGGGTTACTTGAGTTGCCAAGCTTACTTTAGCTGATGAGGAAGAACTATCACTGCAGTTATAAACAATCAGTCATAAACATATAGCTAACATCTACCTAGAAGACAGACCGCTGACCTGGAAACACTGCTGAGATCATAACCAGACGCACAGCAATATGCTGGCAAGAAAAAGACGATTAAATACACTGACAGACTCAGTTAGCAGGATTAAAATATGCCTCTTTATACAGCAAAAGACCAACTTAATTATCTCTGGTATACAGGATAGCTGATTGTGTCTAATGGCCTTTGATTCTTCTGGGAAAGATAGTTTATTGTTTGCTAATACCAATTCTCTCTTGAAATAACCCGGAATCATTAATCCTGCTCTTATTTCCCTTTCTTTCTCTCAGAGTTAAGAACAATAAAAAAAATCTATTTGTCCAGACATTTATAGATGAAATTTTGCTGAAGAAAAACATGATCTAGTTTATAGATTAATAATTTTAAACAGATGTGTATCAATTGATGTATGAATTTACATCTATATACAAATATATCTGTGTATGTACATAAGTATATATGTATGTACATAAAAGTACAAAGGCCACATATACATATATATATATATAAAAATATATACATACATACAATATATGTGTTTTTCTACACACACACACACTCACATGTGCATCCACGCTACCACTCTGATACTCATAGTGACCATCCTCTGAGAGAAATCACATGAAGACTTTCCATACTGACAGTCATCTTATGACAATGCTCCCCTTATCAGAGTACAGTGGTAGGTTAGTGGAAGGATGGACTGTTTTGTGAATGAGCTATTGCAGTGGTCTCAAGCTCCTCATGGGGAGAGTTTGCCTGCAAGAGCTCTCCATTCTCTTGCCAATAAAACCTGTAAAAAAAAAGGTTATCAACAGCAGTCATTGAAGGCGCAGGTGAGCCAGGGAAAGCCAGGGAAGAGTAGAGGTTCTGAGTGTGTTTTAGACAATGGACAACAGCAAGAAACCTGGAAGATTTCTAAAAAAAAAAAAAAGATAGCATAAAATATTATGGAAAAGAGTCAGATATTAAGACATAAGCCCATGGATCAAGCATGAGGTTAGTCAGTTTGAGCTTATATAGAAAGCAGAGTGGGAGGAACCCAATGAAAATGAACAGAGACAGATCCCTACAGCTGGGAGGAACAACCCCAGGCACCAGCACAGGCTGGGAGTGACCTGCTGGGAAGCAGCTGGAGAAGGACCTGGGGATCCTGGTGGACAACAAACTGTCCATGAGCCAGCAGTGTGTCCTGGGGCCAAGGCAAATGGGATCCGAGGATGCCTTAGGAAGAGCATTGCCAGGAGGTCGAGGGTGGTGATCCTGTCCCTCTGCTCAGCCCTGATGAGGCACATCTGGAGTGCTGTGTCCAGTTCTGGGCTCCTCAGGACGAGACATGGAGCTCCTGGAGTGAGTCCAGAGGAAGACTGTGAAGGTGATTGAGACCGGAATATCTCACCTGTGAAGAAAGGCTGAGGGAGCTGGGCCTGTTCTGCCTTGGGAAGGGATGTCTGAGAGGGGACCTTATCAAAACATACAAGTATCTGAAGGGAGGGTATTGAGACAATAGAGCCTGGTTAATTACAGGGATCCTCAGCAACAGGGCAAAGGCCAGTGGGCATAAACTGAAACACAAGAATTTCTATATGGAGATGAGAAAAATCTTATTTATTTTGAGAGTGACAGAACACTGGAACACACTGCCCGGAGAATTTGAGGAGTCTCCTCCTCTGCAGATGTTCAAAACCCATCTGGATGCAACCCTAAGCAATCTGCTTTAAATGAACTGGTTCTAGCAGGGGGATTAGACTAGACATCTACAGAGATCCCTTCCAACCCCAGCCATTCCGTGATTGTGTGATTCTGGTGGATTTCTGTAATGTAATCACTCTGCAGTCTTGTCTCAGTAAAGAGGAATGACTCAGCACAGTTTTTCTCCAAGCATATATTGCGTGTGGGATGCCTTATAATATAGACTTCAGTTTCTTAGCCTTTAGCATGCACTATGGACAAGCACCAAAACCTAGAAAACCCCACTTCAGAACACAAGTTCATACTTGGGTCTTGGTTCAGGAAGATGTTTAACACTTCCTAACTCTTCTTGTTTTCTAAGAAACTAATGCAAGTTCTTGGAAGTTAGAATGTGTGTCTGCAAGTACTTTGCTGAATCTATTAATAAAGTTTATGTTTCCATCACACCTGAGTCCCTGTTCAAGTTAATCATATTTATGACGTGCATCAGAAATATAAAATGACTCATTGATCAAACATATTTTAAATATAAATTGCATTTGCAGAAATTATGTGCAAATTATTTCAGCCATTCTGTTCAGAATTGCTAAAACTCACAGTAATTCTCTCATTCTGAAATATTCACTTATTTGTAATAAACAAGTAGTTTTCAGCACAAATCTTGGACTGTTCTTCTAAAGAATAGGATATAAAGTGAAAATTGGAAGGATTCTGGTATTATTGAGGTACTGTTTTCTATGTCATCTAGATTTGAAGCTGAATATTTTGAAGAGGTTTTATTAGATGCCAAAAACCAACAATCAAAGACTAAATTGACTCTAAAACAGGGCTCATTTAGGAAAAATAAGGGCTGTGCCAACCCCCACATCAAAGGGCAGAATATATTCAAAAGACTGCTGAGGCAAAGGTTTGGAGTGACAGAGAAATCAAGTTATAGAGAAATTTATTATGTGATTAAGACTGTAAAGACACTGGTTCATTTAATCCCTATAAACATCCAAGTTTTTGCTTATGAAAACTGGGTAGTAATGGATCCTTTCTATATCCTGACTGGGTCCACATATACAATCATTAGAAGGTTCCATTTTTTCAGAGGAATTATGGTAATGGAATGATAAAGGGATGTTAAAAAAGAGAGACCAAGACATATTACCTTTAAGAACCAGAACAGGACATGGAAAATGGTATGGAATGGCCTTATTGCAGGTGCGTGGCCATCACACTTGGCCCTTCAGGAGTCACCCAACACAGCTTGATTGCCTTCCACCCCTGGACATACTCCAGAAATACTGCATCTCTGGGGATAATGCTCCCTTAGTGGGGCCAAGCCTTAAGAAATCAATTTATATTTATTGGTGACCTGTCTTGGTAGGATAAATCTAGTCAGAGTTAGTCCCTTCCTTTGCCTTTGTTCTGCATTCTTTCTCTCAAACATCTAAACAACCTAAGGAGAACCAAAAGGAAGCAAAAGACATCCCTGGGAAGTAAATGGAGCAAATGGCAGACAAATCAGTCACATCTTTCATAGCATGAGCCTAAATGCTAAGGTTTTAGATACACAATACTGTAGAGTATAAAGATGTGGGAGCTGCTATCTATGCAGTGTGAAGATGGGAACAGAACCTAGACAAAGGGAAAGACCATAAGATGGTTATCCTCAAAGAAATCTGTTTCTTGGTTTGAAGTTCATTTGACTATCCTTGTGTCAAGGTATACAAAAAGATCTTTTTTTCAGTTTAAGAATGGAATTAAATAATGCCCTACACTACATGAGGTTTAGATCCTCAAAGATCTTTGTCTTTGTAAATTTAGTGCCTGAATAGTGAATCCACACTTTACACTTTGGATCAGAAATGCCTTCTGTTGCTTTGTTCAGACACTCTTTTGAGTCAGCTGTTCAGGTGGAGGTGTCAGCATCACCCCAATGGAAGCTGCCACTTCTGCAATTCTGCTGGCAGACAGCTTTTCAGATATGCTGTAGGCAAAAACAGCTGGCATAGCACAAACCTAAGCCATGTAGTTTACATGTGTAAACCAACCTGAATGATTTTTCTTGAGGTGGTTTTAAGCACCTTGGACATGTCAATGTCGTCATCTGGCTCAGTGCAGTGCCAGAATCTGTGTGTAGCTGTAAGGCATGGCACCAGCACCATCACACCGGCTGCAGTGACTCACCTGCACCTGGCCTTTAAGTTCCAAATTGGAAAAATGTGCAAGCAGAATTGACACCTTAAAATTGTTGAAGGAGAACCAAGAAAAAAGTTATCTATAATATGACAGCTGAGAAAGGATAAATAAAATTAAAACCCCTCTGAAACAGGGAAGAGCCTTCTATTATTTCAACTTTGTTTATTCTGACTTTATGGTTCCTTTTATAAACATTTTGAAACCACCATTTTGGTAACTATGGTATGCTTTTCTTCTCACAGGGCAGCTAGGTGTCTCAGAGTTGCAGTAAGACCTTTTTTCATTCTCATGCAGGCTCCCTTCCTCAAAAGACGAATAACAGTTCACAAATGAGGAGAGGTTTTGCTCAGGAGATTTGATAGATTGTGCCTACAAGACACTTGACAGCATGGCTGGAATCCACAGTGCAACAGCACAGAATCCTGTAGAGAGTATGTGAATGTGTCTGCAGGAGGGCTAATTAGAAAAAGAAATAGTGTGCATCAGGACCACTCTCAAACAGCCTGCACAGAGCTGTACTTGCAGTTTTTGGCCATCTCCTCGACTGAAATGGTGGTAATTCTAATCCTCACCCCTGCTCACTTTCAACATTTGTATTTGATTTCTTGGTGATTTTTAAAGACTAGTTCATGCTAAATTTGAAAAATAAGTATGATTTTTTTGGTGTAATTCTCTGAGGTCAGAACTGGCAATTCAAAACTCTGAAAGAAAATAAATGCAGAGTTTTCACAGCCACCAGGCAAAATACCCACTTCAGTGGAAGCCAGGCAGTATTATCCATACTTTTATTTAGAGTAATGTAACACAGAAGCAAAATACAGCCAGAAAACAACAGGAGTGGATGATCCAGAAGCAACTTATCTACCAGCAGTCATCTACCCCTAAAATTCAGTAAATTGTAGTCTCCAACAAACTTTTGTCTTTTCTGCCAATAGACCTTTTCTAAGTATCCATATAAAGCCACCTCCCATGGCCTCAGGACACAAAAAATCATAAAAAATCACGTCTCTTCATTGTCAACAGGAACCAAATAGGAAAAATGTTTTCTGCACACATGGTGTACAAGAAGTTGATGTTTCCCAACAGCTAGTTCTGCATTGCCTGCCCTATTAATCCAAGTCCTGATAAATTCCAGCCTTGGTGGCAAAGGCAACCAGTTTCCACATGGACTGAGAGATCTGCATATTCCCTGACACAGGACAGACCCACACACTGTTGAATCAGACACCTCTGCCATCCATCTCCTGCAGGTGCACACACACAGTCTGCCCACGGCACATGTCCTGAAACACTCCCAAGGCACCTGGCCTGCCAGCCAACAAGCATCACACAGACTGAGGGGGCTGCTGAGTCCTTGGGCTGGGAACTTGCTGTTCCCACCCTATGGGAAGCTAAAAGCCTGATATATTGCTATCTATTCAGCTTCAGTACACAACCATCTTTAGACAGTGTGACTCATCAGTGGTCTGCTGTGACTACTGCCCAAATTCTATTTGGTGTTCTTTTATTTAAGAAAATAACTTCTCAACCTTGAAGACTGATTTGATTTCCTGAAAATACAATATTGATTTTTTTTTTTATTTTCCCTTCCGCTAATATTTGCTGTTAAAATGACCCAGCAATGTAAAAGTTATAGTTAGAGCAGGTACTGAGCTAAAAGACAGCAAAATACAACTGACTTCATAGCACCTCCCAGCCTTTTTTGTAATCACAAATATACAAGATTTTCATATCTGTAAAGAGCTTGTTACCTTTTTTTTTTTTTAAATCTCTGATTGCCCTTAGGGCTCTGGAGCCTCTAATACCATGGTAGAAAAACAATCAGGCACAAAACCCGAAGGTGAATCATAAATAAGTCTGATTCTAAATTACAGTCAGCACTCCAAGCCGTGAGCTGTGACATCTTCATTTGCAGCAAATCAAATGTTACTGCACCCAGCTGTCTACATTGCTTCTCTGCCAGAAGATGCTACTCCCATGGTGGAGTGAGAGACTTGCCTATGGCACAGCCCAGTGTATTCCTCAGAGTTTAAATCGGGGGGTGGAAAGCAGACCATGGTTATTCCGAACCTACAGCAGATGAAACCACCAGAGCTTATGATTTAAAGTCCACATATCCTGGCTGCACCTCATAGGTAGTGTGAAATGGCCTTCTTGGTTTCCTACAATTACAGGAGTAGTGCTACTGTGCCTCAATACAAAGGAGATTCCTAGTCCACTTAGAAATAACCTCAGCTTTATAGATTTAAAAGAAATCCAGCTGTGCAGTGACTGAAACCACTCCAGTTGTGTAGAGAATTCATATGCACCTTGCATAAGGTGGTTGGAAGCATCTGAAGGAAAACCAACAACTGCTTTGAGTATTTCAAAGTTACAAGACACAAGTGAATTGCATATATTTTCTTTAAAAGTTATCAAATCTCTAGTGCATTTCTTCTATTGGCTTTTTGAACAAAACCTTAAAATCAATTCTCCATAGATTTGCTGCGCTTTCAAAGTGCATTAAAAAAGGTTGCATGGTTTTCCTCAGAGTTTCTTGAAGCTTTTGTAGCTATCCACCAGCTTGATGTCAGAAGAAATTGCATGTGTTCCTCTTTCTATAAAAGAGATTGGCTACTTCAAGTGGATAATTGATTGGACAAATGACTTAGCAGTCAATTGTCCAGTGCAGTATCCAGTCTGATTGACAATTTTACCTTTCTTTCCCGGGGAAGTGAAGAAGACAAGTGTCTCTTTTATTGCTGTGGGAGCTCCAAGCCCTAATGTAGCCTTTTATTTAGGTAATTTCATCTTTGAGGCAGAAAAAATGGGTCTTTGCAGTCAATGTGTGCAGGTGAAAATGAAATACAGAGTTCATAAGGTGGGAAGCTGAAAAAGGCTGGAGAACAGATGACTTGAACCAAATTAAACACTTATTTTGGCAGACAGGCAGAACACCCACAGGCCTTGCTGTTCCTGCAGCTCAGAATCATAAAATCAACAGAATCTATCAAACTTCCATCCAAGTCAGAAGAGATCTTTAAGATCATGAAATCCTACTGTAGGGCTACCACTACCACTGAGACTAAACCATATCACCCAGCACCAGATTTGAACACCTCCAGGGATGCTGACTCCAGCACCTTTCTGGGTACTTAACGTTGGAAAGGACAGCACCATCACCTATCTTCTGTGATGCTTGGGAAATCAGTTACCATCTTTGCTAGGAAGAGGAAAAGTCTAGAAGCATCATATTCATACAGTTTTCTGTACACCTCTCAGATGGTTTTGGGGGTGCTGATCCCAAGCCTAATTGTCCATACAGACATCAGTTTGAAAACTGAGGCCTAAAGGCAACCAGAGTTGCCCCTAGTGGGGCAACTTCAAAATTCAGGTGGTCCTGAATTCAGCTGTGCTAGAAAAGTGTCAGTGGCTGAGGACAGTGATATCATGGCATTTAGTACCTACAGAAGAACAGGACACCCCTATGGCAAGCTGCTGAATGGTGGAAAGATACAGTCACCTTTTAAAGACAGTGAAATCACATTCTCCTTCATATCACAATCACTTTAAAAAATGTGGTCAAAGTCACTGGATCCCTTGGGCCACACTAAAAAATGTATTCAGAAGCAAACCAGGTTTTTTTGTGTGGTTAACATTGAACAAGTAGGAGAATATTCATAATGAATATTACATTCCCTCAGTATGAAGAACAAGAAGGTTCTAATTTCTGTGTGTTCTCATTGCATTGTTGCAGGAGTGTAAAAAGGTGTAAATATAATGTGTGACCAAAATAAAGCTACAATATGCTGTCAGGGTGATGCAAAAGGGTATCTTAGCAGAATAAATGGTTGCCTTGAGAGTTCATTATTGTACTTACAGTCACAACACAGCCAAAGGATTATAAATCATCCTGAGATACAATTCTTTCTTGGCTGAAGGTGGTTCAGCATTCAGAAACAGGCTCTGTGGAAATCCAGGTTGCACAGCCCCAGTCCCACAACAGATCTTATTTCTGCCTTGTGCATTTCCAAGCAGGAAATCCTCACTGAATGGCTCAAACATGTTCCTAGTTCCATGGTTTCTTAGTTCAGACTAATACAGAAAGAAACTTCCTTCATATAATAGCAAAAAGAAGGAGTGAGGTCTACCCCCTGAGGTGCAGCTTTGCTGGGGAGATGAATACAAAAGAGAAATTATGTTCAAATGAAAAGCACCCTTTTGGATAGTGTTTCAAAATTCTGCCTCCTGGCTCTTTTCTCTGCTTTCATTTTGATATGCCCTTTGGTGCTATCAGGCCCACAAGACACTGACAGCTCTAGATTTTATGTTCAGTGCTCTTAAATTATTTGGCCTATTCAGGAATCCCGCCATGGTGGACATGGTTTTACCTTTCTCAGAGATACATGCCTGCAAAGACCTTGGAGATTCAGAGTACAAAAACAAAAATACTGCAAAAACAATTGCAGAGTGTTTTCTTTATAACCACTAGTACATGTTTGGATGTTGGATTGCTCCAGCCTTATTCCCCATTGTGGCTGATGGCAATTCCCCCATTTGGATAGATCAGTAGTGGCTTTACCTCATATTTCTGGTAGGGCAGGCTCCATAGAAGAACTGAGAAAGGGAAATCCTTTGAATCCTTGGAACACACATAATAAATCTCTTCTGCAGCATACAGTTTTCCCTGCTGAGCAGTTGCCATTTGCGTGCTGATCCCTAGAGAACAAGGACACTGCTTTCTATCAAACAAAACAGAGTGTCAATCATAGCCTCTTATGACAGGAAGCAGGATTTTAAATTTCTTTTATATTTTTTTTTATGTACTCTTTTCCTCTTCCTGTTTTTAGAGAGTAGGAAGAAGTGATTGAAAGTGAAGCCTGGAAACAGCTGGCTTTTCTTTTGGGTCACAGAATTATCCAAATTGTTTGCAAACTCAGGTCTGTAAAGCTAACAAATGGAGAGTCACTAAGTCGACCGTATACTTTAGGTTTCATTTGACGCCCACATGCTGAAACTACCTCACTTGCATCTGCTGATACAGAGAGATCCTTGCTGGAGTGAAGAATCACCCTTGCACTTCTTGTCTGAACATGCTGATTTTAACTTCTGGAAGAATTTTCTTTAGTTTTGGGCACAATGACATCTGTGACCCTCTCTCCCACTTGCTCGAGCATGAGTGAAGTCACTAACAAGTTCCCTTTACATGTTTCTGTAACTAAGGTGTTATCTTTGTGAGAGACAGACTTAGCAGAGCAAGGCATGTGGAAGAGAAAGCAAACACTATGGCTATGTGTTTCCACAACCTCCAGCACTGCAGCTTTAATTCAACATAATCTTTGCCTTAGGGGAAAATAAATGGAGGAGGACCAAAAGTACACTTCACTCTAAAAATAATTGGTGGGGAGTGTATGTGACTGTCTTCCTTCTTTGGTTGCTTTTTATACCTGTGCATGGTAGAGCACCGTGAATGTTAAAATTAAGTACATTTAAGAGTTATGATGTATGCTGGAAGCTTCCACTATAATGCCAGATTGGTTAACTTTTCCAACGGAATTTCTTCAACATGGTTATTTTAGCTGTGTTACACATCTGCAATGGGACAGTTCTCAGAGCCTATCCAAAGCTGTGCTGTAATGATCTAGGATTTACAATCTGTCCAGGAGGATATTGCAGGAAGGCATCTGTCAGCTTCGTTGACTTTAAGATATACCAATGATCCTAATGCTGCAGCTTATGAGGGACAAATCTCCCCAGCAAAACCCTGCAACCTGGAAGACAAGGCATAGCGGATGGATTTCAACAGTCACATGATCAGAGAAAAAAGGCAACACAAAAAAAGTTAGCTTTAGAATGGCCTGGCCCCTGTGCAAGGGGACCTATCTGTATTTAATCTTTGCAACAGCTTTGGTAAGAGTTTTTGTAAATGGAAGCACCAACATGGAAAAGCTGTCCCTGGTGCACTTTAAGCAGTTAAGAACTTTCTCAAGCTGTTCTTAGGTTTCTAACAGTGTTTATCCATCAGCGACTGCCGTCTTAAAAGGAAATCCTCGTAGGATGAAGGAAATGTACCTTTCTGAATTGCATGGCTTTCACTTCCAACCACAACCAGATCAGCCAGGACATTAAAAAGACACCTCAACAGTCTCGGAAGCAGTTCTTTCTGGTTGAAATAATGTTTGGGTAGGGTCTCAGAAAAGTTACCAGATGTCTCATACTAACATAAAGCTAGATAAATTAAATGGGTACTCCTCCATTTTGTAGGGTTTTTTCCAAACTTCACCTCTAAGTTGGAGAAGACTTTTTAATGTACTCAGTGCTTGTCATGCACTTGGCAGGATCTTGGGGGTTGGCGTGTATGTCTTTTAAAATAACCACTTAGCTCAAATGCATTATTTGTGGTTTTGCTCCATCAAAATGACCAAGGCCTAAACACACAAGTTTCATTGTGAGACTGCCTTTAGGTAGAGACAATCAGGCAGTAACCTAGGTCTTCTGACATGCAGTTGTAGAAATTGGCCCTGCTGAGATTGTCTGGTTTCCCTTTCCTTTCTTTAGGGAAAAGGTAGATATATCTGCTTGAACAGCATATACTACCTGAAAAGGTGATCTCCTTCTCTTACATGCAAAGACTTGCACCACCTTGCAGGTGGCACTGGAAGTTGAGAAGGGGTGTGAGGGACATGGGACACAGCTCCTTATCCTCTCCATCTTCACTCCTAGTGAGGGATCTCTGCAGAAAGGACCAGCAGGCTTTGGTTCTACACTGATTTCCCTCTGCCTCACCCTGCTCCCAGCCTGCTCATGCACCAACAATCCAGGAAGGACCAAGACATCGCATTGTGTTAAACAGATAGAAGGTCCTACAAACCATTCAGTCAGGTAATGAGATGTCTGGTGTTGGGGAGGTAAGAGACAAAGACACATGTGACATTATACAGAATTGCCTGAAACCTCCCCAAAATAATTTAATAAATAAATTATTATTTACAATTTGCGCAGCAAATCTATGGAGAACTGATTTTAAGGTTTTGTTCAAAAATAATTTAATACTGAATTGCAATTTAAAAAAAAAAGTGAAATTCCTAGAATATTTAGCAAAAAAAAAATAACACCTTCTAGTACTTTTGCCTATCATAATTTTCAAAAGCCCAAGCAAAACAGTAGAAAATTAGTTGTTATATGTAGA
Source organism: Passer montanus (assembly GCF_014805655.1). Lineage (NCBI taxonomy): Eukaryota > Metazoa > Chordata > Aves > Passeriformes > Passeridae > Passer > Passer montanus. Next base: position 2,378,316 of record NW_024370152.1, on the reverse strand, counting down.
TATTGAAATTAGATGTTTGGCTTTGTGTTCATTAAATATTTTGACTGCCTACTTATTTTAATTTTTTGGGGGAAAATACTTAGCTGTGCTATCACTGAACACCATTGCAGCCAAGCAGTTCAGTTCATCAGGGGTCTAAGGAAAGACAGGAGTTCATGGGAAAGGTCTATAAGCTGTAGTCATGTACAATAGGCTGAATGATATTTACAAGATTGGTGTGACTGAAAGAGGCAGAAAATCCACAGTTTTCTTGGTGAGCCCTGACATAACAGCTGAGAGAACATGGATTGGTTCTTGTTCCATCCAACAGTTCGACCCGCTGCAGTTGAGAAGCATCAAATTCACAATTATTGGAATGCAGTCCCCACTCTTGCATTTTTGCTCAGTATCTGGTGGGGACAGGGCAAAGGACATACCTCTGTCATTGAAAATTCTCTGGACAGATTAAGCTCTGCACTTGTTATTACCCAAGCAAGAACCTGACCACAGGAAAGGGAAAGCTTATTTCAATGTCTTCATTCAGCTGTGCAGATCCATCACGTGCTTGCTGTGGGTGGTGCCCATGTTGGGCTTTTTGTGTTGCAAAGAGAAATAAATAAGTGATGCTGCCTCTGAAAAGCCACCAAACAGAGGTGTCACTGTGACCTACACGGGCTTCTGATTTCCATGAGTTTTCAATTCATGACAAAGCTGTAATTGTTATTTTAACTCAATTCTTCAAGTCCCATCTTGGCCATCTGTTGTATGAACAAATATAGCAATCATTCAGATCAAGGGAAAATGTGACTGCTAGAGCTGCTTGCTCTTCCAACAGGTCTTATTCAGATAAGAAAACTGGTCTGATTTAAAGGCATCACTGTGACCTTTATGAATGAGTAACTTACACTTAGGAGCACAAAGTGTTCTTCATTACACAAAAAGCCTAGACAACAGGATGGCAGGTGCCCTGGTTTAGCAGGGCGATCCAAGAAAAATTTTAAAATCAGTCTAGAAAGCAATTCCTTAGCCTATTTAACTGACACATGGTTTGTATGAAGAAGTTGAATGTTCTATCAGAGTAGCTCATACATGAAAAAATAGAGTGAACCTTTGCAGACCATTTTTTTCTTTAGGTCATCAGTTTTTTCCTACTGTATCAATTGTTTCAGTTAAGAGAGAGTAACTCTTCCTTCAATCACTGACCTGTATCTACTCCTAAATATTACAACACAGTCCTATCAGTTTGGCAATCTGGTATTTTCTGAAGTATTTTCTGACATAATCTACAGCCTCTTTTTGTGTCATGAACTAGCATTAATGTTATTATTTTATCAGCTTACACTTAAAAGTTGTATTGAAAGAACTGTAAGATTATAAAGTCAAAAACTAGGAAGTATTTCTACAACTATAACCTGTCTGTTCAACTTCCTAGACAGCAGCCTTCATGGTAGAGTCAGAAATCACACTTTTTTCCCTTGTGACTTCTCCATCCACTACAGCTGTTGACTTTTAGGCTTCTTCGGTTGGATCCAGTATTCATCTTTAGAGAAACACATCTCAGGAATTTTCTGAGTCTTTCCTTACAAAGAATACCCCAGCTTAATCTTAATGCAAGAGTACTAGGATCTCTTCAGAAATCTGACCCTGATTGCTGGTGAGAGGAAGGTAAACCTCACTTACAAGAGCCTTTGAGTATCAAAAATTGGCTTAGCTTGTGGATATTGCTTAAAGCAATGAAATGAAAGTTTAATGAAAGTTTCCCATGCCTCGAAGTAAACAAAATATTGATTCTTCAGATAAAGGGTTAAGCAGTATTGAATTAAAGACCATTTAATGGAAAGTAAGGAACACTGTGTAAAAGGCAGTTGAATGGATTATGCTCTCTACACCGTGCCCAAAAATTTAAAAATTGGATGTGGCACGCCCTTGCTTTTAATTCCTATCCTACTTCTTTCTTAAAACATTAATCTAAGTTTTAGTGTGGATTTTAGTCACATTTCAAGCAATGTGTTGCTTTCCTCAGGGTTCAAAGGCTTCTGAGGCTATGGAGACAGTGTTTTATCTCAGGGCACAGAAGGGGTGATTTCACTGGTTATATATTCATTAATTTTTAAGATATTAAACTTCTGCCATTGACTACCTGCAGAAGTCACAATCCAAAATGGCACCTTGAGTACAGTTCTAAGTGCCATCATTCACTCACATCACTGGAATTTCAGCTATGTCTGTCAATAATCACACTAAATGGGCAGGGCTTGACATGAATTAATATACTCAGATTTTGACAGGTAATTTGGAACTGATTTGTTTGGTTTAAGCAGAGACTTTTCAAAACACCACCAAATATATGTAAAAAGAGGAAGGTGGGTATTTTTCACCTTGTGGGCAGGGAGGCTGCATCAGTTTTGCCTTTGACCCACTGCAATTTCCCCTTGTCATGGTAGTGTCTCAGCTAGTATTCAGGGATGGCTCTGCTGGGGCAGGGAATGGGAAGCCTGTCCCTTTTATCTGCTCCCTGTCTGCCAAAACAAATAAGGTAATGCCCCCACTATGAGTGGCTGATTCCTACTAGACTTCAAGTACAGAATGAAAGGCACAGGAAAAAAGCCTGATCACTAGGACATGCACAGCTAACTAAGTGTCTATTCTCTTTATGTGAGCATTTATGTACCTTCAAAGTAAGTCTAAACAGAGATCTTCCTCCCTGAACATGTATCAGCTGGATGGCACAAAAAAAGCAAAAGAAAGGAAAGATCCCTCTCTGGAAATTAAAAATAAAGGCTTTAAAGTTGTGTCTAACTAAGCAATCATAAAGAGAGGTGATCATCGGATGTTGCATCTTTGTTCTGAAAATCACTCTCTGTATGGTTTTTAGACTTCATTTCTGTTTCCCAAGCTCAAACAAACAAAAAACGCACTTTGCAAGTTCTCTGCCTGTTAAATCAAGGTGGATTCTACCATGAAGAGAGCCTGGGCCAGTGCCTGGGAGTTCCAGCACCCTTCGTGAGGCTGTTTCTTGAAAGAATTTTTCTGGGCTTGAGTTTAGCTTTGCTGATTTTTTTTGGCTATGGGAGATAGTCAGGCATACTCTTTTGCACCATCAAGGAGAAAATGCAGGTATTAAAAGCACAATTAACAGATCTGGACCAGAACCTTAGCAGCAGCATTAGCAGTTTTTTTCAAAGAGTCTGCAGTTTGAAAGCCTTGTACTCCCCTCCTATGATTAAAAAAAAAAAAAAAACCAAAACAAAAAAAAAGGTCTATAAAGAAGGGTGGTAGAAGAAAAGGAAGGTGTGTGACTTATGATAGACTCAAGCCTGATCAGCTTGGTTTCTGCAAAAAGACCAGGGCCCAGACACATGGCACCAGTTGAACTAAGTCTAGACAAGAAGAGTGTGGATCATAGAAAAGTAGCCAAAATGTTTATTTTTCTCTTCAAAATACACATCTGTCCAGGAAAAAATATTGTTCTTCCTAGTTATGCATGAGGCCAATGTTTTCCATGATTCACTTATTCTAACGCTTTCTGTTCAGGCTTCTTCAAGTGGTGCTACTAAGCACTCTAAAGGTTTCCTTAGCAGAGATGGCAGACAGAGCAGGATCCTGTGCTGTTGAAAGGACATATCTCAAGAGGAACTGAAAAATTACTGAGGTCTTTTATAAATCTCCTCAGCTGGCCCACGGCCCTGTGTAAAATTCATCCTCCATGATACCAAGGAAGACTTTGGTTCTTGACTCTAAATTCAGAAGCCTTCCTCACCTGCTACTTGGAACCCAACATTTTCTTGCCTGGTCCCTGCTTTTCAATTTTGTCATCCAGCTGGTCCAAACAGGAGAATACTCATAGGGTGCACACAGACTGCAAATGATGAAGGTGATAGGAAAAGCTGCTCACAATGCAGGGAAGATGTTCTTGGCTTTTCAAAATGGTTTTGAAAACTGCCTGGCTCGGGAGTCTTTTGACAAGTGGTGTGATCCAGGTAACTCCTGTGCCTGCTGAGACGTTGCTGCCAGGCACAAACTGGCCCCAGCACGTGTCCTGCAGTGTGCTGTACAGGAAGGGTGTGAGCTTGTTTGAGGTGAAAGAAGTTCCACAAGGAAATGCTGGCACTTCCAAGAAATCGCTCAGGACGTGAGTTGCCTGTGGAGTGAATGCCAGGATTGGAAGAACAACAACCCATGTGACCCAGCTAAAGTGAAGAGACTCCCTCCTCTTTGGCAGCAGGGGCTAAGTCGCCCTGCTGAAATGTGAAATACCTTTGCATGATTTGCATGCATCCATGATGCTTGAACTGTGACCATATACTGCTGTCACTATCCACTAGGAAGATATGTAGCAGAACTGCAAAACAGAGACAATCTAAACATATAATACACTACAAAGATAAAGACAGTAAAATTGAACATAATGTCTTACAATGATTTCTACACAAGCCATTCCATAAAAGTTGCAATCCAGACAATTCAAAGAACAGTATTAGTAACATGTAGTCTCAGTCTGAGAGCTTTGTTTTTAGAGAGAAGGAGCTAAAAACACCCCTTCTCCCTGGTTTCCTGTTCTCCAATAAAAATAGTGGTACCTTTCCCACTCAGTAACTATTTTGCACATATGACAGGTGAGGTACACAGGGCATGTGCCTCATAACATAATTTTTTTATGCTTTTTGAAACAGTTCATTATATTAAAAAAAATCGAGTGTTCTCCCTGGTACTAGTAGACCAGCTCAAAAACCACCCAGGTATTGCAATTTATTTTTTTTTTACTTTGCTGCTTTTTTATTTTGATTTTTGTTCTCCTTTGCAATGTTTTCTTTGTTTGTCTGGCCTATGTTTTTTCCTTGTAACACTACATAAGTTCTGCATTACTCTGACTTTTCAGAAGCTTGTGGCTGTTATAAGGCATCACGTTTAAATCATGCCTAAAGCAGAGAAACACAAATTTAAGCATGATCATGATTAAGCATTTGTGGCCTGCCTGGAGTACCTCTTTTCCTGATGAGTAGTGCTATAGTAAGTAGTCCTACTAACATAAATGAGATTACTCAATCACTCTGTGTTGCAGTTAAGAGGTTGGACACAGGTGGAACACCAAAATGTGTACAGAAATTCTTCTCTGCTGAGTGTGCACCATGAGCAGCCAGTGCATGTGTTCACAGGTCTCTCTGTGGAAACACATCCTGCCTGGCTTCACGCTCTGCTGGGAATGAGAAAAAATGTCTCCCACTACCTTACAGTGCCTACCAGCCAATATCTGAATTTTTAAATGGGAGTTTGGAAAAGGAAGCAGGAGAAACAGCAGCATAAAACTGGACAGAGAAACAGGGTCCCTAAGCAATCATGCTCAGGACACTGATTTGCTGGATGGCAGTGAGGTGTTTCACTTGGGAGCTTCCTTCTGGGAGGAATTTAGGTGAAGATTCAAAGCCTGTTGATCATTAAAACCATACTGATAGAGGGCAGGCTTCAGCTCCTCCTTTAAGCACAGCTGCAGGTGACAGGCAGGACATTTATTCTTTTCTGCTCCAGCTAGAGAACATGGATTAAATGCTCCATCACCGTATTGTCTGTGTTCTCACTTTGTTTTGGGAAAAGAGATAAAGCAAAACAGGTGCCTGGCGATGCTTTGTTTTGGATATGGATGGCAATCAGAGTGACACTGATAAGGTCTAAAGTATGCACGAGCATTTTTTTGGCCCATAGAGAGCACCACAGTTAATTTAACACTGAGCTTACTGGTAGGAATTTTGATATTTCTATATAACAGATAAATTTGGCATTATACTGGTCCTGTGGCAATAATCTAACCCATTAGTCTCGGTCATTCCAATACAGGGTAGGATGGATGTTTGGAGTTAACAAATCCCAGGCAAGGGCCATTCCTCTTTAAAGAGCATGTTTAGTGTTAAAGTAGGACAGGGAAGATATGCAGCCATGCCAGCACCCCCTGTCAGTCGAAGGCAGCTCCGCAATGTGCTGTTAGGACCCCGCAGCACAGCCGCTGATACAGCCGCGCCTGCACCCCGCTGCCCATCCGGCAGCACCCTCCAAAGCAAAAGGGAATCTTGTCAGCTCAGCAAGAGGAAGGGGCAGCACCAGGCTCCTCTTTCACCTCCTCCTGCCCTGCCAGTGCCGGTGTGAGATGCTGGCTGGACTCTCTGCTGGCACGACTGAGGTTGAGCGAGCTCTGCATCTCTTCGAGCACAGCCTTGCACGGCAGCGAAGCCACTTCCCAGCCCCATTACCTGTCTCTACACCTGCCCATGTGCTGCACCTGTGAGGCTTCCCTGACCACCCACCCACGCTCAGAGCGAGGGGGATGGTGAGGGACGGACATTCGAAGTGTGTAAGGGAAGACTTTGAAATGGTGCAGCTCAGCACGTCCTCTTTGGTTCCATGACACTGCAATGACTTACACCAGCTGAAAACCTGCCCTCTGTTTTTGCCAGAGCTATTGTGTTTTCTTAGGACAGAGATGGAGTGGTCTAATGGTGATTATTGCTAAGGAGAAAGCTGAAGTTAATATCTATTTTTGCATGAGTATAAATGCCAAGGCCTGAATACATCCATTGCAGAAGCTAAGAGAAGTGACACACCGAAATGATGGCATTTCATTAGCATTTACATTATCTTTGGGCCCAGAGGGCTCAGTGGAAACAGAGTCTAAGAACTTTACCCAGACTTTATAAGGACTTTTTAAACTGGGTCTTGGAAACCTCCAAGGATTAGAGAAGGCTTAGCCTCCCTGGGAATCCTTTTGCCTTGCCTGGTTATCCGTGTGGGAAAGGAGCATGTCTTTATATCCAGCCTGAACCTCTCCAGCTTCACTTATCCCCATTATCACTCCTCTTTCCACCAACTGCTGCCAGAATACTGTCATGTGACCCAAATCCATCTCCTCTTCAGAGGAAACCAGCCCCTGCTCCAGTCCTACCCAGCCAGAGGCCTCCTGGACCCCCTCTGTTTTGTTCACTGTGTCACCTCTCTGGGGCCCAAAACAGAACTCAGTGCTTGGAGGAAGTCTGAGGGACCCTGAGCTAAGGGGACCATCCCTCCCTCCTATACAATCCATCTGCCCAGTAGGACTTACAAACTAAAAAATAAGGAAAAAATAGACAAGCTGGATTGCCGCAAAAACAATGATATGGACAGCGTTGCTTGCCTAAACTTAGCTTACTTGGTTGAGACCAGAAGATCATATACCTCATTATCCTACCCCTGAGACTAGCCAAGACGAGAGCATCAGGTCATGGGAGGCACACAGAGAGGGATTTTTGAGAATGATTTCCCAGATTCCAAGAACTTGACTCTCATGGATGATGAGTTTAGATTCAACAGCTCTTGAATTACTGTTTGTCCTTAAATTTATCATAGTGGTTTTGAACTCCATGCAAATCTTTACCATTTACAATGTTACGTGTTTAGGAGTTCCACAATGTATTTAACTAAATGATGTATGAAAAAGTACTCCTTTTCATACTTCAAACAGGGTTTCGTATTTGTGCCACTTTCTGTTTTATTGATGTTCCATACTTTAATAATTCCCTAATAATTGTCTTTCTGTTCCAATTATATTGCATGCATGGGACTCCACCACATCCACCACACTGCATGCCTTCACCCATGTGTCTTGTTTTCTGTACTTTACCCAGAGCAGATGGAGGAGCAAGAACTGCACATGGTTTGGGGTTTTTAAATGTGGCTGTAAACCTTGCTTGGCAGAGACATGATTTCTGTTTTCTTTTCCTTTTCTTTCCAAAAAATTTTTATCATAGAGTTTGCTGCTTGGGTGGTGCACCAGCTGTGCTGTATATAGAGCTATTTGCCTAAAACTCAAATGCATTGAAACCCATGTACCAGTGAAAACCATTAAATCCATGCACTGGTAAAGGTCAGTAAGAGTTTTTCATCTGTAATCTTCCAATCCCTTTACCTCTGCTCCAGTGTCCTGTCTTCAAAGCTTAGGTGACCTGGCTTCCAGGAATACTCCTTTGGGGTATATCAGTTCTGCTCTCATGTCCTTCAATTGTGCCTAACACACTCCAAATTTTGCGCCTCTTTATCAACAACACAGTAATAGGTCAATGAGGACTATGCACCTTTTTTATTTTTCTGTTGAATGGAGAGTTTTGTGACATCTTTGTATTCCTTTCTTTCTGCAACTCTACTGATTGTTTTAGGCTTCACATTTACCCCAAACACCCAAACCTCAGCTTTTGGAGTAACTAACCTCAGCATGTCCTTTCCCAAAAAAGCTGAGAGGCATTGAAGAACTGTGGAGAGAAAGAGCACATGAACAGAAAGAGGGAATGAGGTATCCTCTCTGTGCACGCAGTCATCTATAACCTTCATTAAGGTGGTGACCAACCTCCATGGACGCTGTTTCACAGACAGTAAAATGACTCCAGCATGAGCTGTGAGTCCACACATTGGCATTACTGCTATGCTGGGAGTCACCTGCTGCCACCCCAGGGCAGAATCTGGCCCTCTGGGTGCTACTGGGAGTTTAGTACTGATGGTCAAATCAGAGTTGTTTTGAATCATTGTCCTGAGTAGGGGACAAAACCAGCTTTCACTGTTTTACTTGTCCCAGAGAGCAGCAGCGCTTCTGAAAGCTGACATATAGTTAGTCCAGCAAAGTATAAAGGTCCTGCTCTGGTTATATTTCTCTTCCTATCAGCAACTTTTTCTGTGGCTGGTGCAATGCTGTAATAATAGTCTGTCACTGTTCTCTCTGGGAACAACAGATATGACCTTTTACCATTAAATTGATGTTGCTAACCCTCCTCAGAAAGGTTCTGGCCTGTGGTGTGTTGTGGGTGAAGCTGTGTGATGGGGTAGCCTGTCTTCACAGGCTGGCAAAAAGGCCAGAGCAGGTCTCATGTGTCCTGCACCCATCTCAGAGTGGGACCACCTGATTTTACCAGCAACACAGCTTGAAAGAAAAAGCAGACATCTTTTGTCCTGGGTAAAGACATCAGATTAAACAGCTCTGTAGATTGACGAAACAACATTTTGCATATCTGGCATCCTTATGGTTCTGCCATAGTTTTCATGTGCTTTCCTGAAAAAAATTGTCCCACTCTATCATGTTTGAGTTTCCACATCTGTTCCATAGCAGTGATTATAAGGACACCCTAATAGCAGAGACTTATTTCAGTTAAATCAAGGGAATGGTGCTGCTGACAATCTTCAAGAATAGTTAATATTTTACAGAAGCATAGAATGTTAAAGGATTGGAATGGACCTTAAAGATCGTCTAGTCCCAGCCCTTGCTGCCATGGGCAGGGACAGCTCTCATTAGTCCAGATTGCTCAAGGCCCCATCCAGCCTGGTTTTGAACAGTGCCAGGGTTGGGGCATCCCTGGACAACCTGTTTCAGCATCTCACTACCCCCACAGTTGCTACAGTTGCTGATGAAGAGTCCCTCTCCAGCTTCCCTGTAGAGCATTTCAGATACTCAAAGGCTGCTATGAGGTCTCCACACAGCCTTCTCTTTTCCATGATGAACAGACCAAACTTTCTCAATTTGGCTTCATAAGGAAGGGGCTATAGTCCTCTTATACATCCTCTTATCAACTTCCTGATCTGTCAGTGGACTTGCTCCAACAGCTCCATGCCCAGAGCTGGATGCAGGGTTCTGAGTGGGCTCTCACCAGAGCAGAGCAGAGGGACAGAATCCCCTCCCTCACCCTGCTGCCCACACTGCTCTGGCTTCAGGCCAGGATCCCACTGGCTTTTTGGTCTGTGAGTGCTCATGGCTGAGTCATGTTGAATTTTCATCCACCCTCACCCCCAAGTCCATCTCCTCAGGGTTGCTCTCAATCACTTCTCCACCCTGCCTCTCTGGGACTGTCCTGGCCCAGGTGCCCCTCACACCTCACTTTCACAGAACCACAGAGTCACAAAATGGGCCAGGTTGGAAAGGACCACAGTCTCCTGGTCCAGCCTCCCAGCTAAAGCAGAGTCTCCCTGGAGCACAGGGCACAGGATAGCACCGAGATCTCCAGTGAGAGAGACTTCACAACGTCTCTGATAAGTCTCTTCCAATTCACGCTCACCCACACAGTAAAGAGGTTCTTCCTCATGTTCAGGTGGAACTTTCTGTGCATCAGTTTCTGCCTGTTGCCCCTCATCCTGTTGCTGAGCACCATTGAGAAGAGCCTGGCTCCACACACTGACACCTTTCCTTCAGATTAGACATTTCTGAGGTTCCCTCTCAGTCGTGTCTTCTCAAGACTGAACAGGCCCAGCTCCCTCAGCCTTTCCTCACAAGAGAGGTACTCCTCTCACCCCATCATCTTCATTGCTTCCCCTGGGCCCACTCCAGGAGCTCCATGTCTCTCTTGTCCTGAGGAACCCAGAACTGGACACAGCACTCCAGATGTGCCTCACCAGGGCTGAGCAGAGGGACAGGATCACCTCCCTCGACCTGCTGGCAATGCTCTTCCTAAGGCATCCCAGGATCCCATTGGCCTTCTTGGCCCCCAGGATATACTGCTGGCTCATGGACAGTTTGTTGTCCACCAGGATCCCCCAGGTCCTTCTCCACAGAGCTGCTATTTCTTGGAGGTGAACACTGTCATTTCCGTACTGATTACCAGAAGGCATCTATGGATGTTAGAGTAAACAGTAGCTAATTGACCAGTAAACCACAGATGACTGAAGAAGCTGACTCATATCCCACCTTTTTGTTTAAACTTGCTGTAAATTCTTCACATTTTTGATCGCAAGAACAAAGATAAACTGCTTTAAATGTAACCACAACCTATAAACACTACATGCAACATCTGAAGCATAGGTTGGATTTTATTTTGGGTGAATGGGTGCAGCTTTGACTGAGGCAGAGAGGTTGGATCAGCAGTTTGCAAGTCATGAGCATTTCCTGCCTGAAAAAGAAAAAAAACCAGGGGTTTCTGCAGAATGAAAAAGAGCAAAATAGCTGTCTTAAGGCCAAAGGTGTGTCCAGACGAACTGAAAGAAATGGACATGCAAGGGGGAATTTTGCTGGAAGAATGTTTAAGTTCTTAAAGAACACAGAAGAAGTGAAGCAAAGAGGTTTTTATTGTGGTCTCCAGTCCAAATGCAGATAATTAAAGGTTTTTTAAAATATCCTCTTAAACACATGAATGAAAGACAATAAACACAAGGGAATGAGAAAGTTCCTCCCTTCTTGAGCAAATGTTGCATTTGTACAGAGCTACACTGGAATCACAGCAGATTAAACACTATTCCCCAAATATTTCAGACACCAAAAGCTGCTGAATGTTGATCCTGCTATCTTTTTTCAGAGCTGCTTACTGCATCCACCCCATCCAGATCCTCAGGCAACTTGGGCTGCAGAGTGTGGGGTCAGCCTGGATGCTAGGGCACTTTTCTACTCCAAGGGAAGTCACAGCAGTTTCTTTCTCTTCATCACATTACAGCCTGCCAAAGCCATTAGCTTACCTGAGAAACTACAGTAAGTTCAGAAAAGTGATTTTTCAAAACTAGGCCTGCCTTCTCCAGTTGTTCACAGGGAACAGCATTTGCATTTGATTGCTTTTCTGACCCTTAACTATTTTGATTTTATTACAGCAACTCTTGGTAGTTAATTATTTCCTCCAAACTAGTGCAGCTTATCCTCTCTCTCTCAGCACTTTACTCAGGATAGTTCTCTCATTACTTACTCATTTTTGCCAGAACACTGGGATCTGTATCAATATGACTTATTTTCTTGAGGTGTCCCTGACCATCAGACACTTCATCAGATTCTTTAATATCTTTTGCATCCTGTTGCTGTAGACAAGTCATGCACCTGCTGGACCATCTGCCATTGCAGACTGCAATTCAACCCACGCACACAAGAGATTTCTTTATCCATTACTTTGCACTTTGTTAAATGGTAACTGTCTGTACAGTGAGGCTCTAGTAAGGTTTTGCAGAAGGTGTTTGAAAAACACAGGCTAAACCTGATTTTTTTTCCTGCCATTAACATTAGAGGACTCCAGTTCTGCCTCTGGAAGTTGAAAGGAGCACATGGGAAAGCCTGCAAGGCAGTGTGGCATGCTGAGTGCTGCTCGTCCTGCATCCAGGGAAAGGGAGCACTGTGGCAATAGACAGCCTAGATTTTCAGGACTCTTGCACAGAGTGCAGAAGTGCTTTCATTCCTTTCCTGAGGATTTTCTTTTTTATTCCCTGCCTTTGTCTCGTGTTCTGATTTTTGTTCATGTTTCTGGAATGGCATGAAAAAGCCATACTGCAATCACTTGATATTTGCATAAATTTTTGGGTTGCTGTTTAATTTTTCTCTCCTTCCCTCTTGTCCCTCAAAAGTCAGACTACTGAGAAGTTGTTTTGGAGGTTTCATAGGCAATTCAGACAAATGCTTAGCTTTCCGTGAAGCCCCCAAACAACTGAACTGACAATATTTTCTTTTCCAATTTCCTTGCACTACGGGCCGAGAGTAGAATGCCTCCAATTTGTTTTGTTGCTTACCATGATCCTGCAACACTGAGAACTAAAACAGCTGAGTTTAGTGCTTGCAAGTCAATTGCCTTTAATTTTTTTTTTCCCTGCGTAAGAAGAGAGCTTCTTCCCTGAGAGAAGAAAATTGCAGGTATAGTTTTGGTAATTCTTAATATACTGTATTGGAAGTGTGCATTCCCCAGGGTAATTTTCTTGGATGATTTACTTGCTTAGTCTCCCAAGGTACTTTGGAGTTGGTTTTATTGGTCAGAGTCCTTCAGCAGCTGATCCCTTGTCAAGAAAATTGACCAAAATATGTTCTCTTCGTTTTCTTTGCTCAGTATGTTGCTATCACTAATGCTGTCCTACAACCATTCACATCAGCTGGGAGCCCATCAGTTACTGGAACAACCCAGAGTATTGCAAAGCAATAGCTTTCACTGCCAGATTCTTATCAAATAATCAGGCTGTGGTCAATTGTACTCTCTTTGCTTTTGCTATAGAGTCTTTTTCTCTGGGAATGCCATAAAACTAAAGTGGCAAACTTAATGAATGATAATGAGAGGCTGACCACTATTTACCTGCAGAATGAAACCTAACAGAAGACAGAATATTTAATACCCCTTGACAGAGAATGGAGGTCAGTATGGAGCAGAAACAGTGGCTGTTGTCTGCCCTCTGATTAGGTTCAGACGTTGGTTTTGGTTATAAATGTTACCTTCCCATCTCCAGATATAAGTTATGAGAACTTGGTTACTAGTCCCATAGCTGAGGTGGGGACTGTAGATTACCAAATTCTTTGTGGCAGCTGTGGTGAATAGTACAGGAGCAAACTACAGGATTAAATGGGTTTGTATAATAAGCCCACATAGACCTACACATAGCAATCAAATTAACAAATACCACTTTCATATGCTCCCCTATTACCAACATATTTGCAGTCTTTCTGTGAGTTAATCATGAACAGGCCAAGGTCTGAGCTTGTGGAATAGCACATTCATTGTCAATTGTAACTCATGAGTAAACTGCAGGAGGAATTGCCATTAAAATACTTTCTTTCTCTGCTCAGTGAGGTGCTCCCACAACTTTCAGTGCTTTACTAGCAAACTGTATAGAACCAGTACATTTAGGGTAATAGCATTCCTGTCTTGGCTCAGTTTTGAATGTTTTATGAGTCAATTAAAACCACTTGAAAGAATTTAGTGACAGAGGCACCACACATTTTATTTCCTGACAACTATGCTCTGCATTGTTTTCATAGGGGTAGGATTAATGAAGGTTTTTGAAAAACTTTGCCCCAAAAGGAAGTACCCAGATTCCAGTTATTTGTGGTTTTAAGCACTGAAACTTGGCAGTACAGCATGTAGGAATTTTTCAATGATCCAAAAGAACTCTAAATATACATGTATTTAGGTCTTCAAGCATGCTGAAGCACTGTGTTTACTGGGATCTGTGTGGCCCCATAGCACCTTCTGAGTTGTATTTGTGCATGTGTGTGTGTGTGTGCGTGTGCGTGTGTGTGTGCGTGTGTGCATGTGAGTGTCTGTGTGTGTCTGTGACCTGAGAATCTGGAAAGAGTTCTGTCTAAAGAATACTTCACAAAAGTTTTATCCACAGAGGAAATCACAGCAGTCTGATTACATCAGAACACTCACACTGCTGAGGCTCTCCCACCTGACTCCATATTAAGACTTCCTTTGGAAAGGAAGGAATTAGTCAGCAAACTGAAAACTATTTGTTATCTATATATTTTAAACTAGGGATCAACTACAAGTAGCTGTGATGTATTAGGGACAAATTTTCAGGTATGAAAATCACTATTCCCATGGACTTAAAAGGAGCCATACTAATTTTCAATCCCCAGAGGTCTGACCTCTGGATTTTTCATCAACTTTCGCATTAGATTCATCACCTTCCTTATCACATCTTTTGCCAAACAAAGTTATATTTAGACTTTTGTCTGATATTTTATGCTTAATTCAATTTTCCCATCACCATTATTCAACCCATATTACCTTCATTTGCGATTTTGCAAAGCCACTAAAAAACAAACAAACAAACAAACAAACAAACAAACAACAAACAACCATCAACAACCAAAAAAAAAAAAAACAATGACAAAAACCCCAAACCACCAACTTTTTAATATGTAGCTTTAACTCCACCTTGGGAAACTTTTATTAGATGTACTGCTTTGTCATTTCTGATGCCACAAAATTAGGAACTATGAGACAGTGACAGTAAGGGTCCAGTCACCATAACTGTGACAGAAGGCTACGGCAACAGAACTTCACATCATGTCTCTGCATTTGTGGATGAACTGGAAAGTAATCAGTCTGGGAAAAAGTAAAAAGTTCCTATGAACACTAAACCAGCACTCACAGATCACTAAAGTCACCACTTGCTTTCAAAAATATTATGAAGTCTCATAGTGACCAGAAACTTAAGACATTTGTTTAATTGCTTGCAAAGTTAAAGAATATTGAACTGGTCATATCAGGTCAAACTAAAGACCCATCCAGCTTAATATCCATTTTCTAATACTGGCAAGGAGCAGGCTCCTAAAGGAGATTACAAGAACTAGGCATGCAGAGAGCAATTTTCTGGATTTGTGCCCCCAACTCCTGTATTTCAGCCAGGTGCTCTGTTCTTGGGATAACTGCTGAGTCCCTAGATGTATTTGGGGTCCATTCCTTCCTCTGCCCACTCCTCTCCCCATCATCTTCCCTGCCTGCTATGGCGGACAGGGTTCAAAACAGACAAATACACAGTTTCGCACTGGCCTGTCTGCAGGTAAACCCCCACCTCCACCCTACCCACCAGTGCACTGTGTTAAACACAATTTCAAAACATTATTTTTTGAGGCTTGAAATAACTGGATTTCCCTGGGCTTTAATTTACCACTTGACTAGTTTCCTATTTAACCTTTCACTTCAATCCTTATTTCACAGCATGAAATGATACCCCTGCACACCATATTTCTCTTTTTGAGGCAAGCCTACCAAAATTATCTTTTGCTTGGATGTGATGGGAAATGAATGCAACTTTCTGAAACAACTCAGTGAAAACAACATATTGCTCATAGAAAATTCTCAGTAAAGGTTGCAGCTGAGAAACTTTGATAGGAGGAATGGCATATCAGACACACTTTACCCAAAGTTCTACTTATTTAAAAAGGAAAAGGCATGAAAACTTTCTGAAAGAACAATTTCTCCCAAACCCCATTTATGAAAGGTACCTAAGTGTGTGTCTGGCTTTAAGCAAAGGAGTTGTTATAGAAATACTCTTGTGCCTGATATAATGTCTGCTAAACTGTGCATTTTACCAGGGATGCTGCAATTAATCACACAAATTTTTGAAGCCTGAGCTAAAGAGTCAAGATTTACTAGCTATCAATATAAATTTCTTACATAGATAAAACATAGCAGGAATCTTACCACAGTTTCAGGCTTTGATTAGACACATCTTCATTTTCTTGCTGAATGAAAAACTTTAAAACAAAACTGCAGTGACTGTACATCCTTCCTAACACTCTAATTATTAATTTTTGCTTGGAATTTAAGTAAGAAGAGTTATGGGGAAAACAAGGCCCACACAGAGAGCCCTGTCCCCATAAGAAATATATTTTTGTTTACAGCTGGTCATCTAACTGATTTTCATGAGCAAAACTGTTGAAACTCCAGTTGAATCAGGGCAGTTCTGGAATAGCTGTGAACACGTGTGTGTGAGTAGGTATGTACATAGGGGAAGCCTCATCCTTCATTTTGTATATTAATGACGGAATGGATCCAAACAATTTCTCCATTTAACTGCAGGACTTTTAGCTGAGCTCTCAGTGAAATCCATACAAGAAATGTATATCTGCATGTGTGGTCTATAGTGCTAGACTTGTTGGTATGTTTAAACAAGAGAATATCCTTAGTCAGTGGATGTCCCACCATGTACTGCGACAGAGACAAAGAAAGAAAACATGGTACTGATCTGAGAGTTTATGAGAAAGGGTGGGTTCAATTCCAGTTCCTGCTCTCCAAAGTATTTTACCAGTCCAAAATTTCTGGCAAAGCTGCCTAAGAGCCTGAGGATCTCCTGAGAGATGAGAGATGTGCACTTGCATCTCTTCAGGCACATGAAAAAATTGAGCTCAGGTTTCTCCTCCTTGGGGAGAGGGCATTTGCCGCCACTGAACTGTAAGCACATGCAAGAGGAAAGCAGTCCTTTGTATCCTTCTTAAATAGCTTGTTATCCTTTTCAATATCTTCTCTTTCTCTGGTTTTTTGTTTCATTTTGGGGCTGTGAAGGCACCTCATTGCAACATGGAGTTGAAAGCCTCCAAAGCTTCAGTGAAAAATCCTGTTTTATTCTTAACACTTTGTTAGTTTCTTGCTTGGCAGACACGGCAGTTGTGATTCCCATCATCAGACACTGAACACTCCTCAGGTGATGAAAGGCAGAGATGGCTGTAAACACCTTGGATGATGGTGTGGGCAGAACACGCTCCAGAGTGCTTGTATTGCACTGACTGACTCCAAAAGGAAGTTGTTTTCTGCACAGAGCCTGTGGAGGAAAGGTAGCACAAAGTAGAGCCTTGGAGACCCTTCAGGCAGCTGATTTAATCGGGGACACTGGAATAGTAACACGTCTCAGTAAATTGCACCCAGTGTATTTGCAGGAGCAAAATATATGCAGGAGCATATATTTTGGCCCTGCAATATGGCAGGGATGCATGCTGGTGCCTGTTGCTGGTGCCTGTGCTCTCTCAGTCTACTGCAGAACAGGCCAGCTTGTGGTTGCAGCAGAGGGGGCTTGCAGGGAATCAGAGAAGGGAGAACTCTACTGAACTCATGGTGTTAAGACAACATAAGGCGTACCTGTGCGACATGATGGCCCAGAGACAGAAGCAGCATTACCAGGCCCACTGGGCAGAGCACACTCTGAGATCACCGACCATGAGAGCGCAGGCTTGGAAGGGGCTGGGACCAACATTCATTCTGAGATGGGTCACCACAGAGACAAGGGTGCTGATTGTGATGGGGCACAAATTAACCACGGTTATGCGCAGTGTGCCAGTCTAATTTGGAAGACCTTTTGGTCCTTCACAAGTGCACCAGGGCAATTGGGATTGTCATGCTTAGCCACTAAACTCTTGCCCACAGAGAAGAAAATCAGTCTGGGTCCAAAACAGCTATGCCTTTAATGTGTTAAACCATATTAAAGCTCCGTTTCAGCATTTTTAATCAAAGGTGCTTTTAATGTGATTAGTGTTCTTTACCTTACCAAGTAAGGTAAAGAACCTAATTTCATATTTTGTTTTTAGTCTTGAAGTAGAATTCAGAATACCCACACACAAATTGAATGAAGCATTAATATACATTAAAAAATTAATTTGGATTTACTTCCAATAGAGCAAAATGTCTGGACTAAACATAAGTCAGTGGAGTAACACCAGTGAAGTGAGAGAGCAGTCAATCTTCAGAGCAGAACTCACTGCCAGTGCTGGAATAGTTTGGATTCAAACAGGGAAAGCCATGTTATCCCTATTAATAGATTTTCACCTTCCATGCCTTTTTGCTTAGGTATTTTCAGAGGCCATATCCTGGGTTTTAACTAATGATGTATTTCAGGAGTGTAGTAGTCTGTAGAGACATTCAGACCCCACCAAACAGGATCAATGTCTCACACATTAATAGGGCTAGCACTGTGTGTGTGTGTGTGTATGTATATATTTATTGTTGGGACTGAATGACATAAAACATTCTGAAACATTAGATGTTCAAGTACCCATTTCTTTTGCTGTGAAAGTCTCCTGAAGTTTCACAAATTGAGTCTGTAAAAATTGTTGGTAAATTGGAGGCTATCAGGTCTTGTTTTGTAGTAACATATATACAGATACATGTACAAACAACTCTGAAATGTGCCATTTCCTGAAAAGAGACGTTAATGAGACGTCATTACCTGTCACAATTGCTGCTGTTGCCAAAGATGTTGCCTTGACCTTTAAACCACTGTTAGGATACTTCTGTGTAATCAAGATTTGCATCTTCAAAATGTCAGGAGAACAAAAGGTACTGTTGTCCTGACTCAGCTGAGTTGATGTCAAAGACCTGGTGCTTAGTTGCTGACAAAATTTCGAGTCAAACTTAGGATAAAACTGTATTTCATTCACAGTTATGTTTACAATACATCGTTCCCATTTCAGTCTGTTTAGGATGACGGTTCTTACTCTTTTCTTGTTACCAGTGGAGGGCAACAGGCAACTCTGAAGTTCATGCAGATTGTTTTCCACTTGTCTTCATGGGTTTTAAGGAGCACAAAATGAAGAAAAAGAAATGGCAGTCCTCAGTTTAGGGAAGAATAAGAACAGAGTTAAACCATGAACTTAATTATCAATTCAGGTACTGATTTTGTTAAATGAGTACATTTTCTTAGTCTTAAACCATCAGTCTTAAACCATTTTTTTTTCTCTCTTGGTAATGCATTGGAATTCCAAAGTATTTGCAATTAGGTCCATTTTGTATGGTCAATGTATTTGCAAAAATGAACTTAGAAACAAAAGAAAATCAGATTGTTGAAATAATATTCAACTATTTGTTACTCTGGAGCATGCTTTGTTTTTTGGGGGGGGGGGGGTTTATGCTTACTCATCTGTCTTTTCTAGCTTGCATTACATTTTGCAGAGATGTATATATGAGTGCAATATTAGACTTAGCAGCATTTTGCATTCACTTCACAAGCAAGTTCACACAGTGCAGAAGTCCAGAAGAGCCAGACTACCAACAATGAGATGAGCTGGGAATAGACAGAGCTTAGTTTTTGTACTGAAGAAATTGGCATGGAAATAGTAAAGAGATGTAAAACTCCATACACAGTCTCTACCTGTGTATTGGTGGCAAGTAGGCAGCACTCCTTTTTTACCTGTCCTATTATGAACTGAAGTACATGATCATTTGACTGCTGTTCTGCAAGTAACTGTGTGATTTTTGTGAGTCTATGTAACATATCTGAGCTACGGTTTTGATTCCACTGAAATTATCTTAATGGTCCCATTTCTCTAGCTCAAGAAGTCCAAAGTGGCCCTTGGCTGTAGGAGCAGGTAAAATATTTCAAGATTTGGAAATACTGCAGTAGATTGGACTGAGCTGTACTAGCTCAGAAGATTGATGTACACTGGGCATTTTCTGACTGATGTCTTTACCACAGTTCTGCCACTGAGGGGGTAAAACGGCTGCATTAACATGGTGCTAGATCAGCTGCCACCCACTCTGCTCAAGTATCTCAGAGATGGCAACAGCAGAGAAGGAGAGGCATGCAAACTTACCTGCGTAAGCAATACCACCTTCTTTGGCATTGGTGTATACAGAAGTAAATCACGCCCTTCAGCTATGGATCTATGACACATTGTATAAAATGAATTGCAATCTTTCTTCTCGGAATAATAGGCTTATTTCTGGAACAGAAATTCTGGTATGTTTTTCTGAGAAATTCCCACTTCTGAAAGACAAGGTGCAGGAATTCTTCTGGAGTTTCATTTATAGGCTGTCAGTTTGAATGCATTCTTGGGCTGCTGGGGTGCTTCCACAGCATCTCACCCTCAAACACAGCATCTTTGGTGAGGGTGCACCCTGTGTCTTGCTCACGGTGCCCCAGTTCTGGTAACTCCCTGGAATGATGGTTTAATACTGATGAACATAGCCTGAAGATAATGTTTGAGTATTTAGATTTTGCAGAGTTCAGAAAACCAGGTTATATCGAGATTATTTGAAAGTACATTTTGTTAGCCAACAAGAGTCCCTTACATTTGCTGCAGGCTCCCTCCTTGCTAAGTAGTGACCCCTTAAGGAAAAACTGAGCTACTGCCGCCAGCGCTATCCCCATCTTCAGCTGTTCTTCCGTGAGGCTTGCTTTTCGTCCTGCCTGGGGCTTATCCCCTCAACTTCATTTCAGCACACTTGAAGAAAGGATGTCGTAACTCTGTCTGTCAAGAAATCCAAAATGTGACTCAAATGCATCTGTAACTTTTTGTTACAATAACTTTTTGTTACCAAGAATTGTATGTATGTCTTCTCCCCTCACTGCCCATCCCATCTAGATTTGATTTTTCACTGAAGTTGTATCACCAGGCCACTTAGGAAGTTTTGTGGGGTTTTTTTTGCCTTGATGTTTTGCAGTCGATGTTGTTTGCTGCTCTTCTTTTACCACACAGATAAGGACTTAGACCAACATTGGGGTTTTTTTCTGTTTGTTTCAAAGTCCAAATGCTGAAAAACCAAAATGCTGTTTCACTGCTTCTTCAAAACCTTCTTGTTCCAGGAGAGTATGTTGAAAAAACCGAGTTCAAAAATTTCAGCCAAGATGAGGAACTCAGTATATATAGGGTTTCACTGTTATGTCTTTTTTAGGCCAGATTTGGGAAGATCTTTTTAATGTCTTCAGTCCAAGAATACTGAAAAATAATTTTAAAGCATCTTTTATGCATGATGGCCATTGTTTGATGTCTAAGGCACATGCACAACTCTCCTCAAAGGAGGAATCACCACAACCTGTGAAGTAGCAAACCTAGTTTTAGATTCTGACTCTTCCACATTGCTTGACTTTTCCAGGAAGGTCCTTCCATTGTGAGACACCAAATACATTGTATAGATCTTTTCTATAGTTATAGTGTTGAGTATTATGTTTTCCACCCAATAATGTGTAAGTGAAAGTCCTACGGGTAATAGTTATCTCTATCATCAGGGACTATGGCTCAGGTTAGCTGAACAATTATGTACAGATTTGTGAGGTTTTCCACCTGATGGTGGAGTTCAGTTTGGTGCCTTACACTTACTTCACAGTTGTCTTGGGTATGGTTGTATTGGGCACAGTTTCGTCTGTGGACTGCAGCAAGGCTTTGCCTGACCAACTGTGGGCTGTGAGAACGGTTGGTTCCGGGACCAGCCCCAGGAAAAGGTACCAAAGTAGAAACGGATCTACACCGAGAACAGTGAGACCTCCCCGGGACAGGACCTCCCTGCAAATCACCGGCTGAGGGAGCGCACGCTAGTCTTGCAGACCGTCTCTCCTCTGAGCAACCCCTGCCGCCGGGGCGGAGGCGGCACTGCCACTAACCTCGCAGGTTAAGCGGAAGCCTCAGCTTAAGCAGGTGCCTAAGTGGCAGCATGTCAGCACTCTGATGAACACCGCACTCGCCTCACGCTTTCTGCGACCCCACGCCGGGGCCGCACTGACCGCCGGGGGAGGCCCCGGGCTCACCCTCGGCTGGCCCTCAGCGCGGCCCGGGCAGCGCCGCCGGCGGGCGGCCCCGGCTGCAACACCGCCCTG